>NC_089875.1:106451461-107651461 GCF_040182565.1 Anser cygnoides
TTGGTGGAAAACATTCTGAATAGTAATTAATTGATGATATGATGATTGTATTTGTGCAAGTACTTTGTTTTCCCATGAGCTCTGTCTTT
Organism: Anser cygnoides; assembly: GCF_040182565.1. Lineage (NCBI taxonomy): Eukaryota > Metazoa > Chordata > Aves > Anseriformes > Anatidae > Anser > Anser cygnoides. Next base: position 106,451,551 of record NC_089875.1, read on the forward strand.
AACCGCATCCTAGCATGGCATTAGCTGTGTCTGTCTTTTGCTTTATTGTTCAAGTTCAGTCATTCTTTCCATTTCTAGAGCCACCACAGAATTCATAATTAAACAATTCCATGTAAACGAAAAATGCATTCTGCTATAATTAAACTCCCTCTGTGTGCTGCAAATATCATAACAAGTCAATCAGCCTTCTGAAATTTGTTCAAATGACTATAATTCTTGTAGCCTAAAATCTGAAAATGGTCCTTTAAATTCAGAGCACATGAACAATGGTTAAATAAGAAAATTTCCAAAGGAATAGTAAAAGGAGGAAAAAAGAAAACTTCTCTGGAAACAATAATGGCCATATTATATTCCACCCCAAACTTCTAGCAACAGCAAGGCAGTGTCTGTATGTTAACAAATGAACAAACCACATAGTCTTTCTCCTTCATCTTCTCCTGCTATAAAATTTGGAATCATAATCTTGCCGCATGTTACAAGGATGGAGGTCCTCAACTCCTCCTAAACTTCTACTGGTCCCTATAATTTTATATATTATGTATAACCTAAAGCACGTTAGCACTTCAGCCAGCCTTCAGCTTTAAACAAAAAATCAAGTGATGGGCAGCAGATAAATACTGTAGAAAATCTGTAGCTGGATCTTCATTATGTTTATCATTTTTTTTCCTGTAGGCACCGTGATCAGAAACTAACCTTTACATAAAATGTTATCCAAGATTCCTCTTCTTTCAGTTCTAGAACTAAGCCTTAAGAAGGTAAACAACTGTCAAAAGACTTGTGATAAAATCATCAGAATCAGCACCGCGTGGAAATGCAGCACGTCAGGAATATTATGCGATGAACATGGAAAACAAGACGACAAGAGGTAAAAGTCGTTCCACACACAATATGGCAATCACTTCAAGATTAAACATTTTTTGGGTCACAGACATTCTTGTCTCTGCTGATTCATCCACAGATCACATCATGTCTGATTCTTTTTTTCCCAATTAAATAAAATGAAATCTTGTTATCTGATTGCTTTTCTGGCAAGGACACTCTGTTTTCCTCTTGCACTTCTTAAAAAGAGACGCAGATTCTTTAACAGCTGGACGTCCAACAGCAATGATCTCATTCTTTAAATCTGTAGCATCAAAACAAGACAGAAATAACCTTTGAGTGCAGTGAATACTTTTGATGAGATTAAGGTCCTACGCAGGAAATGGGACACAGAATTGTTTTGAAAATCCTTAATACATGTCTTCAGAAGAAAGCTGAACTGACTTTTGGAAAGGAAGGATGAAGTGGACTTAGTATTTTCTTATGGCTGTACCATAATTAAAGCTATTGTTGCTAGGCTAATTTATACTCACTAAAAGATTCTGCTTTCCCCTTTGATTGCATGAGGAATTTGACAGCAGGATGGAAGAAGTTTTTCCAGTATCCTGGGTAATCCCCGCTCTTCCTACCCGTTGCTAAAACCATTCTTTGCATTAGTGTGATTTTCAGCTGCACTTTATATCTGAAGGCAGAGCTCTTAGTTGATGAAATAAATTCCAAAACATTGTGAATAATGCTACAGATGGAGCTATAAATCATCATGCCAATAACAGGTAAAGTCGAAAAAAAAAAAAACGTATTCCTAGGAAACTCAAATTTTAGTGTTTTTGTATATTTTAGGCACTCTGACAAGCACTGCGCTTCAACTTGATTGACTCTGCGCACCATCCCTCATATTGCCCTGAAGATTCAGGTTTTTCACAAGGTCTGTACAAATTTCTTTGTGTCTCCATGAGATCCAGAGTCCTGAGGAGGCAAAAGAAGCAGTGAGCAGGTACGTACGTGACTTCCTGAAAAGCCCTCAGCTCCTGGCACTGCTCAGCACCAAAGCACTAGGTGATTTTCAGAAGTGAGATAACTAACCTAGTTTGCTTTCCTTGGGAGTTCTAGGGGGGTTCTTTTGTTTGTTTTGGATATTCCCCCCCCCCATCCCTTTTTATTTTTTTTTTTCTAGCTAAGGAGTTTAAATAAATTTGGGGTGTATGCTGGAACAAACCAGAGAAGAACACTTGTGAATGCAAGGGATGTTCCCCACTTGGACCAATCTTTCTCACATTTACTTGAAAAGTAGTTATACTTCTCTATGTGTGCCTGCGTACATGAAAATATCATTTACTGTAATAACAAACAGGATACTTCAGTCTCTGGAAAGAGCTGCAGGGGGCTTTAGAAAGAGCTGCATCCTTCCTGTAGCAGCCAACGACAGCAGCAGCCAGAGTGAGGCTGAACTGCAATTAATGGTCCTGGTTAATGTCACTTGGAGTCCCCCTGAAGCCCCGGCAGCACACAGCACTTCGACAAGCTCCTAGGATGGGTCAGCCCAAAGGCTGCTTACTGCCCAAATTTCTGCCTCAAGCTCTCTCTTTTCCCAGCATCCCAATGGGCACCCAGGCTAATAAATGGGGATTTGGGGCCTTTGCTCTCCTTTGGGGGAGAGGGAGTTTGGGGGAGAGAGGAGGCAGTAATTTCAAGGACTGCAGCGGCGTGGCGAGGACCATTGCGACTTAAGTCATGCAGAAGCACATCCAGCAAGCTGCCTTTTCAATATTCCTTTATTCCAAATGTCAGAGGACGGTGCTCCAGATGGACAACAAACCAGCTGCCCCACATACTCATCTGAGGGCCAGGCTGTCTTCTGTGCTGCTGTCACGGGCTCAGGATGATTAGGGATTGAGCTCTATAAAAACATATCTCTTATGGCCTCCTCACGCACTTGGCAGTTTCCTTGAAGAGCTGACAAAACTGCTTGAAAATAAGGCAGCTGTGCCTGTGTGTAGATGCTGATAATGACACAAATAATTAGAGCTGGTCAAAAACACAAACACAGAGTTTTTTTAATATTCTGCCCTAAATCAGGGTGAAATTAATAGCTTTTATCTAAGATGAAAAATTTAAAAATATTTTAATTATAATCAGAAATATAAAAGTTATCAGAAAGCATTGTAGCATAGAAATGAAGTATTTCCTTCCTCAACACATTAACCTTTTAAAGAGGCAGAACAAAACAATATTCTCTTGAATTTTTTTTTGTAATTTTCCACTGAAAATATTAACACATGGAAACGAGACCAACAAAACATTTTGATTTTACAGAGTCACACTTTTACAAGGGAAACCATTCTGTAACAGAATTTTTAATTGCCTCAGCAGGTTTATTTTAAATTATACTGAAGTGGATGAAAGGAGAATAACCGTAAAAACAAATTACATGGTGATATATGCCATCAGGACATTTCTTAAACTCACTTTTTCTCAACAGACGTATGAGATTTTTTTTCTCTAACCTGATGTTACTTTATTTGAGAGAGGGTACTGAAACAGAGCAATCTGTTTCGAGCACTGCCACCATCTAGACACGACACTTGACTCTTATCAGGCACCCTGTACCACTGTGGCCTCCACCTGCACAGCTAGATATGCCCAGCTTGGGCTACCACGACAGAAACACACCCTTTTTGTTGATCAAGAATGGGTCATACAGATATCAAACGGGCAGATCTACGACCAAAAGGTGAAAGGGCTTTGCCAGCCTCACACCTTCACTTGAAATGCTGGGGAATGGAGGTATGACAAACTTTTTATCAGGTGGAAAGCTGCGCATATAATCGGTATATTGCAACTTGGAAAATATGTGGCTTTCACATAAATTCTTCTGACAGGAATTCTCTGAAGAGTGAAGTATAAATGTGAGAAAACCTCAAATGCTGCAGGATGCTGCCTCACTTCCAACCAATTTTTCCTCCGTTTTTGCATATTTCCTGGAATTGCTCTTTTCAGCCCTAAACCCTGAGCCACTACTTTGTACCACAGCCCTGTCCCTGCCCTGGAAACTGGTGACTGGTTCATAAGCAGCTTCTCATGGACCCAGAGCTCCCACAGAGACTTCTTTGGTGGACTGCAAATCCCACCTGCACACAAAGCTACCCTGAACTCTACAACCAGGAGAAGCTTGCTGTACCACAGGAAAGTGTTATTGCAAGCCAGCTCTTGAATATATCCTTAGATTTTAGAGACAGAAAGGCCTTATGTCTGTTTTTCTGACTACCCACCTATCACAAGACTTCCAATCTTGTGACAAAGCGTACCAAACAGAGTGTGCGTATTTTGTTGGAGGCCCTTTTACTCAAAAGTTCACACTCCTCCTGCAGGAGCCCTCAGTCTGGCCATCAGGCCTCCCAGGCTGCTCCAGCCTAATTTTCTCACCTCAAGCTGCACCCAAATTCATCCGAGCAGATCCCCTTACTGCAGTCCTGGGCTCAGGAGAAGGAAGAAGTTCCTCCCCCAGGCAGTCACTAAAAAGGATGTTTTGGCTGTGCTGCTCTATTGTGTTTCCAAAGGAAAGCCTCCCATCTCTTGATTGTCTGTTCATATGCACCCTGACAGGCCTACCTGACTCACACCATCTGTTATTCCTCTGCCTGGGGAAAGAAATTAGTCTCTTCAGTCTCTGCAGGGAACCGCATAAAAACAAATGATGAAAAACTAGTTGTCTCTAATATACTGCATAGGCTTAAACCAGTGATATTTATATCCCGAGCTACATTAAATTTAGGCTGTGGGCTAATGCCCAGATCTTTTTGCAAGTTGTTGCAAACATTTGTTAACAGTAAACATGTGACATTAGTATGCAGGATGTCTATGAAGGAAGAGATGTTAAAACAACACTTCTGCAGACAACTTGTTTAGAATATATTTTTGGAAACTTGCAACTGAAGCATGCTTCCTACCTTGACCTAAGTTGTAGATTTACTATCTCAAGGCCTGAATGTGAGGGGAAAAACAAGTCCTTTTAAAAAAACAAGAATGTCTTCAATGTTTAAACAGAATAAGAATTGGTTAGGAAAAAAAAACCAACTGTGACTGTGGAAATTACCCCCCTTATCCACCCTTATGGAAGTCCTTTTCTATACCTCACCTCTTCAGCCAGGATGTATCACTGCTTTATTGTGATGCTTTGGGTCAATTAGATTTTTATCTGAACTGATAAGAAGGGCAAATCTTTAAGGAAAAAAAAAAAAAAGAATGTTAATTAATTGTACCAGAATTTACTGGATTTCACAAAAAAAAAAAAACTTGTTGACAATATTGAAAGGGTATTTAAAAAATGGGAGCTTTTTTAAAAAAAAGGAGTACTTAAAGATTGAAATGTTAAATCTTATTCATAAAAAGTCTGGAGGGTGGTAACCTACAATAGCAGTTATTAATAATCTTGTTTCTTTTGCTTTAAGGAGAACATCTCCATAGCTGTGAAATCTGCGTCTTAGAAAAATTCTTAGATTATGCAGCTTTATTGGCTGCTTTATTTAAGCAAGTGTTGGCTGACACTGCCGTAGTGGTGTCAGAAGGTGTTCGCTTCATAAGCCGTCTCTGACTAGACTGTGGGCAGATATCCTAGCATTAAGGCTATTAGACTGTGGTTGATTTCATTAAGTTTAGGAATACATTTTCCATAAGTGTTTTATTTTTTTTCTTTCAAACAATAAGATTAGGATTAAATACACACACATCTTTCTTTAATCAATGCATATTGTGAAGGACCTCCCACACAGCTCATATTGTTACTGTGATCTTTTTCCTCTTTGCAGAGGATAATAACCTGCTGCTTCCCAAGTACACATCCCCTGGAAAAAGACCTTGCACCTTTTTGTGAAAGGTCTGCTCCTACTCAGATTAAATTTCTCTGTTAAGTTTCTCTAAGTTTCTCTTAGATTAAGTTTCTCTGTTTCAATACGGCAGTGTTCTGTAGCCAGCTGGAACTTTCTTGCCTTTCCTGTCATTTTTTTCATACTGCTTTCAAGTAGTGGGACAGGATCGATGTGTTTCTGGAAGTTCTCTCGCAGTTTCCAAAAGAGCTAAATTAGACATGCAGTACCTTGCATCCCAGATTTTTGGCCAGCCATAGGGGAAGATGTAGAGTTAATGTCTTTCTGTCTGAAAATGTTTTCATCATTGCTCTGGTACTAATTCATATCCCAGAAAGTGAATACAAAGTAATAAATAACAGAGTGATACCATATTTACCTTGAATTAGTAGCAAGATGTTTTACATAACAAGGTGCAGGGCAACCAGAATTCACACCCTTTGTACCATACAGACATGGGGTCGTTGTGCTAAGTGATTTCCAGAGGCAACATCTAAAGGTAACACTACTTGGAAGGTCATTATCGTGGTCTGCTACAGTGGTGATAGATGCCACACGGTCTTAAAGAAGCCGCACCAAGCTACCAACAGACGCTGCATTATCATTAGTAAGCAGTTTGGGTAAAAGATTTTTGTGAAGACTAAAAGTGGTAAGTACTCTTTAGTCACGATTAATGCCAGCACTGTGGACAGTAAAGGTCAACACTGAAATATCTGGCAGACTCAGAGACCGACTGCATGTTGCTGTGACCTAATTCTATCCAACTTACTACAGAGACTTCTTTATCACAACCAGCAAAAATATTCCATTAAAATGGAAAAGTCTGGTGATTTCTACAATTTCTCCCTCGTATAACAAAAGAGGGAATAACATCTCAGAGCTGACTACCATCAGCGCAGTGAACTTGTATCACCGTACAAATGCTAGCCGGTGGTAGAAAGCATTTCCTCACTCACCTTAAAGTGATTGCGATAAGCTAATTAAGGATTTTATACTCTGCTAGATGATTGTCTGCTTATGTGTAAAGGAGATCTTGTGCAGTCAAGGTTGGCAGTGTACATGTGCACACTCCAAATAATACCTTCTCACCTAGCAAACCCTAAGCTGCCTCTAGACACAAGTAATTGCAGGCAGCTTGCAAGCGTTGGCCTCTGGGCAAAAAGGGAGGCGGCGACTGTTTTATGTACAGAATTGGATTGTATTGGTCTTAAGCCTTCAGTTAGGCTTTCCTCTGAAACCTGTGAAAGAAAAAAATGAGTGTTTGTTTTTCTTAGTCTGTTATTAATTGACATTATTTCTAGGTACACCGCTTTGCACCCTTTTTCTTGGCTTTCAGTTTACCACTGAGAGAAATGGCTAAGCAGACAGTACCCACGAGGTCGTGATCGCCTCCCATTTCCTTCCTTTCAGTGCCAATTGCATACAGGGAACTGTAGAGCAAGGAGCAAGGAACTGTAAAACAGGCAGAAAAAAGAACAAACATAACATTTTAAAGAACAACACATATGATGTTATATCATGCAAACTGTTGCATGTAGATATAAAGGCTTATTTGGGGAGTACTTGGGTTTGCAGCCTAACTGCTCACTGATGTGTGCAACAGAGCTTTTTCTTTTCTTTTCTTTTCTTTTCTTTTCTTTTCTTTTCTTTTCTTTTTTTCTTTTCTTTTCTTTTCTTTTCTTTTCTTTTCTTTTCTTTTCTTTTCTTTTCTTTTCTTTTCTTTTCTTTTCTTTTCTTTTCTTTTCTTTTCTTTTCTTTTCTTTTCTTTTCTTTTCTTTTCTTTTCTTTTCTTTTCTTTTCTTTTCTTTTCTTTTCTTTTCTTTTCTTTTCTTTTCTTTTCTTTTCTTTCTTTCTCTTCTCTTCTCTTCTCTTCTCTTCTCTTCTCTTCTCTTCTCTTCTCTTCTCTTCTCTTCTCTTCTCTTCTCTTCTCTTCTCTTCTCTTCTCTTCTCTTCTCTTCTCTTCTCTTCTCTTTTCTTTTCTTTTCTTTTTTTTCTTTTCTTTTCTTTCTTTTCTTTTCTTTTCTTTCTTTCTCTTCTCTTCTCTTCTCTTCTCTTCTCTCTCTTCTCTTCTCTTCTCTTCTCTTCTCTTCTCTTTCTCTTCTCTTCTCTTCTCTTCTCTTCTCTTCTCTTCTCTCTTCTCTCTCTTCCTTTTCTTTTCTTTTCTTTTCTTTTCTTTTCTTTTCTTTTCTTTTCTTTTCTTTTCTTTTCTTTTCTTTTCTTTTCTTTTTCTTTTCTTTTCTTTTCTTTTCTTTTCTTTTCTTTTCTTTTCTTTTCTTTTCTTTTCTTTTCTTTTCTTCTTTTTCCCACATGCACATTCCAGTTCCATGAAGTAAGGCACAAACAGCCTTGCTGGTTGCAAAACTGTGGAGAGCAGTCACCACTAATGAAGCTTTGCTCTTCCGCATTTCCATGAAAAAGACAGCAAATCTTATTCATTAACAGGCTCAAAAGAAAAGGTAGGGGAAGATGCTGAACTCCAGACACTGCAAATGCTAACAGAAAACATAGTCCAATGGTACGTAATTTATTTATTGTCATTCCTTTGTGAAATCACCATATTAAATTCCCATCATGGGTATGTGAAAGGATTAGATACTATGTGTTCAATTGGCCTTAAGCATAGAAATAAGCTGCTTTCTGAGGTCAATTAACCTGTCACTGAGAGTGCCCATCATCTTGGTATATGAGATCAAGAATCCATTAAGACAGGGAAGGTGGGGAGCAGTTGGGAGGCAAGCATTTTAGAAGGCATTTAGTTGAAACTAATGGAAGGTAGGTACAAAACCTAATTGGATAACAATATGCTAAGAGTAATTATTAATGGATCAGTGTTAAAATTGAAGGATTGATCGTGCAACATTTTTCTGCTAGGCTTGGGGCTGTAGGAATCTGGCCCAGATCCAACTTCGTTCAAAGTTTCCTTTGCAACCCGGGTGATGGAGTAGAGAACATTTCTATTAAATTTGCTGACAACATGAAACTGTGAGGCACTGAGAGGATATTGGCTGACAGGATTAGAATTCAAAATGATTTTGACAATTGGAAAAATATCCAGGAAAAAAAAAAAAAAAGGTATGAGAGAGAATTCAGAGGAAATGATGCAAAGCTGTAGAGTTTAATCATATTTCCACAATCCTTGGCCTGTGCTTTGATCAGTGCCCTACCATTACCACCTAGCTAGAAGCACCATTTGCAATGTAGAACTGCAGGAGCAACACGCCACTTTCACCTCTACCTTGAGCAGCAGTAGAAGTAGCAGCAGCAGGCTGGGTGTCATCTACCTGGAAGTGGTCAAAGAGCTGTGTGAAGCGGCATGGACCCATTCAAAACACATCACGTACATCCAGGTGAATATATGCAGAAATGGAAAGTCCAAGTTTAGAGCAGTCAACGTACTAAAGCAGTCAAAGTACTATATCTGGGCTGCTGTAGTCCTGCCGTACTCCTGCCATCCCTCACTTTCCTTATTGCTAGGAGTGGTTCTAATGCAACCCCACGCTGAGACAGTGGGGTTAGCTAGCTTCATCAAGAAAGTCATTATTTCTTAGGCAGAGGAGCTCCCAGGGCCAGCTCACCACCGAACTGTTTGAGTTCACACAATGAAAGGAATAGGAGCGTGCAACTGGGGTCGAAGGGAGAGCAGGACCACAGCAGCCCAGATGCAGATCACCTTCAGGTACCAGAGCACTCTGAAAAGAGAGGACTCAACTGGCTGCACTGCTAAGACTTTTCTGTGAAGAATTCATTCTAGCAAAGAAGAAAAAGGGAGTCCCCCTCCAGCACCATCTTGTCCCATGAGAAAAGAGATGTCTCATAACTGTGAGCTGAGCTTCATATATGGGGGAATTGACTGTAGAAAATATGTTTGACCATCCGAAGTCCAGAGAAATAGCCCTAAAAGAACAGAGTTAGATATCAGACTAGTCTTATTGGGTTCTGTTTCTCTGTCGTCCTCTGCACAGAACTTGCAGGAGCAAAGAGGAGCAGATGGCACAAGGCAGAGAGCGAGAAACCCAAATGGAGCCATGGTCACCACCTGTGCCTGCCACAGCTTGTTCACTCACCTGGGATAAATGGCAGGGGCAAACTGTGCAGAATGCCCCGATCAACTCTTTACACAAAATCCCTGACTGCTGCTTGCTGTGCTGTGAAATTATGTGTATGCCTGAGTGAAAGCAATAAAAAACTCCCTTCTGCAAGTCTTGCTCATGGTCTTTTTTTAATGACACTTGCGCTGCTTTGCACACTGGACCCCCAGCCTCTGCCAGCCCACGGGATAGGACTGGCATAGCCGATATCCAAAAGGTTATTATTTCATCAACCACTCTCAGCACTGCATTAATAGACCCTCAAATTATTGTTGCCACTATTCTGTTTGGCAAAAAGAGAGTGCAGACACAACCCAAATCTATTAAAGTGTAAAAAAATTAGTTAAAATACAACAAAGTGCTGAACTATATAAAAACAACTGCAGCTCTGAAAGACAGAGTATAGTGACAACAGCAGTGCTTAAAATCCCACATTAACCACGTTGCATCTTGTGTCCTGCTGCATCCATCCCATCCACGGTGGCACAGCCTCGGGAGGACCTGGTGGGCTGTGCACCCCCTGCCTATTTTCGGTGATTCTCTAATGCATGTGTCACTGCATTTGCATCCTAGAGCAGACAAACCAGTAAGGAGATTCGCTAGGTATGGAAGAGGATTATGGGGATTTAGTTAAGATGTAATCAGAGTCCCCTCTTATTACATTGAAAGGATGCTTTCTCAGAAACCAGAGGCCCAGACAACCCTGAAAGCCATACTATGAATGCCATTCCCCTTTTGCCTTCACGTTATTACTCAATTACTCTTTTAATTGCTTTGATTATAATTTGCTTTAACTAATTTTGCTCAAATAAAAAAGAATTACTGTTATTTACCTAGAACAGAAGCATTTTGTAACTTGTGCTTGTACAAATAGAAAACATTGGCACTTACGTAGGCCACATTCTGCGGGTTTAATAACGTTTCTACAACACATTAAGTTCATCATCCAGTTCTAACGCTGTTCTTCTGCCCTTCAGTATGTTGCATGAACAAGTAATCTCAGGAGAACTTCTTCTGGAGGCACCCTCTGCCTTTTCAGATAGCATCAGATGGTTCCAGTAATTATTCTGTCAATCAAACCCATTTTACTGAATTACTTGCAAGACCTGATTTGCCTATACAAGGTAACAATAACAATGACAGAAGATGAGCACAGAAACTGCTTCAACAGTCTCTGATTCCTCACTTTAACTCCTGTATAGAAATGTTCATTTTGCTAAGCTTCTCCTCTTTTTGCTAGTCCTTTAGAAGACATCTGGTGCTTTTGCTGGTATGATTGTGTGCCTGAATCTCACTGCATGTTTTATTTGAGCTGTCTGGGTGTGTTCAGATAACGCTACAAGGAGGAGGAAGCCTGGAAGCAGTTGCCTCCAAAAGGACAGGACAAAATGTTGTTTAGTGCTTTGCTATTGCCTATACTCCAGTGCAGAATGACAACGTAGAATACAGGTTAAAACCACTTGACTCCAAACCTCATTTCTTTCTTCAAACCTTTCTTCTTTCTTCAAATCTTCTTCTCAGCTTTTTCTCAGGTCCCAGTACCCTACGCCATATTTATTTATCCAAGTGATATTTCTGTCTCCTATATAGACAAGTAAACAAGAACAAAGCAAAACCCAACAAATTCTTCTGCTGAATTCTTCTGCTTTCTTTTGGGTGGAGCCTGCTGTTGTTTCATCTGCTTTTTTTCCATTGAAGTCTTTAGTAACTTCTTAGAGTTAGTCTTAAACAATAAATTCTACAATGTTCTATCCACAACAACATACTCACCCTTGCCAAATGTGTTGATGAATTCCCATTTTTTACTGTACACAGGACTTTGAGCCAAGTGGAGAAGAATATTATAACGCAATCCTTTCACTTTTCATATGAATCTTGCAGATTTCAAATATGTTTAAAGTAGCTTTGTAGACTTTACTTCCCTTAGTCTTTGTCTTCCCTTCTGTTTATTTATACAGTTTTAGCCCGCAACACTAATCATTTCCTTTCTGTTCAAATCTACCATTGTATAATGTTTATTCCAATGTGTGTTTACTATTGTTTTAGCTGAAAATCACCATCACAACCAGCCTGAGGAAGCATAATTCAAGAAGTTCTTACTGCAGACTTCTGATTAAGAATTTACCTCACAGATATTAGGAAAATAAAAGCAAACATGGCTGCAGCTCAGCTGTACAATCCTGCATGAAATCAGAGTTAAAACATCTATTTTTTTATAATATGCATTGCATGCAAATCAAAATATGATTAATGTTACAGCATTTTTGACATGTGTATAACAGAAGGAGCCAACAGAAGCGTATTTCCCATTGATACTGAGTCAGTAGGTCTGATTCAGCTCTACACTGATTTCCAGTTTGCAGACTTCTGTAGGCTTCTGGTCCTAGAAGAAGAAAGGCTAACTGCGTGTTTTTCCAACAGAAGACTCAGAAAGAACAGACGAGATCTCAGGATTGTTGAGATCTTTAAAACACTAATGTGTCCTGCCCACCCAAAAGATAAGAAAAAAAATATGTTAGTATTCATTGGGAGAATTGTTCTTTCTTTTTTTGTTCTTTCTTTTTTTGGTCAGATTGAAAATAAAAGGGCATTGAGGAATTTTATTCACTCTTGCTATAGTCAGCCTTTAATATGCTCATTCAACCCTCAATACAGTCTCATGACTGCTTCCCACAGTCACAGCAGTAGGTACTGTTCTTCCTTTGCAACAACACTTCGTTATATGTACACTTCTCACCTGAGAAGCTTTAAATCATCCTGGGGCTTCCTTAACAAGACAGACCCCAATGCATAATCTTTAACCTTCTGTTGGCAAGACATACAGTAACGTCACCCAAACGAGCCAAACAGGTCATTTCACTGAACCCTGCCACTGAATCACTGCATACCTCCCATTCCTCTGCTTCACATGCCAGTACGGTGTTTTGCTCTTCCATTCCATTTTAGTTATTTTCCTTCTACAAAACGAGCCCAAAGCATCACCAAATCAAAGTTCTCCGTTTCTTTTGATGATAGGTTTTATAACATCTTGGCGGAAATTAAAAGTTTTGTTATAAAACAAGGTCATTAGAGGACTGCCACATGAGGTCATAGAAGAGCTCACAGAGCCTGTTATATACAATGTCAGCTAGCAGAAGTGAGCCACCAGTATCAACCCATGACATGAACAACAATAATGATATCTAGCTACCTGGCAGTTGTTTGGAGTTTTACACAAAAATAGCACTTTCCATGCAAAAAGGGAGTCAGGTTGTGCTAATAATAATTTATGAAAATGACTTACTGTTTTGTACCATCAAGCATCACAGCAACACGAGGTCTAAACACTCTTCTGGAATAGATAATTATCCCCACTGTACTTCTGGAAAAACACAATTGTACAGAGGAGATCTGCACTAGTTAAGACACCTGTCCAAAAAGTGGCACAGCCGGGAGGGACCTCAGTGCTTGTGATTTTATTATTGCTGTAAAATAACAATAATTCACAGTAGCATGAGACAGAACTTTTCTTCTGCAGAGTGCTATAACATTGCTTTAATTCTCATGCCCAGAGTTTTCAAGACGATGATTGCAGTCTATAGCAGAGCTGAGCCAGCATCACACAGAACAGGGGAAAAACAAGATTATAACAAATAATTCACATAGGCCGTCACAGGGAACTTAGGATGAGCACAGAGAAAGGTTAAGCACTGGCAAGAGGTCCTTTAATGAAAATAGAAGAGAAGAGCAGTGAGTTTAGTCAGCTGATTATTTAACTCGTATTAAATTTTGCTTGAACATTTGGCTGTGGGATACAAAAATGCTAATGTGACTCTGGATATTCTTGAAAGCATAATAGATTTGAAGAGTAGATAGATAATCTCATAGAAATAAATACTTTGGACCATGCTAAAATGGCACTCATGACAATACCACTTAGACATTAGAGATATTACAATAATTGGTTTCATGTAAAACAGATAGCTAAAGACATTGGATTAGTTCCCAGGAGTGTGCTAGAATACATCATTGAAGATGAGTTCTTTAATTGAATGCATATAGGAATAGCTAATAACAGCTTGAGCCATATACAGTATGTCACAAACCTTACAAATTATGGCTACGTTTCATTTTGCACATCATCCCATCCCCATAAAATAGCTCGTTTCAAATTTAAAGATACAGAATCCCATCTATTTGTTTAAGTGGACTTTTATATTCTTTGAGGAAGGAAACACATCATCTTGCGTTTTACCAAAGAGAATCTAGTGCAGTCCTGGAGCGATATAAATAATAAATCTCTCTCCTATACATTTATAAAGAACCCATCAGTATGATACATATTTAACATATGTGCACTTTAAATTTCATTATATATGTATGCAAACATTAACCGTGCTTTCTGGGTTTCCATCAATTGTTGTGTATAACTGGATTTTAAGTATGGGCCAAGTATTTTTATTTTCATTTTCCATTTTTGGAGTACATTTATAGAGAATGAAAAAGCATTTGCAGCTATGTTTGTTCTTTTCCTACTCTGGGAAGTGGTATCTCTTCATTTTTTAAAAAGGAGCTGACAGTATCTAACCCGTTTTTTGATTAGGTGCAGGAAATGAAGAATTTTCATCAGCAGAGTGCACCTACCCCGTTCTGATTTTGTAATTGTACATGTGGAAAAGTAAATACAGAGCTACTCAAGCCTGAAGGACCATTGTGATAAAATAATCTGACATCCTGCATTAAAGAACTTCCTCCAATCTTTGTTTTTTTCCAAAAAGATTGGTATCATGAAGTGAATTATTTCTACCTTACGACACCAAGCTGTGTGGTGTGCTCAGCACGCAGGAGGGAAGGGATGGCATCCAGAGGGACCCGGACAGGCCTGAGAGGTGGGCCTGTGCGAACCTCAAGTTCAACAAGGCCAAGCGCAAGGTCCTGCATCTGGGCCTGGGCAATCCTAAGAAAAAATGCAGGCTGGGCGGAGATTGAACTGAGAGCAGCCCTGAGGGGAAGGACCTGGGGTTGATGAGAAGCTCAACGTCAGCAAGCAATGTGTTCTTGCAGCCCAGAAAGCCAACCGTACCCTGGGCTGCATCAAAAGCAGCGTGGCCAGCAGGGCGAGGGAGGGGATTCTCCCCCTCTGCTCTGCTCTCGTGAGAGGCCCACCTAGCTGTACTGGGTCCAGCTCGGGGGCCTGCAGCACCAGGAGGACACGAACCTGTTAGTACAAGTTCACAGTCATACGGATGATCAAGGGGCTGGAGCACCTCTCCTATGAAGGCCGGCTGAGGGAGTTGGGGTTGTTCAGCCTGGAGAAGAGAAGGCCCCAGGGAGATCTTACAGAGGCCTCCCAGTGCCTAAAGGGGGCTACAGGAAAGCTGGGGAGGGACTGTTTGTCAGGGGGTGGAGCAATAGGACACGGGATAATGGCTTTAAACTAAAAGGGGGTAGGTTTAGATTAGATATTCAGAAGAAATTCTTCACTATGAGAGCAGTGAGGCTCTGGCACAGGCTGCCCAGAGAAGCTGTGGATGCCCCATCCCTGGAAGTGTTCAAGGCCAGGCTGGATGGGGCTTTGGGCAGCCTGGTCTGGTGGGAGGTGTCCCTGCCCATGGCAGGGGGTTGGAATGAGGTGGTCTTAAGATCCCTTCCAACCCAAACCATTCTGTGGTTCTATGATTCCATCTTTGAGCAAAAACAACTGTGCACTATAATATCTCTCATTTGAGAGTTGTCATAAGAAGATAGCTTTGGAAATAAAGTGTCTTATTTTCTGTGAGTGTAAAAATAATGAAAATATATGAATGGAAATCATGTGATTTCCTTAGGATGTTATGTTAAATCTCTTGGTTGACTCTCATAAATTGCTTTCAAATTACTGCACTAATTATTTTCCTTTGTTAAAGATGAAACAATGTAGTATTTACACAACAACTTTTCCAAAATTTAAAGAATGCTTTAGAAAAGGTATGAATTGCTTTCAAAATGGCATATGTGCTTTGAAGTGTATACCGGAAATCATTATAAGTTTTTGCAGAATCTGTTATTCCCTTACAGGAGCAAATTAGATTGTAAAGCCATAAATGTTAAATTAGCTTGCTTGCAGTTTGCACCAGAGTGGCCTCACTTCAGAGGTGTTCAGAAACCACACACCTCCTTTAAAACTGTGGAAACTGTGCTGGCTCTGTTCTTCTGAAGTGTGTTTCAGACTGCCGCATTATTTATAGATTCCGTTAGCCTAAACTTTAATGATTCACACAGAAATAACAATCAAATCCAGCTTTTTGAATTCATGACAATAACCTAATTCAGATGAGTGTGACTGGTCACATGAATACCAATGCAAGAAAGATTTAGATTTGGATTTGTAAGTTTAATAAAAACACCGTCCAGGTATTTTTAAATTTAGGATAGGAAAAGCTAACAGTCAATTAATAACCTCAGCTCAGAGAACCTGAATCTCCTGGGCAGCCTCCCTGCTGGTCCCGTGAGAGACTGGATTGCATCAGCTTTCAGTGTGGTGAAGATGCTTTCCATGACATGCCATTCATGCGCAGGGGAAGAATGGGGCAAATCCTCATGCTCAGCTTACTCCGACCCATGTGGACAGACTCATTCTATAGAGCCAGATTTTCTTCATGTACTTGGGATGCAGAGGAATTAAGGGGCTGCCTTAGGCCACTTACATACATCAGAGAAAGCAACTGCACTGCATGCAAGTACTACTGCATTGGAATTCTTAACAGAAATGCAGTTCTGACTACTTATTTTTTATTTCCTTCATAGGATACTGTAAATGTTAACGTCAACATAAATGATGCTTTAGTTTTTGTTTTTCATTATTATTTTTAATCAGATAAACTTACTAATCACGACACACCATGCAACATGTTGGCATGTAATTTGTTTCTCTTAATTGATAATATGCCTGCAGGTTTTTTGGGCCAAGCCATGAAAAGTTCATTCCTTACAGGACAGGGTATTACATCTGTTTTGATCCTAAGTGTGGGTTCTTCCTGGACAATTTAGGTATTTTTAGGTAGCACATAAAGAAGGTAGCACCTCTTCTTTTGTCATCTTAAGGCACATCATGATTGTATCGCTTTTCTTCCTATCTAGACTTCAAGAACAGATTGTTTTCTTTTTCCTCTGGATGCTGATGATACACTTTTTTAGCCACTGAGAGCTGCGTACTCATTAACGCTTTTCACTACCTTTTAGTCATTAGATGGTGACACCAGGAGAAAGGCTGGCAGATACCTTAAGAGAGTTAATGCAGCTTTGCTCAAACACAGGAAAAACAGCTGATGTAAAAGGATTGAACTTTGTGGCATCTGTAGGCCTGTACATTTCTACTAGAGTCTGTCACTGTCTGTCCACTAATCCGGCAAAGCTTGGTAGGGATCAGCTGCTGATAACAACAATGAAAGAAGGTCTTTGTTTTAACGCTCTTGTTTTTTTGTACATATTGAAGACCTCATAAGCCTTATTCAGATGGTCTGGTACTCACCAAACATGAACAGTGCACATAATTCACTACTTCAGACAAATCTGTATCCTTCCCTTTGCTTTTTTCCCTACTGTTCCCAATAATCACAGATGGTTTTATTTACCTTTAGTGCTTATGATTTAATTCCCTACCCTCGATAAATGCCACATAAATAAACATATTTTCTGCCTTCTTTTTAGTGGTAAAATAACGATTGAATTAATAAAGTTCAAAGCTAGAATGCTTTGCCTATAGTGGATTTTTTATTACCATCGTAAATGCTATCTATCTTCAAAGAGTTAAAGCTAGTTACTTATCCCAGCCCTCCCCATTTAATGAAATTATTTTGTTTCCTTAAACTGTGTTTAATAAGTAATAAGGGAGACTGTAAAATTAATACATATCTTACTGTATTGATTTAGTTTTTGTTCACTCTGTTTTCTCTCTGAAGTCTATAAGCCTTCAGGTCCTGCCTAATCTATTCATTTCTGACATGCACATCTTTCTAGTGCCTAAGTGCCTCTGCTATTCTTGAAACAGCCTCAGAGATGATTTAAATCCTTATGCTTTGCTTTTTCATCTGTTTATGATTTCCCACATAATTTCATAATGTACTTCAAAACATTATAATTGTACTCGAAGAAACTCCATTATCATATCATGATTAACTTAACACTGAACAGTGTTATCCACGTACAGTCCCTGCACCCATTGTCCTTTAAGTATAGGAACATTGCCAGACCCCCCCATGAATTCTGAAAGTGCCTGGCAGCAGTTGCACACTTAGGGCTGCGTTTTAAAATGGATAGCACCAGTGTTGGAGGGTTATGACTTAGTAATATGTTGTGCACAAATAGGTGAGATGCAAGCAAAGTTAAGACTGTACTGCTAAGATAAGTGCAATGAGAGCAGACTCCATAATTATTTAGATGACAGCATAGGAAATGCAATGGCATACTTAAAACCCACAAAAAGCCAAAATCAAACCTATAGCATGTAGGGCTACTGTGACTGAGGCTGCTAGATTTAGCAAAAGGAGGCACCAGCCGTAGCATTAGTTAACATATTTAGGGTGAGCCTGTCAGTTTGGAAGAGATTCTCATTTAAAAACAGGCTCTTAATCACAATGCCAAGAGAGAATGGACGAATAACCAATCTCTGTATACCAGTTTTACCTCGTTCTGGGTATCAGGCATAAACAAATGGCTAAGCACATCAGCAGTCAAACTGAACTACACGAGAACAGTGATTGTAGTGATCAAAGTACTTTTTATTTCATTTTTTCTTGGAAGAAATTTTAAAACATCTTCTTATACTAATTTTGTTTTGTACTTTGAAATCAGAATGTTTCATTTTCAGAAGCTATTGCTAAATACCAAGAAAGAGAGGCTACACTCAGAACTGGTACAGAAGACATGGCTGTTTTTAAAGTCCTGTGATTACAACATTTTATAGTCATTCTCAAAATCCTTGACTGTCTTAAGGAATTTTAAAACACATTTTTAAAATGTTTAAAAACATTTTAGTATGCTGTTCTATCTCCTAAAGTGTGCTTATACCTTTTCTGTAAGACTTCAAGTCTTCAAAACCTATGTCAAACATAGGTTAAGTTCTAGCAATTTAGCAGTATGGCTGATTGCACTCCAGGACCCATGTTCTACTTTTTACCATTTAACTTATCAGTATATATCTGACATGCTGTCCCCTTCAAAGGAGATGCGCCATGGTCTGTTCTGTTCTTCAGCAGGGACATTGTCTTGCCCACTGGTAACTTTCAGCTGCATCAATTACACAAACAACTTTAGGGAAAAAAAGAAGAAAAAACAAAAAAGGACAATGTCTCAATTCTAGTAGGTAGATATCTTACCTTGATAGATTTGAATTGTTGACATCTATATCTCAAGACAAATTCCCTGACGTAATGAAAAATTTCCAAACTCTCTAGATGTTGACTGGCTATTAATGGCAGCTTAAGACAGAGACACTCATAATCCTAAATCCTTTGCCCACTATTCTGAAAGCACTTCATATCTGACAACTTCATAAAATCAGATCCACAACTGAATTAAAGTTTTGTAAATAAAATCCTGATACACAAAGCACGGTCTGAAATGGAAGACGGAACAGCTGCACTGCTGTGTAAAATCATCTTCAGAGACAGTATCAAAATCAAATCAACCAACGTGGATTAATCCAGGGAGAACACACCCCTCTATCGAACGTCAGACACTTACACACACACACATTTTAGCCCAAGGTTGCCAGCCACTCAAAATCTGCCTTCTATACTGCATGCTTTGTAGATGCATGTCTGTTGTGACGTGCTGCCTCAATTCCCTTTCCCCAGCTAGGAGCAACTGAGATAGGCAGCAACCACAGGCCTGAATAACCATTACTTCTGCCTGTGGCCAGCATTCAAGAACACAGGAGTACACAAAGTAAAAGTAATTTGTTAATTCAGATTTGACGTCTTCCGTACTGCAAGGGGAATGCACTGCACAGCTTAGAGCTGATCTTTCTGAGTCTCTTCCAGTCTGCCACACTCCAGCACGGAGGTGCACTTCAGAGATGAGGTCAACTTTTCCTTCGTCCTTCCAAGAGCTGCCAAACTCAATGGACAGCGCAGCTCTAAGTTCTCAGCAGATGTCACAAATACAGCTCGCCAGTCAGTCCTGCATTACCATGACTTGTCCTGTAGGAGGGACAAGACAGGATATGCTACTCCTTCATCTTCACTCCCTTTCCACCCCCAACCCTTCCTCTATTTTTCACCTGCAGGCCTTTTCTGAAAGACCACTTCCTTGCCATCATTCCAGTCAATGCTACTACTGCCTGTCACCCCTCAAACTCTGGCACATGTCAGCCCACATCCAGCCCAAATTATCTGAGGTCCCTCAGATCACACAAGTCCATTTCCGAGAAAGAGATGGGCTGCTGAGATGGAACCGCATGTGGGAGCCTGGGGCTTGGCCTGGCATGTGGCACTGTGGAAACTGGCCAAGGCAGTGGAGGTAGGGTTGGCAATTGCCTCAGGATGATGTCTCATACTGCACAATCTCATGGTATAATAAACAAAGAGTCATCGCCATTCTAAAACTGATGTCTGATAAAGTGTCTCCTTGGTGGGATGCCTTAGAAGTAAAGAGAGCAGGCCATTATGGCAACAATGTAGACAGTGTTAGTAAGTAAGGACACTAAACCTAATTTTTGCCTACTCCTAGCCTTCACTCTCAGTTCCCCTCTCCAGCAGTAACCTTTGGGCTGAAGTTTGTAGGCCACAAAGACACCTCACACTAACTTACCCCACATTTGAGTATGTCAAGTGCTAGGATATAGCGTTAAGAAAAAACAAACATGGACAGAAACTTATTAACAGTATGAGTAACCTCAAAAGACAGCCAAAACAAGTTTGTGGTGAAGAGATTCAGGAGTGAGAAGGGAATCAGGGCTTTCCCTTGACAAAGGTCAGGAATCAGTTTGACTGTGCGTAACCAGCAGACATGCGTGCTACGTTGCTTGCCTAAGATAACTTATATAGATAACACATTATTTCCTCACTGACTATAAAAGGAAGAGCTCTGCTCTGAGACAGTGTTCTCAGTGCACTACACTCATACCCTAGATAAGTTTTCACCTACGGTTGTACTAATATTTTTTAAAAATTTGTGAAAGTCATTTAAGATTTCCTTCCTAACAGTCTAGCCACATCTTAGCTATCCACAGGGAAAATGTTGAGTTTTTGACCATACCTTCTTTTTCTCTCTCATTATCCACGTAGTCAGAGATTTCATGGTGCTATACAAAATATGTCTCCTTGATATAACTTGAGGGGATGATCTTCTCCACAGAATCCTTCCTGCCTGAGAGCCTCCTGGCCCATGTTGTACAGCTTCTGTAGGCTCTTTCTACTGTCAGAGTAGCATAAGCACTTCTCCTAGGACAATTCAGGCCTTTTCTAGGCCTGAAGTTCCAGACCAGTAAAGTACAAGCATCTGAAGCACCTGCAGGACCTTGTTCAGGCAGATCACAAGAGCCGGACTACGACCTCTGAAGGCAATTCCTTTCCCCACTGCCTGCTGCCTGCCATGTCCCCCATCACCTGGTAGTTGCCCTGCACAGTAAACCAACAAAAACATTGGTTTATCTGCCATTTTCCATGGATTCCTGAATATCAGCATTGGGCAAGCAACCAAGGCAGCAAAAGATGGCTGCTTAAAGGCATCCGAGGCAGCTACTTCACCACTGCCTGATCACTCCCATTCGAGGCAAGTGATCTGAGAGAAGTTTGAATAGGTAAGGTGAGGACTTTACCCTACAAGGCTATGAGACTTCAGGCTATAAGACTTACTTCTGTTTATTAATATATTCTCTACTTTAAAGGTCATCATATTTTATTTAACAGACATTCACAAAGTACATGATTACATGTGCTTCACTCTGATTGGGAGACTGACTCTGGGAGACCAAATGTAGTATGTTTTTCTGTTAAATTCTGCTTTGTTTTGAGCCAAGCCTCACTGCAATGGGGGAACTCTGAATTTCTATACTTAGATTACATGTTAAAACCAGGTAAACTTCAGTTTTAGTTCCCTTTTTTGACAGTCCTTCTTCCTCTGTACTGCTCAGGCCCTAGCCAGATAGAATTGTCTTTAATATCCTGAGGTTTCATAGCATTCCGAGTTGTTTCTTTGGAGAGAGACCACCTTCAAGCTTTTTATCTAGCTTCTAAATTCAAATTCCAGTTGCACAATGAAGCACTGTTACTTTCTGAACTGACTTTCAGGAGTCTCTCCTTGACAGCAAATTTATGAGACAAATAAAAGGTCCTTTGTGTTTGAAAACAATGCATTTTTCCTTTTTCTTTTTCTTTGAATTCCTGAATCCAAGAACATTCCTCTTGTCTCTTCATGGTGTGCCCATGGGACCTAATGTCTCCAAACACGATTCAGTTGACTTCCATGTCATTCCTGCCACCTGAAGACAGAGAACACTGCTGACCTGTGACTGAATTGTAATTCTGTAATTTCTTAGAATATAAATCACCTTATTCCAAGTTATATGCCAAGGAGCTGATGCAAGAAAGCACGGTGTACTGAATATGGCCTGGTAAGTGCGAAAGTGGCTCACAGACAGATCTTGGATATTTTCATTGGTCATCTGAAGCTGTATTATCAGAATAAGATCAAAAAGGCAAGCCTACAGAAAGGCAGTTGACCTCTGGTGCATTACCTTCTTTGGACACTGCTTAGCTACCAACAAGAAGGATGTGGTGCTGGTGCTGGGGGTGACATGAAACTTTGGGAATTACCCTCCATGATGTGCTTGTACTTGTGAATGTTGTGAATGCAGCAGGATCTACGATTGCCTAGGTACTAGAAATACTGAGTTTCCCTCTTCTGATAGTGCTCTCCTGCACTTGTATTAGCAGGCTGGCTTATGGGACCAGTGCAGAGACCCAGAGGCTGTGGTAGTGAGGGATAATGACAAAGGGTGAAGTGGAGGTCATGCAGTGGAAATACAATCTGTACAGCATGAGTATCTGAACAACCTTTCTGGGTCTGTAGCAAGGTAACTCTTCAGCAGTTGTTATCCCTGAGGGCTTCCCATCTGATTCACATGCTAGAGATGGCCCAGGGGCCTGTAGCTTGATCCACGCAACACAATCCAGCCTGAGGCATCATGAGGGGGGCAGCTCTTGAAGGCATCCTGAAATCGCAGCACGGAAATAATCAGTTTGACCAACTAAAGTGAACACAGGATTCCAAAAACCTGAAACATTATTATATAACACATTGGAATACACACGGTCATCCAGGTCACGCCTTACAAATACAGTGATAATAAGATATCATTACCAAATTTAAATATTAAAAAGGTGCAGTTCTGCCAAAGTTCAGTAGGAAAAATTTCCATTACACTGACAGGTTTAAAGACCTAGATGTGTTCAATTTCACTGTTTAAGTAGCATACTCCCCTGCTACTGGTTAGAAGAGCATCTTCTGGAAGAAGTGAGAAATTGCACAAAATACCAGTAGTCTTTTTTTTTTTTCCTTGTCCACATGCTACTAAGTGTAGTTATTACAATACTAGGGAAAATAGATCTTTATAAATTACCCACAAAAGTCTGAGGGAGCAGTGCAATGGAACATGAATACGTACCAAGAGTGAGAAAAGTATATACCACACGTGCTGGTAACATCTGTTCCCAAGTAGGCACTTCCAAATTCAAAAGCACCTGAAAAAATATCCTTTTCTGAACCAACTTAATTTGCAGAATTTTTAGACAGAGGTACAACACATTTGTGGAAATAAATCTCTACAAATATACACGAGAGCAAATCCAACGTTTTCAGATAGGAACTATTTTCAACAGAATAATGCCCGGAGTTCATTCTTAAACAGTAGACGCTGTTATTCTAAAGCTGCTACACACTGTAGTTAGTATAATTAAAACATGAGTTAGACCCTCAAAATCATAGGTGTAATTTAAAAATAACCAAATGTTTGCTCTTTTAGCATTTTGTACCTTTAGAAATCACAACTAGAAGCCTTTCTCTAAATCTACAGGAACTAGTTTTGGAGAGTGGAGTCTGTTTTGAAAGTGCTTATCTGAACACTGAACACCAGGAACTGATACTTCACGTAAAGTAATAAATATCTTAAGACTTTGGATAAAACCACAGGATCCAGTAACAGGGCTTATCACACAGTGTATAACCTATCTGCTCTGACTTACATGTACTCATAAATTTCTGAGTTTAGCACCTACCTGCCTGAAAATTGTCACCCAGTAATTAACAGCTGACAGACTACATCTATATGAGTGCTTATTTTTTAAGTGTGAAGAGAAACAATGAGGCTAATGAGATTTTCTATGAACCATTTCCTTGTTGCATTCCCTCAAATCACATCTTTAATAGAATTAATAAAGAATCCCTGTAAAACACCAAGTATATTACAAAGAAGGCCAAGAAAAATATTTCCCAAGACTTTCTGAAGTTATCAAAGAAAGAAATTCTGTGAAAAAAACATTGATAAGAAAGAAAGAGAGAGAGAACAACTACCATGAATGAATCTGTTATTGAGCTAGTCAGTAAAGGGCAATAATGACACATGACTACTGTGGAAAAAGAAATCCCCGCACATTTTGAGTCCTATTCCAGGCAGCTGCTTGAGGGATCATCGACTTTGCTAACCAGCTCATCGTGTTTTCTCCTTGCTATTCTTACAACTCCTTCTGCATGCCCTTTCATGAAACAGACGTTAACTTTTGCCTCTGTTTGATCCACGATGCTAACCTCCTACTCCAAACGGTTAAACTTCAAGGACCCAAGTCTTGTGTGCTTTCTCTCACACTAACCCTCATTCTTGTAATGATTCCCCCTTAAACACCCCAAATCTATCTCATAATCTTTCTTGAAGACCCTACTTAAAATGTCTTAGGAAATACTTGGACAATAGTGTGCCAAGATCACAGACTGTCATACAGACCAAGTGTGGCCCAGTATTTCCTTATATTCACTCAATTGCTTTTCCACCAGCTAAGATCTCCAGAGACTGCCTTACTCTTTTATGTTTGTATAGCACCCGGTCTGTGATTTGGGCTCTTACTTACTGACAGTGATAGAAATCAATATTTTTTTACACATATATAATTTCAAAAGGCTCAAAAAAAAAAAAGGAAAAAAGATGTTATTTTAAAATCTACCTTGTGATTTTGAAGGTCTAACTCGTGCTTTTAACAATACTCATCAATGAAACTGTTAATATTGGTTTGAAGTCAGCATAGGATGAAATGTTTGTACAAACCAGGTTTCCTGATTTTCATATCCTCTGAAAGTGAAAGAGAACTAAATAAACCCTGGTATTTCACGCCGCTCTGTAGAGATGTGGTCTATGAATAACCACAAGGTTAGATGCTTTTCAGCAGAGCAACCTGCAGAGTTTAGGACATTGTAATGAGACATTTTACTGGACCATTTACTTACAACTTAAAATAATGGGGCTGGATGCTGAAATTAAGCATTGCTCATAAATATGTAGAGGACAGAGCTGAACCACTATCATACTGGGACCAAAAATTCTTATGAAACTCTTGAATGTATCAGTAAGGAAACAGGGAACCAAAACCTAATTTACTGAAGTGTTAGAACTATAAAAATGATTGAAGGGCTGAGAAAATATCCTTTCAGTGAGAGACGCGGGACTGGCACACACTAATAAAAGTGTTACGGCAGAGTAACAAGTTACCACATGTCAGTTGACCCACAGTCACCATCTGTGTACACAGTCTTGGGTTGTGGCCAATACAAAGCAATTCAAGTCAGCTTTGCCCTCTTTAAAAAAGAGGAGTCAATCAGCCTGGTTTATCAAGAAACAAAACTGAGAAATAATCTCATTGTGGTGTACAAGAATGCTCATAGGTAGAAATGCATGAGTACTGAATAGTTCCTTAAACCACCAAAAAGGTTGCAGTACCAAGCAATAGCTGGAACACAGAGTAATTGTGACTAACTGTTGTCATAAAACACTGATAGAAGCAGCAGGTTCTCCAAACTTTTGAGTCTTAAGATTGGATGTCTTCCAGAAAACCTTCCAGAACCAACCAAGCACAAGTCTTTAGCTCCAGGATAAAGGAGAGTTGAGTGAAATGCATTACCTTCCAAGCAAAAAGACAGACCAAAGTACCTGGCAGTTTCACTAGGATGGCAAATATTTGAATCCATTAAAAAATCAAGAGATACCACTGAAATCACCCAATCTGATTTGCTGCATAAATATGGTCTATAGAATTTAAGGCTTCATTATATAAGAATACTGTCTTAGATGCATGTATTATCAGGCTGAAGATGCAACTGCTAGGGACATCATTGCTATGCTGCTGATTTGGACTATATCAGATACAGCTATTGCAAAACATTAAAATCTAGTGTTACTTGCCTTTTGGTCCTCAAGTTTTTAATTCCCTTCAAATTTTGTAAGTAGATATGCCACATTGGAAGATATGATAGTTTAAGAATGCTAGTGTTTATTAAATTTAGATTAATAGTGCGATGTTAGGTATTACTCTAATGGTATTGCCATCAGCTGATACAAAAATTAAGATGTAACATCAGATGTATTTTTAGCAAGAATGAATATTTGTACTAAGCCTGGTCACAAGTATATGTGACATGCAGGCAAGACGTTTAACCCATTAGCACTGAAATACTTTACACAGGTACATGCCCCATTAACTGAAACATACACGTCTTAACAAGGAGAGGGGTTCATACTACAAAATTGTATGGAGACAGAACCAAAATAATGGTGCTGATTTTTACGAGAGAAAATAAAGAATGATTAGAATGGAAAAACTAGTAAGAGTTAAATAAAGGAAAGCGTATGCAGATAGTCACTGTTCCTTTGTCTGCTTTATTACAGTCAGTAGAAGAAATGTGGTTGACAAACTTTATCGTTTATGTTAAAGGAGAACCTAACACAGCGCTAGCAAGGATTGCAAGTGGAAGTAACATCTGGTTCGGCCTGCAGTTATGTACTTGGACATTTTACAAAGTGCGGCAAAAGAGTACCTGCTTACACATCTGAATTCCCCGGGGAGTTTTAAATCACAGTAATAAAGAATCACTCATAAAAAGCTAATAACTGTATCACCAGAGGGGAGTGAAAAGCCGCTGGAGAGTTCCTGGGTCAAAATACAAACTTCCAAAGCTTTCTGCACTAACAGGCTGGAAATCCTGAGGGCTTTGAGGCTGGGAGAGATCGCCACTGTAGATCACGTCCCTGTATTTCTAACAAAGGCACCGTGCCTGCATGGCAACACCTTGTCAATTTCCTTTCTGCTGCCTTAGTCACGAATCCCACAGTTGGGACTGCTTTTTGCGTTTTCAGCCTGCATTCATCCTTGTGGCTTCATATAAAAAGCACAAAAAGCATCTGCTCTGCTAACAACGCTTCCCCCTCCAGCACAGAAAAAAAAGCTTTCTAAGAAACGAGACACAAACGTTAACTTAGCCTGCAAGCATTTTTTTTTTTGCGCGGATCTCTTGGGAATGACAGCATTTCTCAAACTTTCCTTTGGCTGCCTTGGAACTATGCAAGTGAACTCTTAACAGAAATCACTTTCTGCTGGGGAAAGGCAGATGGCGAAGCAAGGAGGAGGATGAGGAGGAAAGGAGGAGGAGGAGGAGGAGGAGAAGAAAGGAGGATGAGGACGAAGATGAGAACGAGGAGGAGGATGAGAAGGAAGATGAGGAGACCGAGAAGGATGACGAGGACATCCCTGCTACCTGCCGGCAGCCACACAGGGACGACGCGGCCACCTGAGGCGCTCCACCCTGCACCAGGTACGCACCCCACCTTCCCCACCCTCGCGTTCGCTGTTGTTAAACACATTTTTTAATCGCACGGCCGGGTTCGCCCTGCCATCAGCCGGCCGGTGCCCGCCGTGGCGGCTGGGGGGAGAAGGCGAGGCGGGCTGGGCAGGGGGCCGCCATCTTCTGAGGGCGGGCTCCGGGGGGCGAGGGGGGCGTCGTGCGGCCGCGCCTCCGCCCTGTGTGCGTGTGTCGGTGTGTGAGGGACGGCAGGAGGAGGAGGAGGAGGAGGAGGGAGGGGAGGAAGGCGGGGTGAGGAGCCAGCTCCCCGCCGCCGCCGCTGGGCGTGTGCCCGGCCCCCGGTGCTGCGTGCCCGGGCGGGAGGAGGAGGAAGAGGAGGAGGAGGAGGAGTGTGGGTGCGGGGAGTTTCCTTGTGTGGCGGCGGAGGAACAACGGCCGGGAGGGCGCTGCCGCCGCCGCCGGTTGCCGAGCGATGTGAGGGGGGGGGAGCCCCCCCCCTCGGCCCTCCCTTCCCCCCCCGGAGCCGCCCGCTTCCCCCCCTTCCCCTCCCCTCTGCCCTCCCCTCATCCCCGCCCCGCCATGCCGGACCAGATCTCCGTGTCGGAATTCGTGTCCGAGACCAATGAGGATTACAAGTCGCCCACCGCCTCCAACTTCACCACCCGGATGGCCCAGTGCAGGAACACGGTGGCGGCCATCGAGGAGGTGAGCCCCCCGAGGAGGGCAGGGAAGGGAAGGGGAAGGGGAGGAGAGGGAAGGGGGGCGCGGAGCGGTGCGGGGCTGCGCAGCCCCCTCGGCCTGGCCGCGGCGAACAAGGCGCCGCCGCCTCCTGCCGCCTCCTGCCGCTGCCTCTCCCCGCCCGGCCCCGAGCAGCGCCCTCGGCTGCCGCCGGGAGGAAACGGGGCTCGCCCGCCCGGGGACGGGGAAGAAAGGGAAGGGGGAAGGGACGAAGCGCTGCCCCCCTCCGGCCTTCCCAGCGGCACCTGAACCGGCCCCCCAGCCGTTTGGTGGGGGCTCGGGCGGGGGTCCTCTCCCTCCTTCCCCCCTCCTGGCACAGGTGGGATTTAATCCTCATCCTAGTCCCGATTGAACCCCCCTCCGCTTCCCCCGGGCGTGTGTGCTGAGGTAACCGTCCCTCAGGAGCCCTGCCCTCCCTGCAGCCGCCCCAAAACCTCTCCCCTGGGGGGGCCTGAGCCCCCTCTTTTTGTCTCCCCATAGACAGCCGGGGCCGCGCGTTTCCTGCGAGCGGCTTTGGTCGGGGGAAGAGAGCTGTTTGCCTTCCCTGAAAGGCACCCGGAGCGTGTCGCTGAACCTGTTGGTGAGAGCCACCCCTGCCGAGGAGGGTGGCTGCCAGCAGTGGTGAGAGACGGAGCCTTTTTCCCTCCCGTTTCCCACCAGACGGAAACCTGGGACAGGTCTGAACACAGTTAGAGCACATTCCACGTCCCAGCCGTGTGCGCACAATGAAAGGAGCCTCTCCGTATCTCGCCTCCGCCAGCAGCTTCTCTGAAGAAACTTGTGGGAGGGGATATTTGTGATGTAGATTAATTTGCCCCGTCTACCTGTTACATCAGTCCTGGCGGTGTGTGCGGAGTTGGTTTGTTTTTGCAGTAAGCATGGCTTTTGAAAAGAGCCTCTTCAGCAAAAGAACCTTGTCAGTAGTTAGTGGCCCTTCTTACAAAAGAGCTGCCACTAGCAATGGATTATTAAGCGAACAAAACCCAGGTTAGGTGTTTAAACACCCTTTTCAAGATTTTCCTGTTTTGCCAGTTCCCAAAACCACTAAAGCAAGGAGTTGAATTCAGAATAATCTGCACAGAAGGAATTGCTGTTTTGTTCCTGAGGTAATTTTCTTCCATGCAAGCTTGCACTTAAGTGCCTGGCTTTAATTATACCTTATTAGCCTGATAGTCTTAAGATCAACAGTTTTGTATCCACGATTCTGTGAAAGGTGACTTAAAGAATATCGATAATAGTGAACCACTGAAGTTGTAAGGTACAGCTGCCTAATAACTGATTGACACAAAATAGAAGTTAGTGTAAGCATTGGGATCAAAAGCAGTTTTGCTAGGGTGAGAGAGATTTTTTATTACAGGTTTCACAAAATTTGGTCTTCGTCTCAGCCTCAGTTTCTCAGGCTGTGTTTGCAAGAATGTCACACGGTTTCTCAGGAGAAAAAGTGTAGAAAAGTTATTGTTTTCATGGCTGTTTTCTCTTTAATGTCCATTTTCACGAAGTGTATATATGATATGAAATTTGTAACTTACATTGTGCATCTTAAGGTCTTTTAAAAATTCAACTCAATGAGTTGCATCTTGAAAACTTTTTTAATGTTAGGAGAATGACGCGCATTTAAAGGTTTGCATCAGTGGATTCCTTCCTTATTTAATCTGTATGCTTGGCATTTTTCTTGTATCAGGTCACTGATACACCGCTGTTGGATTTGTAGAGAAACTCAGGCAGGATGTTGAGTGTTAGTTGGTATCGCTGCATATTTCAGATACTAGACACTTCAAAAATTAGCTTTTTTGATAAAGATGGTAATGAACGTGCCTAGTGTCTTACAGATCCAAGTAAAGTTTGCATGGCAGATGATGGGAAATCGCACTGGCTATGGCTTTCTTAATCTTATTGATCTATCTAGCACTTTTGGCAAAATATCAGCAGTTGCTGTCCGTTCATGCTGATGTCCTACAGCATGTGTTTAAGTGACTACTGATTTTTTTATTTTATTTTTTTGTGCTTTGATATGTCAAGAACAACAAACAAATTTTCATGATTTCAAAACTGTGTAATCTGTAGACTTCTGCTACTTCGGTTTGGTAATGCTCCGGTCCTTCAATGTAATATGCCTGGTTTTTCAGGTTAAATGTGATCCTTTGATAAAAATGTTGATATAAATTGTGTAACAGAGAAGTCAGCACTCAGCATGTTTTTCTTCCAAAAGGCTAGGCAAGAATTGGTTCATGAGGTTGTTGTGAACAAAGGCTTAGTAAAGAAGGCATCTGAAAACGTACAGGTAACACAGGGAACCCATCTGCATTTCCAGTGTCGCAAGCACGGTGAAGCATCAGTTCCCAGTGTGCACTACTCCGCTGCAGTGTATGGTACAGCATGGAAAACTAGGAGGTTTGGCTCTGTATGATTTAGGGAATGTGTTACCCAACGTGGTAAATTGGTAAGTTGAACCTTCGCTATTGGCTTTGTGTATGGATTGATTTTACAAAGCGACTGTGAAAGAGGCGGTTTGTTAACTGGAGGCAGTTCAGTATCCTGGAAAATGAAAACTTAATACTTAAATCAACAAAACGAAAAGCTGGGACTGGTAAATAGTGCTGTTTAGTGGATGTCTCTTATTTGCTTTTCCTAGATCTGGTTCTGGACCGGACTGAGCCTGCACGAAGCTAGCTGGAGTCTCTCTCGTGCCCTGTGCTCCCTTGCAGGCAGAGATGCGGGGAGGTAGCGCAGGAGCTGGGGGCTGGCGTGACTTCTTAGCCTGAGCTCACCTCTGTGCAAACAAAGATATCTGCTTCCAGATCCTAATGGGAAGCCTTCTGCGCTTACCGTTAACACTGCTGGCTACCAGTTTTGTAACTCTGTCTTAGTTAATGAGCAGGTATCTAATAATGTCTTAAAAGTTCGATTAATGAGGCCTTGCTTTCTGTGATGGAGTGGTAAAGGGCTTGTTAAGTGAGGAAATCGATAAGATGCTGGACGATTGTGTGTGGTAATTTACCAGTTACGTCTCTGTGGGCGATGGCGTTGCCTTAAATCAGCATTTCCTGAACTTGGATGAACTGACCTCTGTTGTTTGCCTAGTATGATTGATTTTTAATATCAGCTGAAAATACTTGGAGTCTTACTGTTTTATGTAATTGTATAGACTAATTACAGACCGCTCATTATGGTCTTTGAGATCCCCAGAAGTGCGCACGCTTGGAAACCGTGGCCTATTCAAGAAAGAGAATCTGATCCTTTGCTTTGAGTAGTGGAAAGGGATTAGGAAAGGCATGCTCCCGGGGCACGGAGTGATTTCCAAAGGCAAGGAATCGTGTAATTTCTGTATTGTTCTCAGACAAGGATGTTGCTTAGCAAAACGATGGGGATCTCTTTAGCTTCTGCTAAAGCCAAGGTACAAGTGAGTGGTACGTCTCAGGCCTTACAGGTTACTGTTTAATCTTTGCGTGCATGATAATGACTAAGATTAAACAAGTTTTAATTGATATAGTCCAGAGCATGGTCACATGGCTGGGGGGAGGGGTTGCTTGAAATCAGTAATCTCGTTTGACAAATGCAGCCTTTTCAGCTTACTGCTTCTGGTCTCCCTTTATTACAGGATCTGAAACTGTGTAGTGACCGTTCTTAAGCTGTGAATGCTTAAAAATTTGGTTTTAGTACTGCTATTACTTGGAACATATACTTCTCTCTTTTATGTGCTCTACGTTAAATAAAATAGTCCCTAAACTGTAATGGAGCCTGCAAAGTGGTCCTAATACCAGTGATTACTAAAGATTTTGGGAAATTATTATTTTATAGAGTGATTTAATGAACAGTATCCAAGCGTGCCACTTTATTTTTGAAGCATGGGTTAAGTCTTACTAGAAAAGACTGGAATCAAAGCTCATAAAAATCTGAAGTATGTATTTTACCTAATTTTTTGTGTGCTGAGGTGCTTCTGAATCAAGAACGAAGGGGCAGGGGAGCTCTTGTTCAGGATTCCCTCTAAACAGGGAGTTGTTTGATGTGCTGAGGACCGTTTGATCTAAGTCAGGGTTTGGGGTGCAGAGTTTACCCCGCCTGCTTAAACTTCACAGCAAGCACATGAAGGGAGGAGAATGGAAACGTTGACAGAAGTTTAATAGGTTAGTGGATTGCCTCTCACAGCACAGCAGCACTTTCTACCGTGGTGAATGTGTCGTAAGTAGACAGGATAAATGTGTGGTGGAACGATGGAGAGCGTACAGGCAAAAGGAATAGTGTGGTGGTAGGTCAGGATGGTCTCAGTTGGCTGGATGTAAATAATTTTGATTTTTTGGGGTTTATTTAAAAGCCACTGTCCAGGAATTTCTATAAAATCTGTGAAATGAGTGTTAAAACCATAACTTGTAATTTCAGGTTTGTGTTTGCCTTTCTTCTCTAGGTCCTGTTCCATGACCATTGCACCTTAACGTGTCTGTCATTTAACAGTTACAATGAGTAGTTGTGTGTTTTTTTGTTTTGTTTTTGTTTTTTGATTTTTTTTTTTTAATTTCCATTCCTGGGAATGCAGCGTGTCATTTCAGTATCAGGTCCTCTCTTTCCTCATTGTCACTTAAAACACAATTTTTTGTATCAGAAATGAAAACAACTTCATTCCCTGTAAGGAAATCCCACAGCTTTCAGCTGATCTAGAGAGCTGTAAGGGATTGACTCTAGTTGAATTCCTCTTGTATGTTAGAATTTTTTAATCCTCCCTACTCCGTTGTGGTTCTGCCAAGCTAACGAGGGCAAGAGGTAAAAACAGCTTGGTAGGATCAGTGAATGTGAGTCTGGATACATGTGCATGTTATCAAAATTTGTACTTTCCCGTTAGGTGGTTTTGGGTTGTTAGGGCTTCAGGACTGGAGTTCTGTCTTCTCATGCTACGTTTGTGATAGCGTCTTGCTTTGGAAATCTGTGTGAAGATGTTTTTGTGGATTTTGAGAAGTAGTAGAAAATGTCACATTATATTGCATTTTGGAAAATTTACTACTATTATCTGTGTACTTCCTTCTATTAAAATATCTTTGTGCCCACTATAAGGTGCTCCTTCTAGAACATATTTGCACACTTTTCTTAGCTCATTACTAAATACAGTTCCATAAATACAGTGTTGTTTAAGACTTTTGTGTTTTCCACTTCTGCTTCCTTTCTGGAGTCATATTTGTTTGTCATTAGCATCCAGAGAAGTTTCTGGAAAAGTCATTATGACACAAATGGCGTTATGATTTCAGAAGGAGTGTGGGAATTTTTTTCTATTCCGAGAGGAAAATAGAAGATGGAAGTTGGGGAAATACAGGAACTGAATTGTAGGTTTGCAGCTGGAGCTCTGTGCGTGTTATAAAATAGAGGATTGCAGCCTTGAACGTCTAAGGTACAGACGATGCAGTCAGATAAAACAATTTCAAGCCATGTACGTAGATTGCTGTGCACCTTACCTTGGTGCATCCAACTGGCATCTGCTTCCTAATACCAAATGCCTTGTTCCTGGTAGGAGTATCAATGGAAAATAGACACGTTTCCAAATTATTTTACTAACAGTGGCTCTTATCTTCTGACTTTTTCTCTAGTGCTGTTGCATTTCTCAGAACCAGCTTCACTGCACTGTCTTCGTGCTGATGATAAAAGAGAGTAGACATGGAAAGAGGGTAATTCTTTCTGCTTATGTTTAACCCACCGTAGGTTCCTCTCCTTACCTTCATGCTGTTCTCTCCGTACCAGAATATACGGCAGTGCTTGGTAAAGGTGGGGCCTTCGTTTTGTCAGGAGAAAAGCCTGATTCCTGCTCCAAAGCACTTACTGTCCATGCGTCCAACACGCCATGGCTGATGAACAGACAGCAGAATAGAAGCAAGTCAGTAGCTTGACCCCTGTGAAGTGGTTTCTTTTTATTCATATGCATTGGGGTAGTTGTCCTTAAACATTTTAGATCAACTCTTTTATTTTTTTGCAATTTTTGCCTTCCATGGGTTTACATATATAACCATTCCCTGTCTAAAGTCTCTGAGCCTGAATATTGAGACCCCATGCTCCATGTCAGACCCTGTTCCCCAGAAAGAAGTAACATTTACCCCTGAAGCTCCAGAAGAGTTGGGGCGGGCCCCATTTTGAGTAGCTGTTCCATCCACTGTCCTGGCTATCACTGGAGCTTCCCTGTACATCGTTGCTGCTCGGTCTCCTCATCCCTCTGCCTGCCTTAAAGCTCTGCTGCCGAGGGTTTCAGCTCTCTGCCCTGCTTTCTTGGGGGAGCTCCCTGGACTTGCCCCCCATGGGTGGCTGTGGCCGAGCAGTGGGGTTGGCTGTAGGAAGGGGCAAGGCAGCCCTGTCCATGGTCCTAGAGCTCAGCGGGGCTTCACACCCCTGGGACTCCCCTTTAGGGATGGGCAAGTGGCCTCACTTGCCTTCTGTCCTCACTGGCTTCAAATAAATGTTATGTTCTTCTTGAAGCTGATGTATAGGGAAGAAGTTTCTTCTGTGGATAGGAAAAAAAGAAGAAAAGAGGAAAGTCAGGAGACACTCACTGGGTGGAATCTTCCTGTGTGCTTTCCTGCTGTGGTAACGTCTTCCATCCCCCGTTCTCCTTCCCATTCTATGTTTAGCGATGCATGTAGCTCAGGGCAGTTTGTAGGTTCTGTGAAAAACAAGCACTGGTAACAAAACTACCTGGTAGGCAGGAAAACATGAGGGTGTGATTCTGAAGAAACAAGTGGGTGCTGGTGGCTGGGGTAAGTCTGATCAGAGGAAAGGGGATCAGAAGTGAAGGAGAGGTGGTTGGCGTTGCCTGCTTGTGAGCATTAAGATCAGAGACCATCATCTTAACATTTGCTGCAAAAGAGAGCACTATTGCAAGTACGGAGAGGGACGCTTTGCACAGAAGACAAATGAAAGGCTTTTTAGCAGTATCGTGAACGGATGTGGCTGAGGAAGACTGTATTTGTCAAGGCCAGAATTGTGTAACAATCAAAATTAAATGGTGAGAAGCTCTAAGCTTGTAGTAGAAATACTGTGCAGGAGGAGTCTGTGTTGCTGGTGATAGGTTTCAGTTCAAGAAAACCTGTTGGCTATAATCTGGTAAAGTGTGTGCTAACGTTGCAGGCATGGAGGAAGAGTGCAAGGGGGAAAAACAAGAGCTGTGTTTCAGCTACATTATGGTCAGACATCTGTGATGACAGGCCGAGATGTTCATTTTTTGCAGGAGGAAGCATGTAGGAGCAGGAGAAGCTGCTGTGAGAGCTGCTGATTTAAAGGCAGCAATCAAATGGCTGCTGTGGATGAGACTGGAAATGAGCGAAGTGTTTTGTTGAATCATTAGGGGTTGATTCATTGTATATCAAAAGCCAAACAAAGCAATTAAAAGGAAAAACAAAGCAAAATAAGCCCAAAAGTTGTATTTAGGAGCCAGTCATTAAACTGAGAGCTGGCTAAGTCAGCAGAACTGAAGAGTTTATTTACTAAAGCGTGGCAAATATTTAGGAAATGTCCCAAGAAAGGGGAAAACGATGGCAAAAAACTATGGACTTGAAACACCTGGAGAAGAATGTCACAAACGAGCAGAGCCTGACAGAAAGGGGAAGAAAAAGGTCATCAGAGGAACGCAGTATATTGAAAAGTGTGGGTAAAGGTAACGGGCAGATTTGGAAAAGTCCGGTTTCTTTAGCTACAGCAGCAGGCAGTAAGGAAAACAAAGCCATTCCTTAGGCACGTGGAGCTGTGAGGAGAGAAGGAAGGGATGTTACGTGGTTAGAAAGTAGTAGCAGAGGTAATGCAGGTATTGCCAGGTCTCAAGGATTGCTCTGCCACAGTTTGGGAGCTCAAAGTGGGGCAGAAGATAGAATGGGTAGTGGAAATAGAGATGCAAGTTGGCAAAGCAGTAAACAAAACTGTGAACTTAAAGCACTTGATTTGTTGGGGCTGGTTAACTTGTTTTCAGGGATTCTGACAGAATTAGGATGATGATGAGCAAATGCTCCTGAAAAATCCTCTGAAGACTAGGATGATACCTGTTGTAAGCACAGATGGAAAAAAAGAAAGTCAGGATGGAAATGAGAAGTATTTACAGCTAATAAAAATGATGGCAGCAGATAGAGAAACGCAGACCACGGCTGTTAAATTGAGGAGAAATGTTCTTATTCAAAGATTGTATCCCCAGACGAGTGGCAGGCTAGCAAAGTAACCAGCTCCAGTTCCTGCTTTTAGAAATGTTTGAAAAACAGTGGAAAAATGTCTTTTCAGCAACTGCCTTTGTCAGAAGACCATGCTTTCATGTTTGCTTTCAGTTTTGAAGTTGTAGTCAGATGTGCAAGAACTTCACAGAGGGAAAACTTGTGAATGAGGGGTTTGGGGAGTTTCTCAGGACGCTGCGGAAGAATGCAGCAAAGAGAGGAACAGCGGTGGCACTGGGAGGGCATCAGAGAGCTGACGTGATTGTTTAGGCCATGAATGGCTTTTAAAAAGATTCGGAAAGTGCTTTGAAGTCATGTCTGATCTTAAGCCCGTTTTTCTTTCTTTAATGCCTTGATTTTGAGACTTGTTTAAACAGCGTTTCTGCTCCTCTGGATGCGTTATGGTGGCTCCTTCTGCACTCCTTCACCAGTGCTGGCAGTTTCTTACGAAAAACAGAATCCCTTAGAACCATGCTTCTGAAGCTGTAGGGGATGATTACAGCCAGGTTTCATGTAAAGGTAAAATCTCTGCTTCAGTGCATTTTCTCTGAGACTTTTTTTCTTAAACCCATCTGGAAAATGTGGGTGAAGTTACAGGACAACCAGAGGTTTGGTGTTTGTAACTGTTTAGTTCCTTGCAAGCTGGTGGTAGGGGACTTTCTTTTGTTTTCCCCAGTCTTTTCCCCACACACTCGCATTTGTTAGCACTGAGCAAAAGCTCTTCTCTATGCCAAGTGCTCACTGCATGCAGCGGCTCTTGCTGGGACATAAGCTGGGAGAGTTTTAGCTGTTAGATATTCGCTTTTCCTGTGATTAAGATGACTACCAGCTTCTTTTGTTTGGACTAAATCCAGGCTTCTTGCATGAAATTTCTGTCACTGTCGGTGTTGAGGGGAGGAGTAAACTGGGCTAGGAAGCAACAGAAGAAGGGAGTGCAAGAAAATTAGAGTCGGAAGGTAGCTGAACTGTTTGTGAAGTAGCATGAGGATCAGTCAAAAGTGAAGGGCAAGAAAATGGAGTCAGGGTTAAAACCAGACTCGGGGTAGGGGGAATCATCCAAGGGTAGAAGCTCCGGTGGTGGCGTATGTGGGGTGGAGGAGGGTCGGGGCTGCCCTCTGCCCCGTTACGAAGGGCAGAAGGACAGATATCAGGAGTCTAAGCAAGTTCAGAGAATTAAGAACGGACAGGAACTGCAGGGGAAGGGAGGATGCAGCGGTGTTGATGCAGAAAGTAGGACGCAAATGGCAGAGGGCTAACGTGAAAAGGGTCAGCAGGGTAAGGAGGCAGGCAGGGGAGGTGGAGAAGGGGCAGCGATGGAGGGAAGCGGCTGCCTGGTGATACCAAGGACCTGTCCTACCCACAGTTCAGGAAAGTGGAAAGAGTTCTGTGCATCCACATCCAGAAAGTGGACAGGACTAAGTGTTACCCAGACTTTGTTAGCTGCTGTGTACATCCCAAAGTTAATTGTATTTGGAAAGAGAAAATAACTTGCCTTACAGGGGAGAATTTATTGATGGAGGAACTGAGATACAGTGCAGTAACTGAATAGCGACGTTCCTTTAAGCAACGCTGCTTTGCAGGCATAAGCTTGGGTAGCATGATGTAGGATTTTTCGTCCAGAGCAGAAGGCTTTGTTTTCGAGGGAGTAGGTGTTGGGCAGAATTTGAAAAATTTCCTTCTTCGTATACGCGAGCTCTGTTTCACAAAAATATTTACTATGGAAGTGACATTGCATGGTGAAACTATTTCTTTGGAGTGTTCTTTAATAGGCGGCTGTAAAAGTTAACATGAAAGAACCTCTGGTATGAATTCTGGCATCTCACTTCATAACCCAAGGAAAAACAGAGAACCGAGGGGGAAAGCTGAAGCCCTGCTCGCCATTGTCTCGGAGCAGCGTGGTGTACAGAAGCACCTGCTGTTTGCGGACCCCTCAGCTCTCCCTGATTAAAGATCAGATTATCAATGTAGTTTGGTCTGAAATCTATAATTCTGTCTGGGCATTATGCTAAGTATGCATGCAGATACATCGAAACAGCTGAAGTGATTAGAGCTGAGCAAATTACTTTTATGTTCCTGGAAGCTTTGTTCTACATTTTAAGAGCATATAGGAAGGGGAAGAAGGGGCGAAGCGATGTGAACATCCATGTGGATTATTTTCTCATGTTTTATGGCTTATGTTCTTTGTTGGTGCAAGATTTCTTTCCTAGAATATGCAATTTTAAGGAAGTTTAGACTGTGTTTTAGGGAAGGCAAGTTAGAAACAAATGCATTTCCTAATCATTTTAAGCCCCTTCAATCCAACAGGATTACTGTGGGGCTCTAGCACTACGAGTGGAAATTTCCTTAGCCCATGCAAACGCAGAGCCCCTGCTCGGTTGTCACATGCGAAACATGCAGCAGAGAGCCTTGCGAAGCACATGTTTTTAATCATTTGTTTGTTTTACAGCCCTGTAGGTGTATGTTACACAACAACACAACCAGGGACAGCAGAGTCCTCCCACACTTCGGCTTCGTGCAGGCTAGACACTAGCAGCGCTGAAGAGGGGAGCACTAAAGCGGCAATGAATTAATAACTCTTTTGTGAGCTGCGTTTTGTTTGCTTCCATTTATTCTTTCGCTTAGTTTGTGCTTTTCTGTTGCTTAACTGCTCTGCTTATGGATGGCGGGCTTTTCGTGTAAGGATTTTTGGTCTGTGCTAGGGGTAGAGTGCTGGTGTCGGCCGCCTCCTCCCCAAGCCTTGTGGGTTTGGTGGTGGTGTAGGGTCGCAGAGATTCAGGCATTTGTCCTGTGAGTTTAAGGCACCAGCCCGGTAGCTCTTTCCCAT
The DNA here is from genome assembly GCF_040182565.1 of Anser cygnoides. Classification (NCBI taxonomy): domain Eukaryota; kingdom Metazoa; phylum Chordata; class Aves; order Anseriformes; family Anatidae; genus Anser; species Anser cygnoides. The sequence goes on from NC_089875.1 coordinate 106,490,846, forward strand.
TTCTTTTGGGAACGCAACAGAAGTGCTGATGGGCCTGGCCCTGCTTCTCAGCTCTAAATTGCTGCGATTTTTACATGCAGAAGTTGTGCAGGGTTTTGCCTTACATTCGTGCATGGCCTGCTACCTATCCTCCTAGTGGTCAGCGGGGGAGGGAAGCTACTAATCACTGCATTTCATAGATATTTTTGTGTACTTGAACTCCCTGATTACTTTGGCAGATGTCACCCTGTAGGGAAAGCTTTTATTTTTACATCAAATACGGTATAAATGGGTATTTTATGTCTACCATGCGTGCACTAATAACTGTGTGAATTAAGATTCACTTGCACTTGTGCCCTTAGTGACAGCAGTGCCTGTGCCGTTAATTTTAGCTGTGTATAAAGCTACTGAAACTCCAGCAGAACTTCAGGTCATTGTTTACAAGGCTGTAATAGTGTCCTGAGATCTCTTTAGTTGGGCACCTGAAGTAAATGGGTGCATTCTTTCATTTAAAACCAATTTCCCTAAATGCAAATTAATAGGCTATTATTTTATAGATTTTTTACGACGGGAACTCAAGCTCTTTACTGATAGCTACAGCATGACAGCATCACCAAAATGAAATTAATGCAGCTTCTTTTTTCCATTTAGCCAAAAGAGGAAGACACTGATGTTACCAAATGTTTGATTGCCATAACTGGGCTAATCTTTTATTTGTGTTAGCCATGGTTAATTACGCTGTCACGCAGTTACTCTTTCACTGGAAAAAATGTATTAACGCTGAGAAACCATGCAGAGATTTTCAAAGGCGATAGATATCCTGCATTATGGGGGGGGGGGGGGGGGGGGGGGGGGGGGGAGTGCAAATCCCAGGCTGAAGTCCAGACCGTGCTGTAAAACAGAAATAATTTCATAATGGTTCAGGAGAAAATTAGTTTTATCGTTGGACACCATGCTTTCATGTCAGAACTGGCAAGTGCAACTGTACAAAATGCATTAAAATGTAAAAGGAAGCAACTCATCAGTAAAGAAAACAAAACTGTAGTAATTAAGATGCTGCCAGTATCCTAATTTTAACAGCTTGTGCAGTGTTTCCTAGGGAGATTTGGTACTGTCGAGGTGATTTGTCTTTGTCTCTTGAATCCCCTCTAGTTATCTGCCATTCCTTGTAGGAATATGGTACCCTAAAAGTTCCAGGAGTGTCCTAAGCTGGACAAAGTTTGTGTGCCTTATATTCCCTTTCACCTCCTATATATATACATATGTCACATATATATAAGCCAAAGATGTTTGTAATACAGATCTTGATTGTTTATTTAGTGGCCTTCCAGTACCTACAGGGAGCCTACAGGAGAGTTGGGGAGAGACTCCAAGTCAGGGGGTGGAGTGATAGGACTGGGGTGATGGCTTTAAACTAAAAGAGGGTAGGTTTAGATTAGATATAAGGAAAAAAATATTTACTCAGAGGGTGGTGAGGCACTGGCACAGGTTGCCCAGAGAAGCTGTGGATGCCCCATCCCTGGAGGTGTTCAAGGCCAGGCCACATGGGGCTTTGAGCAACCTGGTGTGGTGGGAGGTGTCCCTGCCCATGGCAGGGGGTTGGAATTAGGTGGTCTCTAAGGTCCCTTCCAACCCAAACCATTCTGTGGTTCTCTTTCTGTTGAGAAGTTCTCAGAAGCCTGCTAAGATAGAGGTTTGAATGTGCTACATTGCTGTAGGCCCTTTTCTTTTCTTGGTTAATTTCCAGTCCTTAGAATTACTTCATAAATAAATTAGAGCCAAAGAAGTGCTGGGTGGGGTGCGATGGGTCACTTTATTGCATCCAGTTTCTGTACGCACATACCACAGAGGTTCTCATTTTTAAGGTAGATTAAGTGCATCATACATAGGGAAATCTTACTATTTAGTTTTTGATTATTTTGTAGGGATTGCAGCTGGGATATCTGCCTGGTTTATGTAGAGAGATTGAAAGAAGACTGAAACTAAATCAGGCCACTGATAAGGGGACTTTGAGTACCTGAAAATTGTTTCATTTGCTGATTATGCCCATCTAAAACTCAAACTTCTCTATTCAAAAAGCTCATCGTGTGCTGTGTGAAAGGGCATTACGTTCTGCAAAGATTAATTCTTGTTGGTCCTGATGCTGTATGAAAGGATTTAATCCTAGGGAAAAGAGCACTGAATTGAGAAATCCGCAAAAGCAACGATACCGAGCGAGGATCAGCCTCTCCCAGCAGCTGGGCTCTGAACCGTGAAGGGCTTTGGGGGCTGCAGACAGAAACGTGAACACAAAGCTGGGGCAGTGCCCCCGCGGGACAAGGATGGCAGCGTTTCACCTCCGGTAAAGGGGTGCCGAAGCTTACTGGGCTGTTCAACGCAGGAACTTGGTCTTCAGAAGCGTGATCCTTGAAAAAATGTTGTTTTATTTTACATAATGTTGCATCTTAGGTTGTTGAAGCATACAGTATTAAATATGTGGGTATGGATGTCAGCAATTGGCTAGTGCAACTTGAATATTAAGAAATAAAAAAAAATGAGAGTTTTATTTACACATCCTTTCTTTTAAAATGTTCCACTGTAAAGAGTAAGTGCATCGGGTCTTTGCTTATGAGATCTCTGTTCGAAATCTGCTCGTCTTGGCTTTCAAAGCAGATAGCTGCAATTTGGGTGGTAAAATTGTTAAAAGAGAAGGTAAATAGGGATTATATTTCTCACTACAACATAAAGCAGGGGGTGGATGTGTTCTGGAGAAACAGTTGGTTCAAGTAAGATATCTCCATTCTTTTTTCTTAGGCAGGAGGCTTTATTAAACAAAAATGCTTCGTATCTGCCCCCTGCTTCCCTTGCTGTTGCATTTCCAACTTTATGTAGCAGGGGAAGCACAGGGCACTTGACTGGGGAGTGTGCACCTTTTTTGCTCACTGTGCAGCAGTGTGGTGTGGTGACTTGTGGTGACAACCAGTTCTTTGTAGAGTCTGAACCTCTCGTTTAAGGTTTCTATTTATTGATAGAAACAGTTTCATGGAGAATTCAGATTTTTAGGGATCACTTGCTTGACTTTGTACAATGACTTGATTTTTTACTAAAACACAACATTGTGCTCAAGTGTGTTGGTGTATGGCAGTGTCAGTTTCCCATCTTTTACCTCTGTAACAGAATTGCCTTTTCCTTACAAGTATTAATTTCCCAGGGCGATGGTGTTACCTCCTTCCACCACGCATGCCCTTGGCTGTAAGCACAGAAATTTAGAGCCTACGTGTTTTCTGCCAGATAGACTGGTTCCAACAGATGGCCTCGGCATTGGGCCCACAAGAACCACAAACCCAGATGCTGTGGAAATCACGTGTTTGTGGCAAGGGGCTTAGCAGGGACACTTCTGCAGCAAACCCCATCCCTTTTAATGCCTCACAGTCTCTGAAGTTGGTGTGTCTCAAGCCTAAGAGCTTATATGTGAAAGTGAACTGTCACAGCTATTGTAAAATACAGTATTTTGGAACAATCCTTCACATGTACACTCCACATAAAGAAGTTACTCAAAATGATATTCTTTTATTTTTCTACCAGAACATGGGGCTTTGCCCTAGACTTTGCCAGCGAGGCTTTTTCCCCCTTGTATCAGTCACCCAGCACGTTCAGAGAGGGGCTGGTCAGCGGACAGGAACGGGATAGGGCTTCAAAAAGGGAAAGGCAAAACTCATACATGGAGAGAGGAAATGACATAAAACAAAGGGAACGGAGAGAGGAGTTTGGAGGGGTGACAGAATTTAGGACCCCTTTTTCCACCTTTCATAAGAGAAAAGCAGATTGCAGCAGTGCAGAGTTAATTTCTCGTAGAAAAACAACAAACTGGGCTAAAATAGCTGCGGGCCTCTCTGATCTTTTGAGTCAGAGAGGAATAATTAGAGCAATACCAGATTACCTGCAAAGGTGGGCCAGAAATGTCACGAGATTGCACTTGCTGGTATGGCGTGAGTATTCAACCTTGCTGCTGTTACTTTAGAGATAAGAGCGGTCCTGAAATACAAGAGCTGCTTCTTGCTCTGTCTCTTCATGGTAACTCTTGGAGCCCTTCTCTTTTCCTCACTAACTGGCTCTGGGAAGGCCGTTCCTCTTTGGGTTCAGCATTCACAGCAGCCTCTGGCATTATTATTTATCCTGAAATACGGGAACGCGTGACATACAGAATGACTTATGGCTGTGGAGTAGCCCGATACTTCAATGCAAATTACTGAAACTGAAGGTGAGGTTAGATTTTGCTTTAAAGATATAATGGTTAACGTGATTGTTTATATTGGATCTAAATTTAATATGTTACACTGTATTGTATTTGTTAGTTAAATGTACAATACGGGGAAAAAACACGAAGAAAGATTAATTAAAGAGGAAAAAAAAATGATTATCTTGAGACTGCACAAAGTCAGGTTCAAATAACCCAAATTGTGAAATAGTTAATTTTAGCCTTTCTAAAATGAAACTTCTGTGGGTGAGAAGAATGGAATGTAGCAGAGACTTCCCACTGTTTGAAGTTTGAAAAGAAAAAAAAGAGCAAAGATGAAGGCCTCCTCCTTCCCCTTCCTCTCTCACGACTTCCCACTGCACGTGGCCGGACGGGCACGCGAGCGCTCGGACTGGGCTTCAAGAAGTCGAATTGTCTTTTCTTGCCCGCGTGTGGAGACTGAAAACTTGGTTTCCTCTTTCTCCTCCTCTTTTCCTCTTGCAGTGTTTGCTGCTCGGGCATCTCTCAGGCTTTTCTTTTTATAATGGTCGCTGGAATCGAGGAGATTGTCCTGGGGAGGGATGGATGTGTGCCTCCCTTTGGTTGCTGCCCCAAACATGCATAGTTGGCCGCCCCTGAGATAGGATATCAAGTTAAATGGACTGCTGATCTGCCCCAGTGTGGCTAGTTTTCTGTGCCTCTACAGAAAAATAATGATTTTCTGGGCCAAAATTGTATAAAGCACTGGTATAAGGGCACCTGTGTAAGAAAAAGACCCAAACTTTGGTGAATCCAGCATAAAAGATGTTTGAATTCTTCTTTCAAGTTCCAACTCTTCTTCCTAGCTTCCAAGTGACCATCTAACCAGTAGAGCCCATGGCTGGCAGTTTATGCTACTACTGCCCTTGTTTTCCCCATATCCCTTGGTTCTGTGAAAGGTGCCAAATTCTTCTTTAGGACGCGTAATTACTCAGTTTGTGCCTTATTTTCCTCCCCCAGTTAAATATGGTAAAAATAGAGCAGCTTGTTTTCCTCACATTCAAAAAGAGCAAATCATACATTCTTTTTTTTTTTTTTAGTCAGCCTGAAATTTATTAAATATGTTAATAATTTGAACCACCCTCCCTTCCAGGAGAAAGAACCCTGCCTGTTGCACAGACCCATTTAGACAGTGTAGATTTTCGGACTGATGCTAGTTTTGAGGTTCCTCTTGGGAAGCAGCAGTGAAATGTTTGAGCATTGTATTTCCCAATGGGCTGAAGTCCTCCTAGGCAAGGTGAAATGGGCTTGAACAGATTTGTTGTTGTTTTTATTTTAATTTATTGGGACAGATAGTGGCTTACAAATTAGGACATTGAATAGCATTTCGGGAAGTTTCACTAACCTAGGACTGCTTTCTCCCTAGGAAGATGGGTTTGGTTCTAATGAGCTGGCACGTTTCTTTGTTCCAATAGAAAGCTTTGAAGCTGCTAAAATGGAAATTGGCCCTTGGCAAGTGAAGCTGGACTTGGTTCCTACACGGGGAACAAAGCTTTGCTGCTGAGCAGTCAGTGCTACTTGAGTCCTTCTCTCTCAGCCGTAGTGCGCAGTAGGATTTTAAAAGCTGTGCTTCCTTCTCTTTAGCTTGAAGGAAAAAAAAAGCTGCTTCTGCAGTTATAATGTATGGGCTTCAGAAGTTCATCTGCTTTTTGTCATTTTGAAGTCTTCCGTCTGTGGCGCTCCAAATACCTAAAGCTTGTGTTACTGAATCCCTTGGGAAATCGCAGCAGCGATGTGGCCGAAGTGTTTGTGATGGGTGCCAACATGTTAACCATAACTAGCTAGGGGAAAAAACCAGCAACAACAAAAACAACAAAACTTTTGTGTGATTGTTGTATGTGAGCATGTGTGCTAGTGGCTCAGAGGAATAAACTAATTGAAGATACAGCAAGAAAATGAGAAATTAGATATTTCAACTGGAGAGAACACGTTATGTGATCTTTTTCACTGTGTAGTCATTGTGGATTGTAAGGTCAAGGACTTTTTACACTAAATCAAATTTTATGGCATTTGAAGGGATTAGCTATGCATTTTGAAGGAAAATGCTGATACGAGTACCAAGCTCATAATTAATTCCTCATGTTCGTTTATTTTAATCTGATATTGCCCTTTATTTAGAAACCTTGAAACTCATGTCAAGAGAACAAGATCCACACCAGCTGATCATAGCCTATTTCTTTTGGGCTGCTCTCAAACGTTGTCTGTGATCTCGAGATGCTACAGCAACACCACCTAGATCCTGCTATAAAAAGAAGCGTACCTGAGGATGATGAGCAAGATGAGCATCAGAAGTCACATAAAAATAAATGACCAGAAGACCCAAATACTGTGCTCAGAAAAATATCATGCTGGTAAGGGCACAGTGGAGAAGGTCGCTTGGAGTTGGTTGCAGTTTATGGCACACATCACCAATTCTGCAGTAATGTGTCTTCGTCTCTAATGTACCCTATCTATGGCATTCTTCTTTTTTTTTTTTTTTCATAAATCAAAGTTGTGCTTGCTATTTTTAACAAGAGGGAAGTCTGAGCGCTCATCAGGAGAAACCGAGTGGGAGCACGAAAATAATTTATCTGGCCTCTTTGAATATATTGTGCTGGAATAAACAGATGCCAAAATAAACAGTCTTGCAATAGAGAGAGGGTTTTTTTCTGAGTTGAAACTGGAAACGTTAAATGAGAGGAGAAAATGATCCCACCACATGAATTACATGGTTACTTTTCTTCTGGTTCAGAGGTTTCCTGGGCATTGTAAAGGGGTAAGAGAAATGCTAGGATATGCCACATCAGAAGCCATCTTAAATTTCACTGCTCTGACTCTGTAGGGAAGTGCACAAAGCGAGTGAATGAGGGGAGGAGAGGTTTTGGCACGTGTGTGTGTGCATTGCTGTGGGGTGTGCGGATTTATGAAAGGGGAATACTGCATTCACAATTGAAAATACAACGAAGCTGCAGCTATATTTAAACTGATTTATGTGATAAGATTTGGACAAAGGAAAGGATGAGAGAATATGAAGAGCGGAACTAAAGACAAAGAGCTCACATTTTAAAATTTTATGCTGCAAGGACTGCTTTGAATCACTGGTTGTTAATGGGGGCAACATCCTTCATCTAAACAAAAACCAAGGCGCAGGCCCCTCCCCATTTTTGGGGACTATAAGCAAATATACAGTATTAGAGATAGGAAGTGTTCCAGTACTTCATCCACCAGTCTGTAGGCATACAGAGCCCCTCTTTAAATAATGTATTTAAATTAAAAGCTTTCACAGAGGAGGGGAGGACTAGAAGAAACCTTGTACAGTGGCAAGTTTGTCTCCTTACCACTGTGGAACCATCATAAAATCCTATATAAATTTATTCAGGTCCCTCTTAAAATGGCTTGGTGGTTTCTACGCTTTTTTTCCCATTCAGAAGGTTTTCCAGGATTGGATTTGTTTTTCCCAATTTGCAGCTGCAGTTCTTTCACGTATAGCTTTCATTTAGCTGTTCTTTCACTGACGTGAGTTTTGCAGTGTATTTCTGGGTGTTTATCCCTTTTTCTTTGTTACCACCACTAAGGAATTTAGGTAGGACCCTTTCAAGGCCAGAGGGACCAGGCTACAGTCACAGGGTGACTGAAGAAGCACCAGGTCTGGGCACTCAGGACCATATTACCCAACAATATCCTCTTGGTCATTCCCTAGGCAATAGCCCAACACCCCTGGGTGACTGGGGATCCTTTCAGGAAGGCAGCCTGCCTGCTCTTCCTACATTTTGTGATTTTTTTTACTTATAATGCATCTCATGCCGGGGATGTGTGCTGCTTCCCTTTGGCGAGGGGCTTGATCTGTCTGACTTTAAGTTTTCTATCACTTATTCCCACTAAGCTAATCATAAAACCAAGAGAAGTTCAAGAAAAACTTGATTCAATTGCATACTTCCCATACTGGTGGATGAAAGCAGCACCTGTATTGCCTCCCATTTGTATGTGTAATTTTTCTGGAAGCGTTTATCAGATTCAGAAATGCACTGGTTTGGAAAGATTTGTAAGCTGCCTAGACCAACATTTTGGACCTACACTTTTTGCATTTTGAAGGGTATGTAGCATTCAGTGACTTGTTTGTTTCCTTGTCTTTGGTGAAAGAAGGTGACCTCTTACATCTTCATGGTTTGTTTTTTCATGGCTACGTCTCTTTGGCACCCTGGGGTCGTTCTGCAATCCTCTGGTAAACCAAAGTCCTTATTCTCCTTATTATTTTTTTCTGACTGATCTCCCAGTTCGTTTCTGTGTTGTGCCCTAGGTTAAAGGACTTTGCAGTCCTCACTGCTGAATTTCTTCCAGTTGTCATTGATCACAACCATTATTTGAATCAACAATAAAACACCTGTACTTTTAGAGAAGGAAACAGAATTTATTTTGCGACAATTTGTTCGTTTTGTTAATTACAGTATTCTTTTGGATTTCATATGGAGTACTGCATGTCACAAATTACTTCCTTTTTTTTTTTTTGGACTGGGAGAGGGAAGAGGTAACAGGTCGAGTCCATGTTGCCCTGATACAAGGACAGGATGCTTTGCTGCTGGGAGTACTCCTCCGTGGTTTTCATAGCTTTGGGTGGGATCATCTGCCTGGGCAGAAGCTGAGCAGAGTCAGCCTCTCGTCTCGAGGTGGTATTTAGCCTTTGAGCTTCAGCCATATCAGTTCCCAGGGTGTTTCGGCATCATTCTGCAAACTCAGTGTCCACTATCAACATCAAAGCGTGGTTCCACTTTCCAGACAAGCTAAACTGACAGAACCTGATTTATCCTGGTAATTGCGTGTGTTGAGATAAAAGAAATGTTGAGACTAACGTAGGTAATGCTAAGGGATGGGGGGGAAGCAGCTGTTAGAGATAAGAGCTCGCTACACTCATGCAGCCATTTAATTCTTGTTCAGAAACGTCATTGGAGATTTCCTTCAGCAGGTGGAGAAGAAAAACAGCCCAGGTGTGTTGGTCCTTCTCCTTGCTCCTGTTTTTCCTTCATCTTTTCAGCTGGGTGGTGATGTGTAAAGGCGCTGCCTGGTAGCCAGACTTGGAAAGCTGATCCAGCTGAAAAATAACTTTTTTCCTTGTGTCCTTTAAGCAGGGGTCAGTTCTCTGCTGCGGTTCTCCACACATCCATGCAAACCCTTGTGCTGGCACAGCTGAAAGGGCAGGAAAGGGGAGAAGGAAGGACCCGACAAGCCCATCCTGCCCATCTAGAAAATGTGCACCAAAGTACGGCCCTAGGGTCCGCTTGCTCTGTTCCCTCAGTCTTTCTGAGGGGTTTTCTGTCTGTCAGGCATGTTCTGGATTCGTAGGGGTGAGCCAGCCTCCTGACATACCCAAATAGTAGGATTGCCGTCACCAGCGTGCTGCGGCGTTCACTGTCTGGTCTGCTGCCTAACCCCAGCGGAAGCAGGACCGGGTTGGGAGGTTTTGGCAAACCAAAATGATGGCTTTGGTCGAGGCAGAATTGATTTATTTTTTCCCTTGCTGCGAGTGTGTGCTTTCTGAGTGGGGCATTCACGGCCCAGAAGGTTTTATGAGTCTTTAGGTCTGTCTGGAGCCCTCACCGCAGTATTGTGAGTGGTTCCAAATCCATCCGCTGCATTTATCCTTCTTTATTTGGAGAAACACCATCTTCTCCTTTTTCTTTTTCCCAGAACTGAGGTGCAGGGATTCAATAATTTATCAGCTGCACACCCCAATCTAAGACTTAGCTGGGAACTGAATCTACAGCTCTTAAGGCTCTGGCCATCATCCTTCTCTTTGGGCTGTTAGTTGTGAGGCTTGTAGCTGGGGACGCTGCTTTCTTTTTGTCTCCAAGAGACAACCTGCTAAAGTGGGTGAGTGACTGTGTGACTTTTATGGACTTTCTTAGGGATTTTTTCCCAACCTTCCTCTGTACTTCAGAATTGCAAACTGTAAAGGTAAAACTCGTAATGGACATAGCGGTACTGTGACACTGACGGTAATGGTCAGGCAACATCTAGACCTGTGGGTTTCCACTGAATGCTCCAAAGGTGTTGCCCAGCTCTTTGTGGTCTGAACGGCTTCATTTTAAGAAAGCTACCTTAAATACGAAGGAGAATCTTTCTTTTTACATTTCGTATGTTAAAATAATTGGCTGGGTTCCTGGGGACTGGTTTTTATGCATCATTTGTCTTAGACAAATGATTAACAATAAACCAACAGTAGGTCATGTTTGTTGCTGCTGTGATTCACCGAAACCTTTTGAATGAAAACTGCAATGGATTTGGTGTTTTTTGTTGGCTTTTTTACCATGTATCATGCTAAACAGCTCTTGGCATAATGCGATCTGTTGTTTTCGGTATTGTTCTTCAGTGAGGTCTAAAGGCATCGTCTCTGGAATTCATATGTAGATTTCCTTGCAGATTCACAGTTTTGTGTTTTCTTTCTTTCTTTTTTTTTTTTAATTTCTTTTTCAAATTTCACTTGCATAACCATAGTTCTGCTTCTTTGTTCCAGAACAATTGTATATTTTTGGTCTGCCCATATTTCACTACAGTAAGCAAAATGGTCGCTCGCTTCCACTTCTTTGTGTCTAACAAATGGGTTAGAAGTGCTTGCGAATTCTGGGCGGGATTTGAACTTGAATTTTATGTTGTGTTGGTAAAGCTTTGCGTAGTGATAAAATGTGTGAAAGATCAAGTTGTATTTTTGAGAGAGATGCAATTTATTTTACTCAGCACAGCAGTCACAGAGTTCACGTGGTCGGGAGTGCAATTAATTAACTAAATTATTCAGGAAAACTGAAATTAAATTCCATTTTTAATATTCTGCCCGGAGAAGTGATATTGCTTGTTTCTTCAGCATCATATGTCAAAACGTACGATGGGCTGAAACTATTTCAAGTAAGCTTCTTTAATAATTGAACAGAAGAAGATACTGTATAAATACTTCCATTTTGAAATATTAATAAATCCAGGTGGTGCTGGGTGTAAGTGAATCTGGTCACCAGTAAAAGAGGGAAGATGGATCTTTGTGGACAGGGGAACAGAATAGGTTGCATGGATGGGAGTGGCAGCAGCTTGCAAGTAAGTTAATAATTACAGAAATAAAATTAACTAACACAATAGTGTTGTAAGTACAGAAAATTTCTAGGGCATGGGCTTACCAGAGGCCAATCCAGTATTTCACATTCAAATTTCTCTTTTATTTCAGGCTCTGGATGTTGACCGAACTGTTCTCTATAAAATGAAGAAATCCGTCAAAGCCATAAACTTATCTGGTCTGGGTAAGTAGGTAACAATTCCTTATAGTCTATATTTCACCTATATTGGTGAAACTGGAAGATCATTTAAGTCAGTCATTCATCTCACTGAATCAGAAAGAGTTATATGGCTAACTGAGAAAATAAAAAATTACGTTTGAAATAGCAATCTTGAACTAGCTGCATAATAGTGAGATCAGTAAGGGTGAAATTTTGTGATAGCTGAACCTGCCATATCTTACTGCTACCAAGTGGGAGCTCCTTCCCCCTGATCACGGCTGCCTGTTCTTCTGCCACCCCTGCTGCACGACAGCTCCCTAGGTGCTTGCATCAAGTTGCACATGCAGTGAAAACAACTTAACTGGGGTTAGATGAGCACCTGAAATGACAAAACATATGAGCCACGTCCACTGAGGGGTGAAGTTGCCCTTTTTGGTAGCGATAAGAAGCTGCGTTGGCACTGCTTTTTTTTGAAGCATCAGCCTTCCTGATGGTTTCCATTTATGTGTGTTGAGAATTTTGTGGCAAGAGACAGCTGACGAGCTGCAGTGTTGTTGTCCTAATGTACAAAGTCAGATGTTTCTCTGACACAAAATAAAAACACAAAGAACTATTGCTGTGTACATTGTTTAGATGTGCCCCAGTCGCATGGAGTTCTGGGTGTTTATCTTCTTTAAAAAAAATAAATGAAGCTTTTGTTTTTGTGGACCATCAGCAACAAGAAGCAGCATTTTGTTGGGTTTTATTCTCCCTTTGCAGTTCCTAGCAATTAGAGCTGACAAAACCTATATTATATGCAAAATAGCTGTGTCCAGCAGTCTTGGAGAGCCACCAATGTCTGACAGAACTCGTGGGCGTGTTGGTGTTCAGATACAAGGTTATAACGAGAACTTCAACTGTGGCATAATTCTTATCAGCTAATCAAAAGGAAATTCCTTTTTGCCTAAACTAATGAAGCCAGTTTCTGGGTTGTGCAGGGTCCAGTTTAAGCTGGAACCATTCGTCTGGATGGAGCTGCGTCATCCATAGCACATATTTATTTGACACTCTTTTGTTTTGTTTCTTTTTGGGTGGACAATTTTTGGGTGCCTGACTGTGCCTGCTAGTCAGTGTACTTGTTAGAGTAGTGTAGAAAATCACTACATTTTGGTATATAAATCAGTACCTTGATAGTTTTTAAGATCATGTTGCCCAATCTTGGCAATAAAGGTTGGAGGGCGTTTCTCTTCCAGCAGCAGAAATATTGCCAACCCAGCCACTTGCCAGCACTTGAGGTTCCTTTTGACAAAAAAAAAACACCTGTGACCCTGCACTCATAAGAGCACAGTTTTTGTTTTGTTGTTTGTTTTTAATATAGGTTCCATAGTATTAAGTGTACCTGTTCTGTTTTCGAAGTGTATGAATTTAGAAACCATTTAGAATGTAGAGGTTTGGATAGGGATCTCAATTTGCGCATAATTTAGTTTCTTGTTAAAAAAAAAAAAAAGCTTAAAGCCTCAAAAAAAAAGGCTCAGATAAATTTTTTTTTTTGATAGATTCCAAACCTGTTGGTAGGAAAACTTTTAAAGCCTATCAGGAAGATACCAGAGGGCAAGGAGAGTATTTAGGGGCAGGTGCTGTGGGAAAAAAAGACCATTACCTGCTCTTCAGGTGTGTTGCTGGAGTACCAGCTCCAATATCGTATTGCTACAACAAGTACCGTCAGCATTCTGGGGTATAATAATAAACGTTTAAAACTGTGGCTGAGCTGCTGGTTTGTTGGCTTCTTTTTAATCTGATGCATAGAGCCAGAAGCCCAGGCCCAGTGTGGGGGGATGCTGTGAGGAACAGAAAGCTCTTGTTTCCTTGGGTAAACCATCAGCGTGCTTCAACTGCTGGTTTCACATCTGACTACGACAATTAACTGGTGGAGTTGCAACGTGCCAGCTCCTGGTTTTTGCTGTCTGTGCCAGTTTGTTCAGAGCGTGTTCAGCTGTATGTATGCCACACAACAGCATTAGCTGTACGTCCTTAACTTATCCTGTAGCTCAGGTAGCAGAAGGTTTCAGAAACACATAGAATTAATGCTACAAGTATCCAATATATCCAATACCCAAATATCCAATGCAGTCTTTAATTACATGACGTTATACTGCTGCTCCACAGGGTTGTAGTTTCATGTATTGGAAATCAAAGCGAGTTTCTAGCTGATTGAGAAATATGGTTCCTGAGAGTCCGAATAGAAGTGGGATCAGACAGGCGGCTTTGGAAGTTGGAGCTTACTAGGTTTATTTAGCAGGTTGTGTAACTAATTCATAGAAATTTGGAGAAAGGACATTGCAACACGAATCCTTTGGTTATTAAATTGCTGACATATACAAATGGGCCTGAAATTAAACTGGATCATTGCTTGTTTGAACTAAAATTAATCTTCTCTAAATAGTCTTCCTGGTTTCTGCTGGTTTCATGTAATGGCCATGAAGGATCCTTTGTTCTTATTCATGCATAATTTGTTTTCTAGGGTGTTTTTTTTTTTTTTCAACTTCTTTTGAAGCACTAGAAATTTGTCAGAGCTAGAATAAGAAATAGGCAACATTAACTTTCTCAGGTATCAACTTGGAGAAAGCTTTTCTCATGTGTTTGAGCTTAACTTGGTCACTAAGTTTGGGTTCAGAATTCTTTTTTATTCCCTAGGCCATGTTGTCAGGCATTTTTTTTTGATGTCTGTCCACACTGGCAAGTAACCTGGTATGCGAGAAGTAGATACGACTGAGGCCCCTCAGATTTCCCTTGTATTTGAATTGGGGGAACCTGCTTTGGCCTAGATTTCATAACAACTCCCTGGATTGAATAACCTCACAACCCATATAGTTCAAAGCTTTCTGAAGAGCAGCAGCCTGAAGTGGGTGCTGGATGACTTGCGTTGGTGCAGCCTAAGCGTGTCTTCAGAGCCTGTGCTCTCCATTAGGCTTCTGCTTCTGGGGCAGAACTTGTGGTTTTGTTGTCTCAGGAGGGAACGTGATGGTCATGAACTGCTCTGAGAACTCAATCAGCCCATGGGGAATGCAGACTGCTGGGATTTGCTTCAGATCCCCACTGCTGCTCTGGAACAGGGGTAACATGGTTACAGGTTTCATCCTCGTCTGTAATGTTTGTAGTCCATTCCTAGGATGATCTGAGAGTCTTTGCTGTATTGCCTCCTATTGCAGGGATTCAGGACTCTGGCAACACACCTGGTCCCCCCTGATTCTTTGTTCAGCACACAGCACTTAACTGAACTTCTGAAAAGTTTTTTTTTTTTTTTAATTTAGTTGTACTTTTTATAACCTGTTATCTTCTGACTGTATGTTCCTGTTTTGCTCTTTTTGAAGCTCATGTGGAAAATGAAGAACAGTACACACAAGCACTGGAGAAATTTGGAGGCAACTGTGTTTGCAGGGATGACCCAGATTTGGGAACAGCATTTTTAAAGTTTTCTGTGTTTACAAAGGAATTAACTGCACTCTTCAAAAATTTGGTAAGAATTTTGCTTGCAGAAAAACATGTTACCTTTGTAATGGCATTACAGCTCCTGTATTTCTGAATTACAGCAGCTCTTCAAGTTGATAATGGTTTGTGTTTTAGTAACCACTGTTTTTATAAATAAATAAATATTAAAAAAAATATTGTCTTAGGGAAAACATCTTGTGTCTTAGCCTTTCCCCTTTCAAATCTCAAAACCAAACAACAACAAAAAACCTCTTCCAACAATTCTCACATCTAAATGCTTCCCACAACAAAGTAGTTCTAACATATTATAAAGTGCACGTACAAAACTCATTTAAAAATGTGAAACCAGTAGAATCCAACCGGGTTTACTCTGTTTTGACATTGCTTTTTCTTTACTTTTTCACACTTTTTATAAAGGGACATTTTAGTGTCCCTGGAAGAGAGAGTCTCTTGCATCTCAGAGAAGAGAGTCAGGAAGAAGAAATGAAATGTAATGCTATAATGACAATAGTATCCACTGGGGACCTGTCCTGCAACTGAAGCCAGTAAGATTTAAAAGACTTAAAAGTTTTACTAGCTTACTGAGCAAAATGGGATGGAGCCAAATGGAAGAAACGGAATTTTAATTACGAATGGAGAATTTTCGGCCACAATTTCATATTAATCAGAGGGCACAAGCAGAGCAGATTCTGATTCTCCATGCTACTAGCTAGAGCTATGTCTGAACAAGTCCCAGACTACGTAGAGCCACGGAACTCTTAAAGCAGGAAGTAAATTAGGAGCAAGGAAAGGGAGGTGATCCAGATTGATACAAACATTTAAAAATCTGTGTCTGCTGAATCAATGGGATGTGGACAGATCAGATGCTGTTGTGAATCTAGACCAAATGTCTAGTTTACAGCCAGCTGGTCATAATCAGTTCTTTGGGGAATGTTTCCAGCTGATGTGATTTAGGGCAGTCTCGTTTGTTCCCTGATGCTGTCCTCTTTTTACTCAGTCGTGATATTGAGGAGAAAGAGACTGCACCCCAGATGTGTTTATTGGTAGTGAAATGTATTTCATGTTGGTCATATTGATTTGAATATCTCTGGATGTACAAATAGCATCTGAGATTGTCTATCATAAAAGGATCCTTATCGAGTGCAAGTCAGTCATTTATCCCGAGTAGTCTCTTGTACAGCAGTAGACTGCTCATATGGGAGGGGAAATAGAGTGGGTTTTCTGATTAATACCTTCTGTTGGCAAAAACCCCTCTCTCTATTACATTAATTGCAATGTGGTGACTTCATTAAACAAATGAATCTGTGAAATGTGATGTTTGTGCGGTTTAAAAAAGCAATCTACTAAAAGCTGCATCCCCTCCCCAGAAAAACCTTTAATGTATTGTATTTTAAGAAGACTTTCAAAAGCCAAAAAATGTTGCAGTTTTACCAAAAATCTTAAGTATTTGTCCTCTCAAAAACAGTAATTACAGTCTTTGCCAAATATTTCTGACAAGAATAACTTTTCTTCCAGAAACTTCAAAGCAAAATAAAAACAGAATATATGTCTATAGGAAGTGGGATGCATCTTATTAAGTTTGTCTTATCCAAGACATAACTTCTTGTTTATCTTCCCCGTAGGATATTTCTAAATCTTTTTTTTCCTATGTTCTGCTTTCCTACTATAAACTATGTATTTTTGCTTCAGTTTACATATATATAAGAAAAGAATAAGTTGTGAGATAGTAGCTAAGTCTTCAGTTTTTCCTCAATTTGTGGCTCTGATTTTCTCTGCTTTTGAAGTGTACAATAGTTTCACATACACATGATGTAATTTTTGTTTTTCTTAACACTTCCATAACAGAGGCATCTTCTCTCTTAAAAGGATATGTCTGGTGAAGGATAGGTCTCTGTAAGGTTCTGCTCTTCCCTGATGTGCTTCATATTATTGAGATTTGAAGTTTTTTGTTTTCTCCTGGAAACAGAAACTGAAAGAGAAAACTGAAGAAATAGAGGAACATAATGGACCTTGAATTTGGTGTCTTATTTCTTTTCTTTTTTTAGGAAGAGTTCCCTCTGAAATTATATATATATATATATATATATATATAATTATATATATATATATACACACACATATATATATATAAATGATATATATGTATATAAAGCCAGAAGACAGAACTTTCATTGTTGCTCAAAAATACCATACTTATAAACAAGAATTACAAAATTATGAAAGTATTCTAAAACAAAATTATTGATCTCTGTAACTTTGCCTATTAGAAATTAATACCACTGGAATAAGTTGTTTGTAGCTCTGGTCACTTCAAATATCTGTTCAAAAGTTGACTGATGTAGGTCTAATTTTCCAAAAGATTACAAGGGTATCGACTAGCATAAAAAGTCCTAGCTAGTAGTTGGAAATAATTAGGATTTTTTGTAATAATGATAGCCATATGTGAAACAAGCCCCATGCGTTCTCACGGTGTTGTGAAGTATCCAACTCTGAATGCCTTAAGCGTGTTGGCAGTAAAAACATCCTTCTTCTCCAGTCTTTCCTTATAGCACCCAACACGTTTTGGTTGTAAATAGTTTCATCAGAAGTGTAGCTTGTGATATACAACCTCCTGCTGTTTAAAAAACAAAACACCACGGTATAAAAGGTATTGTTTTGAATGGACCTCTCCCTGAAGTTTCATAGGACACTGAATTTTCACAGAAGACTTCAGCTGAAACGAGTGGGGAATGTGCAGGGAAGTGAGAGGACATGTTCAGACTGGAACAGATGCCAAAGCTGTTAACACTGGCAAAGCTTAAGGGCTACTGTCAAGTTTTGCTTTGTCATATATTTTGATTTTATTTCTGGAAGCTGATGTGTTCTGTCAGCTCTTGGTCTGGGTGGCATTTAGAGCTGGAGCTCTGACGTGCTTCTGCAGAAAGATGTTCTTTTAAACTTGTCATCAGTAAGGTAAAGGAAAGATCAAGTTGTTCTACTTTAACAGAGTTTTTTAGGTCTTGTTTTCTCTAGTATTTTTAAAGGTTTCTTAAAAGTCTTTGATGTTTTCTGGGACTTATCACAGCATTAATGTTTTAAAATATTTCATTAAAATATGAAGTTTTTTTCTTACAATCAAATTATTCAGCTGTAAACTATTTAATTTAAAATTCGGGTCTTGGAATTGGTTGGGGTTTTAATGTGTTTTGCTGTACTTCTTTTCTGAAGAGCTATGGTTCTTCAAATTTGAAATGATTTATAGAACTTCTTCAAGAGAAGACGTAAATGGAAGTTTGATGCATATCAGGTTTTTGTAACTACTCACTTTAACCTAACACATTGCTTTGATCAGTTTATGATAAACTCTGCAATTTTTTCTCTAGACATAGCTCCAATACCAAGCTATACGTGGTCTTTGAACTTCCTTTGAATTAGAAATGTTTTTAAGTTTGATCAATTAAAAAGTCTTTTTTGGTAATGAAAAATAAGTAAAGGAGGCGTTTTTAGAGCTAGCACAGTACTTTTTGTGGCACATAAAGTATTGCTTCTTGGACATTTTTCTTACTGATGGTAACCTGGGTGTTAATTCTTGACAGAATGGTTGCACTGACAGTTCCCAGGTAGGTTAGGTTTGTATGGCACTTGCTTATAGTGTGAATTACTCTGTCTTCCTAAGAAATTTAGTGCTAAGTGATAAAGGTGTGAGGCTTCAATATGAGAAACACTACACAGCATAAATATTTTTTTCCTTTAATCCTGTTCTTAGACTGTTCAGCCAGGAGGAAATAAAATCTGTAATTTCTTGTTGTCTTTGTCAGCACTCCCTGAAGAGCGATTTGATTTGTGAAAATGAAGTGGCTATTTAACAAATTCCATTTTGTGTATTTGTTGTTGTTCTACATATTCTTGTCCGTTCTTTTTCATTTAAATTTAAAGCTAATGAAACATGCTGAACTGAGAAGACTGGAATCTGCTCTCTCCACTGTGTAGCTGGAAGGAGGAGATTCCATGTGAGAAGTTTTTCTATTAATAATTGTTGGATTTTTAGCCAGGAGAAATGGAAAGACATTGATAGCGTTTTTTGTTTGTTTGTTTGTTTGTTTTGACCATATGCTCCTATTTTACTTAATTTTTTAACTGTAAGAAGAAAGATTTGCTTAAATGCAAAAGGTAACCAGTAAGAAAACTGAAGGAATTATCTTCTCTGTACTATATGCTGAACTTACAGAATTTTATGCCTTGATTTTTCTCTCCAGCATAATAGGTCAGCACAAGGTTTTATAAATATATTTGGCGTCTGAACCTTCACAAGTATGTTTTGTTTAGAAGGAGGCATCTTAGTTAAGTATGTAAAACAAGCTATAGATACATATGTGTATATATATATATATATATATGAGTTTTGGGGTTATTATGCATGAAGATTAATGATTGAAGATTGATGATTAAAGAGCAGCACAAAGGAATTCCAGCCACTGTAGCCAGTAAGTCAGCTTCGTCAGAGGCCCAACTTATGTACCTCTATGGAATTGCATGTAGCATGGGGAATATCTTTGTTGGTGACAAGGACAGTGGCATCATGTGCCCCCTCAGCAAGTTTGCTGGTGACACCAAGCTGTGTGGTGTGCTCAGCACGCAGGAGGGAAGGGATGGCATCCAGAGGGACCTGGACAGGCCTGAGAGGTGGGCCTGTGCGAACCTCATGAAATTCAACAAGGCCAAGTGCAAGGTCCTGAACATGGGTTGGGGCAGTCACAAGCGCAAATGCAGGCTTGGCAGAGAACGAACTGAGGGCAGCTCTGAGGAGAAGGACCTGGGGGTGTTGGTTGATGAGAAGCTCAACATGAGTCAGAAATGTGCGCTCCGTACCCTGGGCTGCATCAAAAGCAATGTGGCCAGCAGGGCAAGGGAGGTGACTCTCCCCCTCTACTCTGCTCTTGTGAGACCCCACCTGGCTGTACTGGGTTCAGCTCTGGGGACCCCAGCACAAGAAGGACATGGGGCTGTTGGAATGAGTCCAGAGGAGGGCCACGAAGATAATCAAGGGGCTGGAGCACTTCTCCTGTGAAGACAAGCTGGGGTTTTTCAGCCTGGAGAAGACCCCAGGCCTTCCAGTACCTAAAGGAGGCCTACAGGAAAGCTGGGGTGGGACTCTGTCAGGGGGTGGAGTGATAGGACAAGGGGTAATGGTTTTAAATTAAAAAAAAAATGTAGATCTACAGTAGATATAAGGAAGAAATTCTTTACTATGAGAACAGTGAGGCACTGGCACAGGCTGCCCAGAGAAGCTGTGGATGCCCCATCCCTGGGAGTGTTCAAGGCCAGGCTGGATGGGGCTTTGGGCAGCCTGGTGTGGTGGGAGGTGTCCCTGCCCATGGCAGGGGGTTGGAATGAGGTGGTTTTTAAGGTCCCTTCCAACCCAAACCGTTCAGAGATTCTGTGATTTTGGTTGTGTTGCTTTTGTTTTTCACTGACGCTTTTTAGGAAAGATTGGCTTAATAGTGAGAGGGGGGAAGAATGAAGAGTACTGTTTGATTTACAGACGTCTTTCTAAAAAGAGAAGAATTTACAGAATAATATTCTAAATCATGGAGGGTAGTATCAAGAAAAATATGGACATGTGAGGACTGATCTCCATTTTCAGTCTTTTTAAAATTTATCTTTAGGAGCTACTGAAGACAGAATTATCTAAGGGTCTAAAAAGATTGAAACAATCCTAAAGTAATGTAAAATTTAATGTAGATCATGAAATAGATGTTAAAGCTTGCTCTTGCAGTGAGATATGAAAGTGCAGTCATTACAACAGGCCTTTTTGTTGTAGGTGCTAGGAAAAGCAAGGAGTAATAATTCCTCCTTACGTGGCATGGGTTCAGCTCCGTCTGGAACCTTATCTTTATTTCTTTGCCAAAAAGATATTGATCCAACTGGAAGAAACTCAGAGGACAGTAACAAAAAAATGGTCAGGGCTTGAAGAGGTTGATTTATGAAGAAAGCATAGAAGAGTTGTAATGTATGGTTTGGCTCAAAGATAGCTGTGAGCTTGCAGAAGGGAAACTTAATAAATTGCATGTAAATGGGATCTCGCTGTGAAAAATATTAGATGAAGTGGCCCATAGAAAGGAGCGGAAGATGTTTTAACCTAGGTTAGAAAATATGCAGTTGGGAATTCTCCTCTGGCAAGGAAGGCGGGCTGGAATAACCTCAAGTCTCTTCTCCCTTTTCTACGCTTTATGCCTTCAAGAATATATGAAAAAAAATGTATTTCCTGTCATTTTATGTTTGCATTTCCTAATGGAGAAGGTCCCAGTGTGTAGCTTGTGTATTATGGGTGGCACAGTGGTTGTTTGCAAGTGCTGTGTGGCAGCAGCACCATGCGTGGGAGTGTGACGTGGTTCGAAGTTGAAAGTTTGTGCTGCAAAAATTTGAAAATTTTTATGTTACATGATTTTCTTAAGTCTTGTGGTTAGGTGCTGAAAGCTCAAAGTTCAGACAAACTTCAGCTAGTGTTTCTTTGGGTTTTCACTCCTTCCCTGCTCGTGTTGGTGGCCCTGTCCCCCTAAAGCACACATCACTGGGAAAACTGTTGGAAAGTATTCGGTGCAATAGTACTTGCCCTAAAGAAAAAGAAAAGAAAAATAATTACTTTCCTATCAACAGGCAATGCTACCATCACTTATAAACACCCAAGGTGGTGGTTGAAAAGCCTGTACTGAATACAAGGGAGGCATCTAGAATTTAGTAACGTGATGGGAGCCGTATCAGATGTCCTGCAAGTGTCTGAATTTTAGTTTGATCGAAAATGTCCTAAGGTCCACTCTGTTCATCTCTGTGTTAGGAAAAGCATTTAACTTCTCAACTTTCAAAGTAGTGAAAAACTTGCCTTTTTTTTTTTTCTTCTGGTTTGGATTTAGAAAACAACAAAACCTACTGAAGGACTGCAGGCGCTGGTATCCAGAGCTATGCTGAAAAAGCCTCATTAAAATAAATAGGAGTGCTGGCAAACGAACAACTCCGGTGTTTGGCCCTAGGCTCTTAAACTACTTGAAAAACTTCTTTCCGCTTTGCAAACGTTGGCCTGTCTGTTGCCTCTGCCATCACTTCTGGCAGCTGCGGGTTTGTTTATTTTTACATTCTCCCTCCTGCCATTTCTCCTCCTCCTCCTCTGAGCTTTCTCCAAGTTCTGAAGTTTTAATTTATTATCCCGTCTCTGTCATCTTATCTCGTTGGAAACTGTCAGAGGAAAACTGCGAGTCTGCCAAAGCGGCAGTGTTGGAAGTGGAAACCGGGTCAACTATTTCTTTCTTCTCTCTCTTGAGAGAGAAAACACACGTGGAACTTGCAGGGTTCCTCTGACACAGGATGGCTTTAATTTCTCTGAAGCTTTCCTGCACCTTCGTGCATGTCTCTTTTGTCTTTTTTAAAAAATATTTTGAAACATAAATAATCAATGGAAGCAGCTGTATACATTTAGCTCTCTGTGTCCACACAGAGAAGGAGCTGCAGCGTATTAGTGCTTCCCCGTGTGCCAAAAATGAGTGTATATTTTTATATAGTTCAGCTTAAGCTTCTCAGGAAAGAGGGAAAATGTAAGATCGTTCTTCTGTATCCTGCTTGATGATTTATAAATACGAGCAAGTATGATTCATCTAACTAGGCTAATAATGACAAGGTCATGCATTATGTATGTTTACCTTTGGTGCAAGGAAAGCAGGACCACAGGGAATAAATACGCTGGACTGATAACAACATACAGGTAGTAGCACACAGAAGGAATTCATTTGAATGGGCAAGCATTCTCCATACTTTTTAAAAGATTTTTTTTTTGCTCCTAGTCTTTTTTAGAGTTGCTTCTGGAGCATTGTATCTAGGAGCATGCATTCATGCCCCATGAACTAAATCTCCAGGAAACATCCAGAGCAGTTTTGAAAGCTGGTTGATGTTCTTTGAATGCCTCACCTAATAGTTGAGGGTCTGCTCTTTTTCTGGTTTAAGGAAAAAACTTGTCCTGAAACTGCTGCTGAGAAATGCCTTACTCTTGGTTTCTGCCTGATAATGTGCACTTGAAGAATAATTAAATGGAGGCTATGAAGGCATTGAGCTTTAGGTTAGACTTTTTGACTACATCATAGCATTGAAGTAGAATAACACAGTAGAAAATCTTGCATGGGATGAGAACTTAGATGTGGAAACCTCTTTCTGCTTCTCCTCCTCTTGGATAGCTGTTATGGATGTCCATGTCAGTAGGGGTGTTTGTGTTTCATCTATCTTCTGCGGGAAGTTTTTAATTTTTACCAAATTTTGGGGTGATTTAAGCTGCTTCACTTACCTCTTAATGTCCAAAGTTAATAAAATTGTACGTTATGGATATATGTTGTTATTATTATGTTGGTGTGTGGATGTTGTAGTGCTGTTGAGAACTTAGGAAGGGCATGGTTTCCAGCCCTGCCAGCTAAGCATGTGTACATGTTGCTCGTTCAGTTTTTATAGGAATTATTTTAATAACAAACGCAAAGAGTTTTAATTTAACTTGTTGATTGTAAAAGGCTGTGGTTGAGTCCCGCAGCTCTTTCTGGGAGAAGGAGAAGTAGGGTGGAGGAGGGGAAATGGGATTTATTGTAGTGACTTAATAGACCGGCTTTTCTTTATTTCTTCAATCTTCTCTATTCTTTTAAGCTTTAAAATTTATGTATGTTCTTTTTCTCTTTGGTTGCTGGCTGAAATTTCAAGCAAATACAGTAAAATAGTATTTTTGAAGAGAAAGGCTGGGGATTTGCATGTTTGTTTGAATGTTTAATAGCACTTGAGCACCACTGGGTCTCATGCGCAGGGGGTTGTTCTAGTGAGGACACCAAATAACTGTGGAGTGGTAAATATCCTTTGTATTTTTCCATTTTGGGGAGGCTGAAGTGTCACAATTGGCAATATTTTTTTCTTGAAGTTCCCGTTAGTGTTGTTCCTTCTCTGGCTGGGTTATGCTGAATGGGACTTTTGATATTCTTTCTTGAAAAAGTCACATTTTAATAAAACAAGTAACAACAACAAATACAGAAACCCACCCCAAGGCAACTTTCACCACACTGCTGTAAAAGTTAATCAGATTTTCTTTCCATAATGTGATTCTAAAATACTCTATTACTCTTCAGTGCAGTCTGTTCAGGTTGTTACAGTTTAAACCCTGTGCCTAGCTATTATGACCCAGACCTTGAACATTGTCCTTGAATCATAAAGGATTGGAAATGAAGTGTTTCTTTTCCTGGTGTATGCTACTTATTGTATTATTCATACTGTTTTTCTTCAGTCTTTGCCCTTATCAAAATATTATGGTACAGATACTCTATCTAGAGCCATGACTTTCTTTTTTTTTATTTTTTCTTTAAATTAAGATTTTATTTTTTCATCTTGAATTACTTGCTTGCTCTTGAATTACTTGCTTACACAAAACCTCATAAAATCTTTATTCACCAGTTTGTACTGATAGATAAATTGTAAATATATTACCTTCTGAGAACACATGCAAAATATTTCAGTAGTGGTATTTTAAAGGCCAGAGTTCTTCATCTTAACTTGTGTCAGAATAAGTTACCATGTTGTGTGAGAGTAGCAGATATATTTTATAGAATGGGCATGAAGAGACAGCAAAATAAACAAGATTGATTTAAAACATACTCGTGAACTAAGACATAAACGCAGAAAAATGGTGTCATTGTTTTGGTATGATTTACACAGTGAAATCAGGCAACGTTAAAAATAGTGGTCTCATTTTGCAGTCACTGTTCGATGAGGTACTTGCATCAGCAGCAGTTCTGCTGGTTTCCTGCTGGCTTGGGTTATAGTGTTTGCAGAGTAAGTTTAATTAACTGGTGTTGCCTCCTTGTTTGATTACTGCTTGTACTGATAAGTGTCTTCATAAAGTATTGTTTGGAAAGTAATTCGTAAGATTTTTTACTGAAATTTTTTGAAACGTGAACTGAGGCAACATACATGCTGCATTAGAATATATTAAAATATTTTGCTGTGCCTTTCCTGTATATAGATTCAGAATATGAACAACATAATCACTTTTCCGTTGGACAGTCTGCTGAAGGGAGATCTGAAAGGAGTAAAAGGGGTATGTTTATATTCTTATTTATGTACAAAATTGTCATTCATATAATAAATACATTTAGCTAATATATTAATTTTATTTGATTTTAATCTTTTCAGCTTAATAAACAAAATAATTCATTTTTATTATTGAGTCATCCTTTCTATTTGTGGTTTCACATACAGCATGCTGTTGTGACTACATATACAAAACATTTGGAAGCTTTAAAAGCAATTCTGAGATACAGAAGATAAGCAGAGAAAGAGGTGTAAGAACTATGAATTTATAGTTGCTTACTTAGGTGAAGGGGGATAGTGTTTTAAAGGATTTTCATCAATATATTTCCTTAGCATTCTGAACATGCCTGGAACTTTATAGGTTTGGAAGAAATGCACGTTATGCTGAATGAGCATGGCATTTTTCTTAACAAAGATTAAACCTACTTGTGCCCTGCGGATATTTCCTATTTGAAATAATAATAACTTAGAACTCAAACGATGATATGTTTATAATAAATTTCAAAGCCTATAGCCAACAATCTTATTTGGCTTACGCTTCATTTACTACTGAGCAAACAGGAAGCAACTGGCAGCTATTGTTCTAAGACATTGAAGGAAGAAAGAAAATGTACACAGACTAAAAATGGCCTCTGTAATCTACTGGAGAATGAAAAGATTATTTATTAAGATATGCTTATGACCTCTGTGTTAGTTACCACATTTCGCTCCTCTTGTTCTTCTATTTTTCCATGTCAAAATAAGTGCCCCTCATACAGTGTAGCTTCATGCCCCTGCTTTGAGAAAATAATCAAATGCTGCTTTAATTAATTCCATAATTGTTGAAGGATCTAGCTCACGTAAACTCCTAGAAATGCTTTTAAAAATCTGAGTGTATTAATCCGATATGCAAGATTACTTTTACACAGTCCTTAGGTGAGTTGTGCAGGAGCAAGCAAAATACCTTGTTCTAGTAGGCATTGCAAAAGGCAAAGATTCATAGTTAGGTCTATAGTATCTTTCACATAAATAAGTAACTGCATTATTATTTCTCTTTGTTTTTGACAGGACCTGAAAAAACCCTTTGATAAAGCTTGGAAGGACTATGAAACAAAAGTGTATGTATCTTTTAAACTTCTATATAGAAGGGAAGTATAATGGAAATCTAGGAAGGCCGTTATTTAGAATTAAGGTCCCAGAAAGAAGTCCTAGCTGGGAAGATTTTTTATGTGGATTAAAAAAAAAAAAAAAGAGGAGCTGTAGTGCATAAACTCAACCATTTCAAGTTGTGTAATAAACAGCTTACTTCATGAGTAATATATATGTATTTGTTTAATGCTATTAGAGTTAATATCTCTGGTAGAACTGTTTGCTTAGTGAAGTTCCAAGTAATCAGCATAATCTCCCGCTACAAGTTCTTCTACTTAGGTTGGGGGAAGTTCTATTTTGATTGGGAAAGATTATTATTATTTTTTTAATAGTGTCCTTATTAGTACTCTGAATTTACAACATGTGAAAGTCCACTAGCTTTTCTGTCTTCCTCTACTTTTGGAGAACACTAAAAAGGAGAAGTTATCCACCCTGTGTTTTCATCTTTTAAGTACCAAAAGTATAGCAATGTAATTGTACTTGATGTCATTTTAAGGATTTGTTGTTATTTTTCTCCTCCTCTTCGTGAACTAATTCACTGTAGTTAGCAAGTTTCTTTAGTCAGAAGAGCACAGAAGAGATGTCCATGTGTTTTCAAAAGTCTTTAAAAAAAAAAAAAAGTCAAGAATATGTAAACCATATGTAATGTCTCTGGCTCTAGCAGGTCTTATGAGACTTGTGTCCAAATCCGAGATCTATAGTGGCTTAGTAGCTGCTGAGCCTTTGGCACTTACCAACACAGTTGTGAGGATGGTGTGGGAGTAAGTTTGTTTACTGGTATGGCTCCAAAACAGTTTGCGATTCCAGATCAGTCCAGTACCAGGAACCTTACTGTACTACATGTATTTAGTGACATTTATTTAAAGATACGAATGTTTTCTGCGTTTCCTGACAAGGTTGGATGCTCTCAGCAGGTGTACTGCACACTGTATCCAACTAAATGAATCAAATAAGTCAACAAAGCTCGATAGCTAAGATCAAACAATTAATTTTGGTACCTCATATATCCGTGAATGGCTTAGTGCCCTTTCTCAGGAGTAGTTACAATTCCTGGGTTGGCCAAGTCAATTGTGTCAGCACAGCTGGTAGTCTCTGAAGTAGAATTTCATAGTGGGTTTTATTCCTTACTCCATTATTGCCTGGGTTGTGACTATCAGTTGAGCTTTGTCAGTTATCCAGCCAGCATCTTTGATCTTCTGAGGTCATCAGCTCCACACGTATCAGACCATTTCTGATGATTCAGGTCCAGAAGAATCACATAGATCCCTGGCTGCCTAGGTTGGCTGAGAATCTAGCACCATTTTTTTTCTTTTTGCAGTCACACAAAAGGTAATGATTCTCTGGTGCGTACTGAGCTGGCCTGTCTGAAGTCATGTGCAGACATTCTTCAGAAGTGGTTCCTGTAGGGTGTTTATTCACGAAAGCAACAAGTTGAGCAAGTTAAATAAATCTCATTATTCCTTTTGTGAATAACGATGAAAAAGGTATAATTACTGCTTTCCAGGCTTGATTTTTGAGGAGGACCTTAGTGGTGTTACGTTGGTGAAAGTGCCTGTCTACAGCTGGGTTTTTGTAACAAGATATTCTGAAACGTTAACGTAAACCTCCAGCGCGAATCCTTGGAAGACTGTAACTGTGTCAAGATTGTGATGGTTCCAGTGCTTTTTGTTCTTAATTTCAGTGAATGATCCTGTTTGGTGCCCTGCCAATTTTCAGCTTTTGGAGTAATTAAGATTTCTAACCGTTGCCCATGTCAGTAGTTTATCTCTGAGGATGGGCTGTAAAGAACACCCGTGTAATTTAGCCTGATATTGTCTACCTGTGCTTGATTACTGGATCTGAAAGCTTCTTTAATTATGTATAACTCATTCATAGTGATGTCCCACAAAGCTTATGTGCAGAATTGAAAATAAATATGTGTGCAGGCTGCTGGGACACACACCAAGAACCCTCTGTTCCTAGTGGACCAAGACTTTGGATGTTTTTAGAATTTCTCATGGAATATTCATGAGGGTGAGCATGTTCCAGTGATGTAAGGATTTGTGCTTTGATCCTCGGTTTGCTTATAGTAGCAGGTGATATGTTTCAGAGTTGCATACTCTAGAAATATTTTCCTTTTTCAAAAAATCTTAGTTACGTACTTGAGGAATTAAAATGTCCATGGGAAATGTACGTAAATCTGTGTATTTGGGAAATCTAATTTGAGTTTAAGGACAGTAGATACCTAGAAAAAATGTTTTGCGTACATTGTTACATTCAGCACCTGAAAATGCAATGTTGGCATTGTATTTATTTTCTCTGTGGGATCGAATCCAATGCTGCTGGTATGAGATCTTGAGATTATTTTTTTTTTCGTTTTAAGCAAAAGACTCTGCATTCTGTCTTTGCTTTGAAACGAGACACTTCGTTTTTGATCCCAGACCAGTTCTTTTCTCTGCTGTAAGGAGATACTTCTTTCCAAGTTTCTTTCCAAGTACTTTCTTAGTTTTTGTAAGATTCTTTAACAAATGAAACACATTTCCTTGACAATGCTTATTTCTAAACTACTTATGTCACAGTTTGTTCAGCATCCAAAACCTGAAAGTAGCACATGTACACCAGGAAATTCTTTCAGATCCATTACCATTTTCTCTGATACTTCTGGGTGGTGGCTTGGTGCAGTTGCTGTGCTTTTAACTGCTAGCTTTTTAAGCAGTTAGATGAAAGCTCCACATCAGCATTCTAGAGTTTAAAGCTGTTTGTCTAGCCTGTTGGACTCCTTCACTTTGATCAAGACCAAAGGATCATCTGCTTGAGGCTTGGGATAGGGAGCCTGGGAATGCCATTTACAGGCAAATTCTTCAAAGGTTTTTTGTGACTTTTTTTTTTTTGGTTGTGTTTTGCAAGAGCTTTTTGGGGCTTAAGTTTGGCAGTCAAGAAATATTATTTTTCAGTGCAATCTGCCTCACTTCTACCAAGGAGAAGACCAAGTTTCTCTAGTTTTGTTCAACTAAATTCAGAATGGATCTTCACTGACATGACACCCTTGCCTCTGCAGGAGGACTGTGGAATTTGTCAAACTATCTCATGTAGAAGATGAATTTCCAGGCAAGTTGAGATGTTACTAGCTATCATTATTGAGCCTTGGCCTCTACAGATCTCATGCTGCAAGTTTAATGATGTGATTTTGAAGCTCGAGTGAGAATGTTAATTTGAGCCTGAACTTGTTGAGGTCAGCTTTTATCATCTACTAAGTTTTGGACATAAGAAAACCATGAAGTTTTTCTGGTTTGCTGGAGTTGCTATTATGTATGCCACTGAGGTTTCTAGAGATAATGACTGTTTTGATTCTGTGGCTGTTCCTAATGGATCTGAACTTCCTTATATCTGTGCATTTCGGTCATCCGTAGCAGTGAGAGAATGCAGAGTTGTTTCAAGAATTCTTAATCATGTGTTGAATTTCTTTTTAGTACTATCCGCACAGCCTCTGCCTCAAAAAAAGAAAAGGGGGAAGAAAAAATAAAAAAGGCCAAGGACCTTTAAAAATAAAAAGGCCTCAGTGACCTACAGCTTGTGCAGCCGGAGCGGCGTGGTGGATGTCGGTGTTGATAGCTGCAGGTTTGCTCAGTCTTCTTCAGTCTGTTGGACGACTCCTGGTTTGGACTGTGCCTGAAGCCAGTACTAGGATTATGCTTAGTTATCTAGCTTTTCCAGTGATACTTCTCTTGAATCTCTTTTTTTTTTTTTCTCCTTTCTTATTCTCTTCCCTTTGGGTTAACAAACCATTCAAGGCTTCTAGGCAGCTTTTCGGTTTTGTCTGCCTGACTCTCTTTACCATATGCTTAAAATCATACCACTGGTCTTCATTTCCAAGTCACAAGTTCAGACCTGTGAAGCTAAACACCAAATAACAGTGGTATTTTCGTAGTCTGTGGCGAAGTGACGATGACTTCGCCCTGATTTCTGCCATGATAAGGAGATTCTTATCCAATTCTTCAGCTTGATAAGCAGAATACTTCAGATTCTTCCTTATAAAGACAACTTATTTGCCTCAGTATCTCATCTTACTTGCACGTTTTTGATGACATAGCAGGTGTTAATATAAATAAAAATTTGGCTTATTTGAAAAGAAATTCAGTTAATTCAAAATTGCTTTTTTTCCCCTTCTTTCCCATAACAATTTTTGAACTGCTTCTTCAAGCTCTATATGAAATTGTGTGTTTAAAAATATTTATATAACTAGTCTTGTTTGGGAGAGTAATGTTAAGATCATTCTTAAACTCTTGGATGACCATCCATCAATGTTGATTATTATGCAGTGTTGATTATTATTATTATTATCTCCCTGTAGATACCTAAATCCTTGTAGTATTTTCCTCAAGATCGCCTTAGCTGACGTAACTGAGGAAGGCCTTATACTTCGGAATTGTTCTTCAATAAGGGAATAAGAGGAGCAAGTAACTCAAAGCTTTATGCCAACCTACTTTAATCAAAAATTGGGAATATCCTGAGGTCACATTCATGAATAATTCGTCTTTCCTCACCATCTGTCATTAGCATGCTTCAGTTGTAGCCCTGAAGATTTTTAAATGGTTTTAAAGGTAGTTCAAAGCAGTGTATTTCTCTTAGACCTTGGTTAGACTCTGTTTTGCCCATGTGAGCAGGAAAACGCTGTCTTTCCCCTGTGGGACAGCAGTGGGACTAGTCTGTCTGTGTCTTTGACTGGAACTGGTGCGGACGGGGCTCTTTTTGTGATGAGGCAGTTGCTTTCCCCCATGTACTTAAACACTAATGGCAGGCACGCCGGGGGAGCATATGGGGAAGGAGAGTACGTCACAACAACTGCTCGTGCTTCCAGCAGGCAGACCGTACCCAGCAAGGCAGGGAGCCAGATTTTACCCATGTTCTTTAGTTTGATCAGTCCTGTTGTGGTAGAGTTTGAGGTAGGTATTGTATTACTTTTGTACAGGAGACAGAACCAGAAACTTACCGAAGCACATTATTTACGCCTTTTTTTAGCTGTATGGCCATGTCTGTATTCCACACACAAACCTGTCTTTCCTGAAAAGAAAAAATGTTAATCTTTTTTTTTTTTTTTATAAAGATGACTTTATTTTTAGGCCTGTGAATATATATTATCTTCAGAAGTCTAATAAGTGCTGTGCTAATGCTATGAAAAATTAAAGCTTAATGAAAACTAACAAGCTTTTCTTGGGAAGTCTGGCTGGCTCCCTTTCCTCCTTTGCCATTCCCCTTTTAGAAGTGAGGCATGGAGTCTGTTATGCACACTTGAGTGAATAAAACAAGTTGTTTGAATGTGCTTATGGGATTATGAGATCAAGGCAGTAGTCTGAAGTGCATTACATCACTGTGCAGGAACGCAAGCATGCGTTTCTAGATATAGCCATCATAAATGATTTGCTTCTGAACAATCTGAAGTCAACAGGAGAATGAACAAGTTCTTATTACAGTCTTCTGTAAAGGTGTCTGCATAGCTATGTGTTATTAAGTGATGATGTTTCCAGTTTGTTAAACTC
This sequence comes from Anser cygnoides, assembly GCF_040182565.1. Lineage (NCBI taxonomy): Eukaryota > Metazoa > Chordata > Aves > Anseriformes > Anatidae > Anser > Anser cygnoides. The sequence goes on from NC_089875.1 coordinate 106,522,504, forward strand.
ATTTTTTGAGCAATATTTAAAAATAGTATCCAAAAAATTCCACGAGCTGTTCTCAGATTACTTCTTCAGGTCTGTACCTTGACTCAATAGATCACTGCTATGCATAGATCATGGATACTTCTGCCCCGTTTTCTTTTAAAGTATGTACATAAGGCAAATTGGAAGACAAATAATCTTGAAAACAGTGGCATAGAAAGTAAGTGCTGAGTGAGGTAGCTTTTATAAACTGCTTTGAGCCTGGGATTTCACGTTAAGTATTTTTATTTAGAAAGAGAATACTTTTTGAATTAAATGGTGAAAGCTTTGAATGAATCTGCATATATAATGGATGAAATACTGGAAAGATTTGGACACGTTTTTCTAATTCTGCCCTCTTCTCCCCACCTCCCGGTTTAGGATGAGTGAAAGAGAAAAGCTGGAGATGACTTACTTCTCTTTTCAGGACTTGGGTGATAGGAGAGATGGTAGGTGGTGCTTTGCTGTCAGCCTTGCCAGGCAGTAGGATAAAATCAGTTGGAGGCTCTCCCACTGCAAGACCAGAGTGCCAGAGCTGAAGCTGCAGAGTCAGGCTGAAAAGGAAGACTAGAGGAAGAAAGGATACTTGGAGGGAAAATGTGTAACGGTATTCTGTGAAACAAAATAGCCCTTGGAAGCACTCTGTTTTCCAAAGTGCACCCCCTGAGCTTTCCAAGTGGTATTGCTGTTGTTCTGCACCTTCTCACCTGCGTACCCAGGCTCAGCCTGGCTTACTGCTGCTACATAGGGAGGGAGAAGAAGAAAGACAGAGCTCCTGCCCAGCCAGCTTGCTGCTGCTGTGTCTGCACAGGGCGTTCCAGGTGTTTACCCTTGTTCACTGATGGAAAATAAATGCCAGCCTTAGGCCTGTTAAACAGTAACAGGTCACGTCCTTCTGAAAGATTTATTTTTTTATTTATTAAAAAGGAAAAGCAAAGAAAAATGCATACTTTGTTTGTTTATATCATGATATGTAGGGCACAAGTGACTTATTTGAAATTAAAATTCATACTGAAAAACAGTTGCTCCTCAAGTTGGAGCTTTACAAATTGTCATATAGGGAAACTTGAATGGGCAAGGCCACTTATCTATCTTTTCTACTTTTTTTGTTAGAATTCTTCGTCCTGTGTTTCAGCTGTACTTGTCTGTTACCCCCTCAGAACTCGTTGTATATTAGTCATGTGCAGCTGTGCTGTAAATGGGCTGAAGGATGCTCAGATTTTAATGTTAGTCAGCAAAGTCCATCTATATCTGCAATATGTGCAGCATGAGTTTCAAGAACAGCAATTTTACAAAACACTTGCTTCTTTCGTATTGCTCCTAGAAGATTTTCTGAGACTTTTCCCTATTTTCTTATTTATTTTGCTTAATCGATTTACCTGAAAAACCTGAATATGCCATAATATTTTGAAACCCCATTAAGGTACATCGTACAAACGTCTTTGCCAGAAGGATTTGGTTAATATCACAGTGCAGTGCCACTTGATGCTGCCAAACCCGGACTTGCCCCTTGCAATTTGATAGGAAACACAACTAAACCTTAGCACCCAGAAGATTTGCATGTGGCACTGCCTTACATGGTTTCTTTGTTTCCCTAGAAACAGGATGAGAGAGGAAATGGCATGGTACTGTAAATCAGCAGAACAGGTTACGTTTGGATTACAAAGCTGAAAAGGTAGTTGGAGACTGAAAGCATAAACAAAAAGGAAATGGAAACATGAAATATACCATTGTGTACCTCTGGTACTTGTTGCCAAGACTTCAGTTTATATTTTGTTGTTGTTGTTTTAAAGCATCACTGAAGTTGTTGAAGCCGTGAAACCATTTGCAAAGACCTCATCCTCCGAAGTGCTACCTGTTAGGTGGTGTCTCACCTCTGAGTTTGTTTCCAAATCTAGCTTCCCTTTTACTTTGTGGAAACTTGTAGTTCCTACAAAAATGCAAGTGAAGCTCCATCAAATGGCTTCAAGGATGTCTTGTTTCCTTGAATTATTTGGTGGATGTTGGTATGCTTTATTCTTGGTTTAACTACCTTACACCTGGGAGAGTATGCTTATCCTTTAAAGGGTAGTCCTTCCACCTGAGTCTAGCCTATTCTTGAAAAAGAATTCAATTTCTGAAAACAATTTATGCTGTAGTATTGTCCTTATTGTTTGACTTTTTGGGAGTTAGTGGTGTTCTGGTTGAACTAGCGTTTATAAATGCCTTATGACGTGTAAATAAGCTCTTAATTTTAGGCATGGTTATGTCTATTGTTCTATATAAACAATAAAAACACTAGTAGTTGACAGTTATTAGACTTGAATCACATTTCAATGAATTCTTCGGCCTCGTGCGTTGTTAGATGAATGTGGAAACTGAGATCACTGAAACCATCCTGGATCTTTGCTCTGAGGTTTGGCTTTTTTAGAATCATCAAGGATCCCAGAATATAAACTTTTACCTGGTGTGCTGGAAAGGAGCCGCATATTTGTTATTCTCAGTGACTCTTTTTTTGTGGTGGCATATTGTCCTTGTTCACAGTTGGTGTCTGCTTAATTCTTTTGTTCAGATTCAGTTTTCTATGGCTACAAAATGGCACGTTGACAGTAAATAAGAGTATAGATATTTTTTTTTTAAGAAAATAGAACATTCTGGAGTTGAGTTTTTCTTCAGGCAAATGAAGATTTTCAGAATATTTATTTCAAAGGAGAGGAGCTTTCCTCAGAACATCCCTTTCCTGGAGAACTTGATGTGCCAAGAAGGAGCGTAACGTTGGCTGGGTGTGCTGGCTGCTGAAATGCTGCAAGGGGTTGGCTCTGCCGGGCCTGCCGGTGATGTGAGAGAGTAACGGGGCTTTGTGAACGGCCTTTCAAAACGTTTCCCTGTGGGAACGCTGTGGGATTAATGGGATTAATTCTAGTTTTCCCTTGCTGCTCGAGGTATAAGAGGAGATAGTTTCTCATTCTTGAGAAGTGCAGAACACGGTGCTGACTGGACGTCCTCAGACCAGCTAGGATGTTTCCCCATAAACTATTAGGGCAATGTTAACATCAGGTTAAGAGAGCACTTGAGACACGTCATCTCTTCAGAGAGAGAACTGAGAGACTCTTGACTGCCCAAGAGGAGGTGTGACAGTGCGTGTGTTATTTGGGCCTCTCGTCCGCTTCCTGTATTCCTGTGTGGTGCTTCCTCTCGTCCAAAAGCAGGATAGCATTTCCTCAGGAAGCCCTCTTCAGAATTTTCTGCTTCTAAGCGGTACGAGTGACAAAAGAAGTCTCCAAAAAGGGAATGCCCTCACGTATTTTGTTCTATTAGTATCTTTTTTCCATATCAGGCTGGGCTAACTGGGTAATATAATTATGCTACTCTTTAGTAATAACATGAAGAATAATTTTAACAAATGCTGTAGGGGAGTTCCGCTTCATTGTGGGCATCGGCCATTCATTTATATTCTCCAGGAGAACCTTTTTTATTCAGAGCTCTTGGAAAATGTTCGTGGAAACTTTTAGGGAATTAGGACAGCTGGTCTTAGCAGACTTCTGGAGTCTGCAACGCAGCCGGCTGGCCGGCATTCCCGGTGCCAACTGGCTCAGTAGCAAGTAGAGATGGCAACTGTGATTTTGGCTTAAGAAACCCTGCATATATAGAAGATGACTTGATGACAGGCAAGACTCAATAAATCTGGTGACATAATTGAACTCTGTTAACCAGTGTTTGGTCAGCTGGGATTAAGCATGAATTTTAATTGAAAATGTAGGAGGATTACTTTGTAGACGGATTTTTTTTTCTTCAATGCAAGAACCTAGTCTCTTCCTCTCGTTTAGGATCTTCTCTTAGATTATGTCAGGAAATTATTTTAACAGATGATTGAATTAGATTTCAGCTACTGCATGTCATTGCTGATCTTTAGTCATTGTCAAATTTCAAATGAAATAGCATCTGGAAGTAAGTCGTACGCAAAGCTGCAAGAGTTTGGCTCTGCATCTGTCAGTAGACTTTGCAAATAATCAGATTTCCTGATAGGCTTTGAATTTCGCACTTCACTGACTGAATATTTGCCTTGTAGTACAAAAATAGAGAAGGAGAAAAAAGAGCATGCTAAGCTTCACGGGATGATCCGTACAGAAATAAGTGGAGCTGAAATTGCAGAAGAGATGGAGAAAGAGAGAAGGTTCTTCCAGTTACAGATGTGTGAGGTAAGATTCAACATGAAATCGGTATTACTCTGCTAATCTGTTTTAGGAACATTTTGAAAAACATAGTTGTTTTATGGCAAATGCGATGTTAAAAGGAAGTAGCAAGATATTAGTGGAGTCATATTGCTAAATTACATTTTTTCTGTCCTGATGTGCTAACTTTGCAGGGAATTTTCTAATTTTGCTTGCAAGTAAATTGCAGAATAAACAATGCAAAGCTCAATTAAACGCTAAGAGATGATAATAAATAAGCCTTTACACTCCTACTTCACTCTAAGTTATTTTAAGCCCTAGATCATTCTCTGCATTGTTCCCTGCACCGCCAGCTGTTGCAGTATTATGTGAGGAAAGACACGAGTTTAGTACACTATTGGCTGGTACTGAAAAAAAGTGCTAAGGATGGAATCCAGTTGTCTTTCAAAATGTTTTAAAATGCTGCCACTTTGAAATCTTTGAAATCTCTGAAATTACCTTAAATCTGAAATAGCAGGGGCATATCCTGGGGCACGTCATATTTCCTGATTTTCAGAAAAAAGAAGTTTATACTTGGTTAACTCTGAGTAATAATAAAAGGGAACTTGGTTTTGTTTTACCTAGTAAATCAGAAGTGCAATGTGTTGGGAGTTGTATCATAAATAAAAGCTAGCTCTCCATAAATCATGAAAGTGAATCCAATACCAGATGCTTAGAACTCCACTTTGTACTAGCAGGGGTCAGAGGTGATTCTTCTGCCTAATGTTGTCTAGTGTGCATACATTTAGGCCAGTCGTCTGTTCATCAGAACCAGCTTGACAAGCCACATCATTGAAAGCTGGCACTTAGATACAGCTTTATTTTATTTGTTTTAAAATATCTGGGGTGAAATAGTTATCCCATGTGGGTAAGCGAAAAACGGATGTGTTAGAGCATGTTCACCCCTTTGCCTGTAGGTCACTATCTGTGCAGGAGTTAATATTTGCCCACATTTAATGGGCAGTTAAGCAAACCTGTAAATACCTGGCAATCTTACTTCTGCTTGCATGGCCATCATCTTTTGTGCTATGGCATTCAGGGGAGGAGCTGCCACTTAATATGGAATTTGTTCATGCGTAATGCAATCTAATTATACTTTTTTTGTAGCTCAGTGCTAAGATTTTTTTAAATATCATGCTAAAGTGTAATTTTCTGTTATTACTGTGTGTAAGGAACTGGCAGAGAAAATGTTCAAATCAAAAAGCAGATTTAAAAAGATGGTTAAAATAATCCCTCTTTTTTTTTTTTTTTGAATAAACTGCTTTCTTGCTTAATGACATCTGTTTGGCAATGGATTTAACAGCCAATGAGATGCATATCTTGATGGGCTGCTAGGTTTCAGAACAGGTTCCTAAGTTCACGGCACAAACTTTTATGCTTCCTTTAGTAGAGGCTTCCACTAGGAGTCATGAAGGATGGGGTAACAATTTGAACTAACCATAGTGAAGTATCCCCACAAGGTATCAAAAAGCAGCAGTGGCAACTCTTGCTTTTGTGTGATTAACCCATGAAGCCACAGTTTGGTATATTCTTTTCAGGCCTTCTAAATCTGGAACTGTTAAAGCTTGTTGAAATACAACTGAAAATAAAATGTTAAATAATACTGTGGTAGTAATCATTAATTTCTTTTGTGAATTACTGTTTTAACAGTATCTGCTGAAAGTCAATGAAATCAAGATTAAAAAAGGAGTGGACTTACTTCAGAACTTGATCAAATATTTTCATGCTCAGTGCAAGTATGTTTTAGTTTTCTTTACACCTACACAATAATTGGAACGATATTTTGCTTTAAACTTTTGACATAATTGTAATACTTTTCTGGATTTTAAAACATAAATCTATAAATAAGTAAAGATTAAATTGGTCTCATTAAATCTTTTTACAAGTTGCTTTTGTCAAACAGATCAGTAATTGAGTTTCTTACAATATTCCAAAGCATATAATGTGTTTTAGTTAGTACTGTAGAATATATTTGCTTGTTCCAAAGGAGTGCCACACAATAATTTGGCATGTTTCGTAAACTACTGCTGAAAAAGAATCATAGAATCATAGAATATCCTGAGTTGGAAGGGACCCTTAAGGATCATCAAGTCCAACTCTTGATACCGCACAGGTCTACCCAAAAGAGCTATTAGTTTGGTCAGTTAGTTAGCGGTGTATTAGTTTTGACATTGGCTGTTGTTTTTTTTTTTTTTAACCTGTGTATCTGGCAATGATCTAAATTAATTCTGTGCTCAAAGAAAATAAATTGCATAAGCAGTGGGATCAAACTGTATTTAGAAATCTCACTTTTTCTTTCAAATTAATTGGGGGACTCAGTATTAAAACACAAAGAATGATGTTCCTTTTTATGGTAATCTTACAGATCAATAATATAGCAATAAAGCCATAGCTATAAACTTGAAAGAGCTTCTGTCAGCCTGTTAAAAACAGTGAATTTTTATCTTAAAAGACCAGTCTGAATAAATGTAGTTTTTTATATGTGTAACTATGTTGCTTTAAAATCGGTTTCACTCCTACTTTGTTACTCATCTCCTGTCCATTTAATAAAATTTCCACAACATAAATGCTGTGTTGTGTTGTCACTTTCATGTCTTCTTCCCAGAGTGAAAGTATTTCTTTCACTAACGTGGCAGCAATTTTTTAATCATATGTGTATACCTGAGGTTTTTTTGAATGTATTTTTAAAATCTTACCTATTTTGAAGAGCTGCAATATTCTCTATTGGAATAGAGAACATTACCATGCCAATACACTAATACATATTATACAGTATGATGTAGCATATTCAGTTTGCAGGTAGGCTGTAAATAATGCTTGGGAAGCAAAGAGGCTTTCCTTTAGAGGGAAGATTTCATCAGGTGTGAAATGATTGGGCTCCAAGAAGTCACAATCATTTTATACCTGCTAGAGCTTTTACTGTTCTACAATGAATCTTGCTTGTTCTGGGCCATCAGAAAAAATGGGATTAGAACCAGTATTTGTTGTGAGAATAAAGAAAAATTATGTGGCAGTGGGTTGTGTCAGTACTGAATCTACTCCGGGATTTTGCATGTTAGAATAAGCTATGATGGAAATAAAGATGTGAATTAGTTAAAGATGAATAAAAAATAAATTTTTAAGGTTTTGAAGCTTACGGCATGGCATAATTTGTATGTCTTCTCTTGGCAACTTTTTAAATAGAAAATACAAAGTAAGGTTTAATAAGTCTGCTTTTTTTTTTTTAAAGTTTCTTTCAGGATGGGTTAAAAGCAGTTGAAAGTCTTAAGCCTTCAATTGAGACACTGTCGACAGATCTTTATACAGTGAGTTAGCAACCTTTCACTTTCTTTGTGCTTAGTTTTTTACAGTAGAGCTGTGAACGTTTTTGTTCAAGTTGCTTGACTGGTTTAGTATCATTTTAAGGTTTTGAGGAGATTTTTGAGTAAAATTTTGTTTTAATATCATGTCCAGGAGCTTTAGATCCAGTTCAGAACCCCCCTGTGTAAAATGTCAGGAAAAGAGCCTCTACCATAAAATGTTTGCAGACTAAGTGAAAAACAACATATGGTTTCAAATTGAACACAAGGAAACAAGAACAGTGTGAGGCAATATTGAATTCTTAACCCAGCAACATCCTAGCCATTATCGAGTTTTCTGAAGATAAAAAGGAAAATAAATTTATCATGGTATCTTTTTTCTTTGTGTTTTCATTCTTGCTGAACATTTCTCAGAAAAATGAACCAATTAAGTAGCAAGTTTGGAAGAACTGTGTTGAAAAAGAAACAATAATGCTATTTTTAACCTGTGTTTTTCTTCATTCAAGATTAAACAAGCACAAGATGAGGAAAGAAGACAATTAACACAGCTTAGAGATATATTAAAATCAGCACTCCAGGTTGATCAGAAAGAGGTGAGCATACAAGGTGATTTGGTGTTGGAATGCCCATTATAATTTCTTCCAATCTAGTGTTAATTTTTGAAATAGAATTATTTTAACTTTCATCAGCCACATACCTTTTTTTGTTTCTTCATCTTTGCTTTGATGCTGATGGTGAATGTTTCTGAAGGTGTGTTTTTTGAAGAGATTCTCACTAAAATGTATGAGACAAGAATTTATTTTTGCTACTGCTGTTGCAAAACACTTAAGTTGATGCACTGTCTGTGAGCTGACTGCAAGGAGTGTCTGTGGGGATCAAACTGAGGATGGAAGAACTTTGGCAGTAACAAGGAGACCCAATTAATATAATCTTGTCTCACAGAACTATTCTGTGTTGTATAAAGATTATGTAAAACTGAACTCCAAATCCCAAAACACTTCTGTCACTATCTGCAAAAAGTACAATGAAGCTTGCTGTTCTGCTGCAAAGATGCCAGTTTTCGAAGGTGCAAAAGATGGGTCAGTTCAGCAACCTAACAAATTATTTTTTGAGCTTCAGTTGTTATTGCTGTTAGATTTAAAGCATTCTGGAGTAATTTTATTTGGCAAGCTCTGATCTGGAGCCAAGCATCTTTTGTATAATCTAATCCTAAACATTAGGGCTACTTTTGTTTCAGATTGCTAGTGCTTCCTCTTCATAGAAATAAAATCCAGCCAGCTTCCTTTGTGTGGCTGCTGGGCTGTGAGTAAGTGATGAATGAACCCCTCCCTTTTCAGATTCTCGTTCTGAGAGGCGTTACAAAGAAATGGTTTAGTCTGTAGACCTCGGACTTCCTTGATCTTTCTCAGTCTTGCTTTCATCTTCTCGTGAAGTTTATGCTGGCTCATAGCTTTAATAGGTGGCAGGCTTGCTGATAGGCATTAAATGCTCTTCACATCGAGGTGCTGTTTGTTGCCACGTGAAGTTTGTGGTAATGATCATTGTGTACAAAGTCCTATTCAGTCTACAGACACTTTCTTAGGTTCTGCCTGGTGTTTAGGACTTACTGAGGTGTGTATTTGCTAAATAAAACTTTCAAAATTGAACTTTGTGGAGTGAAAGACTAGTGATTCTAACAGAAATGGTGAGTACTTGGGATTCACCATTGACTGCCTACTCTCATCAAGGAATCTTTGCTGTTAAGGGCATGTTAGCAGGCTTCCTGTTCTGTTCAGGTCTTCGTTCAAGAGAGGTAACAGAAGCAGTTGGTTTTTATGATTGCTGGGAAAGTTGTTCCTCTGTGTTCACCTGTTTATCAGAGATACTGATATTAACGTATAAGGAAGGCACGGTGAGCACACATCTTTTCACAGGCTGAAAAATTCAATGGTATACATGGATTTTTTACTTGTACTGGTTTTGTTGCATGTAAAAATAGAAGTATTGAAAATGCTTTATTCTATATTCATTATATATCAATTCTGCAAATACAGCTATAGATACTACCTGCAGAGCATGAGAAGTAATATAATTATTAAAGTTGTTTGAAAACATCAATTAATCAGTGGGATGCCAAACAATCCTGTTATAACTTGCTGTACAATCCACCAGTATTATTCTTGTTGCACTGTAATTTCCTTTACTATAACTGTTTTCTTTTTCCTTCCTGAAACGCATTTACATTTTGTGACCGAAGTCTAGGAGAGTAAGTGTTGCTATGTTTTAATGAAAATAGTTGGCATGCTTTCTTTCCATTCAGATTTCAAGAAACTGGATTTGTCCTCTGAGCTTTTTTCAGCTGGTGTGAGACGAGTGGTTCTTTTTTCCTCCTCTTGTGTTTGTTGTAATACCTACCCCCACAAAAAAAAAGGGGGGGGGAGGGGGTCGAGGAAAGTTGTCAGATTGATCTTGAGAAAGGAAATTACAGTAGGTCAAATTAGTAATTTCCTATTTTCTCTCTCCTGGGAATTAAATCCAGTTGCTTGATTTGATGTTCTTGCAAGATTTTAAAGATGTGTCTATTTTTAATCATTTAACACATGAAGTCCATTTTCATAGAACATTGCTGAACATTTCTGTTGTTTAAAAAAAAAAAAAGACATGAATATTCAGAGTCAACCTTTTTTGTTGTGTCTGAATACATTGTCTTTTCCTGCACTGAACTTCCTCAAACCTGATTTGTGCTGAAACTTCTTTTTTTTAAAGGTCTTTGTGTGTCCATCTTGGTAAAAAGTTAGAATTGAAGGTAGCCTCAGAGTACTGTTCAGATCTCCTTCTGCTTGCTGTACCTCTTTGGTAGAACCTGCAATTTCTTTTGGCCACTGCAAAGTAGGATAAACTTTGTCTTAACAAAATGTTTGGTAGCTATGCTGTAGGAGAGGAGGCTGCCTGCAGGAGATTCTGGCAGATGCATCTGCTCGAAACTCTGTGGCACTGTGATAGATAAGGGGTGGGTCTCTGAAAAATCCTCCTGGCGATGATACTGCAAATTCGAGAGAACCTCAGGCTCTTGGAAAGCTGTAAGGACTTTTTGGCAGCTTTATGCACAGAAGGGATCCAGGCAGTCTGAATGCCTGCTACATGGGAGCTGTGAAACAGCTAGCCAAAATTTTCAGTGCATAAGTTAAAGTACCTCGCATGGAAAGCTCTGTTGTGTTCAAATAGTGGGGTTGATAGCCAGGTTTTTAGGCTCTCTCTTGCCTTACAGGATACTGTTGTCACATTTCTTGAATTTTTAGTAGTGTTAATTCAGCTTGATTTAGAAGTCTTTATAAGAATTTGAAAGAAATCACCAACCTGTTTCTAGTCAGAGAAGTGATTCACTATAAACATGCTTCAATGAAATGACTCACCTTTTTCTGTACGCCTATCTGCATTTCAAAGCTGATAAAGTGGACAAAGTTCAGCTTCTTAGGCTCGTGTACTTCAGTCTGTTCTGATCTTAGTATGTTTGAGAGAGATTTAAAACGGCAATACTGTGCTAGGTATAGCTAGGTATATCCTGTGTCCCGCGGTGATCCATTTCCCTGTAGGTAATGTACATTGTTCCTGTTCCGCTGGATCTGCCCCTGTTATCTGCGATTTGACCTCCTGTTACGTGGAATTTGCAAACCAGAAATAGGGGAGCCCACATATGGAAAAGGCGTGCTGAAATTGCCTGGAAGGATGCGAATTGTTAGGGTGATTTGTCATACGGCATCGCATCTTTTAGGAGCTAGACCAAAACTGTGAACTGGCTTGACAAAGGGCTGTGGAAAAGCATCATCTGGAAATCAATCACACAGGACACTATAGGACACTATAGATTTGGGCACGGCCCGAACCAGGGATTTGAAACTGGAAAGTCTCCTGGTCTTGTCCTTAGCTCCTTGTCATGAAATAATATTAAATTTTTTAAAGATACCGTCCGTAGCAATGAATGTGTGGAAATGCACGTCATCTGCAGCAGCTTCCTCCCTAGCTGAAATGGGGCAGGAAGCTTGTATTGCTGGCTCGCCAGTTTGGCCAAACATAGCAACTGAGAGTAAACAGCAGCTGAAGGAAGGTAGCTGAAATGCAGCAGAAAATAGGCCACAAAAAGTAGCAGCACCGTCTTAACTAATTGGAATTCTGCTCTGGGCAGGTGTTGGAGGTCATCTGAAACCTCGGCGTAATTGAGGATGTGGAGAACGGAGATTAATTTCCTGTAAGACCTCTAATCTTTTTGGGAATGGAGTTCTGTTACTGAAGCAACACAGTAATGGGAGGCGGAGATTAAGGCAGTGGTAGGACATAACAGGCAGTGTCAGATCAGATTTTCTCCAGAAGTCAGTAAAAGTACGCAAGCAGGGATTGTTCTGCAGCCTGCCTTCAGCTCAGCTCACCGATGAGGCTGAGCCTGATGTCCTGCAGCTGTGGAGTTGTAAGTGCACCAAACAGGGCTCGTAGGTGGTGGCTCTGTCCCTACCGCATTTCTGACCTGTCACACCTTGCCATTACTGCTGATCTTGAGCAACTTTGGCTGCAGCAGGAGCTGGGACAACAAGAATGTGCTGCTGGAGCTCAAAAAGGTGCAGCACTACATCTGAGCTGGCGCTCCTGGGGAAAAGCACGGTCCAAGCTTGTTCTTAGTTTTAGTTGTTTGCTTTTTTCCTCACTTACATCCAGAGATAAGCCTTATATCTAGGCTAATGAAGTGTATGAATCAAATTGTAATTAGAGAGAAATCTTCTAAACTCATACTTTTTGTATTTATATATATTTTACTTTATCATGTGTACACCCTGGAATCCCAAACTGATGTATCTTGTGACCGTATTCGTAGCATATCTGAGACGTACTGACTCATCTTTTTACAAAAGAGGATTTTTGTCAAATTACTACATTTATATCATAATAGCACTTAAGTGTTTGTCTAGAGTAGCTCAGATAGTCAGTTAAGTGAGCTGCTTTCTTTGTGGTATTTTTTCTACTATACTTGTATTTTCTGCCACCTGTAACTAAGGTGTATTACATCCATATAGAAAAAAAAATAAATTTTATAAACGTTGGTCACCGTTAGTGTATGCATTGAAAAGTTCATCCCATCGTGCTGCTGCTGCTAAGACAGCATGACCCGTCGGATTCCTTACTGTGAGGTTCTTATTTTTTAAGGAGTTGGACTCTTGCAGCAGTGAGCCCTGCATCTGGGTAGTACTGATAGCGGTGACAGTAGTTTAGTTTAATCCTTGTCACTTTCTGTCACAGCATTCTATTTTGTTCAAGATAATTTGGTTTGATTTAAGTTATTCTTCTTACGGAAATAATTTAATTTTTTTCTACTAAATCCTGAGTGCTTCCTCAACCATGCTTCTAGTAAGTCTCTCTTGCTCTTCAAAACAAATAGCTCAGCTCAGTTTCCACAAGGAAAACCACTTTCAATTTATTTGTGTTTATTATTATTATTTAACAATGGAAGTGTGCACTAGGAATTACAGGTAATAACAATTTTTAGTGTTTATACACAGCAACGTTTATACGAGTTGGAAAGCCAGCTGCTCACTTACTGTTCAGATTAAATATATATATAAAGGCAGTAGCAAAGCTAAATGAAAGCAAGGGGATTTTGGCAGGTGCTAGTGAACACTAGAACACTACTACTTAAGTTTTTTTTTTTGTTTTTTTTTTTGCCATCTGAAAAATAAATGGATTTTGTTCTCCTCACCGAGGAGGAAAAATGTGCTTCATTTGGCCTGTAGGATTAGAGCAGGAGGAAGGGCTCTGAAACTCATTAGTAATAGAGAGATTTTGGTTGAAAATGTGGAATGCATTACAAATTGCTCTTCTTTATGTTTCAGGATTCTCAGATTCGTCAGAGTACAGCTTACAGTTTACATCAGCCTCAGGGAAACAAGGAACATGGCACTGAACGAAATGGTAGCCTGTACAAGAAAAGTGATGGGTAAGTACTGCTGGACTCCACTGGGGGAAAAAAAAAAAAAAGGTCTTAAGAGCAAAATGATGTAATAATATTATAAAAACTGAGTCGCTTTTTTTTTTCCCTTTAAACCAGAATCAGAAAAGTGTGGCAGAAAAGGAAGTGCTCAGTTAAAAATGGTTTTCTTACAATTTCCCATGGTACAGTAAGTATTTGTTTACAGTATTTTATGTACATGGTTGCTAATACAAAAAAGAAAAACTATGCTGGTCTATATTTGTAATTTGGAATTAGCTACATTCCTGATGCAGTGCTTTCAATGTGATGGGTACATATTTTTAAGGCAATCTTTCAGAAATATATCAAGACGTACACAGTATCTAAAAATACAACTGTTTTAATGCTAATGATGCTAATGGGAAAAAAATGCTTTTTTAAGGGCTCATTTTGTTCATATAAGCTGTTCATATTTTACCAGACTATCTAAAAATACGAATTCTAACTCCAGCATTATGGAAAGATACAGTTGGGCGTTAAGCCATCTTTTACATACGGTTGAAACAGCTTTATATTTAGAAGACAATCTGAAAGAATACTGAATCTCATTTCTCCCCCAGACTTGTTTCTCTATGATAATGTGTAAGAAGGTAACTTTCCTGGAGAGCAGATGTTGGAGAAAATTAACTTTGAAGGCAAATTCTACCAGAAAGATGAGAGGGCATTAGAAGCCCCTCTTTCTTTGATACCAGTATTTGCAACATGTTAACAAACTTGTAATACTTTCTACTTTAATTTTGAAAATTTTATACTTTCATAATTTATACTTGCATAGTTTTTATTCTTGGCTTTGAACTCAGCTCTTCTCCCTTTCCATTAACCTTCGTCTTTTTATGTTGCACTCTCAAAACTTTAAGTTTCTTAAGGCAAAAATCAACTCAGTGACAGTATTTCCCATTCTTTGTCCAATAAACAGGCCCGTTTCTTGCTCCTCTTATGAACCCTTCTGTTCTTCGTCCTGTTATGCGTGTTGCTATAACTACAAGTTGACCCTGGCAGCAAAAATGAATCAATCTCTCATTTGTGCATCTAGCCACAAGCTGTTGCTTTCTGAATTGACAACCAGGAACTAAAGAGGAATGCAAAAACAGGCCTGCAAAGTAGAGTCATTATAACTTTGGGACTGTCCACCAGTTTATCCCCGTTTGAGTGTGTATGAGTGCGTCTTTGTCAGAGAAGAGTCTATTGGTATTTCTATGCCCAAGTCTCCATGTGCTGCAGACGGACTTGGCACTGGACTTGCTGTAGTGGGACCAGGAGGAGTGGAGCGAGGGCAGCTCAGAGCTGGCAGAGGTTACAACATCCACTTGTGGAGCAGAATTTTAATCCAAGTGAACTTACTGAGTTCTGTCAAGATACTGTTCTGTTCTTTTTATAAGTTGTCTACCAGATGGTCAGACACTTTTAGAAGCAGATTGGTGGAACTGTAGCTGGAAATCAGTTGCTTAAGGTAGATACTTAAATGCGGGTTTAGCTCTGTAGGTTTCACTAGTTTGGTCTTAATCTTTTTGTAATAAAAAATTAAGGGAATACCATCTCATTTTAAAATTTACTTCAATTTTTACTCATTTGCTTAGTTACTCCTTATATATTGATGGCAGTTTTGTGCAAAAATCAATGCTTATTTCATAGACATTGAAAAGGGTAGAGACAATTTCTGTTTCTTAAGGATTTTTTGAGTATCCTCTGAGATTTTTGAAGCAATAGCATTGATTTCCAGGCATTGTCAGGGCTGATATTTCTTGATCTCTAAAATATGACGTGTCATTATCTTTTCCTAGCTGTTCATCAAAATGAACCATCTCTCAGAAATTCAGTTGTCAGTTTTGTTTGCTTTATTAAATACAAATTGTAAGTGCATTTCCTTTAAAGGCTACCTTTTCTTCATGGACGTCTGTTCTTTGGTCTTGTAACCTCTCAGATTTTTATGAAGGACTGGGATTCTTTGGCTAATTTCTAGAACAGCCATCTTCAGGCAGTTCCAGATGCTGCATTCTGACTTCAATTTCCCTGCCAAGTGCTCTTCTGATACAGACAGGGAGAATATGATTTGTTCTCACCTCACTGTAATGCTGAACATGTCTATATCAGCATCTGTGCAGCAGCTAGATTTTGAGACATCTAAAAGCTTCAAAGCAATTAGCATTCATGGAGCAATGCACAAGATAAAAATTGACTGAAAAATAGACACTGCTCCTTTGTGTAATTATTAGCAATTGGAAAATTTCTGACATCTACCTGACTGCAATTTAACATATGTGGTTGAAGAAAAACAAGGTAGAAGCCAATTGAACAATATAAATGGGAATTCATACGTGGTTTCTGAATCAAGGAAAAACTTACATTTGAAGAACCTCAGATTTCTCAAAGTTGATTTGATTTTCAAGAGCTTAAATGATATTTGCAGGTTGTCTGCAAAAAAAAAAAAAAAGAAATATGAGAATGTTATTATCAAGGAATCTTTTTTGATTGTTCTTTACTTCTGGAAACTTTAATCTACCGTTATGATTAATGGGACAATCTGAGCACAGAAGAGTCAGATTTAATCTATTGATTCTTAGTAAATCACTGTGGTATCTGGAAAAAATGTGCGATGCAAACAGCCAGCCAGCCCATTGAGTAAGTGGACACATTTGCCTATGCCTTCTGTGAAAATCAGCTCTGTATCACGGAACTCCTCAGGATGGTGTCAGAAGCCAAACTTTGTGATTCCTGCATGTGCTACTTGTTGGATGTAACGCAGGATGCATTATAAGTCGTTTTGGTGGATGGAAGGTGACAGTTTTTCCAGGAAGGAACATGAATTCATGCTGAGGTCTGTGTGCATGAGGGGTGGCAGCACATCTTTTCCGGGCATTGGTGTGTTAATGTGGATGTCCAAAAATTTGGTAGTAGTGTAAACTTTATTTATTCAGTTTATTCATTTATTTATTTACTCAGTTCCTCCCCCGAGGAACATCTGCCATGGGATGGAAACGTGTTGTTCACCAAGTAGTGGGCATGGGGACACTGTTATTTGGCTGCAGGGTAGAAGGATGAATGCGATGATAACAGCCAAAAGTTAAGATGTTGGTTTTATTTTTTCTTTCTTTCTTTGTTTGTTTGTGGATATTTTTAATTTTTTTTTTTTAAATACAGTTGTTAATGCTGATCCTCTTAGAGGGTTAAGGAGGTTCTCAGTTAAAAAGCTTTGAAATATGGCTGCATTCCAAAATTGTCTCATTGGCCCAGGATGTGTTTTAAGTTGTTGCAGTCATTTCCGTTGGTTCTGAAATCCTGATACAGAATTGTTGTACTGCACTCTGCTATTCAGAGAGAAGTCTCTGTGTATTGGTCCTCTCTGAAACAATTTGATGGGTCCACTTACAGCTTCATATTTCAGGAGATACAGAAAACGAGTTAGGTCCTGTATAAACTTCAGCTCCAAAGTCCTGGGGACTTTTCTGTAGTTTCCAGCAAGTGGATTCTTTCTTATCCAGAATTTATTTACATTTTTACATTCTCATACAATCTGTGAGAAAGATACATGCTAGCTGCCCAGTGGCTTCTTTAACACATTTTGATTTTTTTTGCTTTATCTTTTATTTTCATTATAGGCAGCTTCTGGACACTTCTTGGACAACAAACACATTAAAAATTTAAACACTGGAAACTGTATTGCTATGACTATTAAGTATATTTAAACATAACCAAGAAAATAGGCCCAAGTTGGCATTTTCAAGATGTTTTCTCGCATACTTCTAGTTTCAGAGAGCTCTTGCTGTTTGTAGGCTAAAAGAATGAAAACTGTGTGCCCTTTTACTGCTAAATGGAATGTCTGGAATTCAAAAAGCTACTTACTAGGCAGAGAATACAATGTGGTTGTCAATTAATTGTCATCTTACTGCTCCCAAAACCTCTCATGGGTACAATTTGGTTGACACAGTCCAGCAAATGACCTGCAGGTTTGTTGTTTCAAAGCATGAATGACTTTGTCTGCTGGTTATGTTGGGCAAAGCATGAGCATGTTGTTTTTCAAGGACGCTGTGACATTAAAAAAAATATATATGTGATTGTTTTCCTTATGTTCCTCCATGGTTTTGGTCTTTTCCTGGTCTTCCAATATAATGATGTTGTTATCCTTTTTTTGCCAGCTACATCATTTTATCAGATTGCTTTTAGGAAATCTGTACGCTTCAGACTTGTTCTCCCTTCTTTTTGAATGAAATGTTTTCATCCATAAATTTAGAAGAGATTAAGAAGATCTACATTTCTTATGATTCATTGCAAGTTACTTAACATTATGCAACAGTTCAGCTTCATTTGACAATTCTTGTTCTTAAATAATTAAATCTTGTTTTAGCAGCTTGATAGATTAAAAAGGTTAGAACACAACATTAAGCATGGTAATGTGTTTATGTATATTTTGATCTTTACGACAGTAATTTCTTAATTCCTAATCCCTCAAGTCAAGGTTGCAAACATAACGTCTTTCTAGGTCCTACCCCAGATCTGTAGACAGGCAACTTAAGAGAAAGAAGAGATTAGTTGCAGAATTGCTGTTTGAAAAGTCTTCGTAGCCTTTATGAGATAATTTCAAAATGAAATTTGCTTATTCATTTTGCTGTTAATAAAACATCGCCACTTTTTATTCAGTAAGGAACTGAAGTAGGTGGGATGAACTTGACTAGAAATCATATATCCCTATAGAATATAACATTCTGTTTAACTACATTTTTTGATACTGAACTGCCTCAGCTTAGTTTTGCATATGTTTGTTGCAAGACTTCTCTGTGCAAATTTCTTATTTTCCTTCAGTTTGGAAGGCTGGTTGGGATTAAATGTCTGCTGAGAGTCTTTCCCTTTCTTCACTGATTATTGAAAACCTAGATGACTAACTTTTTAAAACTATATGTTAGAGGGTTAAATTAAAGTAAGATGCATGTCTTTTTGTTATACCTGATTGTTTGAGATAAATATTACTGGTAAGGTGATCAAAAAAAATGACAGTTAAAGTGATATCACCTCTCCCCCCTTTCAAAATTCTAGTGTTTATCCAGTTATCAGTAAACAAAATAGCCAAATATAAGAAAACATAGTTTACAAACCAGAAGAAAGCATAAATCAAAACCTGAATACCTTAAAAGTTGAAGTAGCAGCCATTTGTCAAGTCTTTTTGGCTAGTCAGATGTTATCCCATGTTTTTGGACTGCAGGGCTCAGTCAGTATGAGTATACTAAAGCTTGTATCTTGTCTTATCTTCAAACAGGCTAACCGACCTCCCGCAAAGCTCAATCTGTTAACCTGCCAAGTGAAAACAAATCCAGAGGAGAAAAAATGTTTTGACCTCATATCACGTAGGTTTGTTGTTTACTTCTTTTTACTTGCAGTTAATATCAAAGGGGTTTGCATTATTTCTGAAGGTGTGTCAATAATCAACTTAAATATTTTAGCATTTAAAAAATGCTAAAATAAAATAAAGGCTTTATAAAATGCCTTTTCTAGGACAGTTTACCATTTCATGCATCTTAGCATAATGCAAACTAACTATATGTATTTGGAAGACTACTTTTTTATAGACCTTTGTTTACTCCAAGTACTCCTATATCATTTTTTGCCACCATACAATAGGGTAACAGTATTTTTGCTGTGACATCACTCTTCTTATGGAAAATGTCAGAGCTGATCATCTTAGTTATAACTTTGTACAGGATCAAAAGAAGGCTTGAATCACACTTTCTGTGTTTGATTTAATTGGAAAATCCTAGGGCTTATCCTGACTGTGTCTTTATCTTGATGGTGTCTTTGAGCCTGACAAGTTTTTGCCTTTTTTGATTACTGTGGTTTAAGAGCTCGTTTGGAAACTTGAAACCTTTGTTACACACAGATGACCTCAAATAAGGAGTCTATATTTTAGACACTCCCCACCTTGCCATCAGCAGAACTTTAGACTTATGATTACTGAGGTTATATCTAGAATATGGAAAAATTACTATGCTCTCCCGCTGCTTGAGTAATAAAATCACAGCACTGAAGAAAGGTTTCTGTGTAACGAGCAACAAGCCACCTTGTGTAAACACAGATGAACCAACTGTACCCAGTGCAAGTGAAACTTGCTGAATAGACTTTTTGGCTGTCAACGCTCCAGAGATGAGACTAGAGGCCTTAGGAGTCAAACACCAATAAATCTTAGATTTTTCCAAGAGTTTTCTGCAAAACCAGTTTTTTAATCTGTACATGAATTATTTATTGTGCAGACGACAGGACATACCACTTTCAAGCAGAGGACGAACAGGAATGTCAAATGTGAGTTGCTTTGCTAATTTTATTTCTGATACTGGTGTCCTTCTGAGATGTTACCGTGAACTGTAGAAGTGCTGAAGCATTTAATAACAAAATATTACTGCCATTTTAGATGGACATCTGTTCTACAAAACAGCAAAGAGGAAGCTTTAAATAATGCATTCAAAGGAGATGATAACACAGGAGAAAATAATATTGTCCAGGAACTGACAAAAGAAATTATATCTGAAGTCCAGAGGATGACTGGAAATGATGTGTGTTGTGACTGTGGAGCACAAGGTGACTCTATTAAGCATATTTCTAATTGGTAAAAATTCTATGTATCTTGAGAGTGTTTAAGCTGATATTTTATGCTTTCTCTTTTACTCCTTATTTCACAAAGATTGTACACAGTAGAATATGTTAACAATTCAATTACGCTGCTTTGGTAAGATTGATTTTTTTTTTATGTGCATATTGTCAGGGGGGAGAAAAGGTATTGAAAAGCTTATTTTTCTCCTATGTATTTTGCTAATTGTAACTTTTGCTGATATAAATCAATTGAACTTACTTTATTAGCCCGCATGTTACCAAGTTTACATAATACTTGGACAAGTAAGGCAGTAAGATACTCAAGGCATTTTCCTAATGCACCATATTTTTTAAAAACTTTTTATATTTGACTTTGAGAGTGAGCCAGGAGATGGTCTAAGACTGCACTTACTGGAAAAGAATACATCTGCTGACTGTGTTTTGGAGCATTGGTTTTGGTTTTGTTGATCAATTCATTTCTACTTTAATCCTCTTCAAATTATTTTTAAATTCCTGCAGTTCCCTGTGTAATTTTATGTTACAGAGGCACTGCAGGAGCTAGGCGTTTTGATTTGGTGCCGTAGCTGAAAATGTAGTTGAGTAGAGAACAGTAAGCAGTAGTTGAGTGAGAACTCATTGTAGTGTGGTGCTGTAGGTATGCTTCATAATTACTGCTGCTTCACATAGTCTAAAGTCTGTATTTGAAATACAAAAAAGAAAACTCTAGATGACATTATTTTAGTTTGTATTGCACCTATTACCCCAATTGATAATGTGACACCTTAGTATCAGTGTTTGTAAAAAAAATACAGTTCTTGAAAGTGTGGAGAAAGACAAACTAGACTATTTGAGCAGTTCCCTTTGGGGTAGATGTCCTTTACACACACACGTGAGCGTGTGCACAAATTTAAAAATCACATTTTTGCTTCTTTCACTATAAAAAAATAAATCCTGATTTGTGTTTCCCAGCAGAGACAAAGTAAGGCATAAAGGCATAAATAATGAAATCTGAAATTTTACGTACAAGAATGTAATTTTTATGGAATTTAATTTATATATTGCATTTCCTAGATTGAAGCCATTACATGAGTTAATTCTAATTCTGTGGGTACTTTTTGTTTCAGATCCTACCTGGCTTTCAACAAATTTGGGAATTCTAACTTGCATTGAATGCTCAGGAATCCATAGAGAACTTGGTGTTCACTATTCCAGAATGCAATCACTTACATTAGATGTGCTGGGAACATCTGAACTTTTGGTAATGAAATACCTTTTATTGACTTAAAAATAGTACTATAAAATACTTCCAACACAACTATATTTTTGTCGCTTTATATATAGTTCCAGTCTTGAAAGTTGCCTCTTGGTAAGCCTAATTTAAGGAAGTGTAATTCCTCAAGATTATGGGAGCCTCCCAGAACATAGTGACTTGCTGTAAACTTTGCCTGATCTTAGAATTCAAATTAATAAGGCTTAATATTTTTTGTTTCCAAGGTTTTTGGTGGCGGTTGTTTTTTTGTTTTGTTTATTTTTACCCTTGGCTGTCAAACAGCTGTATTCTTTTAAAAATGCCTCTTAGATTAAAAATTGAAGGAGTCCACAAATACCCCATGAAAATTGTCTCCCAAAAATGCTATATAATTAATCCTCAAAGGATGAAAATGTATGTGGCTTCGCTACACAAAGAAGTTACCACGTATCAGCTGCTCTGTCACAGTTAATATGTGTGTTCTAACACAGCACTAAGTATCTTATGTTTATTATGGAGGCTGTTGTCTTGATTCTTCAGTTACTTGTTTGTGTGTTGAATCCCAGCTGAAAACTGTTGTCCAAAAAGGTTTGTTCATGATTACTGGTATAATAGCAGAACTAAGAATCAGAAACCAAAAGTCCCAACCCCTATTTTCCCTTGTCCTCCCCCTAGTATGTGTGTGACAAATAACCAAACATATTTGTTAAGTGAGTTGTGGATGGTTTGTTTTGTTTTGTTTTTGACAGCTTGCAAAGAATATTGGGAATGCTGGGTTTAATGAGATTATGGAATTCTGTCTGCCGGTTGATGAGATGATAAAACCTAATCCAAGCAGTGATATGTAAGTAAAATCCACTACTTCTGAAAAAGGCAGGCATTAGATTTGACATTGCTAATGGCTTGTCCCATCGTTGTTTGCACCAGCATGCCATGGAAAATTTGTAATACCTTAAGTAGAACCTTACAGCCAAGGAGTAAATTTTTTATTTTTCTGATGCTTTGCATGTCTCTTTTATTGAACTTTATATGATCAGACCTTCAGTAATAGTTGGGATTATGTTACCAGCTCTCTTGATCATGAATTGTGGGACACAGAAGAAATTAAAGATGACTTGTTGAGAATTTTGAAGATACACAAGGGCACAAAGATAGAGATTAAAACCAACTCTATTTGTTTTGTGCTTTTTAAACACAAAATAGAAATTAGAATGAAGTATACGCTTTCCCTGAAAGGTACTGAACAACTACTGTGTAGAGACCCTTCGTAGGACTTCAGTCCATAACTACATAGAGTAACAAAAGAACATTTAACTGAATTCCTCAAAAACACTGAACTGTGATGGCAGAGACACAGCAAGGACAGCTGCTGACTTGGCTGCATCCTACGCTGTCATAAGAGAGGTGGTAAATAATGCAGAAACAAACCCAGAAGAAATGGCTTTGGATGCAGGTGATTTTATGTTATCCAGACTTGCACCATTCTGACAGAGCTGATATTAAATGCTACAGTTTAAATAATTTTGATTGCTTCTATCAATAATAATACAGACTATATTAATACTTAAAAGTACCAATGTTTTTACCGAATGCTAAATTAATAGATTAAAATACTTTTTAAAAATGAGGTATTTTTTTAGAAGTCTTTTATTCTGAAAAATCTGTATATCAAATTTGTGGTTTTTTTTTTTTCATTAAGTAGGAGCGTGAAAACAGACACTTTTTAAAACCATGCAAGAGTATCATCCTCTGTTTTAGGAAAAAGAGCTATCCATTGATTCAATCTATTATTCTTCAGATTATTTTTTTCTTTTTGCCCACTATTATAATATCTAGATGATAAATTTTGGCTTTGTCAAATGCCTTCTGTGCAATGTTGTGTACATCCCAAGAGCTGGTAAGCAGTTATGCTTGTGAGATGCATGCCAGATCCTGTCGTAGAGTGATGGGAAAAGGAGTAGCTGCTTGTTAGTTGTGCATTAACAGCAAAAGTGGTAAGTCATGTACTGATTCAAGTGTACTAAGTGAAAGGTTTCACCTCAACTTAGAGGTGAAACTAAAAACTCCACTACATTCTCCCTAACTGTTATAGCTGTGGTGAATAGTTGCTTTACAGAATGTAGCCGCTGCTGTGAATACAGATCCAAAGCCTGGATAGCCTGCACAGAGGTATAAGACAGATTTTCTTATCCCATGCCTTCTATCCCTTTTCAGCACTTGCAGGAGTACAAGTCAGGTAAACAACCTGTAAACTGCTGTTAGCAAACCAGGATCATGAAGCTTTGATGTATTTTCTGTGTGTAAAACTGAGTATTCTTGATCTCAGTATTACACCAGAGTTCAGAGGGGAAAACTTATGGTGTGTGTCCATATTGTAGTTACATTTCATATGGGAAATACAAGACTCGATGTCTTACATGCATATTTAAAAAGAAAAATGACAATGAATGAGAACTACAATCTTTCTCAGATTTTATTTCAAATGACTTGCATGTATTTATGGAAATTCTAACCATCTTCTGCTAAAAATTATAAAAGTAAATTATATTCAATTTCAGGAATGCAAGAAAAGATTATATTACTGCCAAGTATATTGAGAGAAAATATGCAAGGAAAAAGCACGCTGACAATGCAGCTAAATTGCATGCTCTTTGTGAAGCTGTCAAATCAAGAGACATTTTTGGGTTAGTCCAAGTATATGCTGACGGTGTGGATCTCACAGAAAAAATTCCACTGGCCAACGGGCATGTAAGTGTGGTAAATTTTATTAGGAAAAAAACATTATTAAAAAGTTCAATATGCTTTCATAATAAAAAAATAATTTTGTTTTCTTATTTGAGGCTAAGGTTTGAAATGCTGTTCTGAACATTTGTTTCTTTAATGCTGTAATTTAATCGTAGCAAAAGAAGATACTAAAGATTTTAATCTAACATTGTTTCATGATACTATAATATTTAAAATGTTTTTAAACATTAATTTTTTCAATAATGTATTTGCTTTTTCAAACTCATTTGGTTTATTCAAGGGAACAAATGGGAAGGAACAAAGGTTTTGCAAGGAATATTTTAACGGCAACATGTTGGAATATTTTGAAATTAAATATTTTAATTGATCTAATTTATGCCTTATTAAAATTTCTGCTTCTCTGTAAATCAGAAAAAAAAATTGTTTATTTTATTTTTATTCTTAGGAGCAAGATGAAACAGCACTTCACCTTGCTGTTAGATCAGTTGATCGGACATCCCTCCATATAGTTGACTTTTTAGTGCAGAACAGGTAAGTGTATTGAAAACTATTAAATTGTTACTGATGCTGCTTTTCCATCAAGTAGTATCTAAAAAGAATTCTAGTATTTGCAAATCTAATATTATTCTTTGAAAATCGTGTAATGAGAGAGGTTTACTAATATAGAGTAGGAACGAACCTTATTTTAATCAATTTTCCTCTTCTTTCCTGTACTCCAATAGTGGCAATCTAGACAAGCAGACATGTAAAGGTAGTACAGCCCTGCACTACTGCTGTCTGACGGACAATGTTGAGTGCCTCAAATTGCTGCTGAGAGGGAAAGCTTCTATTGAAATAGGTAAAAGGGTAATGTTCAATTTCATATTTGTAACTGCTGCAGGTAGGGAAAAAGTGAGTGCATTTTCTCCTCAGTTACTTAACATAATTCTATGAATAATATCATAATTTAAAAAAAAATCAATATTCATTGTTCATTTCAAATTTAAAGTTGACTTATACATAAATTTGTTTAAAAGCAAGTGTAACATTAAGTATGTACCAAGGTTTTCAACTGATGTCTTGTTGCCTAATTATATACAGCCCTTTCATGGCTATCATTCCATATATGTGGCATGTAGAGTTGCTACTGATCCTCGTGTTCAGAGGGATGCTATTAGTTTGATCTCCATGTGGAGGAAACAGATTAATTTTAGAGTGTGTTGGTGTAGTAGTTCGCTATGTATCTGCAAGTATATCTCTGTCTTTAGTAATGGACAGATTAATGATGACTCCTATTATCCTAACTTTCTTTTCTTGATGTAATAGCTAATGAATCAGGAGAGACGCCACTTGATATAGCTAAACGCTTAAAACATACTCACTGTGAAGAGCTGGTAAGTGTTGCATTTTTCCATATGTTTGTGCATTTATAAGCAGAATCACGTCTGAATATTTAAGGGTTTACAGTTGAATATTCAAAAAATCTATTCCAGACAGAATAGGCTTCTGCTTAAAAAAAACAATCAAGTTACGTGCTTTTATAAAGAAAATTATATTTTTTCTTAAATGCTTTGGAAATGCTTAACTTCTCGGTGCCAGAGCATGATTCTGTTTGAGACGTTGGCCTCAAATCCACAGAAGTTTTCTCTGACATCCTGTTGAAATCAAATCACCATACTTTTTATTGATGAAGGCCACAGAAACAAAGTTCATCGCTACTTTTAGTAAACAAGAAAAATGGATTGATGGAGTTAAGATTCCTTGATAAGCGAGTCTGTATCAAAAAACCTGTGATTGCAGTTGATTTCTTTAACCTGCAGTTTCTAAACTGAAGCAAATAGGATGTGGTGTTTCTTGTCAAAAAATGGAGAATGGGCCTGCAATGGGTAATGAAAAGGCTAGTTGCTTTTGATTTAGTTCTGTCGTGTTTGGGCGGAGCTTCATTCTTTGAACTCACCCCACTGCAGTAGCTTTCCAAATTACTGGAGTTTGTTCTTAAAATAAAGGTTATGTTTGTACTTAGAAACCAAGGTTCCTTCTATGTGTATTTTTTGTTTTAAAGTATCTTGTTTTAAAAATAAGTAATGCACATTCCAGTAGTGTCAACAGTCATCTTTTGTTCCTCAGCTTACTCAAGCACTGTCTGGAAGATTTAATTCTCATGTGCATGTAGAATATGAATGGCGATTACTCCACGAAGATCTTGATGAAAGTGATGATGATATGGATGAAAAGCTACAGGTTTGTATCAGAACGTTATTAATATTCTGTGCATATATCTATGTAAATACAGTGTTCATAACAATCTCAACAACACTACTTCTTAATGTAGGTATTAAGACATAGCAAAATGACATTCAATAATAAAATTCAGTAGCCCAAATTTTAGCTTCTGTTTATCTTCATTTTCCTGTTTAATATAAAGTGAATAAAAAAATATGATCATGTGGTCATGATCAGATTGCAATTAGCTAGATGTGATATTTTTTCTTAACGGACTCAATATATGCATAGTATAGTAGTTATTGTTTCAACCCATCAGGAGTATTTAGGCCTTCTGGTCATCAAGCAGGAGTACAATGAGCTAGGAAAATTGCCATTACAAAGATAGGTACTGTTTTACATTATCTCCTCATTTTTGTGAGAAAGCTCCAGTCGCTGTCTCTAATTTTGGAACAAATCATGCATTGACTTGTCTTCAGCGGTGCTAAACTTTTGGATTAAATTAGGCGTGTTCATTAACAGTAGGCTAGGGTCTTAATTCTGAATCTTCCTCTAAAAATATTTTTGTTCTCCATTTTTGTACCTTAATGGAGGTTTTGCACCTCTGGTGTTGGTGTGGTGCTACTGGGTCACGGGATGCCACAGAATGGCTGAGGTTGGAAGGGACCTCTGGAGGTCATCTGGTCCAACCGCCCTGCTTAAGCAGGGTCACCTAGAAGCAGTTGCCCAGGACTATATCCATTTGGCTTTTGAATATCTCCAAAGATGGTCATATTACAAATAGTCATATGACAAAGTATTCCGGTAGCATAGGAACTTTGTTCCATTTTAAAAAAATACAAATTTTCCGATTTTAGGCACCAACTTTAAAAAAGTGTTTAAGCACCTAAACGTACAGACTGGGAACAACAAGCTACCAAGTTTTGATACCTGAACAACACTGAAAAATGAACATGTTTTTTTTATCCCTTCCGTGATACCCTGTCTGCATGGGGTTCTTCTCCCATGTCTTGTGTCCTTAAATCCAAGAGAGCTGTTACCTTGACTTTCACTGGACTTAGCAACGAAGAGTAAAAAACATGTCATGACCCATCCCTTTCAAAGCATAATTGCTACCTTCTGAGAATTTTCTTAAGATTTCTTCTGAGAATTTTGGTATCTGTGCAAGGATCTGTAGTCTGTGAGCTGTTAAATCCAGTTCTGGTTGAGTTTTTGTAGTTTATCCCTCCATTTATCTATTCCTACTTATTGTATCACCATCCAGATTATAACAGCAATAATGATGACCTTTTTGATAAAGCAACTTGAAACCTTCTGGTATGTCGTGTTTTTGCTGTTGTTGTTTTTTCAGCTCTAAAACCTTTTAAGTACTTTACAACTAGATGTTTATCAAATCAATGCCTTTATGGAACACTGGGCCCTCTGAATTTTTATTTTTGATTTTTGATTCGTTTTTTCTTCACTTCCTTTATTGTTGCCAGTTGCCTTCTGCGGTTGTGTTCTTTTTTTGGTCCATCCCTTGAGTTCCACCGCGTATAAGAAGTTATTTGCTACTCAGCAGTGAGGCTAAAGTAATGAAACTGCTACTTCACTGCCCGCTATTAATAAGCTTATACTACAGGGACTTTTGAAAGGAGATTAAGGACTATTAATCACAGGCTAGTGTCTGTGACTACATTGAATGCACTGGTGAATACTGCTGGTGCTTAGGATCACATCAGAGTTCTGTTTACAGGCATCAGTATATTAGGCTTGTCTCTTTCTGGTAAAACAGTTTAAAAGATTTTGTTGTCTTTGTCAGAAAGGGTAGCTTCTGAATTTATAGCTTCTGAAACTGCACAAAAGTAAGCCTAACCTGAAAAAAGGCTAAAACAATACAACTGGTTTCTGCTGCTGTTCCCAGCTGCCTGGTCCTAGCTCATCTTTGGCCTCCATTCTGGCACACATTTGACCCTGTATCAAGCTGTTTCAGTTTGGTAAACCAGTGAAAAGCTAAGTCAACAAAACAAAACAAAAATTTCTGATGGTTTAGAAAGCAGAAGCGAGCGTGGGCTGAAATGAATACCAGAACCAGGACAGTGGAGAGGTCAGGGAAGGGGGAGGGTGAGCCAGTGAGGAGCGAGTCTGCTAAATCAAAGTAAAGGTGGGGATTGATGTGGCTGGCTGTCACGTACATCATTCTGGTAAGTCTTTGAGCTGTTACGCTGTGCTGGAACATGTCTAAAGGCCCTAAATGATCTATCCAGAGTGGGCACTAGATATATTTAGAGGAAAATTGATTGCTTATTCATGATACTGTTGGTGTAAATCTATTCTGCCCAAATGCTTTTACTCTAAATGGTCATTTTAATTTCATACAGACAGTACATCAGCTATGTGTTTATCTAACGCTATTTCTAAAGACATATTTATGCTCTCTGAACTATGGAATGTTGCAACCCACTCCTGCACTAGCCATATGAACTTATAACTCTAGCTATTTTAATTATCATTCGATAACAATAATCATCATGCTTGCTGTTGAAACAGGAAAAATAATGCTAAGTGTGCATAGCAAACAGATGACTTGCTGCAAATCTCAAAGACAACTAATTAGAGCTCATTTGATAATGTGCAGGGGTTGAGCAATGTTCCAT
This sequence comes from Anser cygnoides, assembly GCF_040182565.1. Lineage (NCBI taxonomy): Eukaryota > Metazoa > Chordata > Aves > Anseriformes > Anatidae > Anser > Anser cygnoides. Next base: position 106,551,405 of record NC_089875.1, read on the forward strand.
CCCAGCTGCCAATTAAAGTAATCTCGCTAACTGATCCTGTGATACTAGTGAGCTAAAAAGAGTTCATGAGAAGTTTAGGCTCCTAATATGTTGTAGGTTGAGCTACAGGTAGGGTACTTAGATGCAGTTCTGTTCTGTTTTTGAGATGATCGTAATCTATTTTGGGCTGAACACTACTGGATGAGGCTTAGGTTTTTCAGTTGTTTCTGTGTTTTTGAAAATATTACCTGGTATTTTTATGCAGGAAAACTTTCCTTGATCTGGTTTGAATATTTATATTACCTATATTATCTATAGCAGCGTAGCCCTATGTATATATAGGATACAGTATTATCTTAGGCACACTTCTGTCTTGAAGAGGGTGGAATGTAGATTCTAGATTATGTATTAGCAGCAATAAAAATGCATTTTAGAAGCCATCTTTACTGTCTAGAACCTAAGAACTTTCCATTAATAAATAAAGTGAGCACAAATAACGTGGTATCAGTGAGCACTTTTGTTATTGTGTTTAAGCAACCCAGTCCTAATCGGAGAGAGGACAGGCCTGTCAGCTTCTATCAGCTGGGATCAAACCAACTTCAACCTAATGTAGCATCGTTGGCAAGAGATGCGGCGAACATTGCTAAGGATAAGCAAAGAGGATTTATGCCAAGTATATTACAGAATGAAACGTATGGAGCAATACTCAGTGGCAGTCCACCTCCCATTCAGCCTGCAGTACCTGTTACAAGTAGCGCACCTCCTCTACCTCCAAGGAATATTGGCAAAGGTATTAACACTGGAAAATATCACTGTATGAATGGGATCGTAACAATTTTTTCATTATGTTTTTAAGCTTTCTTTTAGCATTATATTGCACAGGTAAGTATTGTAATAGTTTATCAATGACTTCATCTTGCATACTTGGAGTTAATCTACCCAACCAATTCTGGGTTTGATTTTCAGTGTACCTGCAAGAAAGTACACAACAATGTGTGGGAAAACAATGCACGGGTAACCTCAATAAAGTCAAACAATTTACTGGAAGGAGGGCTGCAGTGGATTTAGTTCAGCAAGTACTTTTTGATTGTATTTCATCTTTTCACACTTCAGTTACTTCAAGATGTCATTGTCAGAGTGAAAATTTAAATATGTAAAATTTCCACAGCATTTGGCTGCTGTAGAAAAACATTTTAATACCTGGGAAAATGGAGAGTGTATGCAGAATGTGAGAGATTTTAACATCGCAAAATCTTTTCTTAATAGAAATGTGCTTCAGGGTTGATGAAATAAAAGGGAACAAAGTATGTGGTTCACGATGTGAAGAACTGGATAAATTACAGAACTGTTAGCTGACTGAAAATGTAACTGCAGGTGATTAGCTGAACAATGAAAAATGTACTGGTCTCATCCCAGTTCAGAAAGATTGTGTGCTTGCAAAATTTACCACTAAAGCTGAGACTGTGAACCTCATTCTTATGTTCATATATAATCTGTTTGGATTGTGTTGGAGAAGTGTAGAGAAATTTATACAGGTTATCTTTATGCAGTACACATTCAGTGTGTACTGAATCTCTCATGTATGCTAAATTTATGTAATGTTAAATTCCAGAAAAATGACTGTGTAAACACATGATTTTCTATCCTGCTTTGATTGAAACTCCACATCAGGAGATACGAGTGGGTAATGTTCTAGGCGTATATGAGGAGTGTCTGCCTTTGGAAGCACTACACAGAGGTTAAAATACCTCCATACAACAACGACTATGTCTGAGATTGCAAACTGAACATTTGTGTAATATGAAAAGTCAGTTGTTGGTCCCACAGGAATGGCTGCAGCACGGAAGTCGGATAAAAATCTGTTGTCTTGAGGGCAGAAAGGCTGGAAGCAGTAGAACAGCATGGTGTTGCACTACTTCGAAAGGGTGGTGTGAGACTGGGAGAAGTTTAGCAGCATATAAAACTAAGTTCCTTAACCAAGGTGGGATTCCTTTCATCTAACATTTTTGCATGAAGTCTAAACTTAATGTCATTTTACCTGACAAAAAGGAATGCTTCCCCCACCAAACAGGAAAATTCGCCTAGTTTCTTGGGTTTTTTTTTTGTCTGTGAAGGAGTTTGTACTATCTGTTTAACTGTTAGATACTATCCCTAAATTAGTAATACAGTTGGATAAAAAAGACTCTCTTAAAAAGAGAGTTAAAAAGACTCTTTTACCCTTTGATGTTATTTTACCCACGGCAAACCACACTATTTCACCCACTGTTTGCCCTTGATTAAATGACACTAGAAATAGTGTCATTTTAAATTTACTCCCAACCCCAGACTTTTTGGCACCAGTATAGTGCAACTCCCACTAAGAAGCATGCTGCCTGGCTCAGAGAGATTATTAACTCATATTCTTTACTCTAGCAATGTATTAGCCTATTATTTTATATTTTCAGTTAAAAGCTATGATAGCGTCACTGATCTCAGGTTCTTGTTGATTGCTGTTGTTGTTGGTATGCTTATGATGTAGTATTGTTACTCCTTTATCCTCTTAGCCTTAAGCTGTTCTCCAAGTCTTTTGAGCCTTGTACGCTTCTCCCTGCAACCTGATATTTATTCATACCTTACTCTGTTTCATCTTTTCTTAATATGATGCTCATGCTCTGAGTAGGGAAACGCGACGCGACAAGTGCAAAATATTGACCTCACGGTGAAAATCTATAGTGTGTTTTATGAAATGGAGATGCAGCTCTTTAGCCTAAGAATGGAATCATTTAGGAAGCCCTGAGGAAGCAATACTTCGTAACTGATACTAGTTTCATGACTAGTTGTCAGAGCTTCTTGTTTGGGTGAAATTCAGTTTTTATTTGGAATCGACATAAAACTGCTGTTTCACTTTGAGTCAGCAATGTCTGCTAATACTCAAGGTGAGGTCCTTTCCTTGGACTACCTGAGATAATTACAGCTATCAGTCAGGGATTAAAGAGGGTAGCAAGATGTGCCTTCTCTACTTGTTAAGAAATCTCTGCTTTTCAAGTGTTGACATATTTTAAAGTAATGACTGGAGACAAACGTTAAGGTAAAGAGTTAGTAAGACTCAACCAGAAACTTCCATGTAATTTTTTACAGCAGACTCTGATTTCTGCTCTGGCATTCCTGCAAGATGGCAGTGGTTATGATTTTGTGAATGTAGTGTATAGCTGAACCATTTTTAAAAGCACGGGTGTGAATATTAACGCTTTGTGCTTAGGGTAAGTAATAATAATAATGTAGTATTTTCCTCTCTTTTTAGTCCAGCCTTCAGTTCTTGGCAGTGGTATTCAGACAATTTCTTCATCTAATACAATGTGGAAGACAAATTCTTTAGGAGTGGAAAGTATAAGCAGGCAGAGATCTTCATCTGATCCACCAGCTATTCATCCCCCTGTGCCGCCATTGCGTGTAACATCTACAAGTATGTTTCCACTTTCCCCTGTTTTCCCTTCTGCTGTATCTAATCATAGTTGGCTTATTTTTCCATTTTCACAACTCATATTTCCTCTTTTGGTGACTGTAGCTTCGGCCTATCGTTCCCATCCAGTAACTTCGTATGAACTGTCTTCTCTGAAATCCCAGTGAATGGTGCAGTGCAGGGTCAATGGGAAGTAGTAGCTATTACTAGAGCTAAAGAGCTTTCCACTTTTATATGTAGTTTTAATGATGCATATCTCACTAGTGAGCTGTAAAAATAAGTGTTACATGTAGGCCTGGGGCTATGTCTCCACATTGTGCATAATTCTTGAAGATCATAGGAGTGTAAAAAAGATGTTTTAATGCATTGCCAGCTGCTGTTGTGTTGGTTTCAAGAATTCAATAGAAATTTAATTAATTACTAAATATAATGTGAAGTTTCTTTTGACTAGATGCTAATCGTAACAGGATTTTTAAAAAGGAATTTTCTCTAAACAAAATTTCTCAGGCACTTGCTCAAATACTTTTCCATAAAACACCAACTGAAGGCCTTGATTGAGCCAACAACATCAGTTTAAATATAGTCATATTCTTGAAAATGTTAGGTCAGAATAACTTTGGTAACACTTGAGAATTTTCTTTGCTTGTACTTTAATGCTTTGATGAATTGAAGTATTTGTGAGCTCTCTGATCTTGACTAGGCGAAACAAAATACGAACCTCTTTCTGAAGAGGTCTTCCTTCCAATGGAAGGATTACTTCATGTTTTAAGTTGTTGATTACAAGTAGTAAAGCATTTTTCTTTGATGAAGATAAATCCTGTAACAGGAAGACGTGTGGATGAGAACCCAAGAGACAAAATGGTAAATAGAAGTCTAATTCCTTTTCATTGTCTAACTTTTTTCTATAGATGTGCTTTCTCCAGCGCCACCGCCTCCAGTGGCAAAGACAGCCAGCATTATGGAAGCTTTGAACCAGCAATCTAAACAGCAACCAGCTCCTCCACAAACTAAGCCAACCCCACCACCACTGCCCCCACAACCTCCTAGTAGAATCTCTCAAAGAAAGCCTATTTCTGGGTAACTGATGCCATTTGAGTACTTAATGCATATATTTCATAATGATTAACTTTTCAATTTTATGGTATATAACATGCAAGTCATCTGTAAAGCATGCAGTCTTTGCCAATGGTGTGTTCTAACGTATATGACTGAAGAGAAGACAGATACTGAGGGAGCAGATGACAAGGATTCCCGTGGTAAAAACAGGACAGCGTAGCAATTTAATATTGTATGACTTGCACAGTATCTATGGAATGCTTAGCCCTGATGGAAATAAGAAGCCCCCCAAAATAATCCATTTCTGTTTATCTTCTAATAACAATAGATAAGGGTATATTATGTCTGATTGTGCCATTTGTTGTTCACATGCTTATCCTCTGTTCAGTTCCATTCAATATTTTCATTCATGGAGGGAGCTGAGACTTGGAATAGAGAACATGATCTTTCAATTTGCAAGAAAAAGATGTTAGGAGTGACAAATGTACTGGTGAATTGGATTATACCTAAGCTAGCCTTGAAAAAACATAGTAGTAGTCTGGAAAGAAGAGGGGTGTCATTTAGTAAGCAACACTTAGTACTGAAGAACAGCCAACTACAAAAATGGAGTACGGAGAACAGCTAAGTATGGTTAAGCAAAAGTCTTCAAGAGAAGAATCTGCAAAGACATGGTGAATCATGAATAAAAGTAAATAAGAAGACTCATGCTGTTGTGGAAGAGGCAAAGAGAAGGAGTATTGTTTGATTATAACCTGCAAAATTTAGGAGTTATTTATTCCAATTGGCTCAACATCAGTAATGTCTCAGCTGGACTGCTGTATTCAGTTTTGGTTATTGAATTAAAATAAAGATACAAAGTAGTAAGGCCAAAACCAGGGAAGAACAATAAGGTAATTAGAAGTCTAGAAAATATGGCCTGTGATAAAAGTTTGGAAGAAGTAAGAGTCTCTCATCCTTAAAAAAAAAAAAAAAAAATAGGAATTGGAGCACAGATGCAGGTCTTTAAACATATAAAGTACTGCATCACGCCGTTCCTTTTTACATCTCGTGGTGGCTCTAAAAAGAAAACTTCTAAGTTGTAACAAGAATAATGTAGACACTATGTAAAGCTTTCCCAAAGTAAGCATAGTGAGATATGTTAGTAAATTGTCTTGGAAAATTTTGGATTCTTAGACACTGAATGTTTGGTAGAGTATCGCCTAAGCAAGTCTAGATGGTTAGCAAGTATGCATACGTGTATATGTGAGATAATACATATGGCTGATGCTTTGTGAGTGAAAGAAGCAAACAACCATTGAGTTTCCTTTCTAGCCTGTTGATTGCATATACCAAACGAAGTAAAAGGGAGAAGCAACTTCCTGAAGTTTGCTATAATGTACACGATTATAGTTCGCTATAATGTACATGATACATATTTTTAACAAAGCACACCAAAGAATTTTTAAAAAATAATGTTAAGAACTTCAGAACTTAGGAAAAGAAAATCAGCTTTATAAAAACTGCAGAAATTGAATGTATGTAATTCTTCTGCCTTACGTGTTTAGATTAGGTGCAGTTTACCATTGGCCTAACAGGGAAGCAAACTAATATTTTAAAACAAAATACCAGACACTGGAATATACTGAAGATGTTACAAGAATTTTATAATCTGGAAAATAGTCTGAATTCTTGTGGTTGGAGTTCTTGTTTGTTTCTTAAATGGAAAATTTTCTAATTTCTTTTTGAACAGGACTGAGAAGTCATCTGGCTTAGCAAACAAAGGGCAGTCTAGAGGACTTGGGTCTCTACAACAAAGTGGTAATGATGCTTTAGAGATTCATTTTACTGTAATTAAGCTATTGTTATTACAACTTCAAGGAGAGTGTTTTTAGTTTACCTTGTACATTTAAACACAATCGGTACCAGCATTTTTGTTTCTTTTCTTGATTGCGTAGGCCCTTAAGCTTAAAGCTTTTCTGCATGAGGACAATTAATGTCAGCAGTGGAACCATGTAGCGAGAATAACAAAATGATTGAGGTTGGAAAGGACCTCTAGAGGTCATCTGGTCTAGATCCCTGCTCACAGGGGATTGCCCAGGACCATGTCTGAATGGGTTTGCAAGGTCTTCCAGGGAAGGAGACTCTACAACCTCTCTGAGCAGTCTGTGCTAGTGCTTCATCACCCCCACAGCCGCCTTCTTTCTAGGCTAAACAATCCCTGCTCTTTCAGCCTTTCCTCCTATGATAGATGCTCCAATACCTTAATCATTTTTGTGGCCTTTTGTTTCACTCCTTCCAGTAAGTCCACATTTCTTCTGTACTGGGGAGCCCAGAACTGGACAAAGCAACCCACGTGTGGCCTCACCAGTGCTGAGTAGAGGGGAGGGATCAACTCCCTCAACCTGCTGGTGATACTTTGCGTAATGCAACCCAAGATACCATTAGCTGTCTTTGTAGCAAGGGCATGCTGCTGGCTCATGTGCAGCCAAGCCCTCCAGGTCCTTTTCTGCAGAGCTGCTTTCCAGCTGGGTGGCCCCCAGCACAGCCTGGTACCTGGGGTTTTTTCTTCCCCAGGTGCAGGACTTTGCACTTCCCCTCGTTAAATTTCCTGAGGTTCCTGTAAGTTCTTTTCTTCAGCCTGCTGAGGTCCCTTTGGATGACAGCACAACCTTTTGGCATTTCGGCTATTCCTCCCAGTTTTGCATCATCTGCATGCTTGCTGAGAGTACACTCTGACCCATCAACCAGATTTTCATCTTGGTCTCTGGACCTGGGGTTCCTGAAGGCCAGTCTTGCTAATAAAGACTGAGGCAAAGAAGGTGTTCGGTACCTCAGCCTTTTCTATGTCCTTCATAACCAGGTCACACATCTCGTAGCAGTGGGTCCACGGTTTCCTTAGCCTTCCTTTTGTCACACATGTGCTTAGGGAAACCTTTCTCCTTGTCTGATATCCCTGGCCAGATTCAATTCCAACTGGACTTTAGCTTTCCTGATGTCATCTCAACTCACCTACACCCCCCCCACACACACACACACTCAAAGGATGCAGTAGGAAAGCTTTAGTTAGTTCACTCTCATTTAATTGTGTCATAAACGAGGCAACGGGCAAGGCCAAAATACATTTTTACATAGAAAAAATGTGATTGTAGTTTTAAAATGCAAACTTCGTACATCACATCTAATTAATGAAATTGCAAATTGATACTGCTTTTGTAGTGGTTTCAGTGGAAGTTCTTCTACCCAATCTGTTCTTCCACTGTATATGTTATGTTCATTGGTTCGTATTGTGATTCTTTATGTCCCTTCAACATATCCACAGAGTGGAAATTTGCAATCATTACCAGAATATGTCAGAAGTCTCCTGTGAATGGTACAGCATCTCAATAAAGATGGGATTTATTAGGAAGGAAAGGTTCTAAAAGTTTTCAGTCTGTAGAGAGTGGGTGAGGAGATGGAAAATTTGGTTCTGGTGTCATCTGTTTTGTAGGCCTTTTTCTCTTTTAGCATAACTGTGATATTAAAGGTTTTAGGTAATCCTTTTTGGGGAAAAAATGTCTTCTTTGGTAAGGAAAAGGGTAGAAATATCAGTGTGAATAAAAAAGAAAGCCATTAAAGATGAAATACTCATGGTATATATAATCCTTTGTATTCTCTAATTAAGAATAATGAATTTGGTTTCGATTTGTATCATTGCTCTTGCTTTTTTCTCTTTTTAAAGCATGCCTAGGATTTAATCATTTTACTTACTTTAGCAGCAGGAGAATCTTCTTCTGTATGTGAGATCCCAGTAACACAAACTGGTTCTACAGTAAATACTTTGGCACAGATCCAGCCACCAGCACCAATGCCAAGGAAATCACAAATAGTAAGTAGACAAACTAGGTTTAGATTTTATTAAAGCTTCCACACACTGTCAAACACACAGCTGATATAATAGTCTGTTCTGTTAGAAATAAAGCGTGTGAACCATGCAAAATACAAAACCTCTATCCTCTTAAATGTGTGACTTGTAGTATTTATGAAAATGTTGCTTCTCTTCCATTTCTCATGCAATGATACGTGATTTTAAATGAAAAAAGAACACCAGCAAAAAACAAGGAGAAACCAAAGACAAAGCTTGGATTCATTGCTTGTGTCTGAATTTGTAGAATTTATGGTTTGATTTATTGGAGGTAGGTAAGCTTGATAAGAGAATAGTAGGTCACTTGTAAGCCGCATGCAACTCAATTCTTAAACTTGAGTGAAGTAAGTAATAAGGGAGGTTTTTTGCTCATCTTTACAATGGAAGTAGATACACTTGTTTACATAGGTGGACCAAATGGCTTCAGAAAAGACTAGTAGGAGCCAAGCTCAAAACAAAAGAAATTGGAACTTTGTGGAATTGCTTCACTTTACAACTCTTTGTTATGCGTTTGGCGGGTGACAGGAGGGAAATTCATTGGAGGTTACTAAACACACAGAAATCACACCTGATGTGAGGCATCCCAACCAGAATCATAGAGTCATTAAGATCACCTCCAAGATCATCTGGTCCAACCATAAGGTTGTTGAAGGGGGAAAGGGAAGGCTGTAAGTGCTGGATTGGAAATATTGTGTATTCTTCTTCTCTTCCATCCTCCCCTAACCGTACAGTGACTGTTAAAAAAGAGATACTGGACTTAGACGGACTCTTGATCTGATTGTGTGGTCTTTTTTATTCTTATTTAGGTCCATGAATGGTAACACACATAGTAGTGTCAATATTTATATTCTTGTACTGGTGTAGGTGAAGGGACATATTTCTGGATGTCAGTTTTGCTGTTCCATTATGTGTAGTTCAGTTGACTCTTTGGCCCTTACTCCAATTTTACATTGTTTACTTGTGTGGCAGACATAAAACATTTATATGCTTGGTCATGACAGTATTTCTCTGCAGCGAGCAAATCACAATACAGAGAGCTCGTGCTCTTGACATGCTGTACGTGACTAGATCTGGGCTGTTTTATGCTTTAAGGTCTTTATAGTTTAGTAGGTAAATAATAAACTGAGAGGTAGGAGCTGTACTGTTCCTGGCTCTTTGATTATGTTATTAGTGGGCTGCAATAAAACATCTTACCTTCTTTGGTCCTCTGTCTCTCTTCATTCATTTTTATTTAACCATGTCTACTGAAATAGTAACTCTCCAGGACAGGACTTCTATGTGTGCATAGCCTTGCACATTTGTTTTGAGTTTCTAGAACCCCTACTAGCTTTTGTCATCTGATAATGCTGAAAAAAACACAGAGACATGTGGAGTTCATCTTGCATTAGTTGGGATTATAAAATCTTCAGTTTTCTTGCCACTCCCCCTCTTGTTTAACCAAGTTACTGTCTGTCTTGCATCAAAATAACTTTCATGGTTTAGGCTGCAGTAAAATTTAATGGTCTGGTTAGTGAAAAATGGCATAGCTATCCCTTTAGCTTAGATGCAGTAAGGGAATGCCATATTTACTCCGTAAAGCTGTTGAACTCTGATCACAATTTCCATTGTGTGCTCTGGGATTCAGTGCTGGCTACATCCATTGAATACATTATCAGTTCTGAAATAGCTCTCTACCTGGCTCTCTGTATAAGTTAAGGTTGTAGTAGTTCTCTATCTTTTTCTTGTTTTGTTTTACAGAGCATATTACTTATGTGTGAATGGGTCGTCCTGGCTGTTTTTTAGGAACAGTATGTCTCCACTCTCAGGTTAATATTAGCTGCACGACATATGAAGAACAAATCCAACTCTCGAAATATCTCTAGGGCAGAATTTTGTGACGGAGAAAATCAGCTGGATAATTTTCTTCTGTCATAAGACAGAGAAGTAAGAGAAACCTGGCTCAGGGGGGTGTGTGCTAGTTAAGGTGCTTTAGCTAAATCAATCTAGCTAAAGCATCTTAGCTGAGATTTAGTCAAGGGCCCCTCGGCTAAAGAGCTTTAGCTAGATCAGTCTAGCTAAAGCACTTTGGCTAAATCACTCCCTTTAGCCTTATACTTCACCCTTTTTTGCGAAGTCTGCCAGAGAATCTGGAAGCCAAACCAGATTTAGGAAATGATTGCAGAAGTGATTCTTGAGTAGAGAAAAAAGAGGCCTCGTTACAATGCACGTGCAGCCAGTGAGTTACCTGCTATGCAGTGCGTTTGCCCAGTAGCCCATTTTTCAGGAGGAAAGTTCCTGATGCTTCTTTTTTTTTCCTCAGTGTATGCTTGAGATTTTTGAAACCATATTGTGGACATGCGGAAACCTTCCCTGTTAGTCTCCTGGGTATGGGGATGTGTTTTAATTTCCATGACTTCTAAAGAACAAGAAATACCTGTGATTACATCCCTTTGAAGTCAGTAATTATGTCACTGTTGTGCTGATGTGAAGCTCTTTCCTCTTGACCTAAAAGTTGGTTGTGGTTTGAACCTTAACTTGACTGAGATGAGGCAGAGCCCCTGTGACACTGTGCAAGGCTGTCAGCTCCCTGGGGTGTGCCCACAAATAGAGCCTGAGGGCATTCCTGGTCTGGGCAGGTCAGGTTTTCTAATACTGAAATGCAAATGGATGCTTGTAAGGAGAGTACCTCCCTACTTCCCCATCCCCTTTTTTCTGCATGGTGCTCAGCTCTGACAAAGTGGCACCTTAAGAGGCTTTGTCCACAGCAGAACATTTGGCTGGTCAAAAGAAGCAGACTCCTGGATGGTGTCTCTTCTCCTCTCACAAGCTTCCAGCTCCATGGCTGGCCTGAGTAGAGATGGGGACCAGTCCCCGGGGAAGTCCAGGACGGTGGTGAGACCTGCTTCTCAGTACCCCACCTGGAGCCTCTTTCCCAAACACCCACTGCAGTAACAGCCATCTGTTGACCTAACTGGCACTTGCAGCTCTGCTCTGGCATCTGAAGGTAAAAAGGAAAGGTTTTTGCTGGCTGAGGCTGGGGAAACTGGAGGAAAGGGTAGGTTGACACAGAAAGATTATGCTCTGCCTCCAGGTCCTGTGCTCCTTGCATGGAAAGACGATGCAGGTAGCATTAGTGTTAATCTGCAACAGGGATTGAGAAGGCTGAAAACAAACGCAGCAGGTAGCAGAGAGTGGAAACAGGCCAGGTTGCACGTGGAGAAGCATGAGGTTAGGGTGGTGGATGCAAAACAATTGCAGCATCATTTCAAACAGAACACAACTAGGATTGGAGTCCCACTCAGTAGTGAAATACTGCAACTCCCTACCAAACAGCAGTGTGACCTTTGCTGTTGGAACACCTCTTCTGTGGCTGGCAGTCCTCAAAGCACTACAAAGAGCTTGAGGACATTCTGGGGAGTTTGTAGACTGTTGAGAAGGGTTTAGTAAATTAAGAAGGGACATACTGACAGGTGCCTCAGGCCTCTTTCTGACAACACTGGTGTTACACTCACCGTGTAGCACTTGATCACCCCATCCGCTGAATAAAATCATACCTGCCTGAGTGGTATAGAGCTCTGAAAGCAGGCTTAAGTGAGCAAAAATGGAAGCTCACAAAGGGAAATCTGATCCACGCTGGTGACATAGTGGTTCTGAAAGGCTTTGGATGCTGCCAAATTCAGCCTGAATCCTGAGCACCCAGTATAAATGATCTAGCTGAACTCTAACCCATGAAAAATAATTGGTAGCATCTCTGCTGCTTGCTTTAGATCACCTTCAAGTCTATTTTGATTCTTCCCTGCTTATTATTTACACTTACTTATTTTTATATTTCAGTCAAAAACTAAACCCAAAAGAGTAAAAGCGATTTACAACTGTGTAGCAGATAACCCAGACGAGCTAACTTTTTCAGAGGGTGATATCATTGTAGTTGATGGTGAAGAAGATCAGGAGTGGTGGGTGAGTATTTCGTATTTTCTATCAACATACTTCGAAAGAAATGAAATCTAGAGGTTGATGCTGACTTCAGAAGATCCCTGTTGGGTTTCCAAATAACAGGAGAAGTTTCATCTCATGGAAACTTGATTCCAAATGTTTCTTTTGTTTAAACTTCAGGCTTCAGATAAACTTTTAGCTTTTCTCAGGAAAAGTTTTTACATTCAGGAAAAATCAACACCTGATTAGTAGGGTTCACAATACACAGGGGACGTGATCTGTGTGACTTAAGGAAACTCTTGGGTGGGTGTCAGCAGTTTGAGAATCTGCTACTATTTCATCTTCCTTGAAGATGCTGTGTCGTGGTCCTCTGGAGACAGCTTTGTATTGTCCTCATTCTTTAGCTGACTGACACTGAGAAATGGTCTATTCTGTGTGCTGGGAAACCATCTCAACTATGTATACCCCAGAACTGCAACAGCTAAAGAAGTCTTGGAAAGTTGTTATGCATGAAAACACTCGTTTAATTGTTAGCTAGCGAAGAGGAGAATTTCATATTGCATCTAAATTGGCAATAATGTTGTATAAACACAAATAGATTAATGTAAGACCCAAAACGCTTGAGATCTGTTGAAGCTTGATCTATTCTTTCACCTTTCACTGACTGTTAAGAGAGGGAAGCAGAAGCAACTTAAAAGGTGCATGATATGGACAGGCTGCAAGGCATTCCAGAATGAAATGAAATGATGCAGCAGTAGTGCTGCATTAAGAGGTGTTACTTTTAAAGAATGGAGTAAGACAATAAAAAAAAAAAAGTCTATAGTTGAGTAACAAAGGTCACTGGTATTCATTCTGGTTGTAATTCCTTTTTGAGATTAACTTGAAAACCGTCTGAACTCTTGCAGATCGGTCATATTGATGGAGACCCCAGTCGGAAAGGAGCTTTCCCTGTCTCATTTGTGCACTTTATTGTTGACTAAATTGCTACTGATAAGTGGAGACATTTCTCATTTCCAGCGGTCACAGAAATAAGTTCTGCTCTATTTCATTTCATCTACCTATCTGCAGACACCTTGCCAGAGCACTGCCCAAGTCCTAGGTACTGTAGCTTACTTTTTTATTACCATTGTTCTGATTTTGGGACTTTTAGAACTTTTTTCTATGTGAAAACTTCTCATGAGCAGTTTACAAAAACAATCAGAAAAAAAACCTCTTCCTGTATTTTTTTAAGGTGAACTGAAAAGCTTTAACAATCAAAATCCATGTGTGTGTGTCAACATCACAACATTATGAATTTTCTTTTCAAACCATTCGCTGTAATTTCACTTTCTGTTTTGTAACATGACAATACCACAGTTCAGTGTTGCTTCCCCAGTCAAAAGAAATTGTGTGCATCTGTAACAGGGCAGTGAATTTATCCAATTCTCAATACCGTTATAAGGATTCAGAACCAAAACGTGCAAGCTGCTGCATAGTTCTCAGTTGGACTCATTCAGCATCTTGCCATACTGGCTGTCATCCAGGATGTCAACTATTGCAGAAGAAACAATTTTAACTAGGTGTCTTTGGCCAGGTAAAAGTGAAAAAGTATTTCAGTTTACCACAGGAGAAACTTCTTTCTTTCAGAATGGATGTAGATATTTGCTTCAAGTTATCTGAAATCTGTGTTAGTCGTTGAACTTTCTAGTTCTGATTTTGTGAGCTTGAGACTGTTTCATTTTTCTAGGCTGCACGTGTGTGGAACCTGTTTTTTGAATGTTCTTTATGTATGTTACATCCATTTTGGTCATTTAATGTGACTACTGCTGGTTATCTAAACGATGGCAATATTACCGAGTTACTACATTAACTCAAGGATATGAAAACTGCACTTCCTGAAATGTACTTAATCATGATGATGGATTGCAGAGCATTTCTTACACTTGTATTATTATAGTGTTTAGACTTTTTTTTTTTATTCTTGAAATTTCTTAATCATCCACCAATGTGTTCGCACAGAGAACACATTTGGTGGAAGACTTAGGTAACTGTCCTTGGTCAATAAGGTCTCTGACACCTCACAAGTACACTACGTTACGTTCTGTTGTATAAAAATTTGTGTGCCACTACCTTGCAAACAATGACGGTTTGCTAACTCACTCTGTATTTATATAGTATACCCACATATATGGTAGCTACACTGTTGTTGAATTTGTTTTACTAATTTGTGAACAAAGGCTGGGCTATTGGTAACTCCCAAGTGGTTGATGGAAAACACCAATACACATCGGACGTCATTTTGATGTTGGCATATTGAGAGATTGTACCAGTTTTTGCTTATGCTACAGGGAAACATCTGATGGAATAAGATAAGAGAAATCTACGTCTAGGTCAAATTGGCTTTGATCACGTTTTGTGAATATTCCATCTCTAGATTTATCGAGAGAACTTTGAATCTCTGACAAGTGGTGTTTAAATTGGCCGCTTCATATTTAACAGGATGGAAAATAGGCCACTGCATAGTCTTATTTGGAGAAAAATCACGTTGTGTTAATGCTGGAAGAGCAACACTGATCTTCCCGTGTATCACCTTTCCTGAATGGTACAGTTGGTTGATAGCCTCTCAAACGTGTGGGTACAGCCAGGTATATACTGACCTTTCATTTTCTAGATGCTGTTGCTGCAGTATAAATGGGGAACAAACTGGAATGTTTCAAGATATTTTTGTTGCAAGTTGAAGCAAATTAGTCTGTATTTTCAAAGTTCCCAGTAAGATGATAGAGTAATAGTTTAGCACTACAGTTTTATTCACTTACTGATACGTTCAGTTTGCAACACTATTTTGTATGTTTCTATCCCTGATAGAGTCTAGAGAGTAAATGGGCATATTATTTTGCACAGATCTCCTAATGTACAGTATTTTTAACACAGAATCTTATAGTGTATGTAACAACTCGTGAAGTTAAACAATGATGCGAATTTTCCTTAGGCTCTGCTAGAAGAGGAACACACTTTAAAATGTCACAATCCTGTTCACAAGTCACTTAGAAAACTTTTAGACTTCAGTGTGATAGCACTACCAGTGCAGACTGTTAAAATGTTGAGGACCAATAAGGAGCAGCTAAGCAAAATTTATCCCGAGATTTTCAACGTTTCTCAAAGTTTGCTTGTCCTCTGGCAGAGGAAAAAGAAATTCTAGAGCCTGTAGATATCTATTTATAATATAAAATTAAGAATTTTAAGTCCAAACCTTTGGCGTATTTCATACAACTTTTCAAATCTGATCAAAATAATGATTCAAAAAGCTGTTAATAGACAGACTATTAGGTTGCTGTGTTAACTGTTTAAAAAGGAGCAAATGACATTTAAAAATGCAGCTTAGAATGCTATGAGATGTATAATATTCAATTCAGTTGTTTTTATTTTGTTTAGTTGCAGAGCAACTGTATATATTGTATAACCGAAAATCAACTCTTATTTTCAATGTCCTGGATGCAGTGATTTATAATTAGAGCATGATTAATAAATTTTACTCTTGTTAACCAGTCAAATGTCTGGAAAAATAAAACTACTTTTAAAATCACGTGGGCTACTTCTCTTATGTAACTCTCCCTTGTTTTTCACTATGTAAAATGAGAAATACAAGTAGTAAGGGGCAAAAAAAGTACATCTCACTGGGGATTCCCAGTGAAATGTAAAAACTATGGAGGCAGCACACCTTACATTAAATTAGGTATGTAAAACACTAAATGACTACTTATTACTACTTTTCTCTTGCTGTTTTGTTTTAAGATCTATGTCAAGCAGAACTGAATTTTATATTAACAAATGGGTTTTAAGACAAAAAGATAGAAGCAAGTGTCAGTTTTATTTTACATTTTTACAGTATCGACATCAATATACAAAACAGATTTAGCAAAAAAAATATCATGTTAAATACAAACTTCTGTAGTCCTGGAAACTGAAGGTGGAGTAGTTTCTTCAAGTCACGTTTGGGGAATGAAGAAGTACCATGTACAAGGTTGCATGGCTCTTTTTTGCACAGCGAGTCTTTTCTAAGTTTGTGTGTGGCTACAGCCAGTCTGTGGTATCACAAAGGAGCCCCGTTTCTTCCTCACACAAAGGCCTCTTGTACTACACGGTCATGTGCTGCTGAAGAAAATCAGGACTTCTCCGACATTAAAACTGAATCAAAGGCTGTAGATAACACTTTGCAAATAGCTTGTGCTTGTTCCTGTAGTGCATAAACGCAGGCACGTTAATACTTTCTGAAGAACTTCTAAAATTCTCAAGACTCATTTAAAGCATTTGTTTGGCAGACATGCAAAGTGGAGTAGTTCCATTTTATGTGGTCTGCAATGGCATGCGGGAAGCTGTTTGAAATGAGCTCTTCTGAACAAGCCAGAGTTGTTAGCTTTAATCGTAGCATGACGCTAGCATTCAGAAGGTCAGCTCGTGTGTTCCCCCAGTGCTGCTAAGGCTGTAATAATATCGTAATAATATCATAGTATCCTGACAAGGAATTCTCCTGCTCTTAAGAGGAGATCGCTTCCCTTGCCTATAAGTATAAACGCATGCTTCATTACCAGAATTGTTACTTAATCACTCCCTGCTCTGTCACATCTTAAAAAGGGTTTTGTCTTTGAAAAGACAAATGGAGGATTGTCCTTAGCAGCTACAATAGCACTATGGGTTGCAAAGAGCCTTCTCAGGGATGCACATCTATTGGCAATTTTAGGGAACACGGCGATTTTCCTCAGGCTGATCAAATACAGTCCACAGGGCTTTTCCCCCATCCTTAGCCGGGACAGATTTATACTCTTTGAAAATTGACCAATCCCTCTTCTGCCAAAAAGGCTTCACAAGCTTCTTCAGTGTTAGCTCCTCCCTTTACAATTAAAATACTGATACCTAAATTAAAGACTGTAAACAAACTCTTACCAAACTATTGCACTGATAAACCCAGAGGCTGCATTCTTCAGAGGCTGCATCTGTTGTCTTCAAAGCCAGTAAACTCTTCCCTGCTCCCAGACCGTCATCATAGCAGACCATCCGTACGATTAAATAGAGGGCATGCCTGTGTAACACATCCTGAAACCGGCGGGCAAACAAGAGTTACTGCGGAGCACTGCAACAGCTATTTCAGTTTTCTGCACATTTTGATTCTCTTTCTGACAGAAGAATACTTCAGATTTATTTACAGGAGAAAAGTACTCCTTGGTAAAAAAAACATAACTATTTTAATTAAGAATTTATTCTTTTTTGTTACATGGTGATTTAACATCATTTTGGCTTTAATTTTTGCTTGTTTGAGTTGCATTTGTATGTGGCCTGTATTCCTAGCCATATTACCAAAGCACACGTTTGTTTCCCACCTATCCTCAGTCACCCTCTGTGCTTAACCTGCTCATTGCCACGTTATTTCCTGGCAGCAGGTCGGCTTTGAGGAAGAAAGTTTTATGAAGTGTACTTTTTGCTTTACTGGCAAGTTCCACGTCTGATCTTGGCCATTGCAAAAAGAGATTTGTTGATGTCATTCGGTACAAGGTTTCTGCAGACCAACCCGACAAAGCCCTTCTTAAGCCCTCCTACCCAACTGATGATACTCATCTGTTTTATTCCAGTCATACTGCTTCTAGGCCTGCGTATGAATGCAGAGAAAATAACCTTTTCATCTTGGAACTCTCTGAAAGAGCTAGGTGTACTAACGCACTGAAGGACAAATTAAATGTCAACAGTGGCACAAATGCAAAAAGCCAAAATTTGGAAAACAGAATGCAATGCAATAAAATGCCAGCGCAAGCTAGCTTAATCACATAAGGCTTTATCAGCTTGTGCATGCTTTCAGCTCAAAGCCAGAAGAATGATGAACAAAAAAAAAATCTTAAAAATACCTATCTGACCTTTATCAGAGTACAAAGGAATTGTAAGTAATAACGTAACCCGTGTTCTTACTGAGAATTAAGAAATTAGGAGGACAGCAAAAACAGAAGCGTGAGGCCCAAATGCTATACTTCCTCCCAGGTATTAGGAAACAAGTGTTTTATTTTCTGAAAGGAGGCTTTCAGAGTATTCAGCTGTTGAGCAATGCTATCCACCACTCTCACACTTGAGGCTTTTATGAGCAGGCATTGCTGGGTTAGGTCGTGACTTTGTAAGGCCAAGTATTTACAGTATCTGGGGCTCTGAGGGCGACCAGAAGGAAACCACATGACTGCAACACAGAGTTATACAAAGGCAACTGGAGGGCCCTGGGGAAGAGACCAGCTCTTTATTTTTAGCGAAACAACTATTTGAAGTGCACTAAAGGAACAAAAAGTACACGTAGGAAATAATGCAAACAAAAAATAGGTTTGATCAATGAAGTGGAATTACGAGGTTTTAGTGCTGGAGTGAGCTCACACTCGTGGATTAGCAGCACAAGGCTGGAACTTTGAAGAGGAAGACAAGATGCTTTTTTCAAGGATGCGTTTTTCTTTTCCTCCACACTAACAGGAATTGAATTAATAACTCAGGCCGAGGAACCTATGGTCTTGGGCACGTTATGTCCCTTTCCCCACATGTGAGGACGGCAGTACAGCCACAGAGAAAGATGGGCCCAGAGCATAAAAGCTTTCTTGTTTTTTGCCTGGTGCTCTCTGTCAAAAGGAATGGATTCACGTCAAAAATCCAACAAGGGAAATACAGAGCCCTAAGGAGATACGAAATGAAGTGGTGCTGCTGTGAGAGCTTTTTTTAAAAAATGAACAACAAAAAAAAACCCACTTTGCTTCAAGCCAGAAGTGACATCTTGGTCACTCAGATTGATTATCTGTCAGGAAATAAAAGAAAGCACTTTTCAACTCTCACCAAAGTTTGCTGTGAATCACTTACATACTGATCAGATGTTGAGACTTTAATGCCGTATTTGGAAACTCCCATTATAAACTCCTCTTCACCTGGAACAAAAGGTAACTTTCCATCTTGCTTTGGAGGGAAACAAACAAAAGCCTTTAGTGCAGACAGAAGAACATGAACAATGAAGATACAGTCTAAAACATATTTATTTGTACTTCAGTCCGCTGGATTAGCAACATCCGTACCTCTGAGTGTATCTTAGCGTGTGGAGTCTGACATTCTTGCATTAGCCCAATCTCTTGACGTTATGTGAAGCACTGCATGAATCCAGAAAGGAATTTGTAATCTGAGGTGGGTGGGGAGGTTGGCCCTGTTACCCTGCGCTGACCCTGGGTGATCCAAGCTCCACACTAGCAGCACTTTTGTATTTGGCTGTAAAAATAGTTTCAGATACTTGAAGTGTCAAGCTGCTGTTAAGATAAATAGACATTCTGTGCTTTTAAGGGTACAAACCATCAGCTACCTAACCAGAACATCCAGTTACAGCTTTAGTACAAAAAAATGTACAAGCAAACAGTTTGGCAAGGATGACCCAAACATTATTCAAGTTATTTAGTCATAGATTCGTAAGTGGATGTAAGCAGAATCCGACATTTTCCTCTACAGGAAAACTTATTCTATAGTACTGATGAAATCTGGAGGAGATTTTCTTTGCTTTATTCTATTCTATTCTAATCCTAACTGTGCTGAAGACAATGCAGCAGCTTTCAGGTGGGACACATTCCATAATGACTCGTGAGAAGGATCTTGGCTCTGAGTCTGCTTCTTCACAACTGCTTTTGGGTGCATCTTCCCAGTTATTCAACAGGAGGGAAGGGAGTACAGCTTTTGAGATCATAGTGTAGTGACTAGGGTTTATTTTTTAAATTAAGCTATTTTATTCTAGTAAGTATAAAACTTATAAGGAAAGATGTTGGATCACATAATAACATGAAGGAAATACACCTAAGTTTAAGATGTTCTAACATTGTTGGTATTCTTTTGTAATGCACTTACCTGGGCAACATCTATGTAGTTTATCAAGTCCAATGGCCCTTCTAGATTTTTGCTCTCGTTACATTTCAACTTTTCAATGGCACCAACGTATTTAACCCTGAATTCTGCACATGTATCAGAATTACTATTGCTTTGTCCTGCAACAAAATAAAACAAAGCAATCCTGAAGAGCTCGTGAACAGTAATTCTATTCTAATTAGTGTTAGTGGGGCTAACTTACTAAGTTTCACAATTTTTTGCAGACCTTCAAACACTTAACCTCATCACAGTATATTAAAACCTCTCTTTAATGAACTGGCCCAAGTTGATTCAGAACAGCCCTTGGTAAAACTATAATTTTATATGAATCCATGATACAGCCTTGTTTATACTAATTCTGATTTGCAGTTAACAACCCTAGTCAGAAAACACAGGAAAGGTGATTCTATTTTTATATACATAATTTTAAATGAACTCTTTGATTTAACAGTGATACACTGTGATCTGGTAATCAAGAACAAGTAAAATCAGCTCCTACTTCACTTACTTCAGTGCAAATGTGAACTTGTAAGAGCATGAAACACAGTTTCCCAAAAAGTTACATCAGATTTGTGCTGTATAACAGACTGCTAAAGCAGCTAACTGAATTTTTCTTACTTAGACATGTTACTTTAAAAACAATTACTTAATACTAAATGATTCAGTGCTAGATACTTTAGAAGCCTGAAGTTATACATGCATAAGTCAACAGGCTAACAGATTCATTCCATTATTAAAAATATGTATTTTAACCTTTTTCATTTTCTGCTGTCATAGATAAACACATACAAAGTTAGTTTTGTTCCATACATTTCTACTCAAACTCTGATTACATACCTGAACTTTTTGTGGAGTCTGTATCTAGACTAGCCACAGTACTAGACCTGGAAAGTCCTCCAAGACTGGAATCTACAGACTAAGAAGAAGATAAATGTCATCAGAAAGCTACTGAGAACATACTAACAATTTGCTTTTAGATGCCCTGCCTCATTTTTTTTAAACATAAATTAATACTTATATTTCAATTACTTAAGCAGCACTGCAAAATGGGAAGAAAAAACACAAACCAAAAAGTCTATGCTTTTCCTGAAGTTATCTTTCTGCCTCATTGTAGGTTAGACTGATACAAATTCAGCAGAAGCCCTTTAGAAGTCCACAAATATTTCAAATAAGGTGGAAATAAAAGAAAAGAGAAAATGAACCTTAAGGTTATGTCCAGACTTTTCTGGTACTGCATCTTAACTTGAAGAAATTGACAACTACATGCTTGTCACCAATGCTTGAAATAACATAGCAGTGCAAGGGGAGTGAAACGGCACCTTGGAAAATCCAGAATATTCAATTGATCATTCCAAAACCTATCAGACAAAATGGACACATAATTTAAAATGAAGAATAGCTTTTAGAGATACTGAGTAACAAATTAATACTGAAGAACAAACTCACTCTTGGTGCCTAGCACCAGGCACCTTCTTAAAGGCAATAGTTATCACTAGAGAACAAACGTACTACTTTTTCTTCCAAACCTTAGTATGTGCTGCCAGAAGAAGCTCTTGGGGGCTTCACTATGGAAATAACCAAGCGGTCTTTTCAGAACACAAGGGCCTTATAACACGTACTTTATGAAATCACATCCTAGCATCAGTGCAAGCGAACCACTCGACTGTCAGCTCATAACAGGTGAAAGTTTTTCCATAAAGATCACACCCCGAATTCAGCTTACCTTGCTTTTAGTACTGATTTCACTGCTTTGTGAGCTGCTGCTGCTGTGTCGTTTTTTTCCTTTTCTGAACATTTTTTCATAATTGGATCAATGAAGACACTCTAGGTAGTAGGAAAGGTAAGAATTAAACTCTCGTATCATCAAGGAAAGGAGCTCCTTGCAAACACCACCCTGACTGTATCCAAAGCGTACAAAACCCAGAAACCACTGAGCTAGCGGCTCTAAGAACATAAGCAGAAAAATTTTTGGTGTTTTCAATTTGTGGCTGGTGAAAACTCCCTCAAGATCTCTGCTCAAACTTCCCCATTCCTCTGATCCACCCAAAGTGCTGCTGCCTAGCTTCGAGAGCTGTTGGAGTTTCTAATCCGTATAAATATACACTTTATATCAATAATATGTATAATACACATATAATGAACATACATATATAATAAACATACTTACATGATACACACATATGATAAATACATATAAATATGAAGACACACAGAAACGAGACAAAATTTAAAGTGTTTTTACTCACTTAGAAGCATCGGATGACTTTATCGTTTTAAACTACAGCTTAATTGCCTTCTTTCATGCATCCCATGCAACCCTACCCAAAGATTACGCCTCCATTACAAACTTAAAACCCAACAAACCACCCAGGCCCCTAGCTCTGAGGAACAAGCCGCTGTAGCACTGCCAGGGGCAGCCTCAGCTACTCGAGGCGCTCCTGAAGGCTGCGGCGAGAGCCACCTCAGGCTTAGTGCCTCGGGGGACACACGGGCAGCCCCCCAAAACCCTTTTTTCCCAAGCAGCCCCCCAAAAACCTCTCTCCCCCGGCAGCCCCCCGCTCCCTCGCCTCGCCTCACCTCACCTCCGGCGCCGCGCAGCGCTCCGCCCGCAGGGGAAGGGCGGCCGGGAGGAAGAGGAGGAGGAGGAGGAGGAAGAGGAGGAGTGAGCGGCCATGTCGGCGAAGCGGAAAGCCGAGGCCCTGATCCCGGCGGAGGAGAGCGACCAGCTGCTCATCCGGCCCCTGTGAGAGCCGCGGGGCCGGGCCGGGCCGGGCCGGGTCCCGCCGCCGGCGGATCGGGCTCCAGGCGGCCTGAGGGGAGGCGGGGGGGTCCGGCTCCAGAGGGACTTTTTGGGGTTTCCCTCTCGGGTTTTGGTCGCTTTCCGACGGGCAGCGAGCTTGGAGTCTCCCCCATATCACCTGGCTTATGCTAGGAGGATTGCATCCCTTCCTCCTGCAGCTTTGAAGCAAAAACTCGGCCCTTCTCTGCCCTTTACGCTTCAACAGCGAGCCCTTTTGTGGGCTTCTAACTCGTTATATATATATTTTTTTTCCTCTGCTAAAGATGCTAATACAAGGTGTTCCCCGGGAACGTCCCAAGAGTAATTTGTCCACAGTAATTTACTCTTGGAGGAGCTTTGCGTGCGTTACGCATCTCAGCGTTTTGGGAGGCAGCTGTGCAGTAAACACAGGAAGGCCAAAATCATTTCCCAAAACTAGGGATATTTTTTCTCCTCCAGTATTAAATAGTCTATGATTTCCTCTGAGATAAACGTAGCTGTTGAGTTACTTTAAATGTCTGAGCTTAAACATACTCTGCAGTCCGTATTTTCAACACAGAAAAGTAATTCCCCAAAAGGCGCCTAATGTGCAGTCACATCTATAGGCTGTGTGTTGTTTGAGTCTTGGTAACGTTGATGTCCTTTTGCAGAGGTGCTGGCCAAGAAGTAGGAAGATCATGCATTATTCTGGAATTTAAAGGAAGAAAAATAATGGTAATCATTTCATGAACGGACTTGTACGCCCTCTTGTCACAGTACTTCAGGTCACAAAAAGATGTTACAGGTTAAATCCAATTCCTTCCTGAAGTCAGCCAGAAGAGGCAGGTTTTTTAGTTTTCTGGAACAATATAACATATGTGATAGTAGGCATTACAAGGTTTGTCCTGTAAAATAAATCCGTATCCCCAACAGAATATATGTGTCTTAAGTATGAATTCTAAAATCTGTATGTATTAGGTTTCACTGGAACCTAAGGCTGCAGTTGGGTGTAAGCAGCCATGTGTAAACACATACATGTTCTTTTCCCCTTTTTTAGGTGTCTTCTCAGACAGTAACTAAAATATCTTGTGGATACCAGTTCTGTATGTTCAGGTAGTGTTGAAGTATGGATGAAAGCTTGCATAGGTACAAAATTATATACAAAGAATGGAGCCTTTTAAAAGTTGTTCACCCGTGAAGATAAATCATTCAGACAGGCATCCTAGATGTGGTATCCGATGCTAAAAGCAGTGATTGAGGACAAAAATATTTTTCTGTGTAATGCTAAAGGTTACTAGTTTCTCGTAACTATATTTTAGGCCAGAATGGAAGAGGGGTTTTTGATGTGTTTTGTTGGGGGGGGGGGGGGGGGTTGGACCAGGTGGCCTCCCAAGATCCCTTCCATTTTCAGTCATTCTGTGATTTTGTGAAGCTTTAACTTTTTTTTACTTTTTTTTTTTTTTTCAGCTTGATTGTGGCATCCATCCTGGACTGGAAGGAATGGATGCTCTTCCTTACATTGATTTGATAGACCCTGCTGAGATAGATCTCCTCCTAATAAGTCAGTAAGTTGCACCTAGAAGAACAAATACACTGAGGTCATGGTCTGAGCCACACTCACTTGTAGGTTGAGAGGCTGAAATTAAGTGTTACATAGATGGTAGTGGCACGGCAAAATTCTAATTTCCAACTTCTTTTAAATAAAGGATGCTCAGTCACTTTTAACCATCGTGACAGCTTCTAGAATGAATTTTTTACAAAAAGACTAAAGAAAAGTTGGGTTTTTTTTTGGCTTTGTATGAAAAAGGTTCTTAGAGACTTATGCAAACTTTGAGTCTGCTTTAAATACCACTTACTGGCTGAGGTGAGGAGAGCCGTTTGTATGTGACTTAACCAGTCATAACCAGTTGTCTATATAGTACTGAGCTTTGGTGATATACATTTGTTCTACCTGTATCTTAAAAGTAATTCCTTAGAGTATGTCAAATTAGAAGTGTGGCCAAATAAATGTATTTGAATAGTTCATGTTTTAATTAAGTTTCCTATGTACAAACTTAGGATTGCTTCTATTAGCTTTCTTCTGTCTTAGACATTCGTTGTGTTCCTGGTTCCTGTTCCTTTTTCCCCCTCTAAATTTGTAAATTACAAAAAAAAAAAAAAAAAAGTTAGTTCTAAGATTGTAAAAGTCTTCATAGTTAATGGCAAATTTATTGTGTTACTCTTTCCTTTTCTCAGTTGTGTTTCCAGTCGCTGATGTACAGGATATAGACCAGCATAGTTAACAATGAGGTTGACAGTTTTCATGATGTTATGTCAATATGGTAAAGTAATGAATTATATGATAATGTTGTGTAGTGGTAACTTATTAATGGGATTCACGTGTCTATTTTAAGTTTCCATTTAGATCACTGTGGAGCTTTACCATGGTTTTTGCAGAAAACAAGTTTTAAAGGAAGGACATTTATGACTCATGCCACAAAAGCTATTTACAGATGGCTTCTTTCAGACTATGTCAAAGTCAGGTAAGGTGCCCCGTTGGTTTTCTCTTTAACCTTGAATTATTTCCCATGTATACCCAATGGGAAACTTAAGGTGAAGCTGCCCAAGGAGGCTGGGTGAACCTGGGCATTGCCACAAATAGCAAGATTAGAAATAATGAATCAGCTTACTGCCTCAGGGATACTGTGTCTCTAAAATAATTTCCTATCAATCAAAACAAAATTTTACCTTGTTTCCTCTTATTCTTTTCATTTGCCTTATTTGGACCTTGAATCTATTAGTGTCTCTTTCCTCCACCCCCATCTGTTTCTCTTTACTCACTCTGTCTTATTTAATTGCTCTTATTTGATCTTATTTAATGACAGTTGGTTTTTTTCTTAAGCTTTGCAGAAGTAGTGAATTTTAAGCCCCTAAAGATATAACCCACTTTTCAGGACAAGGTCAAATTAAGCATTAGATCTAGGCAAAAAGGTACAAAGAATGCTGCTATTTGCATGGTGTTGGTTTTGTTTGTTTTTTTAATTTTCTTCCCCTTGTCTGTTAACATGCCTTGAGCACATCTTTTCTATGTGAATGCAGTGGTCCTGAGCTTGTCTCAACTCAGCAGATTTGCATCAGAAATGTGATAAAACAATCCTCTTGTAACTTGTTTATTCTAGGCCAATGGGAAAAGTGGTTGGGTTTGCTTTGGTTTTTGAGGATTGGTATATGCAGAGCAGATGCTAAACTGAAAAGATTAATGTAACGTGGCCTTTAAAGAGACATGTTAACTCTGCTTAGGTGAACTACATTAGGGTTCCTGGACTTGATTTCTAATTAAGAAATGTCTCTAATGCCATGGAGACATGACATTTCTGAATGGGAGTCTTATTCTCAATGGTGAAAAGTCCAGGAACGTTTTTTTTTCAACTGCTATATAATCTAAGCTGGTAAAACTAGCTGATATTTAGCCATTTCATTTTTCCAGTAATATATCAGCGGATGACATGCTATATACAGAAACAGACCTTGAAGAAAGCATGGACAAGATTGAGACCATCAACTTCCATGAAGTGAAAGAAGTGGCAGGAATCAAATTCTGGTGCTACCACGCAGGCCACGTTCTGGGAGCAGCCATGTTTATGATTGAAATAGCTGGTGTAAAGGTATTTTCTTTTTGCTACACAGTTGAATTCTGATGTAGTCATAGCCTGAATTCTAATGTAGTCATTGATTATTATTGTCCACCAAGCCTTGCTGCTATGGTTGGAGCTGTCAGGCAGGCTTGGGCACGCAGGTGGGAGGCCTTGACCTAAAGCATGTGTTTCCTCATTGAATAAAACAAGCAAGTGACATTTGTGTATTGAACCAGGTAATAAGTTTGGGTTTTATGGGAGTGAGTTATGACTCAGACTTGGAATCAGTAAATTTGTGGTTTTCCTTGCTGCTCTGCTGATAGCTGAGGCAGTCTTACTGAAGCTGCATTTTAGTAAAAGCTATAAACTGGTGGCTGTTTTTCTAACTCTGATTTATCCTGTCTGCCCATCTGGGTGCGTAAATGGCCTTCGTCAAATTACGCAAGTTACATTTTTGTCAAGACATTCTAATGCTAAAGTAACTAAAGAAATAGAATTATTATTAATTTTAGGCACAGAGATTAAATAAATTATCCTATAATCACAGATAGCTCTGTGTCAATGCCAGGTATCCAAAACTAATCTCATGAATTGGAGTTCAGTAGGATAATCACTGCCTAAGAAAAGCCCTGAAGAGGGAAGACAGGCCCCAAGGCTTGCTCTGTGGTAGGACTTTTTCTGTGTTATAACGCTTGAGAATTTCAGGCTTAATAACTTTCAAAAAGTATAGATGCGGAACTGAATTTATAGTGGTTACAATTAAATTTAGACATCTTACTGCCTTTTTTTTTTTCTTCTGATTAAGGCAGGACAGAGAAAGAGATTTCACTCTTTCTATTCATGACTGAAACAGATTGGGTTTTAACATCCATTATTTTATTTGCTTCCCTGTGAAGCAAATGAGGAATGCGATAGATTACCTGTAGACCAGTTATCTGCTACTGCTGACTCTGTGTTCTGGTACTGTTCACCTTTTCATCAGTGGAATGATTAAGTAAAAAAATGTTCAGTTCTGAAATGATCATTTAGAACATTCTACCCTGCAGTTAAGAATCCATTAAAATTGCCAATGGTTATTAATTACTTCTTGGCATAATAAGGAACTTGGTCATTTTATTTGGAAAATCTGTTTGACTACAGGCTTTTCGTAAGCATCAGAAATTTTTAGAAAGAATTAAAAAAAAAGAAAAGGGGTTATTCATTGCATTTGCATTCTGATGTGTAAATGCTGATTTATCTACTTTGTATTTCCAAGTAGTACCTACTGTACTTTGTTATGTCAGCTTGTACTTTTAATGGCAAGTGCATATATGCAACATGTTGAAGATGGAACCCTTATATACCAAATTAAAATATACACTTATTATAGTTAAAATATATGTATTATTGTACTGGTGAGCTAATATTCTAAGCACCGCATCAGAAGAGTGTTTAGTTAAAGTACAGATGACCTTCTTATCATACATTCCTTAAAATTAACTTTGCGGTTTAAAAAAAAAAATCCTATACAACAGCTTTTTTAGAAAAACACTCAACTGGTAGAACCTGTACCCAGAATAACTGCTGCTCTTTGTGTCTCACAGCTTTTGTATACAGGTGATTTCTCAAGACAGGAAGACAGACATCTGATGGCAGCTGAGATTCCCAATATTAAGCCAGATATTCTTATAATTGTAAGTTTTACAAAATTATTTCTTTATGTTAATAATTACATATGTACAGGGGTATTAGTAAATTAGAACTAAAATGGCATGAGAAAGACAGTGGAGGTTTAATGGTAATATGTGACTGGTGTTCAATATCCAAACACCTGAGCATTCAAAACACTCCAACAGTTATTTTCACTGTAATAAAAAGTCTTAACAACTAATTTTCATTTTATAATTCTTCTGATAATGTTCCAAAAGCCTCTAGACATGTCTTTTCAAGAGATTTACCAAGTTTCAGCTTGTGTTTCTTAGATGTATTGTACAGACCAATTTAGCCAGATATTTTTCTTTAATAAATCCTAACCTAAATGTTTTGTTTCAGAATGACCTGTGGGATCCTCTAGAGTAATGCTGTAAATATTTCATTTGTTGTGTCCCTTCTGATTGTTTTCTGTAACTGATAATTATTACATTTTAAATCACATCAAAATCTTATCTTTTATGCAATTCCCGTATTTTAGACTAGGTGTTTCTAAACTGTGCTACATGTTCCACTAGTGAGCTGTGTTAATGTAATAACCTGTTCATCAAAGAAGTGGCAGCATTTTCAGTTAGGAAAATATGGTAAAATTGAAACCTCTTAAATGAAGCATCAAAATTTGTAGTTCTACCTTTTATTTTATTTTTATTTTTTAAAGGATCTCTTTCCAAATCACGGGCAGGAGCTTGGGGGGAAGGTTATTTATCTTGGTGGAGGAGGTGGTTATGGGAATTTGGAGTGGGGGGTGGTTGATTTTTCCCTTCTTTCCCCTCCCCATTCTGCCCCAAATACTGTAAAACTGAAAACTTAATGCATGCAATGTAATGGCACACAAATGGAGGCCCTTAATTCTAAAATGAAGGTTCTGTTTCTGCATGGTAACACCAGTGTTTTTATGAAATTTGTCGGATTTAGAGAAGATCAGGAATTAGTCTGTGTCAGTGCTTTTAATACCAGGTTTCTCTGTGCATAGGAGTCCACCTATGGTACTCATATTCATGAGAAAAGGGAAGAGCGAGAGGCAAGATTCTGCAATACTGTTCATGACATTGTAAATAGAGGAGGTAGAGGTCTTATTCCTGTGTTTGCCCTGGGTCGAGCGCAAGAACTACTTCTAATTTTAGGTATGTATCTTTCCAATTTCTCTTAATAAAAGGC
The DNA here is from genome assembly GCF_040182565.1 of Anser cygnoides. NCBI lineage: Eukaryota > Metazoa > Chordata > Aves > Anseriformes > Anatidae > Anser > Anser cygnoides. Next base: position 106,580,780 of record NC_089875.1, read on the forward strand.
ATATAAAAAAGGAGAATGTTTTCATGTGCAGTCTTCCAAGTATATGAATTTTTTTAAACAACTTCTCAGCAATTTTTCAGTATGTTAATTACTTGAGAATACGTAATATTGTTTGTTCAAATGTAAAATAAAAATAAAACTAAACCACCCAAAAAGCCTTTTCGAAATGCGTTTATAGGACAGGCAGCTTAACTATCTGAGTTAGAAGGGAGACCTAGAAAGGAACAGGTAATTCCATAGTAATATGTGCCTTCAAATCTTGTTGAACTGGGATTTCAGCAAATAGGAAATATTACTACAGATTGCAAAGTTAGTAATGAAAACATGACTGTTCTATTTAAAATGTTTTGCTAAAAAGAGGTAAAACTTTCTTCCAAAGTTTTACAAAATAGTAAATAGTAAAAAATATGCCCTTTAATTCACAAACCTACGTGAAATCTTTCTAGGAAAAGCTGAGAAGACCATAACCATAGACACTTCTAGCATTTCTAATCATAATGGGAAAGCAAATTAGGGTTTGTTAAGAAGGGCAAAATGGAGGGAAAAAATTATACGTGGTCATAATAAAAGAAATAGTTGTTGTAAGGTACTTCAGAGATAACAATTTTTAAAGTATTTCCAGGCTTCTGGGCTTCCTTTTAGCAAGAGTAATTTGTTTGATAGAAGAGGTAAAAACTGAACATTTGGAACCTCATGTAGCCATTAGTTTGGAATTTGTTGGTTTTTCCTTGCTGTGTGTAGATAGTAAAGTGACATTCTAAAGGAAAGCTTGGAAGTACATCTACTAAAGCTAGACATGCAATTGGATGCTTAATTAGGTAGAAAATACAGTTGCATCTCACATGCGTACACAACTGAACCCACAGGCTTCTGTGTTTTTATTCCTTCCATATGTGTCTGACAAAAAATAAGATACTCTATTATGATACAGAAATGTATGATGATGGGCGCAGTCTCTTGATATTAGAGTAAATCCTGCTACTGGCCTTCTTTTATCGGCTGTTTCCCCCTTACATTTGAGCTTATTAAGATATTCATGACAGTGAGCTGCTCTGACATATTCTGAAAACTTTGTCTGCAGACCAAAGCTGCTAGGTTAAAGCTGTATCATTTCAATGTACAAATACAGCCAAAAGAGCATACTACTCTTTTGGGGTGGTTGTTTTGCAATATAAATATGTTTTATATTAGCAGAGCTGTACCCAAGTGAGAAAACAAGTAAGTTAGGCGTGCATATTTGCATTCAGATCTCTTCTTCATGTTTAGTAAAGGTCATCGCTACTGTCATCATGAGAAAGATAAGTTGTGATTAGGGGAGGATTTTTTTTCCTGTTTTTGTTTCAGTTAAGCTTGTAAAATATAACTGTTGGTGCTAATAAAGGGAGCCAGACATGTAACTGGGTAATCCCTTCACTCCTTGAACTCAGTGGATTTGTTTTACACAAATTTGATATAGTGAATTCCCACTAACACATCTATGTGCAGATGTCTCTAGCTGTCAGATCTATAACTTATATTTATCAGAGATATTTAAGCTTTCTTGCAGTGGTGTGGTAGAACCTATTTTGTTGTAAAAGTAAATTCAGTGCTGTGTAGTATCACATATTCTTATCCCTTGTGGCTGAAACTGGTGACTGACTGGGGTTGGCCAAAAATATTTGAAGTTCATCTCTTTCTTGTCCATTTGTTTGTATTAGAGTTACATACATTTTTAGTTGGTGATTGCTTTTTCTTCTCTAGTAGGCCAGATGAAAAAAACAGACCGTGATTGTGATTTTCTATAATAAAAATGATAAAAACATTGCTAAATCTGTTTCACAAAAAGTATAAACGCTTCTGAGAAGTTTGCATTTTAGAGATAATGCTGTGTTTATGAGCTGTTTGATGTGTACTTTTGTTTATTTGCTTCAGATGAATACTGGCAAAATCACCCAGAACTCCACGATATCCCTATTTACTATGCCTCCTCTTTGGCAAAGAAGTGCATGGCAGTTTATCAGACATATGTCAATGCCATGAATGACAAAATCCGCAAGCAAATCAACATCAACAATCCATTTGTTTTCAAGCATATTAGTAACCTGAAGGTAAGGTTGTCATATACTAAAGGAACAATGATGGAAGTGTTCATATTTGCTGAATAGTTTGCATGTGTAATATCCTAATAGATTGATAGATAGTTACAGGTTTATATCTGAATTTTCTGCTCTCCCATTGTTTAGAGGGCTGGATGAGGGGAGCTTACATCCCAGCTTTTCTTCCAGTATTGATCTGTATGCTTATAATTTGCCCCTTATGGGCATTAGTAGGAGGAACTTTCCTACAAAGAGCTTTTTTATGAGGATGCTGTTTAATCTGTGAATGTAGGGCTCTACTTCTCTGTTGTTCAAGGATTACGGTAACTGATGCTCCTGCTGTTTTCCACTTAGAGTATGGATCATTTTGATGATATCGGCCCGAGTGTGGTGATGGCTTCCCCAGGTATGATGCAGAGTGGCTTATCCAGAGAGCTGTTTGAGAGCTGGTGCACAGATAAGAGGAATGGAGTAATTATAGCCGGGTACTGTGTTGAAGGAACACTTGCTAAGGTGAGTTGTTAACACACCACGAATTCTTAAAACAAACTAGTATGCGTGTTGCATTTAAAAAGAATTGGCCAACAGGAGGTGTCTTTATTTCAATTTAGGGAGAAGATTGCTGTTAACTGCACTTTACTAATGAAATATGCAGAAAATTTGCATATGGCCATTTCCAGTGATGTTATAGAAAATGAGCTTTTCTAGGAGCAGTTATCTTGTCATGAGAAGGAATGACTGGTACTTTTCTCCATGCTTAGATCTTTGAGAGGGGGAGCCCTAGCCCCAGTGCTAGAGGAGTCAGTGTTAAATCTAGCACTACTTACGTGTCATAGATCGTGCCTTGTGCATGTTGTGCCACTGTCTGCTTGTAGAGAATGAAATCCTTCCTTCCTAATTCTAGCAGCCAGGGGTAACCAGGGTGTTTAGTTTTGCCTTTAGAGATAGAAATCAGACAGTTGTTACAATTTTAGTGTAAATTTTATAGAGATGTATGTGGAAGAAGAATGAACTCCCAAATCTGCTGGGCATGTAAAAGATGAAATTTATATGTTGTGCATGTTTTTTTTTTATTTGTGACTGTTTGTTTTGTGAAAATTGAGGATTTTTTTTCAGTTCTTCACATTTAACTTGTCTGTCAATATTATTTCGTTGATACTTGAAATGTAAAGCTTTAGTTTTATGGTGTCTGCAGGAGGCCTTTAATTTTTTATTTAAAGAAGTGCTCTTTTTTTCTAGCACATCATGTCTGAACCCGAAGAGATCACAACTATGTCAGGGCAAAAACTCCCCCTGAAGATGTCTGTGGATTACATTTCTTTCTCTGCTCACACAGATTATCAACAAACTAGTGAGTTTATCCGGGCCCTGAAACCTCCACATGTGGTTAGTATACATGCTGCCCATTTCTCCAGAGTGGGATTCATCAAACCAGTTCACAGCCTTGAGTCATCAAGGCAGCGATTGGTGTCTAGCAGTAGCCAGCATCCCTATCCTTTGAGTAATAAAAGGTGAAGACTTTGCCTTTTTTCACTGTTACCTTAGCGAAGTAAAGATGAACATGCTCTTGACTGTCTGTCTGTGGGATATCTGGGAATTGTACATTTATTTGTATATGTATGTATCTATCTACATGCAAACACAAAAACATAAAGCTAACTTTTATGGTTGAACTGAAGTTAATACTTCCTTTCATAATATAACAGTGTGTTCATGTACGAAAAGTGACATGAAATCTACATAATGCATTCTACTTATTTGCTTGTATTTTTCTACGTATAGTGTCGAGGTATAGTGCCTTTGAATAATGCATAGAATTCAAACACAAGCATAGAACTGTACGTAGAATAATTGAACTAATATTATGTCGTCATGAAATGCACATTTTCATGAAGATGAAGTACAAAATGGCAGTTTTAGATAATTTGCTTACTAAACATGTCTGGTTGGGCAAATACCTTATGTTAAAAGGAAAACTGTCTTTCTTACAGATTTTAGTTCATGGCGAGCAGAATGAAATGGCCAGGTTGAAAGCAGCATTGATACGAGAATATGAAGATAACGATGAAGTTCACATAGAAGTTCATAATCCTAGGAATACCGAAGCTGTGACATTAAACTTCAGAGGAGAAAAACTTGCCAAGGTATAAAATTAGTATTTTCTTATCTGTGCAACAGTATTTTTCTCTGGATTAAAAACTAAATTCTTTAAAATTCTTAAAATTCTTTCAAGACCCTAATTTAAATTGCTTTTGTATTGCATGTGTTTTACAGGAACTCGGTGTGTGAATGTTGTTGGCTGTTTTTGTTTTGTGGGGGGAGGGTTGTTTTTTTTTTCATTTTTGCCAACCTAAATCTATGCTGCTATCGACAAATCTGCTAGTGCTTTCAGTCCCATCATCCCAATCCCTTTGCTGTATGATCCAAAACAGCAGTCCTCAATTTTCTCCGAACAAAGAACATCAATTCCAGTCATGTTAGAGCGCTGAATTCTGTGCATAAATAATGTAATAGATTTCATTTACATTTCAGGAAGATGCTGTCAAACACCCATTCCATCTATACATACTAGAAGAGAATAATTGCTTTGGCTGAATTAAATAATTACATGCTTGACTGTAATCAGACATTTAGAAATGCTGTCTCCAGCTACTTTAATCAGTGAGACAGCTTGTAAAATAAAATCCTTGTAAAAAGGATTGTCTGGCAGAAGAAAGTTTGTAGCCATGACTGTGCGGTGTATTTCATCAAATGATTTTTTAAAAAACAGCTTAAAGAGAATATTTTACCAGTTTATATGCATGTGCTCTGAGTAGCAAGAAATATGATACATTTAAACTACTATAATAATATTCGGTGATACAATCTTTAAATATTACAACAAAATCTAAATACTGAAATAAGTAAACGCTAATATATACAAGAAACCATAGAGATATGTATATATGCTTCTAATCAGAATGTAGTTTAGATTCTTTAAAGAAGGCCCTTTTTTGATTACTAGTCCCCAATAGCCAACTTCTATTAGACTCAACTGAATTTAACATCACTTTTCTCATGGTACATAAGTTTGAAGGAAGAGTGAATGAAAATGATTAACTGGTATTTAATAAGGACCTAATCTTAACTCCTTATAGAATCAATGCTAAAAAATGGCACTGGTGTTACTGACAGGTAAAATGTCACGGTTTAATTTATCGAGTCCTTATAAGCCTAGAAGTAGAACTGGAATATAGTGCCTAACTGCTTTGTGCACTGGAGTTACCTGTAGATAATGGGGACTTGTTATTATAGATCTGAACTCCAGCACAACCTTAAGATGAAGGGTCAAGGTGTTAATTGTCTGCTAATGACATCTTTGGAGCAGGGTCCAATGCACTGCCGTGCACAGGTAGCTACCACACTGGCTGGAGTGCTGTGCTGAAAAGAAATCGGCTCTTCCCCAGAGTTCTGTGATAAAAAATTCTGTACAGTGTAATTCCTCTTTTCTGTTTGTGAGATCTGTATTTATGGACTTTAATTTGAACCTTTTGAGCCCTCCCGAGGGAGTCCAACTTTCTTGTCAAAGCAGGACCAACTACAGCAGGTGGCTTAGAGCCCTGCACAGTCCCGTTTTGAAGGCCTCCAATGTCTACATAACCTTTTTGGGCAGCCTGCTCTGGTGTTCAGCTACCTCAGGGTGAAAAAATTCCAGGTCGTTCCTAGACGTATGAAAAGATTAGAATGGCATTTCTTCTCACTAGGTAACAGTGCTCGTCTCTCAGTTTGTGTGAAAACTAGGAAGCGTTGTTGAAAATTAGGACACCTGGCTATTTCTGGGAGTTACGTGAGCAGAATTCTAGAGTTGTTTACAAAATATGATTTGCATGTATGTTTTCTGTGGCAGCCACTGGAGAAAAAACTTCTTCGGGTTTTTATATTTTACTCTTTCAAGCTTTTTTGTGTTACATCCCAGATTTTTGTTGTCCATGTTTATGCTGACCTTCCTTTATTTTCACAGTAATTCTATACCACGCTTGTTTTTTCTGAGGAACCTATATTTCATCTCCACGGTTAGCTTTAAGCTATGAGAACTTCAGATTGTCTTGTTGCACTATATGCCTTTCTTCTTTTCAGGTGATGGGATCTTTAGCAGATAAGAAGCCAGAACAAGGACAGAGAATTTCTGGAATCCTAGTTAAAAGAAATTTTAACTATCATATCCTTTCTCCATGTGACCTCTCCAGTAAGTAAAGAGAGTAATGTGCTTAGTGGGCGATTGAAACTTACTGCATCCTTCTGTCATTAAAACACATACAGTACTGTTTGTTTTTCCTGTTATTTTGTGTTGGATAAGTAATTAGTGGACACCTTAGTTTTACTTCGGCTTAGTTTTGCCTAAGGTACTGAACTGTTGAAGTGAGAAGACATTCAATTCATTGTCCTCTGAAGTTTAAGATCTTTTCTGTCCTTTCTCTGAAAGAAAAGCAGCAAAATTTTTTTCTCCTTCTAGTTACTTAAAACTTCTTCCTATATTTGAATATGTGTCGTAGGTACCAGTGAGAGCAGAAGAGCACCTTGATCAATTTGAACAGTTCTAAAATGTCATTAATTCTTAGTGTAAAAATCATGATACTGTGAAAATACTGCATATTTTTCCTATGCTGTATGTTGCCAAATAAATGTATGTATTCTCAAAACAGAAGAGTAATTAAATGGAGTAGTAAGGTCAAAAGAGCTTGGGGAAAGCAATTCTGCTGTCCTAGTTCATTGTTTGCCTGTAATGTATATGATAAAATAACAAGCTTTTGCTGGTTCCTTAACTGCAAACAGTGTATATATCTCACAACAGACGCTCTTTACAAACTGTCCTTTTCAATCCTCTTTCCTAAATGTTTTGGTGGTTATTTGGAATTATTTCACTATAGTGACAACTTTATTTTTTTTTTTAGGAAGCAAATTAAAAAAGCTCATTTTTAATACATTCTTTTAAAATTTCTTTCAGACTATACAGACTTGGCTATGAGCACTGTAACACAGACACAAGCTATTCCATATACCGGCCCTTTCAATCTCCTTTATTACCAGCTACAAAAGCTTACTGGTGCGTATTTGGAAGGAAATGTTTGTGATTTATGGTGGTCAATTTTTAAAAGAACTTACAGTCCTCAGGGAACTTCTGAGTGGAAATTTCTTTGCTCTGCCAGTAACCGAAGTGTCACAATTTGTTTTATGTTTTAAAACTTTTATTAGATTATGCAGCTTCTGCCAGATCTAGTTCATGAGCATGACTAACCCTCTATAGGGATCCTACTGTAGCTGTAATACAAAATCACGAGCATCTAACACTATAGAGTTTCAGATGATTTTTTGTCTCCTATCAGGCCCCAAAGTGAATACTCTGATGAAAAATTTATTAAATGATCTTTTGTCTCCGGCCCCAAAATAGAATGGTTATTGGCATCTAATTAATAAAACAAAGACAAAAACTTTGTCGTACAACCTCTTTTGTCCCTCCCCATGAGGGATGAATCTAGCCTTCTTGGCTTTTTCTGATCCAGAAGCCTCTGTCTGGCTTTCTTAAAGGACAGAGGCAGCTCCAGTCCTAGTTCATCAAAAGCAGGCACACTTTCTAGGGTGCCTTCCCAGATTTGAAGCTCAGAATTCTTCTTTTCATGACAGTCACCTAGTAACAGAGCCAAATTCGTATCACCGGATCTCATAGCCTGAATGCTACCTCACACAAAAATGCTTTTGAATCATGCTGTAAACTTGTGTAAACAATGGGTTATCCTTTAAGGGTGGAGGAGGAGCTGGTTGGTGCACTCAGGTCACTTAGTGTACTAAGGCAGTCAAATGTAAGAATCCAAAAAAAATAAAAGTAAAATGGCCAATATTACATACAGGAAAAAAAAAAGACAAAACAATAAAGAAAGTAATGTTACCAGGTGAGGGAAGAGAGTAAGCACTTCAGGTTTAGAAATGGATTCTGAACTGCTGTGATAATAATAGACAGCCCCTCTCATCCTTAAAATGACCTGTGTTCTTATGCAGATAAAATTGGTCCTGTTCTCAGTATAATTTTATCTTTGCTAACCATTTGTTGCTACTTCTTAGGTGATGTAGAAGAAATAGAAATCCAACAAAAACCAGCCCTGAAGGTTTTCAAAAATATTACCGTGATCCAAGAGCCAGGCATGGTAGTCCTTGAGGTAGGCACTGGTGGGGAAGAAACAAATACTTTCTTTTCTGTAGAATAGTATCATATTGATGCCATGCAGGATTAAATGTTTTAAGTAAAGTTTCACTTGAGCTATGGCCCTGTGTTGATGCATGCTGTTTCACTTAGCAAGTTCCTTTTTTTATGCAGTTGCTCAAAAGTCTAATGGCAGATTCAATGTCCTTTTTTATTTGGCAAATAGTAATTGGAAATCAGGTCAGATGGTGTTCTCTCCTTTCCCTACAGCCCCTAGTTGTGTTAATGAGTAACTATTTCGTAAGTGTGTTCAGAAACATTCAGCAGCCTGAATTTTTCATGGGAGGTTACTAGAATATATCAAGTTACAAGTAGTTAAAAATAATAAATGTATGACAGTCATTTTAAGCTAGAATTCAGGGAAAAAATAAAAGAATGCCATGAATGTTGTTTTTGTGTTGCATTATTCATTCAGCCCAAATAATATGCTCAAATTATATATATATATATATTTATCTTCTAGTGGGTGGCAAATCCTGCTAATGATATGTATGCAGACACCGTGACAACAGTGATACTGGAAGTTCAGTCAAATCCTAAAATACAGAAAGGTAGTAAGTTTAGTGTATGTTTATTTAACTGAGGCTTTCTTAATTTTTGATATCAAGCTAAAGGGATGTAATGCCTTGTAATAGATTTTCCATTATTGTGCTTCATCTCGTTATGAAACTTCTTCAGATTTCTTGCTACTTAAATACAGAATTACAACTTGATTTTCTTTATTTGTAGCACATTCATGTGTTGAAACTTTCTTTTATACATCAACTTATAGCTGACTATGGAAAATGCAACCTTACTCTTCTTTTTTGTATATAAACTATTTAAACTATATAATTCCTGATAAACATTTAAATATTTAAGATTCTTTTTCAAAAGTTATGGTTACCATTCATGAGTGGTATTCCAATGACCATACAACAGAAAGAGATAGGTAGGTTATGCTATAGAAAGCCTGACTAATTTCACAGTTACACTTACTAAGACCCTGTAACCACGTGGTATTACAGGGTAGTGATAGTGTCATCAGATACCAGGTTTTGCTTTGCTGTTCAAGAATTAGAGGAATTTTGTTGGGATTATCAGTGATGACAGTTTATATTTTTTCGTTCCACTGTTTTGTTTTTGCATATGTATGACACTATGCTAAGAATCTGGAGTGGGTATTGAATATTGGGTTGGCATCCCTTCTATGACATGGAGAATAAATGCTGGCAGCTGGGCAACGCAGTAAGACCGATAATTCAATGATAATCCATTTATCAAAATAAAATACTTTTTAAAAAATGTATTATCTAGGGTTTAAAATCACTTTTTTTAAGCCATTAATTGCATCATTACTTGGAATATACATTATTATTACTTAAAAAGATCTTACAAAGATTATTAAATTCTGCCTTTGTGTACCCTTGCTCTCCTTGTGAAATAAGTGGCAGTTGAGTTTACATCTTAGAGAGTTATTTATCTCGAGTTTGGGTGAAGTCAGGGAAGCAGAATTCAAAATTATATTCATTGGGTGTTATACAAAAGTAATTGTACGGTGTTAAGTGTTTAGTCTCACACCTGTCTCAATAAATCTGTTAAAAATTCTTTCTCCTGAGTTGAGAAATTCACACAGCAGTTCTTTCACTATTTTTGGATAAAGGTTTTACAGTCCACTTGATCTAAGCAAATTCGGAGTGTAATTTTCATATCTTGGTTGTGATTATTTTTAGTATGTATCTTCTCATCAGCGCTTCTAGCTATGCCCTCATGTTCTGATCTACATAAACTAATCAAAAATATCCATTTTATTTTTGGATGGTACTTTAGCTTCTTCATTTTTTTCTATCTTTCTTTATGTGACTGAAAAAAAACAAAACACATTTGTTTTGCATTTTTTAAAAAATTCTGATTGTAATATCTGACGACTTTTCTGCTTTATCTGTACAAGTTGGTAGTGACAGTATCTAGCTTTTTTCTCCCACAATTAATTCCTTTTTCTACTTATATTTAAATACCTTTTTTGCATTATTTCTCATGTTGCTTCATGGTTTCCAATATAAGGTTGCTTTGCTTAGTACATTATTACTGCATCTTATCTAAGAGATAGTAAATTTTTTAAATGCACTTGCTTAGTCTCTGCAATTATGAAGTTTTCCAAAGAATTTCAAAGAAATTCTAACTACTGCTGTGTTCAGTTCACTGAACTCTTTAGCTGGTTACGAAATCTTGAAAACTAGTTTTTAAATAGCCTTCTTTTAAATAAATTCAAGTTGCTAGGTCTGTTTTGTTCAACTTCCTGCTCCTTTAATCATCGAATACTTAAATGATTATGTTCAAAAGAAAATTACTTGTTTCAAACTATCTCTTGATTTTGAAATGAAGTCTGAAACTAGCATCAATATTTTTATTCCAACCTTTGTATGTTGGAACACATTCCTGGAATGTCTGTGCTTATTACTACTACTCACATTAGCTCTCCAGTTTTACTTTGTGTTCTCTGTATGCTCTTGGGCTCCATGATGCAGTATTTTCCTACAGGTAGAGAAAGTGGAGGGATTATATACAAGTGATGAAAATGGATTACTTTCACTTTTAAATAAAGGAAATGTGAAAAGGAATAAGTGTAAACAATTAAAAAAGAGAATTAAAGAGTGAGAATTAGACTTGCAAAGTTTACTATTCTAAAATGCGTTAAGTACAGGGAACATAAATGTAAAAAATGTGAGCACTTCCTTGACTCTTCCATCTTTTCTTTAAATACATTTTCTTTATGAATTGTTTAAATGCATGTATTTTGCATAGCTTTTAGGTTATTTTTCATGAGAGTCAATTAGGAACTAGGTTATATATCAATTAGCCAATTTTCCCTCTCAGCAAATGTCTGTGAAAGTAAAATAACTTTTTCTTTTCAGCTGCAGTGCAAAAAATTTCCAAAAAAGTAGATATGGATGTGTACAGCAAGAGAATGGAAATCATGCTTCAGTAAGTTGACGTATATTTTTCTAAACGAAAGTGATTGCTGTTAATCATGTGAATACAGTAATTTGTTACTGTTTTTTACTTGTTTAAGTTATTTTAAAATAGTCTATGCAAATTGACATCAGTCAAATTTCTGTGAAAGCCAGGAATTAAGTATAGAGACAGAGGTACTTAAAAAAAAAAAAAAAAAAAAAAAAAAAAAAAAAAAGTCCTTGGCATCATTGAAATTTTGAATCCAGGACCCAGTTATTTCTTCCAGAAACAGAGTTTTTAATTATACTATGAGTGCTTATTAAAGAAAAAAAAAAAATTTGGATCATGACTTTAAAATTTACCTCTTTTGAAATCAAAGGAATCCTTCTCTTTATTTATGATGAGACTTATTTCAGTAAAATCCTTACTATTATGTGACACCCTCTCTCATAATAATTCAGATTGTTACTTGTTGATTTATCTAAGTGGGTTAAATAGTGGTTTCTGAAAGGAGATACACTGCTGTCAAAATGCCTTTGGAAGCCTAGGATTAATGGAAAGAACACATAAGTTTGCTGTTTGTCCATGTGTTACATGTATTGGCCTTTGTTTTAGGGATATGTTTGGAGAAGACTGTGTAAGTTCAAAAGATGGCTCTGTTCTGTGTGTCACAGTAGATGGAAAGACTGCAAACGTCTCTCTGGACACTCGGGTATGAACAGTGAAACACTTTATTTATCTGTGCTGTGTTCAGTAGGAGTTATGCTAATAAATTTTTTGGTCATCTCGATCCTTTTGTACTTATTAATAACACATTAAAAACATGGGTAGCAGTAATACATCCACTAGAGTAGCTCTCAGGTGCTGTTCTTAGGGATGGCAAAAAATATTTTAAGTGTTCTGCAGATGCAGAAGAAAAGGTTGGTCCCGGCCAAAAACTGCATTAAGAGGATAGCAGGTTACGGTATTGTGGTTAACATACAACGCTACCTGTGCCATTGTTTTTTCATTTCATAATAATAAAGTAAGCTAGATTTCAATATATACGTAGTACAGAAAAAATACAGCACTGATGAAAAGAGCTCTTGCAATAGAGAAAAAAGAAATAGATTGGATAAAAGTGCAAATGGATTAACCAAAACATTAGGTTTCATTTTCATCTAATGTTATATCAAAACTTATTTAATACAGATCTGACTAAATGATGGGATATGTGGATTTTCTTTCCATGTTAACTCTTAACCCAGTGCTCTTACAGTAGCTGGCTAAGACAGTCTAAGAAATCGAGAAGTTACTGTCTTAGTGCTTAGGAAGTCCACGGGATTGTGAATAATATTAGCATGTAATTGCTGCCTCTCGCTTCTGAGAGAGCAGGCAGGGGATTGGTTTGAGTGTTGAGGAACTTGCATGTTTGGATGGGGCATCCATACTTTCTCTGTGGAGACTTTTTAAATTGTTGTAGTGATAAAATAATCATGTTTGGGTTCTACTGTGATGTAAATGTTACCTCATGTGTGGGAACATCAGTGTGGAGATGGAGTACTGGTGCCAGTATCTCTGAATCCCCATATTTTACAATATTAACCTAATACAATGCAGATGAATCCACAGATAAAATTAAATCTCCAAGGACTGAACATTGTGTTTTTATTTGATTTTGAATCAAATGCAATCTACAGAACTTTCACATAGGCATTTCACATAGTAGTTTTGAAGCAAGTGACTAACAAAACATGAAATTAATTTTCTTGTTCTGTAGCAAGACTTCCGTAAGTCTTCACCGAACTCTTTCACATGTTGGAGGACCATTTAAAAATACGCAGTGCAGCTGAAAACTCTAGATAACTTTAGTTTTAATTTGTGTAGCTACTCTTTCCTTTCCCCTTATGACCATTCCTGATATTCTGAAAAGGAATAGGAAGTGCTAGTTTTCCTAACATACTTCTTTTTTTATTCCCAGACAGTTGACTGTGAGCCAGGAAGCGAAGATGATGACTCCCTTCGTGAAATGGTGGAACTCGCTGCGCAGAGGCTCTATGATGCCCTCAGCCCAGTACACTGACCTCTGTAGATATCTAGGACACACAAGAAAAACTTTTAATGTTCAAATTTATTTGGACTCTTTTTTAAAAATAAATAAACTTTTTTCTTCAGTAAGACAAATGCATCAATTCTGTGACTGTGAAACTGCTAAATTATTTCAAATTACGGGTGAGCAACCTTATATCAACTATATTTGTACATATAGTTCACAATAAAATTAGGCAAATTATGCATATGCTCCTTTTTTCTTACATGCACATACAACAGATAAGAAAAAAATATTAACCTGGTGTGGACTGACATGCCTTCTAAATGTTGAATTATAGAAACTAAATGGAGTTTCACATTTTTGGAGACTAATTAGTATTTGCAGGATAAACTGGATGGTTTGAGTTTGCATAAGCGCAGAATCAAACTTGGATATTACTTTGTTCCCGTCAGGGAAGCATTTACCTGCATGCTTATATCTGCTTGAAATCAAGGGGGTTTGAACACATTTCTAACAGAATCCAGGTTTTCATACTGAGATTAACTGCAGTTCTAAAACTGCATGTAGTCATTGCCATAGGCTGTGCTGGATGAACAACAGAAGCTTCAAGAGAAGTCAGTGGTTGTGACCTGTTAACAGCCTGAAGTGCAAATGACCCCGTCACTTTCTCAGACAGTCAGCATGCATCTGCTCCTGTTGATGGTCCTGTAACTCAGCACTAGTGAAACAATGCTCCTGGACGAAATGAAAAAGGATATGGAATCTGTAGCGTGTAGGGAATTTCAAATACAAACGTGATACTCTGAGTTAGCTGGGGGGGTTGTCAGACAGCAAATCATGCTGAAAGAACATATTTTCTCTGGTACATATACTTTCTTTTTTCCTAGCTGGTTAAAGTGGCACCTGATAATCTTTACAGCATTATTTGTGAAGTGTGTATGTGTGTGTCAGCTTTCCACCCTGCACTATATATCTTTGGTTAACCAAGGAAGAGTATGAAGCCTTTTTAAGGTGATAACAACATTGTGTTAAAAAGGAATTCTCTCTTTGGAAGAGGTAAAAATCTTATTTTCAAAATCATGGTTTTTTTTGTTTTGTTTTAACTGTATTTCTGGTACATGCAATGTGGTTTATTTTTAATATATCAGTGGACTAGGTCTCCAAAATTGTCATTTCATATTTCATCTTTCTGGTTTGTGCTATTTTTTCAAACTGTTGCTCACAGCTGCTTCTGTCATGGGGCATATGGATGTTATCCTGCAGTGAATGCATTTTCCCCCAAACCACAGTCTCCTCCAAAACCTCCAGTGGGTTTGTAAGAGGATGTACATCACTTTAAAAGCTTTTTAAAAGGAGGGGAAAACAGTAAAATGTTAAAATAAAAGTGAAGGGAAGCAGCTGCTCAGGGTTTTGTGCTGGGGGAAAGTTTTGTTCGGCGGTGTTTCAGCCCAGCGAGCCTTGCCTGGCAGGTGAGGGTGCAAGGCGGGGGGAGCCTCAGGGCCCTGGCTTCATTCCCATTTCAGTTGTGGGCCCAATACCTTTTTATTTTCTGCCCTTTTAATGTATTTTCCTGGAACTTTTGAGAGCTGCAGAAGCACTCGTTAGGACAGTTAAACAGCACTAGAGTAGCCTTAGGACTGTTGTCTCTGTCCCTGTGTGGGAGGAAGCCCTCAGCACCATCTCCCAAGGAAGGATGCTCAGCATCTGACTGTCTGTGGTGCTTTTTTTTGTTTGTTTGTTTAATTCCCGCTCGACACGAGGAGATCTGACTGGGGAGCTTAGCAGCAGCCGCTCCTTTTCCTCCTCCTCCTTCTCCTCCTCCTGCTGCTGCTGCGGCGGACGTCCGGCAGCCGCCATGGCGCTGGCAGAGGCGGGTGTCCGCGGGCGGCTGCTGCTCTGGCCCCGCATCGTCCTTTTTGGAGACTCCATCACTGAGGTAGCGGCCCCATGGCGCTCCCCGTGTGCTCTCCTTGCCGCTGTGGGGCCGGTGGGGTTCCCTCGTAGACCTGCGGAGCCCCGTCAACCTCCCTGTGCCTCCTGCGTGGTATCTGAGGGGCAGCCCCAGCCCCGGCCTCCCCTCAGCTTTTCCGTGGGTGCTGCGCCAGCAGACTTCCCTCGAGGCCTGGTGTTGGAGTGGAGCCAAGCGCAGGGCTTTATTTATTACTAGTTTTTAAGGAAAAATGAGCACTCAACAGCTGCGGGTGTGTGTTTGGGGGTGGGGGTGGGGTGTTGGCGGGGATCAGCCGCCGCTGTCACCTCAGGGGCAGGAGGGAGGCCGTGAGGCGGGAAGGCGAGCCCGCTGAACCCCCAGGGACAGCTTTCAGGGGCTGGTATTTTAGGAGATTCAGGCCCTTTTTTCCAGTGAAGGCCACGTATTAGAAGCGTCAGGTAAAAGTGTAACTGCTGGTGTTTCACTGGTGTTTTCCAGAGCCTGCTGTTTGTACCGGCCACCCCTTTGCTGTCCCCCGCCCTCCTCTCCTCAGCCCCATTCCCACTCCTGTGTGGCTCCAGGCCCTTACCCCCCAGGGACACCTTTGGTGTCGGGGTGACCATGCTGGGGTTGTGTAGAAGTTTCCTCTGAGGCAGTGCCAGCTGGGGCACTCTGGTGTCCATTTTGGGGCTGAGTTCCTTTTGGGGAACCCTTTTGGGGAGCGCAGGGTCTCTACCTTGTGCCCAGCGCTCTTCATTGTAGCACGGTGAAGCAGATCAGGGAGCTGGGCTCTTATTTCTGGAAGGAGAGTGGTTCCTTTAAAAGGGAGGTTTGTGTCTAAACCAGCTCACGGTGCCTCTGTAGGCAGGCAAAATGCTGTAGCAGGACGGGTGGCGCAGCAGTGGGAATAAGCAAAAAGGGAAGGGGATTTTGATCTTTTTTTCCCCACTCCTAAAAGAGGCAGGTTTCAAACTGCACTTGAGGTAGCACGTAGAGAGAGGATTAGTGAAAGGTGCTCCCCAGAATGAAGTCACAGTGAAAGAATCTTAGTAAATAACAGGAAAATAAGAAAGAAGAGGCTGGCGGTGAGGCTGACCTGCTGAGGAGCGAGTGCTGCTTCTAGTGACAGTCTGACGTGTTCCTTGTGTTTAGTTTTCCTTCCAGGAACATGGCTGGGGAGCATTCCTCGCTGAGAGGCTCGTCAGGTAAGAGCTTACATTTTAAAAGTTCTTACTAGCATGCAAAAGTCATTCAGCGTTTCAAAAAGAAAATTAGTATTCAATGTGTGTTTATTAACATTCATTTATTTATTTATTGACATGGGAATTTCTTGGTGGTATAATCCCAGTACTGGTGGAAATACCCATTGGAGGTTGCTGTAAAGCTTGAGTAGAACAACAATAAAAAAATCCTATTATTTTTGTCAAAGTTGCTTTTCTGGTTTCATAGTCTAAGTGATAGTTAAATAGTGTAGATGCAACCTGTGAGTGCACTTTCAGAACATAAAGTTACAATTCTGCTAAAAACTCCTGTGAAATCTCATTGATTCTGCGATGCAGAGGCAGTTATCCTGACAAAACAGGTCAAAACTTCTCAAGTTTCGTTCTGATGGGGTGAGGTGTTCTTTCTGAATGTGTCTTTCAGAAAATGTGATGTTGTAAATCGTGGACTCTCGGGGTACAATACCAGGTGGGCTAAAATGATCCTTCCAAGATTGATCAGTAAAAATTCTGGTGCTGAGAGTACTGTTGCAGTTACTATTTTCTTTGGAGCTAATGACAGCGCTTTGAAAGGTACGGTAACTTTCATTTTTTTCCTGTGGCCTGTTCTCTTAAGACAGTTTTTATAGTTTAGCAGAAAAGACTAAGTTACACAGACTTTTCCTTCTTCTTCTCTGTGAAATAGCTGTCCTTTTTTCATTTTTACAGTGGATTGATTGTATTTAAACCTTGCACCGCCTTCTCCTTCTCTCTGACCAAGTTTTAACAGTAACAGTAAACTTGAAGGTGCTCAAGAATTATTCATATATCCAACACTTAAAATTGGAGTTGGGCATCTAGCTGATGTTTCAGCCCTTAAAGCAGCCTGATGGGTTCTTGGCAGTTGATGAAATGAGGGAAGATAGCATTGGATTCTCTTAAAGATAAGCATAGTAACACGCAGAGCTTAGTCTAATCAGAACGATAAGATCAGTACATAAAGGACTGTCTGTAAATCCCATGGGAGTTTCCAAAATTTTCTCTGCATCCAACAGAGTTAAAAAATCTTAGGTTTTGTTTTGGGTGAAGTTTGAGGTGATGATGTGATCTAACACTAAGATACAACCTGTAAGAAAAAGCATCTTCAAAAAAAGGTCATTTATTTTTCCCTGTGCCTCACCTGTATTAGTTTAAATAATGCTGTGTTTAAACTCCTGATTTGTCTGCTCTGCATGTTGAGGAACTGCATCTTCCCACCACACCTCCCGAATTAAGCAGGTGAACTGCTTACCAAAAGTGAGAAGTGCCCACCTTTTTATTCTGTATAAAACGCGCTTTAGTTGTCATGTAATAAATGTGTAAGCAGCTCAATTTTACATCACTAATGCATTTCCTCCACCCCTGACAGATCTGAACCCTAAGCAACACGTTCCTTTGGAGGAATACGCTGAGAACTTAAAGAGCATGGTGCAGTATCTGAAGTCCATAGACATTGCTGAGGACAGGATTATTCTGATAACGCCGCCCCCTCTTCAGGAGTCAGCTTGGGAAAAGGAGTGCCTTGCCAAAGGTAAAGGAACGATGCATCTGGGCAGAATTTCTGCTTTTTAGCCCCACGGTTCAAGTCAGTGATCCCAGACTGACAGACCATCAGTTTTGGGTTGGTGCCAGAGTGCGTTCGTGTTCTTTGAGCTGATGGGAAATGACTGCTAACTGGTTCTGCTAAACGCCTTTTGGATGAGCCTGTGGAGTAACTACCGCCTAATTAATCACATCCTTCTGACAGTGCTGACTGATCTGCTCATGCATAAAACTGACAGAAGTGGCTGCCCCTCGGGAACTTAGGTTTTGTCGAGGTGTCCCAGGCAGACTGCATCATCCTAGCAGCTCCCAGAACACCACGGATACCAGAAGGGACGTTGGCATCGTGCACCTTAGGAAATGTTCTAACAGTCACAGCACACTTCACACCTGTTTGGATAAGCAGTACTGTCCCAGGCAGCTTTATTTTAAATTTTAACAATAACAACAACAAAAACCAAGAGAGAATATCCCAGTCTAAGGACAAACCTCATGGTGGACAAACACCCGGTGTGTTCCTTGGTTTACACCTGTCTGCATAAATGGAAGAGAGTGAAGTAAGTTTTTCTCCATATTTATAGTTTTTAATTTAGAATGTTGTTATACAACATAATCACGCTTCCCTGTTATCAAGAAAGCATCCCTGGCATTATGTTTTTGCCTGACTTTTTCCGTTTGAGGGCTTTGCTGTGTGTCAGTGATCACTGCGTGACACAGCCTCTGGAGTGCAGGGACTTCCAGTCTGATCAGCAGGGCAGATTTGACAGTGCAGTTGCAAAATAAAAGAAAGTCCTAGCGTAATACAAGTTGCATAAGACTCTTCTCGACTCACACCAGCTCCAGAAGTTTCCTTTCTGTTTCCATGCTCCTTTTTTGGTACCTACTGAGTAATGGTAGGCTGGGCAGGATTGGCAAGGCAGAGAAAAGGAGAAATGAACTGGGGAGATGCTGTGTTCTGCTGTTTCAGAGCTGAACTTGACTATAAAAGAACTTTGTTTTGATTTTCAATTTATTTTTTTGAAGAAAAAAATGCATTAAGTACCAGATGCTTGTTTCTAGTTCTGCAGTCCCCTGCTGTCAGGAACTTTCTGCTGAGGATTGCTAAACCTTTCCTTCGTATCTGGCAGGGGACAAACTAAATCGCCGCAATGCCACCACGGGGGAGTACGCCCAGGCCTGCGTGCAGGTAGCCAGGGACTGCGGGACTGACGTGCTTGACCTATGGACACTGATGCAGAAAAATCAGGTACGGTGTCAGGGGAGAGGCTTTGAAACTCAAATCGCTGAAGTGATGCTGAATATACCCAAATCCCATCTGGGAGAAGTGACAAAATATTCCAGCAAGGTAAAACATGCCTCAATACAAGCTGGCCGTTAGCCGTGGTTAGCCAATGGTTAGCTAAATCATACGATCATTTCTGGATGAACGGCAGTGACTTCGGCTGGCAAAGCATTCTCTTAATATTTAAATACAAAGGGCAAAAGCAAAACCAAACAGTATATATACCAGCTGGTTTTGAAGAACTTAAAAATTTGTCAAGACTTTCTATTATTTGCAACTGGCAAAGATGCTAACACAGGGTTTTAACCTCCCCTGTAGGATTTCTCTTCCTATTTGTCTGACGGGCTTCACCTGTCAGCCGAAGGAAACAGCTTTCTAGCGGCACAGCTTTGGAAACGCCTGGAAAAAAAACTGTCTGCCCTGCCCTGGTTGCTTCCCTACTGGCGGGAGGTGGACCACCTGCACCCCGAGGCCAGTCTGCTGTGAGGACGCGATGCAGGAGCGAGCCGAGGGAGCCAAGCCTGCCCGACAGAGCAAGGCTGCTGACGGACAGCCCGTACCCGCAGCGTGCTGCAAATGTAAGAATAAAGATGAGACCAGGGGGTGGTTTGTCTGCATGCATCCCGTGCCAACAGGTTGGCGAGTTCTGGTGATAAACTCTGTAGGAGAGCTGGAGGAAAACCGTTCTGAGCTGCCCTGTGACTGCAGGAAAGAGGCTGCCTTAAGGGTTGCCTGCCCTAGCTGCAGGGCGATCGATGCAGGCTATCACTTTTAAACATCTAGATGCCGATATGTAGCAGCTGCAATTATATTTTCTTTTGTCGAGAACAATTCATGCCTGCTGTGTTTGGTTGTAACGGAGCAGTAAAAGCAGTTATCTGCGCGTTGGCAAGGCTTTTGGTAGTGATAGCTCATAGTTTGGGGGGTGTGTGGGGCTGAGTTCAGGCTGGGCACCAGCAGTAGCTTCTTTACACCTGCTTCTCGCAGAGCCCAGGTGCTCAAAGCAGGGCAGCGCTTGCAGTCCTGGCATCACTCTGGTGATGCACGTGCTCCCTTTGAGACACTTGGATCACGAAGTAACTATCAAAAAGGGTTTGCTTCTCTGCTGAAAAAGCTCCCTCATAACACACTTTGCTGCGAAGTCGTGTTTCAAGTGAGCTTTGGTCTTAATCGCTAATTTAATGACTGATGTAAGAGGAGCATACTGCTTTGAGCCAAGAGGACACAAGCAGACTACAACCCTGTCTTTACACACTAAAAAAAAAAAAAAAAAAAAAATGGCCTGAAACCTGGATCAAATTGAACAAGCAGTTTGGGAAATAATTAGCAGGATGTGAAATAATCAGCCAACCATATAGCAGAAAAAAATGGGAGTACTGCTGGAATGTGGATTAAAGAGAAATGAATAGCACGTCACGGTAAAGAAAAAATTCCTCTGGGCTGTGTTAACAGTTCCATCGGAACAACACAGGGTAGGCCACTCGGAGGCCTCGAGTGATACATGTGGTGGGTGAGACCGAGGAGGGAGCACTGACAGTGCCTGCTTTGCTCAGCACCAAGAGCTTGCCTCAGCTTCGTTAAAGAACCGACACGTTGGCCAGGACCTGCCATCTGCTGTGCAACAGCGTTATGAATTGGCTTGCAGCTGGTTATTTTTCATGCTTCTGGAGCCAGCCCAGAAGCGAGTTGGCTCTATTTGTAAATGTTTATGAAGATTAAACTGGACTGGCTGCTCTGTAATGATTTCCTGCAATAAAGGCTGGCTAAGGAGTGGAAGGGCTCCCTGTGGAAGCTGTCATCTTGCTTTAGCTGTGAAGAAGAAACGGCGCAAGTACCTCGTTCGGAGTTCCTGAAACCCTGATCAGACGAGGGGATGGATTACAGGATTTCAGAGGTGAAACGATTTCAGATGTAGCAGTCCCTGTGGGACACCCTGAGGCACTCAGCACCCGGCTGCTGGGAGCCTGAACCCCAACCCACACCTCCAAGCCCTTTTAGCTCGCAGTTTTACAGCTGAAGATCTTTTCAGAAAGGACTGCACAGAAACAGCTCTCGTTTAACTGACTTTTTTTTTTAAAATATAAAAAGCTTTTATTGTGTCGGGAATTAAATTAACTAACTCCTCACACGTGTACTTCGCACGGAATCAAAAAAAAAAAAAACCAACAAAAGAAAACCAAACAAACCAAAACCAGTACACAAACCACGAGCTAGTCAGCTAGGAATACCGTAAGGCACACATTCAAGTATTAGTGTAACAAGGTCCTTGGGTGGGAAGGCAGAGACTGGTGCAACTCTCTCAGCACAGCTTTGGTTACTTCCCATCACATTTACAAACACAAAGGCTTTCCCCAGCTGCGGTTCCTTTGTGGCTGAGCGCAGGCTTGTAACAGTTAAAACGGGTCTGCTGTCATTCATACATCATGTCAGTTTGATTAATTCATTATTGTGGGAGAGAACAGAGGCAGAATTAAATGCTTCTTCGCTGTCGTGATAGCTGCTCTGTGACTCCCCTGTGTCAGTCCATCTGCTACCAGGCTAAAACATCGCTCAGCTCCCACTCCCAGCCCACAGACCCCACGTTACAGAGCTCCAACCTTCTGTGCCGGCACGCTGAATTAAAGGGCACCACTGCGAGGTACCTGCTCCTAATGTCACATCCCATTACCTGCGTGGGAATTGGAATTCTCAACATCTCCTCAGTACGTGCCCTAGGAGTTTCACCAAAAAAAAACCCAACAAAAACCACTTCGTTAAAGTCACAATTGTTTTTAAACAACTGTGCTCCTGCAATGGAGTGTGGTATTTTTTCACTTCTTTAGCAGTAGGGGCTTCCAGAGGCCACATAAACCCTGAAAAAGGAGGCTCAGCTCTTTGTACATCTCGACGATAGTGTTACCTATCTCAAAATAACGCTCAGAGAAACATTTCTGCACTGAAATGACTGTAAACAATTAGTTGAAACAGTTCTCATCTGCATAAATGATTTCTCCGTTTACACTTCTTCCTTTTCACCACCACCTGCAGCACAAACAGCTCCTGCTGCGGAGTAGGAAAACCATTTCTCTGCCATGAAAACACAAGACAAGGCAACCTCACAGCAAGAGTCAGAAGAGTTTCATGCTAGAGGAGCACTTCCATGCACTGAATAAGGTTTAATTCTCTGTATGAGCCTTTTATTTGTGTTTAAAGCCGTATAGCAAACTTCTTGATTCTGATTATGCATCTTCATCAGATGCCGTTAAACCATAACTGTTTCCTTCCTCTCGTTTTGTTCTCCAGGTACCTGTAACGTTCAGACTTTTGCTTACACGTACCTCCGATGATCGGTTCTATAAGGAACGTGCTGCAGTGTTTTGTTTTGTTTAAAAAGCCCCTTAATTTCGTCTATCAGTGCCATCAGACTACAAAATATTAAATTATAAAAAAAGGCTGATATACACAATCCGATATCCAGGAGGATATTCTGGTTTGCACCACAGGTTGAAGGAAATGTTAGAGGTCAAGAAAACAGAAAAACAAATCCAAAAAAGCTTCAAAAACAAGCCACTTTTAGTTTGGATTTTCGTTTTTTAAAAGATATAATGCTCTAATAAATGTAATTTAAGGAAGGTCATACACATGACCAGCATCTGCAGTAGGTCACTTCCTTATTTCCCCCGCTCCCTCACAAAAATATATATACATATATCCGTATTTATATAAATGAAATGGTTTCAGATCCAAACGGACTCAATTCGCACGCAGGAGCCACGCGCTCGGAAGGCAGCGGGGCACTAGCACTCCGTCTCTTTGCTGTCCACCCGGTTCTGGCGCTGCAGTTTGAAGGACGCCGCCTTCTCGCTCCTCGTGACGGGGTGGTCCGTCAAGTCCTCGAAAGATTTGGCAGCCGAGCTGCTGTTCGGGAAAGGGTCCTTCTCGAACCCGTCCTCGTCGATGTGGGAGTCGGTGCTGGGGTCCTCCTGGATGGTGTCCATCCGTTGGTGGTCCTGCTTGGGCGCCGCGGCCGCCGGCGGCACGGCGGCAATGGGCTGCAGGGGCTGGTGCCGGCTGCTCGACTGCGCCGCCGGGAAGGGCTTCACGATGCGGACGGAGGCCGAGTCCAGGCTGCTCAGCATCTCCACGTTCTGCAGGGGGGAAAGCAGACAGGCTCTAGCTCGGGATTCGTGTTTTTTGCTGGTTTCAAGAACGGGTTAAAGAAAGGCACCCTCACGGAGCACCTGCGGCTCAGCTGGGTGGCTGAAGGCCGCCGCTCCCCTCTCTCCCTTCCTTTACAGGGAATATCCAACAGAAGTAATTCTTTGTATTGTTTTCTCTCAACAAATCCAGCTACGCTAAGCATTAAAGGCAGAAAGCCCTTCTATCTCTGCTGGTTTCTACTCCGTTTAAAGCAACACGGGTGACAGCTTCAGAGGGACAGAGGTGACAACCCAGCCCCACCTCCCCTGGGGCCTCGCTCTGCTTCGGCCAAACCTCGGGCTGGAAATGCAAGGTCAAGTCGGACAACACCGGGAGCTCAGTGCAAGGAAACAGCCAAAGGTACAGCCTGTGCCACATTTGGAACCCGAGGAGTTCCTTGAGTTACGCTAAAGAAGTCGCACTGAACACGGCATCAGAGACCTGAGGGGTCCACTCTGATCACACCCACATTCTGCAGCCCCGATTAAATTAAATTCTGTTGGTTTCTGCTTCTATTTGAGCATGGCTTGGAAGATATCCAGAGATTTCCGGGCATGAAAAATCCTTACAAACCTTAGTAAATGCTGATAATGGGCAAGAGAAAGGGAATAGACAAGGGCATGGCATGAGAAGTAGGGTAAAATGTTTAGATGCTAACAGTACTGCTTTTCTGAGCTGCTCAATACTGGGCAGATCCGAGAGAGACTGGATTTCTCTGCTAAACCTGTTACTGGTGCAAGGAGGCCACTGAGTACAGCTGCACCCGCTTCTGGAGCGTGTTCTTGACTGGATCCAAGTACAAAGATCCAAGGTGACTTTTATGGCACGCAAGAGCAATTATGGAGGACTCGAGGACTCAAGCTAACATCACCTCTGGTTACATGCACGTACATTACAGAGGCAATCTGCCTCCAAACTCTGACTCCAGCACATTTCCTCCAGCAGCTAAGGAGCTCTGCAAGGCTCCTTTCCCTCTCCCATGACAAAAATGACATTTCCTTGACAATATTGCAGTTATTAATAAAAAACAAGCTGTCAAAGCACCAGACAGGATGCCCAAAAATCTTTGCCAGAAGATGCCTCGAGCTGGACTGTAATTAAAATTTATCTGTGCACTTTACTGCTCTTCCCCTCTCCCAAATCAGCCTCTGCAAAGCGAGACATGTCACCACCTGCCAAGCAACGGGTCCTTGCACCCCGGGGCTGACTTTTCTGTAAGTGGAAAGCCTCAGCACACCCGGCTGCTAAAGGCCCTGCACACGGCTGTTCTGCAGCAGAGACACCACGTTCTGCAGAGATTTTTCTGCTGCGTTGCCCTGAGCTTTGCTGACACCGCTTAGCTGGGAACAAGCGGCCTGCGGTCGGAGCTGCCGAGTGACCCGTGCCGAGGAGACCCTGCAAGAGAGGCGCTGGCGGCGCTCGGCGGCTTCCTGCCTCGGGAGCTGTGGTTGGGGTGAGAAACCTGCCTTGTCAACAAAGTCAAGGCCCAGCTCTTACAGGAAGGAAAAACCAGACCTGCCAAGCCGCGGTGCTTGATACACCAAACACCAGCTTCGGCAAGAAAGCAGAGCTTCCCTCGAATCGATTCGTCTGTCCCCAGCTCGAGGCACGGGGCTGCAGGAACGTATTCAGGCAGCAACTTACACTGGGGCAGAACAGAGACTTGGTGTTCTCCTCGTACTGCTTGTCCAATTTCTTGTCCTATTGGGAAAAAAGCAAAAAGTAAACCAAAGCACACGCACAACAAGTTGCTTTCCCAGATGCAAACAACGCCCCTGTCCTAGTTTCCCTGCAGGGACACAGCAGGACAGGGACTTTCTTCCCCCTTCCCTACATCCCCTGCCTTCCCATCCGTCCCCCGGGCTGTGCTCACGGGGCAGCAATCCTCTGCCCCAACCCCACCCCACGCGCCCACGTTCTCAGTCGCTGTGACCTTTCTCTCTGCACCCATGCACTCAAGCTCAACCTACACCACTTCCTGCCCTGGGTGTCCCCACAAATTGTGGGGAGGGCCAGAGAAAACTTCGACTCTAATGGAAGTTATCAGAATTATGCTTGGGCAGAACCTGGAAGGCAGAAAAAAAATCTGCCTAAGGAAGAACAGGAATGGCTCCAGGAGACGGCCATGGGAGCATGGGGCTGCTAGAGCCCGGCAGAGTTAGCGAGAGTTTTGCCTGTTGAAGGGACACATGCTAGGTGCTCCCTCTGGGCTTTCCTAAAAGCCTCCCATCTCCTTCTCCCACGGACGTTTGCCAGTCACAACAGGAAGGGTGCTCTCCTACAGCTCAGTCCCAGAGGCAGTCATCTCGAGGCAGCTTACTCACCACGCAGTGCACAAGGATGCTGAGGGGAATCCAAAAGAGTAATGAGAAGACGAGCACGGAGCCCACTATATTATCTGCTAGGAACTTCCCTGGGAAATTAGTTCAAATCCATTAGTAACTTACCAAATACCATTTCGTGACTGTACACACAAATCCCCGTTCCCACCGCAAGCCAGCTCACAGGATTTCTCAGAGACAACACAGGCTGCAGGACTAGGCCAGCATAATGTAATTGTTTTTTGCCTTTTTTTAAGCATATTTGATATAATTTTCTAAAATAGTTAACAGTAACATTTTTTTCCCTGCTCTTCTCTGATAAGAAATGCTGACAGGCCGTAACATTTAATATCATGAGACTGGGAGCGGGCTATTTAGTTAGCCAAGCCTCTCTCAATTACAAAACACGCTGCACACCAGTTAGAAAATTCTGATTCTACAGTCTTGTGACAACAAAAAATACACCTACTTTTGAACAGAGATGCATACTGCATCTGCTTAACTAAATAGCTTTAATAATTACCCAGGAAATTTATTTTATATATATATATATTTATCTTAGAACTTAAGTTTGAAGGCCCCAACCCCATATAATCACAGGTATATGCCCAGCACTACCACGAACGCAGGCAGTGTTGCCCTGTCATTACACGAGCACCTGCTCATTAACAGTTTTGGGATGATTACAGTACCAGAGCAAGACCCAGTCCCGCTGGGAGGTGGCTACCTGCTCGCATTGCACGGCGGGGATCAGGACAAGGAGGCACGCTTACCCTTGCCAGCCAGTGACTCAGGCACACAGCTGGAGGTGGTTTTATTAAACAAGAGAAATGAAGTTCTCCTTTCCCAGTCTGTTGACATTTAAATCCCACCGAGAGGCCTACTTTAACTCTACTATGCTGCAGCTAGCTGACCTCTAACAAGACCGCTATTTCCTTTCCTCTAATTGACCTACTTACTGGTATTTAAACAAGAAGCTTGCTGGAAGAGCTATCGCCTCTTTTACAAGCTTGGAAGATGACTAGGAAATAACGGAGAGGAAAAATGCAAAATGCTCCCATCCCTTCAGCCTCAAAGGCAAGATCAATACTGTCAAATCTTATGCAAAAATATATCTGTACTTCAGAAACACAGCTGCTAACTACCCTCCTGTAGACGAGCAAAACCAGCCAGCTAACTCCCCCTGTGGTTTTGAGGTTTGTGTCATGAACTGAAGAACCCAAAGGATATGGTTACACATCTTACCAAAGGTATTGATACTAAGTTGGTCTATGAAATCCCAAAACCGTTCAATCACATCCTGTACTTGCTTCTCACATTTGCCCTGCAAAAGTAAAAAAAAAAAAAAAAAAATCATCTTAGGCCACGTAAGCATTAACTACTTGCTTCTTGGAGGGGGAGGAAGATGCCAAGATTTTAATGAAATAAAAGCTGCACGGACACAGCACTTCACACACATTCTGAAGAGATTTACTCATTCGCAGCTTCACTGGTCCATTTTTATTGCCTCTATTTTGCCTCCCACGTTAGGGGACACCAAACTGAAGTTTCTGGAGAAGTTTAAGCACTGGAAGCCTTAATTCCCGCTACCCACCAAAAAGGCTGCAGCTCTCAGGCACCCGTGGTTACAGACAGGCTTCCACAGATCTGGCTGTGCTGATTTAAACGCAGCAGAGCATCAGTCCTTCAGTTCTGCAGCACGAGGGCTGAGGTACGCCCTCCAAAATTCACGCCTGCCAACACCCAGCTTAGCTTAGCCGCTCGGGGCCTGCAGGCTGCGGCTGGCCACGCAGCTGCACGTGGAACCGGTCCCCGAGCGCCAGCGATCCGTCACATTCTCCCTGCCACGGGCTCGCTGCCCCCTGGAGACGCTGCCAGCCAGACCTTCATCAGATTGCTTCCTGGCCTGATTTACTTTAGTCAAAATTAACTGGGCTAATGCGCACAGCTGAAATAGCAAGCACTGCTAACCTAGCTGAGCTTGCGGCAGTGCCCAACGGCCGCCCTCACGCGAGCTGCAGGGAGCAGCAAAAAAAGGGCCTAGTAAGCAGTGGCAGAAGTAACAGCTTCACCTTGCTCAGCTCTGAGGGACTGTATCCCACCCGCAGCCTCAGACACCCTTTAGTATTTACGCTGTGGAGAGGTGAATGACGTTTCGGAACTCTGTCACACTGCTACCTGGAACCACTTACGTTTGTGTCGCAGAAGCCCACGGTACAAGGCTTCCCCTTGCGCAGGAACAGGAACTGGTCGTTAGCATCAACGTACGGTATGCACCTGTCCTGCTCGTCACGGCAGCACACCTTGCAGGAGTTATCCGTCTCTGTAAGAAAGCCACGGACTCGATCATCAGCCCCCAGCAGCACTGAGGGTCACCGCAACCCCAAACCAGGCAGATGTCCCCGGGCTGACCACGTTCCTGCCCAGCTTTCCAACGAGGAAGGCAGGAACATGCAAGGCACCCAGTTTTGGGCACTCCAATGCCAAGCCCAAACAACAGACCAACGCGAAGCTGAAGCAGATGCCCTGTTATTAGGGGACATAGCAGGACCAAGCTGTGCTAGCTGATACCCCAAACATGCAGGAATTAACAGGAGGTAGAATAAGTTCCACTTGTTGGAGGCTGCATCTGTCCAGAAGTCATTTGGCAACCCCCCTTACAATCAGAGGACAGCCAGACTTTCCCTCCTGTCTGCCTGGGGCTGAGGAAGAGGAGGGCAGGAGCGCCCTCTCCTTTAACTAGGGTGCAGACCGTAAGTCTTATTTAAAATTCTCAACCCAGAGGTTTGAGAATTTTAGAGAATTAAATTTGAGAATTGAGAATTAAAATTCTCAGACCTCCAGAGGACAGGAGGACATTCACGTTCCTTTTCCAAACAGAAAACACCAGCCCCAGAAAACCAACAGCTTAAACTCCAGTTTTTTTTTTTTTTTTTTAACCAGAAATCTGAGAGGGTCCATAAATTTGGCTCTCCAAGGGGTGAGCCGAGCTCTACCTGAGGAGCAGAGCTGGGACATTTTGGTCCAGCCCCACGTCACCCACCGTTGCATGCACATGACCGTAGGTTCTTCTCCCTCTCACAGAAGGGGACGCACTCCCCATCCTTGCACTTCCCCATGTCCACACAGACCGTGTCGTCCGGAGCGTTCCCTGGGGGAGGGCACTCGCTGCTGTTCCCTGCAGGTGGGGTCAACAATGGGAGGACTGTGTTAGAGCAAAGGGCAGAACACCTAGGGGTGCAAAAGAAAAGGGAAAAATGGAGAGAAAACAAAATCCAGACTCATCCCAGGGGGAACTCCAGTAGCTTTTTCTTAGCTTTCAGCTGCAGGCTGCCTGCCAAAGTCCCCCGAGAGGCAGCAGGAACTTTGGAGGCTTTCAACAACTCAGGCATCGGGGCACTCTGGTGACCAAGACAACCCTGGAGGCCCCGTCAGTAAAGCACCAGCAGCTCTGCCTTGTCTTCTTGCCTCCAGAAAAGATTATGAGGAGGAAGTAAAGCAGTGGGGAAGTGAAGCAGAGCTACCATAGAAAGGGTGGAATCACTGCAAGGTTCAGCTCATTCCTGTCCCCTCCCTGTGACTTGCCCTGTTCTTTTTTTTTCTTGAAGGGAAAGAAAAGGAGGAGGGGGGAAGAAGAAATCAACATTCTCCATGTTCTCCTGGGCAGTAACTCACCAAGTGGCTCCTGAACTACAATGAAACTCATTATAGGGCAATTTTGTGATGCTTAGCTGCTCTCTAAAATTAGTTGTACCGGACAAACAAAGGGCGCTAGTCTGAAGGCTGATCTAACAGGACGCTGCGCCCGGAGCACTTGGCTAGCTGATGTAAGGGAGGCAGAACCATGTCCTACCAGTGCAGAAAGACTCTCCTTTACAAGTGGCATTTATGGCTTCTTGGCATTTTTTCTGTGCGCTTTCAAACTGGCAGCCTTTGCAGCAGGGGCTGTTCCGATCGCTGTGGAAACATCAACATGAAAAGAAGAAATATTGAGCAACTTTTTTTTTTTTCCAAAGAAGTACGAGCACGACAAAGGCAGGGAAAGAGGCCGTTTAGAAAAAAAGCTACTTCAAGATTCACTCACTAGTTGAAAAATCTTGCCCTCTCTGCACCCCCTGTCACAACCATCCTCTACCCACTCTTCATTTACCAAAGAAGATGAATTGAATGCACACAAAGCACGACATACTGTAAGACAACACAAGGGCTCTTGTTCAAGACACTTAAATCCTCATTGTCATCATCAACTTGCCGTTCAACCTAGGACAAGATTTCACACTGCGTTCTTCCCCACAAATTTCCCCCTCCCTACCTGTCCTGAAGGTTTACTGCTGTATTCTGTGCTCTCTCCATCCTTCACCTAATGCAGAAGTACCCTCAGCACAACCACAGTCATTGAAGTTGAGGGAATTTCTTGCTAAACAGGAATTTAGTGAGTTTTCTCTCCTGCAGCACGGTGCAGAGCTGAACCATTCTCTCCCCGCGCATGAGAAGTTGCGGCTCCTTTCCCCTCACCTGCATTTGGCGCCGTCCTTCAGTTTGCAGTCTGCAGAGCAGCAGGGATCAGCCTGTTGGTGCAGGAGGCCGGGATCGCACTCCTCCCCCTCGTCCACCCTGGAGTTCCCGCACACTTTGTTGTTGCGCTCCTTGAAGCACTCCTGGGCCTTGATCTCTATGGTCCTATGGATGGATTTTTTGCTGCAGCTTGAGAACATCTAGAGAGTCACGAGGGGAAAGAGCAGCACTGAGGAGTGAACCTTTCTGTCAACAAGTGCATCTAAGACAGTCTCGGCCTGTGTAGACCTCCAAATTCTGGTGTCTCAGAAAGCAATAATCTCTCCATACTGACATTTTGATAGCTTGGAAAAAATTTAAGGTAAGAAAATAATGGCTGGGTCCGTAAAGGATGCACAGATATCCTCCCAGCCTGGCTCAGAGTCACCGAGCCAAACCCCGCTGCTGCTTCAGGAAGGGCAGCAAAGTTGCAGCAACGGGGACAGTCTGGGGTGCCTCCTGGCAGCAGGGTTAAGTGTAAACCCTAAAAAGTCAGACTAGACTGCAGGCTACTCAATTCCCTTGATATCTTGGTTCCTCAGCTGTGAAACAAGCACGATGCCAAGTCCACGGTGCAACTGCAGATTTCTGAGACTGGGAAGCCCCACTAGCAGGCTGTGCCATCTGGGAGCCTCTAACAAAACCACCCAAATGCTATTTAGCGCTTGCTGCTGCAGGTCCTGTATTTGAACCTTGCAGATGACTTGCTTCCAGGAGCATTTGGCCACAGCTAATTACAAACAATTGATTACAAACACTACTGGGACACGCTATGAGCTCCAGTGAAACTCAGAAAGCAAAGATCATCTTGCAGGGAACCCAGCTGCACACAAACATGTTTTCTTTTTATGCCTGATCTGTTTTTTCCCATCTGTTTCTACCTAGAAGAATCATTAGCTGAACAGTCTTTCTGTGCAAAGGATCACCGACCATGGTGGAGATGTGTGCGGAAGCAAAATTATGCAACGATACCTTATTGTTTTCGTGATCTCCACTGACAGCAATCGGATACATAACGTATTTCCCTCCCTGGTCTTCAGTGGGGGCACATTCTGGCAGACTGTCAGGATCATGCTCTGCTCCAAAGTTATGTCCAAGTTCGTGCGTCGTAACCAGGTCAGCCTCCTTTTTTGAAGAGTAAAAAAAAAAAGGAGTGCTGAAAAAAAAATCAGTCTGAGCAGGACAAGAGGTGATCCCGGCTACTTCCAAGCCACCTACAATTCTCAGATACACACTTAGATGGAAAAGCAATTTCCCCATTATCATTTTTTTTTAGAGGTGGGGAACTAAAGGCAAGTAAAATCATGGCCCGCTTCCAAAGGCACATTCCAGGACTAGGTCTGAGTACTATACAGCTGCTAAAAGCAAACTGCTGCCCTGGAATACCAGCTCTATTTTGTTTTCAATGCAAAGCAGATACTCAAAATATCTAGATCTGATTTTAAAAGGCATAAAAAGTTCAAACCAAAAAACAATCTAAACACACACCAGCTACCACCATTAGTCAATCTCTTGCTCAAACTTATCTTGCCAATATTATTATTCCTTCTAAATGGATGACTACATTACGACTGGTGAATAAGCTCCTCTTTTGCATGACTACTAGGAAAGATATCTACAAATGCAGCCCAGCAGGGGTGAATTTCCAACATTTTTACACGGCAAGACTCCTGCCGAGGATCCCAAATACGTGTCTCTCTTCATGGCCTTGACCAGCAGGTGGTGTCAAGCTCTCAAGGTGACAACCACAAAGAAAACTAGCACAGAAATAAAAGTTAACCACAGGGCGACTGCGTGGTTCACGACAGAGAAGTAAGTTTGGTGAGGAAACAGTCATTGCTGCTGCTCTTCAGGCACAGGAAGGACTACGTGCCGCAACAACGCGTTGCATTTGGGGGAGGGTTTTAAGCAGAATTGTTTTCTTCCTTTTTAAACCTGATCAGACACTGTGCACAACTCTCCCTGTGAAAAGAGCCCGTGCGCACCTACTGCTTCATCCCAGCTTTGTGACTCCTGCTGGGAAGACGTCAAACTCAGTCTCCTTTGTCAGCCAAGACAGGGCTCCAGCTTGGAGACTGAGCAACAAATGCAAATAGCGTGGCAACTGCTAAGAGCTCTTTGTCAACATCCCTCTAACACAAAGCTCCACTGTCTTTTTCTTTTTCTAGCTTCTTGACAGCTTCTGTGCCAAGTTTTAGCCCACACACCAATTATGAATTCCATTTATAATCAGGCTACAGCGACGCACAGCTGAGAAATCAGCAGAAGGGAAAGATGTCCAACTGCAAAAACTTGGGAGCTGCAAACGCAGGCACTGCTCCGGTATCTTTACAAGCGAAACAAATCTCACGTTCAGGCCTTTGTGTCTTCACTGTCTCATTAGCTATGAAAAAATCCAGAGAGCATCAATTTACATTAGTATTAGTACTAATAAGCCTATTTCTTGTCCTGTTTGAGAATAATTTTTTGTTTTAAGCAAAATACATTTACATTAATCTTTGGATATCAAAATCCTGTTTGTAGTTGGATAACTGCGTCTTCTATTAGACACTGGCCACATTTCCCCATCCCTGTTCTCAGTGAATTCAGCCTTCAGTTGCAGTCAGCCCCGACTCCTCTTGTCAACAAGGACAAAAAAAATGATAAGGGATCTGTGACCTAGATCCTTGTCCCCTGGGACCTGACTCAATCTGAGAGCCAGCAGCTTGCTTCTGACAGCACAGAGGCTTGTCACAATCCCAGAAAACTCATCACCAGCAAACACGTACGTACTCCAAACGTTCACTCTCCGCAGAGGAGGACACTCTCTTACCTTTGTGAGGATGGTTTTCCCATAGTTCTTGGTGCTGGTTAAGCCACTGTTCAGATAGATGTCTTTCTTTGCAATCTGACTGTAATAAGCTAGAGAGGTGAGAAAGAAACAAATCAAATTGACAAGCGTTTTTCTCGGTTTCCATTTTTTGTTGGTTATTTTTTTTTTCCTTTTTCTTTCTTGGAAGTGGATGTGGGACTATTCCTTGTTTGGCAAAATGAACAGCTTTATTGTTCTCACAGACTCACCAGTCAGCCTCTTGCCAGTTTTTTTTTTTTTTTTTTTCAGTGGGAGTTCTTTAAAGCACAGCACAAACAGCTCATGTATTGCAGTACAGGGGATAATACAAGAAATTTCCAAGACAACAGCATCTGCCATTCCAGAACTGTTGCAAGATGCACCCAAAGTGGAACTTGGTCTAGCCAGGCTGTGGTGGCTTTAACAAAGCTTGTTCAATCCAGATAGCCTCGTGACTTTTCTTCCCTCCCTTCTTTTTCTAGCTCCAGCCAAGAAATTGGCCATCTATTCTATCCAAAAGAGCCACCAGAGACTATGCAAATAACATGTCATGATCCCTGAAAGCTAGAAGAGGATTAAATACAAGTAACAAAAAGTAGCTTTCTACCCACAATTGGAAAGGAAGAAAAGAAAGTCTTGCCTTTAGGACAAATGCCACCGTGGCTGTTAGGTCTGGGAGAGCCAACATAAGCCAGTCCAAGCGTTCCCATATCAAAATCTTGATACGTGAAAAGATGAGCAAGGCACACGTGAGCTGCTTTCTCCGCAATATCAAAGCTAAATTGCTTTAAAGGAAAAAAAAAAGGCAAATCTCTGTAAAACTCTTTCTGGTACATATTAGATATCTATAAGCATGAACATTTATCTAATGACCCAGGCACCTTCTAAATCTGGTTAAGTTAGGAAAAAGCAGCTGTTGCCTGTCCTACAAATGTGAAGAAAGTTAAAATGAATGCCCAAGTACACTGTATGCATTTCTTTACGTAACTTGTCTATTCATTTCCCCTTTTTCACACAGAGGGGAAAACCAACTACACTCATTTGATGAAGGTCACAAGGCAGTGTCAGGGCCAGGTGTCCCAGGACTGCCTTTTTTGACTCAAGCAACATATTAATTCCAGTTGGCGTGTGCTCCATAACCATACAAAGAACCCCCTTACCATGGGCTACAGGGCACATCTGCTAGTTTGACTTTGTGCAATATCTGTACAGCAGACAAAGGAACTAACAGAGTTTCATCCATTACTACAGAACAGCTGCGTGAGTAGTTCTCTGTAAGGGCCAATTTATTAATGGTTACTACCTACCTCTAGCAGCATTTTCACATCCCAGGCATCCTTCTTATCATCGGGGTAACTCTTTGCCATGTTGTAATGCTTTTGTCCGGGTTGCACGTGATTTGGTTCATTGTGGATGATAATCTACATTTCCAAAAGGGTGACAAAACAACACTGAAAAACTGTGGTCACTTTTATGACTACAGAAAAGTTTTCAATGCAACTCTAAATATCTCAATAGATCTGCAAGCAGAAAAAAACAGATTCAGCACGCTCCCAATATTAAGTTTTCAGCCTCTGCTAATTAAGATACACTGACTAGATCTTAAGCAACTACACCTGCCATTTTAGAATAACAAAAGTTGTCACTGAGATATTGTGCTTTGAGATGCACGTTAAATCAAAATCAACACAAAAACAAATAAACTGTAACAAATACAACCAGGATTTACATCATTTACTTCTAGTGTAAATAAGCCCAAACCACCACAGAGTTCTAGTTAACCAAAACATATTTTAAAGGATTGCTACTTTCCTGGTAGCCTAGATTTAGTGCATCACGTTGCTTTCCCTCTCCAATCCCCCCCCCAACTGTCACTCCTTCCTTGTTCCTGGAGAGCCTTGTCCAGAAAAAGGGCAGCTAGCTTGTACCGTGAGAGTCCCCGTGTGCCACATTACAGTTCTTGCAGAACTTAAAGCAGATGGAGTCATTTTTAATGCAGGTTGCCAAATATCTATGTGCTAGCTTACAGGAGCCATCATATAAATTGAAGCCACTACATCCTCTACATCCAGCTGTATACCATCTTCTACGCTATCATGATATTACGATGTCTAAGTGCAGTCAATAAAGCTCTTCAAGCAGGATTTGTGGTTTTTCATCTGTGTTTGAGGCACACTCAGGCTTTATAAGCTAAGCACTAGCCAAAGACAAAAACATTAAGTATACGCCTAAAGAATATGTCTAAGAGAAACAAAAACTGCTCATATTCAGGAAAAAGGCACCTCTGAATTGAAATTACGTATAGAAAGATGCTCCTTGAGAACTCCCATCTCAAAAGCTGCAAGGAACTAGAAACGGACGTGCTGTGTCAAATCATCAACACCAGCAAAAAGAAAACCACTTTTGGATGCAGTTAATAATGTAAGATTTGGTTATTTTAGCTCTAATCCAGATAACAAAAATCAGAAACCCTAACATTTAAAATATGTTCTTATGCTTTCAATTGGAAACCCTTTGCATAGCTCAGTGAATACCTACCTGCTCTATCTGTATGCCATAGCCTTTGAAGGCCCCATTGTCCCAGGAAGTATTTCGATAGATGTCATCGACTCTGTCTATTAATTCAATCTGCGTAGGAAAGAAAAACAAGTTATTTAGTTCTGAGCTTTTGTGTATTTAAGTTCAAGGCACTCAGAGAAGCTGCAACATATTTATCTAGAAAACACTCACTTCAAATTAAAATTGAACCTCATAAAAGACAACAGACGTATTCACTGATCCAAAACCAACAGTGCTTGGATCCAGGGAGTATTATCAAATATCCCTGAAAATTTTCCATCGTAAAAAAGCAGTACAAACTTTGCTACTTATCACTTTCATCTGTGTAGTGGAAGAGATAATATTAAGAACAAGACATCTTGGGACACTTTGTCCATATAGTAGTTTTCCAAGTTTCTTTGAGGGGAAGGGCAGAGGGAACTGTTTTTACTGCTTTGTTTTAGCACTACATTTAACTGACCCCAAGGCCTGCTTCCCTCTCCCAGGCAGTAAACTATGATTTTTCCTCATTATGGTTCAAGTACAAGGTTCCAGAAAGTCTCTCGTCAGTGTTCACAATCAATACCTCCCTTTTCGAGCTGCTCTCGTCTTCTTAAAAAGAACCTTCTCCTAAATATAGACCATCAAAATTGCTCAGAATGAAAAATGACATTCACAGACACTCAGTAACAGCTTGCACTTGGTTTTTCCAATCACTGTCTTGTTTACAGCACACATCAACCCAGAGAACACAACGGTAGGTTAGCCTGGAAGAATCATATGTCAGATGCTGAGATAATCACATCTCTGAAAACAGATGAATTAAGGCTCTGTTACCTGGGGAATGTAAACATTTCTGGGGACAGAAAGGTCAAAAAGCCAGCAAAGATGGAACAGAGTGATTAGCATGTCAAAAACTCAGGCTCAGAAAGAGGCTCTTGAGAAAGAACAGATCTCAAGAGTGGTTTCACTTGTTTTCATCTCCAGTCCCAAAACCCACACTCTATTTCTGCTGTGGGGCTGTAGGCAGGTGTTCTATTTCATAACCCCACTTCCAACCAAACTAGTTGTCTACTGAGCCTATTTCTAATTTTATTGATCTGGACAGAGAATCCTGGAAGTTGTTAAAGTAGTATACGAGTTGTTTTTGCCTCCCATGTGAAATTTAAACATGTTTGGACCATTTATACCAAAATTCAAAGTCTAGGAGATTGTAGAACTCTGACTGAAAAAAACAATTAATTTTGGGGAGAAAATAGGATAGCTTCAAGTAGTATGCAAAGGGAAGGGATTTGAAACTTAAACACTATTTAACTACACTATCACTACTACAGAATATTTTAAAGCATGAATTTGCACTTCCCAAGATAAAAAACACACAAGCGTGATGTAAATACATATGCTGTAGAAAAGCAGTACAAGCAGTACGCTGTTATAACCACTGAATCATATTTTTCCCCATTTATTCCAACAAATCGTAACAGGGTATATTTACTTACCAAATAGTTTATAGTGGTACTCTCTTCCCCCCGGCCCATGTACTTGAAGAAACGATGATCTGCCACTACCAACATCTTGCACGTGTTTTTGGAGCTCTCTGGTATGGCTCTTTTCTTCCGGTAGACGCTTGCTAATGTGAGTGTTTAAATACAAATAAACATTCAATGAGCTGTCTGTGGCCACGTCTATTACCCACATTTAAGACCTGAACACAAGTCTGGATGGGTTTTGGTTGTTTTATTTTGGGGGAAGGAGGGGAGGGCACAACTCTTAAGTTTTGTCTTCATAACAGTCCTCAAACTTGTTGTAAGGAGAGGAATGTATAGTAAGGAAATTGAGTTATTCAATAGATTTACCTACAGAGTTTTTATGGTCGTCACCTCAGTCCTAACTCTCTTGCTCCTGTCCCCAGTCATTATCCCCATCCCTGCTGATGCAGTAGGAAACAGGAAGGATGGATTCACAGCTCTCAAAAACTCATCATAGCTCAAGCTGGATTCTTGGAGTGGCCACAGATACCAAACAGCTCCCAGGGCACAGAAGAATAAAGTTGTTTGAACATTCCCCTTAAAAAGCCTACCTACACTAGTGACAAGTTTCCTCCTTTCATCATTTTGGGCTTAGTTGGACGTGGGGCAGGGAAGAGGGCATGAAAACAAGTGCTGCTTTTTTCCTCCAGTGACTTAAAAGAGTTAAACTAGAAGGGACAACACAGATTATTGCCTAGGTTGTGATCTTACTTGCCTACACAAACAGAATTCAAGCTTTCAAAGGTTCTGCTCTCGCATGGTACAGATGCTCACCTTCATTTTGCTTGCTATCTTCCAGTCCTTTTGGCAGCAGCTCTTCTTCGTTCAGTTTTAAATAACCACACACTTTGGGGGATTGCAATCGTGAGAAATCTTTAATATCTTCAGATCTGTAGACCAGCAGTCTTTCATCTTGCTCGTTATCTATAAATCTCCACAGTGGCTGACAGCACAAGAGCAACAGAAATGCAGGTAGTTAGGAACGCAGTGAACGTAAAGACTGAGAAAAATACAT
Organism: Anser cygnoides; assembly: GCF_040182565.1. Lineage (NCBI taxonomy): Eukaryota > Metazoa > Chordata > Aves > Anseriformes > Anatidae > Anser > Anser cygnoides. Next base: position 106,619,014 of record NC_089875.1, read on the forward strand.
ATATATATGCACAGCCAAATCTCCACAGCTTTATGTGTACACATACACACATAAATTGGACTATAACTATTTAGTGCCTATAAATACGTTTAGCAACAAAAGTACACTCGCAAGAAAGTCAGCTGAATTCAGCCGTTTATGCTACACGGGCATCCAAAGACCTAAGGACGTCTTAACAGAGCAGCAGCAGCCATCTGATAAAGCCGTAGAAGAGAATTTTTCATTCCCTCCAGAATAAAAGCAATCTGAGGAGGCATCTCAACCTCCTCTGTTCCCTCCAGTGCAGTATTAAGACTGGCACAGCTCAGGAGGAGTTATCTGGAACACGCCAACAAATGTGCTGACTGGAGGCACGAGTTAGCTTCTAAGATAACAGATGATACGTAAGTGTGCACCACAACGCCATCGGAGCAGACTCTTCAACACTCCTAAGTCACTTATAAGTGAGCGAAAATTTCTCAAAAAGTCAAAGAAAAGCTCAAAATCCCAATATAAGCAGCTAACTGGATAGCAGTTGCATACTGAACATCGTTTGTTTCTAGTGCCACATCCCTATTACTATCTCTAAGTAACATCTACAGCACCAGCACCAAGCACAGCCCACCCAGAGGCAGTTCTCTGGGGAAGGCCAAGCAACCCAGACTCCAAGACTCCCTTGGCTTTAGGCAGTGCCCTCTGAACTCCAGACAACTGTTTCTTTGTGATAGTTAACCGTAACTTTCAGTTCACAGCAATAAGGTCCTGAAACGCACAGGCTGTGCCAGGCCAGCAGCCATACACATCTGTGGTATAAAACTGAGGGCAAATGCCCCATACCCTAGGGTAAGGCAGGATGGCATTAAGGATTTATATGAAGGCCCAGCGTTTCCAAACAGTGAGAGCCGTGAAGTAAAGGAAGGCAACAATGGTGCATCTTTGTCCACCTGTTGGGAACGGTCTCTGGCACCTACTGACTCTGACCACACATAGGCATGATCTCAGGTTGGTTAGGGGCCAAAGCTGACCCTGTGTGTTGGGTGTATGTGGCAAGGTTTTTGTTAGCAGGGGGCTGCAGGGGTGGCTTCTGTGAGAAGAATCCAGCAGCTGCCCCATGTTAGATAAAGGCCAGTTTCAAAGGCCAGTGGAGAGGAGCCCACGCAGGAGCAGGGGGTCTGGGGGGAGCTGCTGCCCGTGGGGGACCCGTGCTGGAGCCGTTTGCTCCTGGGGGATGGACCCCGTGGTACGGAGCCGTGTGGGAGCAGTTCTTGAAGAGCTGCTGCCTGTGGGCAGCCCCTGCAGGCTCAGTTCGGGAAGGACGGCATCCCGTGGGAGGGACCCCACGTGGAGCAGGGGCAGAGAGTGACCGTGAAGGAGCGGCGGAGATGAAGCGTCAGGGACTGACCACAGCCCCCATTCCCTGTTCCCCTGTGCTGCCTGGGGGAGGAGGTAGAAGAAGGTGGATGAGGGGAAGGTATTTTCAGCTTGTTTTCTTTGTTACTCACTTCCCTAGCTTGTTAGTAATTGGCAACTAATTATATTAATCTCCCTACGCAGACTCTTTTTTGACTGTCACGGTAATTGTTGAGTGATCTCCCTGCCCTTATCTCAACCCTTGAGCCCTTTCCATTGGATTTTCTCCCCCTTCCCCTTTGAGGAGGAGTGAGAGAGCGGCTGTGGTGGAGCTCAGCTGCCCAGCTGGGCAGAACCACCATGCCCAGGGCCGCTAACAGCCAGGCAGCACGGGCAAGCTGTGGCCTCAACGCCGCTGCCTACCTTTACTTAGCTGTTCAGACATAGCCGTAGCCATGGCAGAGTAAGGAGCTGTACTGGAAACTGAGACACGCTTACGTTATTCTTGGACCACAAACACTAAAACTGCTTTCAATCACAAGCAGCTTCTACAAGCTCTCAATGCAAAGCACAAGTAGAGTGGTTTGGGTATTCCAGTCACATTTTTATACGAGCAGGGCTGGGTTTCTCAGGCTTACCTATAATTCTGAATGTCTTCTGGTTTGGAGAGGATTGCAATACCCATATAACACTTAGCCATAATTACTGTTATTGAGCCATTCTAATACAGCTTGTGTCTGGGAATAAACTGCTCTGAACAAGTCATTAGGATAGTCTTTAATTTATTTATTGAATTCTTTTTTAAACCAATAGTTTAAAATAACACAATGAAAATGGGGGAAAAAAGAAATAAGGGGGCAAGAAAAAAAACCACATTTTTTTTAAACAAAGCTCAAAGAATGGGAAAAAATCCAATACCTAGCAAAGTCAAAATTTTGGAAAGCTCAAACCTCAACTCTGCTCCAAAGGCTGCATTGTTTATTATTCTAAAGAACATGATCACCACTAATTACTAATGTTATCCATTCCTGTTTCTAAAAGACCTATCTCCTTCCAGATATATCTAAAATATGCAAATGTCACAGGATGGCACTCACTAATAAAATTCAGCACAAAGTCAAATGGGTTTCACATTTTTCTGCCACCTCCCTATTCACCACAAAACAAACACCACCCACCAAGCCTATATTGAGCCACAGAGGTGTCACTGTGACTAGCTAGAAACACCCACAGGAGAAAGAGCTGATTGTCTGAATACTGCTTTCAACAGTAAGGCATACCTCAATATTGTATTCTTCTCCATCAGTATTGATCCTTACTGTAAAGTCTTCATCCCCAATATGTGCCACAACCTTGGAATTATGCTCCCCTTTAAAGATTAAAAAAATAAATCAGCTCCATTTGCATGCATTCCTACAAAGACACCAATTTTTGGTTGTTGGTTTTGGTTTGGAATTTTTTTTTTTAATATTTCAAGCCAAATTAACCTCCTCAGTCTCTGGAGGACACTATGCTGAGCAGTTTGAAAAACAAAAAAGGGAACCAGCACTCTCTCTTCAACCTTAACCTCCCAGTGGTCATAAGCATTAAGTCTTGGATTTAACTGATAATTTTCAGGTAGCGTTGTGATGGCTCTGAGGATTAATAAAAAGACACAGAATATTTCTGCCAACACAAGCAGCTTGGATCCCACCACTATCAGACAGCAATTTCACAGCGTCAGCCTGCATTCCAGTCGAAGAGACTTTCACCACATCACAAGGGTGACAAACATCAAAACAACTTAGCGGAAGTATTAATGGTAGACTAAAGTGGATCAAGACACCCCTTCTTTTCAGAAGAGAATCCCATTTATCCCATCATAACCTCCAAAGAATCCCATTAAAGTAGTTTAATATAACAATCTGGGCAACACTGCATCGCCACTACCTGGGTTTTGCATTCTGCGACAAGAAGTATTTAAACCCCCAAATTCCAGATGGAATTAAAAGCACCATTATCATCTTCAAAAATTAAAAATAAAATCACAAGCTGCTGCGTGGGCAAATTTATCTTCACACTCTGCCAAACTAAACAGAAGAGCCCAATCTTAGGAGCTTGGTGCAATAGCTTAAAAACAAAAGAAAGCAAAGCAACAACAAAAAAACACCGTCAAAAAAACACCACCAGAAAAAACGGAGTGGCATGAGAATAAGAATAAACTCTACTTATTCATCCTAACCATATTTGATGAAAATGAATGCAATATACCATTTGCTTTGGCCAAGAGCCCAGCTGTGCATTCTCAGCAGTGACACACAGCCTAGTCCATACTAACCAACAACGTGTCCAGTGAAAAAGTCTTGCCATTGAACACGGTACTCCTTTTCCTTGCCTTCGCCATCCACAATTAATGCTTGAAATTTTTCTGAAAAGTGTTCAGCAGTTGCAGTTAAGTATAATTTAAAGTGCCTGTAAAAGAATTTACTTCCATTTATTTTTAAGCAAACTATACACACGAGAAACAGAAACAGCTTCCTTTTTACTGAAGGTCCAAAAGAAGTTAGAAAGCATTAACTGTGATAAGCAAACTACAAAAACATGTACTATGTAATTCATAACTGTAAATTGTTAGTACTTTATAGAGGATTTTTAAAGTGTGTTAAAGATGTTAAATTAAAAACATCCACAGGAGTCGTGGTTTGCTCATGATGCACCTTCTCGATACGCATTCAAGCGAAACCAGACACTGCTAACGTATCTGACCTAAAGGAAATCAGGCCAGGGAATCTGTTCACCTGTTTTAAGTTAAATTATCTTAAAGCTCTTGTTTTCGAAAAGAATATAGTCAGAAACCATAAGCAGAAATCTGAACTCTGTAGATTTTTGTGTGTCCCAAAAACACTGGTTATTGCAGAGTGAAGACCTACTCAGGAAAGGATGCACATTGGCTCTTGCCTTCCGTGGTCTGTGGGTCAATGATTTTTGGTTTGTCCCTCTATAATTATTCTGTAATCATCACTGGCAGTATTGCAAACTATTTGGTGCAGTGGAACCTCACCATGAAGGCAGGGTGTACGAGGCAGGGCAAGACAGGGGCAGCCAGACAACATCTGATCCTGTTAACCTTTTATAATTGCTACTTAAAAACTACCCCCCAGCAGTTAGAGACAAAAAACCATAAATACAACTTGCAGGACAGTTGTAGTTGTAGGGGACAGCTGGAGGAAGGCACATGAGAACAAAGTAGGCAAAAGATGTCAGTGGAACAAAACCGACCTACGCTTGTTAACACAAAATATTCTTCTCACCTCCCTCCCCCATTTCAAATTCACAGTTTCAGCACTCAGATACCTGTAAGGGACTTGTATGAGACTGAATAGCACCTCTAAAACTTTCATGCCTGCTTTCTTTACCATACTTCTCCCCCAGTGCTTATAATTCCCATCTTGTTAAAGAGGTAGGGTTCTCATCAAATGCAGAATTTACACATGGTAGGAGCAGGATTAAACCTCTGGGTGGGAGGAGTATCTCTCGGGCAACGTGACACACACCCTCCCCAAATTGAAGGCAATAGATTTTCAAGAACCAGAGGACAGTCAAACATGACAGCGTTGCCAAGATGAGGTAAAAGTGGAATCCATCCCAATAAGTGGAAATAATCTACACGAAACTAAACCTAAGAGAAAGACCCAAGAACAACAACAAAAAAAACTAAGAACAAAGCAAGAGAAGTCTTAGATGAATGCCATTTCTACAAACAGAGCGATACAATGGAGCCTGACAGATTTTTGTGTGTCCTCTGAGTCTCTCTGAAGTCACTCACATAGCCATGCAGTTCAGTAACTTAAAAAGAACTGGCCAGTCATGGCAGAAAACACAGTAACTATGTCTGAGTTTGGAATTGTGTCTCATTCATCGCCAACCGAAGGAAAATATTAGGCTATTTCATTGCTGATGATTTAATTACCTTTGCAGGGCTGAAAAACTCAAGAGCCTCTCTACGTGTGTCTCGGGCTGGAGGTCTCTCTTCCTCAGCGAGTGTTGCTGGATGCTGGACTGAGAAAGGATATCATAGTCTGAGAGCATGGATTCAACTGTGTCTGGAAAAACAACAGAGAAAGCTTTATAATTTTGAGAAGCTCTTTCACAAATGCACACATAAAACGACAACATCGAGCCTCCTGTAGCAGGATCACAGTTTGCTCTAATTTTAGGAAAACCACTGTACATTTCTGTAACGATGCATTTTGTGCAGGCAAGTAGAAATCACAGCATGAAACAAGACGTGATCAGAGATGGAGAAACAAAAATTATTTCACATCTTACAGCAGTTTTAGAGCAACTAAGCCATCGTTTTTACTGCTACGGCTGCGCAGAGCTCACGCCCTCCCTGGCTGCCTCCTGGAAACCAAGCCGGGGAAGACATTTCCCATTGCTCTGGGATGAACAGCTTTCCCACTTTGCCTGCTGCTCCCCACAATCATTTAAAATAATTTAACTGAGGAAACTTCTACCAAGTTCACCGCAGGTCAGGACTGCGGTTATTGCCTTTCTGTCCAACAGCAGCCAGAAAATGGAGGGCTGCATACCTTAATTCATCAGAAATAACCAGCCAGGCACCTCATGCAAGGCATCGCCATGCTCCCCAGCTTCTTACCATCATAGAACACTCCTCCGATTTCCCTCCTCAGAACATGAAAACCTCTTCAGAGACTGACTTACACCACCCAGCCACGTAACCTCATGCATTTTATTACAATTTAAAGACAGCAACACCGCTGCTGAGCGTCACGACTAACGAGCTGAGTTTTACTGGCTTGTGTGCAACACGTCAAGGCTGTCAACTTGAAACCCAGACCGATACGACCCCTGAAATAATTCCTTTTTAGTTTTGAAAACCTGACACTCATTACCATCACTTAACCCCAAATCAGAGAATATTGAAGCTGGCAGGAACCTAGAGGCCAAAGGAGCTTTTAGGAACGGGAGTACCACTGAAGTCCTGGCCAGTGCAAGCATCTCGCTTCGTATTTCACGAGGAGGACGGCGGGGAGAACGAACCATCAGCGTGTGCATGTACGCTGCAAGGGGGGAGCTGAACCGAAAAAAAAGAAGCTCCTCACACCCTTCTCAGCCCTGCACTGGGCCACACCAGCACAGGCACATCCTTCCCAGCCACCAGCCTGCTGACAGCTAGGCGAGACATCTGCGCTTTCTTGCCCCAGAAGCCACAAGGCAGCAGTTCCCAGGCTGCTCCAGAGCGAGCCGCCCCTCCCCTGCCGTTTAGCAACACAGGAAGGGCAGCGTGGTTGCAATTTCCTGATTTCTGTTTACAACCCTTGCAGGTCGAGAGCACCTGCAATAGATTACGGAGCTTTTGGGATTATATGCAAAAGCAAGTTTCCACCACCTTCCTCTGCGGCGTTGTTTTTCCATCCTACGTGCCCGGCTGCTGCGTGCCAGGTGCCTTCAGCGCCTGCTCGCTGCTTCACTACAGGGAGAAAATACCTTAAGAAATAAAAAAGCAAGTATCTGTTTTCTTTAAAAAGCCCATTATATCTCATTGGTATGACACCTTCTCTCAACCACATCCACTTGGGAGGAGGGTAGGGACAGGCAAGGAGAACGAATTACAAACAAACCTCATTAAACTGTCTAGTCCTCGACTCTTTTTAATTAAATGTGAGATTCTTTCCACACGCCCAGAGAAAGCAGACCCCTCAATTAGAGCCAACGCTGATACACGGGATGCCAAACGTTGGCTCACGACACATTTGAGGTATGTGGGCCATGAAGCAAGAGAGGTGTGGTCCCACCGCTGCGCTGCGCGGGGACTCGCACGGGGACTCGCCAAGCTCAAGGTCTGCCCGAGAGGCACAACCCCAGCTGCAAAACACGACGACTTGCGCTGCTTTCCACCCCTGTATGCAAAGCACAGCCCCAAAGCGGGGGAAAGTCATGCCAAAAAAGCAAGAGGCAGCTGCCGTTACGGCCAGACAGAACGGCTTGTGTCTCGGTTTTGTGGCAGGAGCCCTGAGAAGCCTGCTAAAGAAATCAGGTTCTTTATTTGCTGGGCAAAGGGAACTTCAGAAGTCCCGCTCCGCCCCAGCGCACACACATACCCGCCTGGAAAGGGAAATGCCTTCCAGAGAGACGGCAAACGGGGTAAGAACAAGAGCTAGGGAGCTGGTGGAGATGAGTAAGAGTTCTCTCAAAGCAAGAGACGCAGCACGGGACACTCCTAGTTCCTGTAACACCGAAACAAGAAAGCACTTGTTAACGTTTCCTCTTACCCTTCCGAAATTTGTTTGCTTTTCATTTTACTTGCGACATATAATTAGCTTCTAGGACATGCTGCTGCTAGACACAAACCTGCGAACTGATTCGGGTATCAGACAGACGTGGAAACAATCTGTTTGTAACACGCCCGAACCCAAGTTTTTCTGTTAAGTTTCCGTACTGTGAAAATGAATCCGTGCTCATGGCTTATTAAACATGAAAGATGAAGCGTCTTCGTTTCAAACAAAATGCAGAACTGTGCAGAGGCCAGCTGCACGGCAGTCTGTGGAGGGCAGCCACAGCAATCACATAGCTGAGTACTTTTTATTCAAGTGTAATAATCTGTCTGGCATTCCTTCTTCATTATCTTCACCGTGGTCCAAGAGTCCTCCCCTATGGGCTGCAACAGCACCGAGCTGACTCAGGTTTTCCCAAACCACTTTCCTGCAGTTCCTTCCCTTCCGTCCCCTCCTAGATTGCTGCATTCCTCTCTTTTTGGAGAAGGACACCTTAATTTCATCCTGATAACCCCAATGCTTATTCATTTTTTATTATTATTTTGTGGTAGTCAGCCTTCAGTTTATGGTATCTTCTCTCCTGGGGAGAACCCCCCAAAATACCCACCGAAGGCACTCAGGTTTGTAAGAGAAACTGGGAAAGAACTCGGTGACACAGACGATAATCCCAAATCCTCAGGAACAAACCCACAACAGCAGATTCCCCCGCTTGTAACCTTGAACTCACCAGTTTTTTCCCTCCTTTTCTTTCACTTCATTTTAAGGCTAAATAAAAGTCCACTACCCCCAGGCTTTGCAATTTAACACAGGAAAGTATCTTTTAAGGAAATTATGGGCCAACGCGCATTGCATCAGACTCCTCCACCAGCAAAGAGCTCAAGAATGTGCTGGGCAACAGCTTAGTGGAGCTGGAAGCCACCGCGTATTTGTTAAAGAAGAGGAGGTTTCTCTCCAAGTGTTCTGCTACCAATTCAAACACCAATGGCATCTTCCTCCGACCACCCTGGCTTTCAGAAGCAGAACAGTAAATTCCCATGATCTCATGCCCAGGCCGCTGCCCTGAAAGCAGCAAGTAAATGTGGCAAGTCAGCCATTTCAGAAGCATTCTTCTGAATTGCACTATTCGTTCAAAGGTTAAGCTTTTTGAGAAACATCAAGTTTTAAAGCAGAAGATGTGATTAATATTCTAAAAATCCTCCTCACAGTTATCTGATGATAGAAAATACCTCTGGTTAAAATGCAAGATCCAACAGTATTTTAAGATGTTACCTTCAGGAATTAGAAGTGACCACAAGATTATCAGAGGAGTCTGGAGGACTGATTAATGGATATTGCTTCTCCAGCCATCCCAAAAGGAATAAAACCAGAAATAAATCTGGTGTGGAAAGGCAGAGGGATGGGAAGATAAGCCTAGAGAGAGTAGTCCTGGAACGAGCACAGCAAGCACACTCAGGGAGGATTTTGCTGTGTGACTTACATCAGTGGCACCTCCAAGCCTGAAACAAAGGCTCGAGCCTGTATTTTGTGCCACCTGACTGACTTCTAACCGGTATCAAGCACTCAAAAGCTGGTCAGCAGCTCACGAATAACTCTTCTGATTCAGCTGGGCAGTGGCTGAATGGCCGAAGGGCTCCACATCCTTCGTTAAACCATCCAGTGCCATTCTTCTTTGTACCCAGAAGCATGCGAATTAAAGCACAGTAACCAAACAGCCACCTCAGCTCTAACACACAGCCTAATCCGGACCAAAAAACGCAGCCTGGAGTCTTTCCAACCTGAACCATCTGAGCTGAAACAAGCCTCCACCCCAGGTGGAAGAGCTGCCCTCGTGCTTGTGGTGACAGCGGGTCACTGCTGGCCACGCAGGAGGCTGCTTAGCACGAGCCTCATCCGTCAGGAGGTGATGCTGTCATGCCTAGATGTCTACAGCTGCCTTCTCTTAGCAGTTTACTCTGCTTTCAGGGAACTGTTAATGAAGAGGACACGATGAGGAGATCCAGCTGGGGGAAGCTGTTCTGTAACCGTCCATTACAGGCACTGCTACATCTTCCTCCGGTACATCTGGTACGGAGCCATTGCCGGAGACAAAAAGTGAACTGAAGCACCCTCATCCCACGCGTGTTCCCCACGGTTGGGAGAAATCACCTTTACTTGTTTCCAGCACAGTGCCTGCTGTTCTGCTCGCGACATGTATGCGAGCAGGAGAACGCGTGTGAGAAGCAGGTTCGGCGCAGGAGCTCGCTGTGCCTCAGCCTGCTCCTCAAACACAGCACGACGGAGGCTCACGCTCTGCTTAGACACATTTCTAGACAAACTTGTGAGACCCGGCCAGCCACATCGGCACCGCCGAACGGTTCAAAAGGCATGCTTCTGAATCGACCCCAGCTGCAGCGAACTTGCTAAACCACATCAGAAAACGAAGTGCCTGCCTTCAGTTAGTCACCGGCGTGGCGCAGACGAAGCCTCGGGGTACGGTTACGCAGACGTGGTGCTGGGAGGGAAGGCAGGCATGCGGCAGGCTTACCAGCCACCAGCTACCCTACGGTGTGCTCTGCCTGCAGTTTAAAACCCCCTCGCACGCCTGACACTCACAGAAGGGCCCCAGCGATGGATGCTATGGAAAAGCCAGCAACCTACAACCACCCCCTCTAGCTCATCTCGGGACAGCCTTACTCACTTTATATTGCCTCAAAGCTTTTTCCCTACAGTAAAATATTGATACTGCCAGTATAGATCCGTAAGTGTGCAAATTTTATTTAGCAGAAGCCACACAGATCATGAAACCGCTGTTTCTGGTTATTCTGAATACAGCTGAATACCCCTGATGGCTTCTACGTGTTACCTCAAACACTACCAACCTTGACGTTGTCTCTTCACTGAGCACATCTTAACTGGGGACCAGCGAGGAACAGCATTTACTGTTTGATCTGCTCGATTTAATAACTCAATCTGTCTTATCTGTGAAAGCAGAGAGTACTTTTTGGAGAAAAAAAAAGAAAAGCAATATACCGCTCAAATATTGACATTATAAAAATAAGGAAGCCCCCCGAACTAACGTCCTCACACTCAAAGTGAAACAAGGGCAATACAGCTGTCCCGTCTTAAACCGGAACAGCATCACGTGACGTGATGCTCAAAAAAAAAAAAATCGCAAAAAATCGCACTGCTTTCATATATCCTGCAGACAAGAACAGCCAAGTCACAGGATGCAGCCTTCTCTGGAAAGAGATCATTTGTCTGCCTCTCCCAAAACTGTCTCACTACTGAGCTTAGCCACTCCACGCCACAAAATCCTGACGCTTCCCAAAAAAAAAAGAGTTTGAGCGGAGCTGATTCTAGGCAGAGACTAGTTACTGTCTGGGCTACCCTGGTGAGACCAACCCACTTCTCCCTGCCTGGCTGCATTTCTTCTCCTTTGGGATATGACCTGGCATTCGCTCAGATGGGGCCTTCCAAAATTCAAGGCCCATCGCTAGTACTGAGGGGCAGAGCTTGGCAGCTTCAGCAACAATCTGAAAGATGAAACATGAAATCAGGGACTGCAAGGGATGCCACGTACTTGTTCCACGCTGCCTTCACTGGGGATCAAAACTGAGGAGGTCGCTGCTATGGGTACCTCTCTGCAGAACAGACCTGCCTTCTCCTCTCACCCCCCAGTCCATGAGCGACGTAGGTTAAAAATGCAAGTTTCAAGGAGAAAAAACAACAACAACAAATAGTGCACATTAAGAGCAGCATGGGAGGACAAGGAAGGATATTGTGAACAGAGATTCGGGCACGAATCACACAAATACGGGCTAAAAAGCGGACAAGCTGCAGGCTGACAGGCAGCATGGTCACACATATCTGCGAGGATGCCAGTCACCAGAAAGACCATCAGAACCACTGGTGTTGAAAGGACTGCAGGAAATCCCCCAAATGAGCAAGTTGCACATGAATCCTGTAAGGATGGCTTGGATGCCACGCACGGCAGGATGCACTGCTCTCTGCCATGTGTAATAAAAGGTTACCCAAGAGCCAGGCTACTTTAAGAAAGGACGTCCCTTGATCAATCTGGGAAAGGGGCAAACTCCTGCAGGTTATAAAAAAATCTGGTGGGGCAAAAAAAAAAAAAAATAATTAAATCAACCTGTTTACAGCAGATGTTAAATATAGACTTCTATCTCAGATATAAATCTCTACCGACTATTAGATGGATAATTAAATCCTGGTGTAACTTTAAGAGCTCATTCGGGAGAACTCTGTGCTGAGCTGGCTGGCCGCGTGCCCCTGCTCGGCCCTTCTAACCTCAGAGCAGAAAGCCGTGCTGGGGCTTTTGCACAAACAAAAAATTCCCAAGCAGTAAAAGGGTGAAATTGAGATGAGTCACTGCTGCTATCAGCCACTGAAGTTGTCAGTTTTTACTCTGGAAGAAAAGAACAAGCATACAAAGAGAAAACAGAACAAAAAACTTGAATGCAAAGAAGTATTTTACTTCTTCACAGAATGGCTCAGGTTGGAAGGAACCTTAAAGATCACATCTTTCCAACCCCCTGCCATGGGCAGGGACACCTACCACCAGACCAGGCTGCCCAAAGCCCCATCCAGCCTGGCCTTGAACACCTCCAGGGATGGGGCATCCACAGCTTCTCTGGGCAGCCTGTGCCTCACCACCCTCTGAGTAAAGAATTTCTTCCTTACAACTAATCTAATATTAAATACCCCTACAGAAATGTCTGCCACTGCACAGCACAAAAATCACCCTGACAACTCACACTCAGCATGGCAGGCTACGTCTGTATCAAGCATTTGCCGCTTGCACTAGAGACAAGGTGAACAGGAGACTGTATTTTTATTACTTAGCCTGTAGTGCTGCCTGTGGAAACCACTGCATCTATAAATACCTGCTGCGATTCTGAAATAATCCCACAGCATCCTGGGCTGGCATCACACGCTGCAACACCCTGTTATTTGGCTTCGTGTTCTCGGACTCTCCTCCATGTGGTGCACTGAGATACACACCTGAACTTCAGCTTTGGGAGACAAACCGCTAAACTGGCTCGATCCGAAACAGCTGTCTTGCTTGAAAGGATATTAAAATAGGGTAAGAAACGGGAACAGACATGGCAGACCATGGTAGCGAAATTAGTTATGTTACTTGCCCCTTACTTAAGTCTTGCCGCAGTCTCTATAGCACGGACTTCAGTCCAGAAGGACAAAGTTTAATCCCACATAAGGATTTTGTCACTAATTACCTCACTGCACACTCTTGACACTGAGGTAAACTTCCAGCCCGTTAAGTCCCTTACAGATGGTTATATTCCAGGCTTTTAGGACTTCCTGTGTTTTGGCACACTAACAGTGATGTGTAATTTAAAACTGACTGTGAATGATTTTACACTACCTCCTGTATCACTCAGCTTCCCCAGTCGGTTCAGGAACACCCACTGCCATTTGTTTTTTTCACTCAACAACTTGTAAATTGTCGTCCACGATACATCATGTCCATGATGCGTGATGTCCATCGTCCATGATACATCACTCAGGTTGGTACTGAACCATTTCTAACGGGCTGCTACTTTAGCTGATGCAGTTTATTTTCAGTTCTGTCTGGTATTTCAGCAGTCTGGAGAGAAAAACGATCCAAGCAGAAGTTATCTGCCTCTGGTTTTATTATTGGTCTTTTCTCTATTGCAGAAGTGAGTGGTTCAAAGACCGTTACCTGCCCCAGATAGTAACAGCTGTATTTCTTTCAGTTCCCTGCCTAGCTTGTGATTAAAAGATTTCATTTAAAACAAGTAACGTTAGATTAATGCAGATTTTTATATATAGTAAGACCATATGCTGGGCAATCCCAGACACACGCTGGGTAGTGGCAGCTCACTAGTAACACCACCTTGCTGTAAAACAGACTCGAGCAGTTCAGACGGATGCATTCGGCAACACTGAAGCTGGGTACTTGCATCGCTGTTCCTTTCAAGTCCATTAAGCCCTGTTATCATACCGATGTCTGAGCTCCAACAAGCAGCATAAATATTTAATAGTTATAAAAGGTTATTTCCAGAGATAAAGGACAACTGAGAGGGGAAAAATTAAGATACGCAACATTAATTTTTCAAAGGCAAAACTATAATAAGTCATTGTATTGACTAGTAGAGGATCTCAGAATACCACGAGTTGGAAGAGACCCATGAGAATCATTGAGTCCAACTCCTGGGTCCACACAGGACCACCCCAAAATCAGAAGTGACCAACATCTTTTCATCTACTTACACTATTCTTTGTCAAATTCCGTTTTTCCCTATCCTTTGTCCTTGCTGAAAAAGTATGAACTTTCAAAGAGATAGGCAAGAAAGTTCTTAACTATAAGATGACAATCCTTGAAACTTCATTAAAGAGACCACTTGTCAGAAATCTGAATTATTTCAGTACAGAAAACAACCTCTGCGATTAAACAGAACAAATCAGAAGATATGTTAGAAGATATTTTAGAAGACTGAGCTGTGTATAAGATTAGGAAGACAGAACTCCAGCAAAAGATAAACATAAAAACACAGTAAAGTAGGAGAAAACATTTCAAAGAGCAGCTTGTCAAAGACATAAAGCTAATACTGGCAGTAGCTTTTATTATAATGAAAAGAAACAACCCAGAGAAATATTCAAAGGGGCCTGTAAAACAACTAAGCTGCAAAGATGACCCCAAGAACAGATGCTAAAGGCCAGTACCAAAAGAATAATTCACCTTTGCATTCACCACAGAGGAGACTAAGGTTCCCCAAAAGCTTGTCATGACATGATGAATCTAAAGAACTGCCTCCAGTTAAAGACTCAAGAAAAGGGGCTTTAGAACAAACCAGTAAAATTACCAGTAAGTCAACAGAACACGAATGTATTAACCCAAGAGTTATAAAGCACCGAAAAGATGAAACTGGTCAACTACTAATCCTGGCAGGCAAGTACGGTGCCACCGGTCTTGCTCCTGGTGGACTGAAAGGTGTAAGAGCAGCACCAATTTCCAAAACCATTCCAGGTACCACGTAGGGGCAAAATATGCTCACCTTCCCTGACAAACTGGTAATAAGAACAGCAAACTGTGAATTACTCAACTTGTGGCTGAATAAGATCCTAGGGAACAGTCTATGCTACCTCTTTATGGAATTAGTGCCTATTTAGTAGCTTTCTGAAAGGATGAAATGTGTGGATAAGTGTAACACTATTAATCAAGCATGCCCAGATTTTTAACAAATTTTAGACAAGCTCTCTCACAAAATGCTTCTATAGATTCAATTTACTGAATGAGAGAACAACAAAATCCTTCAAGAAAACCAGGGTGGAGTAAGTGTGAAATAACGCACGAGAAAAAAAAAATCATCACTGTATTTGTGACAAGCATTTCAGCATGGTTGTCACCACTCAGAAAAAAATATCTTGGAGTGACTATTCAACAAGAAGAGAGACCAGAAAATTACTCAGAAAGAAAACAAAACCAAAAGCATTCATCACTATGCTTCATCACTACAAATCCACAGCACCTTTGTATCACAAATACTACCTACTGTCCTAGTCATAGATCTCAAATAAATAAAAACCCAGTACAAACAGAAGGTGCATACACAAAGGTAACAAAGGCCAGTTAAGTCATGAACTTTTTCCCCATGCTAAGAATTATTACGTAGACCGAGATTTTCCCACTTGAAAGAAGAGTGTGAAGGAAACAAATAGTTGTGTTCCATATTCACCATTGCTGGCAACAGAAACCACAGAAATAGACAATGTTCAGAAACAAACGGAAGAAAGGAGTTTCTTCTCCACGCATTACTTGATAACATTGGCAAGCTCTTAGTCCAGACACGGTGGTATGGAGGCCACATCTACAAAAGGCATCAGATAAAGCTCACAAGTTCATAGCAAATGGGTCCCTTAGAAGGCATGAAATCTGATGGCTCAAGATGCAAGCTCTGCTTGAAGAAATCCCTAGACCTGCTTGAAGTTGAAGGGATATGCTGTATTTGTTTTGTTTCTGTTACACTTCCTGGAACATCCACTGCTTCCTACCCCCCTACCTGCTTCCTGCAGTGACTAATCGCTGTGGCCTGAACAGAACAAAAAGTCAACCTGAGGTGTGGGAGAGTGGGACAGAGGTACAGCCTGGATGACTGACACAGTGTCTGTCAAAGAGAGTTAAACAAAGAGAGGGGACTTGAAGCAGTCACTGTGGGCAGCACCACCTGGAGACATCCAACCAACTGGGTAACAAGCAACTGCTGCCTCTCACAAACTCATCTGCCATTTCAGAGAGAGACTTTTGCTCATCAGACCGAAGTTTGCAACTTAAAGTAAATGTTTAGGTGCAAAACTAAGGTTACAGAAGTAAAACAGTCTTCCTACGTCCAGCTTTCTGGAAGTCACATGCAGCTCCAATAGCTTCAGGCTCTCTCTGCAACAGCGACTCTTCAAACCAGAGCTACAAAGAGCAGTTTACATGATCATCCTGCTCTAGCGTAATGCAGACTCCTGCAAGGAAAATTCTTTAGCAGACCACCAGCGTGAAGATAACACTGTCATCACCTCCCCAAAGAGGCTGACAGGTCCCAACCACCACACATCAGTGTCACCTTCAGCTATGGAGTAGTGCAGCCAGCAGGACCAGGGAGGTGATCGTCCCCTTGTACTCTGCTCTGGTGAGACCACACCTCCAGTGCTGGGTTCACTTTTGGGCGCCTCACTAGAAGAAGGACATCAAGGCTCTGGAATGTGTCCAGAGGAGGGCTACGGAGCTGGTGAAGGGCCTGGGACACAAGTCCTGTGAGCAGCAGCTGAGGGAGCTGGGGTTGTTTAGTCTGGAGAAGAGGAGGCTCAGGGGAGACCTTGTTGCGCTCTGCAACTACCTGAAAGGAAGGTGTGGGGAGCTGGGGGCCAGCCTCTTCTCACAGACAACTAGTGATAGAACTAGAGGGAAACGAGGAGACATTTCTTCTCAGAAAGAGCAGTCAGGCATTGGGACGGGTTGCCCAGGGAGGTGGTGGAGTCATCGTCCCTGGTGGTGTTCAAGGAGAGGTTGGACGTGGTGCTTGGGGACGTGGCTTAGTGGTGACATTGGTGGTAGGGGGACGGTTGGACCTGGTGATCTTGGAGGGCTTTTTCTGCCTTAATGACTCCACGTTGGGAAAGGAATCACGATGAGGTGGGACTGACAAGGCTTACACGGTCCCACAAAAGATGGCTCTGCAGGCACCACCAACCCCCCGCTGGAAGCAAGCGTGCCTCGCCCACCGCCCCCCGGCAGCCCCCACCCCACAGCCCCTTCCCTTCTCCCTCCCCCCCCGACCCCCACGGTCCCGCCCCGCACCTTACCGTAGCGCTGCCTCTGCGGCGGGCGCCCCAGCGCCTGCAGCTCGCCCGGCCCCCCCAGCAGCAGCAGCAGGGCAGGGAGCAGCCACAGCCGGAGCCTCATGGCTCCCTGCCTCCCTCCCTTCGCATCCAGCCCTGCCCGTCCTTCCTCGCGGCCCCCTCACGCCGCGCCGGGCCCCGCCGCCATCCTGGGCCCGCACCCGGAAGCGCGGCCGCCCGCGCGCAGCATTGTGGGGCGGGCGGCGCCGCCATCTTAGGCGGCGGGGCGGGGAGAGGGGAGGGAGGCGGGAGCACGCTCGTTCCCTCACAAATGTCTAATACCTCCTGCATCGGCTCGTAGGAGATAGTAGTAGCGCTCCTTGGTGAACCTGAAGGGCCTTCCTAGTTTTGTGTGTAACTGAGGGCTGTTTGTGGTGCTCGCCACCGCAATGGTTCTGTGGGTTGCATATTTGCAAACAGCACCTGTGTAATAAAGGTGTATGAGAGTGGTGTGTGGGTTATAGCTATGCTGTGGTGTGCCAGTTAATGTTGGCCTGATTTTCTGTTTTCAGATGCTGATGATGTACTTGGCAGAAATGAAGAAAAATATCACCTACCCTGATTCTTGCCACACTAGTTAGTTAACCTGAAACACTTAGATATGGCATGTAATTACTCTTTTTTTTTTTCATAAGGAGAAGCATACTGCTTAAAACAAGAGTGTTTGTCTCCTGTTTTTGTTTGTTTGTTTTTGTCTCTAGTGATGGGAAGATAAACAGCTGGTGAAGCCTTTTGGGAGTATGCTTGGAGTTTACAACAATTTGCATCTGTTGACTCCCTAAATCAGAGGCAGCGTCTAGCTTGGCAGCTCTCAATGTATATATCCTTCAGAAATTTGTCCGGCTGACTGTGCTACATGTACGATTGCAGTACACGTAACGTCCTGCAGCAGGGTGTTCCGCAGTGTAGTCAATGTAGGAAGAATCACTTTCTTTGCTTTCAACCTGACATTTCGTGCCACTGTTTCACTGGCTGCTGTTCTATGAACTTTTCCAATTCTAGCATGTCCTGCTTGAGATGGTAGGGTTGAAAATGCATACAGTGTTCACGTTACGAACATACATTGGATTTAGAAAGTGGCATAACTATTATCTGATTTCTCAGTGTATTTCCTAAATATTTCTAACATTTAATACGTTGCTGAATACTACTAAGCACTGAGCTGCCATTGTCCTAAACATACCTATTAAGTTTCCAAGATTACACTCCTGAAGTGCAATGGTCTGCTCAGTCATAAGTACTCTACTCATAATATAGAACATTTTTCCCCTCTTGCGTCACTGAAAATTACTTTATTGCCAGTCACTGAAGGCCCAATTCAGTTGCCGATACGTAGGTGTCTAGCTCTACTTTAGGTGACATAGTCTATCTCACTGAGGCTTCAGAAGGACATGGGACTCCATTAGATCCTGTGCCAGAACCACTAAGATGTCTCCTATGTGCTAGAGCAGGAGTGTGGGTAATTGAGCCATGAGTATTTAAGGTCTTTTTGTAATTCTTGTCAGACGCACTTCTTCTTTTCTTCCATGAACAACATGGTATGAGGAGGATTTGTCTTTTCATTCCTCTTTTCAATTCCATATTCAAATTATTTACATATAAGGACACAGATATCAATGATCATTGGTGACTTAGCTTCACTGTCAAAAATGACTGCTTACTTAGTCTGTTTCCTATCTTTTAACCACATTTTACTCCGTGCAAGGATTTTCTCTTATTCCATGGTTGCTAAGTCTTCTTAAGAGCCTTAGGTAAAAAAAAGTGTTGAAACTCTTTCAGAAATCTAAGCAAACTGTATCTCTCCGATCTCCCTTATCCAAGTGCTTGTTGACATTTTCAGAAAATTCCATACCAAGCTTGAACACAAGATTTCTCTTTACGAAAGCAATGTTGACAAAACCCATATTGACTTTTCCCTAGAAAAACCCTATGGGTTTTTTCCCCTACCTGCTCATGTATGCATTAATTCTAGTTGCTACTAATACGTGTAGTACAGGTATCAGTTTTTGTATGATGTAACATTTGATACAATCCACTCCTTAGATGCCAGGAAAGTTTTAAGCAAGAAGTTACATCACAGTTAGAATTTCAGTTATTGCATCCTTGAGTTTCTTGGATGAACACTGTCTAGTCTTGCAAATATGTTACTGTTCGTTTTGTATACTCTTAATTCAAAAACCTTTTTAAAGTCAACATTTCAGTTAGAAGTGGATTTTTTGAGAAGGCCTACGATGTAGTATTCAGCAGTAAAACACAAACACAGGAAGTTCTCTAAGGATTTCCACTATGGCCTTATCATCTCTGAGCGCTGCTTTTGTACTCAGCTTGGTGGGTTTCAGAATTTCTAACAAGTTTCTGGTACTTGGTACACTAAGATTATTGAAATCCTCTCAAATCCTCTTGGAAAGGATTTATTGTTGAGTTTTATACCTTTCATAATTATTTCCTTCAATACATAACCCACCAAGGTTTTTTTGTTTGTTTTTTCAAATTAAAAGTTGTATTTTGTTTAGTCTTGTGTGAAATATTGTTTCATATTTGTGCTTATCCTTGTTGCCTCCTTCTGTATCTTTAAATATATAGTATATCCATAGTATTTATCCTTTTCCTCTGCTTATGTCTTAATTCTAGTGACGTTCCTATTTTTTGACCTCCACTCAGTACACAGTTGAGACTTCAGCAAGCTGAAATTTCACCCTGATTGCAAAATCTCTTTTCCTAAGTAGCGACAACGAAACTAGTGTTCGTCATTGTTAGTGTTTGGTGAAGGTTATAGCTTGGAATTTTCATTTGCTATTTTATCAGATGCCATTTAATATTGCAGGATCTTTCTGCAACTTTTCAGAATCAACTTTAGATAGGACTGTTTGGAATAGTTTTGTTTTATCTGCAAACTATTTATGCCTATTTTCAGATCATTTATGGAACACAGTACAGATCCATTTTTTTATTGATGGGTGGAATTTCTTATCTATTTTGTAGCTCGTCTAGGCAAGATACAGAAAATCAGGTAAAAGCTTTCTTTTTCTGTTATCAGTTTGTTTTCCTACTCCATATGTTTCTTTCTTCCATTTATTTCTTATCTCACAAGGACACCCTAACATTAAAAGTTGTTTGATTGTAAATATTTTTAGGGTTATGGACTGTTTGTGGTTTGTATTTTGATGAAGTCTAGCACAAAACAGTTGTGTGGATTACATTAAAATATTTAGACACTATAATAGTAAAATAGTAAGTAGGAATTAAGAAAAGTGTAATTGATTTGACATTATTGTTTATCCCATGTTAATAAGAATCACATATTTTCTATTGGTAAGGTAGTTTGATTGCATGTCTGGGTGCAATGTATTATTATTTTCATTTATACAAACATCATCTTGTGTCCAGTACAAGAGCACTCTGGGAGCTTGTTGATACCTGGTTCAATAGGAATGCATTCTTCTCTTTCTCCATTAGGGAATTTGAGTTGTTCTTTGTGTGTTTAAGGTCTAAACAAGGAAATGATAAATACCCGAGGATGTGATTAGAAATGAATGGGAGACAATATTTAATGTGTTTTGGTGGGGAATAGCACAAATGCAGTACCCTGACATAGAAAAGAAACAAATCTAATATAAAACGTCTTTTCCTGTGTTAGCATTACAAGCTAGAGAAGTACAGAGACAGCTAGCTGGACAGCTGACCTTGTTCAGAAGAAAAGTTCCTTTAGGACTAAGTATTTGGTGAAAGTCATTATCCCACTAACTAGGGCAATTCCTAAAATACACAGTTCGACAATTTGGTTAGAAAGGAAGCTAGATTTTGCGTCAGGCCCTGGAGGACGATTAAGGATTACCTTTGTTTTTTAAATGTTTGAATAGTAAGTGATGCCCCAAAGGCAAAAGGCCTGATCTTGGTTCTGAGCTAACGAGATAAGCAGAACCCGACCCCACCCATGCGCCAGACTGTAGGCTGCATAAAGCTGCATCTTTTCCCATGGGAATCATTGGAACCCTGGCTATGTACGGCTTTTGAATCTAAATTGGGCAAAGTCCTGGGAAGTGTGGTGTCGTATAAGGAGTGTTCTTCCTCCGGGAGGAGGATGGAATGAGTGATTTTGTAAGTATCGTCTATTATGACTTTCAAGATCATCTACAAAAAAAAAAGTCTTTAAAAGCTCTTGGGAGTTTCTGAAAGCAAAATAACCCCCCCAAAATTTAAAACAAACAAACAAACAGCAACAACAAACAACGATAGCAAAAACAGCAAACCATCAGTCGTGTTTGTGTGACGCAAAGAGGGCTTTGTGTTTATTTAATATGCAGGAAAATTGGACCTAGTGCCAAGAACAGACCTCCAAGAGTTAACAGACTCCAGAACACTGGTATACTCACATCTTTATTGCTGAGGTTAGGTCATCTCATCTCCCTCGTGCTGGTCGAGATGGTTCCGATAAATGAGATGTGGACTCTTGTGGCATGCCAGTTCTGTACTGCACATGAAAAAAAAATGTAGAAATTTCTGTAGAATCCCTCTCTTTTCCTTTTTCTTATTGTTTCTCCTCTCCTCTTCTATACTTGTCTCTCACCAAGTTGTCTGACAGTCTCCTCTCTTTTATCTCCACAGATATTTTTGCCCCATACACCCTTTCATTCCTCCAAAGGCCTGACCCTCACTTAGTGCTGTTAGGCCTGGTGTCACTTCCTAAATATGCATTATAGCCTTCCACAGGAATGACCCAGCAGCTCATGGCATTAATAGTCTTTTCCCATTATTTCCCCTACCTATTCAGCAAGACAGAGACTTGGCTTCAACTCTTGAAATTAACATATTCCATTATTGTCTGACTACAGGGATCTTTTGTGGTCTTCTACGGTCTTCCAAGACTACACGACCCTACCTGCCGTGCTACTTGTGAGATCTGCTATTGCTGCAATCTAAAGGAAAACAGAAAGGCCAACATGGGAGAGCTTTTTCAAGGAAGAAACAACCTGAATTTGTTCTTCATAATTGTGAGTGCATGTTCTCCATAATTATAATCACACCTAATGCTTTTTTTGCCTGGAGCATATCAAAGTTAATCTTCCTAGGGAGGGAAGGCACTCTTGTGAAATTACTTCCTGTTACAGGCTTTTTAAAACCCACAAAGAAATTACTTGTCCCTACTCTCTGACACAAAGTGGTCCCCATTTCTTATATCTGCCAGGAGATGGTGCTGCCATTCTTCCTTCTATTCCCTTCCAGTTCTTAGGAAAGGTGACACATGTATATGTAGAATTACACATATAAATATACTATATCTGACTGATGCACTTTTGTCCTAACAGGGAAGAAAAACACACCAACCTTTTTATATTTTAAAGCTTACTAATCTCTTAGAACTGGACATACATATTTAAGACCCATCATATATCAATGACAAAGCCATTCGGAGTTTTCCAAAGTTTTCCAATGCTCCGTGTCAGGAGGACGAATATAAAACATTAATCTTTACAGTTTGATGGGTAGTTTCCACAGTTGCCGTTCTCACCTTTACAGACATCTCTGGATGCACCCTATCATGGTGGTTCATGCTTTCACAGGTATCCCAGCCAGAGAACCAGAACTTTAACACTGCTTTAAATGGAAGCACGAGGCAATTTAAATCTTTTCTTAAATCACATCAGGCAATTTAGGCAATTCTCTTAGCATCAATGCTGGTGTGAACAGGTCCTGTAGCCCCTGGTTCCAGTGTGCATGCCTTACAAAGTTTGATCTGGCAAGACCTTCCAGGTTGTATCAAAGGGACACATTCTGGTCTGTTTGATCATTTTGACTGTGATAGCATATTTGTAATTTTTAGTCTACCATCAGCACAGGGCTTACATTTATAAATATGCATAAATACAGCAGAGCAATATACTTTTAGTTCAAAGGATCCATTTTTTAGCTTTGCTATCTTGGTACTGGATTTTCTTTTCACCAGTGATTTTATTTTAATTATTATTTTTTCTTGTACCAGATTTTCTCTTCACCAGTGAAATATTTTGATAACACTCATGGCTACAAAAAGAAAGAAAAAAGGACAAAACCTCATTTCAAATTCCTAGGCTTTTTTATGTTTTGAGTCTAAAATTTATCCTGGTGATTTCTCTTTCCCGCAAAACAGATGTCACAGACACTGGTAAAAGTTAACCTCTTTGGCACTGATCCCCTGCTTTTCAGATGATATCAAGTATTTTTATTGTTTCTATTTTCTTTCCTAAGAAAGCAAGCTTCTCTGATTTGAAGTACAATCGAAGGAAACAGAATCAAAGTATTAGGTAAGATAAAATGTACTTCTGGGCAATATTTTTTGATCAGGCTAATACATCTCTAAAAAATAACGTTAATGTAAGGAGTGCTCATGTGGATCTTTTGGAAGGTAGTGGAACATGGGCTAGTGTCCAGCTGTACTATTTTGATGTATGAGATACACAGAAAACTGATTGCCAGCATATGCCAGTAACCCAAGTGCAACCTGGCAGCTGAACAACTGAACATACGTCTACTGAACTGCAAAAAAATTGCCAGAAATTTTAACAGATTAAATTTGCACACTTGAAAATTTGGAGAGATCTGTTAGGAATTTACTTTATGCTGACTGCTTTGACCATGTATTTGTGTGTATGTGTACATACCTATGTCTATGACTCTTTATATATACAAATGGCTCCTGTACAGGCTTAGTTAGAACTATAAGGGAAGCTTTATAAGGGACAAATGAAACTCTTTGGGACAAACTCTGAGATCAGTTTACAGTGACTTTAAAAGCAGGTTTATTCTCATAAGCGAGGGTTGCAAGGTGGAACTCTTGTGTTTTTTCTACAAGTTGCATTGGCGATGCACAACAGTATAAATAGAGACTTAAATGTTATGAAAAAATAATGTATTGAATGCTGTACAATCTACATTGCCAAGAAACAGAAAAAGAGTGGGCTAGAAAAAGGCATTGCTGGAATGCATTAATGCCATCTAGGTTTTTGGCAAGAACTCAGAGAGCAATTCGTGGAATAGAAGGAATGTAGCGTTAGACTTTGCTTGGTATTCTCATTAGAGCTGTAGTAGACCACACTTGTGAATGTGGCATTGCTGAGAATTGCTTGGAAAGAGACAAATGCCTGAGCCGAGCAAGTATGACCATGCATCTTCCTTGGGTTCCACACTGAAAACAGGAGCTCAGAGCCTCTTGCAGAGCCAGGTGCTCTTGAATAAACATTGTGCTGTGTTGAAATGTTGCAGCGATTCTCCTCTTATAAAATGAGAAATTGTGTGTCTGTCTTAAGGCTCCTCTGGGTACAATCTTGAAAGCCTCTATTGAGGGGGAAGACCAGGACAAGAGGAGGAAGAAATTCAGATCTCCTGTAGCAGCCTAGTAGCTTAGCAGCAGCAGGACAGGGTGGAATTACCCTAACTTGCACCACTGGCTGAACGAACCTATTTGCACCATAACTGGAGGAATGCAGGCAGCTTTTTGCTGAGCTGGTACAGCCCTCAGTGTCAACAAGATATCAACCTGTTCAGAAGGTTGATCCTCCATCTATATTTTTGACCCTGTCAACTCACTGTTATCTGAACAACATCAGTATGAAGCATTACTGCTCCAGGTAAGCGAGTGCACAGAGCAGAAAATCTGGATCCAACTCCTCACAGTTCTTTCTCAGGCAAAATAGTCCTGCTCACTATGTGAGAAAGACCAAGAGGATTTCTTTCTAAGTCACTTCTTGGCAAAGGTCACCAAATGCCTTGGGTCTATGAACACTATATGAGCAAAATCCACACATGCCATCTATTTCCAAAGAGAAAAGGAAATCTCTGTGAGCAGTGTGCATCAGGGACCCCGATTCACCACTACAAAATGGGACAGCACGTGTCTGACTTGCAGGTGACCTTCTGATGTCAGGCTCAGGGGCACCAGCTGGCTCTCTTTGTCTAACAGCCTGGGTTCAGATTACACAGCTGGGCCATCCTCCAACACGAAGGAGATGATGCAGGAGCCACACTTCAACTGCTTAAGTCCTATGTGTTATTCAAGAGTCATCTGCCCATTGACTGAGATTTCAATCATTGCATTTGTGTCTTTGTATTTATATGCCTTTGATCTCTCATGTTTGTGGTGCCTCCTTTCTATCTCCATGCAGGCCTTTCAATCCCACATGCTGGAAATGTGACTCATATAATTGCCCCTCCCCAGTCTTGCCTGGTTACACTCTCATGATTTGCTTACCAGCTAGATCTATTGCAGGACACACAACAGGAAGATAAAGCAAAGCATGCTTCCACGGGACACTCCTGTCTCAGAAGAGTGCTGCTGGAAGGCATGTTCCCTGGCTACACCCGCACAGGCTGTCATCGTTCTCCTGGCCTACCTGTACATTTGGAGGTTTGGTTAAAAGTATACTCTTTGTAGTGGTTGTAAAAAATCTTGACATCTGCCCTCTGGGTCAGCACATACACCGCTGAACTACCTCATTCATTGAGCTGCAACTTAAAGTGTGATGGTAGCACAGCTTTGCATCATAAGGAGCAGTTTGATGACTCTCTAGTCA
The DNA here is from genome assembly GCF_040182565.1 of Anser cygnoides. Lineage (NCBI taxonomy): Eukaryota > Metazoa > Chordata > Aves > Anseriformes > Anatidae > Anser > Anser cygnoides. The sequence goes on from NC_089875.1 coordinate 106,644,536, forward strand.
CAAGTGTAAATAGATTGGTAGCACCCAAAGAGCTTGGACCATTAGAGTGTAGTCAGCTCTCAAAATTTATTATACTCTGTTATTAAGATCCTACCTGAAAATTCTGTTGAAAACACATTTTCATATGATTCTGCAGAGCCAACGCTAGTGGCTTATGGGCCATAGTAAGGAAATAACTGGCCAAAATACTCCTTCACCTGTAAGTAACTCAAGGTACCTTGAGCTACCTTTACAGAAATTGGGAGGCCTTCCACTAGGTCATCACCTTGCTGTATGTGACTCAGTTTTCCAGTGGTAGTATATATTGATATACTTTAAGTATGTCCACGTAAGTGCTATGTATTCGTAATTATTGTGCATCTGTTGATGTAAAGCACCTTTCAATTCCTTTAGTTAATTCAGTTTAAAAGAACCGGGGAATGATCTGAAAATGAGCACAGCACTAGATGCATTTTTAAGTGATTATTTTAGAGGTAAGGGAGTTTTTTTTTTTTTTTTATGAAAACAGTAATACTTAGAGCTTCTGTTTCTCACCTGTGACTGCATATTGTTAATGGTGAAGAACTGGTAGGCAGGAAGAAGCTTTTAAGGTCCCTAAAGCTGCTAGCACAGGCGCAGAATTTACTGCTAATCTAGGACAGAAGTCATACTTGCTTATCACTCTTTAATGTTTTTGATCTCAAAAGAATATTGCTTTATACTTAGGGATGTTAATAGGGCTGTTTGTAAATGAAAGTATTTTGCACTTGAGGGAAAAAATAATAAAGCTAATGTTTGAGTACGTCTGTTCTGAGCAAGTGCCTGTTAGTTAAGGTAGTAGGTAAACAGCTCTGTAATCAAAGGAATCAAGCTCTTTTGAAGTTGCTGAAGAAACATGTGACAAACATCATCAAGAATGCAGTCCATATCTCTAAGACACACATAGTAGACCTGATTCTGATCTTATGCTACTTGTATGCCTGTCTTCAAGTATGCAGGGCTTCATTTACTCTGCTACCAGAAATCAGCAGTGGGTAACTCTTCTTGCTTTCTCAGGGACACAGAAAAGTTGACCCCGTGGGACCAGAGCAAAGGAGGACTCTGAGACAGGCCAGGAAGAAGGCCATGAAAAATGTGGCGGTCAACAAGGTAACCAAGAAAAATCACGTCTATCAAAAAAGATCAGACTCTGTAATGCTGACAGAGCTTTTGATCTTGCAGTTGTCCCCTTGATAACCTTGTCTGCTCTGCCTTTTCTTTTCCCTTTGAGCTCCAGAAAAACTATTCCAGTTTCACCAGTTAAATGGTACCAAGGATGGTTTGTCCTTGGGTGTATCTGTAATTAAACTGCACTGAACTTTTAGGTACATTGTTTTTTTTCTCCTGTCTTAAGAGTACAGATTATTAGTTTTTATTAGCGTCCGAGTAATAGCAATCTAAAGCATAATTCACCAAGTCTCACTCTTCAAAATGCAATAATAGTTCACCAAGAATGAAAACATTACCACTGACTATACATACATATTTGTACTCAACAGCTTATTGTAACAAGGAATAAAAATAAAATAAAATAAGATCGTCTAAAAATAAAAGTAGTTAAGATCTTCAGGGAAAAACGGCTAAATTACTGTTTATAAGTATAGTGAAATGACTATAGTGCTGAATTTTAACACAGGAGTCTAATGTATCAGTGGATTAGTAAGAACAACTATGTTAATGTTTTCAATACTATGCAGAGTATCAATACTATTTAGTATAAATTGTGTTTCAAAGACAAAGCCCTGAGCAAGTTGTAACTTTGATGTTGAACCTGCTTTGAGGGGAGAGTTGAACCAGCTCATTTTCAGAGTTCCCTTCCAGCCTCAATGGTTTTACAATTCTAAAGCATTAGTAAAGCTAGGCAGCTTTTATTAAAATAGTTGCAGTATTAGTTGCTGACACCATTGTTTATCTGATGGTAAGAATAATATCAGTGTGATGTTAAGATATAAAAAGTTATAATCAGTAAAGTATAAAAAAACAGTTTATAAATGCATGTGCAATTTGTACAACAGAGTAAAATAATTTAGTATGCAGAGACATTTTTGTAAGATCTTTAAATGCACATTACTCCTCTTGCTCCTATTAATGCAAAGATTTTGCATGCATAATAGAAAGTAAACCTTCAGTTTTTTTCTATTTTATGAGTTTAGCAAACTTTTACATTGTTTTTTCTCTGCAAACCTCTAGCATTTCCTATAATGACTTAAACAATGTTCATATGAGATATTTGAAAAGTTAAAACTAAAGAAAAGGTATCTAACTGGTTATTCATATGCTGCACTACAAGGACATACAGCAAAAAGGAGTTTCTCTCTGTCTTTAAGGACTTCTACTCATATTTCTGTTTCTCCAGACAACGTGACCTGTAATTACTGTGCCAAATGTGTTTTTAAATGACCTAACATGCCATAGTCAAAGTAATGTATATAGTGCAAAATTTGAACTTTAACAACATTTTTTCTGTCTCCACTTGAGAACAGAAATATGAGTTATGAAAAGGCTTGAGCGGCTCAGAAGACCGAAAACTTACAGCTGATGATGTGTGGTTACTGGCGCGGGTTCAGCCTAGGTCCTTAGTAACCAGAAGTTGTTACCATCTGATTATAACCAATTTCCAAAATGAAATGAGTCAGTCTTCTACAAACAGGCATGGTCACAGCTCATAAATAACACACACACAAATACATAAAAATATATATGATGTATATAATACATATAATATATAATGTATACGAATATCATGTACCTATTTAAGTATACACACGAGCAGTATATATCCCACCCTTTTACTTCCTATAAGCGTGCTGCATCTTTTAAGTTGCAGTTTTAAGGTGGGGATTCAAAATACTCTTGGCTTCTCATTTAAAATTAATAGGAATCTCACCCTACATTATTTCATTTTAGTCAGCTAAACTTTTAGTGAACTAATTTTTAGTGGATAATTGTTTTATTAATCCACTCTTCTCCCATTTCCTTGATTACAGGCATTATTACCAGGACATTTCATTCTGAAGCACTACACAAATGTCCTCCCACACAATAAAACGTGAGAAAACTGAAGACAAAGTTTGTCTATTGATACTTAAACTTGTTTTTAAACCTAAACCCAAGTGCAAAAGGTAGGAAGAAATTTGGATCATACAGAACAAGTAAGAACTGTAGTAAGACATGTTTGCTTGCTATGCCTCTGTTCTTCTAAGGTGCCCTTTGGATTGATGGTTCTGCTAGGGATCCCAAGGTTCTCTACTTGGTGAAGGTCATTTTTTTCTTTTAGATAAAAAGACTTTTCTTTTTGTGAGATTTACTTTTGAATCTTGGGAACTTTCATTACTGGACAGTATTACTCCCCAAGTGATATTTACTATGCAGCCTTCAAGAATGCGACTCTGGTATCACTTTGTTTAAACCAACATAAAAATTACAAGACCAAATCCAGAATCCAATGCAAATCAGACAAATAAACCTAAGTCAAACAAATAGGGGTGTTTAAAAAGTCGGTCATGCACAGGCTTTTATTAGTTACACAGCCAACACTGCATTAGTCCAACACAGTCTGCATTGCCATGGGGAGGGATAGTCCTCCTCATCTCTCCTCCCACGCGTTCCTCTTGTTCCAGAGCCAGCCGGCGTGGGGGCCAGCACACGGCTGGGGAAGCAATACGTGAAAGCTGTCCATTTTCATAATCAGTCTGGCATTCAGGCCACCTAATGCCAGCCTGAGGGAGGCACTAGGGACGAGCACAGCTGAGAAGGCAGAAGGTTTCAGAGGCAATATGGCTTGTGTTGGATTACATCGACCACATAACTATGGCCTCAGAGGGATACATGCAGTGCAGTAACAGGTTATCAGCACAGGAAGCGCAGTAAGGGAGAACAGGTTGCCAATGGAGCTTTCTATCAAGGCAATATCCATTTAACGAAACAGTCCTCATGCAGCACTGGCAGCAAGTATAAATCAGCATAGCCTTTGGGTTGCTCTAATTTCTAAGGCTCAGCCTGATACATTTCATCACACAATGCTGCTTAAAAGCTATGCTTAGTGTTGCTAAGCCCAGGATCCGAACAAGGATATTTGAAATAAGAAAGCAAGTAAACAAATTACTAATAGCAAATAGAAGTTTTGGGAGTGGGTGGACACACATGGATATGAAAGCTGAGTGACAAGGAAGAACAAAGAAAAAACATGCCAAACTGCATTTACTAGTTACTTTTGTCTCAATGAAGTAGGTCTCAGAGGGAGTTTCCCTGAACAGCTTTTACATCTTAAATACGCCTGTGGTAGAGGTCTACTCCAAAAAGCTTCACAAAACAGCTACTCCATATATCTGGGCTACAATACATGTTTTCAACGTCCTATAACACACAATGCCAACAGAAAAAGACTGAAATGCACAACTATTAAAAGTAAAATCACGAGAAGTGAGGAGAGATTAGGCACTGGGATGACCCTGGGTTTCTACAATAGTAGAAATATATGGAAAGTTCCAGCAAGGAGCAGTCTACCCCACGTTGCAGAGGAAGAAATACAGTTTATGTCAGTTTTTACAGAAGTGATCTGAGGGTAGAAATTCCTTATGGATCTCAGCTGCCTGGATCAGCAGATCAGAGTTGTGAGGAATCTCAAGGGTAAATACAGGCTTTCAGATTATGTGGTTGTTTTGTACAGTTTTCCATCAAAACAACGTTAACCCTCTTCTCTTCATGTAGATGAAAGTCTTAAGTGCATTCTTGTAATCGGTTCTCATCTTAGTGCTAAATGCAGGCTTCTCTGGACTTTGTTAGCTGGGCTTTTTTTGTAGGTGTAATATGAATAATATTAACAGAGAATGATACAGATGGGATACGTTAGGTGGGAATAAAGTTTCAGATACAAACTCTGAAGTATGAGGCTATGGTAATAACATATTACAAAGACTTTTCAAATGATACTGTTGTGCGTTATCTAGACACTTATTCCAAAATTCTTCACATGCCAGATAAGATCTGACACTGTAAGACCACAGGCTACCTGCTGGAGAGAAAGCAGTCAGCTGGCAAGAAGCACCAAGTGATGGGAAAGGAAAATCTGACAAATCACCAGGGAAGATGTTACTTGCCAAAATTAAAAAAAAATTCTTTGGATTATGACTGTGAGATCACAGCTGATTTACGAACAGTAGCAAAAAGCAGTCTTAGCACCATTTTAACCAGCTATGCAGGGAGTGCTTTCACACCTTGGTGCGAGTTGGCACCACTTACCCTTGTCATTTGGATACAAGACGCTGATGTACAAGTAGTCAGTGCACTGCTAATCTTTCAAGATCTTGTTATAGATAAGTTGTTTAGGATATTATTCGTGCAGGTAGATCTAAGGCAGATTATCCCTGCAACTGCTTCTTTAAGTTAGCCTTTCTCCAATCTTGCTTATATTCATCTATCAGCTGCATCGAGCAGATGTCTCGTGCAGCTGAGACAGCAGTTCCGAATTCCAGGCAGAGCAGATGGCCAGTCAGTTTTAAAGGTTGTGTCTAAAAGACCAACATAGACATTGAAAACTATTGGGTGTTCAAATAATCGGCACATGCAAGGTGGTGGAATCAAACATGGCAGGCTGTTTGTCACGCAGGGAGGTAAGTTTTCCGTATTCTTTTACCCTCACTGTCAGTCATGTGCTTGCATGACTAGCTGCGGAATCAGAGACAGCTCTAATGGAAAAGAGAAATTAGGTCATCTGGTCCATCCTCGCTGCCAGGGCATGACTGTTCCCTACAGCGTATCGCTTCCCACACAGTTATCTTTCCAACTGTCTTTTGTAAGATGGAAATGTAATTCAGAGTCCCATTTGACTACGATTGCCAGAGCTGACTTCTATTTGGACGAAAATGCTTAATGAGAATTGGAGACTTGGAGCTAACAATTTTAAATACATGTAGAAGAAAAAAGGAACCACCCCCCCCCCCCCCAAAGTTCAGAATATACCAGCGAGATTCTCATCTAGTAAAAAAAATGAGAAAAAACTGTGCAATATTTGGGATAATCGGGGACACTGTTTTCACTCAGACAGGAAATAGTTTATGACTCGATTCTACAAATTAAACAATGGTTTTCCTGCTAAAGAATCAAACAACTCGTTCAGTAAGTAGTTTAGGAAGTAGCCAGCACTCGTGATGCTCTGGGCAAACTCCCACCAGGAGACTCAGCACTTGCAGCAGCTGACTCTAGGTAGATATTCAAGGTTGCCTTGATAAATTACTCCAAGTACTCGAATCCCCACCGTTCAGCAGAACATCTCAATGTGGAAGCACTCACTGTACAAAGCAGGATTGGTTTACCAAGAAAAAAAAATTGAACCAAAAAACGGACAAACAGTGATAGTGACATTTCCTTACATGTGAGGAAGTGGCCAACTACTTCCCTTTCAGCAGCTTTAGCATTAGTAACTTCCATGCTCCCCGCAAATGAGAATAACTCATCCTTTAGTCCCTTGGCTCTTTTACCACACTAATCAAATATCTCCAGTGGTTTGAATCGGTAAGTAGCAGTCCAGATGTTTCCTGACAGACTGATCTCCTTTCCCTGTTTGCTCCGTTTTCAGCAGCATAGCTTGGCTTAAGGATCCACTTTCTTAAATTAGGCAGGGATTCTCTAAACTCTGCTCAGCTTTGCTATAGCTTTTGCCACCAAATTCTCAGCCTTCTATACTTTCACGTTCATCTCCATCAGCTCTTGTAGTGGCATTTTTTATCATTACCCTTCGCTGGGGAATTGTGTGCGCACTGCATCCTTGCAACAACATTTTCACTGGAGAGGGCTCAAGAGCATTTAAGGGACTTCTGCAGAAACCCGGCAGCTCAGAAACAAGCACATCATGACAAAATGAGCAGTTTCTTCTCTAGAACGTCTCTGGAAAGATGACAACCACTGCAACCTCAAACACAAGTGCATTTTTACGTCCCACCAGAAGACCTGCAGGCTTTCTTGGCAAAACACAGGTCTTTCCCTTCTCCATCAAAAAGAAGAGTGCTTTCTTCTTTCTGTCAGTGTCTCAGACTTAAGGAATTAAACAGATTACTCTCTGCAGTTACCTTAATAAGTGAGCAAATTAATCCACAGAGCTTCCCCGTTTGTCTCCAGAAAATTAAACTCAGGACTAAAAAAAAATGACAAGGTTATTTAATCTCTTCTATAAACCCACAAGTCACTGTCAAGCTCTTACCATACTACTTATCTTTAAAGTCTATGAGTCTACATTGCAATTAATTCTTTTAGAAAAATAACACTTGGCCTTGTTTTAATTTAAATGGGTTTTATCCCATGTTTTTACATGGGATAGTTATTACTCAGCTAGCAAGAAAATGTCAAAAGAAGTCAGTGATGGAAGCAAGTTCACCATTTCAGGTGTGGTTTCCTTGTGACATACACAAGCAGCCAGGAAAGTCCATTTAGCACTGTCCACAGCTGGTTGTGAAGCTTTACCATAATGAAAACGATTAGATCCACTATGCCATGACAATTTTAATCAGTTTTCTTGAAGTAACAGGTTTTTAGACTCCACTTGGCGAGGAAAAATGTGATTAACAGAAGAATGCACTAAATTACAGTGCTTTTGTGGGTGTAACAATTCCATACCATTAGGGAGAAACAAAGCCCCATTCTAGTATTGCAAATGCACTGAACAGTCATCTCGCCCATTATTCTCCCTGTTCCACCGCTTAATTCAAGTGATTTATTAATTAGCAACGAGGCCTGCCTAGTTGTTTCTACAAGTGAAATTTAGAGTCAAGGAATGAAGAACAAACCTTCCAGATGCTGATATCCATCTCAGATGTGTATCTGCCTGGGGAAAAAAAGTATTCTGTGTTACATTTAGAGGGATTGAGCATCTTTAAAAACTGAAGCCCTTTTTTAAAAAAACTGAAGCCCTTTTGACAAGAACAAGCCACCCTCTCTCTTCTGGTTCTAATTGGGAAAAAAAGGGTATTTGTAGTTGACCCATCAATCAAAGGAGACAGACAAGCAACATGGTGTGCCAATGATTAATAACCATCTTGTAAAATGGTGCAGTAACAAGCAAGCCACCTTTATAAAGAGCAGCAATTTGAAGAAACAGAACGTCTGTTTGTTGTGAAGGTCAATGCACATACTGGTAAAGAGCGTTCTATTCAGCAACTAAAATGAGAATTTAAAGATTCCTCCTTCTGCAGCTGGTTTCCTTCTAAAATACAGGTTTTGTGCACGCACAGCACAAAACGCCCTCCTTGCCTATGAAATAATCATTGACAAAATGCCAATCTAACCACCGCAGACCATCTATAAACAGGATCCCTGCCTAAAATCAGCAAAACTTAGAGCAAAACGACGTGCAGCATTGAGATCTGCCTCTGAAAACCAGTTACTGTTTTGGATACATGGAAGCTCTGCAATTCCTGCCATTCCTGCACGGCACAAAAGGTGCCTGGAGCACTCCAATCCATCACCCCAGGATTCCTCTCTGTACAGCCCTCCTGACAGGGGAATGCTTACTGACTTAGTCGACGGGCAGGACTGATGAAAATACAGATGGGTAATTAAACTGGCCAAGAGTAAGCTTTATATTTGAATTTCTAGCTCTCAGCAGAGTGAGGACCTGCAACAAGCTTCAAGCCATGGAGGAAGAAGAGAACCTAAATATAAGGATTCCCTAAATATAAGGCTTCTCAAACACGCTGGGTGCTGCCTGTGATGGGACTGAGTGGGAAGTGATGAACTAGGGGCTCTCCTTCCATCTTATTTTAAGTACGTAAGCCATGGCAAACTTTGTCCCACTTTGAAGCAAAGCTCCCTGGTTAGGTTGGCACACTTAACACTTCCTTCTCCGTAGGAATCATTTATACTATTTCTATAATTTTTTTTTTTATTTCTATATATATATTTTTTTAATCAAAGCCGCAGTTTTTGAACCACATTCCACATCTCCACCAGAGATGACTGCGCATTCAGTACAGAACAGCACATAAAAGCATTTTTTATTGCCTGTAACCGAATGGCACTCCATACACACTACAGACATCTTCTGCCTTGACCACAGAAGAACCTTCACGCCTCTGCACATCCGTGCACCCCTCTGCTGAAATGAAGAGAGATTTTAAGTTCTTTCCACTTCAGAGATAAGAGAGGGATGTTAGCAGTCAGTATTAGCCTGATCTACAGGTAGTTCCCTCTCATGTCTTACCACGTACTTTCAGTAGTGATCATTTCGCCATCCCTTCTCCCCATCCAGGCTCCTACACACCTGGCTCCGAGACCATCCCCTCCTGTAGGTATCTTGAAGGTGCAAGAGGTGAAGACCCAGCAGTGCCACAAAGACAGCACCTCTCCCCTGACTACACAGCACACCCAGCCTTTGCTCCAGGTCCTTGAAAGTTACTAATTAGGCTGGGACTAACAAAAACATCGCTTTGTCTCCCACTGAGTTTACTGAAACCATCAAAGACCAGATAAAAATTGAGGAAAGGGACGTGATAGAATAGCAAAAACATGGAGTCAGATTGCCTTTAGCTGTAACAGCACTGTACAGGAGCATCCCTACAGAAGTTTAGGTACTCATTGAGAAGCTCCTCCTGATCCCCAGTGATAAAACCACCATCCACCCCTCGCGCAGAGCTTAACAGCCAACGACCATGACAGTAACCAACTTTCCACTTGACAGAACACTGACCAGGCATTAACATTTACTTCAGGCACAGCTAAATATTAACACATTTATATACACACATGCACGAGAAACCTCAGCAGGAGGATGCATTTTGCTATGATAGACCTAAAGCTATTATCAACGGTGTCTGCATAAAACCCTACGCCAAAGACCTGATCTATACAAACCGAGTTATGTTCTTGGGGTTCTGTATTTCAATTGATTCATTCTAACATTATTCATCGCTTAATTCACCTGTAAAGTTCACCAGCTACTGAAATCTTTAAGTCAGATAGTAAGATCTTGTTCAGACCATTGATTCCGAGTAGGATTTACCAAATTAGCTAACAAATTGAAACCATCTATACATTTAAGCCAATGGAAGTTACACTAACAAAAAGCATTTTTAATGGCAGCCCGGATTTCTCAGAAGAGATGACAGAGCCATTTCTATGAAATAGCACTGACACAAGTCTTATTCCACAGCCCCAAAAGATCCAGTTGCCTCCCAGTTTACAAGTTCAGACAATTGCAGGCATAAATTCTTCAGGTTAGGAAATACTTCAGGTTCTCCTCACAGAACTTAAATGAGCAAATTTAAGGCATTTTGCGCTACCCAGGCTATGGTATGTCTAATTGATGCCCCAAATACTTTTGAAAGACTGAGTTATGTGAAAAATGTCATTATGTACAGCTTTGATACTGTCACTGCTGAGACCAAATTTCATTGTTCTGTTTATAACATTGGTTTTCCTTGGAGAGCACAGTTTAAGTAGCTCAGAGTACAGAAACAAAACATCTCTTTCTCCCCCTCCTTTTCCTCCTTCTCTTCCATGACCACAACAAGCCCCTGTTATTGTTTCCCAACAGATTTATGACAATCCTGAAAGACCCAGCATCTGCTCAGCAACAACACAGTCAGCAGCCATACATTCATTTGAAGACAGAACTGAAGAAAATGAGGAAAAAAAAAAAAAGGGCAATCCTCAGCCCCAGCAAATTTTCAAACTATCCTTTTGTTTGCAGACCTAGGGGGATTTCACAATAACAATGACCACAACAGAAGGAATGAGGATTTAACTAAGTATGGGGACTGGACAACTGAGAATATCATTTGTAATAGAAGAGCTTATGAGCCACTTCTAATGGCATTTACAGAATCTCTAGCTCAGATGATTCTTACGCTGATGTCAGATCACAGATAGCACGCTAGAGACACACTTGCCTTAAACAAGTTTTCATATACAGAAATTGAAATTTTGAATCACTCAGTCACATAGTTGGAGGCCACACTTCATTATCAGATGTGTACTTATGTCTCTCTATCAGTTCCCAGATCCTGGCACAAAGGCTAGGTGGCATACCTCTATGAAGTCAGAGTCTTCACAGTGTAGTGGAAAATATCGTGGCAGTCATCCAGGGCTGGTACTAACATTTCACCCTTCCCACACTGGCATTTTATTCAGCTGAAAGCTGGCCAAGCTGTAATTGCTGAAGCTTCCAGCGGTCACGTCATCTGGCTACGCTTACACAAAAGAAGGCAGTTAGTTCTTGTTACAGAAATCTGGGATTTCATTGTAGAAGCGGGATTTCGAGTTTGTAGTTTTTCAGTAGTGTTGGGAATAAATTTCAGGTTTGCACTTTTCTTATATATGAAGTTTTACCAACAAATCTGCACTCTTGGTTTGACAAGGAATTCTGTGCAGATGAAAATTTTAGGTGGCAGACAATTCTCAGATATCATTAGGATATTACTTCGGCTGTGTAGCCCACACTTGAAAACCACATTACCAGTTAAATCACGGACACATTCTGTATGTTCACCTAATTTCTAGTCACCTGAAGCAACGTAGCTAAGTAGTGTGTGCTGTATTTGTTTTACACAACCATAAAATAATTTATCTTCTAGCATAACCAATAGCCTGGTATCACACCAGTAAGAATACTAAACTAGACTAGGAGAGAAAACAGTTCATCTGTTGATATTACTATTTTCAACAAAGAACTTGAGAAACATCAGTCTCCCTGTTTTGCTGATGAACTGAATTATAGCACAAATACCTGAATAGAAAAAATGGATTCAAGTGGAGTACCATCCTTACCACCATCACCCACCTGGCAGAGGAGTTAGGAACTCTAGAGCTCATTTTTTTCCATAGTACTCTGAAAATACTAAGAAATAAGTTGAGATGATTAACATACTAGCGTGAAATCCTTTGGAGAGATCAAAACAGAAACCCTGCCCCATAAGATTCACTGTATACAACTATCTTCAGCAGATGATCATCACATCTTTAGCAAGACAACTATTTTACCAAGGAGTCTTGGATGTTTTCAGTTGTCCACGTGCCTTGCAAAGAATAAACATGGCTCAGGATTTGATGTGTTACTCTGTCCAGCGTTTCCTAGGCTGTAGGGCATGTCCTCTTGGGGGAGGTGGGGCAGCACCTAAGTGCAAATTATCTCCTGGAACTGGAAGCCCTAATACCCCATGAATATGCTTAATTAGCCTGGGTGTTACACTAATAATGGAACTTACCTGGGGGAGGGATGTGGACAGGGGACTTTCCAAAGGCATTTAGGAAATTATAGTCCATTATTTTTTTGTATCATCATCCTATTCCCCTATACCTTTTGTTGCCTTGTGGAAGTAACAGTACGAGAGACAACGGTACTGCATTCAGCATTATTAAAAGAGCTGATGCTGCAGTTTCAACATGTATCTTTTGTACAAAATGGAGATGCAATAGACAAAACAGCTACAATTTGCCCATCTTGACAGACAGTAGAAGGAGCATTTAATAAATTTAGCTAATAAATTTAGGCCCAGATAGCAGTCCCGTAACAAACACTGACAACTCACTCGGCCAGTTGCACAAGGAAAGAAAGAAAAAGCAGTGTGCCAGCTGACAATGCAACATATGCTGAGACAGCGACGAAAGCAAACTCGTAAATGAGCAGATAAAACTGACTGCTAGCATGTATGCACTGAAACATTTTTCCAGGAGAATGAGAGCACTTAGCAGTTAAAAACCTTTAAGGAACAAAGGATCAATAAGAGATGCATGGGGGAGGGAAAGAAATTATGAAACCAAAACACCGATTAAGAAGCATATGAGTTTATGTAGAATCCTGCCACACAATACTTTGACAGCAATTCAAAGTGACTGCATGAAGAAAATGGAACTGATACATTTGTTTCAAAAAGCAATGCATGTCAGTTGAAGCATACATAATCTGAACAGTTTTATTGTCGGAATACTCATTGTGCACACTGAAAAGAATGAACAAAACACATGGAAGGTGGAAGATGTACCATCAGAAATCTACATGGACTAGCAGTATGTCCTTTTTCATAACGTCATATCCTGTCTAGCCAGGACACTAACAGGAGTTAAATATTTTCAAAAACCCACCAACATGGGGAACTAAGAGGTAGAGGTTTAGAAAAAAACTTAAGTGAGCTAGAAAAAAAAAGAAAAAAACATAGGCAGAGCAATCCATTATTGCAAAAAGCTCCAAAAATTGGGGAAACAGTAACACTAAAAGCAGTCTAAGAACAACAGAAAGCAGGTTATGATGTGGCAGCACACAAGCTAATGAGCTAGAGGACAGATTCCTTGGCATTCCTAATAGTGTATCTGAAATACCGTAACAATAATGATGACCATCATTGAAAAAAATGGGGGGACAGATCAGAGAATTTCAAGAGATTACAAAAAAGGCATAATTTAGGTGATAGGATTTGCAATCCAGGGAAGAAGAACAAGAAATTGGCTATTTTTTTTTCCTTAGGTCATTAATAAGGTGAAGCCATTAGCTCAAGTAGATTTAGTTATTGAGAAGTCCACATGTCAGATTAACTACAGAAAGTTATCCAGGATATTTTCAAAAATGCAAATTGTTCAAACATGACATGAGTTTGAGAGCAGACTTTTTACAAGTATGCACTATATTTGAGAACGACTTCTAGCACAAGATACTTAACTTTAGCCCTTAGGCAATTACATGGAATTGTTACAAGTCAACAGTAAGTGGTTTATAAAATGTAATTTTATTTAATGTTACTTTGCTGTTACAGAGGGCATAACATTTTCACAAGGCTTTTTTGGGACTACAATCAATGATTAGCAACACACAATAGTGGTCCGAACTCTCTAAATAACAATCACTGGACAAACTTGACACCTTCTCACATGTGCACAAACCTGCATGGAAAAGTACTAAATTTTATACTTGGACATGTGAACTTCAATTGGTTTTCCCATTCCAGTGTATTAAGAAATGACATGCACTTTAGTCTGCCAAAAAGCACTGCCTGTACTCCGGCAGTAACATGCTGCTTCTAATACATAGTCAAGTGAATACCAGAACTACAAAGGCAGGAGTGTAAGTGAACTTTTATTGGGAAGGGATATCAACTTAAACAGCAGCAACTGAAAATTAAGAGTAGCCCCTGTTTTCAAACACGCAAGCTCCTGCATTACATTACAAATTGATTTGCTTCCTGTATAAATTTTCAAACTAGAAATGCTCAATTTTGTCTGGCCTGATACTTCTGCATCTCTACCGAAAAGAATACACAGTAGCATGTGGAAGTCAATTATGGGAAGGAAACCCTGCATAATAAGAAGGGAATGTGGAGAATTAAAAGCTATGTGGAACACTCTTTAGTTGCAATTAACTACATTTCCATATCTTACTGTAATATAAAACACAGTCAACTGGCAGGAACTGGTTCAGATTTGTTTTTAAATACCAGGTACACTTTAGTCCGCTACATAAGTGTTTGGAAGTTACTTATGTTTATATGAAATGAAGCTATTAATACTTTTCTACAGCAGTAACCGCACACCAGGAAGGCCAGGACAAACACAAATCAAGGAATGGAGTTTTCCCAAAGCTGCAGTGTGAAAAGACTATAAATTGATTTCCATACACATGGATGGGTTTTCTTTGCTATAGGAAATCCAAGTGGAGCTATAAGGAATGGAGACGTGTAAAAAGGTTTCTTGAGAAGGAAAGGGAGAATGACATCCCGTGTGCAGTTTAGTTTTCTGCACCTTCTGCAGCATCACATTCTTCTCCTGCACTGTCTGATGTCCATAACTAGAAAGAAAAGAAGAGCAGCGTCAGCTTTTGGAAGTGGAGATTTACTTCCAAAGAGGGACAACTATTAACTGTACAGAAAAAAATATCAATTAGATGTAAGGATCTCTGCAAGTATCAGCGCACTGGAGCCGCAGAATCCCAGCTTCCAGTACTTGCTTCGGGAGAGGCAATTGGAAATGGGTCCCCATGCAGAGGGCACAACCAGCTCTGCCCCTCAGGTATTAAAGGCAGAACAGGCATCGTTCTCAAGTCCAGGCTTTTGTGCTTAATAGCACGGTACAACGTTAATGCTAGATCATTCAACAACTCCTAATGACAGCTTCCTGAATAACACTCATTTCAAAAGCAGAGGTCTGGATCCTAAGAGAGTGCCATTTCGGTTAATGAAGTAAAGCATTTTACAATGCTAATAAAGACATTTCTACTGAAGGGCTATTGCAAAATTATAAATGTTGCTGCAATTTCAAGTACAGCAAATATTCACAGACAGGATATTCTCTATAAAATTGCCTTCGTTACATATTTTAAGAGCCTAGTGGTTCCATTAGGCACTTTTCTTAAACAGCTGATCATTACAATGATACTCAAACTCATTTTATCTTTAATATACTGAAATTTCAGGCCTTTTCTTTTAATGAAGAAATCTGGAAACTGACTAATATAAGCCACACTGGATGTACAAAAGTGAAGACATTTTGTTTCTGAGGTACCAGTTAAGAAGTTTTTTGTGATCTGTTGGGGATTCTCACTAACTACTATTTCTGGACTCCTTGTCCTATTTTGTATGTTAAAATAGCTGAGAACGCACTTTTCCCCCTTCATTGAAAAGGCTAGAAAAAAATTAAAAGTATGAACTATCCATAAGGTCACTCTGCATGACACAGCATGTAGTTGCTGACATCATAACTTAGTTTGAATGCAGAGTAAGTTGAAAAGGTACACCAGGGTAAATAGCTAGAATCAGTGCTGTGTTTTGTGCTGAATGTTTTCGTTTCATCACAAATTCAGTTTAAGCAATTATACGGCTACAGAATAAATAGCACATAAAAATTCAACTCACTGTTAGGTTGTCTCTAAGCAACTGCATGATGAGAGTACTGTCTTTGTATGAGTCTTCGTTCAGTGTATCGAGTTCTGCAATGGCCTCATCAAACGCCTGGAACAATGAAGAGCAATTAAGTCTCTCTATTGACTGATCATTAAAAAAACAGAAGTTAAGTTTACCAGTAAAGGCAGCTTTAAAAGAAAAGTGTAACATTAGAAATTAGTGATGAATTGGTCAATTTTATAATGAGGCATAAAGGCAGTGCGGCTTAAAATTTAAGTCACACTGTAAAAAACAGCCTGCTCATACCCCTTTAATTCCATTAACAACATGAGCTTGGAAACCAGATACATTAAATAGGGTCATTTCCTGCATAAACTCTAGGAAGTCATCATTCAGATTATTTTAAGCAAAAACTCTTTTCTACTGCCCCGGGCTTAGAAGAAAAAAGCAACTTACTGTCTTTGCCAGTGTGCAGGCAAGCTCAGGATTGTTGAGAATCTCATAATAAAATACAGAGAAGTTAAGAGCTAGACCCAAGCGAATTGGATGTGTTGGTTGCATCTCCTTCTTGCTGATATCGAACGCCTCCTGATAAGCTCCCTGTGAGTTTTCTATTGTTTCTGTTGAAAGAAGGAGAAACATTTCACTATTAGGTAGGGTTGTAATAGCAGTAATTTGTTGTTTTTTTTTTTAAAAAGGTATAACCATTTAAAGTACTCCCTTAGCAGGAGACTAAATAGTCCTCCATTTAAGCCTCCTCTTCCTTAAACCATGGCAATAACTTGAAACCCATTTTAAGTAGAGCTACCACACTGACAAACCACAGGGGGCAGATTAAGCTACTGCAGAGCACCAGTATCCAAAAGACAGATAAACACACAAAAGTTGGTAAACACAAACATCAAAAATTACTACAGTACCTCAGCTTGACATACAAACCTATAGCCTTTGATTCAATGCAATCTTCAGTTATTAAAATTGTACATTTTTTCCTACAGAGATCTTGCTTCATTCCCTTCATAGGATGCTCGTGTGTGAGTTGGGCACGTAGCATAAAGAAGGCAGCTGTTTGTGCAGCACTACCTCTTTGTGAGGAAGTCTAGGAGACACAGACTGCGTGCTCCTGAAAAATCTGCCTTCAGAAATTGGGTGGAGAGAAGTAGGAGGTCAAGATAAAAAAACAAGGTCGTACCCAGATTAACTTGGAGAAATGCCACAGAGAAAAGAGGTTAACGGGGCAAAGTAGACACACTGGGAGCAATACACAGTCTAGTAAGGATTCTCTTCTGGAAGACAACCAAAAGGGCCAACAGTAGCACTAAACGTGCCTGCCAAATGAAAATAGACTGGAGCACATGAAGAGCTAGTCTCAGAACTCAGAATCCAGTTCTCTGAGGAACAGCACCTTAAGTGCTCTAAAAAATATTATTAAAAAAGTAGTTTTGTAATTAAAATCTGTTAAGTATTCATAAGAGTGAAGTTTTCAATATTTACAATGTAATACACATTAATGAACTATTAATTTGTTTAAAACGAGATAAAGGCAAAAAGCCTAGTAAACACAGGAAATAAATTAGCTTAAGTACATAAAGACATATTTTAAGCAGAAAAAACAAACAGATGCTTACAAATGGGGCATCAGAAAAGCTTGCAGTAAAACTCAGGGAAACTTGCAAAAGGCAAGCACAAAGCATACACATGGCAAAGCGTGTAACACAAGCTCTTCAAATGGAAAGCACCAAAATCCACTAATAAGGTTATCAATCAGTCCCTCTTCTCCAGTAAGCACCCGTATCAGCACCCGTATCACTTTACGTGCGGTCTTTTCAGCCAAGATAAGCTGGTATTTCTCTGCTTAGACAGCCAAAGGTTTTTAACTCTTGCTTGAGACAAAAGGAAAAGACTATTTTTCTATTTTAAAAAGAATTTTTTTTTTTTTTTTTAAAAGCTATTTTAAAAGACAACTTGGCTTTGGCTTTCAGACTCGGGCCTGCTGGTGTCATTTAAGTAAGGCAAAAGGTTAGAAATTTCTGAAAGCAATTCATTAATGCAAAGACTTTTCACTCTGTTTTCTGTATTTTCATCTTTCAACTTCAATCCTCTTACAATACAAGGAAACAAAGCCTTTCTTTAAGTGACAGTCAGCTCTATCTTCCCACTTTGCAATTCAAGCAGTTTAAACTAGCCAACACTGTCAGATGCCTGCCATGCCCAACTCAAAGGGACAGCCACTTCAGAGCTCTGCCAGCTCCCAACCATCTATCTCCTTTCTGTGCCACAGCATCGCTCCAGGACTAATTTTGCTTTTTTACACAAAAAGACATCCCTAGCTTATGCCGTACCATGAGTTTTTAAACATCTCAACAGTGCCTGGCACCTAGCAAGATAATTCTGATAGTTAATTCAACACATCCTCAACATAGAATTAAAAAACTCCCCAGAAGAGCTTTGAGTTACTTCAGACCACCTATGCACATGTTCCAACCGCATTTTTAGGATGCCCAATATCAAATGACACTACCAGCTGGGACGTTTTCCAGGCCTTTTCTGCTTGGTCCAAAAGGGCAAACTAAAATTACAGGGGTGCGTTATCCCTGCCAGCAACTTCCAAGTGAGCTCACACTTTTTCCAGGTTATACTGAGCTAGTAATGGTTACTTATTTATAATCTTAGTCAAAGGACTACAATAGAGTCTGCCTCACACTTTAACGGTTACAATTTATAGACAGGACTTGACTCATTTAAGTAGTGAAAAAATTGTTAGAGAACTCTTCCTCAACAACTTTATTTTAATAAAGAATTACAACCAGCCAACATCCAGTATGTTCACAGACTTTTACCTAAATTGATTTCCAGAAGCTCTAAATAAATGCTGTTAGACAACCATCCAGAAGTTTAGGGTAGATGGCAAGAACACCAGCCAAAATTCCCTTGAATCCCACGTTTAAGGTCTATTCTTACTTCTATCTACGCGAACATTTGGAGATCCCCACTCAAACACAGCCTGTCCCCACGCTGCTAACTTTCACAAATTCAGACGAAGATATTGACATGTGTATTTCATTTGTTCCCTCCCCTGTGGCTCAGAACAGAAGGTCATTAACTATTGAAGACCTGCAGATCACAAGGTACTTACGTTTTCTGTCATCACCACAGGCAACTTCAGCAAGGTATCGGAAATAGTCTCCCTTCATCTTCAGGTAGAATACCTTGCTCTCTGGATTAGTTGCATTAGCTATTAAATATTTGTCCAACAGCTCCTGAAGAAAAAAAGAAACGGACAACATGAGCTTATTACAAACTACACTGAAACCAAGTTCAATTTATTTTTCTTCTCTTCAGTAACTTTGGATGGCCTCATATTGGCTACAAATTAAGAGGGGGAGGGAAAGGGAAGAGTTTAAAGAGCATTTTAGATAAGCCATTTAAACAAACCGCGCAAATCCACAAAGCTAGATACTATATTATAATGATCAGACTGCAGAAAAAGTAACAGACAAGGTTTACTGGCATATAGTTTCAAGAATGTTTTTAAAACGAGAATTCTGAAACCACTGTTTGAAATGAGTAAGCTTTTACTGGAAAAATGAAACCCTATGCATTAATTGTCAAAGCTATTATAAATAAGAATTCATTCTACTTCACAGGAAAAAAAGAATTACGAAGAACAACCATGCCATCTTCTGTAAAAGCTGCATTCAGACTTGCAAGAAAGCACCTCTGAGCCGCCTCCCCGCAGCCAGCCCCGCCACAAGCAGCACAGGGAGGCACAGCCCTCGCTTCTGCGCCCTGCTCTCCAGCACCATCCTGGGCCACCGCTCGCTCACGCTGCTCCTCTTGCCCTCAGCTCTCCTTCCTGGCGGCCAGGGCCAGGTTTGCCAGCCTCCAGCAAGATGAGGGAAGGCTCTCTGCAAGGCCAGCCTTTGCAAGGTAGGGGTGGAAGAGGAGGGAAGCAGAAGTGTCGGATTTTCCCCCAGCCACAGCAGTACTCGGCTCTCAGGTGCTTCAGAGAACTGACGGGGAGAACATTTTCTGGCTGACCTCCTTGTCCCCAAGCCCCAGGGATTTTTACCTACCTCATTACCCCAGCGCAGCCACGCTCTCTGGAACTTACAAGAGATGCCAATGAGCTCCAACACGCTCTAGGCAGCCCCACAATACCCAGAGCAGCTTTACACTAAGAATTTAAGTGATAAAGATCTGCATTCAGTTACTTGGAAAATAAACAGGTCATAAAAGCAGCAGAAAGTTTCCACAAAGCTTGCAGGCTGTGGCTAGTAAGAGGTTTCTTACAGGAACACGTAGCCAGACACAAAGCAGTACGGAGGTACCGTTTAAGTTCAAGGAACTGTAAGCTTCTAGGGGAAAAAAAATCAACTTGTAACTGTAGCACTACTGAAAAGGTGTGAATTTGGGATAGAAGCCTCCGTAGAAAAACACTGCCAAAGACTAGACACCAACTAAAAAAAGTTATACAATATAAACATATAAAAAGTTACACAAATTCCACATTTCACAGTGGGGTGTACGCAAGGGCTTGCACAAAGGTACCGAGCAGCACAGCTCATTGGTGTTCTGGAAGCAGCAGCAAAACCTGAGCTGTGTTTCAAAACAAGAATTAAGGCGGTGTAGGCAGATGGCTGGTACAACCACGTATTAATACTGTTATTTCGCGTGAGTCATCCACATCTTACAATGAGTTATTCCCACCCTACAGGTTTCTGCAGCGAGAAAAGCTTCACGTTTTGTCTCTGCCTCGCTGTTTTCCTGACGCTTTTCTCCTCAGATAGATGTCTGCACCAGCCACAAAACAGTTGTGAAATCTGAGGTGGCGATGCAGCGATCCACTGATCGCACCCATCTTTCGGGGGGAAGCTTGCTGCCTCCCTGGGCTCAGGGTAGGGACGCTACTAGGAAGCTTCCTAGCCTGGTTCAGCCCTCAGATTATCCTGTTCTTTCTTCTTCACAAGGGTAGTGAAAAAAAATCACCATGCTAAGTCCAAAAGTCACCGAAAGAAACTTCAGAGCCTTGGGGAGATTGGCGAAGGGATCAGGAATGCAGGTAGTATTTTCCTCTCCTTCCAGAAATAGGGAAGGAAATGAAACGAAGTGGGCGGACGCAGCTTTTCAAGCTCCAAGGCTGGTGCCACCAACAGAATTTGGGGTTTTCCATCCGAGGGATGATCTATGTGACACCAGGCTCGTTGGGGCCTGCGGGGATTCACCGTTCTCAACGGGGGAGAAGGATTTTTTCTCATGAGTTAGCAGGACTGAGTGAAAGAGTTTTAAAAGAGGTTTGAAGGGGAAAGGGGATAAAAGTAGGCTTATTCGAGATAAGCCATGGATGGCAGGACAATATTTGAGGGATGACGTGCTGGTGACAGCTTCCACTCTGCTCCACAATTTCACTAGAAATGTGCTAACACCAGCGCGTGCCCTGTGAGGGATCAACAAGAGGAACAAGAAGGGTCAGCTCACTCCCTGCTCAGGTCCAGGAAGCTCCAGAAGCACGCTGAAGATAATTTTTTGATAGAGGTATCGAGGGAGCTGACTAAGAAAGGTGTCCTCCTAGACCTGCTTGGAAACAGAGAAAGTCTTGCGGGTGAAGCGATGACTGGTGGCTGTCTTGGACGCAGCAATCAGGAAATGCTCAAGTTTAAACTCTTTGGTGATAGGGGAAAAAACCTGTCAGCAGAGCTGCCACCTTGGATTTGGGGACAGAAGGCTTTAGGCTGCTCAAGGAACTATTTCGTGAAGTGCCCTGGGAATCTGGTTTTGAGGTCAGTGGGGTCCAGAGACATGTAATGCCTTCTTTGCCTCCATCTTTAACACCCGTGATGGGCCCTGGGCTGGAAGATGACAAGCACGGGAGGGATAAGCTCCCGCTGGCACAGAACTTGTGCAGGATTTGCTGCTGCTGAATGCACACAAGTCTATGTGGCCTGATAAGACTCATCCCAGGGTACAGAAGGAGTTAGCCAATATTACTCTGAGACATCCCTCAGTTATTTGCCAATGGTCTTGGGAATCTGGAGAGGTTCCAGTTGACTGGAAGCTGACAAATGTTATTCAAGAAGGGCAAGAAAGAGAACGCGAGTAATTACAGGCCTGTCAGTCTCCCTTCAGTGCCTGGTAAAGGTATGGAGAAGATTATTCTGAGTTATTGAAAAAGACTTGAAAGACAATGCAGTCATCACTCGAGCAACACGGGTTCAGGAAGGGAAAGTCAGGCCTTCTTAACTTCATATCCCTCTGTGGAAAGGTTACCTACCTGGTGGATGAATGGAAGAGAGGAGATGTCAGTTTTTGGGGTTTTAGGAAAGCTTTTGGTATTGCCTCTTACAGTATCCTTCCGCACAAAACGCCCAGTACACAGCTGACAGGTACACGACACGATGGGCAAGCAGCTCGCTGGAGGGTGAGGTTCTAAGCTGTAGGAAACGGGGCTGCGTCAGGCTGGTGGCCAGACACCAGTGGTGCTCCCCAGCACTCACTTTTAGGGCCAGCTCTCTTCGGTGCCTTTATCAATGACCCAGACACAGGAGCTGAGCACACACAAGGTGAGTTTGTGGGCAACGCTACGTTTGGAGGAGCTGTTGATTCCCTTGATGGTAGGGGAGCCTTACGGAGGGATACATACAGTGTGTTGGTGCATCCTCGAAGTGCTGCCTGCACCATGCACGTCTGAAAACTGCTGATTCTGTGCAGACGTCCAAGGATCTTTCAGAAAAAAGCTGCCGCTTGGAATGAACTGCAGTTTCTCAGACAGCAAAGAGCGGGTTACATACATGGATTTCCTACGTGCTCTTCAGCTGGAGGAGCGGAGCTGCCCAGACAGCAGCTCCCACTCCCAATTCATCTCTAGGGCCTCCTAAATCCTTACCACAACCCCTTGGTAAGAGCTCTGTGCCTCTATCAGCTAGGGCAGAGCATCTTAGTTCCAGATTTGCGCCTTTTTTCTTCTTCCTTTTTAAAACAGCCTTAAATGGAACAAGATTTCTTGTTTATCAATCATGTAGGATGCAAAAGAAAATAAAACCAGACTGAGCAAAGCTGATTTATCCATGCAGACTGTTTCAAATCTATAATATATTTGGTAGACTTAGTGAGCCATTCATCTCAGGATATCACTGTCATGTCTCACCATCCATCTCACCCTCCCCTCTAATAAATGGAAAACGTTGGTGGGGCAGTGACAGTAGATATGCAGGGTAAGATAAATGATTTTCTATCATTTATCAGGACTGTCAGACAGTCCTCGACACTGCTGCAATCAGTAATAGCCAAGAAAACTCAAGGTTTCCTACATCCGTTCTTTATCTTCCCCCGCTCGGGGGTTTCTGCCTTTCCATCAGACAGCAATCAGTCACGAACTCGCATCTTTATAATAGGAAAAATGGAAACTGGTAGTCTGAACAATGAGGGAGACCTCAGCCACCTCAATTTCTTGTGAAAAATTTTACCTGAAGACAGAGTCAGGCACTCCCACAGGTATGATTCTGACAGTTTCGTATCACGGCAGTCTGCCTTCATATAAAACAAATGTGCCCATCTTATTTTAGGTGGGTTAGAAAATTATATACCAAAATACAGTTGCCACCACGATTAAGATCTGCGATTGCTCTTAGCACCTTCTAAATCGAGGCCTGACCAACCAGCAGTTACCTGCTCTATGAAGCGAAAGGTGCCTTAGATACTTCCATGAAAAGCCACACGATGCTCGAGCTGCACCTGAGCTGTCTGCCACCAGCCTGCCCTGCTGCTGGGCGACTCAGAACCACGAGCAGCACGAAGCAGCGGGAGTCAGAAGTCTGTTCTCAAATCAGACCGTTTGTTTTCAGCGTCACTGCACTGGAGTAGGTTTGCATGGTGACAATTTGTTGCCGGTATCTGCCGCTTCCTTGATATTGCGATGTTCTTCTCAAGTGGCACGCTGGTCCTCTCGTGTTGGGACAAGATCTCCCCTCTCCCTCCCCATTTGTGTTGCTTACATGTCCTAATTCACTTCTACCTTTGCAATGTGCTAACACTTTCCCTCCCACTATCACTGCATTCCCATAGACGACGTACCTTCTCCCTCCTACGGAAGGGTGGCTTTATTTGTTTCTTAAAGAGATGCCAGCAACATGAGCTACTGGTCCCTGGAACAGTTCCCTGAAGAAGCCAGCCAGGAACCTGGCAACAGCCCCCTTCTTCCCCCCTTAAAGCTGAAATTCATTGTGACATTCTCTCCCCCCCATCGGGGGACTCATTCCTTTCCATGCCAAGAGAAAATTGCATTTCAATTGCATTTTTCCATCCATCCTTCTCCAGTTCTCCTTTTTGCTCCTTCCCAACCGATACCCTTTTTTACTATCTATTCCCTCCCTGCTTAAGCAATAACAATGTTTAACAGTGTCACAGCATCAGGCCATTGCGACTCACCTGAGCCAGAAACATTGAGTTCATCTGCTCTCATCACTTCCTTATCATTTCAGCTTTGTGAAGAGCAAGCCCTGAAGGAATATGCCAGCCGTATCTCTACTTGGAGTACCTGAGATAGACAAAGCAGCTCCCTCAAGACAGCTCCTTCGTAATTATTTGTTGTGTGTGCACCCAGTCAGCCTTTCCTTACATGCACCACACACACAGCCCTACAATTCATATACCATCCACACTCCACATGTTTTCTGTTGCCTGGTGTTCAGGAACATCACCCGTACCCCAGACCAACTCTGTTTTAAAGGCAAGCCCAACTGAAACATCAAGTTCAACCACAACACTCACTAAATACCTTCTGTACAGCTTAACTGAGTGGCGTGTTCAAGTGGCAGAGAAATAGTTCCTGCTATTTGATCTGTACTTCTCTCTTCCCACATCCGTGGCTGTAACAGATCTTGACTTGACAGCACAGATGAGTTTTAGAAAATATATTCTTGTGTACTACATTGAAACATTCACTGCCTCCAGCGCTTGCATCACCTAATACGTGACTTTCTGAAATCCATCAATATAAACGTACACATATATCCCAATGCCATTGACTAATATCTACATTCTTCACGTTCCCCAGTTCAGTACCAGAGGATGAACACGAACCAGATCAGCTCCAGAGATTAGCTACTGATCACAAGTAGTTTAAGGTCTATTTTTCAAAGCAAGCTGAAGTTACCAAGTTATCGTGCGCCTAGGCACCTTCAGAAGAAGTTCTCAGCGTGGTAAACTAAATTCCTAACTCAAAATATTTACGATGCCACCACCGAGACATGACCTAAGCCCGTCACAAGCATCGACATCACCATCCCCAAGTTATTTAACAGAGAGATCTGCATTGCCTTTTATCACCAACTTGGCGTGGTACATCATTGCTTTTGCTCCATCAGAAAGACATCTTAAGTAGCGACATCCCCCAAAAGTCTGCTTCCAAAAATAAACTGCTTAAGTTGCTGCCTGATCTTTAGGAAGAAGCATGCTGATGTTCAAAACCCTGGCACAGGGTTTTGTGAATAAAGTTTAAATAAAGCTCCATTTTTCAAGTAGGACCGCTTCAGCAACATTCTTTCACCCATGCATCTTACTTCAAGTTATTTAAAACTTATTCCACTGCCATCTCTTGGGCATGTGATTATAAATGCTGTTCTTTAGAAGTAAATATGATAATAGTTTGTGGGGATGCAATTTGTATTTTCATGTTTTAGCAATTTAAGACTAAATTCTGTGCTAGGCTTTGACTAGTATGACAAAAAAATCATTTACAGAAAAGAAAATCCAACAAAATTGGACAATCTTTGTCAGAAAAATAAACTCATCAGTATCTGTGCATATACTATTAAAAACTTGGTATTCCTCCTTCCTAACCCAACACCATGATGGAAAAAGTCCAACCCCATGGAATAAAAAGAGACCAGCTTCAACTTCAGCTGCTCACAACTTCTCTGCTGGCCAAACCTTCTTCAGCTCTGCCAGCAGAGGTGCTACCGGTCCGGAGTACCTATTTTCAGAGGTCTTTCAGAGCCTAGGTTCAGTTTATTAGTGCTTCCAAGGCATTCCTTCTCTTCCCAAGCTGACACTCAACTTTCTTTAAGCTTTTATTTATTGTAAGTATTGAAGCTAGCCACCAGAACAGATGTTACACAGGTGAGAGCAAGGATCTCATTACTTAGTGGTGCACTTGCCTGTAACAGCAGAGGCTCACTGGCCAAATCCCACCAAGCCAACTGGTCACATGCCAGCGAAGAAACTGTTTCAAAAAAAATCTATTTTTGATGCAAGGTACCTTAAAAAAGGAACTGGCGTGCAGATCGCATGTCAACACCACTTTATTTTTCCAGCAGGTTAACTCACCACTCCGAACATGGATTCAACACCACACTCAGTCTCAGCTGGAAGACAAGCAGCTCGAAGCCAACAGACATGCCATGTGAAGTGTGTGACACTACATAAATTCAGCCAGGTCTACAACATACAAAATAGCTGGAAAAAGCCTCCAGCCTGAAGCATTTCTCAAAGCCCATCCAATGTGAGGAAAGGCACCTATAAGCAGCACACAGGGAACTGGTTTCTACCAACTGCACTCAAAAAAAATAAAGCTAAGAAGTTGGTGACACGGCTCAGACCGCTACATTCCCCTAAGACAATTATCACCTGCAAGTTCAAGCAGTCCAAATATCGGGTGTTCCAAGCCGTTTGACATCACCCACCATCAGCGCAGGCTCAGCCCTTTCAGTAATGCTTGTACTCACAAATGACTGCCTGTTTTAATCACCTAGTAAATTGGTATTAAGGCTCCTCGACTGTTTCAAGTCGAAATCAGTCATTCCAAAGTCCACAGAGTGACTCACTGCAACCCAGGTGTGTTTTAACATTCACCAGTTGGTTTCTCGACAGGAAAGGGAGAGTCCCCCGCTGCAAGAGCACCATCACTTTACTTTCAAACCCGTAATTCAGCAGAAGTAAGCTCTTCATCCTTCTGGATTCGAGCTCTATGCACTGACTCCTTTTGGGAGAACATTGAATGGTTTTCCAGCAGACCTCCTAAGACATGAGTATTTCTGTTTTTATGTTAAGACGTGTCTGTGCCTTTCCTATGCCCTGGCCTTACGATGGCTTAAGACAACCTGACAAAAGCACTGCTGAGAGCAGAGGCACGCATACCTGCCACAGAAACGGGGAGGGTGATCTAATTCACCTTTTCCATTTGGTTCCGAGTATTTGTCTACATAGTTTTCAAAACTGGCAGTCATTATTTGGGACTGGCCCTGAACAAAGGATCTGGAATCCCACTTAGCAGATGCATTGGAAGCTTCAGCTGCAGCAGCACGCCTGCCCACACTACTCCCACCTGGGGCCAAGATTCATTTCATCCAGCATTTACGTTCAGTGCTTACATTCCTCCTAAAACAAGAAGTTAGACGGTCCCCAAAGAACTACGTAAGCCAGGAACTAGAAGCGTGTGGAAATGCAACTTCTCCTTTCTATAGATTTTCATCACACAAAACCAACAACCCGAAGTCCAAGGATTATTCAAGATTTTATGGAAGAGGTCTAAAGTTTTCCAGTTCTCCTCCTGCCAAATGTAGGAATGAGTCTTCAAAAAAAAAAAGCCATTTTTCAATAATTTCAGTTTTTGCTGAAATAACAGCTGTACAGCACAGCCAAAGCTTTCAGGAAATTTTTTTAGTATCCGACAGATTTATCTCAAATTGATTCTAGCATTCTTTCATGATTGCGTTTTCCAGATTTCTAATTCCTCCAAATACTTCAAGTGCTATTTTCCCCTTAGCAAACACGTATCACTGACAAGTCCTTCCCTTCAGAACCCTGACCACCTAAAAGTTTTTTCCAGCGTCCTCCATTTGTCAACTCCCATAATACAATGGAATCAAGCAGTCCAAGTCTGTTTGAAATCTGTATTTAAAAAATGTTTGTGCTTTGCAGCTACAGAAGCTCCGAACTTACTGAAATACAAGACTAAATTCTCAAAATGAACAACAGCAAGCAGGAGCTAGCGGGGTTTAAGTTGCTCCTGAGTATCTCGTTTTTAAAGCCAGCCTTTCATGCTATCAAATGAACCCTGTAGAGTAGCAATCCAAGTTTGACTTGCTTCAGTTCTGCTGTTTGGGAGCCCTAGATCAGAGGCTTCTTATGACCAAAATCCAGAAATGTAATAAAATTTAGATGTGCTTCCCTCCCATTATTTTATGCTGCTGGAAAAGCCTTTTATGCTGTTCAGCTTTATATTAACTTGAAGGAAACAAAAATACATACATTTTTTTTTCATTTGGCTTATCAGCAACATGCCAGTAATATGTTATTCCACAAAACAGACAAGCTCCAGCTACGAAGCCTATCCTCTAAGACTGAGAGCTAAAAGCCAACTTTCCAGATAACCTTGTTGTAACAAGTTCCCACGGCAAGTGAACCTTGACTTTGGTGCTCAGGCCCTGCCTGCTTGCTTCCACTTCAAGACAATTTCTGCTTACAAGAATTTTGCAAAGAGTGTTCAACATAAAAACTTCCTGAAGAAGTTTTATGCAGGAAATACGAGGGTGTCAGCCTGATAAAGCAGTATCCAGCGTATTTGGAAAATTTAGTAACAGAGCCAAAAGAGCTTTCTGTTTCCAGAGCCTACCGTGGTTCCTATACCCAACTGCCTCAGCAGATGGGCTGTATGTATTAAAGACCAGACAAAGATCACCAGAGCAAGGTAAAGACCTTCCTCAAGGTCAGAAATTGGGAACTCAAATACTTCATTCCTTTTACAAATTAAGCACAAGGCACAAGCAAGATTACAGCTAATTCAGGACCTCCCAGTTCACAGGTCTTTACGCCTCGTACGTTTCGCTGGGCGCGCAGAACCACAGGACATGAAACTCAGCACTTTAATTATTTTTAGTGCCTGCTATGTCTATGGTGCCCAGTTCACACAAACTGTTCTTCAGCTGTATGAAGTGAATTAGCAAGTTACAAGCTCACAAGACAGCTGCGTGCTCCGCTGGAGCATTCTGATACTGGCTCTGGCTTCCTGGGACACAGGAAGAATGAGGAGGAACCTGGAAACACCAGACCCATGAACTCAGTGTAGTTGTGTGAAATTAGGTGCCACAAGCGTTCGAGAACAGTGTATGTACCTTAGCTAGTTAGCCTCTGATAAAATTAGCTTTGTGTTTGCTGTTAAATTCAAAAGCACTTGAACACTAACAGCAAGTAACATCTAGGGGCAGTAAGCCCATCAGGCTCAAAGACCAGGAGTGTAATGTGAAAGAAGGAACAAGATCTACACAAATAAGAGAATATAACTCATTAACAAACACCTCCACCTAGCCAACTCATGAAGAAAGTACATCCACGGACTTCTTACCATCCCTGCCCCTCAGTTTTCCTCACTGCCTCCCTCCGAATGCCTGATACTCCCCACTGCTGAGCACAGAAGTCCAGGGTCCTGTCCTGT
This sequence comes from Anser cygnoides, assembly GCF_040182565.1. Classification (NCBI taxonomy): domain Eukaryota; kingdom Metazoa; phylum Chordata; class Aves; order Anseriformes; family Anatidae; genus Anser; species Anser cygnoides. The sequence goes on from NC_089875.1 coordinate 106,673,798, forward strand.
CTCTTCAATATACAGACTTCTTTTTACTTCAGAAAGACATCCACTGTATCATTACCTAATGTAGTTGTCTTACTGGCATCTTTCCTGGCTGGCAGGTAATCATGATAGTCATTTTAAAAAGTGTGTTAAAAGCATCACTGCATCAACAGAATAAATTTGTGCCTTGGTTGTCCAGTACTAGCTAGTGAGTACATCTTATTTGTTCAAGGCCACCAAGGCGATAAATGACCTCCACCAAGTTTAATAATTCTCAACGTGCAAGTAGACTGCGGTACAGTACAAACAAAGCTTTAATAGCCTCGACTACAGCCATGCTAGTTAATTTATAGCTTAACCTCATTAAAAAATGGATCTGACACTGGATATGGATGAAGCTTTGGCTGCCCTACTTTCAACAGTTGGGTCACCTGCATTAGCAGTATGATTTCCTATTTTCAATTACTCCACATCCTGCTTCTCACAGGATGATAACATTCAGGAGAGGTCTTTCAGAGCTGTTGGCAGGCGTGACTTTGCAGAAGTGGTGCTGATCACTTCTCAAAACTTTTAAGAACAGACAAGCTGACTTTCATGCTTTCCAACCTTCACCAGACATTAATTAACCCCGGTCTCAAGATTGCTATAACCATGCATATCAAATCAGTGATCTAAACTCACCCCAGTAGCTTCTGACAAAGGAAGTGACACTGCATGCACAAATAGAGGCACAAGTTTTCAGAACCTCAGACAGGATACCTTGCAGCCATTTATCTCGTATCTTTCACCACTTCGATGTATTTTAGAAATTCAGCATCTCGGTGGAGGGTGTGGGGGGCATGCAGCAAGTGATGACTGCGTGCGATGGAGGCCTCAGCTACCACCTTAATTCCTGGAACTATTTTTAGTTGGGCTCTAACAGTTTTCAGCTGCTTCAAGAACCTCAGTGCATCCTAGGCTTTATTTCTGTAACCTTCCTAGAGGTGGATTCAGTTTTCCTCCCAGGGAAGCATAGTACTCCAGCAACAGATTCTAACAAAGGGAAAAAAAATGTCACAATACAAGGAACAACTATGAATAAGTTAAATTTAGAATTCACGATCTGAACTTAAAACATTCATTTAATGCTAACTCCGCAATTGTGCATTTGCCAAAAAGCAGTGTTCCCAATCTACGGGCTGGCTTTGAGCCATGAAGTAGCTAGTTTTTTAGTCAGTTACTTAATGAGGATGAGTCAACAGCATTTGCTTTAATTTAAAGAAGGCAGAAAACTGCTTGAGACGCTGTCCCAACTACTATGGGGACAACTAATTCGAGTCCAAAAGTAGCATTAAGTTCAGTGGTTAGTGTATCTGATCTTCGGAACAAAACTGCATCCTGCATCGTCCCCGGCATCAAAAGACTCTAATATCCTTTTACTCAGCTGCCAGTTTCACCTCTACAACATTATGGATTGCTGCTTACATTTTGGCAGTTCATGTAGAATAGGCAAGCAGAGAAAGAGGATTAACTGACAGGACACGGAATTCGGAATTGTTCACATCGTAGCCCAAAGCTCACACTTACTCAACCTAACAGACTACTACATATAAAATAAAAGTCAAGATTTCACTTTTTTGTAGGTCAAAGGTAACAGTGGTGAAGAAGAAGCTTATGTTCAAAGCGTATTCATCATCCAACATCAGGTATTTTAGTTCACATAAGGAGTCTGTTGGCTTCTGCACGAGAACACCAGCTCCATTTCCAATGAAGCTCTGAAGTTGTGCTGTTGAAGGTCACGTCAAAAGCAGCCTTTTCTAATATGTGGTTTGATTTTTGACTTTTTAATTAAAGGGATTAACTCTAGAAGAGATCTACAAAGGGGGTAAAACAAGAAATGGATATAGATTTCACCCTTATTATTAGCACTTAGTCTTTTAATTACACAAAGCAGAAGTATTAACAGCACTGCAACCTTGGGGGGAGGAGGAAGGAAGGAAGGAAGGAAAGGGGAGCTGGCAAGAGCAATACGCTGCGCCGGGCTTTCGACAATCAGCCCTGCAATCTCACTGAAGATCAAACATTTACAAGCATCCTCTCAACCTTAAGACAGTAAAAATTGAAATAAGATAGACCTTACAGCTCAAGACTATTGCGGACACCACCATGGGGCACAGAAAAGTGTCCTGAGCACGGGTAATGTTACTGCAAGTCCATTTCTAGAAGCTCACAGTGCACTCGCTCATTTCCAGGAATACTGGGTCTGACAGTGCTACATAAGACTTTTTGCAGAGGATATCCTAAAAAAAAAAGTTTGAAAACAACAAAGAGAACCTCATATATGTAGCTATCCTGCAGAAATTTAAAAGCAGATCAAAAACCTTTTGAGTTTCAGCTAGAGACATGAGGAGTAAACACACAGCTGTTTCCAAGCCTTAATAAAACTTTAGCCACTGCATCTTCTCCAAGTTTTAAACCATAAGCACATAGTCATCAAATCTCAATTTCTATTGCTCCATGAAGAGCCCAAACCACACTGGGACCAAGACATTGACCATATGCAACATGCTGAGCACAATGGAAGAAAACCCCACGTTGCAGGTGGAGGGTGAACTGCTTCCAGTCAAGGGTTGGTGTCTTTTTTCCACCGTACTAGTTCTACCTAAAGAATGAAGGAACTTGAACATTTAGCCAGCTATTGATGTGCAAAGGGACTGAGGTTTTCAAACCAGTCCCTCTCTGCATCCCCACAGGGGCTCCCCTTCAAAAGTTACCCCTTTTGGAAAATGTGAAGTCACTAATGTCATGGGGTATCCACAAAATAAAGCATCAGCCTGGTATTATACATTCTTTGTTCCAAGTTTCATACATTTTTTCATTAATCATGCACAAGCTGTTGGCACATCCATCCCTTTTACATCTAGTATCCCTGCCTCAGACCACTCACAGAACTTAAGGGAATGTGAACTTTGTTCTCAGAGCGTATGAAGCAACCTAGTTCATCTGTACCTTGAAAAAAGTAAAGTTGCCAACCTATTTATTTACCCAGGAACAATAGAGCTTCAAGAACAATGTGGACCGTGATTCTTAAGGGACAATTCAATATTAATTCTCTACATTACCGAAGAATTAGTCAATCAATACAGGAACTTCAATAAAACCTGCTAGCGTACCTTTCAAATAAAGCACTTCATGCAGGTTGTTTGACAGTCATACCATTTCTTCATTAAAGAGCCACTCTCACTTGAAAGACCAGTCATACAATGAGCAGTTGAAAGCACTGAGATCACATCGGCTGCTACTCGCAAGGCAGACAATTAAAGAAACGTCTCCACTGCTTGGCATCAGATGGAATATCTTACCATGACCACTGAGCGTGCTCTCATTACATAATTAGTAAATATGTAGTTATGCATATGTGCACACAGGTATATATTATGCACATATTATGTATATATATATATCAACCTAATTTTGGATGGCTATATTCTAGTGGTGATGGAATTTAAGTTCCTTATCAAACCACGGCCTAAAATAGTGCCTTTAATTAGTTTGAGGCACTCTTTACAGGAAAAAAAATAATTGTAGATTCACAGTTACTGCTTTTTTAATCAATAATCAGAAGGATCTCGTAACACCAGCACAAGTATTTCTAAATGAAGGTTTCTACAACAGCAGAGAGACTTCGTTTTGAAAAGCTGTGCCACACCAGTAAGCAAAAAAAAAAAAACTTTTGAAAAAAACTGCTAGTAGTATGACTAACAGCAGCCACACTCCACCCAACATCCACCCTTGCTAAATTCAAATACTGCAGCTGACAAGCAACCTTTCCATGCTATTTGCCAGCAGTTGCTTCAGTTTAGCTGCCTTCCTAGAACTAAGGAAGGATCCTTGAGAGTCAAGTTTGCAGATCTAAAGAGCTGGCAGCAGTTACTACAGGATTAGTAAATAAGGAATTACCATTCAAAGAAGAAGGAGTCAAAAGCACTCTGTGGCTCAGCCTTAAGAGACCCATCTTTTGTGGTGCCTGCACATTTCAGCCTCTCTCTTGCTGACTCACGGATCGTAGGAGCAGTAGGTAGACGGAGGAGGAAAGAAGGAGCACAGAACTGCACACGGTGCTCAAAGGGAAAGTAACAACGTGAAGGCTTGCAGTAGCAAACTGTCATCCCCTCCCAGCAGAGGCGGCACACCTTTGCCAGCAGGGCACAGCAGGAAAGGCATGCTGATTTGGAGGTTTGTCTTCACTACTTCCTGCAGCCTTCCAGGCAAGGAGGAAAGGATGAAGCTGCCAACCAGGCCACGGCTGGTAACGGGGGAAAAAGACTAGAATGTAGAGAAGAAGTCAGCTAGGACAGGAAGAGCTTGCTTTCCTGACATTAAATGTCTGTGTTAGCACAGCTCCCAAGCCACCTGCCGTACACCCTTTGATACGGCTGAATATTTCAGCATAGCCACTGGGTGATACGGCTCACTGCCTTTATCGCTCAGAGGCATTCCCTCTCCCCCCAGAAGCACAAGCTCCTTGTTAGGATGGCACAGCGACGAGATTTTGTGCACAACCTCCTCCTAAGAACTATTACCTAGCAGAAGGACAGAGGGAGATTGAACAGCCTGAAGAATGAGCTTTACGGCCAGGCCCCAGGACGTGGTTCCCAAGTGAATCCAAAGGAGATTGAGACGAATGACAACAGCATACACACTGACACCCTACCACACTCCATCTAGTGTGAATCTTGTGTGGGGCACTGATTCTCATTTCCTGTGAGAAGTTGCATAATTTTCACAAAGGTGAAGTTTTTGCAACGTAGCTACGCCCAGAACTGTAGAACAGCTTCTCTGAAAGATGGGGATTCTTAAATACGTTCAGGAATTAACTCAGCTGATTCGTTAAACTAATCTATCTCCAAATAATTTTCAAGCAAAGGCAACTCACGTTGACTGATTTAGAGAAAAATCCAGGTGGCAGCCCACAAGGAAGCATACAGGTATTTTCAACACAATCCAGAGCACCCCTTGTACACGAGCCAGAACATAAATCAAGAAGCAAATTCAGCTACTTCCAAACCAGTCGAATTTCAATTCAGGTCTCCTAGCCCAATTTAGGATACATTTACCTCAAAACTTATTGATTTCCTTAAAGACTTGCTTCTTCCTGTTCTCATGGTTGCAATACTAGATATAAAAAAAATTACATTTTTTTAAACTAAGAGGAGCAAACCACTGAAGATGGTCTGCCATGCAATTACTACTGCATTACACACGTGCAGCTTCCTGCAGCCAGAACGCCCTGGTCATGCAGAACAGGGTCCAGCACCCTCCACACTGCTGACACAGGTCTGTACCACTCCTGCTGCACTGCAATACGGCTTTCACTATCATTAGCATGTGGAATTCTGCTGCTTGTACATATTTATTCCTGGGCTTTGGTGCACGCTCAGGTCTGTTACACCAGTCTTCAAACCTTAGTTTTACATTAGTCCACGACTACTGCAAATTCATCTTGAAGAACCCCTCAGAAATCAACTTGAATCTGACAAAGCCAATTTCTACACATTCCTTCTCATTTCCAGTGAAGATGTCTTACTCCATAAAATCACTATATATACACACACGCACACACAAAAACCCCAATCCTAAAGTGTCTCTTAAAGACCCCATGAAGAGTGTTTTTCCTCACATGAAATAGTATATGAAGTGAGCACGATGCTTTTAACAAGTTATTAGCTCAGCCCTTTACTTCTTCAGGTAATTCTAATTTTTTTTTTTTAATCTTATCTTATGAATACCTAAGCAGCCACAGCAAACAGGCACAAGCCTAAATTCTCAGCATCTCTGCGGTAACCTAGTGCAACACTGCATATGGATTGCTCCAACTAAAATGGATCTCACACGCAACTGAACATATCTCAAATACCTCCGCACATATGGCACCCATAGCATGGTGGAGACGATCTCCTTCCTCACGGTAACACATGTAACAGTTGCAGAAGTTACTGCACTGACTTCCCCTACCCCGGCCTTACACTTCACATATTCCCCAGTCAAGTTCCCAGTCTTACTCCTCACAAAGCACCATACACGAATCCTATTTCTTTCTCTCAAAAAAACAGAAGAGAAAAAAATCCCCACTCACCAGCACAGTGGTGCAGATGGACCTGAGCTCAGACTCCACCTTCTCCCGATAGTCCTTGATAAGCTGCATCTTCTTGTCGCTGGTGTCTGTCTTTTGCTCGATGCTAGAGATGACCCTCCAGGCAGAGCGCCGCCCCCCCACTACGTTCTTGTAGGCCACCGAGAGCAGGTTGCGCTCCTCGTTGGACAGCTCGGCACCTTGCTCAGTTACTGCCTTCATGCAGGTGGCCATGTCATCGTAGCGCTCAGCTTGCTCAGCCAGCTTGGCTTTCTGGATCAACTCGGTCTTATCCATGGTGGCTGGCAGTGGGGCGGGAGAGGTATGGTAGCGAAGGCAGGAGAAGCTGGGGACGTCACGCTCCCAACGAGAGAACGCACCTCAAAACCTGCAAGAAAAAGAGACAACGACCATCACTCCGGGATCAAATGCTAATGAATGTTGTACTGTATGACCCCTTGCAGAGCCCTAAAAAGAAGGAATGCAGGGAGCGTGTCTCCCTGCCCATCTTGGAGAAATGGGCTGGGATCATCCCGCCCTTCCACGTAGGGCCGAGGGGAGCGGCTGCGGTCTCAAGGACCCACTGCTAGGGAAAGGACGGCCGGGAAACTCGGCTCGGGAAGGCACAGCGAGCTGAGAACCCATCGCTTGGTCAGGGCGGGCTTTTTCCCCTCACCTTTCCCTCGGCTTTTTCCCCTCACCTTTCCCTCGGCTTTTTCCCCTCACCTTTCCCTCGTGAGAGGGATCGAGGAGGTTGAGGAGGCTACCCAATTCCCGCAAGCCAAGCGGGCCTCGCTTAAAGCCGTTCCCTGAGGGAAAAGAATAATAAAAAAAAAGAATAAAGGAGCAAAGAGTGGCCGCCAGGCAGCGCCCAGCCTCGGGGCCGGGGGCGGCTTCGCCTCCTGGCGGCGGGGCCGGGCAGGGCCGGGTCCCCCCCGCTTCCCCCGGGCATCGCCCCGCAGGGCCCAAGAGCCCCTCCGGGAGGGCCGGGGCCCCGCGGTGAGCGCCGGGGGGGGGGGCAGGGAGCCGCGGGGCCGGCCGGGTGCGAAATGGCGGCGCCGCCGGGCGGCACCTCCCGCTGCCCGCCGCCGCCGAGCGCTGGGCGCCGCGCTCACAAAATGGAGGACGCCGAGGCGGGGCCGGGCGGCGGCGGCGGCGGCCGCCTCACGACGGGCGCCTCACGACGGGCGCCCCAACAACGGCCGCGGGGTCGCCGCGCTCACCTGAGGGGCCGCTGCGCTGAGGCGAGGCCGGGCCGGGCCGGGCGGGCGGCGGCCGCGGGGCTGCCGGGCGCGGGGCGGTGGCGGAGAGAAAGGAGCCGCTGCCGGGCCGGGCGGGCGGGACGCAGGGAGGGAGGGAGGGAGGCAGCGCTGAAGGGCGGCGGCGCAGGCAAGCCTAGCCGCTGCTGGGCCCGCGCCCACGCGGCCAATCAGCGCCTCGCTTCGCCGCCCGGCCCCGCCCCTCCGCCGCCCGGCAGCCAATGGGAGCGCAGCGCGCCGCCGCCGCCGCCGCGGGGGCGAGAGCGGGCAGGGCGCAAAGCTCGGTTGGCCCGTGGGCTGCGGCTGGGGCCACGGGGTTTCCTCCAATGAGATCCAGGGTGAGATGACGTCACTGTCGCCATGGAGATGCTGCTACAACCCTCCCCCCCCCCCGCCTCCTCCCCCGGCCGGGCGGGGGCTGAGGGGCTGCCGGGGGGGGATTTGGGTTTTTGTCCGAATACTCTTTTTGTTTTTTCTTTTTTTTTTTTTGTCCCAGGTGCCCCCAACAAAGGGCGTTTTGCTCCTTCGGGGCCAGGACAATGTGCATATCCCCGAGCCCCGGGTCGATGGGGTCTGCCACACGTCCGTGTTTGTCACCCCCACCATGGAGCCCGAGGGGCTTTTCCTCGTCATGAGCACTTGCTCCACACAGCTTTCTTCAGGGACAGATTTTCCAAAGCCATTTGTAATTCACAGAATCGCAGAATTCACCACAGCTAAACTCCCCCACCCTTCCCGAGGATCCAGGCGACGCAAAATTGTTCATAAAGAGTTAATATCCCTCCCCTCCTGACGGGATGAAGGACAAGCATTTGACATCAGCACCAATCAATATATTTACTTTTTTCCCCCCTCCTGATTTCACCTGGAGTTAGTTTCAAAGAGGTCAGAGACGCAATGCACAGAGACCGGAATTTTAGGTTCGTGCTGCTGCACATGAATAGCAAAATACTGTCCAGTCATGAGTGAATAATCATGAGTCAATTGCTGCTGTGCTTCCAAAATGCTGCTTGGATGGGTGCGGGATTTGTCTGCGCTCATACCGCCCCAATCTTGGAAGAAATGATAACAAGATAGCGGGTTTGTGCTGCTTGTCACGACGTTCGGCATACAAGACCCGGGAGCGGATCACAGACGTCCTGCCCGTCAGGCCTCGGGCTAGCTCAGGGCCACAGATGTCTTTGTGCAGCGCAGGGCGTCTGGGTGAAGTGATGACATTTCTCACCTTTCGTTTCAGCATCACCAAATTTAGTCATGTTCAGCAACTTCAGCATCCAGATGGAATGACGAATTCTCTGAATCGACCTCAGGATGTTATCGTCTCAGCCCGTAAAGCTCTTGGTCTGTGTTTGGACTAGGGCTGCGATGATGCATGTCGAAATTAGGTCCATGCTGTGAACAAACCGCCGCCTTTGTAATTTGAGTTTGAGATGCATTTATTCTGTTAAAAAGAAAAAAAAAAAAAGAACCTATTGATAATACCCCTTTCAAAGTTAATGAAATTCTCACAGAAAGAATTTTGGAAATATGTTACTCTATTCCAGAAATTACTGTCCTGGCAATTTGCTACACTTTTAGGTTGCCTTTTTATTCTTCCTTGTCACTAGGATATTCTCTCATATTCAAAACCCCAAGTCATCGCTTTCATTAACATGTGAAGGAAAGGCCAAAACTGACCAATTGTGCAACAAAACCTTGATTAATATCATGTCTCCGTCAGAGATGAAACCAGCCATTCTATCTGTAAGGCACAGATGAGTGGATTTTATCTGAGGAAGGACAGCTGACCTAATCAAGGCTACCTCCTTCCCCGATTCCACTCAAAAATTGGGAAGATATTAATCTCTCATGCGCTGTAGTTCACCCCTCCCTCCAACCTACTGAGACCTTGCATTAAGAAACGCAGAATTGTCCTAAAAGCCTGGGAAGCACTGGGTACAGCAAAGCTGTGTGCACAGAAGTGTGTGGTGGATCTGGATGTACTCGCACGTGCGGTGCAGGCACTGAATACTGCATGGCCCAGGCATCTGCCTCCAGACCCGCTACGTGCTACAGCTGCCGCCTGGGCTTCTGTTCCATTTGGGGTCCTTTGGGTTTTTGCGTCTTAGGACTACGGCGTGATGTGGTTTTAAAAGACATAGCCATAATCTCGTTTCCCCAGAGGAACCCTATCTCTGAGTAGGTTGATGACCTTTGGGAAGCTTTTATGAGAGGAGGCTAGAAGAATTTGTTGTGTTAATTTTAATAAAGGTTAAGAGGAGATTTGACATTGTCTCCAAAGGAGGGAAAACATGGGTGGAGAACTGTTATTTAAATGGAAGACAAATGTGTCTAAAATGGACATTGATGAATTTAGACTGAGAATTAGAAAACCTGGAATTTTCAGAGCAATGAGGTTATGGAATGACTTTTCTGCACGGAGGGCAGGAAGCCCAGCTGCTTTGAAAGCGGAACCTGATCAATTTAGAAAAGTGCTTATGTGGTGTAGTCACCAGAGACAGCAGGAGACTAAACTCCAAGAGCTTTCCAATTCTTTGCTTCTATTTAATGTTTCTTTTAATGCTTGTTTCACGTATACTTTAATGTACAGCTTACTGCACAGCACTACCCTCCATTGAAGAAAAAATATTAATTTCCGTTAGAGTGTTTCAGGAATGCTGTCATCCTGCTAAACATTAACAACTTTATCTGTGTAATACCATTATGAAATGGGTGGCATTATCTTGTCTTAGGTCCAGGAAATGAAAAATATCAACACTCCTAGATACCTCTGTGGAGAAATATAAGGCTTTCTTTTCCAGGGTGTTAAACATTAAATCAAGGACCTTCGTTTCTACTTTCTGCTGCTCGACGTGTATTGAACGTCCACCTCCCATTGACTTCAGATGCACCTACTGATGTTCAGCACCTTGGCAGCTCGCACTGCAAATTACTCAGTTGGGGTGGGGGAGAAATATGAGGAATATGTATAATGCAAATTCCTGAGACTTACGTGTGAACTTTAGGATGGAGTTAGAACCCAGTTTTCTAGAGGTTCAGTTATTTGCCATAACGATAAGACAGTTTTTTTTTTCTCTTTGTTGTTGTTTTTGTGTGTGTGTGTTTGTTTTCTGGCAGAGCCTGTCCCCTCCATCTCATGGTTTTCATTTCTGTAGCAAATGAGACAGAAGTAGTACAGGCAGCAGCTTCCCCCCTAACTGTCTCCATATCAGGCCTTCCCTCTACACCAAGTACATGGCCCATGAAGATGGTATCTCACAGAGCAGACAACACTGTGAGTTAAGGTAAGCAAACAAACAACAATCCCAAACTTAAAATGGAACAAGCTGGCTTCTGGCATGGGACTTAGGCTGCCACTGAACATCAGCATGCTACATCTCTTTGGATCCACTGCACAGTCCTGTACTATCTGGAAAAAGCCCCATCGTGGGTAGTAGTAGAAAAACTCACACATTTTGTGTCCTCCTTGAGTAGAAGGGAGATTCTCTACGACTAGTTTCACGTCTGTTTGCTCATTGGCAAGGGAATATATGGCATGTTTGCAAAGGCTTTGTGTTCTGGCAGTTGCAGGGCTTCTCTTTTGCCCCCTTGCTACTTTATATCCTCTTCTTTGCCCAATTACTTATCCTCTAATTTACACTGCTAACCCCTTCTGTATCCTACCTTCTGCTCAGCTCCTGCCCGTTCTCTCCCCATCTTATTCTCCTTCCTATTATTCTTTCCCTAGCTGTACTCCCTGCCCTTCTGTTCTTTTCTCAACTTACAATAAAACTTGTGGGCAGAAAAGAAGGCTTGCTTTGAACATTTAGTAGTCTTACACGAGAACTGGAGGATGGAGTCTTAGGAAAATTTTGCTGGCAATTTTTAAGATGTTACCTAAGAATACTGAAATTGAATTTTTTCTTTAGGTTTACCGTATTTGGGTAGTTTTCTTTGAAATCAGCCAAAGACCTAACCTCCAGCTGGCCAGCTTCTTGGTAAGTTTAAAGGAGCCACTTCAGTGGTTGAAGATGTCGGAGTTCTTCAATTAAATGGTTAAAAAGTTTATTAGCATGGGCAAAATTGGAATTTCCTCTGATTTTCTCTGTGAGAAAAAATCTAAACAATTTTATCTAAAACATGAAAAGCATTCTAAGTGTGTCCAAGCAGATTGATCTGTATTTATGCTTGTAGAGAGGAACTAACATGACGGTCACAACTTTTCTAGATCAAGCAAGACATTACTTAGATTCATTTATACCCCACATGGCTTGGGGACTTCAAAACAAAGGAATAAGGAGAAGATCTGCTGTGCACTATTGTATTTTGTGCTCATATTGCAAAGATGCTGCAGGCTGGCATAAGTTAAAGTTCTGCTTAAATTAAAAATAAAAATAAAAAAATTTAAAAATTGAAAATAAAGGGTCAACCATGTAAGAGGTTAATGCATCATCAGTGTCCAGTAAGTAACAAATAAATGTGAGCTAGTGGGATGAAGCTCTTTAGACTTTTTTCAGCGCAGGACTCTATATTGTATCTCACTGTGCTGTGAGGAAGGCCACAGGACTTCTTAAATTTTGAAAATACTTGCATGGCTTGTTCATTACTGGGATAAACTAATTGTTTCAGGGAGGACAAGCCTCCAAAGGAAGTTGTTGAATATATTGCTTATAATGGGTGCAGATTTTATGCAAACTGTGTTGTGGTGGGAGAAGAGAAATCGAGGCATGTTTAGGTTAGGAAGGTGAGTGTCAGTGTGGGAGGCTGCTATTGAATTTCAATTTTGCTGCTGAGTGCTATTTGTCTGGCTTAGCTTGCTGCATGAAAAGTGTATCTGTGCTGGGAGTCGTTTGGGCTTTGCTGCTGAAGGATGATATTGATGAATACTGGTATCTGCTGTAGGCATAAATGCTGCTGTAGTTGATAGACTGAAGCAGTTATTGATCATGGTTGGTAGAAAAATCTCAGCATTTGACACTTTCTTTTTTCATACCATTGCAGTCGTTAATGTTAAATTCCATTTCTCTCTCTGGGGGTGAAATAGCTATCGTTATGGCATATAGCAGTGTTCCTCTTCATTCTGTCCTTCTGTGTCATGTGGTGCTAAAGATTGGAAAATACTCTGGGGAGTATAGTCAAACCTCTTTTATCTCTGTTAGCTGTCCACCTCCCTGCCTTGAGACATCTTCCCTTCCCTTCCCTTCCCTTCCCTTCCCTTCCCTTCCCTTCCCTTCCCTTCCCAACCTCTTGTGAAGTGGCTCCAAAGCCCCAGGGCCTCCCTGTGCTGCAATTGCCAAGAGAGGCTCGTGGAAGGAGTCCCGCGGGGATTCCTCTCCAGGAATACTGTGGCACGGGTCTAGTTAGGCACAAAGCTTGTGCTCATCTCCCTTGGGCCTCTTGTTTTTTTTCCATGGCTTTGTCCCATCAATAGTGACTTGCAAGCAGGAGGACAGAGCAGCCAGCTGGGGCTGAATGACGTCCATGCAAGTTGAGGTGTGTCTTTTTTTTTTATGGAAATGAAACAAATAGTCTTTTAATGGCTTTTGTTCAGTTAAACGCAACTTGCTCTGCCAAAACACAATAAAGGGCCCACTTTTGCGTGAACAAACAGGAGGAGCAAACGTGACTGAGACTGCCAAGTAAATTTTGTCCTCCTGAAGCTTCTACTGTGGGGAGGTAACAGTAGGGCCCCAAGAATTAAGATAAATGCAGCTAATTTCCCTTTAATGGTGATTTGATTATACTTTCATTACAAGTAACTGGTTCCCTTTTCTAATTATATAGCTTGCTTTTATCCAAGAAAAATTACCCAGTTTATGGGAGAGGACCATTAAAGTCACTCATCTGTGAGCAGCTCGTTGTGGTGCTGGGAGACTGCGAGTTTCAGAAAACGTCTATATTGCAAGAAGTACGTATAGATTTTTGGCTCTTGGGCTCTTTGGCCAGTGCTCATGACAGATGAGGAAGCAGGTAGCAGGAATGGATGTGCACGGTGAAAATGAAATGGGGCAGAGAGCATGAACCCTACACACATTTAGCACGTCTTTAAAAGAGAGAGAAGGAAGGAGAAGAGGGGCACTGAGGAACGAGGCAGAAATGTGTGAGGGTGCGCTGCTGCCTGGAAAGACTTCACCAGCTGGTTGTTTAGTAAATTCAGCGAGAGCTCTGCCTGCTGTGCCTTTGACCTCCGCACTTCTGGCTTTTTATCTCCATCTTTTCCTTCCCCGGCAGCTGCCGTATAAGCAGGTTATCCAGCGGCGTGGTGTGACATCGGCCAACCAGATTACACGGCTGGGGCTGGGGAGCAGGCACAGGGATGTGGCTGGGGACATGGGGAGGTTGCGAGAGAGCCTCCGGTCCCACGGGGAGCTTGCTGCTGGCCACCCTGATTAGTCTGCTTCACTAAACCGGTGTGCCTGGGATGAGCTAGGGATGTAAGCAGCAAAGCCGGTGCAGAGAGGTAATACCTCTTACCAGATCGATGAGCAGTTGGGAAAATAGACAAGCATTTGATCTGAAAGCATCCATTCCCTGTGTAAGTGAAATACATTCCTTTGCTCTATGCTATATAACACTAAGGCTGATAGATACTTGAAGGTCAGGTGTTTGTCTGTACAGGGAAACCGACTGGTAGAGAAATCATGAACAATTATACCTGTACAATTAGGTACGGTGGGGTAATTCCCCACGTGAAAACTCTGTTCTAGAAAGAAAGGCACTTTTATTCTGAAACAGTGCCTGCTAAGGGAGCACTAGCAGCAGAACTGTAATTATCCAATCATTCCCAGCGTTGGCAAACCAAAAGAACGAAGGAAGTAAGGGAGAGGACAGAAAAGACAGGAATGCAAAGAAGGCAGACAAGTGGTTAACCAGCGATACCTGTGGGAAGATGCGGTACAACCATCCTGTCTCGTGTGAACTTTATTGGTCAAAATAAAGGCTGTAGAAAGAATCAGATAAGAACTTTGTTTCAGGGTAAGATTTTTTTTCTCAAACTCTCAGTTTTGAAGCATTCTTCTGTCAGCTCAACGTGGCTTAATGGGTACGTATTGAATTTTTCCTTAAGGTTTGTAATGGTTCTTGGTTATGATGATTCTTGGTTAGGAGTTTAATTAGGACTCAGTGCTGCCTTCCTTGTGCAATGATCTGAAATTTGAGGACTATGAAAAATGCGTGCTAGGTCTCTACCTAGTTATGATTATGTGCCTGATAAACAACAATGATTTATATATAGAACGAAATTATCCTTCAGTGGGAGAGGGGGATGGCATGCTTATATATGTATGTATACATTTATACATATTTTAGGCTGAAATGCTTCTTGACAAGCCCAGAACAGGACACTACATATGCATCCTTAATAACTGAATGCGTTGTAGTGGTTAGCATACAACGTCTTCTCTTTACTGAAATATTTTATCACTCTCATATGCCATAATTATAAGCAAGCTGCTTAACGATGGCCTGTGCTCATGCAGATTGTATCGCTTAACTACTTGCATTAATGTTGTAGGAAGCCTCAAATACACGGGGTGAGCATCCATGGAGCTACAAGCAAGAAAAGAGCTTGACTAGTGGAAATGGTTTCTAGGCAATGAGTCGCCTCCTATATTAGTGGGATGAGCTTCCCTACGGGAAGTTTTGCCTTCTGGAGAAACCTAAATGAGAGAGATACTCCGCTGCCCCACACCCTTCTTCTCTTCATGTACTCCCGCTGCTAAAGAGACTGTAAAGCTTCCTGTTGAGATAAAGAGCTGTGCTTACAATGCGTAGCCCCAAACCAGCAAGATAACACGCTGCCGTTTGCTGTGTTAGGCAATGCCGTTTCTGTAGCGGGGCGGTATTTCTGAATGGAGAGATTCAAACAGGGAACTGATCCGTGGATGAGCGTGTGAGGAGTTTAGTCTGAGGGTGCTAGATGTTCGTGATGGTAAAGAGTAATATTGGGAGTTTTCAGATCATTTTCCACGTACTTAAACACTAGAGACTTTCAAATAGAATACACAACTATAACGAAATTCCAGTATTTATTTCATTGCGATAATCAAAGGGAAAGCTTTAGTATAAAAGATGATGTTAAATGTATAAAATATTCCATAAATCTGTTTTTCTAATGTCATAGATTGCCACCTTTCTTAGCTATTTTATTCAAAACTTTTCAAGTTCCTGTCATGCTATTTTTTATTTCATTGGCTTATTTAGATGTAGAGTGGTTTTTTTTAATTATCTCCAACACAAGAAACTTCTCAAAGTTTTATTGATCAGTAATTTTCCAGCAGCCCCTCCTTATGTTTCAGCAGATAACTCTGGACCAGGGCCAGCTGTTGTTTCCTGGCCTCATTCCAATTTTTTTTGCTGAAAATGAATACCCAGAACGTTCGTCGTTCCCATACTATGGAATCAATGTGCATAATACAGAAAAAATGTCAGGCTTTATAATGTGATGCAGAAAATTAAATTCTTGTTACTATTTGTGAGTAGGTTTTCCTTCTTAGAATGCATAATTTAAAAAATATGTTGTGGCTGCTATTGTGGCTGTCATACTATCCCATACTGGAATCTGTGTCAGAATTATAAAAAAATGCTATATGAGACGAGAACCCAGGCAGACATTTTCCTAGAACATGTCAGAAGCAAACTTTTTGTGAACAAATGAATAAAATGAATCCTTCTCAAGGCAACAGTCAATTTGTTCTTCTTCAGAACCATAAAAACAAGTGGCTTAAACACATTGTTTCCCCAAATATGTTTTGCCCAATGTGCCAAACGCATAATTTTCTTTTTTCTCTTAGATAGAAAATGGCAATCAGCTATACCTGTCAAGCCCGGAAGGCCTTTCTCCTTGAAATGGTCTTAGTTTCTGGGACATCACATAAAGTATGATGTAGTTGGTGTAGTGATAGGCTTTCTCTTTAGACCAGCACCCTGTTGTGTTCAGGTTTTTGAACTGTAAGGTAGTTATACCATTCTAAATTGCTCATCTTGATTCCAAACATTGTTTTAAGAAAATAGGTCCTTTTGTAAAGAAAGTTGACTGGATTTAAGGTTCTTTAGGATGGGCAGGTAGCTGCCACTGAGGCAGAAAAGTCTTAAATGAAGAAGTTTGTGACCTTAGAAAAGTATTGCAACTGTCTTTGCTAAGTAGCTACCCGGGTAAGATTTATGCATGGTGATGGCAAACAGTCCGTATAGCAGTGATGTGAAATGACAGTGACTTATCTGACTAGCAGTTGTTTAAAAAGTAATTGGTTCTCCAGTTTTATGGTAAGTTTAGGAGGGAGTTAAGAACCCCTTTGGGAGTCTTGTGAAAAAATAAATAAATCATGAAGTAACTAAAACTACTTCATCAAAGCTTTACTGAATATGTATTTATTCTTACAGGTTAATAGAAGGATGTATCCTGGAAATGTCAAGTCTGTTTTCCAAGATCTTCTTAGGACATTTCCCAGAAAGACTGAGATAGGTTTCTCTCTTGTAGGTACAGTTCCAAGTTCCTACAATTTTAAGCATAGTGGCCCTACCATCTCTTTGTAGCCTGTAGAAGGCATTTCCAGAGGAAAATTCTCATCTCACTGCACCTCTGTAGGTGTCTCTTCCAAGATCCTGTAGTAGCTGCTAAAAAAAATGAAATAGGCTGAACATAAGCCAAACTCTAGAAACACGAGAGCAGTTTGAGAAGTATTCGTTATGGCTGAAGTTTACTCCTACTGGACCAATGCAAAGACTATATACTAATTAAGTGCAGGTTAAGTTCACTCAGGAGGCACCTAAGTGGTGATCAGGCCCTCACTGTGGTCTGTACATAGGGCTGATTTTCATACTGTCCAAACATCATTTGTCAGGGGGCTGACTTCTCCAGAGTTTCTCCTTTTATATCATTCATACTTTCATTTCATACATTTTCCAGGTGGAGAAGAATATTCTGTGTTGCTGATGCAATTGGTTTTATTATTATCCTTGGCACACAGCAGTTTAGTTGGTTTGAAGAAACAGTAGTTGCAGGCCCTGATAAGTAGGATGATTGTCATCAGGAGTCATTTAGTGCTTTGCTATCACAGAACACAAACTCCCTGTGACTCACACTAAAGGATAAGGCCAGATTTTCATGTGGCGTACATCAGAAGAAAATGTTGCCTCTTGTGAATGTGTGCGTCTTTTGTGTTTAATTAATTGCTTTAAGATTTTTCTTGCATGCCTATTGTAAGTTTTGTATAATTTGATTTAGTCCAACTTTGCGTCTGATATTCTTCTGTTATACCTCTCTGAAACTTTCTGTTTCACATGTATCTCTGTGATGGGAAAATTGGAACAGAACACCGATCGCAAGTTGAGACTATATTGATTTAGACAGTGGTTTAGTGCCTTCAGTTATTTTTTCTCCATCCAATACTTTCTCATACTTTGTCAGCTCTTTAGAGTGTTTCTGGACATTGTGCAAATATTCTTATTTTGCTGACCACATCAATACTAAAATGATTTCTTCCAAAGTTGTACTTCATAACATGGAGTATCCTTTTAATTTTTATTTTGTGTGTGTGTGTGTGTGTTGTCCACTCAAACAGCGTTTGCTAGATCTGTATGCAGTTTTTCACAACCTTATCTCAGCCTTCTGTTTTGACTGTCAAATAACATTGTGTCACTTGTAAATTCGCCCTGCTCACTCTCTTTTCCAGACCATTAGTCAAGGCATTGAGCAGTAGTCTGCATCTTTGGTCGCTGTGCAGTTAATCTTTGGCCTCAGTTAAAGTAAAGCATGTATTCCCACTTTTTTGCCTACACCAGTGACCATGGCAGAACTTAATGCAGCTGATAAGGCAGCTAAGAAATCTTCTTGTCCCTGTAGGCCATAGCATTGGTTGACGTTTGAACCCATTTGGAGAAAAGATTATGCTGTGAGCACCCGTGGTGGCTTCAGAATATCCCACGGTGGATGTTTCCTCTGGCATATGGAGCCATACAGTAGTTGTTGCCCATAATCTACCCACCAAATTGCCACCAGCTGGCAGCTGAATTCTTGGATGGGAGATGAAATGTGCGCTAAGACCATGGGTGCATGTTCTGCTCTCTAAAATAGGCTCAATCCTTCCTGGTGCACTGAGGATTGTACACAGTAGACCAGATTGCACCGGGATCCATGTAAGGCTTTCTATGCCTTTTTTCTCTTTCTCTCATCGGTCTTTCTAGTTATTAACAGAAAGGGGTATTCCTGCACAGAGCTTGTCATTACTGCGGTTCATTCAACAAGCCTGGGGTAGTACGAAAGTCCCACAACCCCTGGAAACTCAGCTCTCTTTCTTGTTGGTAATGCTATATTCCCAGAGCTTCAACCTGGGATGACTAAGTCCTGGCACCTCTTCCATTCCCAAACGATTGCCTGGCCCCTGCTCAGCTAGGGGCTTTCCACAGTTCTCATGCTGCTGAAATATTGATGCTGCTTCATTGCAAAAGAGCTACTTAATGCCCATGTTTAAGTGTAAGAGCCTCATGTGAGACATTCCCTTCTTCCGCTCATGTCATCCCTCAGATGCTCAGAGGTGGCTCGTGGAAGGAGCGGGTTGGGCTGTGAGGGAAGAGATGTGTGAGCAGATGGAGAAAAATGGGATCGGATATCAAAACACCAGGATGGGATTCCCAGCTGAGAAACCTGAACAAAAAGAAGTGTTTCATTAGTTGGAAATAGATGGTTATGTCTAGTCCAATTTGGCAGGGGAGATCTGCTTTTCAACACTTTGCTAAGGCCGCTTCTGAGGGAGCCACTCCTGCCGGCCTCTCTCTCCTCTCAGGTTTGCCTTTAATTACTAACAGTAGAAGTGGGTGCCTTTGGGGAGGCAGTACGAGGGATGTAGGAAGGTCCTGTGCTTGTTCACTGAAGGACAAGAGCAAGTTTTGAGCACACGTCAAGGCAGGAGCGTGCCTGGTTGGCACCTTCTGCTTCAAACGCTGCGATTGAACCTTGTGGTTCACCCATGCTGCCTGCACAAGCGTAGCCTAAACCTCCTCCTATATGCGAGCCTATTTGGACCTCCCTCCTTCACCAAAGCAGCCTCAGCACCTGTTGAATTTACCTTGTTCACCACAAAATGCTCGGTGTCTTGGAGCATCCCCGGCAAGATCTCAGTGAGACTTTCAGTGCTAGCACATTCACTTTATTACTGGTGAAAGTGAAGCTTACACGTCTTGGCATCACACTTTCATTTCTTAGCCCTGCATCACATTAGCAAGGGCTTGTCATGTTGTGCTTAGCTGTAAATATCGGGTGCTCCTATGTTGCTGCTAAATGATGGGCTTCACAAGCTTATAGCAGAAATTCTGGTGTTCATCCCTAAGTACACGACCTTATACTCCAGGATCTTCGGTTTTATCCTGCCTGTGTTACTTTTTAGCCCACTTGTATAATAACCTGCTCTTCCTCTGCATTATGAGCCTTTGAATCTTGCGATATGCTCTGGTTTCATTAGCATGTTTTCATTTTCTTGTGCCAAGGTCATTAATGAAAGTATTAAATAAGATCTGTTCCAAGGTCCCAGGCTTGAAGAAGCCCTAATAGGTTGTGCAGGGTATGTTTTGTAGATAAACAAAGGGCACGGCACAGATCCTCACGGGAGCCAATCAGCCTAATCCTGCTGGCTTCTGGAGAGTTATTCTGGTTATTTAGAGGATTCTGCTTCATTTCAGTCTTTTTTCCTGCACACAGATAGCAAAATAGTCCCTGGTCGTATGGCCCGAGTAGCTTTGTAAGGACAATGAAACGATTTGGAAGAAGCCGTGGTTAGATGGCTAACACCAATGTTCAGGTAGAGGCAAGACAAAAATGCTAGTGTCTGACTGCCATGTGCATTTTGCAGCCACTTTGTGAGGGCAAAAAATAGAGAGGGTCTTGTGCAGTTGTGGGAAGAGGCAGTGGATAGACCAGCTGAGAGCCCTGAATAGCGATATAAGGAGGCCTCACAGAAATGCTGTGTTCTCACAGGGGCACAGGGTCAGAAACATATTGTGCTCCTGGTGTGACTCAAACAGCCACTTGTGAAAAATAGATATGCCTTTGTACAAAGCATTAGTCAAGCTTATTGCATGTCTTCTTGGGTGTGGGGTACCATTATCATGATTCATGTGTACGTTTTACCTTATTTTATGTGCAAAATTAATCACAATGTCTGTGGAAAGGAAAGACATTTTCAGTGATCTTTGTAATAAATGACAAGGAGTAGATTGAGCTAAACATTGAGCAAAAACTAGTATTAAGCATTCAAAAGCTGTTAGGAATATTAAAGGCAATGGGCTCCAAGGGGCTTATCTGCCCCTCCATGACTCCCAAAAGCTGTTGGGCTGTAGAGTACCAGCCCTTCTCCTGCCCTTTTCTGTCTCTCTTCTCTTTATTATCCTGTTGCTCTGGGGAAACAAAAAGGAGAAGAACAAGAAGTTACTTTCCAGCTTATAGAGATTACCTCTGTGCAGTTGTCCTTTTCCTTTTCTTCAGGTTTGCATCTCCATTCTCACAGAGACTTTACAGACCTAAACAAATCCGAAGTTACCAGGGTTTCATTTTCCCAAATATTTTCTGGTCCCCTGGGCCTGTTGTACAGCGGCAGTGTCTTGCTCTTCTGATAAATCAAAGAGAAATTTATTAAACATAGCTTAGATTGTTAGTTATCCAGGGAAGGAGCAGGAGGCTTGAGGGCTGTTAGCTGGAGAGATATTTTGGGATATGTGTGTGTATATCTGTTAGGAAGGTTGATGGTAGCATTAAGTATGGGGTAGCAAAGTGTGAAAAGGGGCAAATTAGTAAGTGGGCACTTCTAGGGCTGTTCCCACTTTGAAGGAAGGCCCTGTCAAGCATGTTGCCAGCAGGCAAAATCAGGTTTTAACTAGCATAAGGACGGAGTGGAAAAAAATACATTGTATTCCCCCAAAATTGTGCCCCCAGACTAGACACAAGCACACCTCCACCCAGCGTGAGCAGCAGCAGAGAGCTGTCAATGCGCAGTCTCCGTGCTGTTGGAGAGCACCACGTTTGGCATAAGTTCATGCAATTCCAGCAGGTCAGCATGAAGTACACTGCAAAATGACAGGAAAGCTGCAAAGAATTCCCTATAGCAACCCTCAGAATTGCTTTATTTTGGCAAGTGTCTGCATAGGCTGAGCTCGGCAGTTTCCCTCATCGTAATAATTGATGCTGGCTCAAAGCTGGGGCATTAATTTAACTGTAAGCCAGCAACGTGTCCCTAGAAGGTTTTTTCCCCCTTGTTCAGTAAGCACTGTGAGAATAAAAGAGCTTTTCCTTCCAACTGATGTGGTTTTCCTTTTGCTGTCTGTAGCCTTTGGCCAGCAGGGTGAAGGAGGGGATTCTCCCCCTCTGCTCTGCTCTCGTGAGCCCTGAGTTCAGCTCTGGGGCCCCCAGCACAAGGAGGATACGGACCTGCTGGAGCGAGTCCAGAGGAGGCCACGGGGATGATCAAAGGGCTGGAGCATCTCTCCTACGAAGACAGGCTGAGAGAGCTGGGGTTGTTTTGCTTGGAGAAGAGAAGGCTTTGTAGGCCTTGAATATTTGCTGTGTAATGTGTTCTGTGATACCTTCTGGAATGGTCCTTTCCCCAGTCTGTGAGGTGGAGCGATGCTCCAGCTGGGATTCAGAGAGAGAACCTGAGCCGTCAAGTCTTTGGGAATAACGTGCAGTAGCAGGCCACGTTTATAGAATCATAAAATGATTTGGTTAGGCCTCACAAGGGCAGAGCAGAGGGGCACAGTCCCCTCCCTCGACCTGCTGGCCACCCCTCTTTTGATGCAGCCCAGCATGCAGCTGGCCTTCTGGGCCGCAAGCACACACTGTTGGCTCATGTCAAGCTTTTCCTCCACCAGAACCCCCAAGTCCTTCTGTGCAGGGCTGCTCTCCATGAGTTCTTCTCTCAGTCTGTGCTCACGTCTGGGATTGCCCCAACCCAGGTGCAGCACCTTGCTCCTGAACTTGTTGAACCTCAATAGGTTCACATGGGCCCACTTCTCAAGCTTGTCCAGGTCCCTTTGAATGGCATCCCTTCCTTATGGTGTATCAACTGCACCACTCAGCTTGGTGTCATCTGCAAACTCTCTGAGGGTGCACTCAATCCCACTGTCTATGTCATTGATAAAGATATTAAATAGTATTGATCCCAAGACAGACCCCTGAGGGACACCACTCATCACCGGCCTCCACCTGGACACAGAGCTATTGACCACCACTCTCTGGACGTGGCCTTCAAGCCAATTCCTTATCCACTGAATGGTCCACCCATCAAATCCGTCTCTCTCCAATTTGGAGACCGGGATGTCATGTGGGACTGTGTCAAAGGCCTTGCAGAAGTCCAGGTAGATGACATCGGTCGGTCTTCCCTTGTCAACTGATGCTCTCACTCCATCATAGGAGGCCACCAGATTGGTCAGGCACAATTTGCCCTTGGTGAAGCCCTGCTGGCTGTCTTGGATCACCTCCTCATCTTCCATGTGCCTTGACACTGCTTCCAGGAGGACCTGTTTCATGATATTCCCAGGCACAGAGGTGAGGCTCACCAGTCTGTAGTTCCCCAGATTACCACTCCTGCAGCCTAGCTTTATTTCCTTTACTTTTATTACCATGGAAGTCCTAACCTTGTATCCCTCACCTGCTTTTTTCCTGCTCTAAGCACCTGCTACTGAGGGAGCCAGGAAACAGCCTTCTCTGAAGGCCACAGACTCCAGACTTCAGTATGGGATTGCAGGGGTAAATCGGCTTGCCACCAGCGAGAATACTGCACAACAGCACTTGGCTGTTTGCCACAGCACCAGCAGGCAGGTAACAGAAAAACAGAGGTAGCTGGCAAAGTTGGGAAGTAGAATAATGTGTTGTTATTTCAGAAGGATGCACCCATTTCTATGCTGAAAGGATTAGACTCCTCCAACAGCTTACTGAATCTGCCTCCAGACTGGGTTTAAACCTCTGTCAGTTGTCAATAGGTAAAATTAGCTGCAGGAGCAGGCCCTAACAGCTAACAGCAGTTTACAAGCTCTCCCACAAGCATCCTAGGAGAATACAAGGACAACATTCTTCCTTCAATGGCATTGATCTCTCTCAGTTCAGAAGGCCAAAAGGGAGGAGGTGGAGAGGCTTGTGTCTCCTTTAGTTGAAGTCACGGAGCCACATCTGAATATACAGCGTTGCCCTTTTTCATTCCTGTGTTAGTATTTAGGCTGTAGTTCCACTGTTGTGCCAGTCCTTAGGCTCCGAGTGCACAGGAGAAGGGATTGCCATTCTCCGTGGGGCGCAGTTATTATTGTTTATTGTGCATTGAGTATTAACCTCAACGCTGTTAAACTGAACGAGCCTGTGAAATGTACTGTATATAACTCTTATCCCTCCGACGTCCCTCCAGCTGGAGTCAGGCACGGAAAGGAAAAGAAAGAAAGCCCTCCTTTGACTCATCTCTTACTGGAGATCACTTTTGTTCCATTTCCCCACATTCTTTGCATTCCTTTGCAGTTAGGTCTGGGTCTGGAGCCAGCACCAGCCAGACTGAGAGCCTCCTGCAAAGCCACAGGCCTGAGGCACAAGGATAAACCTCAACAAATCTTCACCTGCAGGAGACGGGGAGTGTGCCTTGTACAGCATCTCTCTTTTTGCACTAAAGGATTAAGGATCTGTGTCTGCAACGGAAAAGGCACATGGGAGACAAATATTTTATGTTCAAATTTCTTCCCTTTCAGTGGTGAGGGAAGGAAAAGTTCCCTCACACTGGTGAAAATGGCTGGACCAGCAGTAGATTTGGTCCCTAAACACAGGACATCATATTATCTACCTTCACGTGTGAATTTTAACCATTCATGTTCCCCAAAGTCTGGGCAGTCTCCTAGCATACTTCCAGGGGGCTTTCCACACATTTTAAGGTACACTATATACAGTAAGTCTTGTGTGTACAGAAAGGGGCTCACTCCCATTCTGTTTGCAAGCTTTCCCTGCCAAATATTTGAGAGCAGCTTAGTTCATATGGTAACGTGGTTATGCACATGCCAGGATGACTCTGCTCTGGATGTCATTTGATTTCTCCAAGCATTTGTCCTTTGAAGCACTTGTCCTAAGGAGACACTTCCTTTGTAATTCCTGGTGAAGGACAGCTTGAGAAGCCACAGCAACCTGTTCCAAGGCAGCTTCAAAGCTGAAAGGAGGAACATGTCCACAGCAGTGCATCATACCGTTAGGGAAAATAAAGCTGGAATGTTGCTTTTTTTCCTGCTCCAAGAAAGCAAAGGGAAACAGAAGCCTCACAACCTTTTGTGTCAACCTAATCGAATAGAGAAATGAAGGGCATCAAGTAATCTGGACTTCATAGCTGAAATCTAATCTCTGTCAAAGCATTTCTAGGATGTGCATCACGCCTGTTAAAGCCATTACACTCCTGGTAACAGAACTTGCACACTGATTTGCGCTGCCCTTGCCACGAAGCACCTTGGTGATTTTCCTGCTGTCCTCATTTTACAGAGGCAGTGAGGCTTAGTCCATGTTAAAACTCGCAGTCTGGCAGCGAGAGCGTGTCTGCCTCGCCCAGATGTGTCAGTTCACACTTAAGAGATATTGAAAAAGTTCAAAGGCAATTATCTGAGGTGGAGTTGTGTGTTTTTTCAAGCATTGCTGTGCAACAGGCAGTGATGACCTGCGTGTAATATCTCTGGGAAGCGTCTATCAGTTTGTCATCATGACTGTACTTGGCATATTGCAGGGAGTATCACCGTGTGCATGACTGCTGCTGTGTTTGTTTATTTAGTCACCTCCATGCCTCCATCTCAGCCGAGCCCTCTCCCGTGTCACAGGAGCTGCTGAGCGAGGACACGAGGAACTTCCTGATGAAGAAGCGTTCAGAGCACAAGAGGTGACTGCGTCTGGGAGCACAAGGAAACCTTTGCTTGCTCAGAGCAGCTGCAGAACAGAGGAGGCTGTTTGGTACAGCCCCTGCTCTCACCAGCTTCCACCGCGTAGATGTCACTGAGGTGCTGCTCTGTCCTCCGGCCCAAAGAAGGATCACATTTCTCTCACAGAAATTTCCAAGCTTTGTCTGATTCAAGAATTAGATTTAACCCCCAGCTTCAAGCACTGTCTGAGAGCTTGTTAAAACTGAATGTTAATCATCCAAGCCGTATTCCAACACCTCATTTAATTTCCTTCCCCCCCCCCCTCCCCCCTTAATGCACTATCTTGCCTTTGTTTAAAGTCCGCTTCCTTGCCTGGCTTGTTGTTCGTGCCAACACAATATCTAAATGATTTAGATTGCCGTGTGACACACATTTAAAATATTTGAATCGCAAGCCAAGGACTGTTTTATAGCTCATCATTTTAGCTGGAATCATTAGGAACCCTGAAGAGAGCTGGCTGAGCCCTAGGCCCAAACCACTGTGCAGCTCCCTTTTTGCCTTTCAGAAGATCTGTTTTCACCCTCAAGTTTCCAAATCTTTGAACTCCCTCGGTTTATGAAAAAAATAGAGGTTGTGTTAACAGTGGTTATGCAGCTTTAGACTCTCAATTCCTTGATAAATACCTCAGAAGCATCATTAGAGGCTGTGGGAGCTGGGGCTAACTGGTATCTCCGATCTGGCTGAAGGTCTCTGACACCAGGAGGGAGAGCCAAGCCAAGCCAAGCCAAGCCACCAGCGAAGCAGTTCGCCCTCCAGATGCCTTTAGCAGGTCCTTTCCCAGGGCACAACCTGTTGTTTACAACAGAGGAAATATTACGGCTGAAACGCAGTCCCCAGGGGGCACTTCCCCGCCTCTGCTCTCGGAGGAAGTCAGACACACCTCGCACGTGATCTCAGCCGCTGCTTTCTAACCTGTGCACGAACCTGGGGTGGGCAGAGACCAAGACCAGCCCTAGGCTGCTGCTTTATCACGTAAAAAGCTGCAGGATTGGTAAACACACGCGAGCTCTCAGACACTGAGATGTAAAAAGGCCGCCAGACACCAAAGTGCTTTTGAAGATCACACCCGGTGCCTTTTCCAATCCCAAGGTCACATATTGCGCTGACGTACCTGGAAATAAGAAAAGCAATCCTTCTCCTTGACAAGAGGAAACTGGCACTGCACGCTGGTACAGGTACACTGCCTGAGTGTTATCACGGATTGTTTCTGGTTGAAAACCAGAGCTCCGCATCGTCAGGACGCTGCGTCCCTCCTGGAAAGCGCTTTGACTTCGTTGGCACCTGGGGCTGCCTAGCGTCTTCTGAGAAGTCCTCAGCAGCTCGCAGGAGCCGTGTTCGTTGGAAAACTGTCCTCTGTGTTCCTCTGGATTATAAATAGGCTGTGTCCTTAGCTAAGGGCTGTTCAGAGTTGGGTTCGGCCAATGTTTTATCAACGATGCTATCTCCGTCTCAGTTTTGAAGGCAGCCAATATTTCAGAAGTGCTGAGCATCTGTGGTTCCTGGGCCTCTGGGAGCTTGGTTCTGAGTTTCACTTTATAAATTCAACTATGATATTTGTTCTGCATTTGTTATGCAAGCTATGCAATGTTTTTTTCATAAAGCTCTTTTGTTAACAATAGGCCAAGTTAAGATGCAATGTTTTTTTTACACCAAATGTTGTATTAAGAACTTGGTTTTGATAAATACTAAACAATTTCAAGGAAGGAGATATCTTCCATCCCTCCTATGATCATCACTATGCTTAGGAAAAGACTATAGGGGCATCCTACATATTGGTTTTCGGAGGCTGATGAAGCCCACTGGCGGCGGGGGTGCTCTGGGCAAAATCATCTCGGGGTGGCCAGGACAGGTCAGAGCTCACATAAAGAAAATATCAGTAATATACTTATTAAAATACTCTTGCAGAGTGGTGCCTAGCTCTATAACCAGCACAGAGGAGAGCAAAATAACAGGAAAAACTGGGAAGAAAAAAACTGAGCAGAATTCTCTGAAGGTAATGGTTTAAAATCTGCCCTTATATAACTTGTTGAAGTCACCCAACATGAACCAGGTCCAGCGAACTCATTCAATTGCTCATTCTATAAATAGCTCCCCCTCTCCGGCCGCATGAGTTTAAGGCTTAATAGTGGTTTGGCAGTTTCCAGTTCTAACAGGGACAAACCTGAAGGGTTTGCCAGTTCTCGGCAAGGGAGGAGCAGAGGCGTGGCGAAACGCCCCGCGACTCATTTCCATCAGAGCACACACGCTGACTTAGGGTTTGAGCTTAACCCCTCCGTGGGATTCGGCGCATCGGGTATTCAGAAAACACTAGAAAGCCTAACCCTCGGCGGAGGCTTCCTTCCCCAGCGCCCGCCTGCCAGCCTGACTCAGCGCTGGAGCCTCCGCGGCTCTCCCCGCTGCGTGGTGGCACCTCGGGCTCGTGCCTGGCAGGAGATCCCCGAGTTTTTTATACAAGCCAATTTCTGTGTGGTTTTCTCAGACTTCTGAGGAACAGGAAAAAGCACCCCATTTATTTTTTTTCAAGCGATGATCACTTATGTTTTGCTTTCCCAGCTCAGCTCTGTGTTGCTAACTCAATGCGGAGTTAAGGGAGGCTACACTGGAGAAGCCAGGCAGGAAAGAGAAAACAATGGCTTGGATAAAAAACATGCCCCCAGCCAGAAACGGATAGCTGGGCTTAGAGGCATGAGGAGGGATTCCTGAGCTTCAGCCCCTGGCTGTTAGGCTGCTTGTGAAGGCAGGGGAGACACGAGGGAGCCGAACTGTGCGAGTACAAAGCCCGCAGCAATGGAGGGAGCAGGGGAGAGCTGCTGGGCTGCGGCGGTGCGATGCTGACAGCCCAGGAGGATGTAACAGAGCCAGAGCTGTGAGCACTGGCTGTGAGCAATGCTGGCTGCTCCTGCTGCTCTTGGGGATGAGCAAACGGGATGTGCCAGGGCTGGGAACAGAGGGGATGTGTAGGTAAGGGAATAGTCTGGGGGAAGCGCGTGTATGTCTGTGGGGCTGCACCTTGGCTACGTCACCCTTTGATTTTCGGTGCGGATAAGTGAAAAAGGTTAGTTTGGGATGGCTGCATCTGATTCATGGC
Organism: Anser cygnoides; assembly: GCF_040182565.1. Taxonomy (NCBI): domain Eukaryota; kingdom Metazoa; phylum Chordata; class Aves; order Anseriformes; family Anatidae; genus Anser; species Anser cygnoides. The sequence continues at coordinate 106,702,125 of NC_089875.1, forward strand.
AACTGACTGCTGCCACAGGTACCTGGTGGAAAGCAAACCTTTTTCTGGGAGAGATGAAGTAGCTGTAGTTGATCACAGCATAGCATAAGCCTTGGAAAACCGCCCAGGAGAGGAGGCACATGAGCTCCTCTGCTCCCTGAGCATCCCTGGGGAGACTCCAGAAGGCAGGCCGGTGTCTGTGGCTCAGCAGCCATAACAAGACCAAATTCTGATTTACTGCTTGCTGTCATTGGTCTTCAGTTCAAAAAGCATACCGACACATCAGAGTCGTCCTTGCCTCTGCTGTGGGTCCTCCTGTTGTGGAGGTGGCCCTCGAGGGAGGGCAGTGGGCTGGCTCCAGCTGCAGACCTGCGTAGTGTCACTGGCACAGCTGTGCGTGCAAAGCAAGCACACCCAGGGGAGCGTGCCTCGGCTGGAGCCCAAAGCACCTCTGTGCACAGCCTGTGCTCCCCTATGCCACGAGGGGAGCCCGCAGGGCTGGTGCTCCTTCCCACTGCCATCGCAGGGGCAGCCAGCACAATTAACACCACCTCACTGCCAGCCCTTTCCTTTCAGAAGCATACCCTGCTCAAACAAGAAAGGGAGGATTATTTTCTCCAGAAGACACCCAAGAGGATCACATGAAGAGAAAGAAAACTCTCCAGATGTTCCTTATGGGAATTTTTGTTGGATGCCCCCAGCCAGGACAGGAGTGGGGTTTCCATCTCAGTAAGTCACAAAGCCAACACACCTCTCCCATAGTACTGTCTGGGTTTGCATGTGCCTCATGTACTGGCAAGGCCCAGGTGAACTACGTAAAAAGTGGGTTCTGGTGACACTAAGGGACATGATTTATTGGTGGGACTCTGTAGATCAAATAGATGATTGGACTTGATGATCTTGAAGGTCTGATCCAAGCTGGATGATTCTATGATTCTCCTGACTCCTTCCTGCTTCCAAGCATATTTTTCCATTGAGTTTTGGCCCTCTGTTTTGCCCTAGGATCTCACCTTCCCTTAATAGTGTTTCCTTCTCCAGAGCAGGGCATTGTCATGGTCATCTAGTGCTCAGGTCCCTGTACATGTCCTTGACTCACCTTTACAATAGCACTGGAGATGGGATTCACTGGCTTCTCAGCTGGCCCAGATTTTGTCTGTGCTCACTTGCCCACTGAGATGCTCTGTGACACCCATATCTTGCGTAAGGCAGCGCAGGAAGAACAAGTCTTCTCCAAAAACAGCGTCCTGCATGGCCAGGGTGCAGTCCTTGGCCAGGCATTTCCATCTCACACAAAAAGTGGAGGCCCTACTCTTCAACATCTAAAGCCATCAAGAAAGAAGTGTTTTCCATTTATCGATGTTTCTGAGATCTTTCACCATGTGACGTTTCTCATTTTCATTCTCTGTACAGACAACATTTTTGTTCTTTTAAGATAAGGAGGATGTATGTTGTTAATTAAAAATGTATTAAGTGTTTTACCAAGGAAAGTGTTTTAACAGGCATTCCAGGTTTCACACACTATTTACTTATGATAGCTTAGGTGAAAAGTGTTGCTTGAGAGAAAACGTGATCTATTTAGGCCAAGACAAAATTTCTCTCAGCCCAAATGATTACATTTACTTTACTGTGGCCCTGATCAGAGGAGTAGTCAAACTAGTTCACAAATTGACTTTAATATCAATGGCCTGATGAAAGACCAGTGTCCTCAGACCTTAAAGACTACATGGCACCACTTTATGCTGTTAATATTAATATCCCAGCCAAATTTTTATTTATATAATTAAATGTGTTTACATGGACTGACCCGTGAATGTGGAATGAAACCTGGTCCTACAAAAGACAACGTTGAACTTCTCAAATACTTGGGGTTAAATCTACATTTGGGGTAAATTGTATTTGATACATTGACTTCACAGTGCTTGTATTTGGTAAGTCCATATGGAAGATAATGTTAGTTAGGGCTGTGCTTAGACATTTAAATATGACATACATTGTGCTGCTTACATATGGAGCAATGTCTATAGGAATATAGACTACAGGATGCGATTTGTAGTTTGATAAATTACCAGTGAGCTTGTAAGTTTGATGCAACGTACCCATGATGAGGGATGGCTGAATCAGGGATTGAAAATGAGCTGTCAGAGAAGATGTCATGAAACCAGCCTTCGTCTACAATGCCAGCTTCTAACATCTGATTCAGCAGGAAGGGGCGATCTCTCTTCTCCTGTGTTTTAGTATTTAAAATGATTGCATTAGTGCCTGAAAAAAAATACAAAGCAATCTGTTTCTGAATTCTTTTTCAACCATAAAGCAAGTGGTATTTTGGGAATATTACAGTCCTGTCGAGTAAGTGGCTTCATCTCAAATAATTTTGTTGGAAGTTGTAGAGTAAAACGGTTAAAAAGGAAATTTCTGATCTTTCTTTTTTACCAAAAATTGTTGTCCTCCTTCTTGGCAGTATGCAGAGGGTAATTCAAACACAGTGGGCTTGTTTCCCTCTCCCACACTGCAGCACAGATCAGCATCTACCAGAATCAGGACTCATCTGCATGGGAAGCCAGAGTGCTGTAATTATAGATACGCTGCTGCAGTTACACTGGTGCAATCTCCCATGTTGATCTCCTTATTACAGGATAAAGGGTGACTTTTTTTCAGCTTAGTTTAAACTGTGTCTTAAGAACCATCAGCTGTGTTGAAAATGGCCACTGTTCATATTGGAAGAGAAACGCTCACATGGGAAATTAGGTTGCCAGCATGATTAATTAATTTCACACCTTCCTTTATCCTGGCATAATTCCCCTCATCCGTGGTTGGTGTCAGGTTCGGCAGCGTTAATCCTTCTTTCAGCCTGTTTAAACTTCTGTAGCAAGTCAGCTGCTGACAAGCTGTCCAAGCAGAGCCCTATGGCTGGCGTTTCAGCACCAATGGCAGAAAAAGGCCAAAAGCTGCCGGTGTCTTTGCTGGTGCTGGTGATTCTTCCCCCATGGGACAGGTTAGTTACACCAGCACCGATTTCTACAGGACATGACGGTGTGCCCAGAAACTTGCTCAAGTCCCTGCATGAAGCTGCACCGGGGCTGGCCAGGAGGACGTGGGTCTGCAGGCCTGCGGGCTGCCAGGCCCGCTCTGCAGGCCGAGGGCCATTTCTCCTGCTCGTTTGTCCCAGATTGTTGCACCTTAGAAACCAGAAGGATTCCCCTTCCATTTCCCAATCTGACTGGCAAAAAGACGTCCTGTTTCCAGGTACAAGAGTCAGCAGTTTCTGTGCCAGGAAGGCTTTTCTTCAGCAAATCCACCCTGGCTGGAAGGAGGCAGCACACCATTGACAGCTCTTGTGTTGTGAGTGAGCTGATGCCTTCTTACTCTGTTTAAAGGCAAACTGAAATAAAATGGATACTCTTTATGTTATTATTAAATATATGCCTTCTTGGTTTTAATCCATTCCTGAAATTAAATTCTGTGTTTTTATTTTAGTATATGCAAACCTTTGAAAACAGGTTAGAAATAAATACAAGAAGTATTTTACAGACCTTCTTCGACCACTGAAAACATTGTGAGCAAAGATAAACCAAGAAACCCATCTGGAAAGCAGCTTTGCAGAAAAGGACTCGGAGATGCTGATGGACACTAAGTTGACTGTAAGCCAGCAGAAGACTTCTCCTGGAGACGAGGAGGCCCAGGGGGATCCCATCAGGGCCTGTCAGTGCCTGAAGGGAGGTGCTGGGGGGACAGGGCCAGGCTCTGCCCAGTGGTGCCCAGAGCCAGGACAAGAGGCCGTGGGCACAAACTGGAGCACAGGAGGTTTCATTTGAACACCAGGAGCCTTCCTGTGCCGTGCGGGTGCCGGGGCCCTGGCCCAGGCTGCCCAGAGAGGCGGTGGGGTCTCCTCCTTGGAGGCCTTCAGAAGCCGCCTGGACGTGGTGCTGGGCACCCTGCTCTGGGTGGCCCTGCTGGAGCAGGGATTTGGATCAGATGACCTCCAGAAGTCCCTTCCAACTTCAACCATCCTGTTATTCTGTGATTCTGTGATTCTGTGCAATAGAATCGGTACTTCTGGGGTAGTTCTACCCAGTGGTAGAACTGGGGTTCTGGTAGGTTTAAATCTGAAATAAGAGCATGCACATCTTTGAAGCATCCAACTTGCTCTGTAAGAAAGTGCACAGAAATCCCCTTCTGCTCTCTTTGTAAGAGGAGAATGCATGGTACCTGTGCAGGCGTGACCTCGGATAGAAACGTGTAGCACAGCTCAGTGGGGCATTGACCTATGAAGTCAGATGGGATCATGCTTGGGTTTTGTCCCTCTCCTGACACACCTTGAATCCATAGAAGGTGAGGCAAGCTGAAGCATAGTCCTTGCATCACCCCCAAAGCACAGCTTTATATTTTTAAATGATAGCAACAGAGTGACTATACCAGATAGCTCACACCAGTTTCTCATACCAAAAAATACTATTCCTGCTTTTACCCACACCAGGGTGGCTTCTGTGATCAAACTTGCTCCTATTCCTCAGCCTTTAGTAACCTTCGAATCCTGTAAATAGAGCCCAAAGATCTTGCTGAGTGAGAGCTGATCTGAAAATGTGATGATGAATATTTATTGTGCAATACAGGTTCTTTAACTGTGATTCTCCAGGGGCCAGCTCAACATTGTGCAACGAGCTATATAAGATCTCATCCGTGTGTCACACTCCACCCTGTTCTGCTTCAAATGCAGGAGCTTCTTTCACCCCATCTTCGCTGATAACAGTGCGGGAACAGGGATGCACCTAAAGAATGAGCATGCCGTAATCCTCCTGGAGAGGGGTATCCCGTGTGGTGGGTGTTGATCACATCTGCATGGGACTGGGTGGGTGGGTAGGTGACATGCAGGAATGTGCAAGATGTACTTTTCCATACAGTTTGGGTCCATTCCCTTTCCCTCAAGGGATCCTCATGAAATACACCTGCTTCCTCAATACATTTTAATCTTTCTTGACCTGATATGTTCGGCATGCAGAGGTGATGCTGCTGATCTGAGTCACTCCCATGGGATGAGGCAATGCTGCTGACAGGTTCCCCACTTGCTGGGGCATCTTTGGCAGCTGTTCCTCCTGGGACTGGCGATCTGGGGCCGCGTGGATGATCATGGGGGCTGTTCCTTCCACACCTCGCTCCTGCAGCAGGTTGCTACACTTTCCTATTTTTCATTAAATTAATTAACTGTGCTTTCTGTTTGATCAGAAGCTATTCACTCTGTATGCCCTGTATATATATATATATTTATTTATTTATCTTTATCTCAGGTGCCTTTCTCCTGGAACAGGCAGGTTTTCCTCCAGCACAGCAGTGTGCTTACAGCTCTGTTAAAGCTGGCACAGACAGCATGCATCTGGGAGCGGATGCATAGGTGCTCAGACAGACCACCAAAGCATTAGGTTTTATTTATTTTTAAAAGTATATTTTATATATTTTTTTCCTCTGTACAAAGGCACAATGTGGCTGACACTAAACCAAATAACCATTGCTTGTGGATGAGGCTACAAAAAGAGGTAAAATTAATTTATCCATGCAAATGCTGTCACAAGGCTGAGCCCCCTGTAATACTTGAATGCAAAGGTTTCAGAGCTTGCAGGGGAGATTGAGAGCCACACATATCCATGTGGCCATGCTCCAGGACTTGTGGTTTCCCACTGGACTCCAGATCCAGCCTGCTATCGAGTGTGGAAGAAGTCCATGCCCAAGAACCAGCTTGGTCATCGATAAAAAGTGTGATTGGGGTTTCAGCCTGGTTTTGGCAGTGCTGATGTTGTCACCTGTGTACAGACAGAGTACCTTTGCACTGTGAGCCAGGCATGCTGTGCCCAGCTCTGCATCGACCCCACCACGTGCACAGACAGCAGCAGCCTGGTGGCAGTGGCACTGCAATAGTTTGCCTGTGCTGGAACCCCACGCCCCATGGGTGTGTGGAGCAAGCACTGATCTCTGCTGCTTTGGAGTCAGCCTGCTGGGTCAACGTTTTTCATGTGTTCGGTTGGTACTGTCTGTCTGTGCCACTCTAAGATGGATCAGTTCTTATTTGTTCTCCCAAAGATGGCAAAAGCAGGCATAAGGCTCTGAAGAGCATATAAACTTGGCATGATCTGATTTTGCTAATTCTGTAGAAATGTAATTACATGTTGGTGTCTCGTTTAGAGTGTATACGTACCAGTGGTTTATCTATTATTGCACAAGTCTGACATTAATGCTGACAGAACCACAGCCCCAAGTTCTCGTGAAGAAATGGGCTTCAGTAGGACTGCTGGCTGTCAGAGGTGGTGAAGGTGCTGCTCTGCGGTAATGAAGGACAGATTTGCTCTGAAACAGTGAGTGGTAATAGGTAAAGAGACAAAACAGTAAAAAAAGAAGTTTCCCATCGCTGCCATCAGTAGTTTATCTCTGTGAGCACTGCCACCATTGCATCCCTCACGTTGTTGAGCTGCCATTTGCCACTGGTACTTTCAAAAGAAGTTGGTTTGTAGAAATGTGTGAAGCTGCACACTCCCACAGACATGTCTTCCAGTGCATAAGCAAGGTAGGTGATGTTCTGAAGACTCTTTGAATGAAGTAGGTAGTGTCATGGGCTCAGTTACGACATGGGTTCGTATCATGGGATCCAGTGCAAATGGTCTACGAAATATCTGTGCCCTTCCCAAACCGTTCACAAACCACCTGCTAGGTTTTATCACAATGCTGCAGAAGATGAAACAACACTGGCTAGCCCATAAACCCGTGATTTAAGTGGAGAAACACACTGGGAAGACTGCAAAACACCACATCTAGCTTTGTAATAGAAATATCCACATTTAGTTGAGAGCATCGATACCGCTGCCTGAAGTCTTCAGCTTTCTTATGCATGCTGTGACATTTCCCTTCCATCTAATGGCATTAATCCTGCTCTGGGATTGCCTTGGCTTGTTGCTGGGATGCTCTTCTGCCCAGGTTTTTGCTACAGTTGAATAATGAATATTTTGTGGTATGCAAAACCTGCCATTTGGGTATTATTTTTGCTGCATGGTTTTTCTTAAGTTCCAGAGCCACTTTTCTCCCTCTCTCCCTTTTGTGCGTTACTTTCCCTGTAGCGTGAGCCCATCTGCATTTAGTTGGATGAGTGGGAACTGTGGGCACGCAGCAGTACATGATCCCTTCTATTACATAATTAAATTGCCATAATGTATACGACTTAGGAATATGTCTGAACAAGTTGCTATGAATCATGCATTTTTCAGCCCGAAACTGCCCTATTTAGCTTTTATTAATCATTTCACTGCTCCTACATTGTGAAGGAAAGCTTCCCCTTTCTTTAAAGACAACAACATGGAAAGGGTGAAGCACGTTTTGATCTCAGTTATTCTGGTGAAATAAGAGCATAAGATAGATTTCACCACGTGCAGCTGAGATCAGAATCTGGCACAGTGTCTCTGTACCCCGTGATAATAAAACATCTCTGCAGTCCCAACCTACTGAGCTATCAGGATTAGCAAGTGAGTGGATGGACAATTATTCTAATTCAATTTTCTTTTTTTTTTTTTCTTTTTTTTTGTACAGATCTGCAGGGCTAGTAGAGATTAATTAATTAATTAATTAATTTATTTATTTGATGGTCCTTAAATCTGTTGTCTTCTCCTACCAGTGGTCACTTGATCCCTCCTAGCAGGATCCAATTTGTCCTTATCAGGAGCTATGTCTGATCAGAGAGCAAGGATAGAGCCAAAAACATGGAAGAACTTTGGCTGCAAAGAAATGCAAGAAGTCAGTGGCAATGGGAAAAAAAAGGCCAACGTCTGCTTATTTCCTCTGAGCAAATCTTTGTCTTCACTGGGGTTAATTTAGCTCTCACCATGCGACTCGGAGCAGAGCTTAGCACTCAAGTGTCTGAGGTTCTCCAGCCTGGCTCAAGTTTGCAATGAGTAAACGAGGTAGCCAAATTGCTGCGTCTGGGGAGCAGACGTGAGTCAAAAGTGACACATCCCTCCGGATTAAAGAAACCTGCCTGGTTAAGAGCCACTGTTACAGTGCAGGCAGCATTTGGCAAGGCAGCATCCCTGTTCTCCTTGCCCGGGGAGCTGCCTTGTCCTGGCCACCGACGGAAATGCCTACCCCACGTCTCAGTGGTGGGTGTGTCGCTGGATCTGCCCAAAAAGTCAATATCAACAGGCAACAGGCGATGGAGGCTGGAAACTCTCTTTACTGTGGGTTTGTGCAATTCACAGTCTTTCCTTTGCTTCTGCTGTGTCAAGTGGCAGTACTGTGATTGCATCGAAAGAGCATCTCGGTGCTGTGCAGCATTTTATGTTGAATGAGTAACCGAAGCTGTGCAACGCATTTTAGAGTCAGGCTTGCAAAATGACTGGTGTAGCAAAGGGGCTGACTGCCACACGAAGGAACCGCAGGGTACAATCCTTCCCTGCAGAGGGGCGAGGTACCGAATGCACGCATTTTGATGGTCTTTCCTCACATTTCCTTATGGAGCCTGCATGAAATGAATAGCGGATGCCATGGGATTCCTTCTGATTTCTCTCAGCAGAAAGAAGCAGCAGTTTGGAAAGGGAGGGGAGCTGTTGTCAGGCAGATTAAAGCACTTGCGCTCATACACGCGGGGACTTTCTTGGCACAGCTGTGAACTTTCTGCAGCTTCTCCTCTTCAGCTGGAAGATTCACCACTGAAACCGAGGGTGCTCCTCACCTCTGAACCCGTCAGGCTCTGAGGAGCAAAGTTTCACAGACGGCCGAGCACCTAAAGGTTGGCTGCCTTGCAGATGCTAAGTACGGCAGAAGACCTGGCTGGACACGACCCAGCAGCTCGGTGGCACACACAGAAAAACAACCCTGGAGGTCAGTCCTGCAGCCACGTACCAACTGCAACGCTCTGTCTTCCACTGCAGTAGTGGTTGCTTAGACATGTACCGTACACAGCAGTGTCCCCTGAGAATTGTAACACATTCTAAACACAGGGCTTTTGTCCAAGTTATTTCTTCTGTAGTGCTTTTTCAAGTTACTTCAAGGACAAGGCCTTGATGTAATTCCAAATGTACACAAAGTCACAGAAAATGCTCTAACACAAGACTGCCCCTATATGAAGGATGATCATATGCACCTGCAAAGCTCACAGCACCCTATTGTTCAAACACAAGGATCTGTTGTCACGTGTTTGCCTTCATGGGTGTAAAAAATAAAGAAAATAACTAACACCTTTCCTTAGTAAACATTACTGAATTATTTTTAAAATATTTTTTTTGATAACTTCTCCAGTGGAGACCACGATAATGCCTGTCAAGGAGTGCTCCAGGACTGCAAAGCTCATGAGCTTAAAAAATGAAAGAATTCAGCACTTTTTCTTTGATTTCCACTAAAGGTTTTTCACCCTGACAGGCCCGATATCAGCTTTCAGTATGGTATCTAAACTACTTTTGCTTAGAAAATTAATTAATATCTATCTCATAGCAATGGCTTGAAGTTAGCCCTCAGTTTAGATCAAGAAGTACTGATCAGAGAAGCCATGGTGGTTTTGTTGTTGTTGTTTTGTTGTTGTTGTTGTTTGCTTTTTTATTATTTTTTATTTTTATTTTTTTTAGATGAAGGCTTACACAAAAATGTGTCGTTCCCTCTATTATAGTGCAACCCCCCCTATGTATCTCTGTTTAGAGAAGGATGCTTCTGCATTTCTCTGGATGTTTACAGCTCCTGTGCAATACAGGGAGGGAATAAATGAGAAGAAATGTAAGAAACTAGGAGCTATCATTCTCCCTACCACGTCGTTTTCAATTTTTCTTTGAATTGCCTACTGAAAAAAAGGATTTGAACAAGATGTGCAAGGAGGTGCAGTTGAAAATTCATGGCACCAGGCGAAGTGCCCAAATCTTGAAGTCAGATGGTCCCTCAGAAATGCAGCACCTGGCTTCTGTAGTCTGTAACAGGAGAGCAACCCACCAGCCAGCCGAGGGCCCCAGCGTCAGAGAATGAGCACAGATCGTTGTCAGCCCCAGACCTCTGCTCAGGAAACTGAAGTCACAATTACACTGATTTAAAAGGCATTTGTAGTCCGTGTTTTATTCCAGTCAGTCGTTGCTTTGATTATTTCAAAACGTGTCTTTCTATTTTTATCACTACTGATCAACCAAAACAAATCAATTTGTGTGTTAAATTAATGAATTTCCCATTGAATTAAATCTTTTTTTTTTCCACAACTCTCATTTTTTAACTCTCAGCACAGCCTAAACACCTGCCTTGGTGCAGATAATGCTTCCTTTTGCTTAACGTGCACAGATGTCTTGGAAGGCAAGGATAAGGATTTGGGGAGACTTATCTTCTAGGTTCAAAGAACAGTTCTGTTACTGGGTGTTTGCGTGTTGTTTGTGTGTTTGCTTTTAGTAACAGAAAGAAAAGTAACTAAGAAACCATTATTTTATATTGAAGGCGAGGGATCCGACCTCCACGAAATGCAGAGCTTTTCCCTCTGTGCTGCTGCACTCCCAGGCTCCCAGCTGCAGCTGGGAGGCGATGCGTTGGTTTTGGAGGCTGCTGATGACAGTCAGCATCTTCCCCCAGCGAGGCCGGTACCTGCAGTGGGGTGTGAGCCCCACAGAGCTTCCAGGGATGCCACCTGAAGGATGTGGGCATCCTTTACAACATCACACAACAGGTCTGAGAACGAGGTGAGCGGACAGCTGTGCAATTCCGCCTGGTTTCAAGGCATGGCCTTTCATGCAAATCCCTTAATAATCTAATTTGCTTGCTTGCAACTGACTTGCTAGCAGCCATAAACAATCTTTAGAGACAATATGAATTTTTGCTGCCAAAAGGCAGCACTGGTGGCTGAAGCTATTGCTGCTGCTTCAGGGAACGATCTGCACAGCCTTCCCCCGCACACTGCTGGCAGCCCGGCCAGCCTTTGAAGTAAGAGGATGAGTTATTTGGAAGGAGTCTGGGGCTCCTGCGAGCCTCATCTCACCTCCGGCTTATTGCACAGGCAGCAGACTGGAAGGATTTAAGTGCCGACTGAAGATGGAAGCGGCGGTGCAGGTCTGCAGGCTCTGAGCCCCGCTTGCTCCACGCTGGGATGCGCGGTTCCAGGCTCTGCGGCGCGTGACCTTTTCTGAAGCGAAGCTTGCTTCGTAGAAAAAGAAATGTGTTAAATCTAAAGCTGAGCTTGGTTTAGGCTGAAGAAAGGCTTCCCCTCACCAGCTTATTGTGGAAGTGTCTCATATAGCACATTCAGTCCAAAATGCGTTGTCTCCTGCAGGATGTGCACTTACAAGCGAGCGATTAGCCCCACAGCTTTCAGCCTGCTCTGGAGAGCTGACCCTAAAAAGGCCGGCCAAGCAGTGGTGTAGCAGCCCAGGAACGCCAGGTGTGGGGACAGGCAGGTCCTGCCCCGGCTCAGACACAGCACTTCTGGTGAAACCTGCCCAAGGGCACAGGAGCTCTTGTTTGGGTCACCCGCAGGCTGAAAATCCAGGAGATTTTTGTGAGTGAGCGGCAGAGTAAGTCCACAGAGAGACCCTTACATGTGGCCTGACATCTAGACAGGACTCTGAAAGCATTAATGAATTCTCTTTGCAGCTCTTGTGAAGGGCTGTGGCTTCCTCTACAGCGTCCCCAGCCAGTTCCCGTGCTCCAGCTGCATTTCAGTTATTTTGTCTGCACGTGGAGCAAGAGACGTCTGCCTCTGTCTCCTTATCAGAGACCACAAAATGCACATAAATACAGAGAGATGGACTCTGAAAGCTGGGTCCCTTCCCCCAGAGAAGCAGAGAAGTGGGACATGTGTCCCACTTGAATTACCAGTGGTTAAAGGGACATGAACTCCTGCGCTGCCTGCCCCTCTAAAAGCCTCATGATATGTTCTGAACATGAACATTGTCAGGTTTACTTCTCTGTCCCTTCCCTTCCCTTCCCTTCCCTTCCCTTCCCTTCCCTTCCCTTCCCTTCCCTTCCCTTCCCTTCCCTTCCCTTCCCTTCCCTTCCCTTCCCTTCCCTTCCCTTCCCTTCCCTTCCCTTCCCTTCCCTTCCCTTCCCCCTTCCCTTCCCTTCCCTTCCCTTCCCTTCCCTTCCCTTCCCTTCCCTTCCCTTCCCTTCCCTTCCCTTCCCTTCCCTTCCCTTCCCTTCCCTTCCCTTCCCTTCCCTTCCCTTCCCTTCCCTTCCCTTCCCTTCCCTTCCCTTCCCTTCCCTTCCCTTCCCTTCCCTTCCCTTCCCTTCCCTTCCCTTCCCTTCCCTTCCCTTCCCTTCCCTTCCCTTCCCTTCCCTTCCCTTCCCTTCCCTTCCCTTCCCTTCCCCCCCCCTTTTTTTTTAAGACTAAATAAATAAATAAGATTTTGCGTGACTGCTGGCCAATATTTAAAAAAATATATATCAAAAATCTTGGCTCTCTCCCTGGGAAACCATCTGTCTTATACCTAGCAGGAGTTTGCACCTAAGTAATCTTTTTCCTTTCTTTTTGCTTGCTCGTAGTACGAGTTATTCCTTACCCTGGATTTCTTCCATCTCTGCCTCTCGTGTGGCGGGGCCGGACGCATATGTCAGGTTTCGGCAGGCAGCAGGCTTGCTGCCCAGGTAGCAGATTTAATGAAACCTCTCTCTTTTTGCATCCAAGCGAGCAGCTATCCTCCCGCGTGTGCGCAGGAGAGGCGTGATGGTGTCACAGGCCGGCAGCTGCCAGATCCGCGACAGGCCTCGCAAAGGGCTTCTGGGGACAGCAGAGCGCTTGTGAGCGTCCAGTCCTGGAGCCTGAGGATCTGAGGAACTCGCTGACGTCTTCATAACATCCCCTTCATCCCTATTTCCTACCTCGCTGTCACAAAATGAGGTAAACTATTAACACTACAACTAAATTGTAAACTGCAGCTATGTGCATGTACACGCACAGCTAGAAACAGCACAGCTCAGGTTCCCTTTTTTTTTAAAATCCCTTCTCCAAAGCTGCCCTAATTGTTCCTAACATTTTAGAAATTTAAGGGAAGAGAGGCTCAAAACTCATTGTATTTAGCTGACCGATTTTATTATGCCAGGCTTGCACATTGCTCATCTCCCTTTGGTTTTCAAGCCGCAAGACCAAGTGCTGCTCTAGCAAAGGAGAAGTCCTTGGCGCCCGGCTGACCCTCGCCACAACAAGGTGCTCCGTGCTGGGATGGGACAACACGGAGGAGGAGTTACTTCACTTGTTTGCAGGCTCTCTGCGACAGGGAGGCAGCTGGAACGATGGTGTGGGCTAAAAGCCACAGGACAATAATGATTAAAAAATGAAGTTGTGAGGGTCTCATTTATTTTTTATGTCATTTATGTCCGTGGCAGTAGCTCTCAGGCACGATGGGGTGCTCAGTGCCACACGGGAGGCACAGCAAAGCCAGGAGCTTGCCAACCCGATAGTGTGGATGAACCCTGGCCTCACCTCTCCCATCCCAGGAGCTATTGCATCCATCATCTGAAGAGCCCTGCATCAGCCGTTACTATTTCTGCAGCTATAACAGCTACCCCAAACCAAGACTGAATAAAGCCGGGTCACTGTGATCTAGTTTAAAACTGCGTTAAAACCAGAACTAATAGCTCTTGTCGAAGTGTTCGACACAAGAGCGGTGGCATTCCCTGCAGGTGCCTGACACAGGGCATCTCCAACGTGAGCGTTGTCCAGCTTAGTCCCACCACAACATTTCTGATTCCTGTAGCTCAGTTAAAAAAGTTAAACACTGAAGGCAGAATCCAGCCACAATCCAGTCCAGCCATTGCAAAACTCAGCCAGCTGGCTCATAAAACTCCGGTTCAGAGGACAGAAAGACTCATCAGAAATGAATTAAGGGTGTGAGGAGAGGGAGGTAAAAGAGGAGAAAAAAAGTAAGCATGAAATGCGAACTGCAAGAATTTCTCCTTCCTACCAGGCTGCATGGTTTTGGGGGAACATGGAGCAGAGAATGTTTTATCTCTGTCCATGTTCTTCATCACACAAGCACGTTTTAGAGTAGATTTTTAACTCTTATAAATGTGCTTGATATTAAAATTATTTGGCCAGTGGTCGAGTAAGTGCATTTCCTCCTAGAATTTGCTCACATTCCCCAAGATAATCCCTTGCTCACGGTACAGGAAAAGTCACCCAACTCATACAGTGGGATTTCTGCTTTCTGAGAATTTGCCTGTCGGTTCATTCACGCATTTCAGCGTAGCCAAGAGGCAATTTCCTGCAAGCCATGTGATCAACGTGCATCTCCACAAGTATTTACAATGCTTTTCCTCTGGATACTTTAGCAAGAAGTTTGTTTGTAGAAACATTAATGGAAAGAGAACAAACTCTGCTGGGCACCACCACAGCCCTTCTGGCAGGGTTGCCAGCCTCATCAAAGCCAAGATTGTCAGTGGCCCCTTGTAACAACACAGGTAAAATGGCTTTAAAATTCATGCCCATCACGTCTTTTTTTCAGTACAGAAGGTAGGTTGAGACTAGCGTCAAGGTGTCTGCGAATTTATGCATACAAAGGAGAAGGTTTATTCACTAAAAAAATGCTGTTACAATAGAGGAGTGGTACTAAAATGTAGTCATCTCCTAAAGGAAAAGAGTAAAGAAAGAGGAAAGGGCTCAATCCCGTGTCGTTATATGATGTGGAACAAGAAACCTAACATCTTTGTAGGCAAGGTGCCCTGTCAAGTCTCTTCTGTGGAAATCTGTACGTCCGTCCATTTCCACCCTGATACGAAGAAGCATCCAGCCTTCCTCCTCCTTATAACGAAAATACGGTCGTGCCACGTCAGTTAAAGACTCGACCTTTTGTGAGTGGATATTGAAATGGAATATTGTGGATATTTAAAGCCCGGTACAAAATTACCGCCTTAAAAATTGTACGTTCATCTAGCTCCTAGTACAGGGTGATCGAGGTGTGTCCAAGGTGCCACGGTACACAAATACTGATCACTCATAAAAGAAGGGCTTATGTTTCTTCGCACAGTTTAAATAAACTGGATTGAGCTAACAGTTCCTTTGCACAGCTGCATATTTTAGGGGCTGTTTTTTCTTCTGTTGCAATAATTTTGCAGTTCTTACAGACAGAAAAGACTTTGAAGCTTAGGCCAAGCTTCAGAGATGCTGCAAATTTAAGTGAAGTTTGATGAATACTTTGATGAAGTCAAATTCAGCCGTAGCTACTGGGAATAAACCAAGAATATTTGTTCATATTGGGCTTACAACAGGAACTAATGAAGGCTCCAGAGTAGGTGCTGGGGACCAAATTCTTGATTCCCTGCTTGTTTTCTGCTCCGTCCTACTTGCATTGAACTGGATGAGGATCCCATCAATGTGCTTGTGTCACTTTGAACTTTCCAGCTCCCACTGGTACCAATTTGCATAGCAGAAAGCAATTTCTTTCTATTAAAAGGGACATTAAGGTGATGTAGCTGAAATTGTTCTGGGCCTTAAATCTGTATAATTTGCTGCTCTTGAACAATTTGGCTCAGCTTCCATTACCACAGACTGACAGCAACAAACCATTTTATCTTCCAGGCCTGTCAAATCAAGTATTTTTTAGAGCACTCTTATAACTTCATTTCTGAAAGTGACTGTGACAAACAAGAGGCTGCATTAGACTCAGTGTCAATAGCAATCTGATTTGCTCCTCAGAAATCTCATTAGCCAAAAATAAATTAGAAAGTGACATGTGTACAGCATAGGAAGTTCAAAACCATTGAAAAATTAAGCCCTCTTGCCTTTGACAAAGCAGCACGGTTTCTTGTCTGTCCCCTGGCAGAATCACTCCTGACCATCACCATCAGAATCAGTTCTTCTAAGATGCAGGTCACAAAACTGCAGAATGGTTTATGCTGGAAGGGACCTGAGGAGGCCCCGGCCCAGCCCCTGCTCCAGCAGGGCCACCCAGAGCAGGGTGCCCAGCACCACGTCCAGGCGGCTTCTGAAGGCCTCCAAGGAGGAGACCCCACCGCCTCTCTGGGCAGCCTGGGCCAGGGCCCCGGCACCCGCACAGCACAGAAGGGCTCCTGGCGTCCAGGGGGAACCTCCTGTGCTCCAGTTTGTGCCCACTGCCTCATGTCCTTGCTTCCTCTTCTCCAGGCAGAACAGTCCCAACTCTCTCAGCCTCTCCCCATAAGACCGGTGCTCCACTCCCCTGAACGTCTCGGTAGCCCTCCATAGCCTGGACTCTCCCCGGTATGTCTAGTTCCTCCAGGGGATGGCCAGCCTTGCTTGGATTAGATGTTTACTTTGTATTTGATTGCCTTTAAATGCCTTGCTTCTCAAAAGTCTCAGTTTGCTATGTGATCCAGATCTCTCTGTCCTCCCCACTGTTAGCTGCATTTGAAATATTACCAGCAGTGATTTTGTGTCTTGTACAGACAATGGATGAAAACTGGAGAGGTGCCAAGCTCCTGCTGATCTTCCGAAGATCCCATAGATAACAAGTCTGTTTGATGAAGAAAATACTTTTTGAGCTGTTTATTAGTCACTTCTTCATCCACTTAATGCTTTATTAATGTCTCATATTGTATATTGATAACTTCTAATAAGAATGTCAATACGAGGCTTAGCAAAAGACCTTGCAAAAATCTATTGTCTTTGCAATTACAAATCAAACACGTAACCTCATCAAAGAATGAAATCTCTTTGGCAGCTCTTGTCCTCCACAATTATGATTCTACTCTTGCCCTTTATCAGCTTTTTTCCTTTTTTTTTTTTTTTTTTTTGTCTGAAACCACAACTCACTGTCGTTCAGTTGCTGGGGCACGCTAACCTGCTATTTTTAATTTGCCACTACACCAACTCTCTCCCAGCCTTCACAACTGGCCCAGGAGGCTGAAGTTTATTCAATGTTAGCACCAGCAAATTGGACATCCCACCTTTTTATTGTCATCTGTCCTGCCAGCTGTAACTTTTTTCTTCTGGGTACTTTGTTTCCTTTATAATTTTCCTACATCTGCTCCTCGCTTTTCCAGATCATTTATGAGGGTGCTGTCACGTGAACCATATGATTCATATGATCTAAGCCCTGGAATAGATCCCTGTGGGACTTTGCTGGTAATATTCCATGTGTGAGAACACTGCCTGCCTATTCCTACCTCATTTTTTCTCTGTCTTTTAATGGTGATTTGCTCCTTGAGCAATGCTTTTCCTTGTGCAGAAACTAGCTTTCAGGCTTACTCATGGAAAGTGAGGGTTGTTAGTGAGCAAGAGACAAAATGCACCTTGTCTGCTCTCCATAGGAGAGCAAGAATAGGTCAGCTACATGGGCTGTTACTCATGCATTACCCAGGCCACGCTCTCTGTAGAGGAACATCACCATGGGATGAAATAGTAGAGCATACAAAGCTGGCATGTAACTGTTTGAACAGAAAGAGATAACCACGAGATGGTTATGCCTGCTTGTTGGGGCTCTTCTGGCCCCGTTTTTGAAGACATGTCCTAATCTAAGGGCACCTGGCAGAAGATTTAAATGTATATTGAACTTGTGCAGGCTGAGTCCTGATTATGCATTTGACCGATGAAGAGATGGGTGCCAGGAAAATCACCAGGAGATCCCTGTTCCCGGTGCTGGCAGTGCTGCACAGCACAATGCCTTTGCAATGAGAAGGGGCAAATTTCATCAGGAGGGGCTGAAGGTGGTGCTGGGTTATGGGTCTGCTATGGGGAGCTTGGAGGTGCTTCCAGAAGAGCAAAGGAAACAGGCAGTGCCACCAGCACACGTGCCAGTGCTGCAGGGAGCTGCAATGATGTGAGCCAACATAACTCACAGCAGCAGAAGCGCATATTGCTGGAACTCCTGGTTTCTTTCTCTGTGGCTACACGGGGCTGAGTGGGGAGCGTGTGTCCACCCGGGATCACTCCTATCCCAGGAGCACAGTGTTCCTTGGGACTTTCTAGTGGGGATGCAGTGAGGAGCAAGTTTTTCCCCACGTTTTCCTTTGGAGCAGAAATCAGAGAAGTGGAGTCCTTTAATATTCTCTTGATGTGAGCTATTTCCTTTACACGGGCTGATGCACACCGTAGCACCTCTGTGGCCTCTTGAGAACGTGGAGAAGCTGTCTTATACAAATTCCTCTTGTTAATAAGCATAATAGTTCACTTTCAGTGGGTAGTGAATAGTGAACAGTTCAGAGGTCTTTGAATAGGCAATTCCATTATCTGGTAATGGTAATGGATCATATTTGCAAATGAAATCCTATTTGCCTTTATGTCACCTTCTATTCCAGCCAGACTCACATTCTAATATAAGAAATTTGCTAATGAGCACTAGCACAGAAATACAGCAATCACGGCTATGAGAAAGTGGTCAAGATATTTTCCCTGTAAGAATAACATTATGTTAAAGAATATAATAATGTAGTGAAGACCAAATGTTTCGTTTGGGGATATGTAGGACTTGTGATGAGTAATGGGCTAGCTTTGCTTAGCTGCACCGATAGCATCATGCTCTGTCAGTCCGACCGGGTGGGCTCTGGCTTGTTGGGTCGGGGGCTTTCTGCACCAGAGCTGAGCTGTGAGTGCAGAACTGGAGCCCAAGCCTGGGCAGAGCAAGGGATGGTGCTACAGAGGCCAAGCCCTGTCATTCTTCCGTGGTTATCAGCATCACTTTCCTTTCTCCTCTTTCTTGGAGAAAATAAACTTCTAACTGATGTGGCTCATGAGAAATTCACTCTCAGAGAAAGAACAGGGTTTCGCTTCGTACTCTCCGTGGTGAAATGAGA
The DNA here is from genome assembly GCF_040182565.1 of Anser cygnoides. Taxonomy (NCBI): domain Eukaryota; kingdom Metazoa; phylum Chordata; class Aves; order Anseriformes; family Anatidae; genus Anser; species Anser cygnoides. Next base: position 106,720,791 of record NC_089875.1, read on the forward strand.
AGCTGAGGCCACATGTTTGGATGGCCTTGGGATACCCAAACTAAATTTGGTAAGTTCTGCCTGCAACCATGACAAACAAAAAATTCACTGATTAAAGAAGAAAAAACATGGAAAGCATGAATGCCGCACAACTTGAACAGGATGCAAGTGAGCTGTGCAGCATGCACTGATCCACGCCCTGCTGCTCAGTGGGTCTGGTGTTTACAAAGGCAGACAGCGAAGGTTGTCCCTGAGGTGAGATGGTTTCCCGCGGCCTGGAAAGGCTGCCCTGCTCACGGTGGCTTTTAGAGACCACTGAGCACTGCTACTGGGCCACAAGTCCCTGCACCCAAAATATGTGCCCCCTCCCTAAACCCTCCTGGCCCTATTTCCCCTCTCTCAGCTCCCTCCACACTCCTTACCTCTGCCATCTGCCTCACCTCGGCCTTCTACGCCACAGCCCCTCCACACCTCCTACCCGACCCCAAATGTCCACCCCCGGATCCCTCCATGTCCCCAGCCCCCCCACCACCGCAGTAGCCACCCTCCACCCACCCAAGAAGACCTCCGCCTTCCCATTTGCTCGTCCTTTGGGCTGGGCAAAACAAAATGGAGACGGCTTTGGGTCCCTGGTGGGCCTGGTGGGCCTCTTGGCTGCTCCTCTCGGCCTCTGGAGGGGCCGCGTGGCTCTCGCTCCCCCTCAGCAGCTGGGGGGCCAGGATGGTCAGTCACCCCACGGCCCACATGCTGCACAGATTTCGTCCTATTTTCTCTGAAAATGTCTTCTTTCTCCCTGAAGCTGCCCAGTTGCTATCCGGGAGAGGGTTGGATCTGGTCATGAGTTTGTTGCAGTCCTTCTGGCAGGGGTAGGGATAAGATTTAATTTTTAAGAGTCCCAGCGGATATATACCCTGGAAGAGGGATGCTAAGAAACAAAATGAAATTCATAATCTACTGCTGACAAGCCTAAAAGCTTTCCAGTAGAAAACAGCCCTGCAGAGACAGCATAAACTTACACTTCTCCCCACTCTTTGTTTGTTGTATCCAAGATTTCCACAAAAAAAATGGGCTGTTTTTTTTTTCTGATCTCTGTAACAAATCCTGCTGATTCTACATAGTGAAAGAGCCTGGATTTTGGTGGGGGAATGCACAGAGCAATAGATGACCTTGCATGAACAAAACATTTTATTTTCAGGTAAATATCTGCAATAAACAGGAGGAGGGAACTGATGCGTGAGCAGACCTGTCTCAGCAGGTAAAGGTTTTCACAAGACAGTAGCAGCTCCTTAGCACCCACAGTTTGGAAATGATGCGTTGCTGATATCAAGTCGGTGTTTAACTCCCTGAAACCAAAGGGTTCGGTGCAAGCTTTAGCAGAGAGCTAACACGCGTGAGCTTGGGCATCAGGGCTGGAGATGTGCTCTGCTGTCAGGTAAATACAACGAGCTTTGGCCAAGCTAAAAAGCAGGAATGTAGAAAAATAAAAAGCTTTCATCTGTGTCTTGAAACACAGCCTGTGAGAAATTCAAGCCTGCAGCTCCAGCTCTTCAAAGGAAAACATTAGATAAATATTTTTATCTAACATGTCTGTAGCAAAAAGAGTTCTTATTTGGTAGCTGAGCTGGCTGAAAACAAGCTAGATTTCCTAATGCAGGATGGTTTGTGTTCCCTGGTACTCGGTACGTTATTCAGGGGAGGTGGCTTCCTCTTATGGCATTGTTACGGTATCAAGATAGCCAGATGCAAAGCACATGCAAAATTTTCGGGCTGCAGAAGGTAGGCAGTGCAGAAATGTGCTCTGCAGACCGAGAGGTGTTCAGTTCCTACATGGCTGCAAACATGTAGAATTTATTGTGCTGATCTTCACCTCTTGATGCACCTGGCAACTCTGAAGGCTCCTATCAGCAGATTGTTTCCCCCCAGGGAGAATGATGCAGATACCATGCAAAGGAGCAGCCGCGGGGAAAGTGCCAGGGCTAAGCCCTCCACAGCATGGGGTGGTTTTCTCATGAGCTGGTCCAAGCAGATGAAATGAATTCCCACCTCAAAACCTTCTCCCTTCTTTTGAGAGGGCAAGATGGCTATTGCCTCGCTAACCTTCACTAATGAAAGCATTCAGTCAATGCATACTCTTATTTGCAGCCTTAGCTTTTCATATCCTGTCTTGGAAACTGCCTTGGGAATATCTGAAAAGTCCCAGTTTTTCATTTCTTTATGACAAGCTGTTTTTTATTTTCAACAGCAAGAAGATTTGTGCGCGAACAATTTGCTCAGCAACTACTGATACCAGGCAGTTCTGAGGAGGCTCTGTTCAATAGATAGCTATAGGGCAAGTGGGTGTAAATAATCCTACAGATATATATATATTTTTCTCTGAAAGTGATTGATATTAACTCGTGGTTGTCACTGCATGATAAGATGGGGATGACTGTACTCTAAGTGCTACTTCACATCTTGCTCTGACTTCCATGCTACTGACCACTGCTGGACACTGGAATCTAGATTGCTTGGCTCCTTGATTTGTTCTAGGAAAGCAGTTTTGGTGTTCTTCCAGAGCTTTTGATGAATACCTCACTCCACAGTCTCTCTCACAATTCCTTGTTTTGAAAGGATATCAGAGCAGTGGGTTCTGCTTTGTAATAAGAGTTCAAAGCAAGGATCAGAAATTCTGCTATGGATTTGATTTCATACAGAAAAAAAGATTACAAGTTAATAGATCTTGATGGGATCTGAGGATGCTTTCTGCTGCTCCAAGGATCAGCTCTGCCTAACAAAATACTGGCAAATATTTGAAAAGAAAAAACCATTTGGGGCCAACTTTGCCCAATAAGGTAACCAGATCTGTTTCGCATATGCCATCACATTACCCATGTCTATTTTGTGAGCACAACTTAGGCACCCATGCTTCTGAATAGTCTAGTGAGAAACTGCTCATCCACCCCATTTCACTTCCTAAGGCAAAATGGTCACTTTGCTCTTGGATTTAGACAAAGGTGCCTTACGACAGTCAAAATTTCCCAAGCAGCATTTTTAGGCTGTTTATGCAAACCTCATATCCTGGGGTGAGGGCTGTTGACACGCGGATGTAAATGTCCCACGGATGACTCCGAACGTTGTCACTGAGATGTGGCTGCTCAGGCACAAAGTGTGACCCTCGTGTCCAGGAGGTGCCAGCAATGTCTGCTGCGATGGCAGCAAAGCCACCCCGAGGTTATGCTTTTGGGGAAGGTCTGTGTCAAGCAGAGCCTGGAAACAAGATCTATTTCCAGCCCTGCTGCCTCTATCTCACCTTGCCCCCACGTACATTCTGTCCCTGTCACTCCTGTCATAATATGAGAATATTGCAGGTCAGCTGGGAAGGGCTGGTGCCAGGTTTAAGAACAGAAAATGTATAAAGCCTCAAATGTAAACACACAAGTGAAAAACTCTCTACAAGCAATGTCATTTTATCATCGCACTGCTCCGGAAACAGCAGTACTCGTAGCACTGTGCTGATGTACCTGGTATTTGGTTCTCAGAGATGTTCTCACGTAAGTGAAAGGCAATCTCCCAAATTGCCCATGGATGTGTTTTCCACTTAGCAGCTTCTCCGGGTGGTGCTCATCAACGTTCAGCTGAGCAGCACAAGAGCACGCTGTAGATAACCCCCGTACACCAGGGATCGCCTTGCTTTCACAGCATGTACAGGCTTTAATCCAAGACAAAACGTGTGATTGATATTCCACAGCTGAAAGAGTCCAACTAATTCCTTATGATTCATCTATGATTTATAAGTGTGCACTTGCGCCCATGTAATGACGGGATGGCTTGGTGACTCAGGCGTGATTTAACGGGTGTGCAAAGTTCCCCTGTGTGTCACTCCGCAAAACTTCAGGCAGCACCGATGAGTTCACTGCCCCGTGTGAGTTCACTGCCTCGTCTGTGCCTCCGGGCAGAGTCCCCGAAATCCCCGCTAAGAGCAGCAGGGAGGCAGAAGGGATGCCCTAAGCCAGGCGTCCCGTCCTCTTGGGTGGGATGCAGGAGGTGGGGCTGGCGGCACAGCCACATGTTCTCTGGGGTTTTGTTCTTGCAGTGACTCCTCCAACAAACAATTGCTATGGCAACCTCCTCGTTGCATAAGTCTTCTCACTTCCTATTTATTCTAAAACACGGGGACAGGCTGCGACTGCCTCGAACACTTACAAATTTAAGCCATTAGAGGCTTCAGAAGAGAAGGAGTGGGCAGCGGTCAGTGCAGAGAAACGTGACCGGCCCGGAGCACGAGACGAGCCCTACGAGGCCTTGTTTACGTGCAAATTTCATACCCGAATTTCAGGCAGGAAATTGTAGTTTTCGTGGTTGCTACGGTTTTCTGATCAAAGCAAAGGGAGGCTGATAGCTGGTGCTGCTGTTCGATGAGGGAGGATGCTGAACTCTTGGCCGCTGCAGTGTGCCCAGGGCTGGGGCAGATGGACCGGCTAAAGAGGAATATTCATCAGCAGGGAGCTCAATTAAACCTCGGTGAGGTACAAGAAGATAGTTCAACAGGAAGGCAAAAAGACAAAACACAGCAAAGAGTCCAGGAGAGGCCATGGCTGCATCTCCTGCTCCACTAAGAGTATGCCACCAGGCACAGAAACCCAGGTGCCTGCAGGTCCACCGGGCTGCCAAGCCCTCTGCACCTCCCCGGATTTTTTAAACACTTAAAATCATTACTAGGATTTTTTGTTGTTTGTTTGTTTGGGTTTATTTTTTCATCTGCCTGTTATTTTTAAGACATTTTTATACAGGAATCTGAAGGAAAGCTTCACCACAAGGATTTCTGCAGAGTCACCAGAGCTCCTGAATGCCCCCCTGCCTAGGTCCCGCTTGCTTCCTGAATCACCAGCCTTCATTTTCTGCTTGAAAGAGCAGTTTGTCATTGGAGAAAGAGTAACTATTTTCCAGAAAGATAACTATTTCCAGAAAGATCTGTGTCTCCTCTGTGCTTGGAGGGCCCCTGCCCTGCCTTATCTCCTGGTACAACCTAAGCAGCAGCCCTGAAAGGGAACATCTCAGCCTAGCTCCTGATCAGGTGCTGATTGAAAACTGATCTTTCCCAGCCCGGGCAGCCTGCGAATCTCTACATCTAAAATCTCTTCCTGGCCCTGCCAAACAGGACGAATTGGGGAAAATAACGTGTACTGCCTGTGCCTGACCTTCCTTGTATGCAAAGTGAGGATGAGATAAATTAATTTGTTGGGGCTTATGAGATTTGTTACAATCATCCTTTGAGATCTGATTAGCAGGACAAAGTTCAGGCATTTATTGTTGTTTTTTTAGCTCAGGTTGCTCTTTGTAAAAACAGCTGCGGTAGCCGCGCTCTGAGGCTGCTTGTGCGATGGCTGGATGGAAACCCCTGGATGCAAACCCCTGGAGGGAAATGAGGAGCGGTGGAAGGAAACCACACACATCCAAGCAGGAGGGAAGAGGCTTTCCTGCAGAGGTGAGTCAGCTCCAGGGCAGCAGGGCGGCTGCATCCGAAAATAACAGCACCAGCAAACAGCCCCTTGCTGTTGTGCGGCGAGCATCACCCACCTGAGAAGCTGGAAGACTTGTCGGCGAGTTTCTTCTCCTTTATTCATCAAGCTGGCTTCTCACCTGCACCGAATGCCACCAGACCTGTGCTTGTATTTTTGGAGTGAATATTAATCTGGCCTTTAAAAAAATACCCTGGCTATACTCATCTCTGGGTCCACAGGTGGTTCAAGGTGACCCCAAAGAAGGAATTTATCCCCAGGGGTCAATTTCTATTGCCTCCCATTTTTGATTGTGAGTTGATTAGCGTGTATTTGCTCTCAGGTTCGAGTAGTTCTCACTAATCACTCTCCTGTGTTTAGCATGATTATACCAAGTTCAGAATATCCAGTTCTGTGTTATTCTTTGTCAGTAACAACCATCTCTTCTTCAGTTTTCCTGTAGCAGCAGTGCTGTTGAAGGGCTATTGTAATTTGTGATGGGCACAACAGAAATATTATCCTGAGCTATCAATCCCTGGCAAGTTTAAAGCTATTTTTTAGCTATTGTTAAGTAGCGAAGAAGATACCTTTAAAATCTAGACTTGGTTTTCTTGACACAAAGTTGGCAGTTCAATTACCCTACAAGAGGGGAAGTTGGTTGATACCCAGGACTGCCACCAACATGAGAGTCTGGGAGCAGAAGAGAGTCAGGAGTGATCACTCATGCAGAGAATCCAGCGTTTTACCTATTTTTGTCCATCTCAGGAAGGAAGGAAGGAAGGAAGGAAGGAAGGAAGGAAGGAAGGAAGGAAGGAAGGAAGGAAGGAAGGAAGGAAGGAAGGAAGGAAGGAAGGAAGGAAGGAAGGAAGGAAGGAAGGAAGGAAGGAAGGAAGGAAGGAAGGAAGGAAGGAAAGGATACCAGCTGGCCTTTGCAGATGATGTGCTGCAGAGACTGCAATTTTTACCCCAGCCCTAACAAGCATTTTGGGCAGGTTTGTTCCATGCATTGTAGGCAGGGAAAGCACAAGAGGCCAGGAAGAGCTCCTGCCTCTGCTGACCCGCTGGGGGCACGTGGGCTCCAGGGGCTTCAGCGGGGTGAAGTGGTCTCAGGCTGCAGCTCCTGTGCCGCTGGGATCTCAGAGGAAGGGAAGAAATAAACAGCTTCAGATAATCAGGCTCATAAGGAAACAGAGCCTTCTTCAGGTGACCTCAACTCTCCTTCTCGTCCTGGGAAATGTCAGCGATATGCCAAGAACATCGCCGTACTGTTCAGCATCTCTGTGCTCATTTGTTTTCGGTTACAGACCAGATTTCCCACATCAGAACTGAGTGCAGAGCACTTCCACTTGCTTTTGTACTTCAACACAGGTTGAAATAAGTCTTTTTACTCCTTGACATGGCCACATAATGCATTTCTTGACACTGATTTAACCTTTATTTGGTTTATCTTTCCTGTGCTTTTGGAGGTCCAGACCAGAGTCCCTTCTAATTAAATAAAGAGAAAAATAGAAATAATCTGTTGTCACTGGCTCAGTTAGATGCAGCTGTTTAATACATAGCTTCAGACCCTTTATTAGTTTATAGTTATAAATGAAAAGTCAGCATATGTAGAGGAAAATAATTACCCTTGAATTGCCAGGCCAAACCAAGCTTATTTTCCACATGTTGAAGCTTTTCCCCCCTTCTCATCTCCAGAGCCTTTCTTTGAGCGTCTTTCACTTTGGGCTGTCTAGGACAGATGGACCTTTGCTGGACAGGCAGTGCCTTGTCTGTGACAAGCTCACCCCTCCCTTTCACGTCAAGATAATTCCTTAACACATTAAACAAGGTTGGGTGCAGGACAGGAAAATTGGAGAAGCCCCATTGCTTGCACGTGGCAAAATAAAGCAAGGATGAAGCCAGTCCTTGTGCTGGAAATCCAGACAACATCTTTGGTTTCAACAGGTTTAAGCCAGATTCAGCCCGAGCCATTTCAGCACATTTACATGTTGCATATTTAAGAAGAAACATGCCTTGGGATCTTCAGGAAGAAGCACGGACATCTGTGGATGTTCAGGTAACCTCCATGCACACATTATCAGCAGCTCGAAATCACAAATCAAAGCAAAGGGGCAGGGAAAAATCACTTTTCAGGGACTGTAACAGCCAAAGGAAGAGCTTTCCATGGTGAAAACAAAGGTAATCTGCTGAAGCTGAGGTACACAGCAACATGGACAAATTGAGAAGAACATGTCTATAATGTGATAGTAAAAGGTAGTGTAGGCCATTCCTCAGGAAAACAGTCTGAAGGTTTGTCTGGGCTACCAGTGTGCCTGCAGCCCCAAGGTCTCCATCGCTGCCCTGGGAAGATCTGGCACTGCAGCCAAGCCCTGCAGGAGGCCGTAGTCCATTCAACAATGGTTTTGCAGATAAAAAACCCTGTAAAATAAAAAAATGAACTGTTCCATGACAAGCAATTCTTGAGAGGCAGGGTTGGAAGGGCCAAGTAAAGACCCTGCTGTGCTGCTTCTCTGAAAAAAAAAGTTGTTAATCATACTGTAAAACCACTCCTAGCCTGGGCTCCGTTTTCCCATACTTCAGAAACTGGTTTCCTAGCGTGGACAAATACAGGATTTTCCAGGCATGCCACAGCAGCACAACGCTTTCTCAGGAATTTCTGACAAATAAGCTCGAAAGGGGTGAGGCCACATTCCCAGATAAAAATGAGGATTGCAGGGCAGGATGGGTTGTGGAGGAGATACCACCAATCTGGGTCAGTCTGCCTTAAAGCCTCACTCGCCCACTGACAGTTGTGGTTTGTTGGGATTTTCCTGGAGACTAGCACAGAACCACACAGGATGGTTGGGGCTGGCAGGGACCTGAGGAGGCCCCAGCCCAGACCCTGCTCCAGCAGGGCCACCCAGAGCAGGGTGCCCAGCACCATGTCCAGGCGGCTTCTGAAGGGCTCCAAAGAGGGCAAAAATCCCCATTACGCTGATTCGCCACGGCAGTGCTAAGACACAGATGGGCCCACCTCTCCCTGAAGATTCTCGCAGAGATCTAACCTCCTTCTCCTACAAAGGATTTTCATATTCCTTGAACGGGTTTTCTCCACGTTTGTTGGAAAAGCTTGGATCCCTGCAAACAGAATAATCATCACTTCAAATAGCACGTTCCGAAGAGTGTGCTTGGAAACACATAGCACCAATATTGTGAAACTGTAAGACTTACAGGGCTCTGCACACGTGGAGATGTTCACGGTAGAAATTCAGCAGATGTCTTGTTAGGAGTGGTGCCTAGCATATTATCTGTGGGAGAAGAGCAAAATCCTCTGGTATTTCGAAAGCAGAGAAAGAATAAAAGCACAATATCATCATGTGAACTAGTGTGAAAGCTGACTTGGTTGAGCTCCTTGTCATGAAATGTATTGAGCACAAATTTACTTCTCTGCTGGACAGTACACAGCCTGTGAGCTGGTTCTTCTTTTCATTGATTGTATTCACTGACCCTTTCATACAGATTGAATAAATGACAAATTTTCAGCCTCCCGGCTTTCCCAAGTGTTTGCATCAGTTAGACAAGCTGCAAGGCCGTAAATACGCACAGTGGTGTATTTACCTGCAATTCAGCATCTGTCCCTGGTATTTTTGCAGCTACAAGAAGATAAATCCTTAATAAGCAGCAAATGTGGATTTGTGCTAAAATCAAGGAAACACCAGGTTTTGTGAACATGACATTAATACCCAGTGATTCTTTGAAAGGAAACTGTTCTGAGCCGCTTTCTCTCAGATCTCTTAACCCTCTCCGTGCAAAAACTCCTCTACACCAGCAGTTTATGTGAAATGCACGGATTATTCATGCTGACTATTTACTTGCAAAGCCTTGAAGCCAGGGAAGGGACCAGAAATGCTCTGCATCTCCCTAAGCCAAGAATGTGGATTTTCTTGCTGTTCATCCCCAATTCTCCCACTTTATCTGGTGACTCAGCTGCCTGATGCAAGGGCTTTACAATTACAGCTTTGCCGACGAGCTACGCCAGGTTGTGCGCTGCCGGTTTCTAGCCTTCACATGCAATTTTGACAAATGTTTGTACTTTGCAAATTCATTTCTGAAAATAAGACAGCTTCTCTGTCGTATTTTGTGGGTTTTCTGGCTGATGCACCCCAACAACCTGAACATGAGAGCCACCTGGAAGTCAAGACGCAAGAGGCAGCAAGAGGCCACACCAAGGCCCGGTTCTCCTCTTAGAAAACACTCGGTCATTTATTTGCTTAGCACAGGCGATAACCTCAGGGCAGAAGGGATGGAAGGTCCACACGAGCTACCTCTAAGTGCCAGTGAGTCCCGGACAGCACTTGGTTTCCCCAGGCTCAGCTCGGAAATGGCCTCCTCCATGGTGCTGGCCCACCAGGGGCCTCCTGCTGCGTGGATGAAGCTGTAACGGAGCAGCAGAGGAAGGTTCCCACTGTTTGCGCCTGCAACCAAAATAATCTCCCTCGGGCCATGCCAGCTTAGCAAGAGGAAAGGCCCCAGGGCCTGAAATGGTCTCTGCTTCCTGTTTTTCCTCTTTGCAGAGTAAACAGGTTTCTGAGGTCTCCAGAGACAGGCCTGAACCGAAGCCTCTGATCTGGCCATCCTTGAACTTGTGGGAAGTTGGGATTCAGTCCTGGATGCAGAGACCGCAGGTCGGACGCATTGTTAGCTATATTTATCCCCATTTGTCCCCCTCCTCGCCGCACGGCAGCGGGGTACCTGTGAGCTGGGTTTATGAGGGAGGATGAACAGGGAGGAGGAATCTCGGCTTGCCAGCAAGTTGTGCAGTTATCATTATTACTATTTTTTTTTTTTTTGCCATTGTGTGTTATATAAATGAAAAAACACCCCCAGAGTGTGTTTTGTGTGTCTGTGAGGTCTGTCGCAGGCCAGCACCTGCTTTGCCACCTGGCTGTGCTGGGGAAGGAGCAGGCCCCTTCTGCCTCCCCTCCAGAGCTTCTGGCGTCTTGGTAGCTAATGCTGAGGATGCAAATCCTTCTAACTCTATAAAACAAAATTAGCAGGCTGGTTTGAGACAGAATTGAATGAAACCAGCAGGGTTTTTTTGTCCGCATTTTCTATTTTCCCAAGCAGTGGTGCAAGCCAGATCGTTCAGTTATGTGCTGTAACTTTCCAGCCACAATTCATATGATTTTCAGTTAGCCTTTTGGTCCCAATGATCATTAAATACTGATTACTGAAACATCAATTAAGAATTAAGATCATTGCAATTTTTCCCAGAGCTCTATGGAAAAGAACTAATTTCAAGCTTTTAATCTGAGACAGGACATTTTTTTTTTCTGTTAGAAATTGAGGCCTGAGTAGTTTTTTATTTTATTTTATTTTATTTTATTTTATTTTATTTTATTTTATTTTATTTTATTTTATTTTATTTTATTTTATTTTATTTTATTTTATTTTATTTTATTTTATTTTATTTTATTTTATTTTATTTTTTTATTTTTTTCAGTTTCTGTGGTCTGGGATGGTAAGGTTGGTGTACCTGCACTTTTATACAACCACTGCCACCTGCACCACTGGGTGTTCCCCGTTTGCCCCCTGGGTGCCACTGACATTTTCAAAAAGAGGAGCCCCACAGAGAGCAATGAGGGGGTCTCCTGCCCATCATGGGGACACCTGGAGGGTTTGTCCACCCTAGATAATGTGCTTTGGAAAAATTCTTCTTTAAAGTGTGCAGGTGAGATTTTGGAGGTGTTCCCCCATGCGCACACAGTGCCAGCCTGTGACCACAAGGGTTGACCCAACAGGGCCATGGTGAGGCTTTAAGAAGGACCAAAAAACCCACCATGGAGCTACTTGGGCTCATGTCAAGGCTGTTTGGCTGAAAATGGCTTGGCCCAGCAGCAGGGATGGAGCCCCAAGGGGGACACCAGCCCCTGGTGGAGCAGCAAGAACATCAGGGTGGTGTTGAAAAGCATCAGGCTACGCCCTCTGCCCCAAACACCTAGCTCCTCTGGCCGCTGTGTCTTTTGATAAACTGTGCCTAATGGGTGAATGGCTAATGAAAGGATGTGCACGTTCCCAGGAGCAATCTCAGCAGCGCTGCAGAGCGGTGGCACGTGCTCACGTCTTCATGCTGCGGTGACGTGTTCCCACTGAGCTCAGGGAGAAGCAAAGTCCTGAGCCAAGGGGAAACGGGGAGCCGGAGCCCCCATCTGCGGCCTCCCCGGTAAGTAGGGCTTTCTACCTATTAAAACACCACTATTGTCTCATTAAAGTGGAAGAGAGTTCCTCCATCCACTAATGTGCTATTACTTATTAATGTAAAACCACCAGTACTCCGTTTAGTGAGTTATCTTCCTGCAACCTGTTTTTATCTGTCTCACGGGGGTTACATGCACTTTAGGATTTGTTGCCTGGGACCAAAAGCTGACGCTGCTGGGCACAGCCACGTGCAACACAACCTGCAGGTGGGTAGGACATGCAGGACCATGCCTGGACATCTCACCACTGCAAGCATGGGTGAACTGCAGAACCTGCAGAGGACACGTGGATCTGGCCACACAAAATCACTTGTGGAAACCCCAGGACAAAATATTTAGATATTTTGGAGAAAAAGCTTCCTTTCCCTTCACTACATGTACTGTGTTGGTGTTGGGTATCCTAAGGCAACTGCTGGTGAATTTGTGGGGTGACCAAAGGCCCAAGAGATGGATGCTGCTCTCTCCCCAGTCATGGCTCAAAATGCTCCCCCTAAACAGCTGCTACAATCCAGGGTGCTCCTTTCAGTCATCAACTCATTGCTATTCATTTAAACTCAAATATCACCTCTTTCCCCATAAACCTGCATATTCTAGGGTGTTCCTGTATGTCCCATCATATCTCTTGCCAATAGAAGGCGAGCAAAAGGGAGTTTATGCGTTAATGCAGAGGTAGCCATAAAACTAAACACAAAAGCAGGAAAAAAAAAAAGGTAAGAAAAAAAGAATTTACTCGTGAAGAAAACGCATCTAGATATAATTACTTAATTGGCCTCTGGTGCAAGGTGGCATTTTCCTTCTGGGCAAAGACCAAGGGTGCATGTGTGCACGTTTTTGTGTGTGTGTGCATGTGCTTTGTGTGCTTTTGCCTGCTTATTTGGGTATTCTGATTAATTACCCCATGTGAAAAAGGGGTTCATCCTCCTGGCATTACCTGGGCGCTAATAGCATCGGAAGAAGGGAAACTGCCTGCTAAGTAACGGCATTAGGCACGGAGATAATGGCTTTTAGCTTTCTGTTTCCCACATGCTCTCTGTCCCTGCGGGGCTTTCATAAATCACGTTTTCTGGAGCTGCTATCAGGCTGCTTCTTGCCATCAGACATGCACAGTGCTTGAAAGCCATCCCGAAGCTCTTCCACAAACGTGCACCTCTGTTTCAGCTGCCTTTGAGTCCAGGGAGGGCTTAGGCTGCTGGTCAGAGGGCCGTGTGGCATGGCCAGGGGGCTGCCATGGATGCGTCCCACTGCTGATGGGGCACAGGCCTGGATGGGGAGGGTTTGGGCCTCCAGCTCAATGCAGCATCTGCAGTGTGGGACAACCCTCCTGGAGCACACGTCAGCTTACGCTTTTTGGAGCTCAGAAGGCATCTCTGGGGACAAAGCTCTTTAGCAGTCATGAAGCCTCCCCTTGCCAGCGAAGTCCACCTTGCCAAGGAAGAGCAATGGCATGGAGCACATGGCTGCCAAAGCCATGCTGTCTTTAGAAAGTTAGCAAAAAATAAAAATACATGCTGAAGGATTCTGTGGGGCACTTTGGAAATTTCAGCATTATGTTGGTGTTTCCTCATGTAACAGTGTGTTTCTTCGTGTATATGATGCTAGTATTGCCCTTCCTCCAGCTTTTGAAATAAGACCGAATAATCCTGCTCAGCTCTGAAGAAGATGGGGAAGAGTTGGGAAGGCTCCGATACTTGCATTGATTTTTGCAGAAAATGGTCTCAGGAGGCGGCAGAACAACTCTCCCCTGGTACCAGAGAGCGTAGAAGTCCCCCGGCCATGGAAGACAGCCTGTCCCTGCAGGAGGGATCCACGAGGAGGACAAGGTTGACTCAGGGGCCCCAGAGGCAGGGACCTGAGGAGGCCAGGTGAAGGTTTTTGTTCCTCATGAACTGGCTTTGTGCTGTGCTAAGCCTTGAACAAGCAGGGCTAAAAGAGGCATCCCCAGGGCCCTCAGGCTGGTGGGTGTGCCGGGAGGTGCCAAGGTGGGCAAGGAGGAAAGCAGCAGGGAGGGCAGAGAGGGATGAGGGATGTCGTGCTACGTCCACGTGCTGCTGTCTCCCCTAGCGAGTTGTTACTCCACAGTGATCACAATTATTCACCTTACAAAGGCAATGCGAGGGTCAGTTAGCCCAAACGTGCGATTCATTTTGGAAATGGAGAACATTACTTCATATAAGAGGTAAATATCATTAACTTCAGTAATTTGAATAAGGTACCGCTCTGGTAATTGAAATAAGCCACTGATTTCTTTCAAGTAACCAAAATAAACAGGTTAAGCAGATGATTTCTTTAGCTGCTGGCCTTGCTCCTGATTGCACAGGGATCAGCTTGTGAGTGGCTCTGACTGCAGCAGTGGTGCAATCCACGCTGGTAGCACGCTGCTGTCACCGGAGCTCTGCGGGCACACAGAGGTGGTTCTGCCGCCACCCTCCTCTGAACCAGGAGTGTGTGGATGTCCAAAGGGCTGGAGATGGAGAAGACAACTGGGATCTGCTCCTTCCACAATGCACTGCTCCTAAGGCCATCACCAAGATGGAGTCACGTCCCTTACCTAGTCACTAATGAAATGATTCTGCTGAAATATTTCATTTAAAATGAGTTTTCCCCGCTCCGCCTCTCCGCCACCACTGTAGATGTTGAGGTGCCCCATTCCCACCGGCTTTCCCCACCTGCCCGCAGCCGGCAGCCAGAAGGGGTGGCTTTCCCTGCCACCCGCTGTGACACTGCTGGGGACACCTGGGACACGGTGCCACCTGCATGCCAAACCCCCCAGCAGCGCCTGCAGGGAGTCACAGGAACCAAATGCTGAATCCTCTTGAATGGAGACAGAAATACCCATTTCATGCTCTTAAATAAGATTAATAACAATATTAAAGATTAGTAATAAGATTAAATAAACATTAAATCACCAAATGACTCCTCTCCCAGTTCCTTCCTCTCTTTGGGTGATTTTCAGGCAGAGTAGGCACTGAGCTGTAAACAACATTTTTTTCAGCCTCAGCTCGCTCCATAAATGGTTATTCTGGCTGCACTGTGGCAGGTTTTATTGTGTAATTAGGATGACAACGTGCTAATGTTCTGCCCTAGACCTTCCAAATTCCTTAGGCAGATTTTACACATCCGAAAAAAAAATAAAATAAAAAAATAAAAAACAAGCTGAGGAAGTGCTTTCTGTACTGGAAGTTTTGACCCATTGTCATGCCTCTGTTTTCAAGGTCACTCTCTGAATATTGCAGCCTTGGTCAGATGCTACACGAGCATCTCATAAGCCATTTATCTGACCTTCAAAGGCCTTTTTTGCGTGCTTCCCCCAGCACAAGCATCCCTGAGTGATGAGGGCTCTCGCTGGGGCAAGACCACTATGCAGCACAGCCTCCCCTTCCCAGCCTGAGGGCAGCCACAGCAACTTTGCATCCCCCAGTGCTCGAAGTGCCTCCAAGGCAGAGATGAGCCAAAGGATGCTGGTGCATGGGGACCTCACCGTGGGTTCATGGCCTGGGTCTCTGTTCCACTTTGTGTCCAGGTGTTCCACCAGTCGCTGAGGGCTCCTCCACCCACCTGGGGCATAAAACCCAGAGGTAATTTATTTCTGCATCTTCTCCTGGTATGCAAGTGCCTTCGCGCTCAGGGAAGCGTGTCCATGCTTGGAGGGTGAATGCTTTTAGCTGCACTGATGTGGTTACAGCAGCTCAGTTTCTAGTGCAGACAAGCCCAGATCTGCCTGTCTCAGCCTGGGCTGGATTAGACCTTCCCTGGGTGCTGCTGGAAAGGTTCAGCTTGAAACAGCAAATTATAATTACCTGGCCTGAGCAAAAGATGGACTTCGGATGGTAGAGTGACCACCACAAAATAAAAGAACTTCTTGAAAGAATGAATGAGAAAAAAATCAAATTTTCACTTTGCAATGCTTTTCTCCTACCTGCTGCAAGACTTTTCTCCTACCTCCCGCCTGTCTCATCCTGGAGATGGACCTGCCCGTGCCCACCGTGCTCCTCCAGCACCGTGGCCAAGAGGATCAGTGCCTGCAAAGGCAGAAACCAAGTCCACTGGCAAAGCACGACATCACGTCTCATGAGGTTGTGACTTACCCCTTGGTTTAATCGTAACTTCAGGATGGGAGCAGATCTAATAAGAGGCAGCTTATTACCCGTTATTGCTACTTCCTTACGCACCTCAGGCAACAACCTTTCTGGCAGTTTATTCTGGTGTTTACCCACACGTATGCACTGATCTCACTGCAGCATCCCAGCCACTTTCGGTAGGGCAGGTACCAGCCCTCGGGGCTGCCTTTTGAGGCCGTGATGCCCGGTGGCACCGAGAGCTACCCAGCACCTTGCGACTTTTTCTGATCCTATAAAAAGAAGTAAGTCTCCGACACGGGAGGGAGGTGCTGAGCCTTGCCAAGGAAAAGTCAGCACAGAGCTGTATCAAAAACACAACTGTTGCACAGAGGAAGCCAGTGAGAGCCAATACTTGGGTTTGAACTGAAAAATACCAGGAAAAATATGCTGTTGAAAAGAAGTTAGAAGAAGAGAAAGTCATAACATTTTATTTGGACAATTATTTCTACTTCGTTAAAATGCTTCTATGAAGATATGTAGTAAACTCTGCTAAGCTCAAATATTCTTCAAAATTCTTTTGTTTAGTAAACATATTTAATATGTGAACGTAAACACTTTTCCTCTGGAGGCATGGCTGTTTTACGGGTACATTCCATCCTTTTCAGTGTGTTTTTTCCCCAAAAGACACGTGTGCACAGCTATTACTCTGCAGGTGCTAATGGCCCTCGTTGGGAAGGGTCCTTCAGCTGCAGCTCTCCTTAAGGCAGGGATGAGTTGGTCAACGGAAGAAGTCCCAAGCCAGCAGAAAGAGCAACCTTTAGGCATTAAAACCAGCTGCAGACAAGGACCTAACGAAGACATTAGGCTACTTGTCCAGAGCAGAGACAAATCATGCAGATTTGGCTGTAAAAGGAGCACTAACCCACCGAAAATGGGACAATCCATGGCTTCTCAGCACACAACAGAGCTGGTAGGGGCTTTGCACGAGCCTGAGGTGGAGGACTCAGAAAATGCACCGTTTCAGGTGCCGTGCATTTTGTCATTGCTCTCCAAATCCTGCAACGCTGGCCTCTGGGAAACCAGGTAGCTCATGCGCCCGAGTTTCTAAACTGATGTGTTTAAAATATGCCCAAATTAGCTTTTCTGCAGTCCAGATGGCTGAGCGTGAGTGCTTAATGGCACAGTATGAAGGTTTTATTGGCACTCACAAGGGACGAGCAGAGCAGCTTACTTGTGCCTCTTCCATCCGCGAGTAATGCATCTGCCGAAGCCCAAGCCAGGAAACTCTGCATCCCACCACTTCGTATTTCGTGCGCCTGTGTGTACATACAATTACTAAATGATGGTAGATATTATTGAAAGAAAATCGAGGCAAGCCACAGCTTATATTGATGTTGTCTTTAGGATTCACTTAACTCCCTGTTTTCTTGCCTCGTGCCAGCTTCTGCTCATGAAGTGCTTCCACTCCCCGGTTGAGTTGTGGGTCTGGTCCTTGGTATGCTCCCTATTTTTGACCCCCGAGGGACCACAGAGTGTTTAAGGTCAGCTAGCCGTAGGGTCCCCAGACTGAAAATCAGTGGCCACGGAGCCGAGGCTGGGAGCATGAACCCGGAGCCCCCACGTCTTCGACCAGTGCTCAAACTCTACCAAGCCCAGCCACCTCCTCGCAAAGCTTCTTGCCATCAACCACCATAATCAAAGCTCCTCCCCCCAAAAAAAAGCTGCCTCCGAGGACCATTTAAGTGCTCTGCGTAGCATCAAGATGAATATTCACATCTTTCTTTTATGACATTAAAAGCCATTAATAATTAAAGAAGAGAGTGGCAAGCAGCCTGGTGCAGAACAAACGAGCGTGGTTTCCTAAAAGTGCCGGTCATGGCTGGGAACTGGGGGAAAACACAGACCTGGGAGCAAGTGCCAGGGCACATAAACGTTAGGCACTGGCATTTTCTGGGTTTGCCTGATTTTGCTGATTTTTTGTCTCTTGTGGTAAAAAATCTGAAGTGAACTGTGCAGCACACAAGGGTCATTAGTCAAGCTGTCCTCGCCTTCCTATCCATTGTGTAATGCTTATTATTATTATTTTTTTTTTTATAAAAATCAAAGTTTGCATCCCTGTTCGGGCACAAATGTGTATTTTTGTTTGTTTCCTTTTTTTTTTTTCATGGCGATCCTCCTCCTCCCTGCAAGGCCAGGGATGGGACCCTGGTGCTGCAGGGTCTGTGAGTCCCTTCTGCAGGGGGGAGCCTCCAGGAGCCCTACCAGAAATCTTCGTTTTCGGTTGCCCTTGCACAGTAGCCATGGAAACGAGGATGACTTTCCCATCCCTTTCTGGGTAGGCTCGGCAGTCGCTGCCACGAGCTCTGTTTGAATAAGATTTGGCAAAATAGCTCAGCAGGGGTGTGAGCTGCCCGTGCTGGTAGCCACGGGCTAGGCGATGCTGGGGGAAGGCAACCAGGTGAAATACTCGTGTGGCTGCAGGAGCAGGGCTGGTTTGGGGCCAGGCATCGCCTACATCACTGGAAGGTGTCGTTGCTCACAACTGCACAGTGCTGGGCGATGAAAGTGAACCCCTTCGGATGGAAAATTCCTGGGAGTTTTGAAAGCCTAGGGGAAAAGATGTTTTTTGCACCAAAATTTGGGAAAATTATATAATTTCCGTACTTATACTGCTTGAATGATTTTTTTTTCCCTTTTTTTCTAATTCTTTAAGCATGAAAGCACTCTGTGCAGCTGGCCCAGTGAAGGAGCTGCTGGATACGTGCATGAAGCAGAGCACCAACCCTCTCCTTGCCAGCCAGGAGAGAGGTCAGCACCGCGTGCTGACATCCTGCTGCGTTTGGAAGGGCTGAGCACAGCAGAAGCAATGCCTTGTTAAACACCTCTCTATCCTTGCTTCGCCGTTCACTCTAAGCAAAATCAATTTACAAGAAACTTTCTTCTGCATCGCTTCTCCAAGTACCCAGTTTTTTTGTATCAGGAAAACAAAAAGAATTATTATTTTTTTTCCAAGCTCTGCATTTTCCAAGCTCAGCACGGGCGTGGGCTGTGAAAGCACCTCTGATGGCACTTTTCCAGGTGGGCTTTTCCTCTCTGAAGCGTGACGTGAATAAACCCCACTGCCCCAAAACTTTCTCTCAGCAAAGGAAAGGCGGGCTGCCTTGATGTCCCGTGCTGCCTGTGGCCATCACGTGCATGGCTGGCAGGTGGGTCACCATTTCAGATGCTCTGTGTCCACAGGCGTCTCCCCAGTACCTGCAGGCACACTGCAAAGCCAGCCGTAGTTTTGCCAGAGCTTTAAGCAGAGCGTTCTCCTTCCCTCAGTCTGTGCATCACCTGGCAGCTTGGAGCAACAAAGCAAAGGCAGAGATGGGAGGCAGCACTACAAGCCCCCAAATCCTCTCTTCTCTCCAGCCTCCGCATCTCCTGCAGGCTTTTGTGAGCACCACACTCCTCTCCCTGCCTGTCGCAGGGCTCAGCAGACAGGCAGCAGCACGAGGGACCAGACTCTGTGTTTGTTTGGTGGTGGTGCAGAGCCCATGGAAACGTGCAGGGTTTTTTTTCCTCCCTGCTCAAAGCCCTACCTGCCGGTGAGTCACTGTGGGGCTGGCTGTGTGCTGTCTCCTGCATCATTACTTGGCAGAGCAGCCCGGCGTGCTATCTCCTGTAACAGGGTGTGTGATTCACGATGTGAACAAGGACTAAATGCAGCAGGAATGCATTCGAGGATCCCCTGCCTCGCTTACTCCACCCGCCGCAGCGCCAGCCAAGAGGGCTGGCACTCCGCGGGTGCTCTCGCCCAGCCGTGCTGTGATGCTTTGGGATCAAAGGTGCTCTGTCTGCCTCTGATAACTGCCAACGTAAATGCAAAGCAGCCTTTGTATTCCGTGCTTGTCTCCTGCGGAGAAGCAGGAAGGCAATGTGTGAGCAGAAAGCTCACATGGTTTTCCATGGCCTGGACAATATTCCCTGCGAGAGCATCCGTCAGCACCCCTCAGCACCCCTCAGCAGGTGGGAGGCTGAAAACCAGGAAGGGGGAAGGGGAAAGGAAACCGTGTTGGCTTCTAGCAAACCTCATTGCTGAAAAGGCAAGGAAAGGTTTTTCCTAAGTCTCCCAGAGCACCAGCTCCACGGTACCTGCTGTGCCCTGCTGCAGAGGGACGGTCCTGCACCCCAGCACGTCCCAAACAAGCAGCATGAGAGTAGGGCCTGTTCCCCTCATTGCCATCTGCAGTTTCCATTACTTGTTTAGTTCTTTAGCCCTACCTTTGTTTCACTCAGCACTTCCATAGGTAGCTCTGTGCCTTGGGGGTGTCCCCTCGGACCAAGTGTTTCGGGGTTGAAGCCGAAGCCCCAGCCCCAGCAGGGCTGAGCTGGGTTTGCTGGGTCCCACAGTGCCCATCCCACTGGCTCTGGGGTGAGGAATGAGCTGAGTTCAGCTCCCAGGGACCTCAAAACTCACGTTGCCCACCAGTGCTTCAAATTTAAGGGCAACCCAGCCCCCAGGCAGTCGCTGCCACGTATCAGGTATGGCTCTGCGGCCTGCAGGGCCCGGCAGGCGGTGGGCGTCGTGCTCCCCTGAGCAAGAAGGGTTCGAGGACAGCGTCCATCGAGGCCCTGTGGATCAGGGTCAGGCTGGGTGTCAGGGAAAGGCTCTGCGCCCGGAGGGTGGTCAGGCACTGGGACAGGCCCCCCAGGGCAGTGGGCACGGCACCGAGCCCGCTGGAGTTTTTAACCTTCCCCTTCCGTCACACGAGGAGCTTTGTCCCCTTGGGCACTGAGGTGATTAGGCAGGTACACCTTGAAAAATCAATAAATTGCGCTGAGGGGAGCCAGGTGCTAGCGGGGCTCCTGCCGTGGAGACCCTGGGGACATCCCCGAGCGTCCTTGTGTGCTGGTGCCTGCAGGGGCCAGGGCTGGCCTTCGCTCCCCCCTGCACCTCCCCTGCTCCCCACCTGCAGCCCTCTGGGGTCTGGAGTCACTGTGAAACAAACGGTGAAGCATCCTGCCTCCCATGTGCTCATCCCGATTTGCTAATTGGGGAAATAATTGTGTTTAAAAAGCCCTGTGCAAGCGAAGGCATTCTTAGGAGCCTATGGAGGGAGACGACCATTTTGCTCTGTACAAAGCAAACTCAAGTGACAGCTGCAGCCAATTTTACAAAGTTTTGGCCCAGGTGTGGTATGTCCCTTCCCTTCAGCCCCAATTTAATGTGCATTCACCCCTCATCCCCTCCCCTTTTTTGCCCTCCAGGCCTCCCAGCTCACCTCTCTCAGCAGCCCTCGCTGCCCCCCAGCACCTGTGCTGCTATTGAATGTGAGGGACCCGCAGCCACCAGCAGGAGCAAGAGGGAAGCAAAGGGCAGATGATGAGAAAAGATCTGGGCTTTAGATGCATTAGGGGAGGCAGAATTTGGTTCTGAGGCTGAACCAGTTTACCAAAATCTCAGCATCTTGTGCACTGCCATCAGTTGTTTCTGCTCTGGGTGCTGGAAAGCTCGGCCGCAGGTCAGTCCCACCGGTTTGAAGGGGTGAGAATAAAAACGTGTTTCTTGGTAGTGGGTAAGGACCAGCCTGGCAGGGCTAGCACGGGTGTGGGGATGTGCCACAGCATCACAGAATCAGAGCACTGAGGTGGGCAGGGACCTCTGGAGGCCCCCGGCCCAGCCCCTGCTCCAGCAGGGCCACCCAGAGCAGGGTGCCCAGCACCACGTCCAGAGAGCAGGTAGCACGTGTGCTTCCCTTGCTTGGGGCTTTTGGTGTCGGATTGGAGGGTCTGGTCTGGCTTTTGGTTGACGTGGAGAGCTTTCAAGCATGTAAAATACAAGATTTATATTTCAATGTACAAGATACTGAGAAGACAACCCGTCTCAAAATGAAATCCCCATTTCAGATCTTGCCCAGGCTACAGAGACAAGCAACGTGGAAGGCTTTCCTCATCCTGCCAGGGCTCTGAGTGCAGTTTTCCTGCCTCTAAGGAGCAGGCAACCACCCTGATTTGCAAAGATGCTCGAGCTCTGAAGATGAAAAGTGCTATTTTGCCTCTGTTTTGACTTTTTGTTGTATTCGCTTGCAGGACTCCTGTAATTACTTTGCTTTGTTTGTTTGTTTTATCGAGCAAAGGAACAACACTCCAGCCTAAATTTAGTGCCCTGTGTTTGCGAGCAATCTGCAATTAGCAAACAACGCATCTGTGTGCGCCAGGGCAGGGAAGAAAGTGGGCTGTGCTAGGTAGGTGGCACTTCTTTCTCCTTAACAAACAACATATAGGAAAACACCGCCAAGCCTGCGCGTTTCTAACTGCTCCTTTCCTGCTGTGAGCATGGCTGGTGATGCTGGGGATACCGACGCCGGCTGTCTCTGAAGCACTTCCCAGGTTTCAGCAAGCTGCTTCCACTCCTCTTACAGCACGCCCAGTCCCTCCTTAAGCTGATGGTTGCAAAACCCATCGTCCCTGCTCAGCTGAATTTGTGCATGTCCTACAGCGAGTTTTCCCCCGTTTCCTGCAGGATGGATGCACTTCCATCCCTCCACCTTCCCTTTCCTCTGCCCTTTTGTAGGACGTGCTGGGGCTGAGTCCGAGCCTCTCTTTGCAGGGAGCAGTCGCTCTCCAGCGCGCTCGCTTGGGAAGGGCTGGAATATGCATTTTAGCTCCGAGGAAGGAGATCTGCTGCCATCTGCACCTGGGCAGAGAAAGAGCTCCCCAGCTGGAGGCAGCGGACCCGGCTCTGCCTGCGCAACGAGGCTCGGTTCTGCGCTGGACGTGAGCACCGAGTCCGCAGATCCATCATCAGGCAAAGGGATTTTAGTAACAGGGTGCGTTTGGATCACGTGCAGCTGGAGCTAGGCACGACAAAAAATGGCCATACGCACGCAGAAAGACTTTTTTTTTTTTTCTGTTTCCAAAGTCTGGGCAGCAAGATTGCTGGGTTATTAACCTGGCACCCTGATGAGCAGGTGCTAAAGACACGGCACAGCTCAGCTCATTCTGCTGGGCAGAACGAAACTTCTGGAAATGTGTCACCGGGCACAATCGGCCCTTTGTCAGCCCCACAGCATGGGGCTGCTAAAAAAAGAAAAAGGAGGAAAAGAAAATCGCAACGCTATTTCCTTATTGCAGGGCAAACACCCTGTGTTAGGTGCAGGATTTCCCCGAGAGCAAAGTCCAGGGCTGGGAGGGACACGGTAAGTGCTGGCAGGTGCAGTAGATGGTGACACTGTGGGCTAACAGTGCCACCGTACTGACTCACGTAATCTGCCTCGCTGGTTAAACACACAGAGAATTGATTTTTCTAATGATGAGTGCTTTTGTGATGCAGCCAACTGCTGCTCCAGGGACTGCATGCAAGCATTTGGGACAGCTCTGGCAGAAGCAAACCCCGGCACCCCTGGGAGCATCCTTGCTAAAAAGCCTGGTGTGTGACACTGCCCCAGATGCCCCAGTGTGTGGCATCCAGCTACTGGTGTAACTGGGAGTGGCTTTGTGCATGGTGCTGGAAATCGCTGCAGCACTCCAGTCCCGAGCTTGGGCGGTGTTAGAGGGAAGGCGCTGTGAAAGAAAAAAGAAAAAAAAGAAAATACCTGACCTTTCTTGTGTGATGTGCCACATCCAGAGCTCCTAGGAGAGTGGGAAGAGGTAGGCAAGAAGGAGCAGGGCCAGCTTTCTGCTGGAGCACTCAGAGATATGTGCCAGAAAACCGAAAACCCAGCCGTGCCCCGAGCACAACAGTGTTCACCATCCACATGTTGGCCAGTGTTGGGACTGTGTCATGTATCACCAGGGCTCCAGTGCTTCTAGGGGACCTAGGGCAAAAGCTGGGGCTGCTGTGTTAGGATACCCCCTCCCCATAATCCGCTCAACGCAGGATCTGTGGGGCAGATCAGGATGTGGGTGGCTCCAGCTTCGCTGGGTGTCGCAGGGCACGAGGGTGCTGGGGCTGGGTTCCTCGCCCTGCGGTTACCAGCTCAGTCACAGAAAAGCTGAGGACGCTTAACTCCCTCCCCTGCCTGTTTATTTGCCATGAGTCATTCCCTAAGTAAGCCTCCCAGGGAAATGCCCGGCCGGGGGAGGCTTCGGCGTGGGCTCCAGCTCTGCTCGTGCTGTGCACCAGCGTGCTGCCAGCACCAGCTGCAGACGGATCTGTCAGCAGCCTGCAAATACCACCGGCGCTATAATCATTCGGTTGCTTGGGCAAACACAAAGGAAAAGCTAATGCAAAGCATGTAAGTGATATAGTCACGGAACTGTAGAATCATCCAGCCTGGAAAAGACCTTCAAAATCATCAAGTCCGACCATCAGCCTGACCTACAGGGTCCCGTCACTAAGCCCTGTCCCTTCGTGCTGTGTCTCTTAAATGCCACGTGGTCTTTGCTCCAACTTGTTCCTGTCCAGAGCCAACTGGTCACATCTTCAGCTCCGTCTCTGCCTTTTGGGAGGCTGAGCTGCCACCACAGCTCTGTTTCGTGAGGCTCGGGTGGTCCTGTTGGTCTCCGGCTGCTGGAGATCTGGGGTGACCTCCCCAGCACCGCTGGCCTTGTCAGCGTAGAAGTGATAAGAGCTCCAGATCTGGCGTAGGAGCACGGTGATTCACCCCCTTGCCATTCGCAGGCTGGGCCTGCGGAGCTGCTGTGCAAGCAGAGGGCAGGGAGTCGCTGGGACTGGCCCTTCCCCGTCCCGCGGTGCCCCGGCCGCCGTCCTGCTGGGTGTTTTCATCGGGTTTAGCTATTTAGGGGAGGAGACGGAAGCCACGCTGAACTCCTGCCTTTTCCTCCTACAGCCTGGAAAATCACGTAGGATCCTTCCTAGGCTCCCCCTGCCTTCCTCCCTGCCCTCTTCCCCTCTGTTTGCTTCCTGCTGCTCTGCTGAGTCAGAGCCGCCGATTTGGCCGGCGAGGAGGAAATTCCCCCTTCCGAGGGCGAGATCGGGGTGTAGCTCCTGCTAACCAGAGCGAGCCGTTTTGCTTTGCTGGCCATTTCCCCGCAGAAATGCTCCGAGGTGCAAGGCTGCTCCCTGCCCGGCTGCTCGCTCCCTTCTCGCCAGCATCCCAGCACCGGTCTCACAAATTAAACCTTGCAGGGGCCGTAATGAAGCACGAGCCCGGCTGTTAGGAAGAGGCCATGAGACTTTTCCACACCCATTTGCACAATAACTCATTATAAGCCTTCCGTCCTCACAGCTCTGGATTTTAATTATGTTTTAAAGTATTGTGAAATGCTTCATCTGCCACAGGAGAAAACAGAAGAGGGAGGAAAAAAAGGCAGCGGGCTTTCACCCTGCAACGTTACAGTGGTTAACAGGATGTTCCTTCCAAATCTATTTTGATGTAGAGGTTTTATTAGCTGAGGAAGTCTTTGGGGACTTTATCTTCAGGGATGCAAGCTTTGCACTTAATTGCTTTTGCTCCAAAGGGTTACACAGAGATACTTTCACTGGGCTGCCGATGACATTTCCCTTACAATGTGGAGGACGCCTTGTCTCCGTCTCAAAGAAAAGCACAATTCTGTTGCCTGCCTTCATAAATGGGCCTTTCAGTGGGACGGCCTGCATAGTCAAGCCCACGGAGCAAAATCTGATTCTCTAAGAGCCTCTCTTGAAGAGCAGCACTGGGATTTTCTTTCAAAATTTTTAGTATAAAAAGCAAAAAAAAAAATAATTAAAAAGTTGCATTGACAGAGCCCATTTTGGCCAACAATGCGTTGTTTCGGAATGACATGGTTTTGCCCCAATGCACATTAACCTCCCTGCTCCATGTGGGTCATGGCAGCAAAGCCAAAGCCCCTAACAATCCGCAGTGCCCACGAGTTAATTTACATTCGTAATTACTAGCTAAAGTCTTTGTCCTGTCTCTCCTTCTCCAAAAAATATTCTGACAAGATACCTCCATTTTCAGTGGCTGGAATCAGGGGATGTGAGCCTTGATGTATGAAGGTTCGTGGAGAAGAAGCTGCAGAGCTTCCAGCCTCATTTCAAAAGAAGGTTTTGGGCTGAGATTCCAGACATCCTCCGTGCATAAAATACCTGGTGCCTTTCCCAGCTTCTCTCTCTGCTCACAGAGCTGGGCAGCCTCCAGCACCCCGGAGCAGAGGGGACGTGGGGAGCTGCCGAGCTCTGCCGCCCTCCTGAATTAACGCTCCCCTTCCATCCACTTTGCGTTAGAGCAGCTCTTGTTGCTTGCCCACGAAAACACAGTCTCGTTATTGTTTTAAAGTTCTGGGGGGAGGAACGCTACACTTTGAGTCATGGCTTTTTCCCTAAGGCTAGTTGTGTATTTGAAAAAAAAAAAAGAAGAAGAAAAAAAAAAAAAACCCACATTTTTTCCAGCGTGAAGCACTCCGCTACGAGTTCTGCTGGAGCTGACCAAGCACAAACCCTCTTGGGTGAAGGGACTTTTGGAGTGACCTTCTCACACAGGTGACAGCATTAGGGTCTGTTGATCCAGCCCAGGTGTGCTCTGCTTAAGCCACTGCCTGCTCTAGGTAGTGCGGCTTGGGGGTGTTTGGTGGGGCCACCAGCAGATGTCAGGACGTGTGGCTGGAGCTCATCCAGCTGTTGGTCACTTTCATGCTTCCACGGAGGCTTAGAGCAGGGATTCATTTGGTGTGAAGCCATTTCGTGCATGGGAAAGAACGAGCTTCACTAATAGAAGGCGTAATTAACCAGCAGCTAATTGACATTTTCATTTCCTGTACCCTGCCCTGGGAGGATAATGACAGGTTGGGCCGTATCAAAATGTTCCTGAATACCTTTAGTGACACAACAAGCGATATTACCTGCAAAAATTTCCAGAAAACCGTGGGATCAGCAGTACGCCTTGGCTCGGCACTTCAGGCCTTGTCCTGGTCTTCGCTCACGAGCAGAAGCGTGGCAGCAGCTAGTTCCCATGCCGTCCCTGTTTCCATCTGCTCACAGAAATACCAGGAAACCCTCTGCTCCTCTCCGTTAACAGTGGTTACGTGAGCAATCCCCCTCGCAGAGCGTCTCTTTTGGTGAAGAACTGCTCGGAAGGAGGAGTAGGGGCTAGGCAGCGAGCTTCGCATGGGCAACGCAGAAGATAAAAATAGGACCAGCTTTTCCATCAGCCATCTGGCGATGAAACGGGGCTGCGTGTAGCACAACCGGTCAGCGAGGCAGCTATTATTTATAAAGCACTGTGGATGAGCGTCACACTTCACGAGGGCTGAGTCTATTATGGAAAATGGAATTCGTTCCCTAAAGAAATCATATTCCCGAGCACACGTGCTATAACCTCCTGGCCAGCAGGTGGAATACAGCAGCCCACGGCGAGCAGAACGAATGCGGTCACTTCAGCTTCCTCCAAGCTCCTGTGCCATGTCCCAGCACCGTGGTGCTGGTACCTGTGGTCCCTACAGCTCATCACAGGAAGACAAGGAAGCTCTCCTACCACAACAGGCTGATAGATTGGTGTTTTCTACCCTGCTCCTCCATCCTTCCGTCGTATTATTCCAGCTCAGCAAGAAGCACAAGAACAATTTATAATTCAGGAGAACGGCTGGGATGTTTCCCCTCTTGTGGGAAAAATAAACACGAGTGTTGGCTCTGGTTTCCTACCAACTCCTACTCGCTTTGAGCCTGGTGCGTCGGGAATTAGAGTGCAAGTTAATAATAAATAAGGGCACAAATGCCGCATCAAGAACTTAAAGCTGATTTCAGTCCCAACTGTTTAGCTTACTACAGCATAACGCAGCACTGGGGCTCTGGGTGCTCATTGCTGCATGGGTGGCAGCACGGGTTAGAGCAAAGGACGGGCCTCTTTCGGAGTGGGAATGGATGGCGTTTGTGATGGGGTGCTGATGATGTGCGAGTGCCATACGGGGCTGGCGTGGGTTGCCCATGGTTCAGAGACCCCATACTCTATGGCAATGTGCCCGGAGAGCAGGCTGCCAGCCCCAGATGTCTTTCCCACCTCTGCAGCCCAGCTCAGCAGCGCTGTTGTACCCTCAGCCCCTCCAGCCCTGGTGGCAGCATCCAAAATAAAGGCAGAACCTGAATTGTTGTGGTTGGACAAGCCCTGTGCTTTGCAGCAGGTAGGGTATTGGGCTGTCCTTGCTGCCACGAGGAGCCAAGCAGCCACTCTTTGTACGCCTGAATCCCAGGAGACCTCATTAAGAAGCAGGCACAGCAAATGGCTGCTCCTATTAGGATGTCCAAAACTCAATATTGCACTGACCACAGCTCCATGAATAATGTTCCCAGCAAAGCTGGCAGCTACAGGTTTGGAAAATGTCTTTGCTGCAGACATCCTCAGCAATGCTAAATCTTGCTTTTCATCGTGCCCTGATGGCTGCTCAATGGAAGCTTTGTACGGCACAGGACCCCACGATTTTGGGGTATATTATGCCTAATTTTCCACTGCCGTTAAGGCAGTTTGTGTTGTGTTTGTTTGAAAGCTCCTGCCTGGGCACGGCGCTGACTGCTGCGTCTGCAGGAGGTCTTCAGGAGCAGGTCTTCAGTGCGGAGCCGGAGATAGCTGCCAGGGGATGCTGGCCCTAGAGCTGGGTGCTGCTGCTGAGTGCTGCTGGTGGCAGGGGTTGGAGCGTGGCGGTGCCCCTCCTGCATGGGGTCTGGGGGAAGGACACCTGAAATGGGGTGGGACACGCTCACAGCTGCATTTCCACCTCCCTCTTGGTGTCTCCCCTTAGCCAGTGTCCCAGCCTAAACGTGTCTCTCGGATGGTGAGGGACAAACAGGACAAATTATCTGTGAAAAAATCTATGAAAATAATATTCCTGATAGCTGGCGCATTTGCATGTGTAATGGCCAAGGTGCTTTCCCTGGATTATGCCACGGCAGATGCCAGAATGGCCATAAGGCATGTCTGCTTTAAGCTACGGTGAGCAAGGCTGGCAAGCGCTGGGTGGAGCAGGGAGGGGGACAGCTATTACGTGCACACGGTCATTACACATGTAAACACGACATTAAAAATAGAGCTGGCGGGATGCTGCCAAGCGTTTCTCTGACTACCCATCGGAATTAAAGCGAGCCGTGGGTTTGGCTGGAGTCCCTGCCGTCCTGCTCACTGCTCCTGCGATCGCCTCGGCGCACGAGAAAATGCCTGCAGAAGACGGGTAACAAACTCGTGTGTGCGAGCATTTACATGAGAAAGTTTTGCTCCGTACGGGGTGGGACAGCGCTCAGCGCAGCAGCAGAACAGGGTTCCTGAAACCTCTTGCCGCAGATTTGCATCTCTCCCTCGCCGTGGCAGGAGCTGTTGAGATGCGATTGCAGTGAGTGAAGAGCACTGAGCGGAGAGGGCTCCTGAGAGATTAATTCGCACCAGGTGAAGAGTGAAGATCAGCTCAGTAATTCCAAATGAAGGCAGCGCCCCGTAATTTCGCCCCCCGTCATGAGGAGCTTTTAATCGCAGAGGCAAAATGCAAAAACCGTGAACCTTCTGACTTAGAGTTATCAAACTGGAGTGGGATGCGAAAGCGAAGCTGAAGCCAAGGATGCTCATGCTGAGAGGCTGAAATTGCTCCTGGGAATGCACAATGCAGAAGGGGTGAAGAGAAGAGCCACAGGAATGATACGAGGGCTTGGAAAAAAAGTCATTACCCATGAGTAGTTCAATCTGTTTGGTTTATGGTAACAAGAGAGATTGAGAGATGATGTGATTAGGGTATAAGGTTAATTTAATAGGGAGAAAGCAGTGCATACTAAACAGGCTCTATAACCAATATTGCCTCCTCGTTTCCTTGCATGTTCCCACCAACCTCTCATATACAACCAAGCAACACAGCAGGAAGAAACAGGACGCAGAGCTGGGGTGAGATTTTCATCAATGCCAAGAGTAAGGAGGAGACTTCATTCTCACACTCCGAAATTTGGAGCGAGGTGGGTCTGGTGCAGACAGGCCAGATTTTCACCCACCTGCGTCTTCTCTTACCTTCCAAGTGGGGAAGACCTGGCCCAAATCTGAGGTTTCCCCAGGGCTCGGAGGGGATGCGAGCGTCTTGGCACGTGTCGGGTCTCCTCCAGATTTCCGGATCTCTTCCAGATTTCCAAACAAAACAGACTTGTGCTGTTTGGTCAGGGGTGCTGGTGGGAAGCAAGGAGTGGTTAATGGGATTGTTCTCAGCCTCCTGGAAACCTTGAGAAGTTTGGAAAAGTAATATCATCTCGTCCTGGGAACTAACCTACTTTGAAGGGAATTAAAGAGGCAGAAGGAAAAAAGCAATATAATCTTCAGCTGTCACCTCTGTCCCTTGTTGCTACCTGAGGGATTAAGCCGTTAAAACCGAATGTGAAACAAATATTTCAGCTCCCACGTAGACCTAAACGTTTTTTGTGCAAGTAGTGGCAAGATGCAAACTTATTTCTTGCTGTTTCTAGAACTGAGGGAAACAAACCCAAACCCACCCCCTCCACGCTCACGCACACACGAACGAGAAGCAGCTCGGCCCTGGGGGGGGATATAACCTGCAAGGTGCTTCTATTCTTAGAAGCTGGCATCAGCGCTGGGAATAAAGCACGGAGATCGATCAAGCAAATACCAGGTCGGACTCGGTGGGACCGCAGAGGGGGGCCGGTTTCTATGGCGATGGAGAAGAGCCGTGACGGGAGGCATGGCGCGTGGGCGGCAGCGAGAGGCAGCTCCGCTCCCCGCAGAAGTGGTTGGTTGCTTTGGAGACAGGTGGCACGGGCTGCAGAAAGGCGCCTCGGGGGGCAGGAGAGGGAGACGGGGGGGATCCGTGGGTCCCAGCTGCGCTGGACGTGGGCTGGCAAGGAGGCAGGGAGATGAGGTGGTGTCGAAGCTGATGCATCGTGGTTGTCAAAAAGCTTTTTGTGTGCCGAACACCGGAATGGTGAGCATGGAGTTTTGTTACACGGCCTGATAGAAATCAACAAATTCGTGCGAAGGATGGGTTTAGCGTCACTTGGAAAGTCTGAAGGGGGGAGAAGCTGGTGGGCAGGGACACCTCCCACCAGACCAGGTTGCCCAAAGCCCCATCCAGCCTGGCCCTGAACACCTCCAGGGATGGGGCATCCACAAGCACACACCTGGAGACCACCATCAGTGGGTCTAAGTGCTCGATGAGCTGACCACGCCTCCAGGAGCTGCTTGTTCCTGCTGGACAGGCCCATGGGAGGACGTCAGTGCAGAGGTACGTGGTGGGAGGGTTTGTCTTCTCTTTCCAAATCTGGAGAACACACAAGCAAATATTCAGTCAAGAGTCTCCCCCTCTACCCAAACAGGGTAACTTCACACAGTGGCAGTTATAAAAGGTGAATACGATGACATAGCTCATAAGATGGAGGTGTCTTGGCTGGGAGCAAGCATGCAGTTGATATTTGGGGACATGGTGGGACCACATCCCTAGAGGAGGATGCTCTGTTTCAAAAATGAAGCCGTAAATGAGTGTCCCACCATCTGTCCAAGTCTGAACAGACCCTGTTGTGCTTCTGTTCCTGTACGGATTGTGACTGAAGAAGTCAAGGGCTTTGCCAGGTCAGCAGCCATAAGAGACAGCTGAACCACCACGTGCAGGGAGTCACGTTTATGGTTCCTCTACCAACACCTGCATGGCTCTTCAGACGTTAGGGAGATCTAAGTGGTTAAACCTCAGGGCACCCACAGTGGCTGTCGACATCTGAAGCTTGTGGATGGAGCACGTGCCAGGAGGGAGGATGGCTGTCCTGCACTGGCCGGGTGGCTGTGGGCACTGCGGCTTGCACGTGTTGAGGGATGGAGCCAGGGGTGCTCCCTGCCTACGTGGCACAGGGTTGCGTGGAGCCTGGAGGCACCGAAGCGGGGCAGCAAGGACAGCCCCAAGCTCCCCCTGTGCTTTTTGGGCTGTGCAGCCACAAGGATGGCACTGAGGGCAGCGTGGAGGCTGCTCGTTGCCCTTTCCCAGGCAACCAAGTGCCTCCATCCATCAGCAGCAGCAGTGCTGACACCGATCTTTAGCTTCCCGACTTCACATTAGTGTCGTCTTGCATGCTACGGCCATTAGGGCTGGTGCATTAGTGATGGATGGGTAACCTGAGATCCTCCTCCTGAATCACGGGGCTGGACAGCGGGACCGAAGCTAAAGGATTGCTAATTACCAAAACGGGACCAAAGGGAGTCCCTCCTCCATCTGTCCTGGGACAGGGCACCGTGGTTACATTCACTAGCCTATGAATAGCATGACTTTAAGGAGATGAAAAAGGCTTTAAAAATAGTTAAATTATAAAAAATTCCATCTACAAATGCAAGGTTTACTGTGCTCATGGCAATGCTATTCATACCCTTGGAAAGATAATCTGACTTATTCTGCAGAGAGAGTTCTGCAGAGAGTACTGGAAAGGCAGTTGCTTAATTGAAAGATGAAGATTTATAATGATTCCCGATTTAACCAGTTTAAAGACCTGAGCAAATTCACTGTGCAATACCTTGTGCATGCAAAGTTATGCTCCCTTTTTTCCTGAATCGCATCCTTTTGCTGACTGACAGGGCTGAGGCCATGTGCTTGCCCCACTCCCAGAGCAGGGACACGGATTTCCACACACCCTAACATCCTGCCTTGTGGGTCGAGAAATAAAACTGGAAATAATATGAGAAATAAAACCTCTCCAACCAAAGATAACTCAGACAAAACACTTTGAAAATAACTCCACCTCCTTTTCCATCATTTCAGCCGCATTTGCTTTATTTTGGAGCCAGTTTCTTGGCTAGCTGCCTCCAAGATTTGTTGTTGGTTTATCCCTGGAAAGCTGCTAACACTTATTTTTCTCCCTCAGTTATACTGGGAAAAAAAATGATTTTAAAAGTAGGTAAGCCCTCTGTTTTGAATGTTTTCTTTGAAGTCTTTCAAGCACATGTTATATATGAGTCCTTTCTACAGCAAATTGTATCTCAAGGGAGCTGAAATCAAGTAACCCGAGTGTGATACGATCCAGGTGAATTTGTTGCAATGTTTACAAGGCAACCCTTTTCCCAGAAAAAAAAAAAAAAAAAAAAAAAAGCTTTCTGGGGAAACAAAACTGAAATCGTATTGCTCGTGATCTTTAAAAAAAAGGTTTTGAGCAAAAAAAGGGTTTTTTTAGAGCAAAAAGTACCCTAACACATGCTGACGGGCAACGGGAGCCCATGAGCTGCTGGTGGAAGAGTGCCCGCGTGGTCATGGGTCCGTGGGGAGCGGAGCCCAGCTCGCACTGCACCAGGGCTGTGACCAACCCTCTGCTCCCCTCCTGCTTTTCCTCGAAAACCTCCCAGCCTCACACTGTTGTGAATCCGTCCCGCTCAGTTCTTGACATTTAGCTTGGCCACAGCCGGCGGTGATTCATAGAAAGCTCCTTGTTCCGGCCCTGTAACGAGCGTCCATGTTCCAGGGCCTTTTTTCCGCGCTGCAGTCTTCTAAAAAATGCATGTGCAGGCAGATCGTGCTGCAAATCCTATGGCAACCGGCTGCACCACGGAGGGCTGGCTGAATTACAATGTGCAAGGCTCGGGCGCTGAGAAACGCTACGCCGAAATGGAGAAAACTTTCTAGAAATATTAATATTCAGCACCCACTATCGAGAGATCATAGCAACCCAGCAAGATCTGACTGCTTTGAATTATTATTCATGTACCATGGAATATGTATTTTTTTTAAGGAGCATTGTAAATTAACGCTAGCAAAACGCAATTTGTAATTTAAATGTAAATCAGAATTGACTAAGAATATAATTAAGCTTTGAATGCCTAGGTAGTATCTGCTAACCAGACTGTTTTGCGGCATTTTTTTTTTCACAAAGATTTTAAAGCGCATTATTTACCTTGAATACTTCAATGCATATTATCTGTGTATGTGCGCCATAAAAATGTAAATAATAATAAAAGCTTAGGTTGTGTGCTGTTGAATTCTGGACTGATTCTGCAAAACTGAAGGGTGTTTTATGCAGAGGGTTAGACAGCTTGCTTTGTCGGTGCGTGAGACTGCTGGGACGCTGGGAAGAAATGAAGTCCCCCACCACAACTGGTGCTTTTGGTACCTGTGCTTTCCACTGCGACGCAAGTGGGAGCCATGACACGGATCAAATATAACGAAGTCACGTAGCTTTAAGTGGTGGTGGATGCTTGTGTTTGCTTCACTGTAAGCTAACTGCAAGTATAAATATAATAAATCTGTCTTCATAGCGAGTGGTCGGGCTGCCTTGCAGCATTCCCGTTGCTCGCCCAGTTGCTGCTGCCCCCTCCTCACCGGTATTTCCCCAAGGACATGGCCACACGTGGGGCTACAGCTCTTAGCAAAAGGATTGAACTCCCAAAACCAAACACGCCACGAAGCTGCACCGCTGGGGACAGCCAACACTCAAAACATAATTCAGAGTTTAGCATAACAAAAGTATTTTCCTGTGGAAATGGGGAGTTTGTAGCAGGAAGCAATTGGCCTAACTATGCTCTTGAGCAATTTAAGATATTAAATTCAAGATATTCTTGAGAAATTTAAGATATTACATTTAAAACAGAGAGGTAGGACTGAGCAACATGAAATAAGTCAGTTCAGGAAGACCTGGACACCTCCATTTTAAAACACAGTTGAGATTTACAAGTAGCTCTTTTGGTCTGCGCACTGGGGGCAGATATCAAATACGAGGAAACTGCTGCCATTCCCTCCCAGGAGGCAGTAAGACCTCTTGTTTTTTCATCAGTACCTTAGGTAGCCACACACAAGGAGTTCGTCTGCACTCCTGAGAGTGTTCAGCACGCAGTCCCAGCCACACTTCACCCCGCCGTGTTGGCCATGGCCACGGAAGGGGCTGTGCATCCCCAAGCAACGGCAGCAGGTTACTCACTCGCTTCTCAATCCTTAATGTACAGATCCCTCCTTGCTCTTTGGTGGCCGACGATGCACAGGGGCGTTTTGGGAGGAGAGGGGCACAGTGGGCCCCGTGCTCCAGCACCAGCCCCGCAGCGATGGATGGCGTTGCCTTCAGGTGTGCAGTTTGACTGCAGTCTGAGGGTGCCATTAAACCCAGATCTGAGAGACAACAAACGAGTGCCCAAATGCCATGCTAACACCCTGAAAGGCTGTTTTTGAAGCACCAGAACTGTAAAATGCTGCTTTTGTGTCTCAGACGACTTTACATACCAAGGCATCTGGAGCCCAAAGCCTTCTGTCAGCCACGTGGCTCCAGCTCCTCTGAAAGGCAGAACTGAAATTATTACTGACAGCTGAAATTAAGATTTTAATAATTACCCGAGCTCCTCTTTGCATAGACCCAGCAGGAAAACATCCTACGATGTGTGGTGTGTCAGCCACTTATCTCAAAGTAAATGAAAGCTGAGGCTTTGCAGCACTGGAAAGATGTTCAGCAACTTTCACCACGCTGGGGACAAATGTATTTTCTTAATATAAAAAGTGGATATAATTTCAGTTGGAAGCTTGCCCTTTTATGAAAGTGAGGACATATATACCTCAGCAGCATGCAGAGTGCAAATGATGTTAGAAACTGCTCAAGTGTAACAGGGAGAAAACGGAAAGGGAACAAAATGTTTTGAGAGAATGTTAGCAGGAGAATTAAGAAGATGGCTTCTCCCTCCCCACACTTTTGTGCTGCTTTCACAATAAGAATCCTCCCTTCGGGTTTTGGAGCTGACCACGTGCCCACGGAGCCCTTCAGCACTGTTAAGAAAAGAAAATGATGCAACCACTACCCACGGACAAGCCCTGAGCTAGCACTCCTCTTGCCCTGCGTGCGGGGAGCGCGGCCTTCAGCACCCGGCCCTTGGCGTGGAGAACGCGGGCCCTGCTCCCAGGGGAGCACCATCTGCCTGGAAGAGCGCAAGGAACAGGGAATATAAAAGCTTAGTTAGGAAATTCTGATGCTGGGGCTGAGGGGAGGCTGGGTGGGGGATGTACAGCCAAGGGACCCTGGTGAGGTGGTCTCCAGCCTTGGCTTCCATTTCTTGTTCCTCGGGAAAGGCAAGAGCGAGGTCTCTGGACCAAGACCCTTCCTACAGCTTTATTGTTGAACACTTCTTGTCATCTGCTTGTCTTGTCTTCCTCTCTAGAGTCAGATGCACGGGCTGGAAGGCCAGCTAGGGTTTGATCTAGAGATTTGGGGTTGTGAACCTCAAAGTTCGGTTTCTGAAGTTGCTTCAAGAAAACCTTTGTTTGGACTGACCTGGGATTTCCTAAAGCCTTCCCCTAAGCTCTGGGTGATTTTTCAGACTCACTGTACCAAAGGTATGTTGGCTGGGGCTCTCTGGTCCGATCTGCTGCTCAAAGTGGACGTGCCACAAGGGGTAGAGCAAGGCAGCGACTGCTTTCCTTAGCTCAGTTTGGAAACCTCCGGGAAGGAGGACCTCCAAGGACAGAGACCTGTCCCTGCCTAAATACCCACCCCAGCTCTGCACTACCCTCCTGGTGAAAGAGGTTTCCTTCTGCCCACCCAAACTGGCAGTCTGTGCCCTTGTTAGATCAGCTGCCGCTGCTGAGCAGGGTTTAACACCGCTGGCCTCTCTGGGATGAAGGTTTGCTGGCGGGCGTAGGGACCGCTTCCACCGTTACAGAGGAGGAGGAGTCCTTCCACCAAGATCAATCAGCTGTGGCCATTGATCACCTCGTCACGTACACATTGCCTTCATCAGATCTGCTGCTTGTTTATTAATCCTTCTCCCACGGGTTTCAACCCATTTAATTTCTAAGGGGGTTGTGACTTCGCGATCTTTGCAGCACAGCAAAGCTGCTGATTAGCTACGTTTCCCTTGACAACTTGGGAGCGTAGGTGAATCCTCATCCAAGTTGTAGGGGGCATTGAAGAAGGGGCAGCACGCTGGAACCCTGACGTTTGTTTCACTGAAAATTTGCAAGATATTCATGTATCTAAGTCTATAAATCATGTATTTGAATACACAAAATGTTATTGTTTATATGGTGAAAATGCTTATATGCAAATTCTGAATAACTCACTGCCGTAACAA
This sequence comes from Anser cygnoides, assembly GCF_040182565.1. NCBI lineage: Eukaryota > Metazoa > Chordata > Aves > Anseriformes > Anatidae > Anser > Anser cygnoides. The sequence goes on from NC_089875.1 coordinate 106,757,453, forward strand.
TCTCATCAGCTTATCTTAAAACTAGTACTTAATTTAGGCCTACGCACATTCAAATATTTCATTTTTCTGCTGAAGCTGCCTTCTGCCTTTTGCTGCCAGTAGTCCGCCACCAGCCCTGTCTTTGCTCACTGCAGGCTACTTCTGCTTTTCTGTAGCTTCAAGAAACGCAGTGACGGAGATGCACAGGCTGTACCAGTAACTCTGTGATGTTCTGTGATTTACCAGGGCACATCCAGCTCAGACGCTGAGATCAGGTACAAAGCTGGCAAGCTATCAGCTAACAGGGCCAGAGCAATGAGAGGAGCGATCTCGGGAGAACTTCGATGGCTTTTCCATCTAATACCTGCTCTTCTTTCCTTAGCTGGTGCTTGATTATCTCCTCTCCTCCCATTTCAATATTAATGACCTGAAGGAGGCAGGCAAGGGGCAGAAAGAACATTTTTTTTCACTTCCATTAAATTTGTGGTGAGAACTTTACTCCTCCATCAAAGACTGTCATGTTGTGCATAGTCAAAAGGTTGGGGGGATCTGGCTGTGCTGGGGCTTGTGTTATACACCAGAACCTGTCAGGTCAAAATACAACTTGTTATACTTCCTGAACCATAAATATATACCTCCAACAGTCAAGGTAAACTTTAACCTAGGCTAGAGATTTCATAGTGAGGTGTTTTAGGACTCTTCCCACTAACCATACCTTTAAGCAGGACACGAAACCCTGCTGCATAGGTCTAGAATGAAACCATTTGTATCACAGTCCGTCAGTGTGAGGAACAAGAGGACGAGTTTTAAGACAGAGCTGTAAAAATACACGAACCAATGGTCGTTTTCAACAGAACTGACTTAAGGAGCCCAGAGGCCTTTTTAAAATCGTATATCCCATCTTCCAGTAGAAATATTATAATCAGAAAGGTTTTAAAAGTGAGTAGGGTTAATTCCCTACTTGGGAAATAGGACTTCTATACAGTAATATCTCAGGAGAAAAAAGTAGAAATGTTGTCATTTGGGACATTTAAAACTGGATGGGGTAGTACCACTAAAACACACTCTACACGAGAACCCATCACAGGAAGGGAGAGAGTCAGCATTCTGCCAGACAGCCTTTTTGTCCCCAGTTTCTATTATGTCTGTGTTTTTCCTAATGGCTTATTTATTTGTGCACAGTGACTCCTCCTGAGATAAACAGAAAGGATTAATCTCGACAAAGCGACTCTCTGAGAGGCTGGGAACCACAAAGAAGGAAGAGGGGAGTAATACAATTATTTTTGCGCTTTATGAATAATTTGTAGCTGGAATAAGTAAAATTACACACAGCAAGCAGCACTCGCATATATTTTCCTCTCTGCCCCCGAGGGAGTTAAACTGTAAACGCGGTGAAGAGAAGCAGTAAGAGTAAAATTAGTTTATAGTGAGTTGTATCTTGAAGAACAATATGCTCTTGTGTGTCTGCCCCTTCTCACAGGATATGGCCCATCGACTGGAGATCGCAGATGTCCTCCTGTTGGTATTTGTGGTTTGCAGCATGCCGAAAATCGGAATATTTCAGATTTGCTAACTGGTTTTACCGTGAGTAGTAATTTCCTTGTTGGAAACAGCCTGTCTGAATGATCCAGCCTTCTCAAGTTTGTGCACCACCTGGTGCAGAAATGTAAGAAGAAAGAAAGAAAAAAAAAAGAAAAGCTGAATGGATGTGAAAAGTTTATGAATATGCAGAGCTTTGGCACAGAAAATCATCTTCATTCCAGCAGAGCATTTTCCATCTATTTATTAGTGTGTGAGCTTCCAAGGCCTTGTTTCCAACGAGCTGCTCCTTTCTGCTTTCCACAGAACCACACAGGATGGTTGGGGTTGGCAGGGACCTGAGGAGGCCCCGGCCCAGCCCCGGCTCCAGCAGGGCCACCCAGAGCAGGGTGCCCAGCACCACGTCCAGGCGGCTTCTGAAGGCCTCCAAGGAGGAGACCCCACCGCCTCTCTGGGCAGCCTGGGCCAGGGCCCCGGCACCCGCACGGCACAGAAGGGCTTCCTGATGGTCAGAGGGAGCCTCCCGTGCTCCAGTTTGTGCCCACGGCCTCTTGTCCTGGCACTGGGCACCACTGGGCAGAGCCTGGCCCTGTCCCCCCAGCACCTCCCTTCAGGCACTGACAGGCCCTGATGGGATCCCCCTGGGCCTCCTCTTCCCCAGGCGGAGCAGGCCCAGCTCTCAGCCTCCTCACAGGAGAGGTGCTCCAGCCCCTTCACCACCCTCCTAGCCCTTCACTGGACTCCCTCGACTATGCCCAGGTCTCTCCTGTACCGGGGAGCCCAGGACTGGGCACAGCACTCCAGCTGTGGTCTCACACTGCGGCCTGTGCCAGGGAGCAGGTTCCCTAGCAGGCAGAGATGCCCAGCTGCAGCTGATGCAGGTGAAAGCTGGGGACTGTCGGGTTTGGCAGAAATACACCTTCAGACACCATTCAGACATCTTCTGAGGTCCCCAGAACCTGACCTGCTGAAACGTGCTCCCACCAGACTTACCAGGGATGCAGACACAGCACAGGAGGGCACAGCGTTATGTGAGAGAGCTTTTGCGTTTAGGTGGACACATCCTTCTGGTGAGGGGAAACCATCCAGAGGAGAAATCATTCACTGAACCACCAGATTACTCATCTCAGGTTCAGTTTTTAAGTGCTAAACATAGCCTTGAGTCAGCAGGAGACACAAACTGGGTTCTTCTGCAAGTCGAGGAGAGGAGAGGGAGAAGATACGGCACAAGACCCTTCAGAGGAATCATGTCAGATGAAAGTGCAATTGATACAAGTGGTGCACATGAAGATCACGCAGAAGAAATGATTCTCAGAAAGACGTGAGTAAAGGCAGAGATGCTCGCAGCTCTCTGAAGAAGGTACGCCCTATTGCCCTTGGTCTGCAGTAATGTGGAGGCTCTTACCATGATTTAAATAAGAGTGGGCTCACATCATATTGGCACTGTATAACCAAGGTCAAAGGCATCACAATTTGGGTGATATAAAATCTTCCAGTTGTGTCTCTGTGCCAGCTCCATGAGATACCAGATTTATAATAGCTTGAAAGGAGACAATTCACATTTACTATAGCAGTCATAAATAAATTACTAACAAACAAATATTTATAATATTAAAATATTTTACGATGCATAAACAACAACTCACAAGTAGTATAAATCGTATTTCACAACGATTGCAAGTGAGTTAATCCTTCATACGCAAGGATTGCTTTTTTTTTTCATGCAATGAGTGAAATAACACTGAGCTGTTAGAGAAAAAGGTAGGTGGTTTGTGCCGGGACACTGTTTGGTTGTTTCTGCTTCAGCTCTGAAATGTTTTAGAAGAGTGGAAGGTGAAATTGTTCAGAGGAATTGTTTTGCCCCAGGGATGTTGTACTAGGGCAGGTGGCCGCAGGATGAGGTAGCACATGCTCGCCCTGAGCCCTGCCGCAATTTTTATCTATTTTGTTCTGGGGCCATCGCTTGTGAGGCCACACGGACAGCCGGATGGAGAAACTGGTTCAGCTGAAAGTTGAAACTAACTGGTTTTGGCTAAAAGTTGCTGTGGTTTTGGCAGCTGTGGCCATTGTTGTTGCAAAGCCAAGAAACTAATGGAAATACTAAATTCCAAATTATGCCTTTTCTTACAAGTTTGCATAGGGATATCTGACAACTTTGCAGCAAGTCATTAGGGTCTTGAGAAAGGTATTTAAATGGAATATAACACTGAGATGGAGAAGGAACTGCATTTAGAAATACACAACGGTCAGGCTCCCTAGGGATGTTCCTCGTCTCTTTTTCCTCTCCAATTGCACAATATCAAATAATACATAATCCCATAGTACATGCAGCCTGCAATAATATACATTAATAATCAGCGGCACTTATGGTGTTAGCCATCTTCAAAGCTGTCTACAAACCTTGGCTAATTAATCTGTCTCAAGACCCCTTGGCTAAGCGTAATTATGCTGTAGAAGCTGAAAGGTTAAAGGAATTACTGCATGATGGGACAGCAGAGGGCTGAGAGCTCTGACCCCATGTTTTTCCTTCTCCTTACACACCATGGGCTATCACACATAAGTAAAACCAACAAAACGTTAAGCAAAATGTAAAGTTTTTCATATGGCACTTCTTTAGAATGACCTGTTGTTGCTCATCACGTTGTTCCCTGGGAGCAATTAAGAGACCCTAAAGTGAGAACAAAACTATTCCCCTGCTCAGTACCATTGCCAATATCACACATGTGAACCAGGACGTGAAACTTCAGCAGTTGAATCCCACCCAAAACCTGGAGTCCTGCTTTGGATTGGGTGTTCAGCTTTGCACCTGGTCCTAGAGAAGGTCTGAGCCCATTTCCAAAGCTGGCCAGAGCAGCTCTTTCTCTCTTTCTGGAAGCATCTCCACGTGTCTACAGATATTTGTCAATTGTGTTTGATGAAAAACATGTGCTTGAGGCTTTTTAGCCAAAACTTTCCTGTTAATGCAGATAGACAAATTCAAGATCATTTTTTATACCATCTGCACTTCTGCTTTGGTGATTTCCTTGCTCTGGAAGGAAAGTATACAAGATTTAATATCACAATTTGAAGGGAAGGCTTGGAGTTTCCAATCTGAATGATTTTATCTAAACTTTCTCTTCATACTTACGTTAAAAAAAAAAAAAACTGCCACAGAACTGTTGTGTGCCGACATTTGTCACCGCTTGGGATGTATCTGAGCAGGACTTTTCAGGCCTGCCAGGAACAGAACTGCAGATCTGAGCCGGGGAGCTCAGCACCACCAAGCAGATCCACATGCTACATGTCCAGTGCCAGTGCTCCTGCATCATCCAGTGCTCGGATTTTCAAGGGTGCTTCATCAGTGGGAGCAAAGGGTGCTCTGTTCCCTCAGACAGTAAGCAAAAATGTGTGCAACAAAGGCATAATTAACAGATGAGTCATTCATTCTCATTTTTCTGTGGCAACATCGGTGCTGCTCAGTCTGGGGGTAGAAGGTAGTTATAACCGTCTGCTAACGATGCAAAATCCATCCATCACGGTCACCTCCTTCCCTCGGGGAAGCAGCAAGGGAAGGAGGGCGAGGTAGCTGGAACAGATAAGCACTGTAAGACACCCCCCAGTTGAGCAAAACACCGAAATACAGGCGCTACAGTCATGCTGACTTCAGCAAGCCTGCTCACGTGGAGAAAAAAAAAACAAGGCCTTGTACACTTAGCATCAGCAAAATGCCAGTTTATTAAGATAACCAGGCCTAAGGGAAAAAAATAAACAAAGTTCTTTAACTTGTTACTTGCATAATCCCTGATGCCTTTTGGTTCTGCCTGTGGTCTCACACCCGGCTGGCGGTGCCGTAACTCCGGGGATTTAACGGCGCTGGTCCTCCTGCAGCCCGAGGGATGGGGCCGAGCCCACCGACCGAGCTCTGCTCCAAAAGAGCAGCTTCTGCATAAGGTTTTATAATCAGCTTTTTATTAATTCCTGCTCCAGGGTGCCTGGTTTCAAATAAGAAGGCTTCTCATTTTCTAGCCCACATACTGAGAATCTGATGGATGATCGGTGTTTTTCTTGACTATGGCAGATCGAATCTATCCCTGGTGATACTTTGCTCCTGCCAGCAGATTAATCCCAGGAATTAGTTTAATCTATTACCTTTGGTTTCATTTTCCCTGAAATGTTTGTAAAAGAAGATAAATAAGGACAAAGCAATGCGGAGATAAAGCCAACACACAAGCCAGACTAAAAATAACCTGGCAACCCATTCTCACTGGACAGTATAAATATTCCTTTCAGGTTAAAAATATTTCTTTGAGGATGCAGAACCCTTAAAAATATAATAGGTCTTGGACAATGACACTTCCTCCCAGTCGGCCCAGGAGCGTGTTTTTGCCGGTAAAGGATATGCTCTGCTCTGCAGAGGAAACCGGTGCTGGCCTGCCTCACCATGGAAACTCCAGTCCTGGCTATAAAAAGACCAACTTATCTACCGACAAATATCCTCACTTTTGGAATAACAGCAATAACAACAACAAAGAGCGGCTGGGGTTAACGTTCTCTGTGTTCAGGGATCCGCTTTGTCCCGCCGCCCCTGCCAGAGCACCCAGGCACCGCGGGTGACCGAGCGCTGCGGGCTGGCGACTGCACACCCACCCCGAAAAGAGCACAGATGAGGGAAGGGGCAGTCGCAGCAATCAGCAAGCGGAAAGCTGGTGATAAAAGAGCAGCCAGAAATAACGCGCTGTCTTTTCTGTGTCATCCCAACCACCACAGTGAACCAGAGGTGATTTTACACGAGCTTTGTCCTCTGTAGAGGCAGGGTGCTTTTACATCAGTCACAGGCACAATTTGACTTCCCTGCTGCGTTAGACGCTGGCACGTCTCTGCATGAGCCAAGGAGAGAAACTGCATGGGCTGGGGGTCTCCATCACCCGCAAGGACAGCGCAGGCAGCATTTAGGAAGAGGGAGAGCTGTGGCTTCCCATTAACCAGAAGGATGCATCACTGCTCTCGTTTTTATTTTTTTCAGAAAATACAGAAGAAAGGATTTTTTTTCCCAGTAAATAAATAGAAAATAAAAATAAAAAACAACCCCAAACCACGCAGAGCAAATAATTTGGAAGTGTTCAGGAGTGTTGAAAATCATGTGGAAAGCGCTTTAGGCTAATTTCGAGAACCACAACAGAGCCGTAGCGGGTAGGAACACACTTTCATCTTATTTATTTCTCTCTGCCTTTAAACACGGGGCTTGTTAGAGTAAGTTTCTCCTTGCGATCTGCTCTGCACAGCTCGGCCCTGCTGGCTGCGTGGTGTCTGCCCCATGAGCACAGGCACAAACCCTCCCCACCGCCTCTCTGGGCAGCCTGCACCAGGGCCCCGGCACCCGCACGGCACAGAAGGCTCCTGGTGTTCAGATGAAACCTCCTCTGCTCCAGTTTGTGCCCACGGCCTCTTGCCCTGGCACTGGGCACCACTGGGCAGAGCCTGGCCCTGTCCCCCCAGCACCTCCCTTCAGGCACTGACAGGCCCTGATGGGATCCCCCTGGGCCTCCTCTTCTCCAGGCGGAGCAGGCCCAGCTCTCAGCCTCTCCTCACACGAGAGGTGCTCCAGCCTCTTGGTCCTTGCGGGTCCCTTCCAACTCAGGATAATCAGTTCTGTTCAAATCCCAGCCTTTTCCCTCCTGCCCTTGTCATTCTCCCCCACCTTAGGGTATTTCTGGGCACTTTTGGTAGTTCCTGGTACCTCCTGCAAGCAGCAGCCAGGCTTAACCCAGCTGCGCGTCCCGTAGGGCCGAGCACCTCCAGAGGGAGCATTTGCCCCGTCTTAGAGCAGCCACCTCCAGCAGGGCTCCTTCCTCGATTCAGCTTCAGGTGGCTAAAAACCAGCGACACAAACCGTGCCTTAGCCTCTGAGTGCCACCACTGCAATACACCTGTCTGCGTGTGCCCCTCATACCAGCGACCTGCTGCTAATTTCTGGTGGTGTTTTACCTTTCCAGTGCCATCAAACATGGCCCCAGCTTCCCACTTCAGACTGAATTGCATTCCTGTTGTTCTGTACTTTATAGAAAAAGCTATTTGTTACGTGTAACTGCGGTTTGGTCTTCACTAAAATGTTGCTGGCTTTGCCTCTGTATTTCTGTATGTTTATCTGAGTGAGGGGCAAAGGGGAACGAAGACAAAACCCAGCCTGAGTTCTTCTGTAGCCTGAGCCGCATAAGGCTGGACTTTTTCAGTTCTTTTTTCAGCAAAATAGCTTTAGCTAATGTAATGGTGAGAGCACTTACTTCCAAAAGAGGAGAAAGTTGGATGGTATATAGGATATTATATTGGATAACAAACGTTTTCCAATGTTTTATAGGATAACAAAAGTTATATAGGAAAACATGGGATGTCATCTTTTGTTTTCCAAAAATTGGGATCCAACAGGAAAAAAAAATACCACCGCCAATAATAATAATAAAAATACAACACAGAAACCAAGCTTTTGTAGATTTTTCCAAAGTAATGTGGAAATTATATCATGCTCTTTAATGTAATAGAGAAAATACAAGCTTTTGGGGCTGTTCTGTTGAGATGAAGACAAGGTGCCTTGAATCCTGAAGGCCCACAAATGTGATGGTACAGAATTAGGGCTGCATCACTGAAATTACTGATTAAACAAGAAAGACAGAAGATCCAAAGGAAGCCCTGCTGCTGCAGAAGGAGCTTCCTCAGGTGCAGGCTGTGGGCACCAGATCTCTGGGGCATTTATTTGCAAATCAGTTAAAAGTAGCTCGAATTTTGAAGGATTGTGGGTTCAGGGAGGACTTGGAAGCCTGCAGCCTCCATCCAGGGCCTGCTGAAGGGAAACCCACTGAAAATCTGAATGAAAATGAATTGAACATTTTATTGTGGGGCAATGATGTGGGTTCCTGCAGAATGTGGGTAGCTGGTAATGGTCTCATTTTTGACAGAAGAGTTTTGGGGCAGGTGGGGCAGAAGATCTGGGAATGGGCTGCTCAATGGGAAGCTGGTCTGGAGCCCTTGCAGGATGAGAGGGACAGGGAGGACTGTGATGGGTTATGAAACAAAGAGGAAGCCCAGGAGGAAGCCCTGGATATGAAGGGACAGAAGGGAATGACCAAAAACAGATGTCTCAGGCTACAGAGCAAGGAGAAATACTTGCAGAGCTGGGACCAGCGCAAGGGGCCCATGCTTTCACTGCAACACGTGAAAGTGCCCCAGATCACAAATCCCTTTTTTAATGTGAATGATGTGGACCCATGCAGGGCAGCATCACATCACTTGTAAGAGCTCCCTGAAGCTCTTAGGGAAAAAAATGCATTAAAATATCCCTGGGGTGTTGCCACAGAAATAAGAGCAACCCCTCCCTTCCTATTCCTGTAATCTGCACATCCACAGACCCTCCTTGGTATCATAAAAAATGATAGGTGTTCCTTACGGTTTCTGGTCATGTTTTATAATTTAATAGTAAATGATATGCTTCTTCTAATACAGCCTCCTAATAACAGGCTTGTTCAGAAATACCAGCTACAGAAATTCTGAGGCTTCTTCAAGTAGCTTTTAAAGAAATTCTCAAGTTCCTGTGGAGAGGCACCTCCAGAGAACTACAGGAAAAAAAATAATCAAGATCTTGTAACTGAGAGTCAAAATTCTGATAAAAGCCTCAGCTCTGCCTCCACGAGGGGTGTCATTTCTCTTAACTTCAATGGAAGAAGGCACGGCAGTCCCTACAGCAGGGCTGGGCCAGGAACTACATAACTTAGCAAATTTAGCTAATTCATATTTGCATAGAAGTTGCTTCAGATAGCATTGACGTTATTTTAAATCCTCTTCTAATGCCTTAGAAAATCCTGGCTCCCCTGCAGATTTGACCTCTTGTCCAGTACCTGTGCAATGTGAGAAAATTACAGCCTTCTTTCCCATTAGCTGTGCTCTTGCCCAGATGACTTCTTTCCAGCCCATGCTGCACGCACCAATTTTCAAAACAAAGTGAGTAAAGTAGCATAAGCATTTAAGTGCGTTTCCACTGATTCCCATACTCAAATTAAACATGCAAATGAAAACATTAAAAGGAATGACTTATTCATGTTCTTAGGCAAAGCATACATATTAAATTAACGTACGTGTATCAAAGAAGGCACTAAATGCTGACTCTTGGAAATCCTTGTGTAGGAAACTGTATTACAAAGTGTTCACTTAATATTTTTTATTGTTTAGTATGAAACTTAGGAAGACTGGCTGTATTGATTCTACCGTAAATATTTGACAATTTATACTAATTTGGAGCAACTTCCTCATTTCTGAATATATATTTAATGAAGTACATAAACTTTTAAGCAGCCACTGAACGTGTAAGTTTCAACCTGTTAACATTTTAAGAGTACATGTCACATTCACAACCTACAAGGGAACAGTTCCTTTGATGTAGCACGTCAGGTAGGAAGTTATCACTAATGTAAAGCAATGGCACAGGGCTGCTTTTGCAAAGCTTCAGAAGTACATTAAAAATAAAAGATATTTATGAGGATGACAGAGATTGGTTTTAACTCGCACCTCTTCTCTGAGTCTTGCTTTTATTTGCTTGCTGCTCCACTGAAAATTATACTTACATGCAATTCAAGACCTCTTTATTCTGGCAGGGGAGACTAGGAAAAAAATCATTCAGCACTGTTTTCTGTGTAGTGTCACGAAACGTGAAGCAGGCAGCATCTTCGGTCTGCTCGAGAAGTGCAGGCTGCGGGGATCTGCAGTTAACGTCTCCAGGTTTCTAGCAAGGAAAGGCTAAAAGCATGTCAGGCTAACAAAACCAACAAATAGCTCAAGGACAGAGCTGAAAAGGATAGTTTCAGCACATTCAGATGCTGGAAAGCTTTCACAGGAGGGAAATTGTCTTCGGTGGCTGAGCTGCGTTCATATGCGGAGTGTCAAACTGCTGGTTAAGGCTGGAGGAGACTCAAGTTTTCTCACCCAGCCTAGGACATCAGAAAAGCAAAACACAATAAGTGAGGAAGAAAGAGAAAACAGCACACCAAGGAGAGGAATCTGGAAAGCAAGGAGAAAACACAGAGCAGTATTCACAAGATGGGTGCCAGGTGAGCACAAGGCAGTGAAACAACCCCACTTGCTCGGGAGTAGAGCGAGGTCGGGGTCCACCAGCTTGGACATTGCTCCGTGAGTGTTTGTGGTGGGACGCAGGAGCTGAACCTGCTGCTGCAGGTGTGCGGCCAGGTATTCACAAGGCAGACAGAAACCTGGTGGGGTGGCCACCCCAACGGGAACATCGTCATTAGAAGGGAGGCACACTGCAATACTGCTAGACAGACAGCAGGACCTGTGGGAGACCTCATGTTCCTACATGCAGATCAGAGGAAAAATGGTATTAATAATAAAACTGAGGATACGGGTGGTGGCAGAGCTCAGGTGTCGCTGGGGCTGGACTGCTGACAGTTTTTCAGCAAGACGTGCTGAGCCCGCAGGAGGTAGTGCTAATTTAGACGTAGTGAGGACGCTACGGAAGGGTGGGCTGTAGAAAATGGCCTTGATCAAGTAGATCGTAGAGGATTTTGATTAAACTGAATGGAAGGATAAACAAACCCACGCTGTGCGTTTTTCTGGGTTTTCACGTTTGGCTTTTTTTTTAATTTCAAAGCAGCGAAGCCAACTGAACTGAGGAAGCTTGGGACTTGACTGCAAAAGAGATTCCTGAAGTCAAAGACATAGAAATGTATTTCCAGTTTGCATTTTGGGAAGGAGAAAAAGCTCACAGAGAAGAACTCCAGACCCAGCTGATGACAATCCAACTTGAGAAGGATATAAGGAGTAAGCACAGGGCCTGCAAGGAACGGGGAAAAAAAAAAAAAAAAGGGCTGATTAACATGGAAAATTGCAGGTCAGAAAGTGTGGGGAGAAAGTGAGATCTGCCAAAAGCTGAGCTGTGTTAGACCTTGCAAAGGAAATTAAAAACACATTGTAAAATGTTCTTTAGCCATATAAATAAATACAGAGAGAGAGAGAGAAAAAAAAAAAAAAAAGAGAGAAATTTGAGGCTGCCCTGCAGTAAAGATTGGGTGGGGATTAAAGATAACCTAGGCATGGGCCAAAATCTAAATGAAAACTTTGCTTCAGTTTTCAATAAGCACAATGACATGTGGGACAAAGACAGCATAACTCCTGGGAATGAGCGAGCATCTGAAGCAGAAACGGATCTCAAAGAACTGTTCAGATGGAGAGCATGGCCTCGTCTCTGCCCTCCACCCTGAAAGAACAAACACAAGAACCTGCAGAAAGTAGCAGATACGTTAACTCATGAATGCGTGATGGAGAAGGACAAGAGTAGATTCTACATTTTAGAAAGCATTAAAAATATGATCCAGCTAAACACCATTAGTGTGATTTCAACACTCAGCAGAGACAGACAAGAGGGTATCACTTACCCTAGTTTAATCAAAGGCAGGTCACACAACGCTAACCTGGTATCTTTCTCTGATAAGCTTAATTGAGTCTTAGAGGGAAAATCCCCTAATTTTTTTCTCATCTTGTTTTCAGTAAAGCATTTCATATCGCGTCACTTTGGAAACTATTCATTAAATGAGGGACGTATCCAAGGCAGGTGAAGAATTGGCTAAAATGGATATGGCTGATAAACAATGAATGGGGTACAAAAGGCTATTTAGGCAGCTACTAAAAAAAATACCAACCTGATCTTGGATTCAGCTTACTATTTTTATTAGTGAGCCTGACATAAAAGTATGTCCGTGCTAATGACATTTGCCACCGAGCTCACCGAGACAGAAGAATTAGAATACACTTCAGAAAAACCTGAAGGACTTTGAGGGCTACAAGAATAAGAAAAGATGGCCTTTTAAGGAGAGGGCCATGCATTAAAAAATGATTTTATTTATTTATTTATTTATTTGCTATAAACTTGGAATTGTTCTGTTGAGAGGTAAGAGGCCTGAGAAGATTTGGTGGTCACTGGTGCCTGTAAGGCAGGCAACTATGGCAAAGGAAAAGGCAGTTCTGGTGTTTGCAGCCTTATGCTTCCTTTGTCGTCAGTGCAGAGAAACCAGGCACCATGGTTTTCTGTTCTAGACGGTGATGAATGACCTGTGTAAGGGACTTACATTAAACTTCACTAAACTTTAAGTGTCTGAAGTTAGGTTAGGTGGACCTCCTTGGGAAATGCTTCGCGTGAAAGCCCTGCTGCACACTGCATTTTGTCCTGTGTGGTGCTGTTGACTTTTGTTTGAAGCAGTTCATGGGAGGTAAGCAAGGCCATAAAAGTCAGACACCTCAAGTTTCAATTATTTTTGAAAGGACGGGGTGTCTCAACCCTGCCTTTGAATGGTTTTGCAGCCTGCCTTTTAAAAGTGCTGTTCGTGGTGAGCTCAGCTACAGCAAAGTGCTGCTGTAGGCGGGGACCTTCCTGCAATAACGCTTCCCAGGTAAGCATTACTGCACTGATTCACAACGCGAAGAGCTGCCTCGTGCTCTGCAAACGCTTAGAGTTGCATCAGCAGAAGATGCAAGGTTTGGGTTGAATTTTTGGGTAAGCAGGGACCCCAGTGGACTGCCAGATGGCAAAGATCAAGGTGCTGGTCTTGGCGGGGAGTCCAGGAGCTCAGTGGGACACACAACACGGACGCTGTCTGGTGTGTCTCAGGCAGTTTCCTCTGGAGGTATCATCCTGCTTCTGCCTTGGCATGCAGAAATGCAAGGCAAGACTACCACTTACTAATAACTGCTGGCCATTACTGATGGCTGGAGCTAAGCTTACACTTGCTATTCGCTACTTCACTGATGTTTGAATTTTCCCCTCATCGGTGTGACACCGATGTGAAATTCCAGCAAAATGCTCTCTTTCTCCTCTTGGTTTTGTTTTATGTTTTCCTACTCCATGCGTTGCAGGGCTGCATTTCTCACCCAAGATGTTGCTAGGAAACAAGACGTGTTTCAGCAGCATCACCCAGCTCTTGGATGGGGTGGTGGTATCTCCCTGCTCAGTTGGAAAGGTGGAGAGAAATGTTATTTTTTTGTGCCTGCAGTGACTACCAGGGGCCACCCACCGTCAAGGTGAGTACAAATATGCACACTGCATCCTATGCAGGTCCTCACGAGCCACACTGAAGTATGGAAACAGTCACTCTCCTTGCCATTGAGTTTGTTTCTGCTGACAGAAGAGGGTGAAAATAACTCCAGAATATGGAAAAAAAAAAAAAAAAGCCATTCTCTATGTAGCTTTCTCAGAAAAGAGCAATAAAACAAGGGAAGGAGGGTGCAAAATGGGGGTGCCACCAGCCTTTGTCCCCATGCAATAGGGCCCCTGCGGGATGAGCTCAGGTTGTAGGGAAAGGTGGGGTGCACGCACGCATCCTGCTGGCACCGTGAAGACCCCTGGTAGAGAAAGCTGTGAGAAAAGTGTGAATTTTCATTGTGGCCATAGGGTTTCCTCCCCGAGCAGCTGCACGCGCGCCGTGTGATGAGGTGATAAATTCTGCCTCGCCGCCGCTCATCAGGCCGAGTGAGACCAACAGGGACAATTAAACGCTGCAGGGAAAGATGAGGATCACTAATCAACTTGCAAATCATCTAATCAAACCACGCTCCTCACATCCCACTGTTCCAGTGGATTTATAACTATAATTATCCTATTTAAATTTTTTTTTTCCCCCAATCAATTTTACATGAGTATTTATTTTCGTGCGCTAAACATATTGTCCTCCGTAGATTCGAGGAGTTTTTTATAGCCAGACTTCTTAAACAGCCACCTTGCATGGCAGTTCTTAACCTTGGTGCATGTACAGACACAGAGACAACATAAATAAATAAATAAATAAATAAATAAATAAATAAATAAAACCAGCAAATATTTCTAGGGTATTGCTCCTGGCTAAAGTGCAGCATCTGATGGTGCAGATATATATAGGTTACATGTATATCCATATTACTTTTTATTGGGGATTTTGTAAAAAATCTGAATGTTAGAAGATGATTTAGCTGTTCTATAAAAGATTACTGACTAAAAGATGCACTGTAAAAGATGATAGAGATTTTTTAACAGTTGTTCAATTCTCAGAACAACTCAAATCCTCCCATCTTTAGTTAGACAGCGGGCCTTTCCTTTTGACATCAGCTGGACCTAATATATTGCATATTGCAGAAAGAGTGGTGTCCTTAGCGTATACTTAGGTTAGCTAGTATTTTACATTTTAGAGATTTTTTTTAAAAGAACTTTTTCAAGAGCTCTCACTTATCCATATGGGAAAACTCCAGCAGAAGTGCAGCACTCAATGTGAGGCCTCTGATAGACTTCTGAAAAATCTCAGTTCTGAAAAATCTCCTCTGAAAATCCACGATTGTAGAGGTTTTGTTTGAACACCAGGAGCCCTTCTGTGCCGTGCGGGTGCCGGGGCCCTGGCCCAGGCTGCCCAGAGAGGCGGTGGGGTCTCCTCCTTGGAGGCCTTCAGAAGCCGCCTGGACGTGGTGCTGGGCACCCTGCTCTGGGTGGCCCTGCTGGAGCAGGGGCTGGGCCGGGGCCTCCTCAGGTCCCTGCCAACCCCAACCATCCTGTGTGGTTCTGTGGAAAGTCGGGCAGCTGCAGGTTCTGGCAGGGATCTGTTGCCTGGCACTGGGAGCATCGTTTCTTCAGGACTTCTGATCGGATCTCGCAGACTGCATGAGCTGTCAAATCAAATCCCTGGCAAGAAATTCAAAAGCTTCTGTGTCAGAAAAGTGACAGAAAGCACTGAGTTCATGAATTATCCATGGAGGAACATGTTGCTTTGTCCACTGTACCGAGCCAAAATGCTAAGGACAAAACCAAAATGAAACAATTATTTCTATATGTAAAACTCATCCAAAATAATATTAATGAAAGCACTGTTATCAGGATAGCATGGTGTGTAAAGACAGGGAAAAATTTAGTCATTCTAAGCATAAATCTCTGGAGCAAAGAAAGGGGTAGGTTTTCCACAGCTATAAATGAAGCTGCACTTTTGTGCTGCACTATTCAACTCGCTGTGACAAATCCCACCGCTTTTATTGACCGAGGAATTTCAATCCCCTGCCATGGATTTCTCCACTGTGGTGAGATGCAAGGCAGGGCCCATCCCAGCAAGTGCATGACACTCAGGAAATTGGAGAGCTTTAGCAAAAAGCAAACAAATCCCACCTCCTAAATCAAGAAGACTTTGTGGCCATCTATGTTTTCCATATGCGGTGATGCTGTGTGCTGAGCCAACCTCTTTATATCCCCAGTCTGGGAGCTTAGAGGTGGCTGTAACACATCAAGCACAGCTCCGTGTTGCTACTGGAATAAGAGACTTCATCCAGCTGCCAAAAATAAAAACAATGAGCCCCCTCTCTGAAATGCATTCCTATATTTCATATGGAAGGGAGAGTTGACAAACAGCTGGTAAAGGCAGCAATTCATTGGATCAATAAATTAACTGCCTAATTTCCAGAATAATCCTTGAGAATGTCGTTTATTGAAACTGAGGCAGTTCCTTCAGTCAACCATGCAACACGTTTAAGGCAATTCTGCTTGTTCAGGGAAAGTTGACCAGAAAGGAGAAGATCCCCAAAGAAGTGCAGAAGAGAAGAGAGCACTTCCCCAGGCCTGGCTTTATCACTTGATTTGGGATTAATCCAGATTGGCTCCAGCAGAACAGAGCTTTCTGGCTGGGCTCCTCTGCTGCAATTTTACAAGCAGCATATTCATAAAAACGAATTAAGTGGGCAGCTATTTAGCCCAGAGCTCTCTGCCTGGACCATCTCAATTCCCCTCTCTGTGGATTTTATTGTGTCTGGACACGGCTGGCAGAGAGGCTGATCCATACGGGAGATGAGGGCTGGTTTCGGGGCTCTGCCAGCCAAACGAGGGCTGGCTGCAGGACGCCAGACACACTTCGTCCTGATGCCCGCTGGCAGCTACATCACTCCGAGCTCCTGGGCTGATAACGGGATTATTAAATCTGCTCCAACATTTTGCAGTTCTGGCCAGCCTTTGCTCCTCTCTCTGAGCACTGGTTGGAAATAGGTCCTTCAAATCCCAGCTGTCAGCTACTTTGGCCAAGTTTTTTTTCCCTACGAGAGCTACCATGGCCCCTCCTTGATGACTGAGCTGTGTGCAAGCTGGAAAGCATTAAAACTCCTGACACTTCCAAACTTTCAAAGCAAAACAATAAAAAGAAGAAGTAGTGGAAACCCCAGACTGATGAAAACCCTGGGAAGCCAAATATATTGGAGAAGCGGATGCCTATAGCTCCGCGTTGAAGCAGAAGATACAAAACCACATTATTTAAAGTGCGTGGTAAATTATCTCCAGTCAGCCTCCGTGGCACAACGCCAATAAATCGATGATATGTTTAATGGGACACCGGTGTGAAAGCAAGACTGGGATTCAAATGCAGAAGGGAAAAAAAAAATAAAGATGACAGTAGAGGATTACATTTCCATTTGTGCTGCATTAATCGATGATTAGGGTATCTACCTGCACGCCAATAGGCCCCTGAGCTATTTATACACCAGAAAGCTGAAATAAGTGGATCCTTAGAAACACATAATTTGAAACCCTTATTCCCACGGAAAGGTCTATGTTAAGGACAAACTGTAAGATTTTCCAGAGCTTGGATGTAAAGCTTTAAATACACCTTCAAGAAGATTTTAAAATGCTTTTGCCAATGTAAGAAATTGCCTATGGACAATGAGTTAAACATGGTAGTTTAGACAGTGACATTGCAATGGTTGGGAATTCAGCACAATTTTATTATTTGGGCAAATGATGAATGATTTATTGCAGTAGCTATTTGCTTAAGGGCTCAATTAATAAATATTTATGCAGCTGTCTCTGCTATATATGTTTTATCAGCAGAACTCCAGTGTCTGTGAATGATGTCATTTAAAACCAACATATATTAAAAAGTCTATTCAAGGGTAACTGAACCTGTATAATAGAATGTCTGATATTAATGTGATTCCGTGAACTTTTACTGGTTTACTGGGAGGCATCCAGATACACTTGTTGGAAGTACAAGAGTTTGTATATTAGATGGTTTAACTGCCTCAGATTAAAAACCAGAATTATTATGCAAAAGCTTTGAAGAAGGCTTTAGTAAGTTATGATCCCTTAGCCGTACCATTTGAGACGGCAGTTGTGTTTTAAAAAAAAATGTGGCATAGGCAGCTTTCTTTGTATTGCCTGCAAGTAGCACGGTGTCATTTTATGTTGAGGAGTGTGGGAGGAGACCTTAGAGGCCATACATCAGGTATCACGAGTGGATCTTAATGTATGTTTCTAATAGGATGGCTGATGTGGGTAAATGCAAAGAACTGCAAGACCCTTCTTTTGTACCATTATATAAAGAAGCAAGGCATTCTTGAAACTGTTTTTTTAAAGGGGATGTTATAGATGGTAGGAAATCAGGGCTTGACTTCATGAGGAAGCGAATGTCAGCCCTAATTCAACCATCCCAGTAATTCAGCTTCCAGCAGTAAACAAAACTCTGCTGCTCCTGTATTAAAAGTGGCTGGGCCACTGACATAAGGGAATAAGATCTGAAATAAGGTGTCTTCCATCGCATACTTGCTGTACGTTGGCTGTTGGAATCTCCAGATTCCATGCGCACAGCCATCAAGGGATGCGAATTTCCCTCTGCCATCCCTCGCAGCTCTCAGCTTTCTGTGGCATTTCTTTGCCGTTCACCTATTTCCCTTTGTCAGGCCAGAAGGCAAGCTGTGAGCTACGTCCCACCGACCACCCCAATGTGCAGGTGCTCTGGTCTCCAGGAGAGCTTCTTTTTTGGGGAATAACCCCACAAAGACTGTCTCGAGCCCTCTATGAGGAAGTGACTCTCTTAGCAGAAGGATGTGGGCTTTTTCATTCCCGTTCCCTGGAATGCTGTAGAGGGCTTTGTCAGGAGCTGGGAAGAATTTGTCTGACATCCTTAACATCTGAGTCATCAAAAGGAAGCTGCGAAGAAAAGAACCGAAGCACTTCTGCTGATGCATCATCCTCTCCAAACGCTACTTCTGCCCACCAGCCGACCTTCCCCAGCCAAGATGCTGGGATCTGGCCTTAACGAGACACAGCAGTTCCTACCCGTGCCCTAATTCACTCCTTCCCCATAGCACAAAGATGCCTGTCCACAGACTGAGTCCACGCAGGATGGTGCAGGCCCATGAGCAGCAGCAAGGAGAAGCCATCGTGATCAGTCCTGTCAATATTTTGGCAGGACGTGTGCTTCTACACTGTGCTGCAAGGCTTCAGCCACAAATCTGCCCACCACCTTTAGTCCTGGAGCTGTGCCTTTTTTCCCACATGAAAATTACATGAGAAATCTCACACAGACAATTGTTTATGCACCTGATTTTGCATGTATGGGCTGGGTGAAAGCAGGAGCAGATGCAGATGTATAGATGCTTCCTCACCACTTCCAGTTCTCTGAATTACAGATATTATTTTCTACTTTTTTTTTTTTTTTTTTAAGCCAGTCCTCTGATCTCTTTTAACCTTTTGCTTCCAGAATTTCATCACAAAACTTCCCGTAGCCATTATTTATATGGGACCCAGAAAGCAGGGTCTGTATTTACAGCTCTGCAGCAGCTGATGGCCAACAGCCAGCCTCTGAGGGCCGTCCCAGGGCTGCAGCTGCTGTGCGCGGCGCCATGACCTGGGCAAAGCTTGGCTGTGTTTGAAAGTCTGAAAATCGCTCTGCACCGTTTGTGTCTGTTTGACCATATTTACTTTTTCCTAATTTGGCAATAAAGCATACAAATGGGTAGAAGTATAGATTGTATTCGAAGGAAATCAGTGTTAAACGGAGGACAACATAATGATGTGAGCCTCCGTGCAATACAGCACTTAAACAACACTTACGCCTCAGAATAGAAAGCTTCCTAATTTTTATGCTCGAGAGGATCAAGAATGATGCCTGTCCCTGCAGCACACATAAACAACCTGCTGGAGAAGACAGCCTGGGCTATTCCTGCCTCAGGCAAAGGCAAACCCATTCGTGGGGCTGCTTTTGCTCAAGGACCTGGGTGCACTTGGTGGATAATGCGGAAGGATGGGGAGGTCCGATGGGTGCCTCAAGGGGGCCTGATGTTGGGTGAGAATAGCCCGTGGTTTTAATTGTATGGTGCTAATTGGTGCTGCATAGTATCGTGTGTCAGCACTGCTACAGTTGCTATATGCCACATTAACATGTCATATTAGCAGCTATGTGCCATATTAGAGTAAGAATCACCCAGATGATGATGAATAAATGTTGATGGAACTGAACAAAGTGCAGCGGTGTTAGAACCGGGCAAGTGCAGTGGTGATGAAACCAGAACTGGCTTCAGCATGCAAGAACCCAACGCCACACACCATCTCTCCGGCCCTGAAGGACTGTTATGATAGATGGAACCTGAAGGCATGGATTAAACAATCTCAATGGACATCTTAAAGGGATGAGCCACAGACTAAGAGAATGATATGTGTGTGTGTATGTATCAAAGGACAGGAAAGGTGGGGGTGATTAATTGGGATGTATTGGAATGTGCAGGACCTGAGCACCACATAGATGGTATGGAATAAGGGGTGGATATTGTCCTGGTTTTGGCTGGGATAGACTTAATTTTCTCCCTACTAGCTGGTATGGTGCTGTGCTTTAGATTTAGGATGAGCATAACGCTGATAGCACACGGATGGTTGAGCTGTTGCAGAGCAGTGCTCACACTGCCCAGGGCTGCTCTGTAGGGGTGCTATTCACAACACCAAAATTTGGTGTCTCCATGGCAGAAACCCAAGCAGCAGCCCAGTACAAGTCAGTATGGACAGCATCACACCAGTGAGACCTTAAATCCACCCGAGACATCCATGCAGCTTGCCAGAATGGTTCCCTGCCTCGTCAGGCTCCTGCCATCCATGTCAGAGCACGCCACCAGATTTCTCCAGCACTGGGACACTGGTGGCTGTCACCACTTCTTCTCAGCCATGGATGCTCTCTCCATGCAGCAATACCTGGGAAAAGAAAGCAAGTGACAAGAATTAATAGGAAACTTTGCAAAATATCATCAGCTGTTCCAAAAGGGTTGCAGAGTAAAAGCCCTGAGAGTTAAACAACTCTCTCCTCCAGGTGCTTCACTCTGTCTTTGGGGTTAAAACTCTACCAATAAAAGTGACCAGGAGAGAGAGCAGTAGAGAAGGGCAGAGGTGGGAGGAAAAGATGACCCAGCTGGGTGTATGCATGTCAGAGCCCTGCCAGATCACTGTGTGCTGACCAACGTGGCCATACCTCGAACAAACTTCAGGTGCAGAATCTTACCTCCTCTTCTGGGGATGACCAACCAGGGCAGAATGAAAGCTGTAACCCCTGGAATTCAGCTGATGTTAATTCCACGATTCATTAATGGATTGTTAGGAAAAGAAAAAAGTAGCAAGCATGCATTTTTCTATATATTTTTGCCTCAGAGGAAGACCTAGGAAAAAATGGTCTGCATTTTCTGATTCTAGTGGGATGAAGGGTCTTTATGATGCTTTTATGAGTGAGGCCAGGAGAATACGTAAGTTGTGCATTAACCCTTCCTCAAGCCCTGCTTCTTAATGCAAGATACTCACAGGAATATTCCCAGGAAGTAATGGTTAAGTGGAGAGCTGTGAGGATTGCAACTGCATATTAAATATACATAGATACATTAATAGTTAATTTTGCTTCTCCCCAGACTCCTCACGTATAACTTTAGTTTCCTAAATGATGAAGACTTCTGAGCAGAGAGCACATCCCAACATTTTTCTGGAAAGTGCCCAGCAAACCCAGAGAGCAGCTACGGAGCATCTCTGGCAACTCAGACCCTCCAGCACCCATCTCCCCAGGTGCCAGCAGGTGCTAAAACCCTGGGGCATAGTTTCCCTCTCTTTTTATAGCCATAACATGGCCACATGTGTGATCTCTGTGTGATCAGTGCTTTCCCTCGGTGGTTGCACCCAATCCAAAGAGAGATGAAAACACAAGGATGGAGGGTTCAGACTCCTTGGTCTGGGTGCGGGTCTCTGATCTGTTTGCCAGGTTGGAGACTCTCTGTTACCCAACAGAGCGCACCTCTTAGCTCTCAATGACAGTTCTTGGCCAGACTGTTTTGTTTCCCGATGTGCTGTTACGGAGCTGCTCAGCCATGTATGTTTTCCTGTGTGGGTGGCGGCAATCTCTGTGCCTCTGCCAGCACCTCTTTTGAAGTGAAGGGTCACATAAGACTATTTTCTGTTGTTGTCAGCCTGTGCTTCAAAGTTGTTTCAGACTGGCTTTGTGAATGGATTATTTGAACAGGTTTCATTACAGCATCTTGAAAGAACCTTCCTGCAAGTTTAGAAAAACACTGAGTTAACTAATGAACAGCATGC
This sequence comes from Anser cygnoides, assembly GCF_040182565.1. NCBI lineage: Eukaryota > Metazoa > Chordata > Aves > Anseriformes > Anatidae > Anser > Anser cygnoides. Next base: position 106,779,330 of record NC_089875.1, read on the forward strand.
TGGTTTTTCTCATGGGTTTGTGAATGAACAAGGGGGAGAGCAGACAGATTTTCACTTCAGATGTTAACTTCCTTACAGGTTCATCTATTCACCTTCTTTGTGCGGGCCTTCCACTTGCCAGGCAGAAGGATGCGCTCAGCTGCAGCAGAGAGGCCAATCCAGATGCTTTCTCGCCTCCTTGCCAAAGTGTGAGATACGCTAGGCACTTGGAATAGACGATCTTTGAAGGTCCCTTTCAACTGAGCTATTCTATTCTAAATGCCAAGAACTATCATCCTGAACACTGCAGACTCACGCGCCAGGCCCTAAACGTCAGGTAACTAGCACTGTGTCATTGGAGAAGAAATTGTGGCTTTAGATCTGCCTCGTGATACTTCAAACTCCTTGTCCTTCTGTGTTCGTATGGGAGAAGTGTGGTGTCCCCCAGATTCCTGGTCTCTAGTCTTTGATGCTGAAGTTCTTACCCTACATTTTTTTCTCTTCCATTTGTCCTCCCCTGTACACCCGTCCTGCCCCACGTACTCTCCTCTGCCTGCGCTGGGTCTCGGTGTAACTTCACAGAGTGGGGAAAATACTGTGGGTTCCTCGTTCCACCTTCCTGGGTTGGGCAGGTTGGACATTTTGACACGTAGAAGTGTATGTGCTTTTCAACTCCTTGGTCTGAAGATTATTTCATTGTGAATTTTAAAAGGAAGCATTTTGCACAGCAGTTTTTTCTTAAGCTTTTCTCATCATTTCCATTTTTCAGTATCAGGAAATTAATAATGAGGGGAAAACCATTCCCTTGCCACCACCCTCCAATTCATTTATTCAAACCTTCACGTATCTACCTCTGTCTTATCTCGCCTTTCCCCACTTCCCTGCCTCCTGAGACGGAAATGCTGATCAGATGGGTTTACCCATCTGGATTGAACTTTGTAGGGCTTCTCCCACTTCAGAGACCAGCTCTAGTCCCAGCAAAACACTATGAGCTACAGGGAAAAAAAACTAACCAACCAACAAACGTTGGCAAGGCTGCAAAACGCAGTGTGTCTGTAGGAGGAATATATTCTCAGGCTGGGGAAATACTGAATTTTCACAACATTGAAGCAGGTAATCTGGAGGAGGATGGAATTTTCTTCCTAGCACTCCCTAGTACAAATAAACAGCGCTGAGAAAACAAACTTGTTTAGGTGAGAGAGGGCTGAATTAAACAGCGGTACCCATTTGTGGTCACCTAAAGCTGCTTCTATGCAGATCGCTTATCTTTGTTTACTGTTCTAAATTGCCTAAACGGTGTGAGCAATGCTGGGGATGGGTGGGTGCTGTTTATGCCTTTGTTTGGGATTGCTTGCCCTTGTCATACAGACATGGATAAGATGAAAATAAGATTCCTGGCCTGAATTAAAGATCTTCTTTTTCTTCCTTTCCAGGGATTGTGAAGTACATTAGAGTACTTTAGGATTCTACATTCAGTAGGATTAATTAATTAAATTCCCTTCGCTACCTTGAATATACTCTTGAATTAACATCTAGTGTCTTACTTGCATGGCTAAAACAAAAAAAAAAAATGGAATAAAGCTGCTGAAGGCACCAGTAATTTGAGCACGTGGCCTTTTTCCCACATATTATGTTCATGAGAAAGAAAGCATCTATTTGGTGACCATTAGGTGGAATCAAGCCCCGAATCCTTAGTCTGTGAGGCCACATGATTTCACCCAGTACCTTCAGAGCGTGATCAGCCCACTGCATGAAGGTGGCTCCATTACGCAGGTAGGTGCTGGCTGTTCTCAAGGTGTGGGTGGGATTCCTGGAAGGCTCCATGTGTCGGGGATCTGCATCCCACCTTCCCAGTTTCCAACACTCTTCTGAGGAAGGCTTACTTGAAGAGGTGTTCTAGGTAGGTAGCATGGAGAGGGAAGCGGAACTCATAATTTTTAAACCCCTATAGCCAACACGAAATGTTTTCTCTTCGCCTGTGCGCAGACTGACTCAAGAAACAGGGTCTGTAAGAAAATCCAGTACTCAGAAGTTTTTCATGCAACAGGAGTAGAAAAGACGGGAAAGATAGATAAATAAATAACGAAGGCGCAACAGGGAAAGAAATCCTTGATGCAATCGTAGGCTATCGCTCCAGAAGGATGTGCTGTGGGATTACGCACTGATCTGACTAAGGGAGCTCGTGGTGCACAGATCTACAGATCCATCTGCGAGTGGTGACAGGGGTGCTTCGGTTTCCCAAGGGTGAGCTAAGGCTAAACACATTCATCTGTGATAATTGCTGCAGTACACATACACACGCCTAGCCCAAGTCTGTGGCCAAGAGGGCACGATCCAAAACCCACCAAATGATTTTCCACTGTCCTTGCTGGGCTTTGGATGGGATCTTGAAGTCTGTACTTTAATAAGCAACCAGTTTTATATTTAAAACCAGGATAACAACCAGTGCAGGATCACAATGAATACTTTTAATGGCATTAAAAGGCCACCAGGTGGACAATTTTCAATCACAATTAAACCACCGTCCTCAAGTAGAAACTGTGCTGTTTAATAAATAAAGTCTTAAATTGAAGTGTATCAATAAACTGAAAAAAAAAAAAGAAAGCATGTCTCATCCCTAGTTTTCCTCTTCCCATCCTCATTGCACAAAATCTCTTAAAAATTCATTTTAGTGTTTTTCTTCTGATTATAACACTAGATCCTCACAGAGCCTCAGTTACATCTCAGCCCTGGTCAGAGCCTTTCTGCACTTTTGCTGTCCCTGTTGTGTAACTGGCACCCTGAACCAAAGCCGGGCAGACTTTGGCACTGCAGGAGCAATGCCTTCCCCTGCTACCTGCCAGTGTGTTACAGTAATAAATTGTTTTAAGGATATTGCACGGGGGTAAGGGAAAGATGAACCGCCACGGCTCTGTCCCCTTGCCGTGATGGTGTCTTTAACAACCATCCCCATCCCGAATACCCCAGCGTGCAGAGGAGCTCAGATACACTGACATGTTCTCTCCAGGCTGGTGTGAACCTATCTAGGTCCCACGGCACGCTGTGATTTACAGGCTTACTCAAGCTACAAATAGCGATGGTGATCTTTTCTTTCTTTAGAAAGTAAGGACAGAAAAAAGGATGGCGAGAAAAGGAGGGCAAAATCCATGGGGGAATGAGATTGTAAGTCAGAGCAAACCTATGCCTCTATTTTGCTATGCTTTCATTTTTATTACTATAACAGCAATCATAACTACTTTTTATAGCCCTCCTCTTAAAAATCATCCATTAACTGTATGGCTTCCTAGAAACTTTGTTGAATTTTTCAATTTAATGTTTGGTGCTTTTTTTTTTTTTTGAATGTTGTAGTTAGAACAAAAGTATAGGTTTTCAAACTCTCATTTTAAAATTGCAACCCTGCCTACGTGCTTACCATAAAAAATATTATAAAGGTTGTGTGCTGAGGATAGGGAACAGAAAATGTTTTTTTTTTTCTTAATTTTAAGGGTGCACTTACTTTTCCAGGACCGTGTCTAGTCACCTTGAACATGCTTGTCAGTGCTGAAGAGCTCTGCATCCCGGGGAAGGCGATCCTACCGGTTCTCCCAGATTCCCCTGAACCCCACTGCATTTTCCTTTTGGCAGAAGCGACTTGGGAAGTCCAGCTTTGAGTCCTGAACCTGAAAATGTTCTGAAAATAGAGGTTTGCATTCTGCTCACTTCTATTTCTTCTAGATTTGGCTGTCCTTTACCTCAGTGTATTCTAATGTAGAATCATCTATCATGGTTTTTTGGAGCAAACCCTGGAAACCTGCTCCCAATGCTCTACGGGCCCTTGCCTGATGGCCTGTTGGAATAAGAATCATAGGAAAAGATGCAGGGATTTCTTGAGATTTCCAGTGGTTGAAACCAGGATAGAAGTTATGGGTTCTTTGCCATAGCCTTGCTCTGTCTTTTTACAAATTTTCTCCTACGACCACATGCCATCTTACATGATCACATCTAAATTACTGGGGGAAAAATAAGTCGGTGTGAAGTGACCATTAAGGATACCTGTAGACATCTCCTGTTTGCCATAACAAAGTTTGAAAAGGAGAGAAAACTAAACTCTGGTAACCATAGAGGATATGTTGGGCTTGTTTATTAAGACTCGTCCTAAAAAGAAGGACGTCTCAGAATGCTTTCACACGCTACTTGCTTTGCAGCATGTTTTGTGATATTAATGATTGTTTGGTTATCAAGCACTTTGAATGCGGTATCTCTTTTGAAATGTAATTTAACTTAGAGCTTCACTAGCGTGTAACTAATTAAAAAAGCTTCTGGAGCTGAAACGCAGCTCACTGGAAGGTGTGCAAAAGCATGTATGGCTGCTCAGCATTTAAGTCCTGTGTCATGATTCAATAAGCAGGCTGATTACCAGCTGATTACCAGCACACCCACTTACCTCAGCAGTGGCTTCTCTGGCTCCTGGAGAAGAACTCTAGTGTCACAGTTCCTTCTTTTTCATGTGAGTTTCTTAAATATTTAAGGTCTACCACTTGGAGAGACTTTTAAAATTTGTGCTTAAATAAAATATATTTATAAGACATCAGCTAATGACACTGTGGTGAAGTGGCTGCTGCATTAAGGTACTGAAAAAAACATCTAATCTTTTTATAAAACTGTAGGCTGGCATCCACACATTGGGACTGGCAAGCAACTCGGGGCTCATCATGAGAAATGATGCGTGAGAAAAGGTAGAAGAGTTGCTTTATAACCCCTACTGCAACCTCTGTTTGTTTGTTTGTATCAGGGCCAAGACTACACTTCTGTGCAGGAGCAATGACCAGAGAACATCTCTAGTTATGGATTATGCCCATCGATGATCCCATCTTTGCCATATGTTATGGCATATGGGGCAGCTTTAGGGCCCTGGCAGCCATACTTCTTGGTGTTAATGGAGGAATACTGGAGAAAATAAGCCTGCCACAGAAATCTGTACAGAATGGTTCCAAAACTTATCAGTACTTTTGAGGACTTAATTAATTACATGGTGGAAAATGCCCCGTGAACAACAACAATCTCTCCCCCTCCACCGAGGCTTTGCAGAGTATAACGAACGCATTATTTTTCTTCTGGTTCTGCCACTTTCCGCATTTCCCTCTTGTCTTACGTTCCTGCTTCCCACTGCCCACTGTGTGCTTCTTTTCTACACAGTTTTAATCAGCAGAGGAGCTGTGTGATGCACAGTGCATGTATTGAATATGCACAGACATGCGCACGCTTACTTAATTGGCAACCTCCAGCATCCTGTTGGATTTGAATTCCTTTCCAGGAGCAGCTGTTCCCAGCAGTATTATTTGGAGCCCCTTCGTGAATCCCAGCTCCACAAGGTGGCTCTCGATTCCTTTGAAAATGCCACTGCATTTGTAGATTAAATGCATCTGAGAGTGATCTTCAGGGCCCGGTGGATGCACAGTGCTATAGTGGAAACCGAGATCCCCTTTAGTATGCTGTGTATTTTTCTCTCTAGGAAAAAAAAAGTAATAAAAAAGCTAGAAACTACACAAAATCTGACACAATCAAAAGTAATATAACTTGAAGGAATGGTAGATGTTAGCAGTTTAATAAACCTGGAAAAGGATAAAATAAAGGCATTATACATGCCTGGAATGTGGAAAGGGACATTCAAACACCCACTGCCCGCTCTGTTCCTTTGTGGCTGCTAAGATCACTTTCTTTCCTCAAAGTGACCTACCCCTGCTGTGTAGCCCTCTAGAATGAGATGAGCACAGTCACCAAGTACCGAGGGTGTAATCTCTGCTGGTATGAACAGAGAGAAAGCAGCTTGGTGCTCCTCAGGAAGAGAACCTGCTCGTGAAGGCCAGGTCCCACAACAAGGTCTTTACGTGCCTCCAGCATCCCCAGGCAGACCTCCCAAACAACTTAATCTCTGACCACAAGTCAACACGGCTTCAGACCACATGAGGAGTTTGAACCTAAAGAGTTTTGCCCCCTAGAGCAGCTCATCTGAACATGATGTCCTTCTCTGAGGTCTGTGCCTCCAACACAAACGGTTTGATGATCACAGATAATCAACAGCTCTCCGTGTTGTGGAGCCACAGGTGAAACTGGAGTGAGCCTGTGGCGTTGCAATGTGCCCGTGTGAGATGGGCTGGGCCGCAGCACATGTGCAAAGCAGAAGGCGATGGTGCAAACCCCGTGCTCAGTGCATGACTTGATATGTCTGCCCTCCCTCCTGGCTGCTGCTTTCACCAGTCAAAAATTCAGCTTTACGCTGCTTGCATCCTAAGAATGGCACAAGAAAACCTGAGTAAACCTTGAAAAAAAAAGTTACATGCTTTCTGTTTTTTGGGATGTTCAAGGTCATATATACAAGTTCATCAAGGCTAGAAATGCATTTAAAAAAAATAAAAATTTGAGAGCTGAAGCTGGACAATAAACGCTAAATATCACAAGGCAATGCTGGGCTTGTCCAAGCTGTAGCATTAAATTCATTCTTCTTGTTGCTTCCTTCAAAGCTCCACGTGGCTCAGTCCCTCCCTGGCTATCCTCCCCTGCCAAGCTGCCTGCAAACCCTATGCTCCATCAGCGTTTCCCTCTTTGTTCATTCCTGTTTTTGCTTCTCACACAACTGTATCTCCACAGCTTTGTCTCTGTTGCACTTCTGCTTGGCACAGCTTTTCCCTTTCTATACTGTGGTCTCTTTTAGAGATCAGTTAGAGTAAATCCAGCTGGTTCAGATAAAAGCACCTCCGTCTTGTTTTCCTAACTTCTCTTTGTTTGCCATATGTCTTTAAACACAAGTTGTGCCATGGAGAGACTTTCCTTTTTTGAAGGTGCAAAAATCAAATTGTGGGTGCTAATAACTAGGTATATTTGCTATAAACTAGAATCTGGTAGATCTGCCCTCTGTTAATCTTCACAGTCTTTAGAGCAGCTGAGGTTGCATTTCTGCTCCAACTCTTTGTAGTAGGTGTCTCACAATGGGTAAAGTTTATATTGGACTCTAGGGAGCAACCCTGTTGCAGAAGTTCTTATCCTGGAGCCAGTACAATTTCATGAGCAATATCCTGAAGGATAGGCCAAAGGACACGTCTTCCGGTTCAAGATGTAATTTTTGCGTTTTCACATGTGGAAAGTCTGCAGTCAAGAGACAGAAATGTGATATCAGCAGTGGAACCTGGTTCATTAAAAATTCAAATCATTGGAAACAACAGGACATATTATTTATCTGAGCCTTGAATCAATCTGACTAGTATGCATAATGATCTTAATTAGAAAAGTGAGCTGAAGCAGGAAGACAGTCTGTCTCCTGGCTTTGAAATTATCATACCCCTATCAGTATGCTTGGGTAACTTGTAATTAGGGACAAAGGTTACACATCATTTTATATGCTGAAAAACCGGTTTTAAGCATGTCATTTCACAAAATATTTAAGAAATAGATATAAGACTTGCTACCCCTATTATGCCTTGACTTTTTGCTACCAGATTACTAGTCCACACTAGTTAGTTGGTGGTCTTAAGAAATACTAATAGAAGCTTTGCAGTTATTTAGAGCCTGGATACGAATACATAACTAGTACCATCAATATTACTTTTGTACAACTTTCCTTTTAAACTTTGGTAGCTTTTCATATTTTTACTTCACCTGCAGAGTAAGTGCTTGTCCATTACACTGGTATGCCCAGAACTACAGTAATATTGGTCCCCATGCAGTCCCTCACACTTTTCTTCTTTTATCTGTCACACTTCTTTTCTTCTCTATCTTCAACTGCTACCATTGAAAATGAAATGCTTTGGTTTTGACCAATTGGCAGAGTCCTGTGACTGTGCTTCCTCTAACATTTTTTTGACCACTTGTAATTAGAAAACAGAAGTCCTGCCTCTGAGGTCCTGCCTTATGAAAGCATCAAGGCAGTCACTTCCACGCTTAACTTAAACAAGTTCTTCAATTGAGTTAAATCCACTGATTCAATGGCCCGTGGCCCGCTCACAGCATCGTCAAACACAAGCACAGCCCTTAGCAGGAGCAATGCCTGTTTTATCGTAATATAGCTGCTCTGAAAATTTTCAAGATAGCATTTCATCTTAGAAATTCATTACAAAAAGATCCAACGCATGAAATGGCCTTGCTTTCCCAGAACTGTACTTTCACAAACAAAAAACATGGAAATTAAAATCACAGGTAGGATCTGTTTCATCAGAATATTAGCTACATTTCTGTGAGGCTGACAATCACCTTTTTACCATGTCAGGAATTATATGCATAATTCCTTTTAATGGGTGTTACAAATGTTCATCCCACACTGAAAAAAAGATCACAGTTGGTATGAGTAATAACTTTTTGTCTTGAACATAAACAGTTCCCCTCTAGCTCTGTACATCTCCTCCAACATCAATGTAACCACAGCTGTCAAGGGAGCCTCACCTCTTTCTATGTATATTTTAGCTTTAATTTTTTCCCATGCTTTCACTTAAAGGATTTTTTTTTTTTTTAAAGGGGCATAAACCTGTTCTCCAATTTTGTGGGCAAATTCATTGCAATAACAGATCTCAGTGTTTAGACATGTGTAAACATTATTATTAGTGTACCAGAAATTAGAGACCTACATCAAGATCTGGGGGTTTGGTGGTGGTTCTTTTTTTTTTTTTTTTAAATGAAGGTGAATTTCAGATCATCTTTTCCCTCATTCAAGGATCCCCAAGCACTTTACATAGTTAAATGAGTTCTTCTGGTCTCCTTTTGTAAAGGCAGTAATAGTCTCCTTCAACAGCTTCGGCAGGGCCTGCGGGGGACACGGTGCATGTACACGGCCAGGATGATTTGAGGACACTCAGTGAAGGGGCACTGTGGTGGCCCGGGGGTAGAGGAGCTTGTGTCCCCATTGGAAGTGCCCCATGTCCCCTCAAAGGTAAAGACCCCATATCTCTTCAGTGAAGTCCCCGTGTCTCCTCAGAGGTAAAGTATCCATACATGTCACCTCAGTGAAGCATTGCATGTCCCCTCAGCAGTGAATGCTCAATGTCCCCTAAGTGAAGCACCCTGTGTCCTCTCACAGGTGAAGCCCCCATGTCCCTTCTGAGGTGAAGCATTCTTACATACCACCTCAGAGAAGTGTGCTATGTCCCCTTGGAGGTGAAGTCCCCATGTCACCTCAGTGAAGCACGTTATGTCCCCTTGGAGGTGAAGCCTCTGTGTCCCCTCTGAGGTGAAGCAACCATACATATCACCTAAGTGAGGGCACCCTGTGTCCTCTCAGAGGTGAAGCCCCCATGTCCCCTCTGAGGTGAAGCACCCACACACATCACCTCAGTGACGCACCCCATGTCCCCACAGAGATGAAGCATCCATGTCCCCTCAGCGAGGAACCCCCCATGCCCCCTCAGTGTCCTTCTCTCCCCGGGGACCATGTGTGCTCCTCCACCCCCTCGGCGAGCCCTTCCATCACCCCCCTCAGAGCCCTCATCCAACCCCGGTGCGGGATGGCGGCGGGACGGGACACCGGGCGCTGGGGCAGGCGGGACGCCCTCAGACACCCGCCACCAGCCATGACCAACGCCACCGAGCCACGGCGGGGGCCGTAACCCCGGAGCAGCCGCCCAGGAGGCTCCCGGACAAGCAGCGGGGCCGGAACGCAAGCACCAGGGCTGCCGTTTCCGAGCCGGGCCGCGGCGGGGCGGCTCGGCGCGGTTGCCATGGTGGGAGCCCCGGGGCGGCTCCGCGGCGGCTGCCGGCATGGACGAGGAGGAGGCGGTGCGGCTCCGGGAGCCGTGGGGGCGGCTGCTGCGCCTGGGGACGGAGCCCGAGCGCGGCGGCGGCGCTTCCCCGGCGGCCCTTCGGGGGCCGCGGGCGGCGGCTGCGGCGGGGGAGGGCGGAGGCGCCGCGGGGAACGGCAGCGCAGCCGGGGGCGGCGGGCGAGGCCCGGGCAGGGTCCCCCCGGGCCGGGCAGGGTCCCCCCGGGCCGGGCAGGGTCCCCTCAGCCCCGTTAGGGTCCCCTCAGCCCCGGCAGAGCCCCCGCAGGGAGCTGCCCGGCCCCAGCACACGCCGCAGCCCCCCCCGCTTTTCTCCTTTTTCTGAGAGTTTCCCTCTGTCCTCCTTCTCCCCCCATGTTCCCTTCTCTCCCCAGTTTCTCCTGGAAGTACCCCTTCCTCCTGGGCACATCACCCAGTCGTGCACGCTTTCTTCCACGCGGTTCTTCACAGTTCTGGAAGCTTAGTTTTACTTTCACCTCTCAGTGTCTGCTCTCTGTCTTATTTTATTCCCTTTTCGTTTCTGATAGGTGTTTTTTGTTTGTTTCTCGTGTCGTGCCCAGTGCCCTAGGTGTGAATTATTGTCCCCCTTATACTAAAATTCATGTGCACAAGTATCTTGCCAGCTTCTTCTTCAGTTACTTGCAGCTAACAGCAAATGCTGCGATTATGCGTTATCTACACGAGCTAAGATAAAGGGCACGTGTTTACTTGTCCATAAATCATTTCCAAAGCTCTGCAATAGCCGAGTAGTAGTCTTACTCCTTGTATCTGAATGCATGTGAAACTCTGTTTTTTTCCTTTTAGAGAGATTTCAACGAACGCTGTGCACAATGTTCAGAAGTAAACTGGGGTCTTACTGATGGAGGCAGATTTTATTGCAGAACTTGCCACAATGTTACTGAGGTAAAAACCTAAGATGTTGACCTTCAAATAGGTTTATTTTGGTTGTTTTGTTTGTTTATTTATTTGTTTTATATAAGAAAATGTTTGGTTTTTCTCCTTGACATTAGAAGTTGAAGGCAGTATTGCGATTCTTCCTTTTTAATGCTTGACTGAACACTATTGCAAACAACTGTTACTTCAAGTCATAAAGTTTAAAACGAGCAAGTGTAAGACATGGTGTTGCTGTAGCCGTAGTGCTGCTATGGTGTCTGAGTGCCTTAAAAGTATTTCATGGATATTGCTGCACTTCAGTACAGTACTGGGGTAGGCAAACTCTGTTGCATGTCGCCTCTGTGTCCAGGATAGTCACTCTCTATTTTTGGTATTTCTGAACGAAAAATGTCTGTCTCTTTTTAGTTCAGGAAAATTGAACAAATTCCTCCATTTTGTTTTATGATGGAGCACCTGACGCAAGTTAGGCCTGGCCTTTTTCTTGCTAACACCTATTACTGTTTTGCAGAGAACTAGAGATGTTGTGAACACTGAAGTTATTTGTAATGCAAGAATACAGACAATCTCCAAAGGCTCAAGAAATCGGGGAAAAAGTGGTACGTATGTGCTTCTCTCTGTATTCTGCTTAAGAGTGAAAGCGTTGGGTCAGTTCAGTCAAGGTTCACCTAACACGTTGTCTTTGACAACGGCCAAAAATAGCTAGAAAAGACAAAGATCAGGAACATAGTACATCCCCCAGATGCTGGCAGAACCTTCAGCAGCCCCAGCCTCAGTGAATTCCTGAGGCAGAGGTGCCTCTGTGAAGCTGGTGGTGGATTTTTTGCATTGAGCAGAGCTGTGCGTTACTTACCACCACTTTGATTTGTGCAAGCCGATACTCATTGAAGATACACATGGCATTCATTCAGATGTGGTGGTCCCTTTGGTTCTTCCTTGTATGACTGTCAAAAAAGAGAAAAGTTGTCTCTCTTTGTAGGTGAGATGTGACAGTGCTCTGACTCCAAAGAATGTAAGTTCAGCTTGCGTTGAAGGAACTTGGCCCTGTGATCTACACAGAAACAGATGTGGATGAGATTTCATACAGTTACAATAGCTAGAGTAAATTAGTTCAGCATAACATCTTTCATCCCGAGTCACTTCTACACTTTTAATTTCATGACTGAGAAGTACACTAGTCATTGTATATGGTGATATGCTGTGTACGTTATGGCGAGGCTGCTGCTGTAGCTATGAACGTACGCTGTGAGTGCTGGGTAGTAGTTTTACTGTTGTGGTCACTTTCAAAGAGCAAAAATGCATTACAATGCTAAATGAAGTGTGGGGTTATTTTTATCTCTGATGGGCTAACCTATCTTCACTGTACTGTGGTGGCAGTAGATTACTGCGTTACGTTGAAAAGAACAATTGTGGGAAAGCGAAGGGAGGAGTGAAAAAGGGAGCAACCTTAATATCTCCACCTGTCTTTATCCTGTATTGCTCCTGAAGTCTGATTTGTGTGACATTTTGAGCTTTTTACTTCTCCTTTTGGGGTTGTCATTAGCTATCCCCCGTGCTTAAGAAAGAAATCCTTACCTGCATGCAGTCCCTTCTGCAAGTGCAGTTAAGTTACACTGTGACAGCTTATTTTCCTACTTCTGTAGGAGTAGCTGTATCTCTGGTTACCAGGTAAAGCTAATGTCATTAAAGCAGGGTAGAAACTTTGGGCAGATAACTTCTAGGATGGTGAGAGGCAAGGTGCGACTGGAAGGAACAAAAATGAAGAACAGGCGTGGAGGGAATAATGCAGAGGAAGTTAGGAAATGCAGAGAAATTTTCTAAGGCCAAAAGCCTGTAGAAGGGACTAGCAAATATAGAGAGGTAAGGGTGAAAAGTAAATATCATGCTGTCTGAGGAAACAGTGAATAGTTTGGAAGAGGCCCACTCCTTACAAAATTAATGTGTTGTTGGGATATGCTAGAAGCATTGAATAGCTGAGAAACTTTCGTTTAAGTTTGTATGATTCAGTGAGAGACAACAGTAAAGAACATGGTGATGCTGTGTTTTTCCCTGACTTACCACTGCAACATAATGTATTCCAGTTTTCTGCACTGGGAATGGGAAAGAAAAGATTGTATTTAATTTTTTTTAATGATAGGTTCTCAGCTATTTTAAAACTGGTCACTTGACAACTCTCCACTTGATTTCAAATGCCATATTAGAAATTATTGTGAAACATATTATTGCTGGGAAATGTGCAGAGAAATCACTTGTTCAGTAATGTTTCTTCTTTTTTAAGACTGAATAAATGGAAGGTAATGGAATATTCAGTGTAGCTGGTCTTTGCTCTTGGATCTGAAGTTACTTAATGGAGACATGTCTCTGTCCTGTCCTGGATCAGAATATTAAGTGGAAATAAGTGCGCATAAGTTGTTGTTTTTTGTTTATAACGGAAACAAAGCTTTTTTTTTTTTTTTTTTTTTAATTAGAGGAAGGCTGGGAATGGTATGTTTGCGAAGGCTTTCAGCTTGTACTCAAGAAACAAGCTGAAGCTTTGGAAGCACTAGGAGTGTGTCCACAAATGAAGGTACGTAAAGATCAGCGTAAGTTCTATATACTATGAGTGTGCAACCAGGGCTGTTTTTAAAAATACTGTAATTTTGCAAGTGACTCAAATAACCCCCTTTTTGAAGAACTACTGAGCACAAGTAAACAAACTTAATTTTCCTGGTAATTATAAAACATGATTTATAAATTGGAGGTAATGAAGTCAGAGCTGGAGTATTATTCAGATTCCTGAATTAGCAGTTATGCTCTGTTCTCTCAGAAATTAATGGTTTTCTAAACTTTGCACTACTCATTGTCCATTTTTATTTACCAGGATGAAATTCTGTGCAATTTTTGGAGGCGTTACCTCCAGAAGAGCCAACAGGCATATTGTGACAGACCAGCTGGTGAAGCTGTCAAAGCATTATCAGTAAGTGAAAAGCTCAGATCCCATGAGATGTGGGATTTTTTTTTTTAAAGAGCAGCAACATAAACCTTTGTTTAAGCTATATATCTAGCTCACATTAATCTCATGAAGAATATCTTCTAAATGGGGTACCACATGTCTATTTTTTTCCTCCACTTCAAGAAACAAATACTTCTGAATATGGAAAGTTGCTTATTTAAAAATATTTTTTTTTGTCGTGGCATACGTTGCATGTAGATAGAGCAGAAATTATAATAAAAAATAAGTTATTCCAAAGTTACTTTTTTCATCACACTTTACCTCTATAAATTGCCTACTTTCTGGTTATTGTAGCAGACTGGAATGTAATGGGATCACTAGAAATCTTTTTTCTTTTATTTTGTCTTGAGCTGAGAAATATTTAAAAAATATTTTTGTAGGCTTTCCTTACACACTCATGATTCACAAAGCAAGTTAAATCCACGCTGTTCACATTTTAACATAATTTACTGTAGATCTTGCGTCTGTTATGCTTTATTTTGTTTATTCAGATCAAAACAGTAACTAATAGTAGATAATACTGAGACTTGTTTACAAAAACAGGTGTGTGATAGCAGTACAGACATGGACAGTGAACCAGAGAGACCTAGCCTCCTTCGCTTGTTATCTCTCTCTGAAAGCGATGGAGATCTACAGACAGATTGCAGCTTTGCCTCGTCAAGTGGCAAGGTCTCAGGTAGGAGCAATGACCCGAAGTATCTGGAAACTGTTTTTGTAGAGTTGTATGTACATCCTCTGTGAAGTTGTGTAGATTGAATTGGAAGAACTTGTTGAGGTGTGGTTAGAAAGCGTAGTTTTCAGTCCTATTTGCCACTGGGGTACTTCATATTCTACCAGAAGCAGAAGACTTCTTATTATTTTATTTTATTTCCCCTTCCTACAAGGAGATGGCAGTTGAACAGGGCCTGGAAATGCAGGAGGAAGGTATTTTATAACCAGATTGCTCCATGCGTCCTGTTTGGGGTGGGGAAAAAAAGTGGTATTAATCTGCAAAGCTGGATGTTCACAAACACTGTGGTTCTAAAGAATAAGCACTTAAACTAACAGCAGAGTTGTCAGTCACAACTTTCAAGTTAAAAAATAAGAGTTGATTCTCATTTCTTTTTCTTCTAAATATTATGGTATTGTGGTTTTTGTTTGTTTGTTTTGTTTTTGTTTTCCCCTTTGTATTTGTTTATCTTTCTAATATTTTTCCTTTGTGTTTTTGGTATTTTTGTATTTTTTTTGTCTCTGCATTCTGTTTACTGCTTTCCGTATAGCCTCTTTTATCAAAATTCTTCTTGTAACATTGCGTCAGTTTCTTCTTTCTGCCCCCAAATCAACTTGAAAGCATTTACAGAATGATAAAGATTTGAATTTAAATGTTATAGAAAACTGGAGTCTTTGGTGCTGGGCAAGTGTAATGCCGGACAGTGCTGCAATGTCTGATACTGGAAATCCATTTCAAGGCATATTTGAAAAGTATTGCTTACACTAAACTTCTGATTCTTTGCCTTTTTTTTCTTTATTCTTTGTTTACGTTTTCCTTCTTTGTCTGTTTCAATGTTTATTCTTCCCATGTTATGTGGTCCTCTCTCCGTCCTATTTCTGTTCTTCTGTGGCATTGCCTGTCTACCCTGAGAAGAATGCAATCTTGTTCTTTCACATTTTTCTCTTTTTCATAAAGCCCAGAAATGATAATAGAATGAGAAACTTGATCTGCAGCAATTAGAAATGTTGAGAAACTTTAAAACTTCTGAATAGAAGTAGAGGTGGGGAAAAAGGGTGCAAAAAATGGTGACAAACTTTTGCCAATGTAATGCAAACACTTTTCATCCTATTGCACTAAAATGAGAAGATTTTTAGGTAAAGAATCTGTGTGTTCATGCACATTGCAGATCCTGAGTGTTAAACAAATACATATTGTGTGGATAGGAAAGAACTTAGTGAAAAAATTCTAGTGAAATACTCCATTGAATTTTCTTCCCTTTTTTGTGTCTAGAGAAACTTGTTTCTTCCTTAGTACTTGTGTCTCTTATTATTTACAATAATTTATAGAATAATTTAGAATAATATTTGGAATTTTAGTTTTGGAATAGCTACATAGCCTTAAGATAGGCCACAATTTAACATGCTGTTCTTGGTTGTTTCAGATTGAATTCACCTTTAAGTAGCCATGCCTGTTCCACTAAAAGCACTTGAAGTGGATAAGAGCTTAGTGACACTAAAAGTACATTTAGGAGAAATAAAACAATCATAGAAATCGTTTGTATATTGAAATTTAACACGAGAAATACTAGATATATTGTAGTCGACCAGAAATTATTATGAAGATTCAGAGGTTTCCTCTCCTGTGCTGTTTTTATTTTTTTATTGCCACAGATTCAACACTCTTTATTTCCTAAGAAGCTTCTCCAACATGCAAGTGGTTTTTTTTTTTAAAATTTATTTTTTTGTTATTTTTGTGTACAGATAATAGCAAATTCCACTGAGTATAGCGCTGAGATATTGCTAGGGAAGCCTATTAAACCCTTAAATTATTAGATGTGTGTAATTGTGTGCTGTCATGCCTTGCATAAGCTGCACGAAATAAAAGGAAATTGTGTGCCGTCATTAAGGCCACAAATATAATGAGGATTATTTTAAATTGAGTTGAATGTGAAATTAATAATGAAGCTTCAGTCACGAAGCTGCCTTTAAGCACATGTGTCCACGTAAAAGGTGAAACTGTTGACTAAAAGGATTAGCTGCTGCTCCTGCCTTTATTCTCCAGCGCACGTATGCACAGCAGACATCTCGGGATCCTCTAGTCTAGACCATTTCTTAGTCTGCATGAGGAGTGTCTGTGAGCTGGCTCTTTTAACTTGTTGCTGCCTCCCTGGTACTACCGACCAGCGTTTTAGGGGCCGGTAGGTGGCATCAAAGCCTAATTCTGGCTCAGAAATGCAATATTTGCAGCGTCTTCCTCTGTAGCAGTGGGCTCCACACCTGTATTTGCTGACCACTGACACCTCACAGGCCTGGCTGTCACCCACCAGCATAACCACGGAGCTGCCAAGTCCTCTGAAGTTTTAAATTTGTTTTTTTTTTTTTTTTTTTTTTTTTTTTTAGGCTGCTTGCTGTGGCCCTGCAGCTTCCAGGTGGGGAGCTGGGGATCCAGCCTTCACTGTTCCTGCCTGAACAGGCGAACGGCGTGTGGGAAAACAGTGGGGAAAGCCTCCACAGAGGCTGGTGTTTTACGTTGGTGTGCTTTAAATACAAAACATTTTCATTTGTCCTGGCTGCTTCATGATGAAGCGTTTCTTTTTCTCTTCCTCCTTCCCTGAACTCCCAAGGTTTCGCTGCTGAAAAGGTTCCTAACTCAGAAGTCACTCCCCTCAATTAAATTTCTTGTTGCTGCTTCTCATTTTTTAATGATTCATCTCAGTAGGGATGTAGGGAGGTTTGCTTGTTTTGTGGCTGCTTTTTTGTTTGTTTGTTTTAACCCTCTTTACCATTTGATGCATTTGTGTTCTAAAACTGTTTTTTTCGTTTAATTTAGTTTTTCTAAAATAATACCTACTTTTCCACAGTTAGAGAATTTGTGGCAGATGGATACACACTGTAACTTCAGTAAAGTCTCTGCAGTGTAGACTGTTCTTGTTAAAGTTCTGACTTGACCACAAGTCACAACTAACTAACTTGAAGACTTTGAAGTGCTCAAGTCTAAAATTGTTTTAATCCCTATTTCCAAGGTACTGATTTAAGCACAGAGAATTTGCCCTCATTTTCCCACTGCTCCCGTATCTATCAAAGGGAAAATAGTATTCCCAGCTCATGACTACTGTTAGTTATATGCTGTATAGGAGTTAACAGCTTTCTAGAGCTCCAAGTTTAAGTGCAGCTCCCACTGAATGGTCTGGTTTTATGGGTACCAGCGTGAGGTTTGTCTCAGAATATGGTCCAATGTCTTCATAAACTGCTATTTCACTTGATTAAACAGGTTGTCCTCGCACATTATGGTAGATGAATAAATTAGTTAAGCTGTTTATTAGCAAAAATACCTAAACTACCAAGCTACTGCAAAGTAACGATTAGAAAAATGTTACTAGTTGCTGAACAATGGTCCTTGGACGCTCCCTAATCTTGTGTTCTGTATACCAAGATTGTGTGTATGTCATATTAATTACTTGTTTTTTCTTTTTTGTTTTTAACGTAAACCAAAGAATGTACCTCTATGTGCTCTGGATCGGTAGATGGTAGATTGTATTTAATGAAGAATCAAAAGGAGAAGCTGAGGATGTCGATGCCAATGACCCTTTCGATTTGTTACATGGCATTGCTCTGGCTGAGAGAACCGATGACGTTATCTGATCTCTTAAGGTATGAACGGTCTCCAGTGAAATATTTGTTGCTTTTATAAATAATATATATTTTTTTAATTAGAGCTTTACTATTGCCCTGTTGGTTGCTTGCTCAGTGACAGCGAGAAGTCCCCGACTAGTAGTTTCCTTATCCTTTCTCCAACGTAATTTGCGAAGCTGCTTTTTGAGAACATTCCTTTCCATTGCTTGCAGTGAATCTCAAAAAGCTATAAGGGTTTGGTGCTACAGAAGCTCTTTATCCTTCTCCTTTGAAATTTCTTAAGATTCGCTGGAGGTGTGTATGGTCACGTTTTTGCTATTTTTGCTGTTGTCAGCATGCCAGGAAATGAGTAGCTGTTCGCTAGGTCTTACGTCAGTGTCATCATACAAACAATGCCAGCAGTATACAGCGATCTGGAAGGTAGCTAGGCAGCTTCACGCGCTGGAGTGGGGACGCAGGAATTAATATAAGAAGTCCTTCTTTGTCTTTGTATCTTTTTATCTGTAATCATCAGAGTTCGTAATAATAGAGCTGTTAATATAGTAGATGTAAAATGTTCTAACAGCAGGGTTTGGTGCTAAATATGGGGATCATCAAAGTACTGCTGACAATGCAATTCCCTTCTACCCCCTACAACGTGGATATGAACACGCTCCTTATTTTCGTAAGGAATGAAAATTAATTTGTCAAGTATGTTTGTTGTTGTTGTTAGTGATAAGTACTTTAAATCAGGCCTATATAGCTTACATGTAGGAGTTCTTGGAGTTGCCTTGGAAGACCTTTTTGTGTGCTGATGCTCCTTTTTAACAAGTGTCGAAATAGTGAATATTTTTAAAAAGATTGGGAGATTTTTTTTTAATCAAAATTTAAGGAGCAGGAAGATCAAGTAACTGTAAGTGGGCGATCCAAATTGCACTGGGGCAAGGTAGAGGAGAAACCTATTCAAGATTCATTCAAAATGTCAGGTTTCAGTTCTTTAATTTTGATTTTTTCAAATCTGTAACCTGTAGGCTAAAAGACAAGGTAACGTATATGGTGCACATAACTAGTATTGGTGCTGAAAGTCTGACTGATTTATCCCAGAGCCTTATCTTCCTTAATGGCCCCTGCCCCCCTGTACTGCTGACCCCCCTCCACTTTTCTAGCTTTGTACAAACTTTCTAAGAGTGAAGTACAAGAAGAACGCTCTTCTCTGAGTCTTTTTTAGAAAGGAGATGTTTCTGTGTCTTAAATGTAGTAGTTAATACTGGCTAAATTATTTCTATGTTAAACGATATCTAATCCTTTGATTTAACTTTAGGGGATGGCTGTTGCCTTCATCAGTGATAACCACACAAACTGTTGCGTATTTGCATAGCTAGGTATGCTGTTGCATAAAAGATGCTTGTAAAATGTTCAGCAAAATGCCACAGTGTTCCGAATTCGAACTGCAATACAGAAGTAAATACTGAGTAGATTAAGAAATAGTAGAAATCAAAAGTGGCTTTCAATAAACAAGTTTATTACTGACTAGTATTTCCCTAAGGACATTCTGCAGGAGTCAGTACTACTGTAGCCTACTCTATTTTTTTTATCGATGATTAGAAAATGAATACAAAAATGCTGTCTGATAATGCACGTATATGGCAAAAATCCAAGTAGTAAATTACAGTTACTAGGATGGAGCATACGATGCACAGTAATAAAGAATTATTGCTTAGCAAATCCTGTTCGGAGATAAAAATCAAATATCTATTCTTGGGTCCGTTCTTCCTACCTTGGAAACTTTCTGGAAAGCATGTGGGGTCATACTAGGCAAATACGTCCTCACAAGTTCCTGACTTAGTATGATACTGTCTTTTTTTTTTTTCTTTCATTCCTTTGTTTTAAAGTAGAAAAAAGGGAACGAAAAAAAAGGCAGTACTTGGGTGGACTGTTGATTGCATATTAATGGTGTATTGTTGTGTTTGGCGCATCAGAAGTTGGGGACTGCAGGAGAGATCCAAGCAACTGGTGCAGAACCTGGAGAAACATCCTTTGTACTGAGATCCTTCAGAGCTCAGCATAAGTGCTTGAAAGGATTTAAAGGAAATGTGTAAGCAGCAAAAATCTGGAAAAGGAGAGAAAAAAAAAACAGATATCAAATACAGCAGAGAGCCGTAATCAGAAATTAATAATTGGAAATTGAAATAAGATGATTTGAAAGAGAATGCATCACTTAATTTAGGTACAACGTATGGGTTTAATACTCTCATAAGTGCATGAATCTAGTGGGCAATGACTTTAAATGCACTGAACATGCGACTGAATTAAATGCAAAAAGTGATGCTTGAAAGAATGCCATTTGTATTGCAAAGTTTTACAATGATACGATACTTGTATAAGGCTGTAATTACATTATCATGCTTCCCTCCCTACCCTTAAGGTCTTTGTCTTTCACAAGTTTGATGAAGAAGGGGAAAGAATTCTCAACTGCATGAACTACCATAAGGCTCCTGTTTTCTCACTTCTGAATATTTAAGTTCAAAAAATCAGACAATGTTAACATTTTTGCATGCAGTAGGATACGCAGATCAAAATAGCAACAGACCAGAGATGAAAACTATGCAGAGAAAAACATGAAAGATTTCAGCACTGCCTTTTAAATCTTTATAGGCAAATTGTGTTATTTAAACCATCTGAATTACAGCAGTGCTTAAAAGTTCTGCCTTGTTTCGTCCTCAGTTTGGTTTTCTCCCCACCTTGAAGTCAGCTGACTCCCGCTCCTCCCTTGTGACACATGCTTAGGCACCATGCTAGGGCAATCTGCCAGTTTTTAAAGGATTTACGGCACCAAAAATATACTCCTCCTTGCTGCTTGACACACTTAACAGAAAAACACTACAATTACCTCCTCCGAAAGGCACATTTTGATTTAAAAATAACATTTTAACAGCCTTCTCGTCTAGTCTGTAACAAATTAAATCCTTTTCCATTGCGAATAATCTCACAGTGCTCGATACGTGGTATTTTATTTATCTAAAGAATTAATAAAATTGTGGGTCTGTGGAAAAAAAGAAATCAGGATGCTAGACTTGGGGAGGCTGCGAAATAATGCCTTTCAAATGAGGTTACACCGAGCTACGCTGGCAAGACTAAACTTGTAATCAGTTTGTGGCATTGCTGTGTGGCTTTAACAGATGCATCATTTCCTCGTAGTATGCAGAGGACGTAGGATTTTCTTTCACACTTAGGCCTGACTAATGCATGCTGCTGCTGTAATTACAAGAGCACGGACTGCCTACTGTGTGTGTGCGCCATTCAGGTTTTCAAGCGCTTCACTGATACAACGTAGTCCTACAAGTGTTCGGATCGCCTGGCTGTGAAATGACAGGTTTGGAAGAAGAGCAGACAGTAGAAACTGTTCTCAAGTGCTATTCCAGATCTGGGCTTTTGGAGTAAGTTCTAACATCCTGAATCATCAGTACATTGTATTCATAACAGGGTATTTATGCTGTTTCATGTATTTTTAGAACATAAAAACTACTCTTTACCTGAGAGAAGAGCACTTTTTTTTTGCATAGAGACAGTAATTTCAGGCAAATTCAGGAAAGATGTCATTGTTTTTTACACAGTTGCAGTGCTTTGATATGATAAGTTAAATTTGGACCAGATGATCTTAGAGGTCTTTTCCAACCTAAATGATTCTCTGATTAAATTTTTAAACAAACAAAAAATACCCCACCGTGTTTGTAGACATCACTTGTCCATTGCAAAGTAAGGATGTGCTTCTGGTAAATATTTCTGCCTTTTCTCTTGCCCTGGGTGCTAGCACTCACCCACCTTACGGTGTATTAGTTGAAAGGAGATCAGAAAACTAATTTCTGATTTTGCATGAGAAGGCTTCACTGGACATTTTAGTGCAGCGTAGTTTGCTGCACGGCTGTCCCTTTCCACCTCGTGCTGGCAATAACATTCGTGCAGTCAGCTGAGTCTGGAAGTCTATCTGGTTGAAATCAAACCCTGGAAAACAAAAGCCCAGTTTTCAATCTAATCCCCTGTCTGAGAAGTCACACAAGTGCTTTTGTCAGCAGGGAGGAGACAGGACTGTGATGCAGAGGACAGAAGGGAGGGTGGGATTTCCCATTTTGGAGGCAGCAAGCTGTTAGGGTGGTTCGCCTGCAATCATAACTGCACCACACCCGACGGCCTTGATTGTTTGTCCTCTTCCAGCTGCTGCTGTGCTGGCTCAGGAGGCTGCCGCTCTCAATTTCTTGGTGCTGCCTCTTCAGATCTGACAGCTAATTGTGTGATTGCTCCTTCCCAAGGGTCCATCAAAGCTTGTGTTCAGCTGAGCCAGTAATGGGACGCTGTTGCTGAAAGGGGAAGGTCGTGCTTCCCCTCCCTGCTCCTGGCTTTGTGATGTATCCCCTTCCCTCTGCCAGTTCTAGTACTTTTTGAAGCCACCCATGAGCCTTAGTTTGTTAGAAGGCAGGAAATACACACACAGCTTTTCTTTTTCTCGCAGTAGAGTTTCTTTTTCTTGCAGCAAAGTTTCTCTTTGCCTGTTGTTGTGAGTTAAATTTGTGGAAGAGGATGATAAGCAACAGGAGCACGCGGCCAGACCAGGAGGAGAGAAGTACAGCTAGTTACACTGAGCTTTTGGGTTGTCTCAGTCCATTCTGTGAAGCCATGCCTCAGATTTCAGTTCTTCAACTCGTTGCTGCTGACCTTGACTAAAGTGAGCAAGGAGCTGTCCTGCAAGCTGCTCATCAGATCCGGCAGGGTGGTAGGGACGAGCAGCTGATGCTGGGTTTGATGACAACCCAGCAAACATGCGGACTAGCGCACGTTTCCATTTGGGATGCAGAAGTACTATTTGCACAGGTTGTTTCTAAAAAAAAAAAAGAAAATTAGCAAAATGTACATCGCATAATTTGATAAAGAAAGGATCTTGTCCTATGACCCTTATCTTTTCATTTAAGAGACCAATAAGCAGAGCTTTAAAGTAGGAAGTATTAGGCAGTGTGGTTGTTCAGATTGCTGTAGTTTTTCA
This sequence comes from Anser cygnoides, assembly GCF_040182565.1. Taxonomy (NCBI): domain Eukaryota; kingdom Metazoa; phylum Chordata; class Aves; order Anseriformes; family Anatidae; genus Anser; species Anser cygnoides. The sequence continues at coordinate 106,802,266 of NC_089875.1, forward strand.
GAACTCCTTATAAACGCTGGGTTTATTCTAACTGAGAAACAGCTTTGATTGAGAGGCGCTTATCATTTTAATATTGCTTTAAATTCATTTTTCTAATTCAATATTCAGTTAAAAATGCTTAAAAAAGGGGATTTAACCATAATCTTTTCTCACAGTAACTAGCCTTTAAATAGAATTTTAGTCAGTTTCCGCGCACATACCCTGTGATACGCGGCAAGTGGTGATGGAGGTGCAGTGCTGGAGAAGGAGCGGTGAGTCTGTGCGCTGCAACAGGCTGAGGAAAGAGCTGAATCATCAGCGAAGACATTGTTCTGCCTCGTTCTTGTTTGTTGTTGTTGTGTTTTTTTTCTTCAGACGCATTTTGTTTGGCAGCAAGAGATTGCTGTGCTCTGCAGAACCTGGTCTGTCTGCCCGTGGGTTGGGTCTGACTAGGGCTGAAGCCTTTAGGGACTGCCCTGCGCCAGGAGCAGGAGCAAAGCCCAGCTTGGCAAGCACCGGAGGAACCCACGAGGGGCTTGCAGAGTTTGTAGGCTAAGGCACAGCTGGTCAGCCTGGCAAGATCAGAGGGATGTTGTGCAGAAGACACAGCAGGCAGGAGAGAAAATTGTTTTCGAAACTCTAATATTATTTAAAGAAAAGGATCTGGTCTGCTTGAAGTGTTAACTCATTCCGGTTTGAATTACGACTTGAACAAAATCGTTCTGGAGAGGAAGAGCCAGGAAGGCAGCTCTAACTCAGTCCTATGGGAGACCACTAACAGGCATCTGGCATGAGGATAGTGCCTGTTCCTCTGCAAAGGTCCATGCTTCTCCAGTGCTTGCTTTGCCTGGTGTAAAAGCCCACTAAAATGTTGGATAAGAGCAGGGGTTTTGTATGCTGGTGGCTTTTTACTGGTAGCTGTTGTTAAATCCCATCAGATAGATGTATTAAATAAGTAAAAATTAAAAAAAAAAAAATCCAAAATATTGTTGTAAACTGTTTATCAAAGCCAGCTTTTAAAGAAAGATGAATTATTTCAGTGCAAATGCAAAATAAATGATTTTGTATTTTGTGAATGTACAAAATAATTTCAATTCATACTAAAGTAATACTTTTTCTTAATCAGACTACAGAAAGTAATTAACTGAGTTGCACTTCTGTGTACATGTGCGTAATTCTGCGACGTCCCTCTTACCATGTTTTGTCACTCTCACCTCCTCCAGCAGAAAGTGTTTAATCTCCAATTTGGAAAATTTACTTAAAGCCTTAGAATTTTGAAAGAAAGCTTCCATAACACTTGAAGGAGGCTTAAAGCATTTTCAAAAATGCAGTAGCTGAAGCATGTGCAGAACAAACTTGTATGCAGGCGTGTTGATTGTAAGCTTATTGCCGTAACATTGTCATTTGTCAGTCATATCTGAGCTTGAACTTAAAGGCCTGTTAAATGATTGAACTGGTTTTCATACAGTGGAGCATTTAGGAGTGTGGGGCTTCAGATAGAATTGCTTAGGCAGCATAAAGATGATGTTACTTAAAATCAGAAATTGATTTGTGGATTAATTTTAGAATAAATGTGCTTTTGTCATACTAAATACTATTTTGATTTGGCCGTCTTTTTTTTTTATGCAGGTTTGTTGTTGAAGGTCACATTCCATATTTGAACGTTTATCAGGATTTTCCAGAGAAGATGAAATTATATGGCCTTGATCTTAAGATCTTTTGTGTCGAGGTAATTTTTTCCTTAAAATTTTAGATTTAAAAAAAAAAAAAAGTTTTTTTTGGTGGCTTTTTTAGTTAAATGTACTAATAAATTGATGAAATCTATTCCTACTTTGTAGAGTTCATGTTTCACATTATTGGAGACTGTGCAGAAAGCAGTGCAATCAGTGACTCTGAGTGCTTTGATCTTTAGCCAGTCTTATTAGGCTGATTACCTAAGTTAAAACAAAATCAGTAAGTACTTACGGAGAAAAAGGTATTCAGAACTGCACTTGGAACATTCAGAAATAGGATTTGGTTTCATATCTAAGGGCAATATAATATCGTGTCTCTTTAACTTATTTATGTAAAATTAGAAGAATTATTTTTGCTCAGTATTGTTTAGATACCATCTTTTGTTCTGTTTCTTGCTGTACTGGTTGAAATATATCAAACCTAAAATCTGCATGAGGGGATTACTGACCTTCTGGAGGCTGCAAGGCGATAGACAGGCTTGAGTAAAATATAAATTGTCCCTTATTTAGGATTATTATGTATTCTGCTGATGGTTGCCCACTGGTATTTGTGTTCCAGAAGAAAAAAAAAAGTTAATTATGGATTTTTGAGGCGTGCAAATAAAAGCTTAGCTTTCAAGCACAGAAAGCAGCAATTCTGCTGACAGGAAAAGCTAGGTTTTCATCTGCTGGAAGGTGTTTGTAGCCAAGGTCCTCAGTGATGCTGCTGCTGTATGTATGTATGTTACTGTTCTCCAGCATGTAGCTTTATTCAACAGGTCAGGGGTTGTTCAGAAGCTAGTCTGTAGAATCTTTCTCTTAGACCTTTCCATAATAGAAAAGATTCATCAGGTTGAATTGTGGTTGTAAACCTTTTTTTTTTTTTTTTTAAATCTTACTTCTCAATCTCTCTGTCCTTCTTTGTCTCCATCCTTTAGAGATGTTATATAACCTCTCAAAATGGTTACATAGAACTTTGTTTTTAATTTAGTCTGGTCAAAGTACAAACAAACAAAAATCGTGATGCTACAAAATACAAGTGAAATGTTCAGACAAATTGTGACCCTAGAACTTGTACTACGTCTCAGAGTGGGAGATCTGGTGTACAGAGGGAAGATGACAATTGCCCTTCAAAGACCTGCTGTTTATTTTTGGGATGGAGCTGTTTCCGGCCTGGCGTATCTGACGCCAGTCCTGCGGCTGATTTCATCAGTCCCTGTTAGCTTGCTTTCTCCCAGAACTGTAGGTTTGCAGTATTCTGCTGTCCCTCCATAGCGCGCCTCCACCGCTGGTTGTGTAATGGCTTGGCATGGAGCTGGACGTCACAACTTGAGACCCACAAGCTGGTCGATTTAATCTTATTTCACCTTTTGTATATAGAAGAGGGAGTATAGCCACTTCACACTCTGTCTGAAACACATGCATAACATATAAATATTTTAATTTTTTCACAAACTAGGGGAAAAAAAAGTTAACTTCATTTGATTTTTGATTTAAAGATTCATCATGAGTGATATTATCTACTGTAATGTTCTATTTAACTTACAGTAAATTACATCCGATTTAAAAGCTGAATTGGTGGCCTGTGCGTGACACAGAAAATCTTCCTTGTCTCTGATATTGATACTTGCTTTCCCCCTGCCTTTTCCGCCAGTACGAGTGGATATGCCTACTAATCAAGTCATTTCATAACCTTTGTTTTCATTAAGAGGCATAAATTCTCTAAGCTTGATATCGTACAGCTTGTTTTCCAGCTACTGTAATGTTGTAGTGGATTTCTCTTTCTAGGAATATCTGCTCCCTACTCTACCTTAAATGCTCCTTTAGTAACGCATCCACGGGTTTGTTTAGGTTTAACATTTTTGACGATATCACTGAGCTAAGAATTGCAAAAACAAACAAAGCCAACAGTAACAAACCAAACAAAACCGACAACCTTCAATCTGTTCCCTACATCTCACGTTTCAGAACTGATCTTTCTGCTCGTTGCAGCACTGAGATCACCAGTAGCTTACTGCATCCAGTTTTGACATCTGAGTTTTGAGACATTCAAGAGACAAGGTGATTGTCCCGGAGCAGTAAGTCGGATTGTGTAATACTCTGTTCTGCAAACACAGCCTGCATTCTTTTCTCCTTGGTGTTCTGTATATAATATTCTATAGGCAATTATCTTCAAAAAAACTTTTTATCAGATTGTGATCATTACCAACCAGGCAAGTCAAGGTGCTTTAATGTCATTATTTGTTTTGCTTCAAGTCTGGTGAATGTAAACTGCAGACATTTAAAAAAAATCTAGACATCTGACAAGACTATTCATTATGTCCTTTTATTCTCTTTTAACCAATTTTTACTGTTTGTGTCTTGTGCTAACTTGATGCAACACAAATTTTAATCAAGAAGAAAGTCGTACTAAGTATTATTTTATCAGTTAAGTGTAGATGAATCTGAACTTGATAAGGCTCACCTTACATATAGACACTCTCAGTAGCTTAAAAATCTTTTTTCAGTAACGATTTCCCAGATACGCAAAATATGCTGAACTTGTACAAGGTTGAAGTTATCGTAGCTTTAGAAAAAATAAATGCAACAAATACGACGAGGTGAGTCACATCTACTTTCTATCTGTGTAGTGGTGTGTGTATGTACACAAAACATTTTTTTAACCGTAGGTCATTCAGTATTATTATTTTGCATGCATGGAACGTGACTGGTCTCAGGCTTTCCAGCTGATGGATTTCAGTGCTATGTGTAATACAGGCATGGAGTCTCTATCACTGCTGGTTTTCTGCTGTCCTGCTTTCAATCTAGCAGTTGGAGGAGATTAGAGGATGCAGCATCTGTCATACAAGGAGAAGTTGAGGGAGTTGGGATTTTTATCCCCTAGGAGAAGAGGCTCAGGGGTGTATAGTTGAGTGTGTGAACACCTGATCGGAAGGAGAGGGGATGGAGTGAGACTCTTCTCCGTGGTGCCCAGTGAAAGGACAAGACTCAATGGGCATTATCTGAAATACAGGAACTTCCATTTAAACATAAGATTTATGGTTTTTTTTTTTAGTGTAAGGGTGACTGAAAACTGGACCAGGCTGCCAAAGACCATTGTGGAGCCTGCATCTTTGGAGATGCTCAAAACCTGACTGGAGACGGTCCAGAGCAAGCTGCTGTAGTTGGCCTGGCCTTGAGCAGTGGCATTGGACTCGATCATCTCCAGAGGTCCCTTCTAACCTCCAGCATGCCATGGTTGGGGTAGTGCAGTATGCCTTGGGGTGGCAGAAGAGTCCTTCGTGATCTAGTAATGGAACAGCTAATAAGAAGGGCATAATTTGTCATTCTGTCCGTACTGAGCTTTATTTAAAATACCTGCTACAAAGGTTACTGGGTTTGGCATCCCTGTGTGTAGAGCTCTGGGTGTAATTGCCTCATTTAAAACAAAAAACAAAACAAAAAAAACGAGAGAGAGTGAAATGGAGCCTCTGCCTCTCCATATCTCCATATTATATTCATTGTGATGCATAACTGTGAGATAGATTTGCCAGGTCTAGCTGGAGATTAAACGCTTGAGAGGTAGTACTCAGGACAGATAGCAGTACTTTACTGAAGAGCTTTGTGTAAAATGGGAAATGAGTTGTTTATCCATATTCCATATACGTGCATCTTTCCAAGGCTCGCCTTTGTACGCCTTCACTTGATTAGACATCCTATTTACCCCTTACTCTATTACAATCATCTGTATGTTACAAGTTAGCATCTGATAAATGGGTTTTGCCTCAATGTACGATTGGAGGGTTCATGGGGCTAACAGCGGCAGTAGCAGGAAGCTCCTGCTTAATTAACAAATTCTGAGTTCCCAAAACAATAAAAGAAAAGCTAATATTTATCTTATGCTGCAAAACTGCGTTTTGGTAAAGCAGAGTCCATGTGCTCTTATCCCTGTGATAAAAACTTTCTTCTGCATCAAGAAAGAATACAATACTCATGTTTTTTGTTGTTGTTTTTTCTGTGCAGGAGATGAAGGTTTTTTCTTCCTATTTACAATTTGTTTCACTATACTAAATTGCTGCTGATCTTAAGGCATATGCCAATAATTAACACATCTTTGAGCAGTCATCTTTTCTCTTTTAGGTAGATACCGTCTTTGTTTCCTTCTTGTTGCAGAGAATATGTTTGTTTAAAAGCCTGCTAGTGTAAGACTTACAGCTGGTTTGTAAATTAGCAGTAGTATGTATGAAGTTGTGTGGCTAATTTGATTTCAGGTTGTTATCGATAGGATCTGTCCTCCAGTGCATCTCCACACACATTCCTTCTTCCATTTCTGCTTGGAGTAGGGATACGTCCCAAAGATACACCCCCTCTATTTTGCTTTTAGGAGTTTAATCCGTATCCTTATATAAAACTGATCACAAGCATCTGTTTTCTCTTGAGCTAGCAACACCTTGTCCTTGCCGGAGGTCTGTTTTTCCTTACATTTCTGACTCAGGGTCTGCATACCATATTAACTTTTGTGTAATCCTTTTGTTTGTACCTTAAAGGTGCTTCTGCTTTGCTGTCTCAAGTTTACCTTTAGCTTTCATTTGTAAAAAATCATTAGTCTTTGGCGTATTTTACTCTTAACGCCTTGTAGATCTCGTGCATGCGTGCGTCCAGAAATAATTTTTGGTTTTGATTCTCATGTTCTTGACGCACACACAAACCTATAGGTAAGCAGGTCACTCCCATGGCTGTTGGGCAACTCGATTTACCAAAGTATTGGAGATAACAAACACGTCATTTTGGAGTATGTGCTGTGTGGAACAGGATAGGTGTAGTCTCATAAATATCTTTCAGATCCTGTTGTTCCGAAGAGCTCCTGGAATGGTCTTCGCTCTAGATGCGCAAGTAGCTGGACTTGGCGGGGGGCCAGACGCGTGACCTCAGTGAGGTTCCCTGCCTTCAATCTCTCCGCCACCATTATAATAACTCCTTTCTTCCTAACCCTAGTAAGAAAAAGTCCTTTTTTTTTTTTTTTTTTTTTTTTTTTCTGAGGGGTGGGGTGCTAGGAGAACATCGAGCTCAGTGGGTGTTTGATGAGTTCTGCTCAGAGTTGCCCACCCTTGAAGATGGAAGGAATAGGCGGTTACCTCATTCCCCTTCCTACCGGTTCTGCCCTGGAGTGTGGTGATGGAATGGCTTCCCTGTGAGAGCCTTTCTCTTCCCGGCCCCCGAGACTGAGGTAGCTGCACGATTCTGTCTGCTGGAAACCTTTCCTGAGGGGGCCATGGAATACTTTGCTGTTTACAGGATGGTGTTGATACACCTTGTAGTCTAGGAACCTCTATCTTTAAATTAGTTCCTTTTTTTTTGATTTAGGATTTAATTTTGTTCTTATGTCTTTTTTTTAAATGATTTTCTGAGTATTGTTGCCTGTTATAATAAATTTATTTAGGCAGGTTTGACCTTGTAACATGTGAACATAAATACCCAGGCTATTTTTTGGTTGTCTTAGTATGCATTATTGTACTTTACACATCCTACTGCCAAGTTAGCTTTGTTAACAGAGGCACTATTTAGGTGAATTATAGACAGAAAAATCTTTCTACTTCCATCCCTTATTGTCTCAATCCATAAATAATTCTTATTGATAATCTTCAGGTCCCCATGATACAGAAATTCTTTCTAAACTCCTAGGTGAGATGGATGTTAGCATCTTCCTTACCTTTGCCTATGCAAAATTTGTGAATGCGTCCTGGCAAAGTGGCAGCAGTATGTTGTGTTCTTCAGAAAGCAGCAGTGGACAGGGGGAGAATCATCACAAAACTCATGGGATTTTCTCCCACCTTTACCATTGCTTCCTGTATTACACTGAATTGATATGACTTGTCTGTACCAGCTTTTTTCCTTTTTTTTATGTATCTTTCAGTCCAGTAAGTGTTTTTCTTCATTTGTACAGTGTTTTTCTATATTTGTATAGTTTCATCTTTCATTTTTCCTTTCTTATTTTTCAGCCTCACTGAAAGGCCTTTTGTTGTCTCTTTCTTCTCCCTGATACCCTCTTTCTTTCGTGGTTAACAGCTCATCATTCAACATTAAATGATGTCTGGATTTGTCTGTGTCATTAGACCGGTAATTCTGGGCAGTTCTCCATTGTGTTCAGTTCAATAAAAATTTTAATTCATACTCCATTATCATCAGATGTTGGCTTTGATAGGAAAAGGAAGAGCTTGAAAAGCAATACATATATTTGGTGCCCTAAGAAAAGTTGTAATTCATCCAGGGCCTTCCTTTTCCTTAAGGTAACCAGTGCTGGGTGTGCAAGTAGGTACCATAGTGTATTTCTCAAGTGGGATGGAAAACTCTTCAGCTCTTCTCAGAACGTGCTTCTTTAGTGCAGAGCATTTTATTCTGTATGATGCTTTGGATTTTTTAATTTTTATTTTTTTGGAGTTGAAGGAGTGTATACCTTGCACTCATGCACGCACACATACCCTCTCTAGTGGTTATTGTTACATTCTTCCTCTTTTATTTAGGAGTGAGAGGCTTGCTTTAAACACTGGCAGATGATCTCTTCTCTACACTGTCAAGAAACTCTTAATTCTTTGTTTTCTTCTTTTAAGGTCTTCTACAGTTTATATTTCCTTTTTGTTCTTCGGTTTCTCTTTACCTCCTTTTCCCCCTAATTTTATTCTTAGCAGCACTTTAGTATCCATATGTCACTAATCCTTCTGCCCCCCATCTTTCTATGTCAGCTTCAATCAAATCTCACTTCTCCTGATGATTTTAGAGCTCTGATTTCTGAGATTAATTTGCCAAGATTTTCTGTGTTATTAAGGATAGTTTTTTTGTTGATCGCTAGTTCTGCATGCTTCGTTTTCCAGTGGAGAGGATATTTTTGAGTTCGGAGTACCATAATGAGTTCTCCATTGAGTTGTGTGTGTGTGTGTGTGTGGTTTTCTGTTTGTGGTGTTGGTGGTGTTTGATTTTGGCCTCCTTATATCTGTGAGCTATTCCAGAAAGAAGAAAAATGTCTTTTCAGAGCAGCAGCTCCTGTGGATTGAAGCTGGAGCTTCAATCGGCTCTCTCCTCTTATGACCTTGTGAAGGCTGCTTGACTGACAAGATATTTTTAGCTTCCATTTTTCCCATTGTCACTGTACTATTTTCTTCAGGATCCATGCCAAGCTAATAATTCTAGAGTTCCTGAATCTCCCCTTTTACATTTTTTTAAATACTAATGCTGAGAGTCCTTTGATCTTTAGAATTTCTTAGGATTATTTAAAAAACAGCATTTGTGTTTCAGAGAGCGCCTTAGTTATTTCCTTGAAGCTTCTTGTGTGTAAATTTTCTGATCCTATCCTTTGAAAAGCGCTTAATTTTATCAGATACTGCTGTACTTTTTTGCAGACATAAATTTTCTCTTCCTTACATATCATTTGATCGAGATGGATTCATGTTCTTCTTCCAGCTACAGAAGAAGCTTGATTTTTTTCTTCTTATTTGTTTCATGACTTACCTGTGGCATTGCAAGTGAAGGTTCTTTTGTTGTTGTTTTGTACTTTCCTTGCTGCTTAGCTGCCTTTACTTCTGTTTCGTTGCAGAGCAGCTATGGAGCTGTTCCTTTCCTCTTTTATCCAGGAGATTGTCCCTGAGTACTGCGCAGTCAGTTCTGCCTAGTTGTGGTCCTCTGGTTGTGTTCTCCTTTTGTTCTGCTATCCTAAAATAAAAAGCAGTAACTGTCTAGGAGTATTAGTGACTGACCAAGATGGTATTTTGAGAGATCTAAAGCACCTGCTTTTATGTCTGGGAGCCAGGGATTTTTTGTATATTTTACTACCATACTTGAGAACAAGGTTTAAATTTAGGATTTATATCCTGCTGCTACCCAAGGCTGGACCCCTTCTCTTCCAGGTTCACAGTGGTCCTATAACAGTAATCCTTTGTGTTACAGCGTGGTTAAATATTACTGAGCTTTACCATGGCAGCAGATGTTAAACCAAAGTTGGATGAACCTCAGATTTTGCCCCCGTTTCTAATTCTTGTGGTTATAGGCAGTTACACTTGGAGTACAGTTATTAATAATGCTTGTGAACCATAAACATTTTTTTGCCTTGTCACCGTCTAATAACTTAGCTGCTTAGTAAGGACTGGTTTAAATTAAATGGGGACGTGCCACAAAAATGTATTTGAATCAACTCAGCGTTGTTCAAGCATAGTAAAAGCAATTTTGTTTTGTAAATTTAACTGGCAAGTTTAAGAAGTTTAAGACGCCTCCTGGTTTTGATTTCCTTGTGAATGTTGGGGGCAGAAGAATTGTCAGGTAGCCTGGAGGAAAATGTAGCATCGGAGGATTTCTCATGGATAAAGAAAAGAAGATTGCTCAATATTTTGAAGATTACCTGTTGTATACAACCAAAACCAGGACTTGGCTATAGTCTTCAGGTTTCAAGCCTAATGGCTCAATTTTGGAGGTAATTTGGCGTTCAGTCCTCATTCATTTCTAATAATCTCTGCCAGATTGTTCTAAAGCGTCGGGGGTTATGTAATATATGCTGTTAGGGTTGGTTGAATAATACAGGTACGTTCTGAACAGAAATAGTGTCAGCGTTATGGGTTTCTTGAAAACAAGTGCTTTGAATTTGCAGCACTGAATAACACATAGATAATATTTATTACTTATGTATCAAGTATATTGCTTGGCTTATTAATGATGGAAACACTTGTTTGCATTTTCTTGTTAGGTACTTTGAGTTCCTTCTGTTTTCTTTTATGCAACTGGGAGCATATCCCATTGATAAAATGTGTTACTGGGTTTGAAATGCCTGAACATAGACAGATAGGACCTAGATACTTGAGTAGGTTGCACAGTCAAGAAGAGGGACTGTTCCTAGAGTATTGATGCCTCTCTCCTCACCTTCACTCAGCACTTCTCCTTCAGGACTGGGCAAGCTCGTGGAGCTGGCGTGCTGCTCTCATTCACGTACGTAGGTCTTCCCACTTGCACCGAGAACAAAGCTTACGTTATTTTTCATTGTCCTTTTGAATACAGGAAGAAAATGTGTACCTTCCCACCTAACAAAAGGGATGAGCAGTATTGCCGGGCAGGAAGGAGTGAGGGCTGTGCTCAGGCCACGAGGTGCACAGGGCACAGCCTGATGTCTGCGAGGCCTCTGTTAATCAGGATGGCTGCAGAGCTGGCTGCTCGGACCTGCCCGTCTCAGTGCTTAGAGCCAGGGGCTAGATATTCTGGGTAAACTCTGTAGCGGTGGCGTGAGCTTATATGAGTATATGGAGTCATAATATTGGCCACTGAAGATCCTTAGAAATCTCATGGCGATTGTTTTTCGTGGTACTAAAACTGTGGGTATTCATCGTGCTCTTCAGGCTAATTCCTCCTTTAGGTTTGCTTGAGTTGTTCGTTGGGTTGTACCCTAAGCTGGATGCAATATAGCTGAGTGCTTTACTACAGCAAATGGTATTTCATGTTTTGGGATTGTTTTATATCAAAGATGCTATTTCTGGATCTATAATTTCATCATCTTAAAAGCAGAAGGATTAGCATTTGCTTCATTACAGAGTTTGGGTATGTTAATAGAAGTTTATAAACTTGACAGTGTTTCTTAAGTGCTCGTGTTTCTTCAGTTGTGGGTGTGGATTTGGTCTCCTAATTATAGTACTCTTCTAGGAGGGGCAGAAGAAGTGAATCACTGTTTTAGGGCTTTATGTTTTTTTGTCCCACCGTCTAAGGAGGAGTGAAATTCCTCTGTATTCTGAGCATTGCATGAGGTCACTCTACTGAAGTTCTTGTGAAGAGAGGGTTTATACCGTGGGTTTGGTATTGCTAATTTGATTTGGTGACAGCCATGCATTCATTCCCTAAATTGACATTACCATTCTGAAATTAATCTATTAAATGAGCATGCTGGTAAGTTTCAGCTAATTTCTATGCTGAAGGTGGTTTTTAAAATAAAATGATCTGCTGACCATTGTTTGTGAGTAAACCACATAGAAAAAGTAAATTGCCTGTCACTGATGCACGTACACACTACCTACACTTGCAGAAGTATGTTTTAAAGAATGATAACTCTAAATAAAAAATCCAAGCGTGTAAGCATACATACAGGATCCTTTGTCTTCATCCTTTTATTCCTTCTTGTTTTTCACTTTTGTTCTCTTCTCCTTGATAAAATTCTTAATGCTCTGTTATGAACAGCTTTGAATGTCTTGAAAAAAATGCTACCCTCTTGACCAGATTTTTTGCAAGAAACTTGCTCTCTTCTGCATCTACTGAAATACATAACCTCTCAGCTTTAGTTTTGAGAATGTAGATGGAGCAAATATGGCTTTAAATTTCTCAGATTTTCATCCTGTCCAACAGATGACTAAAATATTTTCTATTTGGAAAAGAGTAGTAAGTGAAGACATTGAGTGGGAAGGAGAAGATCTTGAAAGACTTTTACAATGCAGGCTTTGTATTTTTGTATGGCATCATTACAGTGGGTAAGCATTACAGTATGTGAGCGCTATACTTCAGTTTTTAGTATGATTTTTAAAAGATTATAATTCAGTGACCCATGAGCTGCTATTAAAATACACAGATATACTTTTTCCACCAGTGCCTTCTTTGTGTCTGAGTACACCCACGAGGTGTAAGTCAAACAACAGATAAGCTCGTGCAATTAAGTTTGTTAAATAGGAGGTGATTTTTTTTAAGTAGAAAATTTGTCATGTTCTCTGAAAGCTGGTATGATCAATGCTGTTATATTCATGTACCAACCTTAATGTAAATACCTGCACGATGTTATTTATGCAGGTTTCTATAATCCCTTTGTGATGCTGTTTTCAAACATGCAGATGTTGCAGCTACGTTAGAATTATTTTCGAACAGCTCCTGATTTCCAGTAAAGGAACGGAGAACAGAACTTTGTTCACGTATAAATCCATCAGGCACTCATACTTAAGAAATCTGTGCAATTCTGGTTGTGTTGTGTTGTGTTGGTTGGTTGGTTTGTTTGTTTTGTTTGTTTGTTTGCTTGCCCTCTCTAAAGGGTACGCAGAGTGACAACAAGGACAATCAAATATCCGGACAGGTTTCCTACAAGAAACAATTAAACATATCTATTTATCTTTCGAGCTAAAGAAGAGTTGACTAAGAGGAAGCTGTGATGATAGTTTACTTGTTTAGGAGGCAAATGGTCGATGTCTGTTCCAATACAAGAACTGGGAGGTGTCAGATGAAGCTTACTAGCCTGTTGGTTCGCAATACGACAGCAGGAAATAATTCGTGTGTCTTGTGGGCAGTTGGTGGAACTTCTTGCCATCGGTTGGTCTGAGTGTTAAGAGGGGTCAGGTAATGACTGGACAGAGGCCACACACACACACACAAAAAAAAGGCATATGGAACTAAAAAGTGCAGAGATCTCACTGCTGTCTCAGCCACAAACTGTGCGAAGCTGGACAAATATTTGGGAAAGTGTCATTGTGGCTTGCTTCGTTCCTAAATTCCTCCCCACTCATCTCTCTTGCTTGCTGCTGGATGCAAGGCTAAAAAGATCTTTTGGGCTCAATGAGGTGCAGCTGATTTTGTTGTTCTGGAATTTCAGTTACGGTTTCAGTTCGTGGGTTTTGTGTTCTGGGGAGACTTTTTTAAGATGGTAAAACTTCATTTTTCATTAACTCAGTATCTCACCAACTTTTCTTCTACGTTATAGTTCAAGCCTTTAAGTTAGGTGAACTTAATGCTCGTCTTTAAAGTTTCAGATTGAGAAATCTGGGTTCAGTTTTATTCAACTACAAATATGTTGAGGAATGATTAAACGGTAGAAGTACGCAAAATCCTTTTTTAAAAGGGATATTGCTAACCTATGGCAAAGAACCCTAAGCAAGGAAAACTTTAGCTTTCTTGAACAAGAGCTTTGCTTTTTGAAACAAGCTTTTGCATGCATTTATTTTGTGATGACGTTTGTTTTGGTGGAGTAACTAAAGGAATTGCTTGTTTAAATACAATGCTTGGAATATAAGATTTCTTATTGATGAGTAGGATCGACAGTCCCCATGCTAGGAGGAAGGGAACACTTGCAAGAAGTCTGGCCTGGAAGTGCGCTAAAAGGAGAAATGTGAAAAGCCAAGTAAGAGTGAATACTGGGTCGTGTGGGAGACAGCAAGTTAGGGATTTTTGCACTTTACCAGTAATAGTTCTAAACAGCCTTTGGTTCTTTTCTTTTTGGCCCTAAATACAAGCACAGGTCTTGGATTTGTGAATATATTGAGTTAATACTGTCTTCTTTTCATGTCTTTAAATTCATAGAATATCCTGAGTTGGAAGGGACCCACAAGGATCAAGTCCAACTTCTGGCTCCATGCAGGACCACCCCAAAATCAGACCCTATGTCTGAGAGCGTTGTCCAAACACTTCTTGAACTCTGTCAGGCTCAGTGCTGTGACCACTGCCCTGGGGAACCTGTCCCAGTGCCCAAGCATGACTAAGGTTTTAAGGTTAAACGTACAGAATTTAGGAATTACTGGAATGAATTTGCTTTTAGCTGAGGCCGATGTCTAAGTGTGTGAGGGTGTAGTCACTAATCGTTTAATCTCTTATTGTTTCTACCAGATAGCGTCGCAGTTTAATATGCGGAAGGTAATGAGCTGCTCAGTATATGTCTTTCCTTTTCTTCATCTAACGTGGGAGTTAGGGCTTGCTTTGGTGCACGCCACATCGAGCCAGCACGGTTGCAGAACGTGGGCTTCTTTTTCTCCTCCCGATGCCCATCACGCGGCCGCTCCGTTTAGGCTGGGCTGGGAGAAATGGAGCGCTGCTGCTCCCTGACAGCTGGGAAACTGGGACAAAGAGACTTGCCCGAAGCAACAGGGTGGGTTTGTGGTACTGTCATGAGCAAACCTGAAGATTTCCTAAATACTGTAAGGTTGTCACCTTATTTAATTCTTTTTTCTTTTCTATGCTGCCTTTTCAAAAGGGTCCTGTATCGCTTTGTAATCTGATCCTGGCTGATGCCCACATCTCTGAGTCATCGTGCATTTTAGGGGAAACCGCTGCCCCTGGGATTGTCTCACAGCCCAGGTTTTGGTGGGTTGTGCATTTGTATTTTAGTTTGGGTCTGATTCAGACTGCTAGTTGCTGACTAAATCGATGAATTGACTCAGGAATACAGGTCAAAGCGTTGGTTCAGTTTTCTGCCAGAGCATTCAGACTGCAATGCCAACAGCTTTCTGCTTCCCTGGGAAGTGATCTACCGAGCTTGCTTGTAGCTGGGTTCCTCTATTTATTGAGGTCCTTTCATAAAATCACATTTGGTCTGGTGTGTAATTTTTGTGAAGATCTCTCTTCTCCTGACTAAAATTTGAATGAGCCTAATTGCCCTGCGACTTTCTTGTTTTAGTGGTAACTCTGTAAAGAATTCAAACGAACACAGCAGCCAGTCGTTCTTGTTTATTTTAAAAAATCTTCTAAGAGGTATAAAATTCCAGCCATACAAATTCTGCTAATCAGTAATGCTGCTTTTGCTTTCCAAAACAAGCAGCAATTCCTGCTTTGGTCTGCCGGGGTTTTGTGATACCTTGTAATCTCTAGTTGGTTGGGGGTGTCTTTCTTTCTTTTTCTTTCTTTCTTTTTCTTTCTTTCTTTTTCTTTCTTTCTTTCTTTCTTTCTTTCTTTCTTTCTTTCTTTCTTTCTTTCTTTTTTGCATTTTAGCAGGTGCATGTAGTACTTGTTCAGGATAAAAAAAATAGTGCAGAATGAAAAGAAGCAAGGGTGAGGCTTTTATTTAAAAAAAAAAAAAAGCTGAGGAGGAAGTTCACTGCTGAAAGGGTTATTGTAATCAAGTTTATCATGGGAGCTTGCTGTTGTGTAACAGAAACTCTAGCTTGTCCATACCTGTCTTAAAGCATTACTTAATGAAGAAAGAAAACAAACCTACCAAAATATTTATGAAATTCAATAAAATTTGTTCCCAAACTCCTTCATTTCAATACATTATGACAGATCAGCTCCTCGTTGGATTGCTTTCTCCATTTATAGAAAGACTACATTTTTTAGAGAAGTGGTATTTGTCGTTCAGAGGTAACTTGAGCATGAAGTGGGTAACGCTCAAGCACGTGTCTCTGTTGGTTTAATAATATTGAAACTCATTTATTCAAAAACCACTTTAGCCGGGAAACGTCTAATGAATATGATGTATTCCTCTGAAAGTAGCATATTAAAAAGCCTCCCGTACATACAAATATATATATTTCTTCCAGAAAAGGAGTGCATTTGTCCTGAATGCTCAGTTAGCTTTTTCTTTTGCATGTGGGTTGCTGGCTCATCCACATGCCATCTTGTATTCCTTGATAAAAACTGTTTTAATGCAGTGCAGCAAAATACTCCTAGCACACCTAGATTTTTTTTTTCTCTCAAAGATGCATAAACATTGTTTAAAGAGTCATTGTCTAAAATGAATCTTCTCCATACAAAGATCCTTCTCACTTCCTCTGCATCAATGTTCATGAGTAATTTGGGATCTTAAGATGCAGTAGCTGTTTCAGATGAGATCTTGAAGGACAGTTATCAAAGGAGAGCAACAGAGAGAGTGCCAGTGTTACTTCTTGTATCATTTTCAAGTGTTATCTTGGTTTCCTTTTTTTTTTCTCTGCCCATGTGTTGCCAAGTAGATAACTTGGGCAACATGTTTGTCTGTCTCAACAATGCAGAGGTTGATTCCATTATCCTGTCTTAGCCTTACAGTTATCCTCTCTGCTCCATGGCAGTCTCGTGAAGCAGCAATTTCTGTTGACCAAGCGACAAGCGTGTGCTTGGTCTTTTCTAGTGGAAGAACTCTTAGGAGCTACCTGTTTCTCAGCAGGTATTTGAGTGAGGTTGTAGCAGTTTCACCTGCCTTTGTTCGTCCTTGTCACTTGGTTCCCTTTAATAATTCCAGGCACACCCTTTGCTGTTACATCAGCATCTGTATATGATTCATGGATATCAGTGTTTGAAGAAATGTGTCTGCTCCTTTAGTCCACATAAAAACGGGGGTACCGAGGCAGATTCGGCACTCATCGACCCTGCTTACCTGTTTCTGGTGGTGGCTGGGAAGGGATGGAAGAGCAGCGTGCAGTGGTTCTCCCCATCATGCTTTCACATGTGCTAGCACCTCATGAGGCTGGATGTTTTTTTCTGCCCAGCAGTGGTATCAGTGCTCACAATGCCCATCCTTTACATCCTTGTGTATACCCTATACTCTGGAAAACAATTCATGCAAACTTCATGTTAAGACTGCACAGAATCTAACTGCAGCAGAGCTGACTGCCGTAGTTTTGACTGCTAACCTAGCTGGGAAAAAATGTGTATTAGTGAGAGGGTTGCTTATTTGGGAAGGTTTTTATTGATAATGATGCACAGTGTTTAATTGTCCTTAATTTTTGTGTGTGAGAGTTATTGCAGTAGTTTCCTGATGTTGGAGGTAGGATGGTGGTCGCTGAGAGGCAGATAGAGGTTAGGCAAGGGGAGGGGGGAAGAGATTTTAAAAATAGACATTGGTAGCATTTGTTTATTAATGCACGTTTGCATGGGAGGGAACCAGACTGATAGAGTTGTGGGAGAGCACCACATTGTTGAGGGCAATACCCAAGTCATGGGAGAAGAAATTATTCAGTAATCAAGGAGTTTGGGCTTTCCAGTCACATTGTGGTTCTAGTACATAACGATTGGGTCATGAGGTCATTTTATTCACTATTAAGTACTAACTTGGGTGTACATTTTACAGCTGATACAGTTGTCTTTACAGTCGATTCTGTTGTGTAACCTGCGTGCACTACAGCTGGCTTCAACCCACGTCAGGCTGGTAGGATAGGCTTGTGCTGCAGACTAGCAGATAGAGCTGAGTCTGCTGAGTAGCGGAAGGAAGTACAGCGAGCCAGGCTCTGCAGGGCTGACGTGGTACCTAATCTTACCTTAGTTTTAGAGTTCCTGGCAGTGTGTTTTAATGCAGGCTCCATTCAAAGATGTTTATGTGCATTAGGGTACCCACTCGGTTTACTACTTCTACAATAAATATCTCCCGGTTTATGGACATGCTTTGCTTTAGGCAGGAATTGAACCAACTTCTGGATTGTGTTGCAAAAAAACCCTTCTCCAACACTCAAAATTTGATCAATAATGAAAAAGTGAAGTAGATTTCAGTATTGAAAGGTCATTAGAAGAAGCTCCTAGAAAAGATGTCCACTGCTGAACAGCTGAAGGTAGACTCTCAGAGAACAGGTAGGCATGGGACGAAAGGAGTCTGGGTTTGGAAATTCACAGGTAAAGGGATGATGAGAAAGGGAACTGTGCTGGGGAAAAAGTACCGGAGGAGAGTATGTAGGGGGGAAAAAAAAAGATAAAAGGGAGGATTTAAAGAACTCTACAATTAATTCTTTTCAGAAGGGATACAACATAATGACAATAAACTAAACAGAACTGTGAGTATGTAAGTACTGCTGGTTTCTCCTCCCGTAGGAGAAAACGGTCTATATGGTGAGCTAAGGAGAGAGTCAGTCAGACCACACTTAAAACAAAAAGCTCTGGAGCCTGCAAATGAAGCTAGAAAGCCAGCCAGTTGTACACTGTTTTCTGCTGGCTGATCAGCAACATTCTGATACTGTCCAAACAAGTAGGAGAGGCTGCAATCTTGGCTCACCCCAAACAATTACTCGTTGCTCTGATCTGATTATCATGGTAATAGTTTGGCTCGTACACTTCTGAAAACCAGGTGGCTCTTTTCTAGCACAGGTGAAAAATTTCATGTAATTTGGAAAGATAAAGGCAACTGATTTAAATAGTCTAATGAGTGTATATCGTAATGAAAATCTTACTCTAGACACTTCTTTACCGACTGAGCAGTGTGTATTTTCTCTCCTATACAAAGTTGAGGGGAGAGAAAAAAAAAAGAAAAGTATTCTCAAGTAGTACTAATTTTTTTGTACCACTTTCTGTAGACGACCTGATGTTAACTTATTTGTCGTGTGTGAGAACAAGATACAAAGATTTTAAAGACAAAGCTGTTAAGGAAAGTTCTCAGTAACCTCTGTACCCGATCTAGACAGGTTATGGGCTCTGTCAGCATTGTTGATCAGTCCTGAAGAAATTCCAGCTTGCGAAACACCTGAAAGGGCTATCAGGTGGCATAACTTTAAAAGGGTTTTCTGTCAGTCTTCCTGAAATTATTAAGTGCCCTCAAGGGTTTGTAACTGGGTTTTATACGCCGAGTGTTTCCCAGGTTCTCAAAACAAAGTGAGAGCTCAGTAACTCCACATGCTGATGGACAGGGGAGTTGTCCTAATATTTAGCACAGAAGCACAACTGAAAACGTATAATGCAAAATTGTTTAATTTGCGATTGGATAAGCGAAAGTTGTACTTGGAGGACGTGTGGCATATGATCTAAGGCTGTCCCCTCCTGTCCAAGGACTCCTCCCTTGGGGTTTAATCATGAGGCAGAGTGTTTTCACTTGAAGGAGGCCCCAGCTCTGGAACTTGCTTTCCTACTGGATTTGTTGGTTGATTTTTGGCACAACTTGTTTTATCATGTTTGTTTTTCCTGGGAGAGATGCATAGCTAGGTAGAAAGTGAGTATCTCTTAGATAAATTTTATCAGCATTTATCAATTTGGAGGTCTTCAAAAGCCACCTGGACGTGGTCCTGGGCAACCTGCTGTAGGTTGGACCAGGTGACCTCCAGAGGTGCCTTCCAACCTCAGCCATGCTGTGATTCTGTGACTTTTGAGGCTGCTTGACTGCAGTATTTTGCTTTTTCTTAGTATTGTACTAACACTTACTGTGCCTGTTGCATGGAATTTGGGCGTTCTGTTTGCTTTAACCCTCCCAGTAAGCGAGATTTTGCAGCATAAGAGATTTACTGCATGAACTCAGAGCTCTTTCAGAATGAAACAGTGTGTGTGTATGGTGCCAGGTGAGAATCTTCAGGGCTAGAAATGCTCTACAGTCTCCCCAGTCCTCTACCTTCAAGTCTTCCAGCCCTTTGTTTGCTGCGATGTATCTTGCTGAGATGTGATCTCCTCTTTGATTCAGCTTACACTGGCAGTTTACAGGTCAGGAGACGACTGCGTGCTCCTGAAGTGGAGCGTTCAATCCATCCTGCGTTGTCATGACTCAGCGCTGCGTTGTAGAAACACGATTACTACAATCAATGCTTTTGAGCTTAGGGGGTTAAGCCCTGGAAAGTAGCAATTGATTTGGTTGGTCTTTACGGCGGATGAGTGTGTCCTTCCTAGATCTGCATGTCCCACTTGTGTTTACATCTCTTTATGAACACACATCAGCTAAGTTAGTCTGTTAACACCCTTTTAAATGAGCCAAATGATAGTACTCAGCGTTCATTTTTATTTTTTTACACCACTTGTGTTTGTTCTTAAAAAAAAAAAAAAAAGAGGTTATCATGAAGCAAAGTCCATTTTCTCTCCACTTTGAAAAATAACTTGGTTTACTTCTCTAAACTGCAAACAAAAGCCTGGATTGGATTCTAAAACCTTTGAAACAAAAGTCAGTGTTGGGTGTGAGGATGAAGGGATGATTCACGAGTGCCCAGGACGGGAAAGCTGTCTCCTTAGCCTGATACAGTGAGAAAAGCTCATGTATACAGTGATAGAGGTGCCTACCTTGCACCCTCAAATTAAGAGTTACGTTCCTTAAAGTACCTCTTTGTAAAATTAGACTGCTCAGATAACTTCACTGGTGATAGTTTAATGTTTGAGAAAGGGAGTGCTTCAAATGACTGAATTCGTGGTGTCTTCATTTTCATCTGTGCTATATTATTAAGAAGCTACTAATTCAGCTGCTTTTCATCAAAGAGAAAATGCATTTCCTTTATATCTAATTAGGAATATTGCTCTCACGCTGCTTTTATTTGAATTATCTGGGACTTCTAATTTTTCTCCCGATACACTCAAGAGAAGTTACGTATGATTCAGGTTTTGTTCCAGGATTGTTTTGGTATTCAATGTAGAACTGCTTTTTAAGAGGAATGGAAAGTAATGTGAACCTGGTCTTCTGCAGGAGCCTGGTAATGCATGTTTTTCTTGTTTCGCAAGATTGTCACATAGAAGTCTAAGCCACTTTTTAACACTGTTTAGAAAATATAATGAACATGATACAACTTCCTAACTGTTACCCAAGTTGCATGTGTAATAGTGACAGTAGAATTATTCGTTTGCTTAAGCGAGTATTAATGCAATTAAGGAAGTCTTAACTGCAGTCTGGGGGGAGCTCATTTAAGAAAATTAATAGAAACGTTTGGCAATCATTCAAAAACTATAAAATTTGAGCAATTGCCACATAGCTTATGTTAAAATAGGTGAAACCAAGTGATTGGATGAAAAGGCATTATCTCAGTCTTACTGTTGTCGTAAACACAATCGCTTTGTTCTCAACCTGGTCTATAAAACCCAGAAGTCTGAATTCAGTATTGTTCAGGAAAGTTTTGAATCTGTGTACAAAGTGTAAACTCCTGCAGCATTCCTACTAAAGGAAAGTACCTTAAGCAGAAGTTAACTTGATAGATACGATACATGATAAAGTGCTCTGCTGAGTTAGAACTGCCAAGACCAAGCAGAAAATGCATCCCTTATACATGTAAAAGGGTAAAGTAGCCTGAACAACTGGAAGCTATCACTTTAACAGGTACATTCAAATAACCATTTAAAATTTAAAGAATTAAGACACGCAATACTGTGTTTAGTAGAAGAGTTAGTGTTAAGAAATGAGGGTCAAATCTTTCAGTCCATACTTGTGCAAACTCCACCAGGTCCTGCTGAGCTGACTATGAACAAGCTTACCAAAATCTGGCTGTAAGTTATATTCTCCTCTAACAGGAAAATCTCAGTAGAAATTGGGGGAGCTTCCTTCATGTAGTCAATAGTTTGGAAAATGATAAATAACTAAATGCGTAAGTATGGAAGGTGATGGAGCAAATAAACCTGGAAACCATTTCCAAACGTAGAAGTCCAAGACGGTGACTAGGAGCAATCAGCATGGATTTACAAAGGGGAAATGGTCTGACCAACCTGATGACCTTTGATGACAGGTACAAGGCTTGGTGGATGCTCTTTATCTTAAGCAAGGCTTTTGACTCAGTCCTCCACAACATCCTCATTGACAAACTGATGAAGTTAAGGGGACCCCAAGGTGGATTGAAAACTGACTGAAAGGTTGGGCACGAAGAGTTCTGGTCAGTGGCATGAAGTCCAGCTGGAGGCCAGGCACTGATGGTGTACTCCAGGCCTTGATACCGAGGCCAGTACTGTTTAAAACCTTCGTTAATGACCTAGATGATGGGTCAGATGGGACACAGTGCACCTGCCGCAAGTTTGCAGACGATGTAAAGCTGGGAGGAGTGGTTCATACACCAGGTGGGTGTGCTGCCATTCGGAGGGACCTCAACAGGCTGGAGAAATGGGCCAACAGGAACCTCCTGAAGCCCAACAAAGGGAAACGTCAAGTCTTGCACCTAGGGAGGATTAACCCCAGGCACAAATACATCCAGCTGGCTGGAAAGCAGCTTTTCAGAGAAGGCCCTGGGGGTCCTGGTGAACAAGATGCTGTGAAAATGAACGTGAGCCAGTGATGTACGCTTCTGGCAAAGATAACTGACAGCATTCTGCAGAGCATTGGCAGCAGGTCAAGGGATTTTATCCTTCCACGCTCCTCAGCACTGGTGAGATATCTGAGTGCTGGGTCCGGTTCCGGGCTCTCCAATAAAAAGGAGACATGGATGTACTGGAGTAAGTCCCAAGAAGGACCTTGAAGATGATGGAATGAAGCATCTGCTGATGGGAGGCTGAGGGAACTGGGACTGTGCAGCCTGGAAAAGAACCAGATCCTTAGTGTGGTGTCTAGGGACAGGATAAGAGGCAATGGGCACAAATGAAAGACAGGAAAAGCCATTTATGCGTAAGAAAAAACATATATAGCAAAGATGGTGAACCACTGGAACAGCAGGTGTCCCACAGAGCGTTGTGGAGCTTCGTCTTTGGAGATGCTCAAAATCCAAAAGGCACATGGTCTTGGACAGCCTGCTGTAGCTGACCTGAGCAGGGCACTTGGACTGGATGATCCCAAGGAGTCCCTCCCACCCTCAACCATTCTGTGATTGTCATCTCTTTCCTCTTTAGCAATGTCACTATAAATTGCACCCCTTTTTTTTTTTTAATGCAATTTCAATCTTGGAGCATCTGAAAACATATTGATCACTTCACAGAAAAGGTAGTGTGTTGGTCGCAGGTCTGAAGAGCAATCTTTTATTGGCTTTTTGTATGTTTTATGGGCTTTAAAACCAGCCCGTGTTTCTCTGTGCAATGCTGCAGTCTGGCTCCATTCTTGCATGTGTGTTTAGTCATACAGAGTGTTAAAAGAAGGCAGTGTTTCTGTATTAAATAAATAATTTAAAATCAGGAATTTAAAATCAACAATAGATATGGTAAAAGAGAAAATGCATAACCCGCTCTATCCCTCTCTTTCAGTCATGGCCTGTGTATGAAGAGGTGTACAGCAAAATGATTGAACTTGCAGCCTTTTTAGACCTGCCTCGTTTTCCAGATATAACAGAGAGCTGCTTTCTCCATCCAGACACGTTGTGCATGAAGTACTTGATGGAAGTTAATTTACCTGGTAAATATTTTCCCAAACTGATAAAATTTTTCTTTGGTTTATTAAACCCCAGCAAAAAACAAAAAACAAAAACCTTGAATCACTACTTTAAAAGCTCCTCCTCTTTTTCTTCTAATTTATACATGTTTAAGCTTGAACTGAAAGATCATTTCTGTAGAAAACACCTTCATCAAACATTTAAAGTAGGTATTGAAGGCCCAGATATGCAGGGGCGCTCCGGTGCTGACTCTCAGCCTGTTGAGTGGACACTTCATTTTAGACCTTTCAGTATCCGTGTGAGCTGAGAGGCACTACTGGAAGTCACGTGGCTTATTCACTTCAGATAAAAGATGCATGAAGTCAGGACCTGATTGCTTAGCACTGAAAGGAATTGTCATATGTAAAGTTGAATATATATTCTATAACGTTGCATAATAACATTAATGTTAGTATTAACAAGGGATGCTGGGTGACAGATCAACCTGTCTTGTTTATTTCTGATTTAGTTTTGAAATAATTTATTGCATAAATATGAAATTTTTGCTTATTCTAAAGTTCAGTCTTGAATATGGAACTACCAAAGAAAAACTGATGAGTCCTAGTGTATGACCTGTGTCTGCTGGGTTACCGTACTTCTGTCAAATACTGCTGGCTCTGGAGATGACTTCTGTGGGGAAATAGTCTATAAATTATTTTTTTCCCCTCAAAACATTCCAGAAATTAATAGTTCTTTTTGTTTGTTTGTTAGTTTTTTTTAATCTTATATTGCAGTTAATTACATTGAATAAAACTACTTTATGTTTCCATATACTGACAGCCAATGAAAAAAAGACAACAAAAAGATTTATGGCTGAAATGCCAGAGTAAAAATTCTGCTTTTGTTCTTTTACACCTGTGTTGCACTGGAGCCTATAGAGGCTCACTTATTTTTCACGTTATGAAGTGTCAGTTGAGTCAAAGAAAAGCTAGAAATTAGGCATCTTCAGGTTTATTACAGAGAAATGTAAAGCTAAATACCCTTTGAAAGTTACTATAAGAGCAGAATATATTGTCTTTCACCCTTTCCTTGCAACTGAACTTTTTATCATGTAGAAGTATCTATTTATGTATTTATTTATTTATTGTTTTTATATTTATATTTTATTTATATTTTTGTTTATTGAAAAAAGACTACTGTTGCTTCCTAAACTCTTAAAGTGAATTGGCAGTGCCTCTTAGGACATTGAATAATAATGAAAATGTGGTTTAAAGTATCTAAAAGACAAGAAAGTATACTGGCAGTATTTGTAAGAAAATTTGTTTGGAAAATGCTTTTACGCTTCTCAGATTTTATTTAATTTTTACTGTTATGTACGAGAGGATTAAAAATTCGTTTATGTTGAACTCTGTAAGGAGCAAGAGAATAGAGAGTAGAGCTGGATTAAGGTTGTACTTAGTCATACATTGCTAACCTTTGTGGAATCTGACGGTGATGTAACCGACACCCGTATTTCTTGCTGAGCAGGAAGGGTGAGAAATTTGGGGGATTTGTATCTGTGAAAAATAAGCATGAAGTAATAAGAGGCTGGCTGGATATCCTACTGCTGCTTTTGGAGCTGCAGTTGTGTAGGTTTGACATAAGCCACACTAGCGGGTGCAATTAGCCTTTACGGCGTAATGCCAGTTTTAACCTAAACTGCCCGTTTTAGCTTCAGCTGGGAGCGTTCCCCAGCCTGCTGCTGAGCCCAGCTAGCCCCTGCTTCTCTTAGCACTGCCACAGTCTGGCCCCAGCCCTACATTTCTTTTCGGTTGATAGACAGGAAAAATGTTTCTGACAAGTTTTTGGCTTTCGGGGTTTTTTGAAACGAGAGTTCAACTGTATTTATATTCTGCATGTGGATCCAAGAGTGCTTTCCTGGAACAATGTTCAGGATGATATAACAACATCTTTTGAATAACATTAAAAAAAAAAAAAGTTTGTTTTTTTTTTGTGTCATTTTTTCCTTATATTTACAATAAAGATTACCCACTGTATATAAAAATATCCAAAAATGCTTTTCAGCCTGAAAAATGGCCAGTTGGTCCAAAAAATGTAAGCATCATTTTCTTCTAATGACCAATATAGTTGCACTGTAAAAGTCTTTTAGCTTGTCTCAACGTACTTGTATTTTTATCTTTATTTATATTAATTAGATGAATTGCATAATTGGACTTGTCGAGTGGTGAAAAAGATTGGTTTCGGAGAAGTGGATTTCCTGACTCTCACACCTGGAAATAAATCAACAAGAAAAGTGAAATACGATGTCCTTGCTGCAGCAATAATTGTAGTAGTTCTGAAATTATTGTTTCTATTAGATGATCACTATGAATGGTAAGTATACAAGCAAATCTCTAACGAAGACCAAACTTTAAAATGGTGCAAATGACTATCTTGGATTGCACTTTCTTTAGTAATATTTGATTTATAGTATTTTAATTTTGATTAAGTTCAGTAGCATAAAACATGAGCTCAAAGGCATTTTAGCAATGAATGTTTCTTATTTTTACAAATCAACAGTTTGAAACCTGGAATGAAAATTAGGGTGTAATTTTTGTCAGTTGTATTTGAAATTCACATGAAAAGTTCACTATTTGCGGCTATAAAATGGTCTTTTTTCCCCCAGGTTACTTTCAGACTTTGCTGCAGAAAGAAATAAAAATAACAAAGAAGGTATGTAAATATTCCAGTAGAAGCAGTCGTGATTTTGTAAATGAAATAACTTTGTAATCAGGCTTAGAAAGACTTAATCCTATTGATCATTGAAGTGTCTTTTTGCCTTTTATTCTTTTCAGAAAGTTCTTTATTTAAAGAAAACACAGTCTTGTTCACGTAAAATTGTCTTGGCTTCCTCACGTAATTTTTACTGTCCCGGATAAGGAATTTTGTACGCGTTTTAGTGGATACCTTTCTTCTTTTCCATGTTTGCCTCTCGTTTTAGAATGTTCTGCATGTTAGGCGAAGGTGAATGGTTATACCGTAAAGAGGGAATGCACTTTGATCATAAATAGCAGATACTTATTAGGGGCATCAAACCACATTTATGATACAATCCAAACTTGTTTAGTCTTGTTAAATAAAATGTCTTAGTGTGTAACATATTTGAGATGTAATCTGTTTTCTTCCAAATAATCCTGAGAGAGTGTGGAAAAGCTAGGAGCAATTAAGATAGAAAAGATAATGGTGTGAACATGGTTCTTTGAGGGCAGAAAGACCAAATCAGAGATTAGAAATCCTCAGGAAGATTCTCCATGGCCTTATCCAGATCACAGTTGAAGATAAGATCAAAGATGTGTTACGGTGATTTATGTTTTAAGCCTTCCATCCGGTTTTGGGTTCGTTTTTACCCTTCTGTTACTTTCTAAAAAAATTAAGTCAATAACAGAAATCAGTGTGAGCCAGGCATGAACACAATTACTGCTGTATGTAGAGAAGTTATTACTCTCAACTAAAACCTGTAATCCTCATTTTTAAGTGGATATGCAAACTTATTTGGGATCTTAGTTTTTCAATTTCATTTCCATTGAAAACTTGGAGTACGTAATAGTGACAGGAGTAGAAGTTGCACAACTGCTTACGAGCCCAGGCTCAAAGCCATTAATGTCTTAATAGGGTTTCTACCTTATTAACCAGTCTCGTTGCCTTTGGGAATTAACAGCTCATTCTTTGCCCACTTTTTTTTTTTTCCTTTGAAATCTGCTGGTACAAAACGATCCATATACTGTGTTGTGTTGTCCCTGTACTTCAGACGTTGGAGTGACAGTGAGCAGCCGACGTGAGAGTTTTCTGTTCAGGCACCGATCAGTGCCAGAGCTCAAAACTGCCTCTGGCACTTTCCCAAAGTTAGCGTACTGAAATGAATAATGGCTAATACTGACTTGTAAAGATTCGGTGTATGTGAACTTCATTTTCTATTTAACTATCCTCTCTCTAGTCTTTTTTTTTTTTTTTTTTCCCAGCTCCTGTATTTTTTAAAGACAGACTGGGAGCTGTGCAGTAGATAGTTGTAGCTACCTAGCGTGTATTTGTGTGTCTATGTTCTGTGAACTGCACACATACACACTATTGTTTATGTTCAAAAAAAAAGTGATTAAGACACGTGTATATATGTATGTGTGTATCGCAGAGCTGTATGTTTTCCAGTTGACTCAGCTGTGTGAACGTAGGACTAGCACTACCAGCCAGGTACACGGTTACTGTAGCCTGGCGTCATGTCTCTGGCAGTGAGTTTGCTTGTGACAGATGCTTAATAATTTGTATTAAGGTAAATGTAAATATTTTTTTTCTTCCCCTGGACTGCCCTCTCAGCACTGTCTGCATTGAGGATTTCATAAAAGAAATTGTATCCACACCTTTGAATTTTAAGAAGTACTGAAGGATCTTTCTTCCTTCATTTGTCTGTTGCTTTTGGAGTCCATCTATAGTTCTAGCTTTAAAGACATCTTGTGGCAGGATAACTCAAATACCAAAAAACACAGATAATACAAAACATACAGAAGTTTGATCATAAGAACAGTATAGTCACCCTCAAAACAGTTCAAACAGCTAGCTGGCAGAGCTAAGCATGATGCAAGCATCAGTGCAGTGCAGCTGGGGTAATGGGGAAATGCAAAGCTTGGTTAATTCACAATGCAGATAATACACCCACGAGTAATAAGAGATGGTTATATTTTAATTGTGCTCTACACTGTAGTTCTGTTTGCAGTGCTTATTGTTACTGTACCCTGTTGATCTACTTCAGTCCTATGCCTCTTCGGAGCATCAATGATAAATGTGCTGCTGGACTGCCTTATGCCTTAGTATTTTTGCATGTGCTGGTAAATATGTGTTCATATATCAGTGAGTGAGAATCCTGTGCTTAAAAATATGGGACGGTGATATAAAGTGTATAAAATTGGCTAGCTTATCCTTCCTGCCTTGCAGTGTCTCATGAGCAATAGGATAGACAGTGGGGACTTGATGACACTGTTTCAAATCTTATATCTGAGCTTCGGAAATTATTTATTTAAACCTAGGCTTGACCTACAGTTTCATTAATTCCTTGAAACCAACATTCAAACAGACAAAGGCCAGTCTGTGTTGTGGAGATCTAGTTTGTTGGTAGAGAGGAGGTAGCATTTAGGCTTAGCCTTCAGAAAGGAGGGAAAAGGTTTGAATTGTGCTAAATGTATGAAAACTATTTGAGCAAAGGCACTTCTTCACACTTGTTATGCTGTTCATTTCCTGAATTTCTGCTTCTCATTTCTCTTTCTTACAGAGACGTTGGCTTAAGTACGTTTTCTATAAGCACATAGAGTTTAGGATAGGTTTGCATACAGATGGAAGATACAGGGCATAACTGCATGGAGACCACATTCTGCGTGTCACGTGTTTCTTTTACTTCTTCACAACCTAAAATGTGAATGTTTTATTCAGGTGGTCCATATTTTGAGTTCAAAAAGTGGTACAAAGTTATAAAATGTTCCTTGGATGCGGAGCAAAAAAAACTGGATGAAGAAAGAGCCAAGTAAGAGGTTTTTAAGTACTTAATACTACTAGTAATATTTTTAAGGTAGACAGTTTTAAGTGAAATCCCCACCTCTCCAGAAGTTGAAAAGGTTTGGAATTTGCTCCCTATTTCCATCCAGCCAGCTTGGGTGAATAAAGCAATTAAATCCCTATCTTAATTTTCTATTTACACTCATCAAGTTTATCCAACATATTAATTAAATGCACACTTTTTGTGACAAGTAGCTTATACAACTGAACAATTAGCTGATTACAGTAAATCTTACATGCATCTGGTTATCTACTAAAAAGAAAGGCTTCTTGTATGTGTTGGAGGGACTAGATTTAGTGGTGCTAACCATTAGATTATTTTGTTTTTATTTTAATAGCTCTAGCAGTATTTTAAGAAATTGCCATTCTTTTACATGTTTGCTCAAGCCTTTTTTTTCCTAACAACTTCTGTTTCTCTTACTGTAGGTATCTGTGGAGATGTGAAAAGCCATTGTTTTATTCGGTCAAGAAGAAATCCAAAGTTCTTAGGAGAAGACGTGAGTAAATTCTGCCTCTTTCCATCAGCACAGAAATGTGCTCCAAGTTTTCCTATCACAGAAAATCTGCAACCCTGACTGTGATAACATTTACATCTTAAAATACTTTCCCTTCTTTCTTTCATCTCCAGGTAAAATTAACGTAGTGCTATTTTACAACTCATGGCTGGAATTCTTCAATCAGACGTTTTCCTCCTGCTTAATTGAAACTCCTTTTGCCAGTCTTCCCTTTGCCAGTCTTCCTAATGACCTATTTAATGTAATCTCAGAATGAGTACTGTGTCCTCATCACACTGATTTGTCAGCTGCCTTTGTATAACTGTGCTCTTCATCAATTTTTGTTGCTCTCCCATGGTTTTTCTAGCCCTTCTCTTTACTTCTTCATATTCTTCCCCCAGTATGTCCTTTGGTCGACCCTGCCTGTCCATCTTCTCTCTCTGTTATTTTTGCAGTCTTCTACAAAAATACGAGGAGCCTTTTTTGTCTGAACATGACTTTACTTGAATGGCTAGCTGTATATGGTCAGAACGAAGGTCCATCCATTTTATCTTAGTAGTTGTAGAAGTACCTCTAAGAATTTATTGTGACTTACTTTTCTATTAAAAACAGACAAACAAAAGAAAAGCAACAAAAATCACAGTCATCGGTTAGGAGAACCAGAATTTTATTCAATTACATAAAACATGAAGTTCCTCATTCTACATTTAATAGTAGTAAGCAGCAGGTATTTGGAGAGAGACGTTAAGTGTGCCAAGTGATGTTTTTCCCTTTATATGCTCTTCCAGTCTCATGAAGTGACTGGTTCAGGGGCTTGTAAGCACGTTGTATAGCCCTATTTGGTTTGAATAGCTTGTGTTGGACTTCCTGTGCAAGAATGCATTTGGTTTTTATTCATGTTTTCACGCTTCACAATTCTGTAGGGGTTATCCTGCAGTTGAGTCACCTTCTGTGGAAAAACATGTTTAGCTTTATTCCAAGTTGATAGTTTCCTCAGATGCCCTGTACTTCCCGTGTTTGTAAGAAAAAGTGAAAAAAATATTCATTGTTTATTATTTCTGTGCCACTCTGGATTCCCCATCTGGTTCTGTTTCTCTTTGAGCTACATGGATTACTGAGCTTTACCACTGACTACTGAGCTTTACACTGACTACTGCAGGCAGACTCTCCCATAGTGCTATTTTGACTGGGCAAGATTCATCGTAAAACAATGTTAAATAGCAGAGATGATGAATACCTAAATACCTATGCAGAGAGTGCTCTAGAACTGTCCTTCTGCTGGTGTTAAACATTTTGTACTTTTGGCTGGTTATTTCTGGACAGATTGCATGTTTCTTGTTCTGAAAGTTTCCTTTACCTGTAGCAGTTTTTTACCCTTCTGGCATTTAGCATATACTTGTATGTCAGGTATAGGTTTCAAAAATGTTCATTTTTTTTCTTTTTTTGTCTTTTCTTTTTTTCTTTTTTTTTTTTTTTTTTTTTTGGGGGGGGGTTCGGGGGGGTTGGTAGTGGATGGTGGTGGTGGTTGATTTTAGGAAAGCTTTTCTTTTGTCTTGCAAGATAAGCCTCCCATTCCTTGAATCACTTTAGGATATCTTTCCTGCCTTTTTCCAATTTACGAATGAGTTTACTCAGATACAGATCATAAAAAGAACCTGGAGTTCCAACAACAGTGTTTTTTAGCTGGCTTGTTATCCTAGGGAAACAAAGGGTTGTTTGGTCATGTTGTGTGTGCTGATCTATCATCAAAACATCTTTTCCTCTGTCCATCAGCCTCAGTAAAGTATGAAAGTTTGTCATTCTCACGTGCATTTGACGGGGTTTAGAAATTTCAAAGTTGTTCCTGTGGGCTTCTGAAAGGGTAGGTAGGGAGAAGAGAGAGACCCCATAAAATGCTCTCACTAAGAGGAAGAAACATTTTGATGTGATTTTTTTTTTTCTTACACCATATATTAGATTTTTTTCTGAGTATTTCACAAGTAGTGGAGAAAGGTGGTGTGTCTTTTTTATTATTATTTATTTTATTTCCAGTTGAAATCTACACTATGAAAAGTGTAACCTTAAATCCATATGTGTATGAAGCCAGGTTTCCTTAATTCTGGTACACAAGAAGCTATTCAATAAATCTTATCCAGTCCAAGTGATAGCATATGACCAGGTAAATACAGTGAAAGGCATCCTGGCATATGTGTTTTGTAAGAGTAATAGTATCAGCAGTATCAAATGGATTTTACTGGCTTTACCTGGGGAATGCTTTTGGAAGACCCTCATACTATTATCATTAGGTATGAAGAACACGACATTTCGAATCGTCTTTCAAAACCTTTTTCTAAAGCATATGGCAGAGTTGAATTTTAAATGCAATGGAGGAAAGAACAATAGAGCCCTAAGCTTTCTCAGTATTCCTTGTAGAGGTTTAAAATAAAATTAAAAAAAAAAAAGGTACAAATACCCCTATTTTATTCCTTTTTAAATCGCCTCTAAAGGGTACTCCAACACTTAATACTTTTGCTTTTTTTTTTCCCTTGTTTGTTTCTATTTGTACAGAGATGGTTGTGAACTTGCAAAATCAGTTTGGCAAGCTGTCTGGTTCAGTGCGACCTGCTGAAAGGCCAAATCCTTCAAGTTTTCAGTTAAGTTGGTCTGAAGAAAACACAGATGGAACTTGTTTTCATGGGCATAGCCTGAAGGGAATTTTGCAAGAAAAAAACGGTTTACTTACAACCATCAACCCTGACTATTGGCTGTGCACAACTAGACTATGTCCTGAAAAGTAAGTATTCAAATTTTCCTTAAATACCTTTTGGAAAAATCTCCTGACAGGAAAGTACCATGTGTGTATATACATATATCTATATTTTTTTCTTTCCAAATGACGAATATGGGGTGTGTATACAACTATGTCTTCACATATATTTAAAATCATTTGTAGAAAGGGGTGTGTGCGGAAGGGTTAGTCTTGGATTGAGAGTAGACATTGTAATATGAAGAGTGATCAAAGCGAGCTTTTGAGAAGAGAGGAGATGAGACAAAATCAACAAGTAGAGTCACATGGCAAGAGTAGCAGCTAGATAGAAATATTCACCACGCTTCCGTCTTTGTAGTATTTTAGAAACTATTGCACCACCGCTCTTAAGAGAATGGGAAAGCTTCCATTCCTCTCTCCTCTGAGCCCCAAAAAGCATGGAAAATAGTGTTTCTAAATCACTCTCTTGCCTTTTTTTTTTTCTTTGGTGGTCTTAATAAAAACTTCATGTTAAAATTAGCACTCAGAGTTCAAATAAATAGCTAGTTAATGCCTTCAAAATATACCTAAAAATAAAATGACTGGGAATGAAGAGGACTTGATCACTACTTCCTCTAAGCTGTTTTTGCAAGCAGATTGGAAAAGTAAAGTAAGAAATCTGGGAAAAGGAAACGTCTTGTGCTTATTATTAAAAATGTTTAATGTCCGTCTTTACTAGAGAACTGTCCCCAAATCCTGACTTCACAAATTAAAGGGAATTTATTTATTTATTTGTTCAACTAAGGGTATATCAGAACAATGATGCTATTTGTTAGTATAGTCATTTACTTTAATTCTCCTTGCTCTTTAGGTCCTTTATAGCCCAGTTTAGCCAGCCTTGTGCAAGGTTATATGAATATTTCACTGTCTGCCTGGTTTGTGTCACACTTCTCACTCGTCCTTTAATACCTTCCACTTGTGTAAAATTCTGCAAAAACTTGGGGGGGGACGACTCTACTTGGTGGGTACAGGCAGAGAGCCAGGGCAGGCCAGTGACAGAGAGCAAAGGACCTGCCAAGAGAATGCAGGAGTTCATAGCATTACTCCAAGGAGCAGGAAATATCTAAAATAATGCTTCTCCTGAGCTCCCTTGGTGTTGTAGATAAGGCTTCTGGTTTGTATGCCAGGTTTTGGTTCTGCCATTGGTCATACCATGAAATCCTAATCCAGAAGACCACTGTATGGTGGATATCACTGGGGAAGAAGAAAAAAGAACTTTGCAGATGGATTCTCCTGAATTTCTCATGTGTGCAATGTGGGGTTTTGTGTGTTTTTGGTTTTTTTTTTTTGGAAAGGAGGTTGGGTACATTAATGTGAAATGAGTTTTCATTTGTGTGTTGTTGAATGTGTGTTGAACATCTTAAATCTTTATCTGATATACACTTCTAAATGTCATGCTAAAGAGAGCAATAGGCCCTACAAAATCTTAGCGATACATTTCTGATTTTTAAAACATTAAATATTCCCCTTGAAAATAACTGGCTTTTACCTGTATGCCGTCTTTTCTTTTAGCGGATTTATTTGCTTATCTTTATTTTCCTTTTCACATTGCCTTTCACATATCCACCGTGACAGAAATGGGTTGGAATAATGTAAACACAGTGTTATATTACAAGAGCTTTGGTTGTATGGATTCATTCTTTTGTATGAATAAGAAGCTTTTTTGGGGGGCCTTTTTTTTTTTTAAGGGAGGAGAGGTAATAATCCTTTTTGCCACAAATTTGCGTAAATCTTATATACACACAGAATGAGTGGATATTTCGGTGTATGTTTGCGTGAATAATCTTTTCATGCAAAGTCTGTTTTTAAGCCTGCATTTTCATATGTAATGTATTAAAATGTTAATGGCAAACTGTCATAGCTTTCATAAAGCAAGATTTGAATTTAAATTCTTACCGGTTAAATTTCCCATTATATCATTTGCAATGCAAGTAGTTAATTATACACCTGACACTTAGTTAACTTTGGAAAATAACATCTACTCCCTCAGATATGGGGTTTTATCCTATGCAAGTGTGTGTATGTATAAGAGAACGAAAAACAAAGATACGAATTCTCTAAAAATCAGCGTGGTCTGACTGGGACTGCTGGAATGCTTTAGCTGTAGGACTAAAGTGTGATTCCAGCATGGGCAAAGCTGAGGGCGGTAAACTGATTGGTAAAATGTTCTTTTCATTTTCTTATATTTTAGAGGTTTATTTTTTAAGCTGAATTCTAAAGTAATTGGGTATATGACTATTTTGAGATGATATATGATAAAGTATTACGTGTGAGAAGCGTTGAGAAAGATAGATAGGCTTTTCCCTTATTACATCTAAATTTAAAATCCCTTGGAAATTTTTTAGCTCTTTAGAGGTGCTCTTAGTGTAAATAGCACAGAAAGAACACAAAATGGAGCAAAAGTGTGTGTGTGCATGTCTGTTGTCTTTAGGGACTCTTGTGAAAAGTGTAACTCCAGTTAGTGGAGCAGGTGCTTTACAGTATTGATGGATTCTCAGCACGTTTTGCCTAAGAACATACAGCATCATTCCCCTCCACCCCCATTAGAAAATGAGCTCTGACAACTGAATTGCCCTCAAGAATTGTAAGTGCTGAAACTTGGGGTTAAGACGAGGGTGTCACAAAATGTTTAAATTTATATTAGCCAAAAAATGCAGATTTGGTTCAACCAACACCACTTATAAGTGACGCTTGAATTTAGCAAAGCTTTGGGTGGGGTTGTGGAGCCAGCTGGTTCCTTCTGACACTGCTGAAATGAAAAGTTTAAAACCAGCTTTTGTAAGAGGTCGCTGGCAGCTTTTGGGCAGCATGAGGACAGAATCTGTCGGGCAGACCATGGGACCCACGGTGAGAGAGACCTGGTTTCAGATTTCCAATCTGCCAAGCTTCGGGAGGATTTAAACAAAGACTTTGTTCCCCGAAGTGTGACTTTCATGGTACTCCAGGACGGGTCTATCTGTTCCTCCAGTTTGAGGTAAAATGTAAATATTTTTTTGGGCCAGAGGGAGCGAGCAAATGACTCTATAGTCTAGTAATTAGCACGCTTGCCCATAAAAATTGGGACAGACAGGTTCCAGTCCTTGTTCTGGTGAATATTTAAGACCGCTGCTCTGAATCAGACAGAGGGGAAATTTAAACTCTGCTTCTCCACGTCCCAGGGCAACACGTAGTAAACCGGAGGCTGCATAGGATTTATACAGCTAATAGCACCTGAATCCTCGTGTGAATGTAAAGTGTTGGGTTTTTTTAATTGAAGCAGCTGATTTTATGCTACTTTAAACTCTCTGTTCTTAATAAAAGCAAATCTGGGCTTAACAGGTTATTTTTCCAGCCTAAATTGCTGAACCAAGCAATAGTGATGCAATTGAACTATCTACGCTGTGCGTCCTCCGTCATCTTTGGTTGGGTGTGTTTGGTGCTTCTTACTAGCAAGTCCAGTCTGCTGTTTTCATTACACACTTCAGCAGTGAAACTCCTCATTTCCCTTAAAATTGTTGCCACAACGGCTACAAAATAATTAAGCAGAAGGCTGCTATAGCACTAATTACTTTTTGTCAACAGGGCCAATGTTATGCTCCAGTGCTTCCTATATTACTCGAGTGACGTGAGCTTAGCTTTCCTCTCATGTTTTTAGGCGGGTATTCCATTTTTAGCACACAAAGGCAGCGGACAAGAACTGGATGGGTTACCGTTGCATGGCATAGTGGCAGCAAGAGGAGAGGGGACCGTAGGGAGATCGGTGCAAATAGGAAGAGAAAAAAAGAGCTTGGGGTTTCTGCACTGGATGGTCTTGGCAGTTTTAAAACTAGGTTGAGGTAGCCCAGTTCACACTTCGCTACATGTGCTGAATGCTGGTAAAAAGAGCACTGGTTCAACGTCATGCTGAAAGGCAAAAAACGCATTTCTTGTCTGGTGCGGGATGATCCTAATTCATAGGGCAAGAAGCTATGCATGTTTTTACTTCTTAATGCTTCTGTACCATCTCTGACATATCTTGGGCCAGTCCTCTAAGTTTCTTCTGGACAGAACTGACATTGTAGACAAGAATTGTGACTTAGGCAGTTGATAAGATGTTGGAATTTTCCTCTAAGTAGAATTTGATATATTTCCTTTCTTTCTTTTCAGATTGTGTGGTCATCTGGCTCACTACAAAGAAGTGGACTTTCCCCAGAGTTACCATTTTGTGCTAAGGCTATTCTCCTTTCTTCTGAGGATACAGCCCTCTTATATCCATGAAGAGGTGTGTGTGATAGAACACAAACTTTTTAATAAAAAACTCTCTAAAAAGCCAAAATACAACACAGGCTTAAGGAAGTAAAGAGACCTAAATATAATAGTATTAAAGCTGTGTGAATTGGTTTGATCCCGAACCGGGGTATCACATCTACACTACCGATGTTCCTGTTTCCTGCATAGAAACCTGTTAAGGTCGTAGTGCTGAGCTCTGCCACTGCACTGCGGCTGTAGTGTCACTTCAACGGTAATTTAAGTCAGTCACTGGTTTCCAACTGGGAGAGTTACCAAGGAAACTGTTTACCAGGATTTCCTCACTTTGCAACAGAGCCAACAGGAAGCTATGAAATTGCCATTTTTTCCACATAATTTTACATGCTTCAAGTGTACTGGACAGCACGTTGGCATCTAATTGCATTGTAAGATTTTGCAATTAAAATGCTACTCTTTTTTTTTACCGACTTGTATGACAGCAAATATATTTCTAGGAAGTAATGTTTACTTTGTTTTGAAATAGCGTGTTAACAAATAAAAGGAGCGGGTGGTTGATGTTTTCACTGCAGTGAGTTGTTTAGTCTTTGTTCCTAAATGGTCTGTTCTGCAGCGATTCTGGCACTGCTTTCAACATTTCTTTGCATCCTGAGTATCTCCCAGTCTCTTGCTGTGCCTGAGCCTCTCATTCAAGCTAACGCCTTTTGGGTCCGTGTTCCACTCCAGGCTTCACAGCTTTTGCAGCTGCTTTTATGCCTGGAACTCCCCATCCTTTTTCTTGTACAGCAGTAGCTGCCAGGTCCTCCCGTCATTCTTCTTTTGCAATGCTACTCTCTTTTGAGCCGCACTTCATTTCTTCTGATCACTTTATAATGCAGCAGCTTGTGCCTCAGCCATTCTACCCGTTTCTCATGCTCAATCTTATTTATGCACTGTGTTTTCCAACTATCCCAGACAATGTGTAAATGAAGTTGGGTGCTACGACGACATTAAAGACACCATAACATATACATATGTTGAACAGAGATATGCTGAGTAGATACACAGCTGAATAATGCTGCCTTCAGTTGAACGAAACAAAATTCCTTAACTCCATCTGTCAGCACAAAGTACCAAAGTTGCCAAATATACTTGATCAATCACAAAATCACCAGCTGATCCCAGGCGGTATCGTGGACAAGAAAAATGCTGTCTGCAGACTTTTTTTAAAATTTTGTTTTATTTTAGTAATAGCTTCCTTCCTGAGCAAGGCTTGGGCTTCAGTGAGATGTAATCCGAGAAGGTAATCAGCTCAGTGAGTAGCCTAAGTGTGATGGAAGGGTTTCAAATTTGTTGCAGTTCAATCTGTGAAACTGTTGTCTAAGAACTGGGGAGCAGGTGAATGAATGAATGATAGGAGAGGAGACGTGCTGCCCTACCCACCTGAAGCAAAGCGATAAAGCAGTATTTCAAGCACAGGTAGAGCAGACAGGAATGTGTGGAAGGGAGGGCGGGCAGGCTATTAAAAGTAAGTTGTAAGAGTTATTTGGAAATGCTGGCAAGCCATGAAAGCTTCACTGGCTCAGTAGAGTAGAGCATGGTGTCCTGATTAGAGGTGACAGAAAAGATGATACCATTTAGGTGAAAGTTTTTACTTTTTTAGACATTTTAGGCAGTTCTTGTAGAACGGATTTAGAGCCGTGGTCCCATAAAGTGACCGTGACGTGCAGATGACAAAGTATGCTTTTAGCAACACGAAGCTAACCCGTGTTTGGTGGGGGAAAGAGTACAGGCTGAGTTGTTACCTGTAGTTTGTGTTAAATATTTCCTAAGCGATAGAGTTCAGAGCGTATTGCCATGTTGTGCTAGCTACCTCAAGACTTTGGACGTCTCTTGAACTGATAATTACACTAATGGAGTCAGAATGTACCAATTTGAATCAGATCTCATGTTTTTATTTTAAAATTAGCTGTTATTTATTATACTTAACCTCACCTGAGCGAATTACTGAAGTTTGTAAATATTTAGAAAAATTATTCTTTGTTCTTGTTCTGGGTCTATTTGTGTCAGTTAAAAATTGACGGAAATGTGAAAGCATTAACAACGTGTATTAGCAGTGTTTCCTCAAACTCCTGAAAGTATCCCATTCGTTATACTATAGTATTTGCTAAAGTTCTGAATTACCTATCTAAAAGACACTTTATATACATAAAGGCTTAATTTAATTCAGAAGTCTTAATTTGAAAGACTTGTGCACTTCTTAATTATAGGTACACCTTTCTTTTAAAACTACTGTAGTAGTAAAATCTCAGCTTCATAAATTAAAAATACCGTACTCATTGTTACATTGTTACAAATGTAACAAAGCTCCCTTGGATGTTAGAATAAATTAAAGTTGTACTTTAATAAACTGGAATAAAGCTTGCAATTAATCATCAACAGCCATGTGCCTTCTGGACACATAGGTGAAGAGGCAGATTTAAGAGAAAAGGGTGTGCCTCTGAAATACTTAATGGTAGTTCAATCCAGCTTAATCAATCGGCACTTACGCTCGAGTAGTGATGTTTAAGAAGCTGATGAGCCACCATGAGAGTGCCTTATCTTCAGCGGAGTGTAGCCGAGCTCTCCGGGGACAACTGCTTGGAGTCCAGTTAATATGAGCCCGAGGCGGAGCTGTGCTGGTTGAGCAGACGGCTGAAGGGCAGGGTGTCTGCCGCAGCCCAGCAGTTCCCACCACCTCTTCTATCTGCTTTCACCTTGCAGCTCCTTCCGGTAACTGTTTGCTGAAAACGGCCAAGGAAAGCTCAGCTTTCTGATACGGGCCTTTTTGTACTTCTCCCGGGGGAAATTCAAGTCTCCAAGCAAGGTTAAAACGAAGTGCTTTTTTAGATTGAAATGTTAAATATGTATTGAGAAGATTTTGAATAGCTGAATAATTACTAACTTAGACAATAGCGTATCAGTTATTCTGAGACCTTGATGTGCCTTCTAAAGTGAATTTATTTTTTTCCCAGTTTGTGTATTATACTTTAACATGCTGTTTTTTCTATCAAGAGTACAAATGTAACCTTACTTTATGAATTTTCTTCAATAATGCAACCTTTCTATTGATTCCTTGGAGAAATATGATAGGCGTCTAATTTTCTTTGAAAGTTAGTCTCCAACAGAATTGGAATTTTACTGTCTTTTCAGTGCCTCGGTGTGTTTGCATTCTCAATATCAACTTAGTCTGCCACGTACTTTTTTCTTTTCAAATTTTTTATAATTTTCCAGGCATGAAGGAGAGGTGTTTGGCTTTCTCCTTAACCACTTGCATTGAGCGAGGGCTCTGAGCCTGATTTAACAAGAGAAATGAGAATCAGCAAGGTTACACGCCTGTAAGCAATGCTAGTTCAATATATTGTCAGTAGTGTGTTGTATGGGCCTCACTGTAATTACGTCTTTCCTAGGCTATTATTTGGACGTCCCCTGAAACAATGGTGTTAAGGAGATTTGGGAAAGCTTCGTGCAGCGTTGCAGGCAACGCAGTGAAAACTGGCTTCTCATAACTTCCTGGGAAGCTCAGAAGTGTCTTCTGAATGCTTAATGCTGGCTTTTCTCCCTTTGTGGATGACCAAGATTTGCTGATGGTCCTGAAAAGTCATTTTAGGGTGTTTATGGAAAGTTGTCAAGAGGATGTTTTTGCAGGGCCAGCTGGGAGCAAAAGGGCTGGGACCTACAAGCCTTTTGGGAAAGTCTTAAAAATGTAAAGTCCCTGGATAGCTGTCTGCCCTGTGGCTAATCCATCCCTTCCCTGTGTCAGGTTGAGTAACATGCTGCTTCAGAGGCACAGAAGACTCAGGATAGCTTTGTTCAAGATTTTGATCCAAAACCAAGTGGGTTTCCCAGTACATATGGTCATAAATTTCCTGGCTGAGCATGATAGCATGCAGGTTGGCCAAAGTAGAGTGCCTCGGTGCTTTGTCCACACTAAAAGCACAATGCTCGCTTTCCAGCATCTCCTCCGCGGTCATTGGTCTCATTGCTCCTTGCGTGTGAAGCTCCTTTGCTCCTGGCCAGATTACACGAGGGAGAGCACGAAGGGAATGCCAAGATGTGGGAACTGGCAGAGATGAAAGCTTTCCTCAGCGCTGCGTGCGCTGAACGAGAGACTGAGTAAGGACTGGCAGAACGCGGGATGACGAATGCTGGTGTCCTCACGTGAGGTTATAGCTGCCCTCGTACAACTGCTAGTGGCGGCGTTTTGAGAGCCAGAACGCTCCTCCCCGCTCGCCAGCATCTACAGCCTGCATCTGGCAGTAACCCAGGCGGTTTTAAAAGAAAATACAAGCCAACTCCTCTGACAGTCTCACGTGGCTGCTCTGTACTGGAGAAGCATTCTGTATCTGATCCAAGACTCCTTGTTGTCCTAGCAGTGGCTTTGCTCATCCAAAACTATATCGCAGTGCCACAGCAGCCGAGGCTGGCGTGTGAGGCTGCCGAGGTGGTGAGCGAGTTCCCGGTGAAGAGGCAAGCTCCACGAAGCCTGCGCCCGGGCTGGTTCCTGTGCTTCTCAGCAGGACTCGGAGCACGGTCCCTGGAGGCAGCGCTGGTGACGGGCCCTCTCCCAGCCGCGGGCAACCCGCTCTGTTAGGCTGCGAGGGACGCTCATCAGCGCAGTGAGGTGTGCTACTTCGGCACAAGACCGTGACAAAACATTTTGTTGACTGAAGGGAGGCTCGTCTCTGAGCTCCGTGCCGTTTGTAGCTCCTGGCTGGGCAGCTGAGTGCTGGCTGTGCTGTGGAGCAAAGCGGATTAGGCAGAGAACAGTATGCAGGCAACGAGCTGCACGCGCTGTCCTCTTGCTACATCGCTCTCACCCTGTATAGTAGGGTGTATGTACAAAGGAGTTAAATCCAAAGGAAGTGCTTTATAGGGATGAGAGACGTTCAGTAAGACTGGCTAGCCAAAGGTTTTATTGTCGATATAAAATTCTAGACTTCAGGTTGACTTCTTTTTGTATGTAGGCTTCTGCAAATTTGGCTCATTTATGTGGTAGGCATGTCAGAGTGGAGCTGCATCTCCTGGCCCTGAACGGTCTGCTTTCTGCGAATAGTTTCTATGTTATTTTTAAGGCTAAATACAGAATTAAAGGGAAAATGAGATTTTTAAGGAATGCTGGAAAGATTGCATATAGGGATATGACTGAAAAGCCAACACTTTCCTCTTCTGTATTTCATGCATTGAGCTTTCATTTATTTCTTTACTCCTTTTTCCCCATCTTTTTCCTACAAGGCATTTCCACCTTCCTTTTCCTTGTCCACTTGTTTGCCTCTTCCTTTCCTTTGCGCCTGCTTGACCTCACTTCCTGGTGAGTTCATGAACTTCTGCCTGGGCTTTTCTCTTTCTTTTCATCCCTTTGACTCCTTTGGGTTATTTCTGCGGGGGTCAGTGGTTAGCTGTGGGCTTACTTTTCCAGCTGTATCGTCGGTGACCATATGGCCTAATGCAGAAAAGAAGAGCTTGCCTGGTGGGCCGTGCAGTGAAGTATAGAAGATTTGGTGCTCCTTACAGCCAGATCTGCAGCTTGGCTCCAGCGTCTCAGGGGTTTGGATGAAGTAGAAAGCATCTTGTCTTGACTGCCTGCTGTGTTTTGCGAAATCAAAAATACTGTTACAAATTTGATGCAACTTGTTTGTTACACAGGTGTGAATGAATGGCCGGTGCACGAAGATGATAATTATCACGTACGAACTTATAGAGCCTTATTGGTTAGGTAAGTCATAACAGTGGGTGATCCTCGTCCAGAATAACTCCCGATTTCTCTCAAGAGTGATGTCAAAAGACAATAGGGAAACGGATGAGCACGCTGAGACAGCGCTCAGCCGGATGGTTGCAAATGGTGTGTGGGTTCTGTGGGGTTCTTTATGTGTTTTGAGTGGGAATTCACTTAACAGGAAATGAATGCATGAGGAAGGGAAGGAGAGCGCTGAAGGCAGGACTGAGGAAGAGGAAAAGGTAAAGGGGAGGGCATAAGAGGTGGAGGAGAGCAGTGACACGGAGGTGAAAGGGCTGAGTGAGGGAAGCAGTTGGAGCGAACGCCAGTCAGCACAAGGCAAGGGAAGTCCTGCCAGAGTGCTGCCACATCAGGTTGGGATGGCTTCGTGCCCAAACCAAAGCCCTCCTCAATCCCTTTGTGCTTCTTGCCTGATTTTATCCAGTGATGATGCAATCGGGTTAGTGACATCACAGAAGTACACCTACCAGTGGTGTTACAGAGTCTAGATTGTGACCGGCAGATTAGTCAGTGGTGTCACAATCCGGTGTTTGTATCATTGTCTCCTGAATGTGGAAGTGATTGCCATGTCGATAACTAAATTTTCATCCGTGAATCAGGCTGTTAAGAAAAGCAGACTCTTTTGCAGAGGCACCAGCTTTGATTCGTTTGGAATAAAGCCTCGGCAAACTTTAGTTAAGTGGAAATGCCAAGCACGGCATATTACTAAGATTTCAGCAATTGGGGTGCAATGTAAGCAGGTGACTGAACTTCAAGGCACACTGCATCTGGGTCACTGAGAGCTACAGGGTAGGACCGTATTTTGGTGTTAATGAAAAGTGTGCACGTGTGCCAAAAAGCGGTGATCGCGCGTGCACATCCCCGAGCTCTAAGAACAGAGAGCGTTATGGGCAAATAACAGCTGAGAAAGTTAGCAGCCCTTTCCAATACTTCTAATTCTGAGCTGGTTGCGTAATTTATGTTGGAAACAAAGCAAGTTTTACTTGTTTGGAAAAATGTGATTTCCTGACATCTTAATTGATGATAGCACTTTTTCATAAGTGCAAGCAGGTAAGAAATTACATCTTCTGCGTAATCTAGAACTAGATTTTAAAACGGTTTAAAAATACAGAATAGCTTTTATTGCATGTCATGAAGAACAATTCAAGTCAGTTCATTTCACTTTGTAGAGCGAGATCCTACCCAGATAGCAATATTTATCTTTTGCCATCCTATTGCCAATGTTTGCAGATCCAAACAAAGCATTTTGTTTCTAGAACGCTAGTTGTAATCCAGTCGGAGGATATTAAGCAACTTCCAGAATTAGACCCTTAGTGAAAGTTTGTTCCCTTTAGTTTCATATTTCCCTCAGTTGGCTGCTTGAATTGTCCTTCTGTAATTTTGCATTGGAGTATGTCCTGTACAAATAGGGAAGAGATTTTGACCTAGAAGAGAGACCTCTTATTAGTATACACGCTTTTAAATTACAGTAGTTATCTGAAGCATCTTGACATGTGATAGATAGCGTGGCTGCTGCATGGGGTTTGATTCAGCTTGTTACTTCAACAGGCAGCCTCCCACCCTTATTTCTCAAGGAGAAACTCAAGATTTGCCGATTTATGTCGGTGTGCCCCCGCTGGACGTACCCATGTACCCGTAGGGTCGCCCCGCTGTCAGCCCGAGGCTTCAGCAGCGTTAACTCCGTCCTCAGCCGCCCCTTCCCTCCACCCCTGCGCCCAGCTCGAGGGCTGCGGCGTCCTTGGGGTCCGCCGTACCGGGGCAGTGGCGAATTGTTCCGTCGTTAAGGACTTTTCCTGAAAAAGGGGTTTTAGTGCGGAAAGTCGCGGGGGGAGCGGGGCGGGAGGGAGGAGGGAAACCTGGCCCCCGGTGGGGTCGAGCCGCCGGGGGGCAGCGCGGGGGAAAGGCGCTTTTTACCTCAGGAACGGCCTTTTTATTTATTTATTTACCTCAGGAACGGCCCTTAAAACCTCAAGAACGGCTTATTTATTTATCTATTTTCCTCAGGAACGAACTTTTTTTACCTCAGGAACGGCTTTTTATTTATTTATTTATTTATTTTTACCTCAGGAACGGCCCTTTTTACCTCAAGAACGGCTTTTTATTTACTTATCTAGCTCAGGAACGGTTTTTTATTTATTTATTTTCCTCGGGAACGGACTTTTTTTTTTTTTTTACCTCAGGAACAGCTTTTTATTTATTTATTTTCCTCGGGAACGGCCTTTTTATTTATTTATTTATTTATTTACCTCAGGAACAGACTTTATCTCAAGAACGGCTTTTTATTTATTTATTTACCTCGGGAACGGACTTTTTACCTCAGGAACGGCTTTTTGTTTATTTATTTTCCTCGGGAAGGGACTTTTTACTTCAAGAACGGCTTTTTGTTTATTTATTTTCCTCGGGAAGGGACTTTTTACTTCAGGAACGGCCTTTTTTTAACTCAAGAACGGCTTTTTATTTATTTATTTTCCTCGGGAACTGACTTTTTACCTCAGGAACGGCTTTTTATTTATTTATTTTCCCCCGGAACGGACTTTTTACCTCAGGAACGGCATTTTTTTACCTCAGGAACGGCTTTTTATTTATTTATTTTCCGCGGGAACTGACTTTTTACTTCAGCAAGCGCCTTTTTTTTTTTTTTACCTCAGAAATCTCAGGAACAGACTTTTTTTTTTTTTTTTTTTTTTTAAACCTCGGGAACTTTTTTTTTTCTTTTTAAACCTCACG
Organism: Anser cygnoides; assembly: GCF_040182565.1. NCBI lineage: Eukaryota > Metazoa > Chordata > Aves > Anseriformes > Anatidae > Anser > Anser cygnoides. Next base: position 106,847,097 of record NC_089875.1, read on the forward strand.
AGCAGCCCTGTCAGGGTGAAGACGGGCCACCCCGCGTCTTTGCACCCATCCCTCCCCCTCCTCTCAGCGCGGCCGCCGCCGCCGCCGCCCGTCCCCTCCGCACCATCTCCGCGGTCCCGCCCCCTCGCTCCCCGCCGCCCAATGGGGAGCCGCCGGCTCCTCCCCGCCGCCCTCGGCGGCCAATGGGAGGCCCCGCGCGGCGCCCGTCCACCTGCGGCCGGCGGCGCCACCTGAGCGGGCGAGAAAAGCCGACAAAACCCGTCGGTGCGGCGGGCTGCGCGCTGCTCCCTCCGCTCGCCCCCGCGCCCTCCCGTCCCGTCCCGTCCCGCTCCGACCCGTCCCGTCCCGACCCGCCGGGCCAGTTCTGCCGCCCGCTGCCTCCTCCAGACATGACCCAGGACTACGACAAGTGAGTGCTGGAAGTCCCTGTGGGGCCGGGAGGGGGGGCGGGGGGGAGAAGCCCCTCAGGGGGCGCCCCCCCCCCCCCCCCCTCCATCTTAGGGCAGCGACCTGAGGCGGGGCGGCGCGAAATGGCGGAAGGGAGCCCCCGGGTGTGTGGGGGTGTGTGTGAGGGGATGGGGGGGGGGGGGGGACACCCCTGCGGCCGTCCCGCCCAGCCTGCCCAAGCCGCCGCCCCCCTCCTCCTTAAATGCCGGGCGGCGGCCGGCGGGGCCGCGCTGCCGGGAGCGGGCTCCGCCGCGTGTGGTGTGTGCGCCCCCCCCCCCCCCCCCCCGTCCTCCCTCACACACCCTCCCCAATGCCCGGCTGGGGGCTGTGAGCGGGCCCCATGGACTTCTACGAGGCGCACCCCGCCGGGAAGGTGGATTTCGGCAGGTAACGGCGCGGCCCCGCGCTTCATCCCCTCGGTTTCCTTAGGGTCGGGGGGATTTCGGGGATTTTCGACCCCCTTCGCTGCCAGGGAGCGGGCAGAAGCTTTTTGAGCTTTGCTTCCCCCTCCTTAACCCCCTCTCGTTTTTGCCGCCTGCAGGGGCTGGCTGACTGCCGGCTCCGCAGGTAATTCCCCCCGCACGGTGCCGGTGGGGCAGCGTGTGCTGCTCCTCGCTGAGGAAACGGCAGAGAAACGGGCAGCTTTTGGTTTTTGCTGGGTTTCTTCGCGGCCGTCCCAGCTGCCGGTGCTCCTGCTTCTCCCCCTTCCTTCTCCTCCCGTGGGCGTGCAGGAGGGGAGCAGCTCGGTGGGCTGGCAGTCCCGCGGCTCCTGGCATAGCAAGGATGGGTAAAAGGGATCGCACAGCGCTCGCGACACTTCCCTTTTTCTCCCAAGTAGCTTGACTTGAGGACTTGCCCGCTTACTGTGGATATTCCAGGCTCCTTTCATCGCATTGTATAAGAATAGGAGGAACTTGTACCGCGTCCCTTAAGAGAATTCAGCTTTGTCTTTTGCTGTGCAGTCTTTGGTAGAAGGTGGATCAGAGAATCATCTAGGTTGGAAGAGACCTCCAGGATGTCCCGGATACAATAGCAATCTGTAATTTGGCATACATATTTCAGTCCACACATAAATCCCTACAAAGACCTAGAAAAGGGTTTGGTGAAGAGCTCTTCTTTTTTGTTGTTTGTTTTTTTTCCCCAACTATACAATGCTGTTTTATAGGTACAAAGTGCTCTTATAAATCCTGGAAACTCGCACTTAAACTGCCTTAAACTCAGCCAAGCCGTCCCATTGAAGCTGCGGGACTGCTTGTGTAACCGATCAAGGATCGAACGCATCATTTACAAAGTGCTTTGCAATCTTTTTGGTAGAAGGTGGTGATAAATGCAGGATAGTGCTAAGCTGATTATAGTGATTAGAGCGTTTCACAACTTTGTATTTCACAACTTTTTGTATTTGTAGTGTATTTCAATCTCTGAATGCGTCTGGGTAAATAACAGATGAAAAGAATCCTTATCTTCCGGGGAAGGGGTATGATGGTGGTGAGGATGTGTTTTGGTGTTGTTTGTTTGTTTGCCTTTTTTTTTAAAAAAAAAAAAAAAAACTGTTATCAATCTATTAAAGATTATTGGATTAAAAATCTTGGATTATTTGAGGAAATCCAAATGTCCCCTGTCCCACCCAATCTAGCAAACTAATGTTGTCCTTGCACTGCAAGGAGAACTGTTTGAGCTCATCTAAAAAGTCAGGTTTTTAAAATGTTACCTTGATCTGACTTTAAAGATGAAGCATATGTTTCACCAACATGACCCGCTTTCGGTTATAGGCTGAAGGTCCAAGTCTTGGACATTTTCTCCTTTGCAGCAACAGCAGCATGTTCAGAGTAGATGCAGTTTCTCAACGTACTACATCATCAAGGAAATAACCAAGGTTTTCTCTCTTTCCCAGTTATAACTTGTCATTGACTCAAGCTAGGCTCACGTCTCTTCAGCAGTAACCAGACAGCAAATCTTTTGGCTTCCGTTGTCAGAAAAACTCACTGCTGTGTTGTTTTTTGAGGACTCTCTGGCCAGTTTTCCACGTGTAGCCTGTAACTAATCATCAGCTTCTAGGTGGTGTTTTAATGTGGACTCGGAGAGCGCAGGCACCTTCTGAAAGCTCTGGGAGAAAGATGTTTTGTTAGTTCACACTTTCTAGTTCCACATGGAAACTCGAGCAGGTTACGGCTCGCTACCATTACGTAGGATGTGCTAGAGGTTTTGTAGGTGGTAGGCCAGTAAGCACGTATAACTCCTGGGCTGGATTCAGAGCGTTAGCAGGTCTGTTGTGCTCTTAAACAGCTCTGTGATTGTATATGGGCTGGTGTAATCCAGCTGAGTTTGTTCACGTTAATCCCGATTTACACTGAGCACGGGTGAGATCAGAATTAGGTTTCTGGGCTTTTTGTGTTGACTAATCCTTGCAATGCACTGAATCAGAATTTGAACCCTGTGAAACTGGGGCAGCTAACTTTAAAGAACTTCAGGAATGTTTTTCATGACTTCTAACAGGCCTTTTTTCTTTTTTGTCTTTTTCATTTTTTTTATGATTCAAGTAAAAGACCCGTGCTGGTTCTTCAGAATGACTCTCTCTACTCCCAGAGACGTCCGTACACCAGCGAAGATGAAGCCTGGAAATCCTTTCTTGAAAATCCCCTTACGGCAGCCACCAAAGCTATGATGAGCATCAACGGCGATGAAGACAGCGCGGCTGCCCTCGGACTGCTGTACGATTACTACAAGGTAGATTGTCACGGGGGCGCTTTGACAGCCACTGGAGCTTTTATTCCGCCGGTGGAAAAGGCGTCATTTGCTTGATGACAAAGAGTCATCGCATGGATTTTGCTGAAGCCGTGAATATATCATGAGGACTTTAAACTATATGGCTTTGAAATTAAGAAAAAAAAATCTCTTGAAAGATGGTTTATTTTTAGTTCAGCAAAATAAGATCTGGATCTTGCTGTAATGGTCAAAAGCTTCAGTAGCGCGTTGACTCTAGGTTCTGCAGGAGGCAGAGTATTAAGTAGTCACGATGAATGAAACTTTGGAGCGTGTCCATGTCTGAATGTAAATATGCATTTCCTTTTGCTCATGTGATTCCTGTTCTGGTGGGGCCACTGGCTTTTGTGCTGCCGGGAAGCTACAAAGACAGAATTTGTGGTTGTGGGTGGGGGAACGTCAGCCAGGAGGAGTTGGTGCCTGCATCCCTCTAACCTTCAGCGAGCTGTTAACGTGTTAATCCTTTGGCAGCTGTGGTTGTCTCCCTTTAGCACTCGAGGTCTTCTCGAGACATTTACCTTCCTAGGTACCCACGGGTGAGTTGCACCCGAGCAGATAACCTTCTGATCTGCACGGAGTACGTTTCATTGAGCTTTCCTTTCTAAATATGGGAAGCCCAAGCCCGGGTGGCTTTCTTCACCCCGACGTTCAAGTCAGCGGAGGCCAGCAGACACTTGCGGGCAGGGAGGTGTCGTGCCGCTGTTGGGGCGGCCTGACTCCCCAGGCGGAGCTGCCTGTTTCTCCTTTGCTGAGCAGGCAGGGAGGCCAGAGGGCCGGCCTGGCTCTGGGGCCTGGCGTTTTGGTTAATGCCTTTCAACAGCAGTGAGTGCAATTGCTAGCCTCAGTGTGCTCCTCAAACCCTAGCAGAGGTTGCATTGGGCGTACAAAATCTTTGCCCGTCTATTTTTTTTGTTAGATTTGAATACGTCTTGTGTATCAAAATAATCTTGTAACGCTTTATATGGAGCTTAGTGCTCCACACATGCAACAAAATGCCACAAATTCACTCGTGTGAGTGTTATTCGGCTAGTTTTTTGAGAGCATTGCCTTTCTGCTTTGTGCCCACACTTGCTGTGCTCTTGGGTAGGGGAAGAGAAAAAAACACTTTCACCAGAACAATTTTAATCCACAGAATCAATTTTGATTTCTAAATGCATAGATTACAAAGAGAACGGCGATGTCGATCCTTCGTGCTTGGCAAAGCAGAAGGGATTTGCTGTACGTTAACGTCTAATTTGGGGCTTCCTCATGTTTGGGTATCAGTAGGTGTGTAGAAAATTCGGTGGAAAAACAGGTATTCAGCACACTTGTGTGAGGCAGAACGGTTAGGGCTGAAAGATTTATTGGAGGCTGTGATGAAGTAATGTCAGAGGGACAGCGTCTAGGCATTCGCAATACGCCCCCTCTCCCTTTGCAATATTAAAAGCAGCGATGAGATCACCTTTGAATATTTTATATTTAAAAAAAAAAAAACAAACACTTGAAGACTCTTCTGTTTGACTAATGGGCTACCCTGATCCTTTGGCTGTTGCTAGCAGGGCCTTACAGAAGTTAAATTTTCAGCCACAATGTGGGTTCTGCAGCCGTGGTGGGCTTTGGGCCACGGGCAGTTTGGAAGCGCCTTGTTCTTTGGTGGGTAGGTGTGGTCAGGCTCTCAGTGGTCTCCAAACAGAGGTTTTCAGAGTTCTGCTGGTGGCTGTGGAAAATCCATTTCTGGGGTTATCGGAGTTCCCGTGTTACGTGGAACAGGCAGGATTTAGGCTTTAGTCAGGGGCTATTAAGAGAAATATGCTTTTCATGCAGCTACGTCGCCAGCATCAGAGCTAATTAGCAGCAAAGCGGTGATTCTTCACGTTGCACCTGAGCTGGCAAACACGAGCAGTATCCGAGTGCGCGCGTGGAGCAAAGGGAAGTGCTGGGAGTCGACTCCTCCTCGCGCAGGAAAACGTTTGCTCTAATCCTTCAGGTGGCACGCTGGGTCCAAGTGCCAGGAGCACCGTTTGAGCCTGGTGCCCCCCAGTCCCCTGGTCTCTGAGGAGAAAGTAAAGCCTTGAGCGGCCTCGGAGAACGTCGAGGCTCTCCCTCAGGTCCAGCTGAGGCGCTCCAGCCTGCGAGGGCTGCGTTTCCCCACCAGCTTTAACGTGGTCTGACACTGGCAGGAGCGCAGGGCTTGCACGGGTGGCTGGGTTGGTGGCAGCAGGATCCTCCGGGCAGCACGTGGGACGTGCCTGGTGCCCCAGAGCTGCACGGATGTTAGCAGCAGTCAGGCTGTAATGCTAATAATGACTGGTATCGGAGAGCGATGCTCTCTTAATTTGACCAAAGAGGGGGAAGAGCTGTAATGGCTGTGTTTGAAGGACCAATTTTTTTGCGTGTGTGTACGGGAGGAGGAATGCAATTACAGCGTGTGTTGTGTTTCCCAGGTGCCAAGGGAGAGGAGATCTTCAACAGCTAAACCAGAGGTGGAACATCCTGACCAAGATCATAGCAAAAGGTATTAGTTTTTGTGTCTGCTTGTCTTCCTTTGCTCTTAGACCACCAAAGCTGCTGAAAGAGAACCTTCTGCCCCAGGAGCAGGACAGGGGCTGGACTGTGATATGGAGAGCTGAGGCCCAAACCGCTGCTTATTTACATCCATTCTGCTTTCTGTCTGCTTGTGTTGTACAGTCAGCTTGGCAAAAGCTGCGTTCTTTAACGTTAAGTGAAGGCTTCCCTTCCCAAGGCTTGCAGAGGTCTTTTTTTTTTCTTTTTTGCATGCAGTTATCTCAGTTCTTCATTGCTGATTTTGGTCTCAGGCACTAGCATCATTGCTCCCTCATGCATGGGCTGAGGGGGAGGGACTTCAGAGTGCTTGTGATTTAGGTTTTCTTACTGTTTGTGGCCTTCTTTTGTATCCTCTAGAACTTCTTTATTTCTTCTTCCTGCCCTCCCTCTCTTGTGCCCCCTGCCCAAAGCAGACGAAGATACCGATTAAATAAATATTATGAGCGTGAGGTTCATTCAAGACAGGCTTCCACTCCCACCGTCCTCTTCCTTTGGACTGATTAGAAGATTAAAATGTCTTGAGGACCTGAGGTGAGGTTTTGTGGTTTGCTCGAACGACTTCTGGTTGAGAAGAGCAGCCTGGCTCCCAGCCACGTGTTCCCACTGCTCCCCTGGTACCAGCTGCGGTCTTCTGCCGACCCATAACCTAGCAGGACAAAAAGTGATTAGTTTGCTGCCAGTGGAACAAGCTGAACTGGCTCACCGAGGGGACGGGGGAGAGTCCGAATTGGTGCAGAGCAGAGGGCAGGACCACGTCGTTGGGAGGGAGAAAGGAAGGGAGGGAGGGAGGGCTGGCTCTGAGGTCAGCTCGGCCGCAGGTGTCACTGTCATCCTGGCAGAAATGCGTGTGGTGGGGTGGAGAGTGTGAAGCTATGCAAACTACCGTGGGGAGTCTCGGCGGGGCTTCTCTTGGGGGACATGCACGAACGAGGGCTGTAATTTCCCTGGGAGCTCTTCTTGGGTGGCAAACGTGTAGGGCAGAGGAACGGCGACCTTGTTCTTGATCCCCCTCCGACCACCAGGCAGCAGTTTTATGCAGCCTAGCGTGAGCCTGCATGTGGTGAGAGGAGCATCACAGCGCTTGGTTTCGGATCGCTGTTTTCCAGGCAGTGAGAATCGGGGCTGTGAACCCTCACCCTTTGCTCCAGGGTAATTCATCTCCAAGGTGGAGTTATTAGCAGTGGGTGAGTGTGGTTTTTTTTTTTTTTTTTTTTTTTTTTTTTTTTTTGAGTTTTCTCAGCTTTTCAGGTTAGGGTAGAGCTGTTCTTCACAGACAGTAGAGTTGGTATCAGCTGTCCCAAAGGCTGAAAAGCAGTTCTAGCTCTTGTTTAATGAGAAAACTAAAAGTTCTGTTTATTTACCTTTTTTTTCTTGCCTTTTAAAGGAACAGCATCCCGAACGTGACGGAACAATCGCTTATTTCTGCCGGGGAAAACAGAGTCCAGGTCCTGAAGAATGTGCCTTTCAATATCGTCCTTCCGCACACGCCCCAGATGGGCATGGACAAGAGGGGCCACCTCACCACCCCTGACACGACCGTCACCGTCTCCATCGCGACGATGCCCACCCACTCCATCAAAACGGAGACCCAGCCCCACGGCTTCGCGGTGGGCATCCCTCCGAGCGTCTACCACCCCGAGCCCCCCGAGCGGGTGGTGGTGTTTGACAGGAACCTCAATCCCGACCAGTTCAACTCCAACACCCAGCCGCAGAACTCCCAGAGGCGGACGCCGGACTCGACCTTCTCCGAGACCTTCAAGGAAGGCGTGCAAGAGGTACAAAAAAAGGCACTCTGTGCGTGTGTCTTAATGGTATCGGCTGAAAACAGCAGTAACCGCGACTTTATTTGTTTGAAAGCCACGCATCAAGGAACTGTGTAGCTGCTCCTTTTCTTTGAGGATTTGAGGAAGCTTTAAAATGTTGCCATAAGTTGACTCAGAAGGCTTGTGAGATGTTGTGCTTAGTTGACACCCAAAAGTTTTGGATTAAAAACTTGCTCCGGTGTCCTGTGTGTACAGACCAAAAATCAGCTCTTATCTGATGATCAGTTTGCCTGCCAGAAGTTCCGTGGCAACACGTATCTGTTTAATCTTGACTTTTCTTGGTGCTGTGTTAATTGTTGCGGTGTTCTGTTTTTTGTGTCTACACCAGGTTTTCTTTCCTGCTGAATTGAATCTCCGGATGACCAACATGAATTCAGAAGATTATGTTTTTGACAGTATTTCTGGGTAATGCTTTAACACCCCCCTTGGCCTTTACTCTCTTCTTCTCTTAGATTTGGGTTTTATGTGAGTAGGCAGTGCAGCTCGCTCCCTTCTGCGCTGAGTCTCTGTCAGGCTCCTGTGGGCTGCGGATGTCAAAAGCACCAACAGTAGCTGCTAATTGGAATGGAATAGTTGAAAACTATTAAATTTCTACATACATCTTCAAGGAAAGCGACCTGTAGGGTTGGAAATACCACCCTGCTTCAGTTGCTGTCCTTGTAACAACTCCCTGTCCCATAAGAAGGTGCGGTGGCTGTCAGCAGTCGTCTCTCAGAGCTGGCTTCTGGCCTCTTGTCCCTCTGCTGGAAAGCCACAGCAGAAATGGGAAGCACGAAACTCGTATGAACTCCGAGGGAGGGGAGTAAGGTAGTTGTGTTAGCTGCAGTTCACCAAGAGGGAAGAGGAGACCGTGGCCACTGAATAGCTTATTAGCTTGTGAATTTAATTTAATTGCTAATAGCTAATGGATAGTTTTCTGTTCCGTGAGAGCAGCTTGCTGCTCTGAGATGGAATAGATTGCTTCCAGACTGGCCTGCCGCTGTGACTCGGAATTTAGCTTGCCAAGAACTTCTCTGAAATCTTCGTTCACGAAGGAAATAGTTTAAAAAGGGGCTCATCCTGTTTTCCAACTTCCTCGCCTGTTGATGGCTTAGTGAGTCAACTAACGACTTTGGAATTTCTCCAAATTAAATGTAAAACATTTAATCAGCTTTCCAGGAAAATGCCTTAGCAATCGCTGTCCTCTTTGCTTCGCAGGAATAACTTTGAATACACCCTGGAAGCCTCCAAGTCTCTCCGGCAGAAGCCGGGGGACAGCACGATGACGTACCTGAACAAAGGCCAATTCTACCCGATCACGCTGAAAGAAGTGAGCAGCAGCGAAGGAATCCATCACCCCATCAGCAAAGTCCGAGTAAGTGGCAGCTCTTGTGGTTTCTTGGGAAAGAGGGCGTGCGTGTTGGGAGCCTTACGCTCTCCCGAAGCTAATCCCAACCGGAGCATCAGCACGCCAGGCAGCTCACCCTCTCTGTTACGTCAGCGCTCGTTCCTCTGCCGTCCGCCTCCTTCCAGACCAACCCATCCTGGCTCGGCCCGCGAAGAAGCAGTGTCAGCACTTGTGTGGAGGTGATGCAACGCCTGCAACGAGATTCGTGAACTCCAGTTAGGAGGGCAGCTCTGCTCAGCGCTTTGTGACCCAGAAAGCACGGCTGTCTGCCTTCCTGCCAGGCAGCACGTGGGCCAGCTGTGCTGCCGCTTTGCGAAGCGCAACGCGGAAAACCTGACACCAAGGAGGACTTCCAAGACAAATGTACTCTGCGGCCTTTTCTTTCACGTGTTTGCGTTTTTATTTTCTTTAATCTTCTGCCCTCCCCCTCTCCTTTCAGAGTGTCATCATGGTGGTGTTTGCTGAAGACAAAACAAGAGAAGATCAGCTCAGGCACTGGAAGTACTGGCACTCGAGACAGCACACAGCCAAACAAAGATGCATTGACATAGGTAAAGGAACACTCTTCTTGCTGATGTCAAACTCCAGCCTAATTCCTTGGCACGGTTTGGCTTTCTGCTAACGCTTTGTTATTTTAACCAACCTTTGGATTACGCTTTCAACTCTCAGTAGCTTTGCTGAAAGACTGGAGAGAGCTGCTGATAGTTTTGAGCTAATGTTGCGGTTTTTAGGACCCCTTAGAGGGGCTGGATTTTGGAGGGGTTTATTTTATTCACGAGCAGACTGAGTTTAGAGTCCTGCATTGGGAGATGCAATGCCTGTCTCCAAACTGCAGTTGTTTTGGCATATCTTGGTGGCTGTAGCTAAATTGCAGCCCACAATCTCTGCGGCTGTCTTAAATACCGTGTTTCTTCAAAGGCCAAGATCCTTGCAGAAATACCTCGACGCTAGTGATCCTCCTTCCCCCAGCTTTGCTCACAACTGGCTTTTGGTGCACGGCAGAAAAAGAAAACACTGCAAATTTCCACTCGCCTCTAGACAAGGCAGTGGCTGGCTGGCGTCCAGCCTTCTCTGGCTGAAGGCTGGGTTGTACTCCTCGTCTTCCTTCTGCGAATAAAAGCAGGGATTAATCACTTGGCACTTAAAGCAGACGCGCATGCAAATCTTTGTTATTGAAGGATTTTTATTGAGAGCTTATTCCTCTGCCGTCCGGAGCAGAGTTTCCCGTACACAGCAGGTTATGGCACGGGGCATGCAGTATCTGTGGTGTCTGCTTTTCCCCTAGGAGTTTCTAGTTGGGGTTCTCTGAGTCCCCTATTTTGCTCCTCCCTCCTGTTTTTTGATGTGTGTGTGTGCGTTTGGTATGAGAACTATTTCCAGACTTTTTAATGATCCATTTTTAAATACAGTTCAGCTTCCTTTGCCCCCAAGGGGTTGCTGAGGAGTTGCAGTTTCTAGCTGCTCTGTGTGATTAAGAGCTCCGGACGATATCGCCTCTCCCTCTCCCTCACGCCTCTCCTTTCTAACAGCTGACTACAAGGAGAGCTTCAACACCATCAGCAACATCGAGGAGATCGCGTACAACGCCATTTCCTTCACCTGGGACATCAACGAGGAGGCGAAGGTGTGTGACCACGCTCAGGTTTCCTGTCCTTTCGGGAGAGATTCGCCGGGCGGGGGGAAGGGAAGGGCGTGTGGCCTACCCGGTGATTAGCATGTAACAAGTTTGTTTACACTCCAAAGTGAGGCAAAACCTCCTGGCTGTTTCTTAAGAGGGTTCGCATGTGCAACTGCGGGGAGCTTTGCGACTGCTTTTAGGTTCTTGGCAGAATCGCCTCCCTGAGAGGGGCGAGCACCGGCAGAAGGAAGCGCCGAGGGTTTCCAGGGCAGATGAGGTGGTGCTGGAGGTGGCGCTGAGCGCAGCGGGGCTTGGCAGTTAGCACAGCCCCTTGGCAGGGGCCCGGGGGGCAATTTCTGAGGAGTTAAGGCTGGGACGGGGGGCTCGTCTTCAGCAGAAGAGGGAGTAGCTGCTGTTGTTGAGCTACCCAAGCACGCGTTGCTGAAACCACGGGTGCCAACGCACGGTGACCTATTTCGAGTTCCAGCAGCCTCCCAGTGAACCCCGTTTTGATCTTTGGGCGCCGCAGTAGGTGCGTAGGTACGGGCAGCTCTCCTGGCCGCTGCTTAGCTGTACCTGTGTGAAGCCACTCCAGCTCCCAAAAAGGACCTGCGCGCCTTCCAGCTGCCGGGGCGGCAGCTCAGGGAGGACAGAGTCCCCTCGGTTCCACAGGCGCTTCCCACTGCTTTGTTGCTGGAGTTGAAGTGCGGAAGCCGTCTTCGGAGAGTTTCTGAACTACCTGGGCAAAAACGAGAGGCCCAGGAGATGTCATCGCAAGCTTTGCTCTGTGCTGCACGAGAGCTTTAGATAAAAGGCCGCAGGGAGAGGTTTTTGGGGGTTGCCGCTGGCTTTCAGCTCGGTGGGAGAAGCGTGGGGTGCTCGGCAGGCAGCAGCGAGGAGCTGTGTGCGCTGCTGGCTGGAGAAAGCTGCCCTGCAGCGTGCCTGCTGTTCCCCGGGCATGGAATTGGGCACCGGGCTTCTCCGTTCACCAGGTTTGGCTTCTGGGTTTGGCCTCGGTCAGCCTGAGGGGGGTGGTGGCAGGGAGGGCCTTGCCTGCTGTGGTTTTCTGAAGCACAAAGCCCTTTGATTTATGGACAAGGACATGAAGCCTCAGAAAGGAGACAGGCGGTGTTCCCAGGGTGTTAACGTGCTACCGTAGCCAAGGATCGAGGAGCAGGGCTTAGAGCTGGTGCTGAGAAGCCGGTGGCTGTCCTGAGGAAAGCCGTCTCTTCCCACCTGCTGACAGAGCCCAGCCATTTTTCTCTTGATTTCACCTCTCAGGGCAGCCTCAGCAAGCAAAGAGGCAACGAGCAGATCCAGATAGGTGCTAAAAATTCGCCGTGTCCTCTATGGACGAAGAAATACGCCGTGCAACCACCTCCCCTGTGCCATCCTTGGCACGTCCAGGCAGAGATGCTGGTTTTAGTGGGGCCAGCAGCGTTCGTCGAGGCGAACCAAAAGGTGAACCAAACCGTTCAAACAGGTTCCTGGGCAGGGAACTGAGGCACTTTATCTGTGTGTACCTGGTGCGGATGGTCATTGCCCAGGTGCTCGACAGACCCCTGAACGTTCAGGTCTTGCAGGTCCGTAGGAAAATTGCCCCTAGCAGTTTGAAAATGTCTCCGGACACCCCCCGGGTGTTGTATTTCAGCTCGCGGGATGAGGTGGTGTGGGGAGATGTGACCCAGACTGGTTTGGTAGCTACATAAGGCAAATTTGCCTCCAGACTTTCACTGCTAGTGTGCAAGACCCATGTGCTTTGAAGGGACTGTGATTCCAGGAGCCAAGGCTTGCACTCTTCGTATCAGGATCACATTAAGACCAAAATACTGTGGATTTTGTGTGTTGAAAGGACTCTCATTTGTAACAAACGCTCTGTGTTTTAAACATCAGTTTAACCTTTTTATTTTTTTGTTCCCGGAGTGGATGCGTTCTGTCAGTGCTTGGATTTCTCATCAGCAGAGCTGCTGCTCTTTCCCAACTCCTGTGATCTTATCAGGAGATGCCTGAGCCAATTTCAACAATTTTTATTGCATGGTTCGCTTACCTTGCGTGCACGCACTCTCTCCTTCTCCCCCCTCAATCTCCTTTTTTTTTTTCACCCCCAAAGAATAGTCGTGAAGAATATGAAGAGCAGGGAATGAGGAGCGCTGGGTTCCTGTGGAAGACCTTCTGTAGCACCAGAAATAACTAGTGTCTGACGTTTAATAAGAGCAGCGTTGCGTAGACGGTGTATTTAACCAGCCAGCAAGCCTTGCTTATTAGAAACGTGCTTCCTGCGCCCCGGAGTTACCCGGCCCAGAGCCAGGCGATTCTCCTGGGGTTGCTGCTTCTCCCCTTTCCCTGCTGCTCGGTTCCAGGTTGCTGTGGGGAGGACTCGGTACTGTGCGGCGCAGTACCGTGGTGCGAGGCGCTGCGCCTGAGGTCTGTGCTGTAATTGCTCAGTCAGGCACCCGGGGCTCTGGGTGTGGGTCAGAACTGCGAAGGGGGAAACGCCATCTCGTCGCACCGAGTTGCTCCTCGCAGCTCTGGGACCAGAGTTTTACAGGAACTTGCCTTGCCTCGTGCTAGCCCTTGCTGTGGGGACGTACAGGAGCATCAGAGCCGCTTTGTGCATGCCAGGAGCGTGTCGCCTCGCTCCCTGAGAGTGCTTTGGCCTGGAGGCACAGGGGATTGGGTAAAATACAGCTTTCTGCTGAGGGAAAAACTGTTCTGATGAGAGCTGGGCACAACTCCTGGATGCGGGACGTAGCAGCTCTGCTTGGAGCGACTGCTGGTGTCCCGCAGCTGGCTGGGTGTGTGCTGTCGAGTACACCAGGAGCACTTCACGCATGACAGGCTTTTCCCACTCTGGGATCAGTGCCTGTGGGTTTCGGAGCAAATGTTTTGTGCTTCATTCTGGCAGCTCCTCTCTGCCCTCTTCTGTTCCTCGGAGACAGCACAGGAGTCGCTGGGAAGGGCCAGCCTAGGGGAGAGTGGTGCGTTAAGAACTCGGTGGGCTTCCCAGGCGTGTTCAAGCTGGAAAAGGGCTCAGGACCTGAAGGGCAAGGGAGCTGAGGGTGGGGAGGAAGACCAGGTTTTGTCTGGGAAAGAGAGGCTGCCTGTAAGTGGTGCTTCCGAGACTGGAAGGAGAGCAAATATAGGGTAGAAAGATGGAGAGGAGGTGCTGTGGTCAGCACAGCTACTCGGGAGCAGCCCCAGCTGGGTGGAAGCGTGGCCTGATGAGTCTGAGAGATGGGGAGCTGATACGCTCGCTCGCACGCAACGGGTAATGCTGGAGTCACCCTGAGGCTTGCGGAGACTTCAAACAGTTTCCCACCCTGTCCTGGGCTTCTGCTGCGTTGGGCAGACGGTCGAGGTAGAATTGTGTTTTTGTAACAGCTTTTGGATGTCTGAACACGAGCTCGTCATCTTTCGCTTCTGTTACTTCATTAGGGCTGGGATGGAGCTTGCTGTGCAGGTGCCTGCCCCTCCTCGTTGACCAAGCAGGCTTTGGCCGTCTTTAAAGTCTGCTGCTGAACTTGGGGAAGAGGAATTCCTGTCCTTGTAGTGCTTTCTGTGTGGATTGCCTCCGCCTGGCAATGGGGAGAAGCATCTGTAGGTTCAGGGTATGAGTTTTTGAGACTGGGAGCCGTCTCCTCCTGTGTCTGTACAGCGTGCCTGGTTCTCCTCCCCTGGCTGGTGTCCGTTCGAGGTCTTCTGGTGGAAATTGTCGTTATGCGCGTGGTTAAGCGCGCGTTTCTTACCCGTCTTTCCTGCCACTCTGTTCTTACTGTTGGCTGTCCTGTTACCTCTGCTGCTACCCGTTAGGCTGTGTGAGGCAAATTCTCTCTCCCTTACCTCTGGCCCGGGGACATGGCCTGCTCTCGGGTCAGTGACAGTTGAACAATCTGGCCAGATCGGTTTCCCCAGGGGTAACTGGCTTTGCTGGATCCGGCTTTGCTCAAGTCCCGTCTGAGCTCCTGCCCCGTGGAGCAGGAGGGCTGGGGCCGGGGCTCTGCCCGAGGCGAGCCGGCGTGCTCCGAGCCGGCCCGGGGGGCTTCGGAACGGCTCACGTGCCCAACCTGCTCAGCTGCAGCTCGAAGGAGAGGCAGGGTTTGGCAGAAGGCAGCAAAACGCACCCGCGTCTTCTCAGTGATTGTGTCTTTGCCAGATTGTGTAGCTGCAAGAACTCGAGGTGGTGTTTGAGGCACCCTTTGGTGCTGTAAGCAGGCACTGTGTGAAAAGACCCTTTCCCCTAAAAGGGGGTATGTCGTAAGGGTCTAACCATGGCTTTGGAGGTGGAGAATACTGTGGTAGAGCTTCTTGCTTCTTTCCACTGAAGACGAGGTGCTGTGACGTCTCTCAAGTGACACCCTGAATAACAGAGTTCAAACAATGCTCTTTTTTTTTTGTCCAAGATGAGTGGGACAGGCCTGCATTAAGGTAATTTGTGGCAAACTTGAATTGGCCTTCAGAAATGTTAGATTGCCCGGTGAGGGTGGTCTGCTGGCAGGTCCCTGTGCTTCCTGCCTGCAGTTCCTGGGCAGGACTTCTCCTCTTCTGGAGAGGACAGATTTCTTGCTCTAACTCAAAGTAAGGCTGGGGTGTACGCTGCTGATTTACTTTGAGTTTCTTCTAGCGTAGCCCTTGCTTGGTGTTCACTGTAGGAAGAACTCAACTGTTGTGATTGATGAATATTGCCCGTATTTATATGGATGCCATTGTAATGAAGCGGCAGTCATATGCCTCATTAAAGAAGGTGTTGCCAGCTTGAGCAGCATTGAGGACGTACAGGTTTGGTTAGTTGGAAATGAAACTATGAAATGTGATGAGTCAAACATACTTCAAGGAGAGAGATTGGTTTGGAGCCAGCGCTACAGACCACAGGTACTTTGAGGCACAAGTACCTGCAGCGTTGGAGCAGGGACGCAGGAAAAGCACAGCAAGTGTTGCCTGCCTCTCAGCACGGACCTCTCCTGCTCTGGCCTGGGTTCTCTAAAACCAAGTGGCTGTTGCCCTTGGTTCTAAACGTTGCACACCAGGAGGAATTTTTCAGCTAAGATCTCCCCTCAGGACTCGGTGTCTCAATCTCCACCACCTTTCTGGTCTTCCACCTGGCCCTGAAGCTCGCAGCGTGTTTCGTAAAGCCAAAACAAAACCCTTCCCTCGCTGAGCTTTCCTAGGTGGAAAGCTGGGTGCTGGTATTTTTTTTTTAACTTCCATTCCTTTCATGCCTTATGGCAAAACTTCCTCTTCAGCCATTTCTGTGCCTTTGTAGACTTCATTCTTTCAGATTTTTTTTACCTTTTGCCAATTTTTCTCCCCCCCAAGCTGCTGCTTTTGTTTTCTTTCGAACCACCCCGATGGGAGCTGACACCTGGGCCGCATCTTTATCTTATCAGAGCGTGGGGCGGGGAGGAAGCGCTGGCAGGAATGGGAACCTCTCTCCCCGCTTTTCCCACGTGCTGTGAGCAGAGACGTTCCTGTGTTTCCTTGCCCCGGAACGCGTTGGGATAACACTCGGCGTTCCCCTGGTATAATATGCATTTTCCTTTCATTACCGTGCCTTTTCGTTCTCTTGATGGGGATGAACTTGCTCCGAGGACGTTCTTTTATCTGCGACTGGGCGATGGCTCCCGCTCCGCCTTCCCTGGCGGGGTGTGGGACCTGCGGCGCGCCTGGTGCCAGGCACCCAGACGGGGCTTCGGAGGCTCCAATGCAAACCAATTCCTCGGGCTCCGAGCGGGATGGCGCTGAGCGGGGCTGGAGCGGATGCGGCCCTGTGGCGGACCTGCCAGACGAGCCTTATTTGGAGCGTCCGATCCCAAGGGCGGGAGGGAGGCGGCTGGGGAGCCCACAGGTGCACGAGTTGCCCAATTTTTTTTTTTTAATCTCCCTTTTCCTGGCTCGCCTCCTGCTGATGCAAAACCTGCGGTGCGCACGTGGGAGGTGAAGAAACGAATGTGAGAGCAGGGAGATTAGCGGCCTCTCAGGTGATCCCTACTAAGCTGCTCGGGTTCTTTTTTTTTTCTTCTTCTTTTAAAGACAGAGCAGTCTCCTCAGCACTGCTTTCTTAGGACGTGCCTCGGTGGATGTGTGCGGGCAGAGCTGTGCTTGCCCTGCCCGCACTGCGAGCTGCCTGGCCGCGACCCAGCGCCCGTCCTGGAAGCCACATGGCTTCGGTAGCACGCCGCGCTGCTCTCGGAAGGCCTCGGAGCCATGCCGGTGTAATTTATAAGGCTTTGGGGCCAGAGGATTTGCATCCTGCCAACTCACAGCACAGATTGAGCATGTCAAGGCCTATTTTATGTACATCCGTGCGGACGTAGCTTTAGAAAAGACCCTTTATTTTACCCTTCCGTGTCCATCTTTGTCAAAGCCTTTAGAGAAACCACACGTTTTCCACCATCAGCACTTCAATAGCAAGCGTGGAGTTGCTGGGCAGTTTCTCTTTCGTGTGCGGCTGATCAATGGGTTGTTTGGGCTGCTCCTTGGGACTGCTGTCACCGGGTCAGCCTCAAAGGTTCCTCTTCAGGTTAGCTCGGCCGAAGGGTTGCGCGTCTCTTTGTTCTGCAAAAAGTGAAAATAACACGGAGGTGAAAGGCAGCTGCACAGCAACTGCTGCCTTCCCCAGCCGGAGACCACAAGAACGAGCGTGCAGCCCCGAGTCAAAGCTGAATGTGGAGCTGCACGGATCCCATGGGTCCTGCTGGGCAAGCTCTGCGTCAGCCCACAGGACGGCTCTGCGAGTAGGGTGCGTGGGGAGCCGTCCGCAGGTGAGGCTGTGCCTTTGTGGGGTGGAAATGGCCCCAGGATTTGCTGGGATCCCTTTGCCTACCGTGTGTGGGGCAGAACGCTGGAATTGGTGAGCCAAGGCCATGGAAAATGGTGTCAGGCTGCGTTCCCTAACAAGGAGCTTATTGCGGTTTAGCCTGTCTCTGGTGGGGGTGTTTTGGAGCCTACGCCATGTGTTCTGTCCAGACCCAGTTAATCCAATGTCAGAAGTGGCCTGATAAATTTAAGCTGAGTATAACATTAAAATGAGAAGCTTCTGTCTCTCTAAGGGTGCTAGGAAAGCTGGATTTTTATCTGAATCCTGAATAGGGAAAGAAATAGCCAATGGACTCGGATTATCGAGCGGTGCCTTTATCCTCTGGTCACAAAATCGTAACAAACAGGAGGAGGTGAGTTCAGTTTAGCTGTATTTATTAAAAAGGAAGCCACAGGGAGCGAGGCGATGGGACCAGAACAATCCCAAGCCCAGCCTCGTGCAGAAGGATGTCCAGGAATCGCGCGCCGGGGAGATCTGTTGCCTACTTCAGGTCTCACCCGTGTGTCCGTGTGCTGGGCCAGCACTCCCGGCCGGCTAATTGCCACCTGAGCTGCTTGCCGTCACCTGTGGCAACCCCAGACGTGCCTTCCTCCTCCTCCACGCCGCGGTGAGTAAGGAGAGGCTGTCCGAGGTGACATCTCATCTGAAGCTTCTGCATATGTAGCCTTTGGACTAAGCAAAATTGCGGGCGCTTCTTGTGTGACAAAGGAGCGCGGCGTCCAAGATAAACCGGGGAGAAGAGATCTGGGTACGCAAGCCTTCATTTCAGAAAGGCATCTTTCATCTCGCTGACAGCGAGGTTCCTGCAGCGCTTTGATTGCCCTTTAATTACGCCTGTTTTTCCTGGTTTGTTTGAAAGGCAGATCTTGTTAGAAAAAGGTGCTGTGTGGAAAGAACTTGGCTGTCTCCGCTGCCCTTCCTTGAGGGCATGCAGCAGAGCAGCCGGATTAATTTTTCCTGCGTTATTAAAACTGAAGATTGTTTCTCGTGGATCCCGACGTGGGCACAGCGCCGTTCTTACGAATCGCGAGCGGTCGGACGGTTAGAGCAGCCCGGGAAGTCACGAGGTCGGGCTTCTTCCCACGCTGCCTCCCATTGTGATCTCAGATCTCTCTGCTTTAAAGCCTCCGTTTGTTCTTTCTGTGAGGCCGGGCTGCTCCTCTGCCCCAAAGGCTGCGGGACACCACACGTGGTGGCAGGGGACTGGTGGGCGCGGGGCTTCTTGTAGCACGCTGGGGTGAAAAACCAACAAAAAAGAAAGAAAAAGTAAAGTCTGGCTTCGGTTGGAGAGAAAAGCCTGGAAATATGATTCAATGTACGCTCAAGGCTTAACTGCCAAGCAAGCAAAATAGCTCGGGACCAGGTTCCTAATCCTTCTCAAAATCTCTTTTAAAGAAAACCTACGTAACTTTTGAGGCTTTGACTCATGGTTGTAAGCGCTTGGGCTTGACAGCGCTCTATTTTTAAGTGCCGTCTTTGTGTTGAATCCTGGGAGGTGAGATGAAAATGTTTTTTTTAAAAGTAACAACAAATCTTAATATAGCTGAGAATGCGGAACTGCCCTTGGAAAAATAGGTTGGACACATGAAAAGGAATCTTGCTCAGCAGGCTGAAGACGCAGAGCAACTTCTGCGGTTACGTTTTTCTTTCTTCTGGCAATTTTGGGGTGGGGATGTAGCTGGCGCAGTCGCTCGGCCTTACGTTTCTTCTCCAACGCGAGTCAAACCTTCCTGAACAAAAGCTCCTGGCTGAAACTGCTTGAGCCCAAGCTGGAGAAGCTGTTCTCTGAAAGTCCGTTTTTGTGGAACTTGAGGGGACTTCAAGCTGGAAAATAGGACTTGGAGTTACAGGATGGGTAGGGAGGAGGAGGTGATCCTTTCCAAAGGGCTTTGTAGGAACAGGAGAGGCCAGGCTCTGAGGAAGGTACGAGGAGGTGGCGGTTGTCATCTGCCCGGCGTCCCGAAGGCTTAAAGGGCATTAAAATGAAGTCAGCCGTTCAAAGCCAAAACTAACCAAATGAGGAGAACTTCAAGTAGCAGGATAAGCTTTGTCATCTGCATTCTCATGGGACACCCATGCTGCCCTGCTGTAGCAGCACGCACCCATCCTGTTGAGACCGAGGCTCCAAGAGCTGCGTGCGCTTTGCGTGGCTGGTAAGCCCGGCCTCCGGGGAGCCTCTCGGGCAGCAGCCCGGAGGGAGAGCCCATAACTCGGACCCAAATCCTCCAGAAGAGACGTGCTGCCTCTTCTAGAGAGCTCAGCCTGCCGGGGGTACGGCGCTGTGAAACTCGTATGGGATTTCACAGGAGTTGTGAGGCTGTGGCAGACCTCCTGGAGCGGCTGCTGGTGCGTGTTTCCTCGCAGAACACCCTCCTTTTTTTTTGTACAGACATGAGAGCTGTGTGTGAATATTCATCAGGGGTAAATAAACTTAAAATTAAAAATGTAGGAACATGCAAACACCGGAGCCAAAGCTCTCTGAAAGCACCCCCCCCTGCCCAGGGAACCTGATTATTCAGGCTGTGCTCGCAGCTGATTACACGGCTCAGAACGGGGCGAGAGCAGCTCTTCAAACGCCTCCAAGCTTTCCCCCGGGGCCGTGCCAGCGCCGCAAGCAGAATGAGCTTTGGGAGTTGAAGGCAGCAAAAAGGGGAGGCGGGCGGATGAAAGTCAGGGTAGCGATCGGTCGGGTCGGTCTCTGGAAGACGAAGAGTTTATTGTAAAGTAACTTTCCCAGCTGTGGCTTGTGACGTCGTGCGAAAAAGCCGAGGCGTTGCCTTGAAACAGCGAGGGGCTTAGGGTGCTGGCACGCGAGCTGGGAGGCGAGTGGGCAGAACCAGTGCTGAGCTAACGCTCACTGCGCTGTCAGCACCCCTTCTTTGCCCCGTTCCCTGCTTCAGGCCGCAGGCAGCCGTGCCTGGGCTGCCGGAGACAGGCTGCTGGCGTTCCTTAGATGTTGTTTCATGCGTTTTGATCTCTCTGTGCACAAGTGGGACACCACAGGGCGTATGTTGGTGGGATGGGGGCTTGCATGTGGGGCTGGCGGCGCTCACGGGGGCCACCCCAAGAAGCTGCGTGCCGAGCTTGAGCGTTCAGGTGAGTTACTGCAGGAGCAGTAAGTCGTGGAATCGCAGCATCGCTACGCCAGGCTGCCCAAAGCCCCATCCAGCCTGGCCTTGAACGCTTCCAGGGACTGGGGCATCCGCAGCGATCCCAACGAAACCTTTACGCCTTTCCGAGCTGCATTTGAGGCTTCGCAGTACTGAGAGGGCTCCGGTAGGTGGCACCAGCTCCCTGCAGAGCTCGTCAGCCTGGCGCTTGGTGTTAGAGCAGAGGAGTCAGCAATTAGGCGGTGGGACCGTGCTCCTGCAGCCTCTGGCAACGCGCTTCTGGCTCCCACAGCTTTGGTGCCTTATTTTTTAAGTTTTTTTATTTGAGGGGTGGGTTGCCAGCCTTAGTTTGCGAGGCAGGGAGGAGAGGAGCCACTGCAGGTCTTGGTAGCTGGTAAATCCCTGGTAATTAATTGTTGCAGCTTCTTCTGAGACACACCAGTAATGAGCGCTGTGTCTGGAGAAGGGCCCGGCACAAAGCACGCGTTCTGGTCGCAGAGCTCTGCTCTGTTTGTTCACAGCCACGTGAGAATATCTCTTCCTTCTGGTCAGCAACGCCGCGCTCCCTCTCTGGTGTAGGGTTTTTTTTTGTTTGAGGCAATTAAGAAAATAAAATTAGATCCATTGAAAATCGCTCTTAATTCATTTTCCCCCTAATTCAATTTTTTATTAGAATAATGACAATATTACCCTTTCCCTTCGGTTCTGAGCTTTAACAAGATGCTGCAGGTCTTCCTGGGGAACATTCAAAATGGTGTTCATAGTTTTAAGTAGAAAACCCAGAAACTCTCTCACTGAAATAATAGCATTATTCTTCTGTTTAAAGGTAATAGCCTGCTTAATATTTTTAATAGCTTTTAATACGATTTAAAAAGTTTTGCCTGTAAGCTGTGCTCGCACCAGCTTATGTGCGACTCAGAAAGCTTTGGTTTACCGTGCCTGAATTAATCTAAGTCTTTCAGGGTGGTTAAAGACTTGCCAGTGAAGCTTGGGTGTAGGAGGATTCCTGCTGCTAAAGGTTTGATGACGAGAGATGAGGTCTCCTCAGCAAAAAATACTTAGGAAAGACAGGTGGAGCTCTCCTGAAGTTTGAGAGTTTGCTGAAATTCACTCTAGTTCAAGGGCTTTGTCCCCTGCGATGACATCTATAAACGATTAGGGATGTGGTACTGCTCCGCGTGGATTTCAGCTGATACCTCAAAGGACAGAAAGCCCTCCTTGGAGGGCTGGGGACCCGCACTTAGGTCTCAGTGCTGGCTGAGTAGTCCATTGCTCGGTGGGCAGCCAGGAATTTCCGTGGCACTTCTGACGGACGCTGGTTTCCTCTCCTGCAGGTTTTCATTTCTGTGAACTGCCTCAGCACGGATTTCTCCTCTCAGAAGGGGGTGAAAGGCCTGCCCCTGAATCTTCAGATTGACACCTACAGCTACAATAACAGGAGTAACAAGCCCGTGCACAGAGCCTACTGCCAGATTAAAGTCTTCTGCGACAAGGTAAGGCTGGGTCAACGTGCAGAGGGTATTTTGGGGAAGGCTGTTCCACAGCTGAGGGGGCTTCTTTCTCATCCTGCCGCTTGGTATTTGGGCTCACTGAGGGCTCCTGTGCGTGCGCAGCCTTGGCAAGGGAAAAAATGTCACCCCTTCCACTTGGCTCGTGGATGTTATGATGACCTCAGATCAATTTGCTGCTCTCAGAATGCTGGAGCGCTCCCGAGCACTGTGTCGGTGTTGACTTTGGAGAAAGGTCAGCCCGTGGCAGAAGATAAATGTGGTGGCCCAGACGTTGGGAGAGTGCCTTCACTAGGAGAAGGACGAGTCGGTGCAGTTGAGCAAGCGGAAGCTTTTACTTTTGCCCAACTTGTGTCATGACGGCCTTTTTAAGTGTCTTTGTGTGTTCTTATTGTACTCACTATTCAAAAAAAAAAAAAAAAAAAGAGATCTGTCCTGTGAGCAGAAAATGTTGCTGTTTTCATTGTGCTCCCGTGAGTATAACAAGTCTGTTCACAGGCTGGACGGGTGCCATGATGTGTCTGCTCTGCCCAGTGCAGTTAGTTCAGCACCTAGAAAATTCACGCCTTTCCCGCAGTCACGCATCACCTGAAGCTGTGAAGGAAGCACAGCGGGAGCTGAGCTGAGAGCAGTCTTTAAAGCTTCCCTGGGTTCGTGGAGAAGGGATATTTGCCTGCTTCTGTAACCTTCTCCCATCCCAACCATCTTCTGAGGGACCGCAGCAAGCGATGCGTGGTGCTGCTCGCAGAGCCACCAAGAGCGCTCTCACAGGGATGAGCGCTGCCCAGAGCTCCCAGCCCCTCTCTTGATGGCTGTGAGCCACGCTGACTGTTTTGCTGGCCCCGTACTTGTCTGGGGCCTCTCATTCTTTACATCCGTGTCTTCTCCGGATGGGCTTTCTGTGACCCTAGGACTCTGCTGCAAAGATCAGTGTCCCCATGACCTCCCAAAACATATGGAGTCTGCCTCTGCTATGGCATCCAATTGGTCCACCCTGCCACGTTTTATTGTCCATTTTTGTGTTAAGTAGGCCTCTTTTCCTTGCACGGCTGGGAGAAGCTGCCTGTCGTCCTTGGTATAAAGTCATCTAATAATAAATAACAGTAGTCGTCTTCCTTCAGGTGCCTCCTGAGAAGTCTCCTTGGGATGGTTTCTGCAAGGAATTTACCAGGGAGTTAAATTCTTGCTGCTACCTCTCTGCAGATGCTCTTCTGTGATAGCGTTTCCCTCATCCTGTAGGACCGGCCCTATCTTAAGGACTTGCCAGGAAGCCTTGGAAACTTGGGTCTCATGGACTTCCTCCAGGCCTAAGCCTTGGAGGTCTTTTTTTTCCCCTTTTCCTCCTTTAAATTGAGACTGAGGAAAGTTTGTCACCTTAAGCCATTAGATTATCTGGGAGTCTTGTGTGTTATCAACCTTCATTTTATTATTTTGTGTGTTTATTTGCGATACCACCGAGTGCAGACTTGCTGCAGGGGATGGGGGTTCTCTTACTCTGACGTTGCCCAGCCCATCAGTGACACTGTGCTAAAATGACTGACGTGCTCGTGCCACCGCTAACGAGACAAGTTGGTTAACGAAAGGGCAGACTTGGTGGGTACGTAGCTGAAAGGAAACTGTTTGAGTCCGTGCTATAAACTTCAGCCACTCTAGTTATCCTGCCATGCGGCTGCATCCTTTATTTTCACTTCGGGTTTTGACCTTTCCTCCCGCTTGATTCCTCCAGGTGCTTTGCAAATTGGAGCTGAATTAACGGGGGGGAATGAGGGGGGGAGAAGGCACTGACTCCTAAACCCCAGCCCTGTCCGTCCCCTCCGGCCACCTGTAAGAGCCCTGCCATTTCAGAAAGAGCTCCCGTTTTCCCAGCAGCAGTCGTGCTTTAAATCTTAAGCAATCAATCAGCTTATCTCGGGTGTTTATAGGACCACCGTTACTATAGCATCCACACAGCGCGGCCCCTAATGTGTTTGTCCTCCTGTCGCTGCTTGCAGGCGAGTGCTGTTACCCCTGCGTTTACCGTGGGGAGCCAAGCCTGAACTGAGGAAAAACCAGCACAAAATGGTCGTGCTGTGGCCACCCAACTCGGGCAGCTCTGTAGAGCCCCTCTGTTCCGGTTAAAGCCTGCCTAAACCGACTGACTTCGAACCCCAACGCTCGCACGGCAGTCCTCTGCTGTCCCTTTTTTTCTGTTTTTTGGTACAAATCGGTGGATATCCCATGGAAGGGAGGACCAACAGTTCAGTTAGCGTTGCGTGAGGCTGTCTCTTCCCCCAGCTCAGTAAATCCGCCCTCGGAGTAGCTGCGCTCCTTGCGCAGACCTCTTCTCGTCTGACCTATTCAGCAAGCCTGACAGCGAGGAGACGAGGCTGAGGATCGGCGGTGAGTGCCCCTTTTCCAGCGCCTCCTGCACGCTGTGGGTCACGGCTCAGGCCTCCAGCTGGCTCCCCGGAGCGCCGTGCCGTTACGTTAGACTTCTTCGGCTCCGTGTCCCCGATGCCCTCACGTCTTCAAGCCCCTTTGCCCTAGTTTCCACGAACGGGGGAGCGCCGGGAGGGGAAGTGGCTCGCAGTGACATTTCCCTGCCAGCCAAACGCCCCGGCTGCGTTGGCAGGTGCAGAGGCACGTCGGGCACGCCGACAGGGAGCCCGGCTCGATTTACGCAGCACACAGAGCCCTGTTGGAGCGGCCGGCAGGGGAAAGGCTGTGACACGGAGCACCCGGCGAGCTCCTCTGGCTCCTGCGTATCTGGAGCTTACCAAGTAAGCCCCGTTGCGCTGTGGGAGGGAGGGAGGGAGGAACGGCTGCCCTCCCCAAAACGCAGCCTCCCTTTTACAGCCCAAGAATCCCTTACACAACCAGAGGCTTAGCAGGAGAAAAGCAACAACCAAAAAATCCTGCAGCCTTTAACGCGTTGCAAGAGCATGAAATCTTAGATTTCAGGCTGTAGGCTGTGTTCTAGGTGATGAAGTTAGGAAAACCTCATTCTTACGAGCCTATTTATCCCAGAACTGTGGAATGCTGGGTTCCTGTCTCTTCTTTCCCATGTCTCTTTTTCTTCTTTCCTCCAAAAGTATCTCACCCTGAATCAGAAAGGCCTGCTATCAAAGCAGTTGAGATGCTGCAGGTTGCAGAGGCCCAGGGAAAAACAAGTTACTTGAAAGCAGAGCTCTGAGACTGTACAGAAAGGGAGGTCAAGGGAGGTTTCCTCAAAACGCCTACAAATCCTGGTGATGGCTCTGTCTGTTCCTCGCATCGAACACAGTGCTGCTCTGTAGCATGAAGTTTGAGTGGCAGAACTTCAGTAATTCCATTCAAAAGGTAGAAAACACTGGGCTGGAGCCAAATGCGATCTTCCTGCTGCCGTCTTCTGCGGTCCAGCTGAGATGTTGCAACCCTTTAGGTAAGGGAAGCCGCCGGGGGAGGTGGTGCAGCCATGCTGAAGCCCAGGTGGGATGTCTGTGCCGTACTGCTGGGGCCTTTCTCAGCTTTAGGGGGACAAACCCACCGCTGGCTTTGCTTGGCTTCATTAGGAACTTCCTTCTTTTTTCCGCAGCAGCTGCCTGAAGCTGCTCATGTCCCTGCTGCTAGCCAGGGGAAGAGGTGCTCTTCCCATGCTCTGCGCTAGGCAGTTTCCCACCCCTTTGCCACGTTTTTTTTGACATCTCCGCTGCTGTAGCTAATCTGCTCTTCCTTGCAGCGCTGCACGAGGCCGTGGGTGTGTTACTGGCAGCTTTGCAGGAGCGGGGATGGGAAGTAACGGCTTCCTGGAGCTCCCCTGCGGCCAGATAACTGTTACCCTGCTTGACAGGACGGGGTTTGGGGAGAGCTTGTGTGTTCCAGCTGGGGCAGTCATCCGATGTGTCGGGCGTCTGCTTTGGGTCGGTCGCCTCGTGCAGCTGCCAGTGTGCCATCCCTGCCTTCCCGTGGGCGTCTGTGGAAGCTGGAGGAGCGAACGTCATTCCAGTGCAAACCTTCCTTCCTTCTTCCTCCCCGTTAGAGCTGCCTGCGTGTAGCTAGCAGGAACTAGGGCTCCATCCCCACTACTGCTCGGGCTGGGGTGCCAGGGCGGTGTGGGCAGGAACCTGGGGGCTGTGGCTGCTGCCATAGCCTGGCGCTGACACGAGGAGAAGAAATAACGCCTGCTTTAAAGTGACGCGTGTCTGCGGCTTTGGATGGGTGGAGGCTTGTACGAAGGCTGCTGGCTGCACGTGCGACACGCAGAAAAGTGTCTGGCACTTGGTGATCCCGTGTGGCTTCGTTTTTGTGGATCACCATTTAGTGATTACCTAGAGAACTCTTACACCGAGAAAATGTGGAAGTTTTTCCTGTTTCAACCACTTCAGATTCATTTCATGTCGTATTTCTTACGGTTGTTTCTGCCATGGGTATCTTTTGTCATCACATCCCTATCTGACTTGAGAGACAAGGCAGTGGTTCCGTCTTGGATATGGTCGCCGGACTCCTTTAGGTGACAGGACTGGGAGGTAAATGCTGGGCAGATCTCAACGTTGGTGTGCTCTGGTACGCTGAAGCTGACCTCCGCAAACACAGCTCTTAAAGAATCGGTGTTCATGCCTCTGGGTGAAAACCCAAACTAAAAAGACCTTCCCTCTCTCCCCCTTCCCTTAATCTCTGGCAGGGAGCAGAAAGGAAGATCAGGGATGAAGAGCGAAAGCAAAGCAAAAGAAAAGGCAAGTGCACTGACCCCAGCTCTCAGTTGAATGCCTGTAAGTAGAAATTACTCCGCGAGTATTTTAAGTAGTAGATCTCGTTTTGGCTACACGTAACTTGTGTGCTAGTGTTCTCCTAAGTCCATTTTTTTTATCCCCCATGGAACTGGTTTTGTTTCAAGCTGTTGTTTATGGAGTCACTCCTTGTTTCACTACTTACTGGGTCGCTTAGGCCTTTGCTTTTCCATGTGAGTGAATGAAGTGAAGGCCTTGGCGCTCGTCGTGTGTAAAGGCTGTGGATGGAGCTGCCTCCTGCTAAGCGTCTTTTAACTGCTGTGGATGAGGTTTTGTATTTTGACTGCAGCAGGCCCTGTGTTTTGACTAGTTATTCGCTAACAGAGCCGCTTAGAGGAGCATCTCCCTGCGCTCACCTCTGCGTGGGGCAGGTGTGTGCTCTCCCCTGCTCGTCAGAGCCGGGCTATTAACAGCCCGGCTGGTTCAACAAGCGTGCGCCTCCCAGCTTGCTGGGCAGGATTTTCCTGACGCAGCAGGTACGGGCAGCTGGAGCAGCTTCAGAAGAAGATAATGCTCTGAGGGAACCCGTTTGCTCAAGGGCAGGTGGAAAAAGGGATGGGTTTTTGCTTTTCCCCCCGAGTAAAAGGTAGGTGTAGCACAGTTTCAGAAATGCAGTAGCCCCAGCGGCTCCCAGAAGATATTTTTTCTTTGCGTAACGGCTGCACGGTGCCAGCAGTTTCAGTACTGACTCCCAGGGTCTTGAGAGTTAATGGAAGGTGCTTTCTAGGATGAATTTCCTAGGTTTGGGTTTAGCCTGAAGTGACCTTTATTTTCCTGGAAAGTCCAAGCCATTGCTGTTTAGGTTTTGTGTGGGGAGTTTTTAATTGCCTTAAGCCATTAAGCTGTCGTGCCCACCTCCAGGATCTGTAATACCACATGCCCGCGGATTCAACAACAGCAGCAATTATTTTCACCAAAAGTCACCAACTATTTTTTTTACAGAAATAGAGCAATCTTGAAAAAAAAAAAAAAAAAATCAGTTGCAAGTTAATTCTTTATCTTCCTTCTGACTTTTTGGTGTGGGAAATTGAGCAACCTTTTGGGGGAATACTTGGGCAGAAGAGGGGAGCTTGAACCATCTTTTGCCCTCTGTTTGGTTCACTTGGTACGTGGAAGACCTGGGTTTCTCTGGGGTGAGTGGTCAGACCGCTCCGCAGCCTGTTTTAATGCTTGAATGAAGTCAAGCAGCTCGCTTGGATGGAGCAAACTCTTGCTCCTCTGCAAAGCAAGCTGTTTCTTTGGGGTCCAGGCCCTCACCCAGGACAACCCAGGTTCAAACTTCTCTGCTACGGGAGGTTCTCCCTTCGACCCTGCCTGCAGGGTACTCGTGCCCAACAGCCTCCGTGCATTTTAACTGATTTAGGAAAGCTGCGGCCTCGTCACCGTTTACCCTGCCCTCCAACCCGCTCCTTGCTCTCTCTCCAGTCTCCGACGTCAAAGTGCCCATGCTTCCCTCGCACAAGCGCACCGACATCACCATCTTCAAGCCCTTCATGGACCTAGACACGCAGCCAGTCCTCTTCATTCCTGACGTTCACTTTGCGAATCTGCAGCGCGGTGCTCACGTAAGTCCAGCCCGCGGGGGTGGGGAGGGCTGGGGGGCGTAGTTGCAAGAAGTCTGGGATGCCG
This sequence comes from Anser cygnoides, assembly GCF_040182565.1. Classification (NCBI taxonomy): domain Eukaryota; kingdom Metazoa; phylum Chordata; class Aves; order Anseriformes; family Anatidae; genus Anser; species Anser cygnoides. Next base: position 106,875,482 of record NC_089875.1, read on the forward strand.
CGTGTGTAAATAAATCTGAAATACCAGACTGTCTGCAGCGAGGCTGTAAACAAACACAGGGCGAGCCTTAAATGACCAAGGGACGTTGCTCCTAGACGTGTTGGCTGGAGTTAACTGGGGATGTTGTCTAAATTAATTATTTTCAAATGAACTCCTGTTGGTAAGAACCTGAAGTGATTTTTTTTTTTCCAAAGCATCTCCAGCCGAGGGTTCACTGAGGGAACTGCAGGCTGTTTTTCTCTTGTAAAGTCTGTCGGATTTCTGGTGTGCTGCTGTAGACCTCGGGCTTCTCCCTCTTCAGCCTGCTGCAGAGTGAAAAGCCGTTTTGCGGAGCTGGCAAATGTCTCAGCTTTGTGATCTGCTGCCAGAGCACCCTGCCTCAGCATTCCTGGAAAGTCCCAGCCGACAGGAAGCTGGAAGGAAAAAAAAAACGAGAATGCAACCAAATTTCAAAACATTCAACTTCGCTGTGTCGAGAATTCTGGCACGTTCTGACAGAACGTTAACCTTACTTTTAAGAGCATTGCCTGAGCTCCTAACGGGGATTGGGAGAATAAACTTGTATCCGTAAGATTGTGGGAAAGCACATGTTAAAAATCAAAGGCTCTACTGCTGAGTGCTGATGGAAGACACCGCACTAGACAGAAAACTGATTGGCTCTTGTATGTTCCCATCTTTAGCATTTGAGATCCTTCAATTTCTTTTATGAAACGAGGTGAGGAAGATGCTCAGTGGCTTCTGGAAAATTGAGTGTTTTTGATACAGGGTTGAAAGATAAGAAATGATTTCCAGTTCTGGATAAAATATTTTATAACCCTAAGCAAAAAATACCTGTTTATTAAAATGAAGGCAATGTTTATTGCTTGGACCAAACGTCTTACTTCTAGTAGGGTAGTTGTGGTGAGCTTCCTACCTGACAGCCTCTTTCTCCCCCGTGTCCTGTACCGATGTGCTTTATGAGCCAGCTGGGCGGGTGACCCACCTGCCTGTCCCTTGCAATTCCTCCCATGGGTTCAGGGGTTCTCCCTACTTGAACAAAAACTCGTCACTGGAGGACCCTTGGGTGGATAGCAGCGGGATCATCCAATGTTCTTCTGCGTAAGTCAAAAAAAAATCTTCTGTTTGTTTTTAAAAGGTCCTTCCTGTTGCTTCTGAAGAGCTGGAGGGCGAAAGGTAAGAGCTGTGCCACTTCAGCCTCATCAAGTTCTGTCCCTGTAACTGTGCTGTGGCTAATGTTTTGTCCTGTCAATGACAGCTCCAACCTGAAGAGAGGAGCTTATATTGGTGAAGAGGACTTCATCGCTAGTCCTAATAAGATGGCCAGAATAGAAGAACCAAAAAGAGGTATTGCTTTCTCCTTTGAAGACTGGATTGTTGTGGTACTTGTCTGTCTGGATAGAGAGATGGATCTGAGGTTAAGGAGTTGGTTTTAATTTATTTTGGAATATATTTTAGCCAGATGTTCTGCCCCTGGATAGTAATTGAAAGTACATGTGCCAGGATGTAGTTCAGCTCCACAAATCCTTCTGCCATGTCAGAATTTATGTTTTTTTCTACCAGCTTAGACATGAACTGCCTGTTAACTTGTTATAAGGAAAGAGGTGCAGGGGAGATGAAGAGTTTACCGGTCTCCTTGGTGGATTAGGGGAGAGAATTCATCAGATAATCCAGTACAAAATACTCTCTGTAAGACTTGGAGTGTTCAGTGCCAGGAACTGGTTCTGGGTGTAAAACTGTTGCACCTTTCATGGGGCTGGAAGACAGGCTGTTCGCCACCAAGAACCAAACTGAGAGAGTATTCTGCTTATTTAAACCCGTTATCAACTTCTGCACTTTGCTGTGGGATTGGACATTGCTGTGGGGTTGTGGAGGAAGATGAGATCCCTTTTGGAGATGGTGTTGAGGTTTACCTGCCTGATTACAGCTGTGTGTGGAAGGACAATGACAAAGTTTAGAGGATTAAAATTCTGATGTGGCGAAGGTTAAAGTTCCCAGGTTTGATGCGAATGGGGCTACTTGTGTAGTCTGTGTAAACTCATAGGAGCAATGGATTTTACAAAAGGGAACGAGGCCTCTTTGTTTCTCTTGCTGCTGTATGCCATAAAACAAGACCCGCGGGATTATCTGTCCTTTGGCTGCTGTAACATCCTACCTGTGCTCTTACTCAGCGTGTGCTGCCTTTAAACCTGCGGTCCTTTTTTTGAACCTTCCTCTAGCAGAGGAAATCCAAGGTGTTGTGCTGTCCCGAGCTCACCTTGTTCAGCTTAGGCCAGTAACCGTGCTGCGTTGCAGGCGTGTAGCTAATGAAGCCTTGTATCCGGTCCAGGCTGGAATACCTAGTCATTAGAAGATGGATTAAAGCTGGCAAAGACGTCCAAGTCCTGGCTTTTTAGCTGTTAAGGCCTACTCCTCAGCCTTAATGCAGTTCTTAATGAGGCTGATGTTATGCACGCTGACTCTCTGCTAGCTTGAGAACGCTAGGGGTGCTTGTTAATTGGGTTTCTTCTTTGGTTTCCCTCCTAGCAGGAAACTGAGCCCGCAGTGAGCTGAGGTGGTACGGGTATTGCTGACACATGGCATGGGGAAGGAGGACAGGAGGAGTGGGGGAGCACACAAATAAATTAGTTAAAAAGGAAGAGGTGGCCAGGTTGGCTTCACCTACTGTGACAGCATCTATCAAATTCTTGTGTTGTGCAAGATGCCGTGACTTCATGCAATCTTCAACGTCTGGTGAATGTACATGTCTGCATCTCTTCAGGGCATCCTTGTGTATTACTCCACACTTTGCCACAGTCATATACAGGTCTTTAAGGAGCAGTTACACAGCTAATTCCTCTCGGATTTGTTTTTCAGTGTTGCTGTATGTCCGAAAAGAGTCAGAAGAAGTCTTCGATGCACTTATGTTAAAGACCCCGTCCCTGAAAGGCCTAATGGAAGCTGTAAGTAATAAGGCTGTTTCCTAGCCCTTGCCCCCAGTTTGGGGAAAAAAATGTGTAGTTCCTGGCTGTCCAGCTGTTGTGCCCCAAACAATCATAGGAATGCTGATCCCAGTTTGTGTCCTCGTATTCCTGCTGCTTTGGGATCAAAAGCAGGAGGCTGATGCACTTTTACTAAAGGGAAAATGAGTGTAAATAACATTTCAGTTCATTGTTGAAGGGGCTTGTGGAAGCTTCCCTTTTAAGTGACCTATTTCACACACTTAGGGTCCGAGTGTAAAAAGGTGTTTCTTAGCCTTCCTGAAAATCCAGGCTTGTCTTTTTTGAGTTAGTCCCAAAATGATAGGTGCTGCTGGAAAGATAGAGACTTCTGGGCATGCTTGTTGTACGGGTTGTGTTCGGCCACGTGGCAGAAGCAGTTTTGAGGGTCTTTTCCTAGTTGAGTCAAAAAATGGTCAGTGGACTCCCACTTACCATGTCCAAATGTCTCAAAATCAGAGAGAATACTTCCATTAGGAAATGGAGTGATTTCTGGAATGGGTTCAGTGGCTTGGGTTTATTTTGGCCTTGGAAGCCTTGTTTGGGGGCCACCCTTCCCCCTTCACAACCTGCTAGTGAAGAGCTCTTTCTAAGTCCCAGCTTCTGAGTGTGCTTGAACAGTTTTTTATGTATCTGTGCACACAAGTATGAAATTTATTCCCTGGTGCGTGACTTCCAAAACAGCCTTCCATCACCCCTGCTGCTGCCGTGCTGCAGAGGAAATTTGGAGCTTAACCCTGAGGAATGGCGTGATGCTTGGCACAGGCTCAACGCTGACGTTTCTGCCCGTCTTTCTGTGACTAGCGCCTTGTCGCGGCGCAGAGGACAGGTGTTTTGTGGCTGCACAGCAGGTGCTGCCATTAGATTTGGGACCTGGAGATGGGGCTGTAGCCCGAGTCTCTGTCCTCCCTGTGGGGCTTTGCGTTGTGAAGTTCTTGGGCTGTTCTCCCCTGTGAACCTGGGTGAGGAGTTAGAGGTGGAAGAGGAATTCAGTTGATGTGTAGTTGCTGGGAGCTGCTCCAGCAGCGGTGGGCTGTTGGTGCTGGGACACCCGAGCTTTGTCAGCACAGGCAGGCTGGATGTGGGGGCCAACAGGTAGCGGGAGTGGAGGCTGGGAAGTCCGCACTTACCCCATTATCCTGCACCGAAGCTGCGCCTTTATTGTTTCACTTGGACTCCTTAAAACAAGGAATCAAAAGCTCACAAATGCAGGCTGGAGAACCCACCCTGTGCTTTTGTGTCGTGTCCCTACTGGTTTGGTGCTCGCTGTCAGTGCAATAGAGCAGTTTGCCTGGGTAAATCAGACTTGGGATACTGGCCTTGTGACTTTTATGGCAGTCTGTATGATGAGATGCCATGCTTAGAGGCTGTGGTTCCACGTGGAGAACCCTCTGATGGGCAAGGGAGACATTTATGATCAGCTTATGTCTTTAACAGCAGAGTTCTTTGCTCTTTTGCTATTTTTCCCCCCTCTATCAGCCACTGTGATGACTAGTTTTCGCCTGACCCCTCTGACACTGACTTTAAAAATGGTTTTCAATATGCTGAAGACATCCCAGAGAGGGTGCTGAGTGCTTGTTTCCTGTTTCTTTCTCTGTGTGGGCTTTTTGTTGGGTGGGCGGGGGGTTGCCTGATGAGAAGTCAGTGGCCGGGCTTAGAACATTTACATTTTTCGCAGTGAAGTTGGCAAACTGCAGAGGAGGGGTTCTCATCTCTGGGCTTATCCTTGTACTCCGGATTTGGTGTTGCCCTGAAAGGGCAGAGCAGCTGTTTTGATCTGCAGACCTTTTATTGTTCCTTTCTGTACAACAGTAAGTGGGAGACAGCACTAGCAGTCTCCTTGCTTTACAAAGGCTTTCTTCCTTTTGTTCTAGATATCTGACAAGTACGATGTTCCTTTTGATAAAATAGGAAAGATCTTCAAAAAATGTAAAAAAGGGTGAGTATGTACCCATGCTGCAACTCTGAGAATACGGCACCTTTTCCCAAACCTGTAGGCAAATCTGCTTTAAATACCTCTATGGACTGCTCATATGCAAATACCGTAGCACAGAATCATTAAGGTTGGAAAAGCCCTCCAAGATCACCAGGTCCAACCGTCCCCCTACCACCAATGTCACCACCAAACCACGTCCCCAAGCACCACGTCCAACCTCTCCTTGAACACCCCCAGGGACGGTGACTTCACCACCTCCCTGGGCAACCCCTTCCAATGCCTGACTGCTCTTTCTGAGAAGAAATGTCTCCTCATTTCCAACCTAAACCTCCCCCAGCACAACTTGAGGCCATTCCCTCTAGTCCTATCACTAGTTATCTGTGAGAAGAGGCCGACCCCCAGCTCCCCACACCTTCCTTTCAGGTAGTTGCAGAGAGCAATAAGGTCTCCCCCGAGCCTCCTCTTCTCCAGACTAAACAACCCCAGCTCCCTCAGCCACTCCTTATACAACTTGTGCTCCAGGCCCTTCACCAGCTCCGTAGCCCTGCTCTGGGCACGCTCCAGGGCCTCGATGTCCTTCTTGTAGTGAGGGGCCCAAAGCTGAACACGATGTGTGTGTGCACCGCATACTGATCCTGTTCCAGTGTAGCTCATGGAGCAAAAGACTGGAAGGGTCCCACAGAAATAAGCACTCTGACTTCTCCTACAAAACCAAGTCATTGGACTTCTCTGATCTAATTGCTGTTTGAATCAGAGTTGATCGTGCCAGAGGAAGAAGAGTTCAGTCTGTGTAAAGGCTCCCAGTGACAAGGAACCGACTTCAACCCCTGTTAAATGGCTCCAGTGGCTAACTGTGCTCAGGGTGTCTACATTTGGCTACAGTTACTAAACCCGCTTATCTTTTTGTGCGCTACATTGAAAAGAACTTGACGGGCAGGACACCTGCTCCCCACAAAGGCGACACTCCTTTTATTTTGTAACATAGCTGAGCTCATGAACGTGCCTTTATTTTTCCTTTTAATCTTTCAGTAATTTTTTTGGTCCTTCTCTAAAGTCACTTCAGTTTCTCAGCCTCTTCCCCCAAGTCCCTCTGGTCAGAAAAATAAGTACTTTTATCACCTTTGGAACGTGGTTTCAAGAGTTGTGCTTTCATAGCAGAATTACTGCCCCAGAATAACTGCAAAAGTTATGAATTGGTGGTGGCTAAAGCGCTGGTAAGGACAGTTTTGTGAAGGACAGTTGTGTGTATTTGTGTGCACACAAATACGCAGTTATTGACTGTCCTGACAAGCAAAAAAAATGCCCAGGCGTCAGCACTTTCTCTGTTGTGAGCCCTGCAGGGCTTTGTGCTGAGTCTTTCTAACTGTCAGAGCAGTTCAGAGCCCCAAGGTTGCTCAGGTGTCTGCAGCATCAGAAGGGATTTCTGCCAGTTCTGAGATCTCTTCCCTCCCTGGTTCAGGAGCTAGAGTTACCACTTGCTTTCAGATCATTCAAGGGTGGCTGCAGCCCTTGATGACAGCTTTGGGTAAAGAACAGCTAGATCCCCGGTAGGAAGCGCTGAGGGAGGGACGGATGGGCAGGAACCTCGGGTTACCTCTGGGCAGCCCCAGCTCTCTGAGATTTGTGTGCCTTTGCTGCCTTCGGCGTGTGGAACTCTAACGTTTCCCTGCCTTATTTTGTTTTTCCAGAATTCTGGTCAACATGGACGACAACATTGTGAAACACTATTCTAATGAAGATACCTTCCAGCTGCAGATCGAAGAAGTCGGAGGATCTTACAAGCTCACTCTCACCGAGATCTAAGATCGCTGATCCTCTGTGGATTTTAAACGAAGGTCTCGAGTGAACATTTTCCCATAATTTGGTGTGTTGGGTAAAACACTAGTCACCTTCTCCAGGAGCAAGCCAGGTGTCGGCTCGTTCTGGGGATCAGAGTAGTGGTTTTGCTTAACACCTTTGTGTTTCTGTTCTTTCCGGAGAAGGTGGTAACGCTCATGGCCTTATTTGCACTTGAAATGAGCGAGCAAAGACCAGCAATTAAATAGAGAGCATGTATAAAACACTAGTAACTACGGGAGGGGAAAAAAACCCTTGGAAGGTGGCCTTTTAGAGTGGTGATATCGTATTTATCTCTTCAGTACCCACGTGTGAGCCTGTTCTCAGCTAATAGCGTTGTGTCGGACTGTTTCCTGTTAGGTAGAGCTGCGGAACTACTACTTGACACTAGGAGGAACTGCGGCAGGTCGGAGAAAAGTCGTTGTGATGTTTACTCGTTAACAGGGCAGGTCGTTGAGATCACTTGTGTCATTGGGGGGGGTTGAACGTAAAAACTGCCTTGCTTATGAAGAACTCGCCTTAGTAACTGTGTGAACTCTCATCAGATGAAGCTATATTGTATATAAGTGCAATATATTTTTGAAGGTTTGTAAATGTGTACATACGAGTGATATATATAATATATATAAAATACGGTGTTCGTGTACATACCGCGAATGTATGCAATGAAGCCCATCGAAAAGGATGCCGTACGCAGGGGAAACAGGTATTTAACGTAGCTATTTAAAAACGGACAAACCCTTAACGTGCGCCGAAGGTGGGCACGCGTTTGGACGTTGGCAGAACGCCCCGAGACCTCCTCCTTCAGCACGCGTCCTCCTCCGTGGAGGGAAAGGTACCAGCTCTCTCCTAAACCCCGAAGCCTCCTGGAGGGTGTGTTTTGGTCTGCAGCAGCGCGTTTAAAGCTCCCCCAGACCTTCCCTGAGCCTGGCGGTGAGCGTTTACCCCAACGGCAGCTCAGGCAGGATGAACCCGTGGGGGAGAGGCGGTTTGCGAGGATGTCAAGAGCTGGGAGCGGGGCTTGTGGCCCAGGAAAGCTGCCTGCCTCCTGCTGCAGCAGGCGGGGTGGTATTTGGGGAGTTGGGGGCTGAACATTCCTGGTGTGCATCAAAAGGGGGGGAGACCAAGCGAGGGCAGCTGGTAGCAGGGAGTGCCAGAAACCTCCCCAAAGTGCCATTGTGCCACATTTGTGCTTACGAAGGAAAGGGAAGGCGCCCTCTGATCAGCAGTGAGTGAGAGGTGCACAGGGGAATGGCAGCACTGGGCTCTAGGGCAAAACCCTGCGTTATAGGGCGGCATGTGAGCAGGGAAGGGCGAGTGCTGGGTCGATTTCCCCTCTGTTTTTGGTAGCGGTCTGGACTCATGATGGGTTTGTCGTGTTTTCAGGCAGAGCAGAGCTGGGAAGAGCTGCGCGCACTTCGCCTAGGACGCGGAGGTTGCTCTGGCTAGGATGGAGATGTAGGATGTAGGGCTCTACCCAGCGGTACCGATGCTGCTTCATTGACGCTCGGTTAGGATTTGCTGCTTGGGGCAGGGAGGCCAAACGCCACGCCGAGTTTTATAAATGGGAGAAGAGCCCGCAGGAAACAGGAGACCCGCCTTTTGCTCTACTTGGCACCGAGAAAGCCCCAGCTGGAGCCTCGTGCCCTGTTTTGAGCCTGGCCGTCCCCGAAGAGCGCCGTCCCACTGGAGGGGCTCGGGGCTCGTGCCCCACGAGGAAGGACCAGGGCATGGAGCTCGGGGTGAGCTTCCCCGGGGAGGGCTGAGGAGCCAAGTCCTAAACGTGTCGAAGCGTTCTGCCAGTCCAGTGCGAACAGAGCGCCAGGTAGCGGGCTTAAATTGCAGAAATTCAGGTTTACACATTCAGAAGGTTGTTTTTTTTTTTTTTTCCTAGTGACAGGAACAGGTCGGCCTGGGAGGCTGCGGAGTTTGGCAGCGGGGGGTCTGCAGAGCTGGGCCAGGGCTCCTTGGTCGTGGCCCTGTGCTGAGCCCAGGTGGCCGCCTGAAATCCCTCCCCACCATATTTTTTTATTATTATTATTATTTTATGACTTAGGGAGACATGAGTATTTTGGGGTTTGTGTTCGGGATCCTGAGCCGGGTCCTACACCGGGCGCCGCGTCCTCTCCTCCTCCTCACGTGGTGCCAAGAGCCGAGCCAGCGCCGCGGGGTGACGGCCACCACGTCCAGCACGAGGACGGAGCCCGGGGGTCCGTGAGCCGCAGGAGAGCAGCACGGCGCCGTGACACCGCAGACACCCGCCATGCCCTGCGAGCACTCGGACTTGCGTGGGACCTGCCCTTTGGGCTCCCCCTCACCTTCCGGGGAATGGAGTTACTATGGCAAGGGAACTTTTTTTAAATCTGGTATATAGATACGGAATATATATATTTACACGTTTTTATAGAAAATGGAAGTTCTGTGGCAGAACCTGAGGCCCGGGGCAGGGCAGTAGCTGTAGGCTGCGCAGAGGTAGGGCGGCAGTTCTTCGCCGATAACCCATGGCTGCCGACCCGGGCCTGCCGCTTTGTTTTCCCCTGGGACGCGGGGCTTAGAACAGTAGCAGCGCTGTCGCGCGCGCGTTGCGGCTCGCGTTTTGTGGTTCCTCCTGCTGCGTTTTGTAACCCGAAGTGTATTTTACACCCAGCTATTAAATTTTTATATGGTCATTTCTAACGCCGAGCCCTTCCTTCAGTGGGGCGGGGAGGAGGGGGTGGGGTGCAGAGCTCGGTAGGGCTGTGGGGGGAGCCCCCCAGGCCCTTCCCCTTCCCACCAGCGGGTTTTTGGGGTGCCCCGCCCCCCCGTCCCCAAAACGCCCCCCAATTTAGGGCGCCCCCCCCCCACCCCGCTGCCCACGTGCGGCGCGGCACGCAGCGGCAGGGGAAGGCCGCCAGGCCACGCCCCCTCCCCTGGCCACGCCCCCTTCTTGGCCACGCCCCCTCCGGCTAGGCCACGCCCCCTCCGGCTAGGCCACGCCCCCGACCTTTCCCCCAGTTTCCAGCGCCTCGCCCCGCCCCCTCCCCTCCTCGCCTCCTCCTTGCCCCCCCCCCCCCTCCCACGCGGCGCCCCCCCCGCCGGCAGCCCCGCGGCACGCCGCGATCACGCCGCCCGCCGCTCCCCATTGGCCGAGCGCGGGCCGCGCCGCGCGCTGATTGGCGGAGGGCCGCTCCCCGGCTGGGCGCCGGCCCCGCGGGCGGGGCGGGGCGGGGGAGGGGAGGGGGCGGGGGCGCCGCGCCGCGCCGTGCCGCCAGCCCGCTCACACCGCCGCCGCCCGCGGTGCCCGCGCCATGCACGGCTCGCCCGGCCCGGGGATGGGCGATGCGGCCGCGGTGAGCGCCGGCACGGGCCGGGGGGGTGCTGAGGGAGGGGAGAGGGCGGGCGCTATGCCTGATCCCGGGGGGCGCAGCGCGGGGCCGCGGCGGGCACGTGCTCGGCGGTGAGGGGACCGTTAGGCGGGGGCGGGGACCTGGGGGGAGATCGGGACCTGAGGGGGTGTGGGGACCTGAGGGGGATGTGGGGACCTGAGGGGGTATCGGGACCCTGAGGGGGTGTGGGGACCCTGAGGGGATACCGGGACCCTGAGGGGGTGGGGTCGGGACCCTGAGGGGATATCGGGATCCTGAGGGGCTGGGGTCGCTATCCTGAGGAGATATGGGGACCCGGAGGGGCTGGGGACGGTTCCCTGAGGGGATATCGCGACCCTGAGGGGATATCGGGACATGAGGGGCTGGGGTCGGGACCCTGAGGAGCTGGGGTCGTTATCCCGAGGCGATATCGGGACCCGGAGGGGGCTGAGGGGTGGTCGTCGGGGCCGTTGCCCTGAGGGGCGGTGGGCGGTTGGGGCGCTGAGGGGCGGTTAGGACCGTTACCCTGCGGGGGCTGCGGGCGGCACCCTGAGGGGAGGTGGGGACCCTGAGGGGGGGCTGGGGCCGGCACCCTGAGGGGCGAGGAGCCTGTGGGACCCCGGGGTCCCCCCCGGCCCCTCCCGGTGCCGCCGCCTGGCCCCGGGGCGGGGGAAGCGTCGGCGCCGCGGGGAGCAGCCCCCGCTTCCTGCGGGGGGCCCGGCGCTGCGGCAGCGGCGGGGTGAGGCGAGGACAGGCGGCCAGGCGTGGTGCTGAGCCGCTTCCCTGGCAGCGGGCAGGGCCTGGCCTGGCCTCGGGAAGCCCTTTTTTATTTATTTATTTTTTTTAATTTTTTTTTTTTTCTTGAAGCAGGGGAATATTTTGTCGCGTTGCTGCAGGGAAAGCCGTGCTCCTGAAACGTCGGCTAAAAAAAATAATAATAATAATAAATGTGCCGGCTTGGTTTTGCCTGCAGCCGAGCTTTGACAAACGCTCGCAGGCTTTCTGGCTGCCCGGTGCCGAGCCTCACGTGGTGTGGCACCTATTTGACAGGTGATCTGGGCTTGCACGCTGCATCGGTGCTTGCCCTCGTTCCAGTTTTCGTTATTTTCAGTGGAGATTTTTAATTTATTTTTCTGAGCAGCTAACCCCTTGGCTTCCTAATTTAGAGTGCTTTGACCCCTCCCTGTCCCTAGCCTTCACGTCTCTGCACTGGGTACCTCATGTTTTAGGTTAGAAAACCCTCTGAGAGTGGCTCCCTCCTGTTTCAGATCCGTTTTGTTGGAAACATTTGTGTCTCTGTAGTGGCAACAGTGTCACACACGCATCTGTATCCCTGTGACACCGCTGAGCTTGTTACTTGAGTCAGTAACAAAGCTCCCGGCCTCCAGTCCCAAAGGGATGTCACCCAAGGAGCAGAGTTCCCTGTAGGGTTTGAGGCTGTGATAACAAGGTTCTTGGTTTTTTAATTAAAAGCCTTTTCCTGCAGTATATCAGCGCTGCATAGCGGCATGGGGCTTGAATTTCACCCTGCACTGCTGAATCCCAGCCTGTATGAAGTCCCAGAGCTTTATGAAGTTGGGGTGCCCTTTCACAGGAGAGTCGCGTGCTGCCGTGTGTGCGTGCACGCACGTGTCTTCTGTGATGCTCGCGTTTGGAAACAAACCAATACGATTAGGTTTGTCTTCGTGGTACTCAGTGCATTTTGGGATATCGAGCCCCTGTGCAGCGCCACACATTTTTTCAAGTGCGATACCAACAAGTCGCACTGCGCTTCGAAGGCTATTTTCCTTCCTTCCCCCCGCCCCAGTCTTCCTATTGGTAAAAATAAGATTGAAGTGTCTTTGCGACGCGTGGTACCCTGAGCCAGAGATCAGACCTCAGAGCATCGTACCGCCAGCCTGGAAGCTACGTTCTCAATGAGGCAGGAGTGAGATTAGTGCTAAATACCAGCAGTCTTTGGGGTCTGGGAGACAGCCCTGTCTAAACAAGGTTGGAAGTAGAATTCTTCTTTTTTGCTTGTGTGCAAGCAAGGGCTGTGTGTGTTCAGAGCGGTGTCATCCAGGAAAGTAGCTCTGGAAACCCGAGCTGCATGTTACACATATCAATTCCTTTCCTGCAAGTCATTTTTTTTTTTTTTTAAAGAAGAGTAAGGGGGTGGGGAGGCGAGCTGGCAGGGGGAGGGGAAGAGTTGAGCTGCCTGGTAAAAGTCTTGCTGCAGGCCTGGGATCCGTTTCAGATGACCTTCATGGCGAGCAGACAGCGTGTGGGTGGTGTCAGCTTTGTCTCCGGACGTGTCCTAACAGCCGGTAATCCGATTGCGTTTAGGTTGACATTGTGGACATCTACGAGTCCATCCGAGAACGGCAGCGCCACGACAGCGAGAGGTCTTCCAGCGGCACCTTGGAGCAGAATGACATCGAAGCTGTCGAAGCACTTGTTTGCATGAGCTCCTGGGGGCAAAGATCGCAGAAGGGTGACCTGTTGAAGATAAGACCCCTTACGCCCTTCTCGGACTCTGGCGATTTCACAATGCACGCCGAGGCTACTTCTGAGTTACCAAAGGATTATTTGTCTACACTGGTAAGAGAAACATGACTGCGGAATAAGCGCGTGATGTCTGGAGGTTACATCCCTGCGATGTTTTAATTTACACGGGAAGGATGCTCACCTTGCTTACGTGTCCCTGCAGGGAGTAGCCACAGCGTGGCCAGTGCTGTGTGTGTATACATGGAATAGTGAGGGGGGGCCTTGCTGAGCTTGGGGCTTTCTGCTGTCTCTGGGTAGCAAATGTAGGGATGTGGGAAGGCAGTTTGGGTGCTGGCTGGAGGTTTCGCAGGACCCCGGAGCACTGAGGTGGGCAGGGACCTGAGGAGGCCCCGGCCCAGCCCCTGCTCCAGCAGGGCCACCCAGAGCAGGGTGCCCAGCACCACGTCCAGGCGGCTTCTGAAGGCCTCCAAGGAGGAGACCCCACCGCCTCGCTGGGCAGCCTGGGCCAGGGCCCCGGCACCCGCACGGTGGAAAAATCGCTTCCTGCCTCTTGGAGACTTCTGAGTAAGAAAGGCAGAACGAGCCGCGGTGATTCAGCGCTGACTTATCTGGAAGTGCTTTAGGAAAAAGGCTCCTGACGACATTTGGCTTCGCTCTGATTGCTGTGAGAGAAAGTACAGGTTACCATTATGAAACAGGGATTTTAATTAGTTTTATGTTATGTTTCTACATGTAGCCTGCTGTTTCTCCAGAGCATTGGCCTACCCTGGCTGACTAATGTCAGTTGAATCACTTTTTTGTTGTTGTTGCAATTTGTGTTGCAATAAACGTAGATAAAGAAACAAAACAACAACAGCAGAAAAGGCAACCCTCTGTGCCACTGGGGTTTTAGAAGGCTAAGCCCTCTTTCAGCCAGTAGACTTTCAGTGTGCAGCTAGGTCAGAAGAAAGGAATAGTAGAGGAAAAAAGGCTGAGGTGGCACCGCAGCTGGCTGCTGGGCTGCTTCCCTCTGACTCCTGGCACTCAGTATTGGAACTGTCTCTTGAGCAGCGCAGGAGCCAGGCGTGGGCTGAGTTTTTGGTATTAAAGGAGGAAGGAGAGGTGGTGGCGGCAAGAGAGCCCAGAGAGAAAGGGGTAGGCGAAGGGGGAGAGCAGTTTGTGTGTGTTTATCCTACTGCCCTGCCAGCTGATGGGGGATCACTATTGTAAGACTGAGGTCTTGCTGGAAGGCAGCAGTTTAAATGGCACAGTATTGCTGTCACGGGTCAGTTTGCTGCGAACAGCGGAGTGCTCGTAGCCTCTTCAATCCGTACCTGTTGCTGAGGAGGAGAAACGAGAGGGTTTTCGTAAGGCAGCGAGTAGACATGGAACATCTTAAATGGGTTTACAGTCTGCCTCATTGCATTCCTGTTATTAGTGTGCTTTGAAGCCTGTTCCCAATGGCTGTCAGGTGAAGCAACGCGTGCTTTAACTGGTTTCCCCAGGAAGCAGTTTCTGAGATTCTGGGGAGGAGGCTGAATTTTCTTTTCGCGGTAAAAACCGTAGAGAACCGTGCTATGAAGCTGCAGTGTTGTGTAACGGCGCTCTTTTTGTGCAGTGCATGACCCCGCCGCACAGCCCGGACTTCGTCGAGATGTCGGCCGCGATGCTGCTCTCCTCCCAAGTCACTTACTCCAAGCCGAGGACTGTCATGGCGAATACGGCCGCCTGCTCGCTCACCTCCACCACCGACGCGTCCCCCGCGAGCAAGCCGTCGGTTATAAGCGTGGAGAGTCGAGTGGCCGAGCCCTCTGCCCCGCAGCCGTGCCGGGCCATGGCCACGAGCGTGATCCGCCACACGGGTGACAGCTCTGCGTACCACCACCTCCCCGCCCCGCACGAGAAGACGCAGGCGGCGTCGGGCTGCGGCGCTTCCGCCGAGTGGTGCGGAGCAGCCGACCGAAGACATTCCAGACCGCCCCAGGACGCGTGTGCTGCTGCTGATGTCATCAACAAAACCTCTCCGGTGCATCGACCCCGTGCGCGTGACTGCGGCGATCCCGCGACCAATAAAGGGCAGCCTCCAGCCCGCCCCGCTTCGCCACAGCCCCACGTACCAAAGAACTGTGACAGTGACTCGCAAAAAAGAGCCGCCCCGGTGACGCCCGCCCCCGTGTCGAGCCCCCAGGTTCTGTGCCAGATCTCCGTCCCCCTGAGTAGGCAAAGCAGCATGATTAACGCCTACGTCAAGCCTCCTGCTCCAGCGGTCTCGGCTCCGATGAAACCCATCTTACCGCAGGCAGCCCCGCTTTCCCAGCCCCTGCTCATGGGACCTTCCGTGCCTCAGGGGACCGTCATGTTGGTTCTCCCGCAGACTGCTGTCACGCAGGCACCGCAGTGCCCGCAAGCAGTCGTGACTGTGGGGAGCACCAAGTTACTGCCCCTTGCTCCAGCCCCCGTGTTCATCGCTTCCGGGCAAAGCTGCACCCCCCAGGTGGACTTTTCTAGGCGGAGGAATTACGTTTGCAACTTCCCGGGGTGCAAGAAAACCTATTTCAAGAGTTCCCACCTCAAAGCCCACCTCCGCACCCACACTGGTGCGTAACGGGGGATGGGCCCTGCCGTCGGGGTGCCGAAACGCGCGGCTCCTCTGGGAGGGGTGGGAAAGGGAAGGGGCAGGTGATCAGGAATTTTGTGCCTCCTCTGGGAGAAGAGAAGAATGTTCATTCTTCACGGGCGGGCAAAACAAGACAGACTTTGTTCGGAGACCTCAGCTGACCCCGTAGCGTTAGCTGAATTTCACATGCTTTAGTTGGAGCGAAGCGTAGCCCGCTGCGTGCGTGTGTTTGGATTGGAGTGGACCTCTGCCATCTGGACTAGGCTGAAGTGAATTGTGCAAGGTTTTGTTTTGAGCGTGGAGGGATCTCCAAAGCGTAGTACAGGTGGTCGGCGTTCATTTTGGTAAAGGGAAAGCAAAAGGGAAGAGAGAAAGTCAAATGCTGCACGTTTTCCTAGAGCTTTGTCTAGGCTAAAGGGGTGGGCATTAAGGTTTTGGGCTACTGTGCTGGGAAGCAGAGCTGCTGCAGGGATGTAACTGTTTTCACTTACTTTCAGAACTCCCTTTGTGTGAGTAAATGAACGTTAATTACAGTTAATAAGAGCTAATTGGCTCTGTAACACCTGGTTAGCGTGCAGGCAGTATAAATGTGTTTTACTTATCCTTCTTCTAGCTCAGAGCTTCTGTTACAACTAACTTTTGAGCTCTTGGAAGGGACTATTTTTGATGTTGAGGGACAAGGATAGCAGATTATTGGTACAGAACAGCTCATTCAAACATTTGTCTATTTTTTTCCTTGCCTTACTTCCCCCACCCTCTGTGGTTTGTTGGAAGGCAGCTTCCATGGCAAGGCTTCCCAGTAGGTTGCCAGCCTGTCCGTACAGTTCCTCTGGGAAAAGAGCTTAAACTCTGCGCGAAGCCGATGATCCTTGTAAAGCAGAGCTCGGCTGGTTCAGCCGCCGGTTTGCGGGGACGTGCTCCAGGCTGCCGACTTAACCTGGTGCTGCGGGACAGCCACGGGCTGGCAGCACGTGTCTTCTGAGCCCGGACCGCTGCCGATCCGCGGGGAAGCCAGCCCGCTGCACGGCACCAGCGGGCAGAGCAGCTTCAGCTTGCTCCTGCTTCATCCCACTCGTTCAGCTGCCATCACTCACCCAGTGCAGAGCTTCACCCCTGCGATGAGGACAGAGCTGCTGCGGTGCATCCTTTCCGCTGGGCTTCTTGTTCTGCTCCAAAGAGATGCCGTAAATCTGGGTCATGTGCTAGATGTTTATCTGGAGGCCTGCGGGGTGCGGGCGGTGGATCACATCGGTTAGGACGGTTCCGACGTTAAGCAGGCGCCGAGGTGACGCTGAAAGCCTTCCTGGCTGCTTGCGCTGCCTGGCAGACGGAGCTCCCGTCGGGGTCTGGGCGTGCAGGCGTGTAGGGTGGCAGGTAGGGCTGGGCCGTTCCTCGGTACGCCGCGCCGATATGCGGAGCTGGAGCGCTTCGGTGGGCCTGGGAGGTTAGATTCCAGGTTTCTTCTTGCCCACAATGTTTGCTGATGTCGTGTAGCGGTCACAGAGCTGTGGCCACGTAGGAGGGACAGGCTCAGAGGGATTTGCTTCTGGTTCAGTCGATAGGTAACGTTGCTTTGTGAAGAATCGTTTTTCCTTAGCTGGGGTTTTGGATAATTAAAAAAAAATAGGCTTGATTAAAGAACATTTGAATAGGTGTGAGGAAATCAGTAGAAACAAGACCGATGATTTTTTCCCTGAAACTGGGATTCAGCTTCTACTTCAGCAAATGGTGGCTTCCTGCGTGAGCAGTTCAGTGAAACAGATCAGATTTTGCGAGGTAGGCTGTAACTTACAAGTTAGTTCTTTGATGAAATGGAGCTTATTGAAAATAAGTTGCGTTTCTTTTGTGTCCTGCAGGAGAAAAGCCTTTCAGCTGCAACTGGGAAGGCTGTGACAAGAAGTTTGCCCGCTCGGACGAACTGTCCCGCCACCGTCGAACTCACACGGGAGAGAAGAAGTTCGCGTGCCCCGTGTGCGAGCGTCGCTTCATGCGCAGCGACCACTTGACGAAGCACACCCGCCGCCACATGACCACGAAGAAGATTCCCAGCTGGCAGACAGAGGTTGGCAAACTGAACAGAATCGCCACGGTGGAGAAACCGAAAAGCAGCAGCAGCAGCAGCAGCGCTCTCGGTATGCTCATCCCCGTGCCGTCATCTGTCTGCCAGGGCTAGCCTGAGGGCGCGCCGCCTCCACCAGCTTCCTGAAAATCGGGAAGGGCTCTGCTGGCTGCAAGAGAACTGACAGTGCGACCCTCCTCCCCCAGCGTGTCTGCGCACACTTCAGCTTCCTTCTTTTTAGGTCCTCGGTTAACAATGCTATGTGAGAAATCTGGCCTGTCTTTCCTCACCCCTTCCCTGTGCGTTGTTGTTTTCCATTTTGGGGCAAATGCAATCACCAGCACTTCAGGAAAGCAGAACTCTTTTTGAAACGATTTCGGCAATAGGTTAAAAAAGTCACTTGTAATGCTTGCTGTTAATATTCTGATGGACAGTGAAACAGGGTGATTTTTAATTTTTATACTAGTGTTTTCTATACCAAATATATTTTGTATTTATTCATTTTGGTCTCGGTATGCAGGCAAATTACTCGACCTGCATTAGTAGGGGTGTGCAGGATGAGACCCAGGGCTTCGGAAACGATTTTTCAGGAAGCCTAAAGAAACGCATTCAGAGCATTTTGTAAACTCACGATGTTTGAGAACTCAGTGTTTGGGATTGTAACGCTTCGGGATCCCGATCCTGCAGCGGGCTGCTGCTGTTACACCCTCCTTGTGCAGCTGGCATTGGAGGTTTGAGATTTTGAGATCTGTGTGTGTCGTTGTTTCAAAACACAACAGAATGATTGCAGAATAAAAGTCTTGAGGATTTCAACCTCAACCAAGTCCATACCCTTTGTGAGTGGGGGATGCTGTGACTTTTGGTGAAGCTCGACGTGCTGGGCACTCCCGAGTCCACGCTCCACCTCAGCAAAGTTGGGAGGAGCCAGGCTGCTGTGATGGATCTGCTCCAACGGATGCAGAAGCACGAATACAGTTGAGCAGCCTTGACACTAAAAATGATCCTTTCGGTCCCACTAAACCAGCATATCAAAATCTACTGAAAAAAAATGCAAAAAGGGCAAGATAACCTGTGAATAATTCGCTGGGTCTCCGGGGGTGGTTTATTTTTTTTTTTGAATACAGGAGAAATGAAAAATCAAGTTTTTTTATGTATTGTGGATGCTTGTGCACCTTATAGGAAACTGTTCCAGGCTTTCGTTTACCTGTATCGAAGCACCAGAGGAAATACTAATCGTGTCTTAACTTAAAAAATAGCCACCGTGTCCACCCGATGATGCTCTCTGTGTGGCCTTATACTTCCCCCCAGTACTTTGTATGAAATCACCCTTTTCTATTAAATGAAATACTCTCCCCGCTGAATGGATTTTCTTTTACGCTGGGTGTAAGTGTGACCGGGGAGCGAAATCGCTGTTCCTACCCGTCAGCGTACGGCTAGAACGCGTGGCAGCGGGCTTCCAGCCTGCGCTGGGTGCGCTGGAGCTGTGTGCCTCGCCTTGAAGGCGCCCACGCCCTGCTCTCGCCACGCTGCAGTCCCTCCGGCTGGCGTACGTGCCGCCGAGCGTGTGCACGTGCAGGCCTGCTTTGTGCTCCGCAGGGCTCGGCCGAAAACGCGCTCAGGCGCAGTGAGTGCCCGCAGCGTTACCCTTCGGGGGCAGGGCCCCGTTTTCCACATTAGTGTGGTGAAGAAAGAGAGAATGCTGCTCTTTTTTGCTCTGAAGTTCCCTAGAACAAGAGGTTTGACTTTTAGATGCTGCTTTAGCATGCCTGTAATGGGGGGGGACTGTCCTGTCTCGATCTGATAGCCAATTTTGTACTTCATGTGTGGCTTTTTTCTTTGTTTGCTTTTTTCCCCCCAAGCCAACCATTTTTGGTGTCCGCCTGAGCAAACTGGCTTGGGAACTCTCCCCGTAATTTAATAAAACGTTGTGTTAGGTTGTTGCATCACGGGGAGGACCTGATGGGCTGACAACACAGAATTTCCTGGCGGGTGTGGGAACACAAACGCGGCTCTTCCCTCCTGTGGGCGGCTCTTTCTCCTGCAGACGTGCGTGGACGGGTGGCTGGGCCGCCGCGCCGCTCAGGCTCAGGTCGCTCCTTCTGCTCCTGCCGCTGTGCTGCGCGAGGGTTGGTTACGGAGCGAGAGGGACCTCCAGTCTCTTTCAGTCTATATTTTAAAGAAGTAGAATTACATTCGGGTACCTATCTTTTTTAAATTTCTATTTTAAAAGCTATGTAATATGACTGCTTTTAAATCATAAAAAAAGTGAAATTTCAGGTTTCCTGTGAACATGTTTTGGAGCTGTGTAAAGACATCTGACTTAGGTTATATACTGAGGCCAGCGTAAGACTTCAGGGCTCACTGGCTCACTTACCTTCAAACACAGCACTTTTTTATTTTTTAGTCTGGCCGTAGGCTGACCGGCGCTTGTCCACTTCTGACTTTACACAACGCCTCTCGTGTATTTGGTAGGGCGCGCACATCACCGCCAGGGTTTGGGTTTTTTTGCGTGAAAACACAAATCCTGAGATTCGTGACTGTCCTCTTGTAGCACGCCTCCAGGAGCTAATCCCAGCAGGTACCGACCTGCTCGCTGCTCCGCGTGCTGCGAGCTCTGCGTGACACGCGCGGTGCAATTAAAGACGAGGTGAGGGTTTGCCCCGAAAGACAGCAGCGTTACCCCTGCTCCTTCCTGCCCCCGTGCCCTGGCGGGGAAGCCGCCCTGGCAGGCTGGCCGTGACCCGCAGGGCTCGGCAGGGAAGGGCGCGCCCGCCCAGGGTGACAGCAGCAGCGACTTGTTTACATTTTTAAGCACCTCCGGCTGCCTCCCGGATTACGGCGACGTTTATTTCTAGCCGCTACGTTTTGAGATGGCACCGGCGTGGGAACAGGAGGGGGCACGTAAGGGAACGGGAGACGGGCGGAGAGGAGGCGCTGCTGCCAGCGTTGTCCCAGCTGCTGGCTGCAAGGTGACCCAGGCCCCGCGCTCAGGGAGCGGGGAGCTTGAGGCTTTGCCCTTGGAGCGACGCATCCGTCGTGGGAGCGGCCGGAGGATGAGAGGGGAAGGTGCTGTGGTTGTTCCCCTCTCCCCGCTCCTGGATCCCGGCCGGCCGGCACATATGTCTCTGTTTGCCTTCCCTCCGCGTCTGGCAAGGCAGCGTGCGTCAGGCGGGCTGCGGCCGTGAAAAGGCAAACTCACACAGGCGGAAAACAGCAAGTTGTGACTCAAAAAGTGGCAACGTACGGGCTAGGGAAACTGCAGGATGGTTCAGGAGGATGCCACGGCTGTGCCAGGTCACAGCAATCACATTTCACCCCGTGGGGTCGCCTTCTCTGCAGGGTACGTCAGCCCTGAGGCATTTTCCTTCCAGATCTCTTTCTTCCTCTGTCAACTGCAGCCTTCGTTCAGTCCTGGAGCGCAGGAGAAGGAAATTGGGTAACGCTGACTTCCTGACGGGTGCAGATGGCCACGAGTGCTGCTTAGGCATGCAGAAAGCTTCGGCAAGCATCCGCGGGGCAATGGGCTACCCGGCACGCAGCCACCCAGCGAAAAGGTTCCTAAATCTGCTCCATCCTTTGGGAAGGAGCGACCGTCCCATCACAGCCTGGAGCTCCGCCTGGTCTGGTGGCTGCTTGTGGAGGTGGCTCCTCCTCTGCTGCAGCGCTGGCAGGCTGACAAGACACCACCTGAAGTGAAAAGGACGGCTTGAAGGCTTTCCCTGCCGTGCAGCTGTAAGCTGGTTGCACGGGCAGTCAGGAAACACGGAATTTATGGGAGTTGCCAAACTCAGTACTCAGCTGATATCTACTCAGCTGATATCTGATATCAAACTCAGCTGATATCTGCTCACAAACTAACGAGTAACTTCTCATCCATAGCTCCAAGTCGGGCCCTCCTTAGTCCTCCCAGCAGCTGTGGGGTTGCCTCCTTTAAAAAACACTAACAGGAGCGATGTGCAGACAGCTGGCCGGCAAGGCTTTCCTACGTGTAGGCTGGCAGAAGACTCCGTACAGAGCGTTTGTCTTTGTTAGATGAGTAATGCGGTGATTAATCTGCTAACACGCGTCCTTACTGCTGTTGTATTAGCGGGGTTTGCTCAAAGCCTGTGCTCAGCTGCCGTCTCGCTCGCTGCATGAGGCAGGAGGACACCTGTGTCCTGGGTGCAGGAACGCAACCTGCGAAGTTGTTCAAGTACAGGCTTTCCTTCAGGACAGACCGAAAGGGGTTTTAGGGATGTTACCTGGACCGGTCACCAAATGCAGCCTCGGAGGGAGGTCCTGGCCAAAAGAAGGAATTCCAAGCTGGATGGAAATCTAAAACCCTACAGCGATAAAGGCCGGGCAGGGCATGGAGCGCTGCGGCTGCCTGCAGTGCCAGAGTCAGGAGGTCTCCCGTGTTTTCCCTGTTCTCCGCACGAGCATTTTCTGCTCACCCCAGTAGGTCCCTGAGAGCTGCCGAAAACCAACACAAGCGATGGGAGATCTGGCCACCGACTCTTGCTGCGCTGCAGAGAAACGGGCAGCCTCCCTGCTACGGCTCAGCAGAGCTAAAAAAGACCATTTCTGCTGCTGAGCGCTACCGTTCAAAATGGGATGTTTTTTTTTTTTTCCAGGAGAGCAGAGATCCCACCTCCCACCCCGCTGCCCCCAGCTACACGAGGATGCCTGCTCTCCGCAGGGCCTCCAGCCTCGCCACCATCCTCCAAGGGTGCCTCCTGCCCGCTCTCGGCTCGTGGGACCACTCGCTGCTTGAACAGGGAGACGTTTTCTGAACAGCTTATTTGCCTTTATTGAGAGTTACGCAGAATACAGATCCATTTCTTTCTCTTACACAGATTTCAGGAATGACAAAGTCAAAATACAGCTGCATCCTGCTGTTTCCCCTTGCACTTGCACATTCTTTGCGAAGATTTCATCTGGCGTCTTTTATGATTCAGCTGAAGACAGAAATAAGGTACTTTTCTAGTTCTGATAATAAGCAGCTACTCATAACACATTAAGATGCAGGTAAAACAAAGGCAGAAACCCTAAAATACCAGGCTTCCCTGTCAGGGAGCGCTGAAAACATACGATTTTATGTGGCGATCCAGGCTTTCTGATTCAGCTAATGATAAATTGTAGTGATTTTTCTTCTAGACTAGCTATGAAGGAAAAGAAATGCGCGGGAAGGCCAGGAGCGATGACTGAGAACGGGTGGCAAAGAGCTGCTCTGCAAGCCCCTCTCTAAGTAGATGGCCATGGCCACGGCGAGGTGGCCCTGGGGACGTGCCTCCTGCTTTCACTGGGGGGTAAAAGCCCTTGTGCTGCAGGCACAGCACCTGCACTGCCAGGACAACAAAAAAATAAGGTCTTCCTTCAAAGCACCATATCTCAGCACTCAGCAGAACTCTAAAATGCCTTCATTTGGAAATATGGTTCAGAAAAGAGCTTTGAAATACCGAATTGCCAGGTGGGCTTTCTTCAGGTCACCCTCTGTGCCTCTGGAGCAGTCGTGCTGCCTCTCGCCCATCCTCTCCTTCCTCCTTCTCCTCCTCCTCCTCCTCCTGGCCGTGCGAGGGGTGGCCGTGGTCCGTTGGCAGCAGCTTTCTGCTCCCCGCCGGGGGCTCAGCGGCCGTACTCCCGCTCGATGCTGGCCATCAGCTCCTCCTCCGCGCAGTCGTACGACACGGCCGGCCGCCCCGCCGGCTGCTTGCTGCTCCTTCCCGGGCACCTGCTGGTTAAGGGCAGGAGTTATTGTGGGCATGAGGGGGAATCCAGCTCTGAAGACACAAAAAGACACTGGTTTCATCTGTTTGTGAATAGAAAAGTCGCAATACAAGTGGCTTGCTAAGACATAGATACTCTAACGCATCAAATTTCCACCACTGGCTGACGTTTGCTATTACTTGGCATCTATTTCAGTCGGTGAGTTCATGAAAGTAAAGTCCTTGCAATGCTGCGGCTCACAATCCCGTAACCCCATAACCCTCCGGTGAGTTATGGCCGAGGCCCAGCTAAAGCTCGCCATAACCTTTACACCAGTTACCCGCTTCAAGGCTTTATGCAGAAAAGTGTTTTTACTATTTTCTGTTTATTTATTTCAGGATTTGCATGCCCTCTGGCTTTTGCCCCTTTCGATAGGGCTGGACACTGCCAGTAGGAACGGCTTGCGTTTCCACTGTTTTGGTATTTTGTACCTCTGCTTCAGAGATATGTAAGATAAAATGTAGTAGTTTTGTTTGTTCGGGCTCTCCGGGGCCTGAACAAACCCCTCCAGGTTTGGTATCTGCGTGTGCGCTCTGCTGGGCCCGCAATTCCCTCGGAGGAACTTGGGTATTAACACGTTTTCACAGACCTGCAGCTCGGTGCGTTCACTTTGTGCCCCCCATGAATAAGTAAGCAAGAAATAAATGGTTTTGTAGGGCAGTTGGTTGGTTGCCAAAGTGAGGTCTCCATATCTGATAGCATGGCTCTAGCTCTATCACCGTTAGCATCTGTGGCTTACCATTTCTCTAAGGATGAGATCCAGCTCATCCTTGGCCTCATAGCTTGGATGAATTTGGTGTTAGCATCCCTTGGGGAAAAAAACTGAGAACCCCGGTTATTAGATGAGAGCTGCCCCAAAGCGGGTAAGTGTGGAATGAGAATTGAAGGAAAATGCCCTGAATCGAAGGAAAGTGCCCTGAATGGAAGGAAAATGCCCTGAAATGCTTTTCCAAGGAAACTTTCTCACATATGGGAGCTGCTTTCACAAACCCTCAACCAACTTTGGCAGCCAAGGATGGTTCTCCTTGGGCACAGGGGTGTCCATAAAATTTCTGAAGCATTTGCCTGTTGGAGCAAACTGCACGGAGGTAGCTGCACCTTTTAAGAGAGAAGGCCCAGCTGGCCTGACCTCGCAGTGCTCACGCCATGCCCCGTGCACGTCAGGAACAGTTTGATGTTTTCCTGGGAGCCACCTGGCCCCCAGCTGGCGTGGCGGCCGCATCATGTGGGCCTGGGGCTACGGACATTGCACCCTGCCCTCGGCTGCAGCTTCTCCTGGCAGCTCCCGAGGAGGATTTAGCCAGTTCTGTTCCTTCCTTTTCTTCCTTTCTCTTCTCCTGAAGGACTGTGAGCTATCTGGTTTCTGCTGCAGCAGCACATACGGGAGGAAAGCTGGAAGCCAGTCCACGAGCCAGGATCACGTACCAGCAGCTGCAAAGCAAATTCTTTTGAATTTGAAAGAATCAGGAAAAGGAAATGTAGAAATCCGACTTAAACACACAGCTGGCACATGATTTATTGATTTAAACCCTGCGCTGGGACAGTCCTCCAACTAATTTCATGTTACGCGATGAATCAGAGGCAGAGCTCTTGGCAGCTTGCTCGCAGGGCCACAGAAGAGCCATTGTTCCTCCTAACGACTGCATGATTCCTCGCTGTTAATTATTCTTCATGCTCTGGCCTGGCTGGTGACCCCCAAGCACGAGAGAAAGTCTCCAGGTAAAATTCAAGCTCGGCGAAACATGGACGTGCTTTTAAGAAGACAAGAGCAAAGCCTCCTGCCACGCAGGCCCCGGAATCGAGCGGGATAAAGGGGGCAGCGTTTACTTCACGAGCAAGGCCCTGCCCAAGTTCCTTCTCTCTGCTATTGTGGCAAATCTAGCTGTCGTTTAATTTGGAAAAATGGCAGAAAGTCCAAAAAAGAGTGATTCCATCCGCTTAAAAAGAGAAACCTCTCTGCCCCAAGGCCAGCAGGCCTCGGCCTGGTTGTCACGGCCAGGCCGCACGGAGCCCTGAGTGTGGCTCTGAGCCGGAGCCTGGGCCAGGGACCTCACGAGGCCCTCCTAGCCTGACCCTTCATCTCAAGGCCTTGTTAAACAATGACAAAGTCTGGATTTGATTTCAGAAGCCCCAGCACATCCTGCGTCTCCGAAACTATCTTCAGAGAGGGCTAAGGCAGCTGACAGGCCCAGGCCGCTCCGCGCTGATGGGCACACCCCGGTTATCGTGCACGGAAGAAAAGCAGCCGGTGCAGCTCCTTGGCCAAACGTTTATCCTGGTCCTGGCATGAATCTGGGGCACAGACACCTGAGCACGGCTGGGACAGGACCTGGTGGGCCACAGACCTGGGGGGGGCGGCCCTTGGTGGTCTCACCTACAGAGAAGCCAGGGATGGAGCAGGAGGGACGCAACCACGTCGAGGCGCTGCCTGTTGAGTCCAGCCGAGGGCTGTTAGGCTTCCCGACTCAGAAAACAGCAGGTCAGGACGTCGAGGGAAAAATTATTCAAGATCTGGCTGTTCTGGGGCAGGGAGAGACCTGAGAAGGAGCAGTGCTGGGAGGAGAAGAGCCTGGTAGGACAGCAAAGGAAAAAAGGCCAAGGCAACCCATCAAGATGTCTGTACACGGTATCTGAGCACTAAAAAGTTATTAACAGCTTGGAGGGAGTTAGAAAAGTGGTAATAAGAATGATTTAAGAGGCTAAAGCAAAACAATTAAGGCAAGAGGAAAGCAAGACGTGTGCTCCCGCCCAGCTAACGGCCTCTCTGTGTTCGAGGACGATTAAGGGAAGAGGCATTTATTTTTTTAAATGGATAGACAATGAGCTATGCACCAAGCAGGAGGAAGAGCAAACGGCAAGATTGGGCAAAAACTGAGCAAAAACTGCCTTTTGGGCAAGACGTTGGGCATGGTGAGCCAGCCCAACAAGGTGGGGATGGTGGAGAGCCCAGAGTCACAGGGTGGCCGTGGCTGGAAGGGACCCGTGGGGGCCAGCCGGTCAAATTAATCAAGTCAACCTCAGTTATGTGCCTGGAAATGAGGCGGGATGAATCCAGGCCACGGGTTTTAGTCATTCTGCTGAGGATGGGCAAGTCCAGGATTAATCATTACAATGCCTTCCGCAAGACCTCGCAGCTGGAAAATGGGTCAAAGCCAGGTTTGGGTAACTCTGCTCGTGACACAGGGCTTGGGAGCAATTAAACACTCGTTATAACGTTCCTGGGCCGTGTCATCCGACCTGTGCACTGCCAGGGAGAGGTTCACAAAACAATTGCTTGGTGGAAGATAAAAATGTAACACGATGCAGTGAAGAATACATACACGTTGCCAGGCACCCGGAGGTGACTGGAGGTTTATTAGGGCCTGCTTTAGACATTTAGTGGGGTCCCACGTGAGTTTTTGCAGTCGGTGCCCACCTCCAGCACCCACCACGGGTGCCTGCTCTGCTGGCAGATAGCACGGTGCTGGGCAAGCTGCTCCGGGTGGCCCTGCCAGCCCCAACCACGCCGTGGGGCTGCAGAGTTTCCTTATCTCCTTTTTTCTCCCCACTCCACGTTTATTTCTTTAATTGGTTTTACGGGAATTCCTCCAGCCAGGCAGTCCATCAGGACATCTGCTGCTCCACACGAGTGTTGGAATAACTCTACCCACGGCCCTGCGTAACATGTAGGACCAGACACCTACACACACTTTAACCACTGCTTCTGTGGCCTGAGCTGCTTTGATTTCATCCACGTGAACTTTTGCTGGGTGCTGAACCACCTCCAAAAAGCGTCTGCGTGCAGCTCTGGCCAGCAGGAGCTGCAGACTTGGAGGCACAGCCTGCACCCTTGTCTTTGGAAGGAAGGATTCAGATCTCACGTTGACACCCCGAGCAGTAGGTCCTCGCCACTCCCCCGTCCCCGAGGGATGCTCCTGCCCCTCACTGTTGGAGCACGGCAGCGTCTCATGGGTTTCTCCTTGTGATTCCCAGGGAGGAAAGCGATGTTATCCATCCTACACGTGCTGGATGACCTTTTTATGAGGTCCTTCAAGATGCCTTTATGACACACAGACATCCTAAACTCTGTACCACTCGTGACTAGGAGTAAATCATTATACTGTACTTAAGCTGGAGCCGGGATCTTTTCAGGCAGCGTGGCTCTTGGATTTTTTTAACTCACAAATATGTATAGAAGAAATATTTAGGGCTACGAACAGTTAGAGAAAACTCTCACAAAACTCTCAGGTGGGACAGTTTGGAGATGGACAGTGGGGAGAGCCATGGACACCTTGAGCTGCCCCACGTGGGAAGGGAAGGGAAGGGAAGGGAAGGGAAGGGAAGGGAAGGGAAGGGAAGGGAAGGGAAGGGAAGGGAAGGGAAGGGAAGGGGGAAGGGAAGGGAAGGGAAGGGAAGGGAAGGGAAGGGAAGGGAAGGGGGAAGGGAAGGGAAGGGGGAAGGGAAGGGGGAAGGGAAGGGAAGGGAAGGGAAGGGAAGGGAAGGGAAGGGAAGGGAAGGGAAGGGAAGGGAAGGGAAGGGAACTCACTCATTGCTGACGTTGTTGTTCTCTGGGTCAGGCGGGCTTGCAGGTAACACAGCCTTGAAAAGAACAAAGACCAGGTATTTCAGTGGCAGTGCTTGGGAGCTGTGTTCAGCTCTAGGGGGCTGTGTTTACACCCCAAATCACCTCTGTGAAGGTGACGCAGGTGCAGGAGCATCCCCTTCAGTAACAGCAGTCCTGCCAGCTCTCCTCCAGCTATTTGGGCACCCGGCTGGCCACCGGAGCCACCGCGTGTTACGTGATGGCACCTCCTGATCCCCACGGAGGTGCGCTGCCCCACTGACTGGTGGCCAGCAGCAGGAAAACACCTGCCAATGAAGAAAGCTACGGCAACGTGGAGCTGCTTCTTCCCACCTGACACAGCATTTTCCCTGCTGTAAAGCACGTCTCGCCACGCTGCTCGCTGAAATGACCCCGTCTGCAGGGGAAAAACCCAAATTTCTAACGCTGCAACCCCACGGGTTGCTGATGGGTGGGCCACCAAAGCCAAACCTGGGCTTTTAATTTAATTTCATTATTTTTTTTATTTTTTTTTTTTTAATAAAATTTTAATTTTTAATTTAAACTGGGAGGATGGTCAGACCCCACATCTGCCCAAGTCCCCAGCCCAACCAGTGGTAAAGCGAAACCCCTGCAGCCAAGAAGAATAAAATTCCCATCTTTCTCCGCTTTTCTGCACCGTCACATGGGAAAGGAGGGGGGGAGAGGGACAGGGGCCGTGGCTTGGCACCGAGCTGGCCCTGTGCTGACTTGGCCGCTGCCTTGCCGAGGCCGGAGCTGGTGATTCACGCGAGTTATTCTGACTCCTGTGACGATGCCCGCAGAGGTTTAACAGGCAAGGCGCAGGCCCAAAGTCAGTACTCGGCGCCCAGAAAGCAGAAACGAAACAGCTCGCCGGGGCGGCTGGGTGGCGTCGGGGCTGCCGCCGTCACCTTGGCTCCCCTGCGCCTCTCCCGGCACCGGCTCAGCCTCTGCAGCCCCACGTAGCTTCTGGGGCTGGGAGAGGTATCTGCTGCCTGCCCCGGGCCTTTCGCATCCTGCCTGCTCGCTCGGAATTACAAACGGAGCCTCCACAAACCTGGAGCATCTTTTGCTACCTTCCAAAAGGCAGTGCGCCTCCTTTCGGAGGGGTCCCCGGCCTTGAGCGTTTGCTCTGGGAGAGCCTGGAAATGGCTCCTGGGGCAAAGCGAAGGCTGCGAGCGAGAGCTGATGGTGAGCAAAGGGAATTTCCTTCTGGTTACGGAGCATCACCTCCTGGCAGCCTCCTGCAGCCAAAAAAAAGCAGGCAGCAGCCCCTCTACGTGCTGCCAGGACGGAGCTGTGCTGAGTTCCTGGGGCTGCTTCCTCCCAGAACATGCCTCATCCTCCTCATCCTCATCCTCCTCATCCTCATCCTCCTCGTCCTCATTCTCCTCGTCCTCATCCTCCTCGTCCTCCTCATCCTCCTTGTCCTCCTCATCCTCATCCTCGCCCCCAGCAGGACGCTGCTGCCCCGAATCTCCTCGCACACGGATTCAGCCCTTCCCCCCGTGGGAAGCCTCCTTCCTACGCTCCTGGGCTCAGGGTGGGTTTGGATCACGGGCGGTTGCCTTTTCCCCCCCCTCGGTGGCTGACTCCTCCACGTTACGAGCCGTACGTGTCGTGTGGGCGGAAGGCAGAATTAGTTAGTCATCGGGACAGGGCAGCCCTGGTCGGCAAAACGTGCTTCTCTCTGCAAAACCCGCTCCCACCTTCTCCCGGGGATCCGTCAGCACCGACACTTCTTTCCCAAGCTCTCCGCCGAAGTTTAATTGGGAGCATCAAAAAAAGCTTGCCGGCCCCGCTGGCACGGCAGGCAGGCAGGCAGCACCCTCCAGCGACGCGAGAAATGCTGTGGGTGGCCAGGCCAGCGATCCCCGCCCAAAACAACGTCTCAGGAACAAAATCCGGCTCGTGTCACGGGGAAATAGGTTCAGCAGGGAAAGGATGCCCCCCCCCCCCCCACCTTGCTCCGTCCTCCGGCTGGGAACGCGTGCACGGCGCTCGGTTTGGGTCGGGGGGGGTGTCAGGATAAAAATGACCCGTGCTCTGCCGAAAAATGCTGGGGAAAATAATACGCAGTGGTGGTTTGGGGAGCCCGGCTGTGAGGGGGGACAGGGGCTTGGCCACTGATGCTGGCTGAGAGCACAGCACAGCTCACTCTTTGGTGGATTCTGCTGACATTTCAGATGCTTTCAGGAAGAAAAGGAGCATTAAATTGACAGAGGGAAGGAATTTTCCTCGGTAGCCACCGGGAGTGAGCTGCAGAGCGAGCGTCTGGAATCGGGGGGGGGGCATTTTTGGCCATTAATAAAAACAGGAAGGAAACGCAGAGATAAATGGCTAGATCCGGACGATCAGATTTCTGCGGCCGGAGGCCTGGTTTGGCAAGGGCAGGAAACCACATCTGCCACCCTGTGCCCCTGCGCTGCGTGGCTGGGGGCGTCCGGCAGCGAGGTGACGCACCGACGGGTGGAAAGCGCCTTGTTTGGGCTGAAAAACCCGGCTTGGAGGGTTTAATCGGTGTTCCGGAGGCGTGCTGCACGCCCTGCAGAAGCGGTTAACGCAGGCTCTGCCTGTGCTCCTCCGGAGCTGCGGCTGGGCGGTGGGTTGCTGCCATCGTGCTCCGGGAAGGAGCAGGGCAGCGCCGGGGAAAAAAGCTGCTAAAGGCAAGACCTGAACGTCTCTGCTCGATTTTCCGTGGTGGGAAGCCGGTGGTGAAACGCCTGAGGCTTCCCTCCCGGCTGCCCCGGGGAGCAGCCACCACATCTGCGCCGCGGCCGCGTTTGCAAAACCACGGGCGTCTCGAGCAAAGACTCAGAGGAAAAGCACGGGCAGCCCTGGGGGGGGGTTGGGGAGGACCTAAAAAGGAAGGTTTGGGGCTGGTGGGGAGCTGCTGGGGGCTGTTCGGAGCTGGGTCTCCATCGGGACCGCTCCTCCAGCCCCTCACGGCCCCCAGCAGCTCTGCCAAACCATCCCGTCCTCTCCTCGCCCCACATCTCCTCCCGCCCCCCAGCTCACGGAGCAGAGGGCACCCCTGGGTGGTGCCGCCCGGCTGGCCCCGTGGGAAGGGTGGGACGGCTGCTTGCGCAACGCCCTGAAATCCCAAACCGCACCCTGCGAGCAGTGCCCGCGGCTGGCAGCTCCCTCCTGCTCGGCCGCACGCAGCCCGTGGGCCGCGAGGAGCTGGGGGGGAGCTGGGGCTGCCATCGAGCGGGACCGCGGCCACCTCGGCGCAGGTAGGAGACCGGGTCTGCCCTGCAAACGTACCTCCAGCAGTACCAGCTCTCTCCTTTTGCCATTTCCAAAGCTTATTTCCTTTCTTTTTCTTTTTCTTTTTCTTTTTCTTTTTCTTTTTTTCTTTTTCTTTTTCTTTTTCTTTTTCTTTTTCTTTTTCTTTTTCTTTTTCTTTTTCTTTTTCTTTTTCTTTTTCTTTTTCTTTTTCTTTTTCTTTTTCTTTTTCTTTTTCTTTTTCTTTTTCTTTTTCTTTTTCTTTTTCTTTTTCTTTTTCTTTTTCTTTTTCTTTTTTTTTTCTTTTTTCTTTTTTTCTTTTTCTTTTTCTTTTTCTTTTTCTTTTTCTTTTTCTTTTTCTTTTTTCTTTTTTTCTTTTTCTTTTTCTTTTTCTTTTTCTTTTTCTTTTTCTTTTTCTTTTTCTTTTTCTTTTTCTTTTTCTTTTTCTTTTTTCTTTTTTTCTTTTTCTTTTTCTTTTTCTTTTTCTTTTTCTTTTTCTTTTTCCTTTTCCTTTTTTTCTTTTTCTTTTTCTTTTTCTTTTTCTTTTTCTTTTTCTTTTTCTTTTTCTTTTTTTTTCTTTTTCTTTTTCTTTTTCTTTTTCTTTTTCCTTTTCCTTTTTCTCTTTTCCTTTCCTTTTCCTTTTCCTTTTCCTTTCCTTTTCCTTTTTCTTTTTTCTTTTTTTTCCTTTTCCTTTAAGACTCACATAAAACCATTTCTCGTGCTCACCAAGCCTCCTGGTTGCCAAATCGGTTTGCATGAAAATTGTCGCCGTGCCACGGGCAGGCAGTTTGGTCACAGAAAAAGAGCAAAACTGAGGCATGCAAGCCTGAAAGTACTGCATCCTAAATACTTACTTCTGTCGGTGAATCACAGAACCATAGGATCTTTTTAGGCTGGAAAAGACCCTAAAGACCAGCAAGCCCAGCACTTCCAATCCCACCACTGCACCGTGCCCCTAAGCCCCGTTCACACGTCTCAGCGCCTCCAGAAACACACCGGGAATGTTTTACCCGGGCCTCAGGGCTGGTGGTGCCTCTGCTCGGAGCAGCGCCCGCCTAACAAACAGGACACGGCTTCCACAACAACTTCCAGCTAAGACGAACGACGCCGGTGATTTTTGGCCTCGGCACCGGCCGCAGAAACACAGGGCACCCCGCATCGGAGGGGACCCACGAGGATCGTCGAGCCCCCGGCTGCTGGCTGCGCACGGGACCACCCCAAAACCAGACCCCGTGTCTGACAGCGTTGTCCAAACGCCTCTTAATCCCCGCGGGTCCCTTCCAACTCGGATACCCCATGATTTCGGAGCTCCGGCGGCTCGGTGCCGTGCCCACCGCCCCGGGCGGCCTGTCCCAGTGCCCGACCCCCCCCGGGTGCAGACCCTTCCCCTGACCCCCAGCCTGACCCTCCCCGTCCCGGCTCCGTGGCGGTGCCGCCGTGACTTCTGAGCAAGGGAAAAGCAAACAAATCTCAGCTCTCCCCGGAGGGAAATCCAGGAAACCGGAGCGGTTCTTGAGGCAGCGCCGCGGGGGCGGCTGCAGCGGCCGGGGAACCATCTGGGGCCGGTTCCCGTTGGGGTGGTGGAAGCCTTATTTATGGGGGGGGTCCCGGGGAAACGGGGCAGGCTCTGGGCACTGCCGCCCCCCTATTTACATGGGGGGGTCCCGGGGAAACGCGGGTGAGGAGAACCTTGGGGTAACCCCGAGCCCCCCGCAAGGACCCCCGTGAACCGAGCGAGGCGGGGCGGTGGTGGTAACGTCCCCGCACCCCCCGGGGGGGCTGCGACCACCCTGTGGGGGACACGATTTGGGGAAGGGGCTCGCCGAGGGCCCCGGGGGGCACTTACCTCCCGCGGGGGGCCGCCGGGGGCGGGCAGCGCCGCCGCCCCCTCGCCCCCTGCCGCCGCCTCCGCCGGGCCCGGGGCCGCCCCCGGCCCTCGGGGGTCGCCTCCGCCGCCGCCCCCCGTCGCCACCGGGCCCCGTCTCCGGCTGCTGCCGCTGCCCATGGGCTCGGGGGCCGGAGCCGGAGCCGGCTGACGGCGGGGGCCGGCCCCCGGGGGGCGGTGGAGGGGGGCGAGGGGGCGGTAAAGCTGCGAGGGGGGAGCGGCGCCGTGCGGGGAGGGAGCCCCCGGGGCGGCCAAAAGGAGGGGGAGAAAATGGGAAAAAGGGTTGGGGGGGAGCCTTCCCGGCTCAGGAGGGCTGCCAGGGCTGCTGGCTGGTCCCTAAGGTCCCTCAGCAGCTCGGGATCCCCCCGAGATGGGGGGCATGCTGCTGTCTCTTCTGCCCTCTCTCCCCTTCCCTGGGGGTCCAGGGGGTCGTCGCTATTCGGGGAGGGTCCCAGGAGGCCGCCACGGCCCCGACAGCAGCCACGGGTTGGGATCAGGCAGCTCCCCTTCTGTGGGGTCTCCCCCAAAGCCCCCCCCAAGATGGGGGAGCCAGGAGGGCGACACACTGTTTACGGACCACTGCCAGCCCCTGCGAGACCCCCAGCCACAGCGGGAGACCCTCGGGCGTTTTTGGAAACGGAGGGTGCCCGGCACCACGCCCAGGGGTGCTCCAGGCGACAGAGAGGAGGCTCTGGGCTCCAGGTGGTGGCACGGTCCCGAGCGGTGGCACTGCCTTCAGGCCCTGGCCACGAACAAAACCTACCGGCTCCCTGCAGGCCCGGAGCCTCCTGGAAAGTTTCCTGGCAGCCCCGATGGAAAAAAGTTCACTGCAGGGCAGCGCCGCGGATCCCGCCTGGGCTGACGCCGCCTCCGCAAAGCCTGCGTCTCGCGGCGAGCCGAGCAAGTTGTGTTTGGGAGCAGCTGCAGCCCGGGAGGCGTTCGGGCGGCGGCGACCCAAACGCTGCTGTGGTTTAGCAGGGAGGCCGGGAGATGTTTCCCTGCTGCAAAGTCTGCTGGGGACTCAAGCGAAGATTTTCGGAAAGCTAAAGGCCTGGTAAGCCCATGAATTCTCGGGAAAATGAGCAAAAAGCTACCAAATCCTTTTTTTTTTTTTTTTTTTTTATGGTGGCTTTAAGCACGGTTTCCCAGCAGGGCCAGTATTTAACATCCTGGCTGATCTTCAAGAGCGAGGGCTGGCAGCGCGCGGTGCCAGCTGCGGGTGGCACCCAGCCAGCGGCCGGGAGCCCACGCAGCCAACACGGCCTCGGGGGAGGCAGCGGCTCCGGGGCCCTGCTGGAGGATGCTGCTGCTGAGTTTTTTAACGTCGCTGATATCCATTGAAGCCACGAGTGCTGATTTGCCCCGTCGTGGTATTTGACGGGCTTTGCTGGACTTCCAAAACCAATAGCTAAAGTGGAGTTGGGACGTGCAATTGTCTGGGCGAAATCTCCCTTTCTGATCTCATTTTCAGGTTGCTCATTCCCTGAGTATGAGAACAAAAAAAGAATAAAAGGGAATGACAGTTCCGACCCGTGTCCCAGAGCGACAACGGCAGCTGGAGAGCGAGGAGGGATGGGGATGGTGGGGCACGGCGGGGTGCCAGCGGTCACTAGCTGTATTGCCGCAGTGCCAGGGAGCAAACACACGAGGAATTTGTTTGGTGGGTGAAATAGCAGGCTCCTCTCACCGTGATAACCAAAACAGAGCTGGGGAACTCTGCTTTTTCATGTTGTGTTCCCACCAGAGCTTTTCTAGGGCGCTACAGGTAGTTCGTTGAGCAATCTGACCTTGTGACAACAAATATTACGCCACGTGTTTAGGTTTTGCCTTCTTTTCTGGCGTTTGCTGGATTTTCTGCAAGTCTTCAGTAGATATATTCCCTCAGCATAAGAGCTCTGGAACAAAAAGGATTCAAACCCAAAGTTAACATATATATCATGTCAGATTTGCTCTCTGCAGAGCCATCGGGAAAACCTCAATCTTTCCCACTGCAAACCGCAGCGCTGGTGTCACCCTTCGGTGAGCAGGTTTATGTATTAATCTGCCTTTCTAGCATTAACTCGTGTGCAGCAAGGAAAGGTGTGCATTGCTCAAATCGGAGCCTGCCTCTATCAGGCGATGGGACCGCTAGGCTGGCCTTCGATTCCTTTTCCCTGATGTTGTCTTCACCTGGGTTTTCTACAGTTCTGGCACCAAACCTGACAAAAAAAAATAAAAAATAAAAAATTACAATTGTGATGGTTTTTCAGGCTTTGCTGTGGAGATCTCACATCCTGTGCCTCTGAGCCCCAGGAAAAAATATCCATGAGGTGGAGGCCAGTGGGACCCAGAGAGGAGAGGTCCTGGGATGGAAGGTGGGAGCTGTGGGGTGGTGGCCCTGGCCCTACCCCATCCCTGGGGACAGCAGGGCTCAAGCAGCTGCTGGGCATCCCTTGCATCAGCTGAGACGGTCTGGAAAGGTAGGTGGAAAATAAGAGCCGTCAAGGTGGGTGCTTTCCAGCAGGGGAGGCCGGTTCCCTTGTTGGAGAGCTGTCCCACAGCAGGATGGAGCCCAGGACACGCTGGAGGCTGCCCCTGTGTAATTAGCGGAGCTGGGCTTTGGCTCAGGGCTGACGTTTGACTCATCAAAAAACCTGCTGAGAACATGTATTTAAATAAATAAATATAAAAGCCTATTTTTAAGAGTGTCCTTTCAACACTTCTCGGATTTTGCTGCGCCCTAAGCACTGTCAGTAAGAGATTTCTCTTCCTGCAGCCCACGTGTTAAGGGAAGGGCCCTGCTTTGCCCAGAAGTCCCAGCCCAGGGAAGGGTTATGTTTTATGGGTTTCACCACCATGTCTTTCTGCACTCTTCCCGTCGGTACCGCAGAAGGCTGTGCCATGGGAGAGCTTCTACCATCAGCTGCTGTGGCGTTTGTGTGCTGGTGGGGCAAAGCCCTGCTGCCGTGTCCCCATGTGGGGCTCACAGAACCATTAGGGTTGGAAAAGCCCTCCAAGATCACCTGGCCCAACCATCCCCCTGCCACCAACATCACCCACTACACCATGTCCCCAAGCACCACGTCCAGCCTTTCCCTAAACACCCCCAGGGATGGTGACACCACCACCTCCCCGAGCAGAGGAGCCCTGCAGAGGCCTGTGGGTGTGTGAAAGCAGCAAGAGCTGGGCCTCGGAGCTGAACCTCCCCTTCCCGGCAGAAACTTTGCTCTGGTTCCAGTTCTGGGGGCTTTGTTTCTGCTCCTCAGTGCGGCCGAGGCTGAGGCCTACGGAGACCGGCTGGTCTCAGAGAGCCGGTGTGGGGCAGGCTATGGGATTTCAGCCGGGGCAAGGCCTTGCTGGGCTTGGACCCCAGCTCCCTCAGCTGAGGCTTGCTGGGTGGCCGTGTCCTCACAGCGGGGCTCTGGGAACCCACGGAGGGCCATCCCTCAGCTGTACCTCATCCCGGTGCCACCAGCACTCCTGACACCTCCCCAGCGGGACAAGCTGCAGCTTGCACCGGTCAGGGGTGACACCGGGTGGGTGACACCAGGCCTGCTCTCCCAAGGTCTCTTGGGCAGCGTCTGACTCGGTTCCCCAGGGGCTTTAACTCGCAGGGAGGAAAAAACCAGCCGAGGTTAATATCTCACCAGCAAGCAGTAAAGCTGACCTAGTATTCAGACATCCACATGAGTTATGGGAGCTGGCAGGGCCGTCCCCTGGCAGCAGGGCCGTGCTGGCTGTCCCCGTGTGCCCCTAGCCCACTTCAGGCTGGAGCCAAGGCAGCGTCCCACGGCCCGGTCGGAGGCACGCACTTGGATAATGTCAGCGGCTCCGGGCCTGGAACAACTTGCTGAGAGGCTGTAACGTGATCGTGCCTGACCCCTGCGTGCTGTGCATGAGCCGCGCTGGTGCCAGCCAGCCCGTGTCCCCGAGGACACCCAGCCACCGGGTGGGTCTGTAACGGGGCTGCCGGTGGCAGCGCGCATCCTGCGCTGGGGCTCTATCTGGAAGCATCGCTTCTGCTGGCAACAGCAGTTGGGAAGAGAGCATCCTTTCATCTACCCGGGCTTTGAAGTGCCAAATGACGTGCTTTTACCTAGAGGGGGGGCCTCAGCGTTTTTCTGGTTGAAAGAGCTCGTGCGATTTTTGGTATTTCACCTTTGACGAGACTCATGGCAGGGAAGGCTTTACGTACAATATACCTGTCAGCAGGCAGCTAGCGATGTCGGGCTGCTCTGTGCCAGAAGGCAGGGCCGAGGGCTCGGAGCTGCGTTGGCTTCTGCGCTGCTGGGAGGCGACAAAAGGGAAGGGGGGGAGGGAGGATCGCTTCCCCTGGCTTCCCCAAAACACGGCTCGTGGATCCAGGGCTTTGATTGTAAACTCAGTGACTGCATCTTCTCTGAGAGGCAAACCTGGAAACAAAGACTGGGGACAGGGGTGGGCAAATCGGCACCGCTGGCAAGGAAGGATTTTGCTTTTCCTGCTCACGGAGAACCAGAGACACCAGCAAACTATGCTTCAGCTGAACCTCCCCATGGGAACATACGGGCATTTTAGATGCCCTGCAGGTGCCTTGCCTGGCCTTCAGGTGTCAGTGGGCTAGGATTGCTCAGGATTATTCTGAACGTTTATTTGTACGGCCAGCAGTTAGTAGTGTTCTCACAACGTCCATGAGACATCCCCATAGGTGTGCTGAAGCCACGACCTAGCAGCGTTGTGGATGAGCAGTGACAGGCAGCCCTGGTGCTGTTGTGCAAGTCGGTACCTGGGGAGCACCGGACCCCATTCCTGGGCAGCTCACAAATATGTCAGGGTAAGAAATAAATGGCTGGAGCAGGAGTAGAAGGGCAAAAGATGAGCACCAAAGCCTGATTTCCTGCATGGTGGTAAGCGTGGGCCTGAGCTTATGAGAATATGGATCTCGTCTATTCTCTAGGGCCAAACAGCAAGAGGCTACGTTCCCACTGAAAATGGGGAAAAGTTCCTCACCCTGAGCATGGTTAAGCACTGAGGAGGCTGCTCAAAGAGGCCGTGGCGTCTCCATCCTTGGAGGCTGTCAGAACTTGCCTGGCCTTGGGCAACCTGCTCCGACTTGGCAGCTGGCCCCCAGGGGCTGGAGCACGTAACTGCTGGGAGGCTCTTCCCATCTGAATATTCCTGTGCTTCGTTTGAGAAGGAGGAGGAGGAGGAGGAGGAGGAGGAGGAGGAGGAGGAGGAGGAGGAGGAGGAGGGGGAGTTGGAGGAGAAGGAAGAGGAGGAGGTGGAGGAGGAGGAGGCCTCCACAGTGCCCACTCAAGGCCTGGAGGTCCAACCTTGTGCACGTCCATCATCTTGGTCAAGGGATCTGGGAGGTTTAGGGGAAGAGGTCACCAGGCCACATTGGGGGTGGTCTTCCAGTTTTGATGGGGGCAAGAGGCTGGAGCTGTAGAGAGGCAGCCAGGCTCTCTCAGAGGGCTTCTGTGTTGCGGACAAGCCCTGTCTGCATTTATTTACCGACACAGATGGGTCCTCTGAGGCTACGCTTGTTTGCAGGGAAGGCCAAAGTGCGGTTATCCGGGTGGCATTGCTGGCTGGGTCCCAAGCAGGTGGCCAGCACCACGGCCCCACGGGAACACGAGCTGGAAATGCTCCCTGCCCGTGCTGGCATTGATTAACAGGGATGGGAACAGGGCAGATTGACAGAATTCACCACTCCAGTGGCTGACCCTGCACCAGAGATCTGGTCCAGCCAGGGCTGGATGCACCGAAAGTGGTGAACTTGAGTTTGTTGCCCTGGCTTGTACAAAGGACAGGAGGGAAAAGCTGTTCTGGAGCTGATGGAAAGCTGGGGGTAGATATGGGTGTGTGTAATCAGAGTGGATGTGAGAGCTGCGTGTGGCTGAAGGTGGAAAATATAAGCAGAAGAATTGGGAAGACAGAGTGCCTTATGGGGCCAGACCCCAGGGAGCAAAGATGCTCTGCTTAGAAAAGTAATTTCAAACAAAACTATGGGATCTGTGATATTATTTACTCATAACCTTTATTATCACATATGATTTTATTCTACTGTTACTTTGCTTTACCATAGGCCCAAACTGTTTATTACCATCACACCAAGCAAGACCTTAACTGACCTTCTACACCCTTGGTTGTAAAATCTGTGTACAATACCACCTGGACATCATCTCTGCGAAAATCCCCCCCCTTTTATTCCCCTGGGGCTCTCGTCACTGCTTAGCTAGCCCCAGGACACCGTGAAATACCTGGGTCGGTTCTCAGCAGCACTTGACAGCACTTGCAGGCAAGTTTGTGCTTCCTAAACCTGGGGAGAAATCCCCAGAAGAAGGAGGACCAGTGCCTCAGGTACTTCTAGAGCTGAGTACTCACAGGCTTTTAGTGTCCTTAATAAAGCAGAGAATATGGAAGTTTGCTGTCATATCTGCTTTTTTAGACCAATTGTCTTGACCCCAAGTGGGACCCGAGTCTAGATCTGGGGACAGCGGCGTTTTGCAAATTTTATTTTATTTAATTGAGTTATGGGGTGAGTAGGGCTCGCTGCATTGGCGACGGTTAGTTAAAGCAAGCTGACTTAATGTCACTGAGTCATGAGCAAGTCAGACTTTTGCCTGCTGCCTGCTTCTTCTGGGACATGTCAGGGCATTGGTAAGAGCAGAGCATACTTACAGAGGAATACTGGGTTGCTTAATAACGAGGATTTTTCTGCTGAGCTTCGTGAAAAGTCCCTTACACAGGTTGGGCATTAAAGTCCTGGAGACAACGTATGTGACACTAATTATTACAAAATGCTGCTGCAAACATGTGATCTCCCTGTGACAGCACGGTGTAAGCCTTGGCTAACGAAGCTCCCCTGCTCCTGTTGGGGTGGAAGCGGTTACCTCTCGGACGGGGTTTGTTGGCTGGTGTAAACGGTTCCCACAGCCCCAGAAGAACTTAGTGCTGAATCTCCTGATAATGCGTGTAGGTTTTGTTTCTGAGGTAAGCACAGACTTAATTAGAAGGCCTTTTCTTTCTTCAAAACCACAGTAAAAAAGGCTGCAGATGTCTGCCTACACTTCCCTTGGCTGGCAAGGTGCTCAGCACCTTAATGACCGGAGTTATTAACCACCAGTCCTCACAAACCAAGCGGTCTCGGCCCGCCAGGAGAATAAAAAAGATGAGGAAAGTAGGCAGCCAGAGCAGGGCTGCACTACTCCTAGCAGCTCAGAGCTCGGAGCAAGGCATTGGAAGGTGGGGATTTAACTGGAAACTTCTGACACGGGGGCAGGCTGCGACCTCTTCCAAGTCCAGGTGGTTTCTGTGCCGTGGAGCAGGGCGCGGGGCTGGAAACCACCACGTGCATTTGTATGCTACCTGCTGCCGTTCAATCTCCAGGCTCTTGTTTGACACCTGGGTGCAATAACGATGGAAATAACACACTGCGTGCTATAAAACCTTGTGCTGACGGCAGCGCGTTTCCCCCGGCGCGGCCCGATGCCATCCTGCTTCCAGCTGAGTCAGTTCGCTGCGTGGGCAAAACCCTCGGCTCAACAGCTGGCAGCGCTTCAGCGCCGCTTGCCTGAAGGCAGCAGCAGGTCTCCTTGCTCCCTTTTGATCCGAGGGGTGCCCGGAGGACGTTTGTCTTGGAGGCATGGGTCTCGGGCTCAGCTGACTTGTGCAGAGATGTTGAAATACCACAGGGACTCCTGGGGGGCTGCAGAAGCAGCTGAGATGCGCCTACAGCCTCAGCCCCAGCCCGCCTGCTTCTCACAGAGTTTCTAGCTCTCGGTGCAAGAGCAAAGCAAACGAGGACGTGATCTGAACGATCCCCTCATCCTGAGATGGAGAAGCCCTGGACCTAGGGCTACGGGGTCAGTGCCAGGGACCGGCAGCACATTCCTGCAGTGCTTCGGGTGCCTCTGCGAGGGGATCGCTCACGGGTCCTGCAAGCCATTAACGTCGGCTGGTCACACGTTGCACGGGGGTTACCTTGGTCTGGTTAGCTGTAAGGATGCTGCAGCCATTTTTAGAGTGTATTATTGCTACAGGTGTAGCCTTAAATTGTCATTTTCAGCCATCAGGGGAACAAGGCCCTTTTATAAATTGGATTCAATAACTTCTTATAAAAGAGAAGTAAGGTACACCATCCGGAGGGACACGAGAGCTTCTCGGTGCTTTGATTTGTTACTTAACTATGTTGCTTTCTCCATTATTTTTTTTTAATTAAGATCTCTATATGAATTTCATACACAACTATTTTATTGCCTTTATTTTAAACACTTTTAATCATACTGAAGGTGTCAGAGGAACCTACCTCGTGCTACAGACGCAGTCTGATACTGAGAGGCGACCCACTGAAAGCTTCTGTTGCTTTTCATCTAGCCTTAATAAAAAATGGGAGAGCAAAAGGAAAAAGTCTGGTCTCCTAAAATGGTTTTAAGATGGTTTGTTTCTGCTAGTTTTGAAGGCTGAGTGCTGGTTTCTATACGAAAGTTGTCGTTCTCTTGGAGTCTAAACGTACTTAATTGTAATTTATTATAAACGAGCCTTTTAATCCTCGCTAGTGGCCCTGAGTCTGCAAACAGATGCAGCTGGGCTTGGGGTTTGCACAAGCTCCAAGCAAGGGGAACACAAGGAAGGGCTCTTCCCAGCACAGTGAGTAACCATAGCAGCCGAGGTCTGCTTTGGAAAGAAGGATATGATTTCTTCTCTCTCTCTCTTTTTTTTTTTTTTTTTAAAGTTTGTTTTTACACCAGTTCCAGAAGAACTTCCCATAAAGAGGTTATTTAGGTTTAAAACGAGACAAAGCTCTCCCCCAGCTCTTGTTTAGCACTGATTAGACCCAAAAGCAGAGTCTTCGGGAGGCATTTTAAGTAGAAATAACAATCGCCTTGAGAGAGCTGTGAGTGGAAGACCCTCCGCCCTCCCCCTGGTGAATAAAACACAGCTGGTGAAGTGCTTAACAGTGCCCAGTGAGCTTTTCTGGGTTAGAAACTTGTTTTTCCTCGCTCACTTCTTAGAGGCTTGACTTGATTTTAGGTCAGAAACAACAACAACAAACAAACAAACAAACAAACAAAAAAAAACCTCACCTTATTTTTTCTCTCTCTAAACCCAAATTGTCAGGAGTTTTTTTTTCTTTTTTTTTTCTTTTTTTTCCTCCTTTTTTTTTCCTTTTTTTCCTCTTTTTTTTTTTTTTTCTTTGCA
Source organism: Anser cygnoides (assembly GCF_040182565.1). Lineage (NCBI taxonomy): Eukaryota > Metazoa > Chordata > Aves > Anseriformes > Anatidae > Anser > Anser cygnoides. The sequence continues at coordinate 106,917,296 of NC_089875.1, forward strand.
CAATGCTAAATGTAAATCAACCACAACAGGTTGTACAATGCTATAGCAGCTTGAACCGGCTTGGGCAACCAGTGAGAAGAATACAGCTAAAAATACGTTCATAAAATGTCCTGCTTGAGGCCTGTGAAAAGGAGATAAGTGGAAGAACAGGGAAACCCTGGTCCAGTTGGCTGAGAGAAGTCACCGCTGCCTGTCCCATCGGTACATGGCGGTATTGATGAGCACAGCCTCTTGGCCTTCGAGGTCCTCTGCCAGCCCTGCCGGCTCCAGGGCAGTGCCAGAGCCCCCGAGGGGACAGCGCTGCCTCTGCACCGGGGATAAAATCCCCAGCTTGTGCCGCTTGCCATTGCCTGGGACTGCAGGAGCAGCTCAGGGGCTTGCAGGCTGGCTTAGAGAGAGTAAAGGCCATGGGGGTGATGTAGCCTGCACCTCGTGAAGGCTGTGCAAGGCTTTCTGGGGACTGTGAGCAGGCACTGGCCAAGTCCTGTGCTCCTTGCTCAAAGACGACTCCATGAAACCAGGTTTCCAGCTTTTGCGAGCACTGAGGTAAGCCTGGGGGAGGCCTGACGGGGAATGGAGCTGAGATACCTGTGAGGAGAATTGGTCCTCCACGCTCTCCCCTGCCTCCTGTTGTGCTGGGGATAACACTCCCGGGTAGCAGTGATGCTGGCAGCAAGGTCCTTCGTGGGTTGAAGGCACCCCTGGCGCTTTACGGAGGGAGAAGAGGACAGGGAGAGAGTAAAAAGCTCTTTCAGGAGTACTTGATGAAGGAGGTTGCTTTGTTCTCCTGCTCTTGGGTGCTGCACCAAGGGGTTATTTTCCTGCTTGGTTTGAGGTGCTGCTATCGTGGGAGGCCTTTCAAAGAGCCCTGAAAGTGCTTCGCAGCGTTTTCCAGAGGTGACCACACTCGCCTCACCGCCTCTGGAAGCCGGCGAGGCTTCGTTCCCAGCGCGTACCACAGCCCGCCCCGCTGTAGCTGGCAGGGGTCTGCCGAAATCTGGGCTCACCCCACAAAATGAGCACCAAAAGCCCCATCTGAGCCCGGAGGCTGAGCCAGGGCTGGTGTCGGACAGGCTGATGTCCCCTCACCTGGCAATAAGGACACGCTGGACACGGCACTTCTGTACGGGGGCAGGCTGCTAGCTGGCTTGTTCTCCTCCAGCACAGGAGGCAGCAGGGGGAAAGGAGCTGCTCAGCCAGAAGTTAACGTGTATTTTCCATTCTGCTAGCATTGCTGCAGCAGGCAACAAGAGCCTGCTCGTTGCTCTCACCTGGCGGGGACCATCCCTCTCCTCTCCTGTGCATGCACATTGGTTTCAGGGCTGACTCGATCCCTGTGGCTGCAGGGAGCTGGGGAACCAGCAATGTCCTTATCTGCTGCTTTCCCCGCCGTGGTCCATCTCTCCTAGCCCTTTGGGACCGATACTATAGGTTATTTCCAGGTGTTGAGGGGTGTTTTTGGAAGTGGTAGGATGCGACACAGCGGGCGGCACATAAAAGAAGCAGGGGGCAGGCGCAGGGTGGGTGCAGCTGGGGGTGGCGAGGGGGTGCCCGGGCTGAAGGAGAAGCGGGACAGGCAGGGAGACGAGAAGGAGAGGAACTTTGACGACTCTGGGCAAAATGCTTTTTTTTTTTTTTTTTTTGATTTTTGCCTCTAGGATACGATGGCGGATTTGTAATACTTTGCCCTTCCTCCCTGCCGTGCTGCCCAAGCGCCCCCAGCCCTGGCCAAACCCTGCGCAAAGCTCCAGCGGCCGGGGCTGTGCGCGCAGCGGCGGCGCACGGGGAGGCCTGCGGGCTCCCTCTGCTGTCCCCGAGGGGTCAGAGCTGCCGGGGGAGGATGCTGAGGCCGGGCAGGGACGGATCCTGCCCTCTGCAGTCCCCTCTTCAGCCCTGCTGGGGCCTGCCTGTGCCCCCTGCCTTGCTGCGCCCGGGGGACGCCAGCCCCCTCTCCTCCCCAGGGGTGGGAATGGGCAGCTCTTCTTCTATGCGCTTCCCTGCGGGAAAATTGTCCTTGTCTCGTCGCTGCTCTTCTATTGGGGGATTTTTGTGCCTTGTGCAGGTAGCTGTGTTTAAAAAACAGCGCTCGGAAACAGAGAAACGTCTCCAGGTTGTCCCGCTTGGTAAGGGAGCATCGCTGTCTGCATGTGGGCTGGGACCAAGACTGTCATCCATCCACCCCCCAGGACATTTCCCTGGACTCCGCTGGGGCTGTGGCTGCCGTCCGTCCTTCCTGTCCTCTGGCAAAGCGTGTGGTCCTCTCCTGCTCATCAGCTTTGCAGCTGAACCGTTTTGAGCTCTGCAGAGAAGATAGGAGCTGCTAGGAGCTGCAGGCACCAGGTCTTAGGGGAAGGGCTGGGCACCTGGGATGGTGCCAAGGAAGGGGAGGGGTGTCCCTGGGGAACACGGGGGCCACTTTGCAAAGCTGCTTTTGAGCTTCAAAAGATGGGAGCTGAGGTTCTGGGGTCCAGATTTTTGGCAGCCTGGGGAAAAGGAGGCTGGAAGCAGCTGAAGGAGCCTGGTGCTCAGCAGGACCAGCTCATATGTGAGCCCTAGGGCCAGGGCAGGCATGGGGAAGGAGCCCAGGCGAAAGAGGCTGCAAATTGCTTTGTCTTGAAGAATTCATTCATGCGACAGCACTGGACAAAAGGGCATAGACCAGAACTTAAATACTGGAAAACAGCAGAAAAACTAGAGAAGAAATGGGGGCAGTCAAAGGGGAAGGCAACTACTGTGGAAAACTGTAGAGGAGGTGCAACTCTAACGCAGAGTAGGTAACGAATGGTCATGTAATGCCTTGCTGCATCCATGTGTGATTGACATGGAGTTTTTTCTCAACTTTTAGGAAGGAAACACCAGCAGTAATTTGGCTGTAGAGTTGTATCTGTTAACAAAACAAAATAATGCCTCTTCTGCCCCCAAGCACTGCTATGGGAAAGGAGGAGAGAGTAGATTTGTTACAGGTTTTAGAAGGAAGGGGGGGATGGGACATGCCACATCTGGCTTTTTTTTTTTTTTTTTTGGTGTGTTGAATTTACAGTCACAGGAAACCATCTTGTGCAGGTTTTTTTCCCCTGCCTTCAGCTGGGTGTGTCAGCAGGCACAGCTGGGGCAGCTGAGCCCCTGGGCTGGCTGCAGAGCATCGTGATGGATGCCAGGCAGAAGGGCTAATCAAATCATCCATCCTAATCCCTTTACCCCCAGAGAAACTTGCCAGTAACTGCTGAGCAAATCATGATGAGACCGAATAAAACTGTCAAGTGAAGTCTTAAAATCATGGCTGGAAATGGAGGAATCTGCCATGTCACCAGGAAAGCTGGTTCAATGCAAAACTGCACTGATGAAAAATATTTCTTTTCTGAAACCCACTTTCTGGTTACTGCCCAAGGCCAAAAGATCCGATGCCCTTTTCCTTCCCTGCCAGCTGATTACAGCAGTGCCTGGTCAGAAGCATTTTGCTAGTGCTGGGGGTTATCTGGCTACTCCTAACAGCTTTCCCTGTTTTCTTCCCCAGTACATGGTCTTGCTTTTAGGCTCATTAACACTGAGGCCAGAGTGAGACAGGCCAGGTTTATGCTCATTACTCACCGCCCATTATCACTGCCTTCACAAGTAGGCTTGTGCCTATCTCGTCTTTCACTTACGTTTATTTGGGATCTTTCCTGCCTCTCCCTGGTTGTGCACAGGGACTGAGCAGTGAAAGGGTCCCCTGCACCTTATTCTGCCCCCATGGGGTCACTGCTGGGCCCCTGTGATGAGGTTTGCCCTGGAAGTTGCTCCTTTGCAACAGGACACTGTATGAAAGGAGCCTGCTGGTCCCATCTTGATGTGATTGTGACCAAACCCAGACAAATACTGAACCTTTCCAGGCTCTGCAGAGCTGTTTCTGGCAGATGCCACCAGAAAAACAGGCAATGAGAAGTATCACCATTTGCTGTCCTGCCTTGATCTCCTCAGTTGTAGACTTCCATGATTTTGGTGCTGCTTTTCTTTGAGGTACATGGGGGCTCCGGGCTGCTTTGCAAGCAGGGCAAGCTCCAAAGAGGAGCAAGAGAAGAGCAGCTCAGGCCACTTGGTGCTGTGGTAGCAGTCACTGAGATGCACCAGAAAAGCTGCTGTGCAGGATCTGTGCTCACCGTAAGCAATATAAGCTGCCCAGAAGCAAGGGACCTTGGGCTGCCTTCCTGCATTGGCATTTTGCGTGAGTAAATGCAGAGGAATGTAACCCAAAGGAAGCTTCAGTGGAAATATTCGCTTGCGGTGACTGACAGGCTCCTGCAGGAAGGGCCTGTAATTTTCTACGTGTGGCAAGAGATCGGGAGCGCTGTCTGTGATCAGGGCCCTTTAGGCCTGAAAATCCCCTGCCTGTCACATCGCCTCCTGCCTGGAAAGCTGGAGGAGACAGGAGGAGACAAGCGCGTGGTGCTACCAGAATGGCAGGGCGAGGCCTTCCTGACAGCCTTGTCTCACAACCCCATGGATGCTGAGGAAGGCTCCAAAATCAGCGGGGCCCTCGTGTACTGCTCACCTCTGGTGGTGAGGAGCAAGTGGAGCTGATTGGAAAGTTTGATTTTTCCAGCTCTTGAAACTCTTGTAACACTGATTCCTCTATCTGGTGCTTACGAGCCACAGCACTGTGTCCAGCTCTGTCAGCAGCCAGGGAACAGCATGCCCTGTTACACCATTAAAACACCATTAAAACCACATATGCAGCTGTGTTATCTGCAGACTTTTCCCGGGAGTTGTAAACGGCAGGCAAGGACCTTGAAAAGGCAAGAAATGCGGTTTGTATGAAGTTAAAGATCAGAATGGCTCTGGGGAGACATGAGGCCTCCTTCCCTTCAGCAGAGCTGGTTCAGTCTACGAGGGCCACCTCCGAGCTCGTTGGCCAAGCTGGTGGTCACTGAGGTGGCACCGGGGCTGCCACCAGGGCGGTGTGAGGACAGGGGCCGTGCTGAGCTCCTCCTGCAGCTGATGGGAGCTGGGGAGGACACGGGACCGTGCCCCCCGTTGATATCCCTTGGGTGTACAGCCTGGGCTGGGTGACACAACATCCCACAGCCCCGGGCTGCCATTACTTCTGCCTTCCAAGTGCCTGCATACCGCCCAGCAAAGGAGGCGCGAAGCTATTTAGAATTTCAGGGTGGGGCTGGGTTTTTGGTTTTTTGAAAAATTCCACTCTGGGCCAGAGCCGGGAAGAGCAGAGTGCCATTTCACGCCCCCACATAAAGGGCCTGAGGCAGGTGATATCCCCAGAGGCGCTAGATGAAGGCATGCCAGGGTGGCACCCTGCTGCCTTCAGTCCGGCTCTGGTGCTTGCTTGGAAGTGGTTGCCCCCAAATGCAGTTGTGTCATGGAGGGGGATGCACAAGGGCTCGCCGTGCTTGCTGTCCTCCATCACACTGACTGTAGGTACATGACCATGTACCGTGTGTGGCCTGCAAGCCCTATGCAGCTGCCTGGGTTTTGGCCCAGTGGGTCGGGGCAGGGACAGTAACAGGGCTCCTGCCAGAACCCACCGGGCTTGTTGGAGAAGAATGAATGCAAACGGGTTAAACTGTTGTAATGGGAGAAAAAAGTGTGGGCGTGGAGTCTCAAATATGGCTTTTTTGCAGCTCTAGGAGCAACGTGCATCCTCACAGGCCCCTTCCGCACCCCCGAGCCCTGCCATGTGCCTTCCCTCCTGCAGAGCCCTCTGTCACCACACAGGGCTTGTCCCCATGCCATCTCAGGACGGTTGCTGAGCTGCAGTGGCGGTGCAGTGCAACGAGTGGTGGTACCAGTGGCAGCCTGGGGGACCGGCGGCTTCGGGATGCTTTTGTGGGGTGGTGGGTAGGCCGCCGGGGCTGTGGGGTTGGCTGTGGCTATCTGCCGGCCGCTCCCCGGCAGCAGGGCAGGGCGGAGGTGCCTGCTGAGGAGGTGGCAGGAGATAGCAGGGCCCTGCGCGGTGCTGGCAGGCCTCCCTGCCCCTCCCGCCCCAGGAATCGCCTTCCTGGGTGATGGCTGGAGCTGCCCCGTGCCTCCCGATCCCATCGGGGGGACACCACCTTGGCTGTGGAGCACGATGGCCTAGAAGAGTTTTTCCCTGACACCCAAACCCATGGTTGATACAGGAGGCTGGGATAGCATTGATGGCCTCACAGCCTCTTTTTTTACTGCAACAGACAGCTGTTATGGCTTGTAGTGCCTTATATGAGGTTTGGAGGCCATCAGGGTGGCCTGGGGTGGGTTTTTCAGGGTACTGGGATGTGGTCTTTGTGGCGCAAAAAACTGGGATGGGGTTTTTGTGTCCCGGGGCTGGGGTACGTATTTAGCATCTCTGGGGTGGGTGCCTGCCATCAGTCCGTGACCCTAAACAGGGCAAACGCCCCCAGCCCAGTGCCTGGGCTGGCCTCTTCTGGGGGCTGCCAGCCCAGGGGAGCTCAGCCCCCGATCTGTGACCTGAAGTGTGTGACTGGCTTACATTTACGAGGTCGGGGGGGACAGCACTTCTTGTTGTTACAGAAAGAAAAGGACCCAGGGCGCCATGGGGGTGCCACAGCAGCCGGGGTGGCCGGGGGGGGGGGGTGACACAGAGCGCCCAGGGGGCGGGGCCTGCCCGCTCGGTGGGCGGGGCCTCCGCGCTCTCCCGCCTTTTTCCTCGGCTCGCGAGCGCGCCAAAAGCTCCGTGCCGCTCCTCCCGCTTCCCGCCGCCACAATGGGAGGCGGGCCGCCGGCCGGCCTTCCACCCAATGAGCGCCGGGCTCGGGGCGCGGCGCGGGCCGCGATTGGCCGGCGGGGCGTTGTGGCGCCAAGTTCGAAGGGGATATAAAGGGGGCGGCGCGGGCGGCCGGCGCCCAGTCTCTCGCCGCGCCGCCGCCATGCTGTCCGCCCGCGCCCCGCTCGCCGCCCGCCAGGAGCAGCTCCGGCTGCCGGCCCTGAAGGGTCTGGCGCTGAGCGACAAGGAGAACACGGTGAGCGGCCCCTTCCCTCCCTCCACCCTCCCTCCTTCCCTCCCAGGCCCTCCTCTCACCGCCCCGCTCTCCCCGCAGCCCCCGGCAGCGAGCAGCAGCCGCGTCCTGGCCAGCAAGGCGGCCCGCAACATCTTCCAGGAGCCGGTGAGTGCGCGCCCCGACGGCTTTTTCCCCCTCAGCGGCTCCGTCCCCGCTCCCTCAGGGCCGGCGGCGCCCCTCGGGGCCCGTTTCCCCTCCCTCAGCCGCTCCCTGCCCGCCGCAGGTCCCCCGGAGCGCCGAGCAGGAGGAGCCGCTGCTGCGGGAGAACCCCCGCCGCTTCGTCGTCTTCCCCATCCAGTACCACGACATCTGGCAGATGTACAAGAAGGCCGAGGCTTCCTTCTGGACGGCGGAGGAGGTGAGGGCTCCCCCCGGGCAATTCCCCTCAGAGACCCCCCCCAAGCCTTGGGGCACCCCTGAGGCTTTGCTACGGGTGTCTCACCCACACCATCCCTGCCTCGGGAGCTCTTCTTCCTCGTTTCATCGCTTTCTATTAATGTCTTCTATTAATGCATTTCTCTTAACGTTTCAGGTCGATCTCTCGAAAGACCTCCAGCACTGGGAGTCGCTGAAGCCCGAGGAGAAATACTTCATTTCTCATGTCCTCGCCTTCTTTGCTGCCAGCGACGGCATTGTGAACGAGAACCTGGTGAGTGTGGGGACAGAGCCCCGATACTGAATCGCTCAGGGAATTGAGTCTAGCCAAATAACTGTGTGGTTAACGGCACAACTGCTAGCTTGTCTGCTTAGAGCACGTAGCGGTGCCTGATGCTAATTAGCAGACTCGGGTTGCTTTTTGTAATACACAAGTTTGCGCTTCTCCAGTGAGCATTGCCCTGTAGTAGTAGCACTTGCGCACTTCAGAGCCCCTGATCTGCTTCTAACCTGTCAGTGCTCTCCTAGTGGAGGCTGAGGAAAATTAAGAAGGTTCACTGTTCCTTGGATTAAAAACCAACTCATGACTTGGAGCTGTGAGGGGCAACTGCTCCTCCTCTTCCTTTTCAGAGTCCACACTTCTGGGACTAACCTGCAGAGAGCTCTGTGGGCTGAGCAAGAGTAGTTACAGACAGCACCACTGCTTCTAACCTGCAACTTAGTTAAAAACTTTAACAAATGCTCATTTATTTCCTCTAGGTGGAGCGGTTCAGTCAAGAAGTACAAGTCACAGAAGCTCGTTGTTTCTATGGCTTCCAGATTGCCATGGAAAATATACATTCAGAAATGTATAGCCTTCTGATTGACACATACGTCAAAGATTCTAAGGAGAGGTTAGTATTGCCTGGTAATGAAAGGTCTGAAACTCTTAACTGTTGAGATTTAAGTGATGTATATCCATTACTTTGACTCAAAAGCTGGTTTTGGGGTTTGAACTAGATGTATATAAAATAATGCTAAAAGTGCTGCTTAAAAGCAACTTCAGAATCTTTTTGTTCTTAAGTGTGTGAGAATTTGCTTAGATTGCGGGAAACTGAAACCACTCAACACTGAAAGTAAGAAATGAAACTATCTAAAAGATAGAACAGTCAAACAAGTGGCTATATTAAATTACAGTAAGCTCTCATATAGAGGACCCACTGCACCTAGCAGGTAGTTCTGTCGGATAGTTTCACTGAGAATCTTACCACTTGAATTAAATAATCTTACCGCTTCTATTAAAATCTCTAAAACCCAGGAAATCTAGTTAATGTTTAGCACCTAGTGACTTGACTGTTTTTGCTTGGTTTAAAAGCAAGCCAAACACTTTATTTCCCAAAAGTGGCTTTTGATGTTGATTAAAAAACAAAGCCAAAGTGTAACAAGATGGATCAATTCAAGAGTTGTGTATTAAAGCTAAATTCAGGGCTTTTGAGCAGTCTAGACTGGATTTATTCTGGTATTTTCTTGTAAGACCAACATCTCTTGAGAGGAATATCATATGGCACTAGATGTGGTCGAGAGAGATTTAGTTGCTGATACCTTGTTGAAAGCTGACATCATTTCTACTCCATGGTGCTTAATTCCACCAAGTGATTAAGGAAGAATTGTCTACTCCGTGGTGCTTAATTCCATTAAGTGTTTAGGGAAGAATTGCTTACCTGAAAACTTAGGTCTTGTCATTGGAGGTTGGCCTGTAGTTTTGAAAGCCTCGTTCAAGTATAACACTTGATGAAACAGTACTCCCCTTGATACTGTCAGGAGTTCATGTGAATTGGTGTTGACATGACAGAAAGGTGGTGCAGAGGTAGTAGATGGACAGAAATAGAGATAGACAGGTGCAAAACAAAATGGGTCAGGTTACTTCAATATTGGTGTTGAGGCTACAGAGCACTTGTAAGAATAATACCATCTATGGCTCAGAGCGTTGTTAGTTGCTGTGCTGCTGTCTCATACTAATGATGCTTTTTGCTTTGCAGGGAATTCCTTTTCAATGCTATTGAAACATTACCATGTGTTAAAAAGAAGGCTGACTGGGCCATCCGCTGGATTGGGGACAAGAAAGCAACATATGGTGAGTACGTCTATTGGAAGCAAAGCAAAATTCCTTCCCTAGCAGAATGGAGGAACCACCATTTCTCTAGACAGTTTAGAGATTGTCACAGGATGAATAAATGCTCTCTGGTATAATTCTGGAGGTGAAGATTTCCATCTTGCAAATGAACATGAATATTTGTGAAATTGTTGGCATTTCAAATAATGATAGCTCACATGGCGTTCTTCATACGCTTTGCTGTACGAACAAGTAGATAAGGCATGTCTGGAACTGCACTGGCCATTGGTCTTAAGCAGCCTTGTAACAGTTCGAGGCTGTGGCTCCTCTGCCCCAGTGATTCTTGATGTCTCACCTCACAGGTGAGAGGAGATGGTAGAGATCGTTATTTTACTACTACTAAAGCATTAAGTGAGGCCAAAGGTCCTCACTTAATTGAGGATGAGCAGACACTGACTTCAGTCTGCTGCCAAAATGGCTACTCTTTGTGTGCAATCTTTGGAAAAAGGCAGCATTGTTTAACCTAGGGGAAGGAGCCTTGCCTTCAGCTACCTGCTAGCCACTCTAATTTGTTTTTACTTCTTATATTCCAAAGTTTTACTTGATAACCAGAAGCCTTTGCTATAATAGTTTTATGGACAGTCTATAGCACCCTTGAGAAGAAGGCTTCATTTTCCTTGGAGGACTCTGTTTATTGGTCTATTCACAACTTCTCAGCTTTAATCCTGTTAAGTCTTCTATGTGATACCAATATCCATTTTCTTGTAACAGGAGAACGTGTAGTAGCTTTTGCAGCTGTGGAAGGAATCTTCTTTTCTGGCTCTTTTGCATCAATTTTTTGGCTGAAGAAAAGAGGATTAATGCCTGGACTCACTTTTTCTAATGAACTCATCAGTCGAGATGAGGTAGGACTCAACTTTTAGCAGTTAATACAGTGATGTGCAACGTAGCTCGAAGTAATGATATTCTGCTGGAGCCTGTATTTTTCTGCAGGGTTGTGTTTAGAAAGAGGCAGTCTGTAAAGCTCACTACAGCGTGTAAATATGTGGCCTCATGGATCTTAGTGGGTGAAAGTATTTTATTAACTCAAAAGTAGCTTAAAGCTTCTCACCAACTCTTTCCCTCAGCGTACCTTGCTGAGGGAACAAGTGCAGTTGGTACTGGCCTGAATTCAATTGTACCTCCTTTTGGTTAGGCAGGAAGTTTGTCTGCAGACAACACATGTGGCAAGCGTAATAATGGTGCCTAGACTTTAGGCTAGTGGTTATTCTGTGTTACTGATTCGAGTGGTTCTTTTAAATCGGCGTTCGTGACATAAGTTTCTGAAACTTCTTCCCAGGGTTTGCACTGTGATTTTGCCTGCCTCATGTTCAAGCACTTGATACACAAACCATCGGAGGAAAGGGTAAAAGAAATCATCATGAATGCAGTTCTCATAGAACAGGTAATTGTCTGCTGCTTGTTTAGGAGCTTGATCACAATTAAGGGTAAAGCTGTGGAGCTGTTGGGTATAAAATTACCCTAGACAGCGCAGAATGAATGCGAGCTGCTGTACACGATGTGCTTCTATTTTCTGCAGGAATTCTTGACGGAGGCACTGCCTGTTAAGCTGATTGGTATGAACTGCTCTTTAATGAAACAATACATCGAGTTTGTAGCAGACCGGCTTATGTTGGAACTGGGATTTAAAAAGGTAAGGCTAATACATAGAATCTGTCATGGGGGAAAAAAGACCATATCAAGTTTAATTTCTTCCAGAAACCCGAATCCTAAAATGGCTGCAGCAATATTGGTGTAACTTACAGATCCTGTTATTAGTCCCGCTGTTAGGAGCTGTGTGGGTACCCACAGAAGAAAAAGCAAAAGGATGCTAATGAAAAACATGTAGGAGTTGCTGTGCTTCTGTCTAATGGGAATTGGGATGTAAAGGCAGGAATGAACAGAGAAGGCTTGGGGCAGAGGTTTTGTTCACTATGTAGCAAGCCCATCAGTGGTGTCATTAGCTGCCTTTGCACAGCTGATCTTTTTAATGCTTTCATGGGTTGAAGATTTGAGCACCCCTAGTGACTGTAGCATTACCTTTGCATTTCAGATATACAAAGCAGAGAACCCTTTTGATTTCATGGAAAACATCTCTCTGGAAGGCAAGACCAACTTCTTTGAGAAGCGAGTAGGTGAATATCAGAGGATGGGAGTCATGTCAAAGCCCACAGACAACTCTTTCACCCTGGATGCAGAATTTTAAATGGACTGAGATGGCATGAGTTAGTGTGTATGCTCTCCTCTTTACAAGGAAAGATTAAACATATTGAGTCACATTGTGACTTGATATTTTGTACTAAAATCCCCCTGTTGAGAGGTGTGGAGACATGGATACTTTTAAGGAGGCTAGTGTAACCCCAGCAGTAAAATCCCTTTTATATTAGACTTTGCCAAAGGTGCTAATTCTTAGAATGCTTAGATGTATCTCTTGAAACATGCGCTACTTATCTGGTGAAATGTGGGCACCTTCCTTCTGCCAGATGGGGGGTTTGGGTAATCACCACTAGCTTCTCCAGTTCTCCACATCTAGGAAGGACTGTTTGGCAAATTCTGGTCTTAAACTTGTTGAATACTCTGTAGAAAACTCTGGAGGCAGCTACGTGACCTCACTGCTTTCTTAGCAGGTTTTAAGTTTACTTTTTTGTATTATTTTAATAGTTTGTACATAAACCTGGCACTTTAATTTTCAAAATAAAGAACTGTCTTGTAATACTCTAATGGTAAAATGCAAGTCTAAATGTTCATGATCTTGCAACCTAACCTTTCGTGACGGGTGCTTCTTTCCTGGTATATAACATGAAAGAATGGTTCTGTGAAACAGACTGTAATGATTTTAAAATCTGTCAAAGAACAAAAGTGTATGGAAGGTAAACAACTTGATAATAAGCTGGATATTCTGTGTATTGGAGAATAACATGCAGCTTGCTTGTGGGCTCGATGGGTTTTCTTCAGTATCTGGGGAAGAAACTTGATGGAACTTAAATAATTTCTGAGAAATGGAAGACTGCTGAGTTGGCTTCTTTCTGCTAAAGGCTTCCCTCTTTGAGATTGTATATAATACATACGGTGCTTCTCAGAGATGCTGTCTGGGGTTAGAAGTCACTGATTTGCTGATCCTTGCTCCTTCACTCTTGAGTGCACTGAAGCTGATGGTGTGTGACTGTTCTTCCCCTGGGTCTGTGAAGCTAGCAGGATGTGCACGTTTCTAAGGCTGTCCTAGGGAACAAAACCATAAATTAAAAATAATCCCACACCCCAAAGGCTGGAATGCAAGGCAGAAAATGCGAGACTTCTAACAGATGGCTCCAAAATGTCCCTGCAGCACTGATGTTGGTAACAGGTCAGCAATTGCAATGGGCTGAGAATAACGTGCTGGGAACTGGAATTGGGGATGTGTTAAACTGAATGGCCAGATGCATCATTTTGAAACACTGAAACTTGATTTTTTTTAAAGTTATTGGGCATGTTTCCTGCTAAATATCAGCATTGTTCCCTCAGCAAGTTTAGTTTTGAGCTTGGTTTTTGAGTAGGGTCTAGCTGTATCATAATCTTTTTCAACTTGATTCTTGATATATACCAAGGATGGAAATGGTTAGGGTGGATAACTAATTTTTTATCCCTAATTCAGCAGATACGAACCAGAACTGTATTTTCAGCATGCTATAGAAGTGCTGCTTGAAATGGAGGTGTGATGGCCAAGTCATCTTCCTGTAATGGCGGACAGGAAGAAAGTCTCTTGTAGCCAAGTGTATTTATGGGGTAACAGATACTGTAGACATGGGCGCATTAGAGATGGATTAGATAGGAATTAGTCAGAAGTGATTCAACAAGAGAATAAGGCTTGCTGTGGTTGGTATTAATCTCATCCTGGCGTCACAGATGTATAAATGCCTACTTAATTTTGGTTTATGTACATGCTGTAATGCAAATCAGTTCTTATTGTGTGGTTTGGAGGAAAGCTATGCAGCTGGTCCCACCTTTTTAAATTTTGTTTTCACAAGGAATTAAATGTCTTGCTGGTGCTTAGATTACATAGATCATGTCCAAGCCTTGATAAAATACTTATTTACTGAGAAGCGATTAGTTTCTAATTCAACTGAGATGCCAGTTGTTTTGACACTTGATTCTCTTAAGCATTGAGGAGATAATGAAAGCTGTCACTTCTCTTCAGAAATAAACCAATAAAATGAATGTAAGTGAAAATTTAACTGACCCTTCAGGATATGTTTAGGAATTGAGTTTGAAGAACCAGTAGAGACTGAAGCAAAGTGATGGAAGTGCTGATTTTTTTGTACATGTATGAATCAGAACAGCTGTCTGGTGGGGGTTCTGGCACAGTAATTGCCGCAAGTGAAAAGCAATTAGGCTAGTAGAAGAAAAATACTGAGGGATAAGTAAAAACGGATATGTTTGGTGCAATGCTCTGTCAGTTAATTTATGCAGACCTGATCCCTAGCTATCCCCCCGTGTGTTCTATTGCTATTAAAACTAACAGCTTTTAATAGCACCAGACGCCATGGAAGAAGAGTAACTTCAAGCCCAATTTCTTATGTTTATTTTTTCTGGTGATTTTAAAACAAACTTGCATGGGTACAGGTGAGAGATTCTGACACGTTTTCTTTCAAAGTTGCATGTCAGATGTAAAATCTTAGGCAATGTGGGGGAGTGTAAGAGCAGTGACCTAAGGTTAGGCTCATCTTCAGGAAGCAACTGCAACATTAGAATGTAATGACAAAGAAAATCCCCAGATTTCTCAAATTTCCTGGAGTGATTACAGCAATTTGTGCCCAGAAGAGGTCAGAGAACAGCTCCTGCTGCTCATGCCTGCAGCAGGGCACAGCCAGCCTGCAAATCTGAAGGCATATTAACAATCTGGAGCAATCCCTGAAGGGTAGCTGCTTCCTCTACGCTGGTGAGAAGACAGAAAATTTGCCAAAAAGTAGTAAGTGAATGGAGTTCTTTCAAAGCCTACTTCTCACAGTCAGTGATGCCTCATTTTATTTTAAGCTGTTGATTACCTATTACCTCTTTAGCCTCTCTATGCCTAATGAATTATCATTAGAAAGGATCTGAGAGCTTCTTGTGTCCTGTTTGCTGGTGGAAAGCTACTGTTTTTGTTAGGAATTCATCCCTTGGGAGTGTTACTGATATCCTCTGATTCACACAACACAGTCGTTTGGTTTCTGTGGTACAAGACTTCACATCAGGACTGGCTTACAGGTCAGAGTTATGCCTGTGCTGTCTTTAATGGTGGCATTGCTCCTTCCTCAGCCTGCAGAGAAACAGCTTTATTCCTTTGGAGTGTATTGCATGGTGGAAAAATGATGTCTCTGATATCTTCAGTGAAGAGTTCTTCCTTGATCAGCAGAAAAAAGGTGGTGGTTGGGCATCTGCTCTTAGTTAAATGACAGGTAGCTGTGGGGTGTCGGTGGGATGAAGAAGGAACACCAGTTTTCATTCCCATGTCTGGGTGTTACTGGTGCTCTGCTGGCCATCAGCTGGCAAATGTGTGTTGAGGTATGAAGCCAAGCAATCAGCAACTCCTAGGGCACTGACTGGCCACCAGAGCTGTGGCTTTGGCTCCTGATTCTAGGTTACTCCCACACCACTACGTGCTTTTTGAATCTGCTGGAGAGGAGTGTTTTGAAGGTGAGTGCTGCATGCTCCAGAAGAAAGGGTTGTGTTAAAATTCCTCCTGCTGCGGATGCTTATTCTCCTCCTGCAAGCAGAAATCCTGAGATGCATCGAGGGTGAATGAATTTAAAATGAATACCTTTTCTTCCCCCTGCTGTTACTCATTTTTTTTGAGACTTCAAATATCAAGAGAAAAATACCTTAGTGGAATGGCTTTGCAATTCTTTCCAGCAACCAAATCCCTCTTCTGCTTTTTCCCGGCTTGTAATACAGTGTGTAGTTCAAGCCGCAGGCAACGTTGCTTTGTTCATCAGATGAAGATTACAGTGAATTACTAGGAGATGCTTGTGCTATACAGCACTCGGGAGCACTTGGCTGACACTGAATGCTCGTGTGGAGGTTTTTCCCCTGGTCTAAGGGTGAAGATTCACATGTTGGATACACACTGGTGCCTCTCAGAAGCAGACCGGGGGGGGGGAAAAGCATCCAAGGCCAGTTTGTTATCAGTTACCAGTAACTCCTACATCCAAATACTGTAGGATTTAGCTTAAATTAAGGGAGAGTTTGCAGTTTTTGCATGTCCAAAGCTTGGACTTGCAAACAATGGTCTTCTGGGTTGTGTTTCTGGTCTTGGGGCTAGGGGGTGCTGGTACTCCTGCTGCAGCCTCTGCTGTTGTCAAGGGCTCCTGGTAAAATCCAGCTTGTGCAGTCTTTACTTCCCCTAGTAGTATGAGAGTTTTACTTTGCTAGAACCTCATCCTAATGTGAATCTAGCAAATGAATCGTCAGGTAACTGAGCCAGTTAATGCTATGCAAATAAGTTGGCAGGTAACTAAAACTGTTAAATCAGTCACTTTGAGGCTGAGCTGCTGGGCCCCAGAGGAGGGTGCCTGCACGAATTTCTGTAGATGGCCAAATTTTGGGGCAAACCAGTTCTTGCTGTGCATGCATGTCCGGGATATGTTCCCTGAGAAAGTAAACCTCCAAACCCATGGGTCTGCAGGTGCTGCTCGTGTAGAGCCCCAGGAGATTTTGCAAGAGCAGAGGAGTGACGCTAATCCCTGGTTTGAATCTGATGCCCTGAAGGTTGGTGCATAGTTTGCCAGTGCCCAGGCTTTTGTGAGAAGCTGGGGGCCCATCTCTTCATTTCAAAATGCCATTTGGTGCCTGTTTGACCACTTACACACTGTTTTATTTTAAATTTTGCTGGCCTTCTCTGATAACTGTAGCCACATTGTTTCAGCAGTCATTGATTAATGGCAAAGGGAATTTCGTCCTATCCTCCTGGGTAACTTAAATATTTTTGTCAGAATTTTATCCCTGAGCCACTAAACTGGCAAAATCCTTGTGATTCAAAATCAGGATGAAGCACTGGGCTTCGGCTGTACTTCTTGCGGTGACTTTCTCACTTCCTTTGCACTGCTTTACGTAATAATTTTGTTTTGATGTGATCCAGGAGCTTTCAATAAGTGTTTGTGTCAGTGCTTCAGAACAAATCTCCATCCTCCCACCTCGAATCACTGTTCTGCGAGACACTGAAATGTGTTTTCCCAGTTCAGGACACAAATGAATAGCAGTCTCTGGTTGCCACCTGCTCTGGTTTTATCTTGGTTCTGTAAGTAGCAAAGTGTGCTGACAGCCAGATTCGTATACCTCTCTCCCTTGTATTTAATTAAAAGATTTCTCTGCCATGAATTGATTTTCAGGGTGATGCTAAAATGTTTCACCCCCACCAAAAAAAAGTACACTTCTGTGCTTCAAAAGTTAAAGTTCAGTGGAGCAGAAGGGAGCAGGGACTTGGCAGGGAAGCCGTGGAGCAATGAGCTTTCATTAGATGAACTTCAGAAGCAGCACTGTGTTTAGGCAGGGAGTGTATTGGAAATGAGCATTTCACAACAGAAATGTTAGCAGGGCCAAGTGTTCCCATTTGCAAGTGTCTGTTCTGGCCGTAAGTTTCTGCGATGCCACTTAAATGCAGCCCCAGCTATAAGGAGGAGTGAAATGTAATTCCCTCCTAGAAGGAATCAAAATATTAATTGTGTATTGGATTCTCTAACAGCTTCAAGCAAAACACATTCAAGGCTTAACAATGACTTTGCTGTTTCGATTACCGCTTCTGGAAATTGCATCTCCTATTGATGTAGCTATTACAGTTACTCCTGATAATGCTGTAAATACATGCGGACGTACAGAAAACTGAGCCTGATCTGGTTATTATTGCTGCGTGTGAGTTAAGACTGGCAAATGTTGGAGAATGTAACAGGATTATTTTTTAATACACATTTTCCATAAAATGGTTATCCCTTGTCAAATTGAAAAGCTATTTACTATGTGAAGTAGGCTAATTTTATGGTAAGTTTTTAATCTTGCAGTCTTTTTCATCATTCAGCTGTTACTGCACTTGCTGTTACTAAATCCCAGGATTACATATGAAATCGCAGGACGGCTGGATTGCATTTAAATTAATTAAAGCAAAAATGTTTCAGGTGAAATGCTCAATATTGTGTAGATAATCAAGAAGCAGATGCAATTTCACCTCTTGCATCCCCACATAACACATGGAAAAGGACTGAGATTTAAATGTGCACAAACTCAAGCATCACTGCTCAGACTCCACATGGGGGGGGGGTGAATTTTGGGCAGATTAGGGAAAGTTGTTCGTAATGATGAAGTAACTTTGCCTGAAGAGACATTCAGGACCAGGCTTCCCCATAAGCACAGCCACGCAGCTGGTCCTTGTGGTGGCATTGACACAAGTGTGCAGTGATTCCTTTGGGCCATTCCTGCAGGACATCTCCGCGTCTGAGCCTCCTGTGGCTGCTGTCCCATCGCCTCTGCAGGTGAACTCAGGCTTTCTTCTACCTCCTGCTCACCAATCTATGCTCCAGTTCTCCATCAGCTCAAGCAGAATTTCTCTTGGAGTTAGGTGGCTGCCCCAGCACTCAGTCTAAAACCTGGTTTTGCAATAACTTGTGGTTGACTGCAGGTAGCTGCTGCAAGCACTACAGCCGGCTGTCAGCAGGGGGGCTCCTGCACAAGGAAACCAGCAGTGAGCCCAGCAGTGCAGTGACCGGGCTGCTGGCCCAGCTGTCTGTGAGGTGCCAGGTGACTGTCACATTTGGGGTGAAGGCTGGGCTGCTGGGGCTTCCCCTGCAGGAAAACACGGGATCTATTCCTGTAGTTGCTGCAGCAGTACAGGGCATCCCCTGCTTGTTTGCTTGCAGAGCTCACAGTCAGAGTACGCATGCAAATCCTCTCTACAAGATTTTATAGCAGACTTTTTGCTATGTGGGCTGCTGAGGTTTTGGGGAGCTGCTGATTCTGCAGCACAAGTCCTTCCCTTGCAACCTCCTGGGTATGGGACTATGAGAAAGTGCATCACACTCACCTAATTTCACCTTGCAATACAATTGAGGATGGGAATAATTCCTTTAGTGGATGTGCCGTGTATTTTAACCAATGACAGAACTTAGTTCTTACTTGTGCCCACTGCTCTGCCCTTTTTGAGCTGTGCTGAGCTTTCTTTTTGGATGCTGGGGCTATAGCAAGCAAGCTGTGCATCTCCTATAGAGATGGACTCCCCAGGATGCTGTCACAAGTGCCCTCAGTGGGGGAGAGCATAATGTTTGTTAATTTAGGCTTTTCCCACCAAAATCAGGGTTGTGCCTCTCCTTCCAGCCTCCTGCAGAATAAAATCAATCCAAACAGGGAGGTGGACTTAATGTTGTTAGAAATATTGGGCTGGGTGGGAGGGTGTGATGAGAAGACAGCAGAGGTGGGTTCTTCATTTTTTCCTGTAAATCTTCCACTTAGGATAGTGTCAGTCCAGCAATAATTTATATCAGGTAAAATTGTACGGTAAATCTAGGGTGAGGTGTTAATGGTGGGTTTAATAGGTCTGAACATGTGCATGCTCTCTCCCTGCTGCTAGCCAAAGCACTAGCTGGTATTTAACCCAGGTGGAAGGCAGCTCTTGTTTTGAGTGGCTTCACCTGGAGAGCATGTTTGACTTGCTGAGAAAACCGTGTATTGCTGAGCTTGGTAGCTCATTTAAAACACTGGGCTGTGAATGGAGCTGTCATGTCAGCTGAACAGCTCTGGGGGTTCACCACCGAGCAGGACATGGGGCAGCTTTGAGGACAAAGCTTGAATTTTGTAGCACAGGGCTATTGGAGGAGGGATGGAGCTGGGCAGCACTGTCCTGTACAGCTCCCTCCTTTCAGTTTTTGTGCTGCTCCCCTGGCCCACACCCCGGCAAAGCAGACCTTCATTAGCAGCATCTATCTCAATGGGGCTAATTAGCAGGTTGGTCCTGCTCTTTGGCTACGTGAGGCTGCGAAAAGCTTGCCAGTGTTCAGAAGGGCTGTAAATGCCCTGCTGTGGAAACTCAGAAATACCTTCCACTGGCTTACATAGGCCCTTTGGCCCCAAATACAGTGGTTTAACTATCTGTTGCTTCCCATATGTTAAAAGCATAAAAGGTTTACCTCACATCAGCCTGTCCTACACATGCCAACTGGCAGAAGCCACATAAAAGTGCCATGGTGAGAGGCGAAACAGCAGCCAGCAGCCCTGGGTAGCCATCATGGTTTGTTGACAGAGCCAGGGGTTGTAAGCTGCCTTCTAAATATTTGCCAGAAAGTTTTGCTTGGAAATGGTGAATATTATGACATAGCGTAGCTAAAAATAGAGCTCTCGCTGGTAATTTTTCAGTCTCTGGTCTCACAGCGTGAGGCGTGCTTTTCAGAAGAGCTGTACATCTGTGTTCCCCCGAATTCAATCACAGCATCTTTGCAAATCAGGCCTTTTGTGCCGCCAAAAATCAAGTTCATAAATTAAATAGAAAGAGGATTGATGGAAAAAATAAACCTTGAACTTATACCAGCAAGGGAACTATTATGGGAGCTGTTATGCCCAGTGCTTCATCCTTAAGAGTTCGCCGAAGGGAGGCTGGAAAGGATTTCTCACCTTCGTGTATTATTCAGGAACTAGGTTCGCAGGCTTTTCAAGTTGTTTTTGGCAAAGAGAAACAAGAGACCCATCAAGGGGGACAAGTGGGCTGCAGTGAGCCACAAGCGGCTCGATCCCGCCCTTGCTGGAGCGAGTGGCGCAGCTCGGTGCTGTCAGTAATGAGGGTGAGGTCAGGCTGTGAGGCTCATACAATCCCTTCCCTAATTAACTAACCGCGGCCTTAATGTTTCCCGGCAGCTCGGGGTGCTGCGTGTGGCAGCAGTGCCGCTTGGTCAGTCCTGAGGCTTTGCGAATTCTGCTCCAGACCTCCCGGGGGATGAGCTAAAAACGTTTTTTGTTTTTAAAAAGCCTTTTTTTTGGGTCTCAGGAGCCTTGTGGTAAAGAGGCTGCTTCTCTCTTTGCGCTGGGGGCCCTCCAGAGGCCTGGCACGGGCTCGCCTCTTCCCCTGCCTCTGTTCACTGAGAGTTGATGCAGATTTTCCCCTGGTCCTGGGGCCAAGTGCCCCATTCTCATGGCCTTGGGGCCAGGAGGGGGTGCAATGCCTTTATGTTTTTCTACTGGGGGTAAAAGTTTCAGCTCCTCGGAGCCAGGAGCCGAGTGAGCAGGCTTCAGGCAGCGAGGGCTCACACCACAGCGGTGCGCCAGGCCTCAAAGGGCGTCATGGCGGGCTGCTCTGCTCCCGGGGCCTGGGCCTGTAAGTCTGTTTTCGGATAGTACTCACTTCAAGGAAAATTTGGGCCTGTACGTCAAACAAACAAGACTTTCCATGCTGCTGACCCTGTAATAATGGCCTGGAAGGTGTGGGCTTCTGATTCACACTTGACTACAACAATTCATTTGGCCATGTAGGATAACCTTGCTGGAAGCAGCTAAGGATGGGCAGTAAATCTCTTCCACGGGAGGGTTGGACAGATGCTTTATTGCTGTCTTTCAGGTAATACACGTCGTAATAAAAGCCACCGTTCTCAAGTAGAATGTAGTATTTTCCTCTGCATGTAGCTATTTATTTTGATGGTGTTTCAGTAACTGAAATGCCAGGTACTCTTTCAAAATAATAGTTCCTTTAATTATTTATACCTTCAGGATCAAAGAAGGTTTCATTTTGCCTGGCTACGGCAACAGCTAGATGAGTCAGAAGAGCAATTGCTGGTGCCATCAGAGGAACCTTGATATTTCTAACAGGAAGTTTAATTACAAACTGAATCACCATCATGGCGTTTGTGTTACCCAGACCCATGTGTCCTGAAGATATTATTAGCCTCGTCTTGTGTTACAGGGCTGTGGCTCCCTCCACAGAGCAAAAGGTTGCTGAGGCTTCGTTTACTTGCAGGGCTGGTGCCTCACAAAAAAGACACCAGGCTTGGGAGAAGCAGGGTGGCTCTGAAGCAAGGTGCTAAGTGTCCCGAGCTGTGCTTCCAGTGTGGTTATGGCCTCTGCTGGATGCTTCTGGTTTTTGGGTATGGATTCCTGAAACTGTCTATTTTTTTTTTAATTGGAAACCCATAAGCATCATAACCCCTCACACCCCGATCCTTTGGTATCTTCTTGACCTTTTCTCAAGCCTGGGCACTTGGAGATGAGTCCTGAAATTACAAAAAGCTTCCTGTACTGTCTGCAAGGTGAGTAATTTCCCAGAAGGCAACCGCATTTTCTTGGTGTTAATCTTGATTAGGGCAGGTGTACGACAAATAATGTTGCCCTTAAAACTTATTGAAAAATCTCCCCAAACAGTTGTTAATTACATAAAGCCACTTCCCTCAGTTTTCCATTGACATCGTGCATAAGATGTTTAATTTTAATCATCAGACTGTCAAAGGGATGTTTATTCATCTTTGCCAAAGAGCTGCTGGCATGGAGCTGGCAGCATGACAAGCAAGCACCACGTGCACTGTCTTGGGATTAATTTCACCTAAGTTTCTATGCCAATGGCAGAGAAATTTATGTCTGGGCTTGTAACCCTAAGCTCTGGTTAATGAAGGGGGCAGCACGTCTGACCACCGTCAGACCCCAGCTTCCAGAGGGATGGGTGGAAGGTGCCTGACAAGTGCCCATTTCTCTCCGTGGATGGTGCAGGTGGCCCTGGTGATAACTCTGTGCTGACATTTACATCTGGTCAGGTGAGCTCCAGATTTGGGGAGCTGCTGCGTGGGGTTGCTGACGCATTTGAAGCCTGTGGGCTTTGCAAACAGGATACCTCATGCTGGGGTCCGGCCTGTCCTCCTCCAGTTTGCTCTTTCTTTTTTTGTCCCTCCTCTAGCTCGCGCACAACCTCTTCCAGGCCTTTGCTGAACAGGCACTCTGCTTGCTGCTTAATCCCCGGGGTTATGTGATTGCCAAAGAGACGGTGAACCCAAGGAGGGCGGCTTACACTAATGCGCGGGACTGCGAGCAGCAGGCAGGAGCGGTGCAAGCCAGCACATCTAAATCCAGCAGTGCCCATCTGTCAAAGCTGCTCTCAATAGACTTACAGACTATTGTTAAGTTTTGAATGGCTGCCTATTATCCCAGGCTGGGAGCTGTTCGAGCCTTGTTTCAGCAAAGGGTAAATAGAGAGGCACAGAGAAGGCATTCATGCGACAGCCATTTTGATAGGAATGAGAGCATCATCATGCCTACTGAAATCCAGTCATGTATGCGCTCCTCGCATCGCTTCACCTGTCAGCTTCACTAGTGCCTGTCTCCTGAATTTGCCTCTTTTGTTCTTGATCTCCTCTGCTATAGTTTTTTGTTTTGCATTTCTATTTCTGCTTTGCATGCCCCGTGTTCCTTCTCTCCCTCGTGCTTGCTCTCTCCCACCTTGCCCTGATGTTCTGCTTGACGTGGCAACAAGGCAGTTGAAATAAAGTGCAGGCAGCGTTGTGGTCATGTTGTTTTCTCCCTTTGATGCCTGTGTCTGCAAAGTAGCTGAAAAAGAAGGATAAAAGGGTGTTGGAGCATTTCTGCACAGGTGGGTGCCGACAGCCCTGGGCTTGCATGGAGCAGATCCCTGAGTTTGTCTGCATTTCTGTGGTATCATGCCTGAGCTGTGTGACTGTAAACAGCCTTTTTCCTGCAAGAGCACACGAGAGACAGACCAAAATTTAGGTCATGCTTAATCCATACCAAAGATTAACATGTTGAATGGATCGTGTCATGGATGTGAGGTACATGTAATAAAATCAGACGAAAATAGTTATGGACATAAATTATTTACGTGATATTTATTTACTAAGATACGTAGTCATTTATGTATTTTGTAACTATTCCTAATCCATGAAGTCTCTGACCAAAACCTTCATCTAAACAGCCAATCCAGCAAATTTATCAGCCTGTTCCTTATGATGACTTCTTTGAAAGATGAAGAGTTGAAGCTTTTGGTAAGCAGATGCTTAGGTTTGTGAAGGAACAGAATGGTGATGCACAGCCTTCCCTTGGGTGGGAGTCAGAAATCCAATCAAGCACATCTTTTCTTCTGTCTTACAGAATTAACATGCTTCCCTCATAGATTAAAGGACCAAACCTGCAAGGTTTCCTCCAGGCGTGCAGGGTTGGATGGAGCAGTAACAAGCAGCCTGCACCTGGCTCTGGTGGGTCTCCACACGAGGTGTCTCACTCTTCTTCCCCCCCTGCCTCAGGCTGCCTGCACTCATTATAGGGTGCAGGTGATGTGCTCCAAGGGGTTTTGTCCTCTGTGGGTCAAATTTTTTTCCCTCTTAGATTAGATAATTGAGTGCTGCCAACTCCTGTGAGGGCAGCATGGCTTTGCTCAGCTGCTTCCAGCAACGGAGCACTGTGGCCGTGGGGGACTGTGTCCTCTCTCGTCCCTGCTCTTCATCACCTGTCTAAGGTTTGTGAGGTGTACTTTGTGGCTTGGCTACTTAGAAGGAAACACAGAGGGACGCTGGAATTAATTTAAGCAACCAAATTCAGATGCCAGTTTGAGTGCCTGAGGCAGCTGAAGGAACTGGACCAGGCTATCGTTCCTGATGAAGCTTCCACTTCCTGCTGTATAGGAGACCTCTTCCTGCCCCTGTGGCTGGGCAAGGTGGGAACATTTAAGGTATGTGCCCTCACCTGGTGCTTGTCCTATTCGGGGCCTTCCCCATGTGGTCAGTCAGTGCTTTATCACATCGCTAATGGTGTTGTCCTTGGAAAACTGTGCTTGGGTAGGACATAAAACATGTTTTATGTTATAGCAGTGCTTCCCAGCTCTCTTGTGGTTGTCATGCTTGAGAAACTTGGTTGGGCTTTACATCTACCTGGACATAGCTGCTCGTCCTACCATGTTCTCACCCCAGTAGGCTCCAGCCCCGCCACTGGGCTGAATTCAAGTGCCTTTATGGCTAAAGATAATATTGATATGTATGGTACATTAGGAGACGTGCAGTTGTGGATTGACCGCTTAGCAAAGCCTATCTGATACTGCAACAGGAGAGAAAACAAAAGCTGAATTCGTTACCAGACCATGGCAAGTCTGGTATTGAAATAAACAGAAGCAACTGGAATGAGGTGGAGTAACTGATAAAATTACTTTAGTAATGTAATTAACAGTGAGATGATAAAAAAAAAAAGAAGTCAAGTCACCCTGGAAGACATATGCCACAGCCTTCCTCTTATGTTTCACAGGATTTGCTGTTGAGAGTTGCATGGAAGCGAGCTACAGCGAATGAAATATGCAGAACAGAAACACAGGTCATGTTCTATTCAGTTTAAGGGGGAGAGCAAGATTTGAATTACCTGGGCTCAGATTCTGAATTTGAACCTGGGAGCTGCAGGTCCTAAGGATGGTGGGATTTAATGGTGTGTTGTCATGTACTGATATTTCGGTACTTTCAGTCCACAGGCAGTATTTTTTAGTTGCACTGCAGGAATAATTTATTTCAGAGTATGCAAGTTGTCTTCATCAGGAAATAGTTAAATACCACGGTGGGGAAACCTTTATATTCTGATCATTTTGCATAGGTGTAGATAGAAAAATCTGGTATTGAAAGTGTAAGATTTAGCAGTTATTTCAAGTGAGTAGTCTGATTAAAGCCTTAACAGCAAGATTTTAAAGTACGTAAATATAATGATTATGTTGAAGTACGGTTTCTAGCAATGCAATTTCTGTTTTAGCTGCTACCTCTTAATGGTTGCTTTTCATTCCTGTAGGCAGGTTGTTGGGCATGTTCCCTTCAGATGCTTACTTTAATTCCCTGTGTCACACTCCGGTGGCTTTGAAATTCATCGAGGCTTCGATCCAGGAGGTTCCTCAGGTTGCACCCAACCAAGGATCACATTTTGTCTACACATCACTTAAGTTTATGCTCACCTTGTTACGTGGAGGTGTTGTGCTGGAAGAAGTGATTGCCTTCCAGTTGAAACTGGTGGTCAGGCTGCTCATAACCGATGTATTCAGGTGTGAGTTTTCATGAGCGATGATGTGGTTCACCTAGAATTGCTGTTTTCATTCCTAGCCTGCTTGTATCCATTCAAAATCTTTGAAGAGGCATCTCTACTATTCATTTCAAGCCATACTTTGACTTCTGCTTTTGTGTCTAAAACATACCTGTCCTTTTCTTTCTGTATTTCTCCCTGACAAGGATAGCATGAATCTTTCAGTACTCTTGTTCTTGGAACTGCGTTGTTCTTGCTAGCAAAGTTTTCTAGCTGGAATCTCAGTGCCTTTTATTATTCTTCCTCACAGTTTTCCTTAAAACCCTGCTACATGTGTGCACTGATGAGTGGATGTCTTTCTATCAGAGTCTGCATTAAGCTTAGGACTCATCTTCAGTGGGGGAATTACTTTAGTAGGAGCTATATAGGAAGTGTCAGGTCATAGCTGCATCCCAAACAGACAGTTATCGTTCCATATTTTTAGTTCTGCATGTTATAGGTTGCTTTCAGAGTACCTACTGTCAGCACCATGTGTACCCCACTCTCCTCTGGGAATTCCTAAACATGTTGTGACCTTGCTGGTCACCATGGCTGATGGTGACTTGTCTCACTGTATCTGGGTAGACCAGGTGACTCTCTGTGAAGCAGCTCTGGTTAGGATTAAAACCCAGAAAAACAAAAAAACCACACACAACTTTTTCTCTTTTGTCTGAACTACTTGCTTGAATGACTCAGGGGGAAGGGGAAGAAAAAGTTACTGTAATGTGATTCTGAAACGTCAATCCTGGCTTGTTAAAATATTGCATTGCACTAAGCCTTGTAAATCACACGTCATTTCCTAATTAAAAACTGACGAGCATAATTGGGTCTTTCACTGCTGCGACGGAGCCTTGCACAGACAGGCATGCTCCCAGGTTTTCAGGCGCTGGTGTATAACCAGCCACGGCTGCCTCCTGCTTCACTCGGGTTCCTTTTGGGAGGTAGGCTCCTCAAGGAAAGAAGCTCAGCGTGTGACCACTTCCTTCTATTGCTGGCAAGGGGATGTTGAATAGCTGATAGTAAAAACAAGCAAAAAAGAAAACAGTAAAGTGTATTTTCTGTGTGCTAAACCATAACTTTGAATCGAAGTCCAGATGTATTCTACTGCTACGAGAAAGTAGAATGTTGACGACACTGATGGGCTTTCTGGTTCTTGGTCCCTTCTGAGGTATTGCACCTGTATCCCTTGCTTTAGAAGGCTTGGATTTAATAGCACTTATAAAGTGTCTTTCTGGGCATATCTGTTATGGAAAACTTTAGAAGTATATTTTTTGTTTTGGTGCAAATCCCCTCAGTGGAAAACTTCTGTGGGGTAGACAACAAGCACTACTGGGAAAGAGTGCTTACAAACTTTCCAGGCAGAGGTTGGGCATTTCTGTTTTAGGCACGTGGTTGGCATTTTAAGTAAGCAGTGACTGTTTTGCAAGTTCTAGTTGTACTTTTTTGGTCTCGTTCACTGTTAAAGGTAACTAGTGTTGCTTTAGTTACCTTGTTGTGCCCTCCGGGACCTCTGCAGCCCAGAGCCACACGTGCTGCCCTGACAGCACCCAGCCAAGCTGAGCTTTCCTTCCAGTGCTGTTGTCTGCTTTCTGCTCATACTCCTTCCGTGGGCCGTTAATTTTGTTCCAATGAATAAGTAAATGAGTGAACGCGCTGGTTAGATCAGATGTGGCCGCTGTTGGTGCTGAGAAATGGGCCAGTGGCTCTCCTTACCGACCTGCAGCCCAATTAGGCAAAAGGAGCATCTCTTCCTAATTCCCTTGGGTGTTCCCTCAAGCGACTGCTGCCCTGCCCTGGTCGGCCAGGCGAAGCCCATCCTCGCGTGGTCCTGAGTACTTTTTGGAGAACGACAAGAACTGCTCAGGCTTTGGATATCCCAACGGAGAGGTGGTTCAGAGCAGGCACAATTCTGCTTCCCTGCAGGGGCACGGGGCCCCTATGTGCATGGGTGCGGACACAGAAGCCAGGCTGCCCCAGGGACCTGCAGCAGTCAGAGGCCATCCCTGTCCCGGGGCAGGGTGGACTGTGCCTGAATCACCTTTACTTACATTACCCAAGGACTTTACACCTTACCTATGCAACCTGTTCCAAGTCTTCTAGTGCAGATTTCCTATTAAAGATCTTACTATTAAATTCTTCCTGTCTACCCTAAGCTTCCAGATTTAAACCTTTTGGATTTTCCCTGTGTTCAGCTGCCACAGAGGCAGCTTTTGGCCACTTTTAACGTCTTTAAAGAGAGTTAAAGCATCTCAGTTCTCTCCCCTTGCCTAACTAACCCCTGATTAACCCAGTCTCTCCTCTGAAGCCAGATTTTCTGGGTCACGGACCATGCCCTTTTCCCTCCGTTGGGTTCTCATCTGTTTGTCCACACCTGAAATACGGTGCCCACGGCTACACGGGGATGTTCTGCTGAGGCCTTAAAGCCGAGAAGCCCTGGCAATGTCTTGGTACCTTTTACCTCCTTCACTCCTAGGTGTTTACTCGTGGTTGGATGTTTGCTCGTTTTGCACTGCGAGCTTGCACACCACTAGTGGTGCACAGTAATGTCCTGTTCCTTCCCTGTTTGCTTGCTGCTCACCCTCACCTTCTCATCCTGTATTTTTCCACTGTCCTTTTGAATTGCGTCCGATTTGTTTCCAGCTTAACTTTATTTTTTTTTTCTTGCTTTGCTTTTTTCCCTTCTAAAAATATAAGGTATATAGCCTGAAAATATAGGGTTATATTTTATGTAAGGAAAGAATAACACTTTGCATGTCACAATTACCTTTCAACAGATACAGATAACTGCCTGTCTTCTCTGAGGTGGCATGAAATTGCTGTTAACCACGTGGAATATTCCATCAGAACGGTGCCAATTTCCTCCTGCAGCCTCTCAGAATAGCTGCCTTATAATACCGGGTAATTAAGTTGCACTTCTATTGCCCTTTTAACAAAGGGTATCATAACCTTGCTTTAAACTGCGAATTCACCAGGAAAGCTTATACCTATGTCCTGGCCCAGCAGGATCCCAGGTGAAGCGCTATTGAGGAGGAGTGATACCAGTGCTGTCCCACAGGGCTTGGGCCATAAATATTGTGCTGGGAGGGCAAGGGCTGAGGGGAAACTCACTGCAGATGAACAACCTTGGGCCATGTATCACGCCCGGAGGGACAAGCACAGGCTCCGAGGGCTCCCGGGTCTGTGTTTATGATGATAAATGTTTCGCTGCAGAGCTGAGCTTGGCATTGAGGTGTCTCCCCTGTGATGCACTGGTTTAGAGCACGTCAATCTTTTCTCCCTTCATTTTTGAGTGATTTACCTGAGAACCTGTGCTGATGCAGTGATTTGGGCTACCACAGCCCATAATGAGCTCTTTCCCAGGGGTGTGCAGGGACCTAACTGTTACGAAGGTTAACAATGCCATGGAAACAGCAAGGATTCAGCGATGTCTGTTCAGCAGAGTGTGGGGTCTGGCAGGAGGCACAGAAATGGCAATTTTAATTATAAGTGAATTTATAATGCAATTTGCACTTAATGTGCCTGGCACAATATTTTTTCCATGGGAACTTCTAGGATACCGTGCTGAACAAATTGAGTGCAGCTTTCGCTAACTTGCACTAAGTTGCTCTAAACAACTGCATTTGTAATTAAGCAAATTCCTGACCTTTGCTCAATGAATAAATTTGGACTGCCAAAAGATCATATACACCAAGGTGGTTTTGCTTGACATTTGGGTACTGTTAATGACCAGGAGCGAAAGAATGAAGTTCTAACAAATATTGGTAAATTCACTAACTGGAACAGCAGCAATTCAAATTTAATTGCATATTTACAAGCTAATCATTCATGTGAAGCTTTCTAATGAAAGCTGCAGAGCCAGGCACCAGATTAAAAGTAGTATATTCCATTTTTTGTAAGGGACACTGTCAGAAGTAACAGAAGAGGAGGATTTTATAGTCAGTCCATAATTTCAGGTTTCTGGGCTCCCCGCTGAGCCACT
The DNA here is from genome assembly GCF_040182565.1 of Anser cygnoides. Classification (NCBI taxonomy): domain Eukaryota; kingdom Metazoa; phylum Chordata; class Aves; order Anseriformes; family Anatidae; genus Anser; species Anser cygnoides. The sequence continues at coordinate 106,946,775 of NC_089875.1, forward strand.
GAATTCCAGATAAGATCAATGAAGTCTGGTTCCCTGCCTCTGGGTTTAAATCCAATTCTGGCTGCAGTTGCTCGTGATGGCTGATTTTGGGGGTGGGCATGCTCTTGACTGCACCACGGGTCAAATGTCAGAACTTGGGACCATCCATCATCTGGGAGGTCGCTCAGATGAGGTCAGGGACTCTTTCAGATTGTTTTACTGGCTATTGGCCTGCAGAGAAGTACTCGGTGTTTGCTGATCTATATTTTTTTTTTTGGTTGGATGGATGGAATGTGTAAATGATGCTTTGCATTTTGAGCTCATTTCTTCCACCCCTCCCCTCCAAAAAAAGCTAAGCAGTAACAAAGGGCAGGATTTCAGAGGACAATGTTTTATCCAGATCATCTCTCTAGGGCCTGTATAATTCCAGCAGGAGATGGTGGTTTTTGTTGTTGAATCTACGTAGTTTCAATGGGAAATAGTGTTTCTCGTGCTACTGGAAAAGGCTGAGATAGTTAATTACCAGAAGGAAATGAACAAAAAAAGGAGGAAGCAACCTCACCTGTTCGTTGCATCAGATTAAAGAGTGAAGTAGATGGAGAGAGAAGTGCTTAAATATTATCCATGGAGTAGTTTAGTCTGTAAATAACTTCATTGTCCACAAACAGTTATGGGCAGCTGATGTTTAATTGGTTTTGTTAGGTGAGTTGGAAGTCCAGGGGAGGATGAATTTTATCCTCTGGGTGTGGAGTTGGGACGTGTGTGTGCCGTTACTTGTGCAGCCACCACCTGACAGGGCATCTTTCCTCAGCTCCTCCTTGTAGAAGATGAAAACACCTTGGTTAACGTGAATTTCTTAGCCCAAATGTAACTCACTTCCTCCAAAGCGTCCAAGGTCGAGGCTGTCTTGTTGATGGTGTCTCTATCTTACACCGTTTCCAGACTCCGGTCCCACTGGAAATCGCTGCTGTCATTTAGTGCTGGCTGTCAGATTGCGCTGAATGCATCGTCGTCAGAGCGCCAACTGCCTCTGACGTGATGCAGATTTTCATAATGGCTGAAGTCTTAATCTGCTGGCTCCTGCATGGGGAGAAGCCCAGGGCTGGGAACAACAGAACCTAGCCTGGAAAAGACTCTGCGAAGTTTCTAGCTACTGTGCTTCTGCCTTCCTGTCTTGGCTGGTGCTCTCCCTGTAACCCACAAGTCCCTTCACAATAGTCTCAAACTATCTTGGGACTATTTCCTTAGTTACTTATGTTTTGAAGTTCTCTGGCAGCGTGGCACCAAGTTTTATTGCAAACTTGGGCATTTGCCATCGGAGCTGTCAGATCCTAGCGACTTTGATTAGAAAGTCCAAGCAATAGCAGGGAAGGTCAGTGTAAGTGTACATCTACATTTTGCTGTAGATGGTTTCTATCGGGAGCTCTTTACTTAGCCACAGCCATAGCAGCTAAATCCTGGCATGCAGTCTACAGCTGTGAGCTGCAAATATCGGTGGTTAGGTTAGTTATTGTTAGAAGCAAACAAAATGTCACGTATGAAAGATTTCTTATAAGGGCAATGACAAAGTTTTGTCTGCAAACTTGGAGCCTTGCAATCAGGTAGACCAAGGCCCTTCAGGCTGATTATATCTGGAAGCCTCCCCCATTCCCAAACCGTACAGCGACGTGGATGTTGCTCTGGCTGCATGCGGCAGTTGCCTTTCGATTGCTCAGTCAATAGGCAGAGAAACATAGCTGCCCTGTGCTGGCTGCTAACAAGCACAGAGGCTGATCTTGCAAGCTCTCCTAATTGAATTTTGCTTACAACACAACAGCCCCTCACCTGGTAGGATTAGACCTGTAAATTGTCCCCGTGTCTCTTTGTGTAACGGAGTGTCACACGGGTATGAAAGCATGTGCTGTGAAGTGACGCCTTTGGCTAATGACTCTGCAGTGTGAAAGAAATGCTCTCAGGTGGGAGGATGCTAGCTGAGTAAATGGACTCCGAGGTGGTTTATCCTTCAGGAAATGGTCCGGCTGGGTTCAGTTGGGATGAACGTGATGGTGAAACTAAATGATATTAGTTAAATCCTGCAACAGTCTTATCTTTTGTATGTATGCTAGATCATTCTGAAGATAAATTAGTTCTCAGCTAAAATCTAAAGACTATTATGGAGTAGATGTGATGCATAACATCCATGGGAATGTCTGGGTGTGAAGAGCAGGTTTGATCTGGGCTGGTGCAAAATTATCCAAAACACCAAAGCTTTGGCTTCCTATCCCCTTCAAATACTGATATTATACATATAGTTTATTGTGTACTGTAGTGATTCTACCAATACACAAAGCTGAACATCTGAACGGGCTCCAGGACGTCATCTATCAGGGGTTTAGGTTTCTTTAGGGGAGGAGTTTTCTTTTGTTGTCTCAGATGGTGCCTCTTGTGGTTTTGGCACAGATTGGGTAGAGGCTAGCACGAGAGTGCAGGTGGCAAGTTTCTCTCCATAGTGTGACCGGATTTCAGTCAAGTTTTCAACTCGCAGATACCCAGGTTTGACTTCTTAAATTGTTCTCATCACTTATTCAGCTGAAGACTTTATCTGGAAAACCCAGCACGTGCCAGGTTCTGTCAGAACCACCTACGCAGAAATTGCTTGGTTTTCCTAATATAGTATGAACTAGCTTTAAACATCTGAACATTTACTTAAAAGCTAATACTTTGGCTGTTTTAAAACAAAGATTCCTGCTCTAATTTTAGCAAGTGGAGCTGCTGTCCAGGAGCCCTCAGTAGGCACTGTCACTTCCTTGCAGTCTCTAGGTCACGCTGCCCAATGTGTACCGAGCTGGGCTTCTAGGAGCATCCAAATCCTTGAAAATCCCCACAGATGCTCCGTCTCATAAAGCAGTTGTTTTTCATTAACTACTCTTTTCTGAAACAGCACCGATGAGAAAACTGGGGGAAAAGTTTCTTCAGTGTTGTTTGTAATTAAAAACAGCAACACGGATGGCCCAGCTCTTGCAAAGTGCAAGCCCACTTCTTTAATTCAGTCTGCCCTTAAATCCGCTTAAGCGTAAACCAGCGAAAGCCAAAACAAACTGGGATTAATTAACAGTGTTCAACACAACTGTGTTGCATCTGAGACCCCTGCGGCCCCCAACCCTGGCTGGGGCTGGTGTGCTTCCAGCTGTCCTCAGGCTCCTTGCACGTCCCTGGTCTCCTCCCAGATGTGCCCATCTAATTCTGTGTGCAGTTGTCCAGCAGCAGTATGCTCTAAATGAGCTGGGTTAGGGGAGACAAAAGCAAAACCTAGCCAGAAAAATTTTGCTTTTTTTTTTTTTTTAAGCTAATCCCGCTTCATCACTTGACTAAAACCACTTTGGAGGCAGTGGTCATCTTCAGGGAATGACACAGGGTGATGTTCGCTAGAGGTGGCTGCTGCTAGTCCATGGCTGTGGGTGGGCAGCACAGCCTGGGAGCAGCTGTGCCACGCATGTGCCTGCTGCCACGGGCATAGGTCGCTGCTAGAGTTTTCTGGCCCTGATTTAACCCAGTGCCTGTGGTCCGAGGCAGGATTCGACCTTCTGACTGCTCTGCTGAGTGAGGAAGCAGCAGAAATAACCCGGTGAGCAGCTGGGGCTGGCAGTCTCTGCTGTTATTGCCATTAGAGCCAAGAGAAGATGATTTTAAATCCTTTTAAAAGCCGGTTGAGGCTCTGCCCGTGGAAAACTTGAGTGTTTCAATCCATTTGTGTGTATTTGGCACTTGTTTAACCCTTTCTTCCTCACCAGTTTCCTGTGGCTTTCCTCAAGCAGAATGTCTCTCTTATAGGCAACCTCACCATCCTTGGGTTTGGAAGGAGGCGTGGGGACATCGTGGTGTGAACGCTGCTCCCTAACACAAGCAGTTTCCCAGGAAAGAAAAGCTTGCAGCTCATTCTGCTGATTGCCAGACTTCATTCCACTATGCACAATGAGACATACAGACCTGAACTTCTATTAAGACCCTCCTGTAAGTACCTCCTGTGAGCCTGCTTTCTGTTACTTTGAGTCTGCCTCAGTTTGAATCCAGCTGCTGCTTTGCCTTTTTGGAATGAATTGTGGCCTTCTCCACCATTTGAATAAATACAAACATGCCCTATGTGCATCTGCTTTGGCGAGTCGCTGTTGGGTTATCTGAGCAGAGCAGCCATGTCATTACTGCTTTATCTGGGAGTGAGATTTAAAAGCAGGATTTTGGTAATAAATACAGGCTTCACGCTAGTTATTAAAGCAAACAGAGTAGCAAAGATAAGCCTGCTGCATTTATTCACGGATAAGGAGGTAATATAGAGGAACACTGCAGTACTTTGTCAGACGAAATTTGTTCCTCCTGAGAGTACTGCTTAATTGTGCTTGCCTGCAGGGAGCTAGGCGCCGTTTGTGAGGTGCTACAGAGACACGGAACAAAGCTCGTGACCTCTTGGAGCCACGATCAGAGGCTCAGACTCAAGCTGCTACTACATAATGAGTGGCCATTCGTTATCCATCGGTACTGTCCTGGTTCCAGTTAGGACAGAGTTAAGTAGCTCATAGTAGCTGGTAGGGTGCTATGTTTTGGATTAGGATGAGAAGAGCGCTGATAACATGCTGATGTTTTAATTGTTGCAGAGCAGTGTTTACACCGGGCCAAGGACTTTTCGGCTTCTCGCTCTGTCCTGCCAGCGAGCAGGCTGGGGGTGCAGCAGGAGCTGGGAGGGGACAGACCCAGGACAGCTGACCCAAACTGGCCAAAGGGGTATTCCATACCATCTGACGTCATGCTAAACAATATATAGGGGTGGCTGGCCGGGGTGGGGGGCCGGCTGCTCGGGGATAGGCTGGGCATCGGTCAGCGGGTGGTGAGCAATTGCATTGTGCATCACTTGTTTTCTTACACATTATTATTGTTAATACTATTATCATTATCACTATTATTATTATTATTGTTATTATTATATTCCTTATATTCCTGTCTTAATAAACTGTCTTTATCTCAACTCACCGGCTTCACTTTCCCGTTTCTCTCCCCCATCCCAGAGAGGGAGGGGGGAGGGTGAGCGAACGGCTGTGTGGTGTTTAGCTGCCAGCCGGGTTAAACCACAACAGGTACCCTTACCCGTGTTTGCCTTTAGCCCTGGGAAATGTGGACTAATTCCGCTTACAGATTTCAGGTCTCTAAACTCACCCTACATTTCCAGAGCCTCAAAGTGCGCACACAGACCATGTCTGGAAGGGGGCTTGTTAAACACAGCAGCAAGATCGTGACCATAATGCCTAGTTTAAGGTGAGAAATGGCAGGTCAGCCTACCAAAAGTAGGGTGCAAGGCAGGACTATTTAATTAACAGCAGTCCCCACTGCTGCAGTACCCCAGGTGCCAGATTCCTGCCAGGATGGATCCTAGACTTCCAAGGAGAGGACAACATAAGGTCTTACAAGATTTACTGGGTACTCTGTCCATGCCTAAAAGGCAATAGAGGAGAAACACAGCAAGCAAATAGCTTAAAGGGAAGTCACATCATTTATACTTTTGATACAATGTACTGGAAGAAAAGATCCACCAGGTAGGTGCCTGATGGAGGATGTGGCTGCCATGATAAGGTATTCAAAAAGTTCTGGAGTGAATGAAGGCAAGACAGTATTACTGAAGTCAGCAGTCACCGAGTGATGGTGAAGCAGCTGCTTATATATAAGATGTTATATATAAGCACCAAAACTTGGGTGGTGATAACATTTAGAGTGGATGAATGAAGAGGATTTTAACTAGAAAGGGAGGAAAGCACTGATGGCTGGCCTGGGAAGCTTATAAACAATCACCTTCACTAGTGTTTTCATGAACAAGCTACAGAAACGTGTCAGTGCCAGGCTAGGATCATTTGTTTCTGTCTTGGTGAGTGGGACCATTTAGATTTTTGGGGGACCTTTTTGGTGGCTGATATCTTTTTTCCTTCTGTAATCAGGAAACGATATCATTTGTCATGAGATCCATGAAGACAGCCTGAAACAAGAGATCCCTTTTGTTGCACTGAGTTCATGTCTGCTGTTTACTTAGGATGCTGAGAAGGAGGACCAGAAATGTCGTGGTTTCTGCCACGGGATGTAGCTAGGTTAAAGACAAGGTTTGAGATGCAGTTTAGGGAATCTTTGGACTTCTGATCCATCAAAACTCATGTCTGTTTCTGCAATGTCTGCTCCAAGCCCTTACCCCCGGGTGCTATCCAAACAGGCTGCCTGGGTGAAAATAAATGCAGATCGTCCTTGATAGGTGCCTGGTTCGAAGCTTCTGATCTGAACACAGGTTTGATCCAGGCTTGCAGTGGCTGATGCGTGTCATATTGCTGCATCCTTTAGGTAGGATAGAAATTCCAAAATTTCTGAGAATCAGCTGGTGGATGCTGGTAGAAGTCTGAAAACTATGTGTTACAGATGATTTGTATGGCAATTCCTGTGCATTTTTTCCTTTGTGGCAGTGCCTTGGGGCTCTGTCATAAGCATCACTGTGCTAGATGCTGCGTAAGCAATGAATAAAAGGTCTTTGCAATAAAGGTATCTACATAAAGACAGGTTTGCCCTGGAGAGATAAGGAGGGCATGGGATGTACCCTTGGTAGTCTCTTGTATTACATGCAGATGCTGAAACAAGCAGTGCGTGACTGGTAGGATAGAAACAGCAAGCTGTCATTATTTGATTTAATACTTCTTTCAAGCATTGTTTAACACATGCATATGTATATTTTTTTTCCTGGAGTGGGTTGTTAAACTGATATTCTTAATAAGGTCAACAGTCTTTAATAAGGTAGAGCTGTATAAATGAAAAATGAATTTGAATTGGTCTTCATTTTCTTGTGCCTTATGTCTCAGTAACTCAAGTTTGTTCGGTTTCATGTCATCCAAAAAAAAAAAAAAGGAATGAAAAGGAATGAAAGCATGAAGGAGAACTACTTTGCTTGGGAAGTGGAAAAGGTTGTTTTCAAACCCATGAAATTCTCTTGGATTGAAATTTTCCCTACGGTCAAAACAAGCTCAGATGTAGGGTTTTGTCCAACCTTATTACAGACAGCCTTGTCTCTGGTCCCAACTCTTCTTAGGGTGCCTCCAGTGGAGGGAAGATCAGTCAATTAGGATAGCTATAACAGCATCAGTGAGATGGTTTTGGCAGAGGACGTTGTCCTGTTTGCTTTTGAAAGCAACTGCCTGAGTGTCAGCAAGCACACAAAATACTTCGGAGAGATTCAGCCTTTGGGTTTAATGGAAACAGCTGGGAAGACACATGGAGATAACGCTCAGGATGTCTGGGACAGATGCTCACTAAATGTCGCCTCCAAAGGGGGAGAGGACAGGAATGGAGGGAAGGAAGTCTCGTCTGCTACCATTGCCATCTGCTGCTTTGTGCACTTCAGAGTCCTGCCCAGAGGTGTCCCAACAGGCCTGTCAAAGCTAAGAATAATACCTGGGATCCTCCAAGCTTTTTTTTAATGGCTATTTCAGTGTCCCTCTACTATGTCTTTTAATAAACTGCCTTTTGCCCGAAGGCAGAGAGATGGCTAAAGATGACTTCTGAAAGCAGAGGACGGTCCCTCGAGGGCAGCATGGTCAGGGGACCAGAGGGACAGATGTGGGCACACCACAGATTACTGCTTCAGTCGCTGCCTCATGTCCTCTTGGAGGGACGTGAGCCAAAAAGCTCTGCTTTGGGTTCTCACGAACTCTGAAGGTGCGAAGATTTTGATGTACTTTGGTACCTATAACCAAGGAGCTTGAATAATTCATGCATGTTCCTCTGTTGCCTTCATCTAATCAGCTTGCTACTGCCAGCTGATGCTGAAGAGTGGCTGTAAATAAGACGAAACCCTAGCTGTACCTCGGCTGGATTTATTTCTATGGGTAGATCAGTTTTAAGGGAAGTTGCTGCGTTGTGTTGACCTGATGCTGGTTGTCACTTGCCTTTCCTGCATTTCAGTGTGCTGCTGCTTAGGGATAAGGCTGTTTAATTGATCTCCAGTTGCTTTTCAGTGTTTCAGTAATGCCTATTAAAAATATTTCTCACAGCTAAAGGACTGGCAGCTGTAGCAGACCGGGGAACTGGACTGGTATGAGAAAAGGAGAGAGTGATGGAGAGGAGACATGTTTGGCATCTGTGGTTTCTTAAAGACTTTCTCTCCAATAAGGTTGGAAAGCTGATTTTTTTTCTCTCCTTTTTAGTGCTGCTCATCAAGTTCAAATGGAGGGCTGGGAGTGGAGAAACGAACAATTGAAATGGAGAAATGCTCTCACACATTTGTGATTTGACGTTGTGCCAGTGCACCTAACCCATTAGGCAGTGGATTGACTGAAATGACTCCTCTGAATCACTGAAATTGTATCTAAAATGGCAGCTTGATTTTTTCTTTTCTCCGTCCCTCGCCTGTTGTCACCTTCCCTTGGACTCTGGTGCTGAGCCCTAGTGCTGTAGCTATCTGTGTGTGTGTGTGTGACAGTCTTGCCATCAGGTAGGTGCCGAGAGACAGCTGGGATGGATTCAGACACCCCCCATTTACCAAATCACCCCATTTTTTTTTGTACCATCCCCCCATTACCAAAATCACAGCAAATAGGATGAGACGAGCCCCCTGGGCTGATACCCCAGGAGGGGTTGTGTGAAGAGAGGTTGGGGCCCTCTGGTTTGCAGAGAGAAACAGGCTGGCAGAAGGGTGCAGAAGTGCCCAGTGGTGGTGCAGAAGGTCATTTTGGTGTCCTTTGCTCATTCCCTTAATCCACAAGCAGGGGAAATTCAATGAAAATGGGAGCTAATCAAGCAGGAGCGGAGGAAGGTGTTTGTTAGCTCTGTTTACCGTCTGTCTGTGAGACTTCTCCGAGACCAGGAGCTTAGTGTGGTCTAAAAACCAGAGACACCCACACAGGTGATGAAATCCCCTGTTTCAAGGCAGAAAAAGATGATATAAAGCTTGTGTATCTCATTTCATAGGAAATGCCAGCAAGGCCAGATGCTTCCCTCCGTGCACGCTGTCTGATGGATGCCGGTCTGTGTTGGCTAGTGGATCCACCAGTTTGATCTCTGAAGACCCTCTTAAGCCCTTAGAAAGCAAGGCAGTTATTTGGAAACTACTTTGGCAGTTGTTTGGAGACTTATTTCATGAGCTAGATGGATGGCAGGAGATTTCCGCGGTGCAAGACTCAGTGGAGGGGACGTGCAGAGCGATGTCCCTCCCCAGGGATGCTTGGGGTGGTCAGAGGGGATGCAAAGACCAAGGCTGGCTGAGGGCATCCCTGGACAGAGCATCCTCTGCCTTCTCTGCCTCTAGTGACTGGAGGGTTGGAAGCCACAAAAAGCTTTGAGTCGGTGTTTGGGCTGTGGTAGACAAAGCAGTGTGAAGGAAGCCTTGCTGCAGCCTGTCCCTCTGCCAGACCATCTCCCAGCACACACCCCCAGAGGGCATCTTCAGCAGATGGACAGTAGCTAAGCAGCAGCTTTGTTATAATTTAGTTAAAAATCAGCAGCAGTAGGAAATCAGGCTTTCCTAGTTCTGGAACTCTTTCTTTTTCTCGTCCTCTCCTCATATTTCACGTGTTTCTGTTGGAAAAGAGAAGCTAAAACAACGCTCAAATTGTTTTTTTCAAGGAGAAATATTTCCTTTTGAAGTAAAGAAGAAAGCAAATGTTTCCTCTAACTACTTTGAATGATGTGATTTAGCCACTTCCAGAAAACTTTTCATATTTTCAATCTGTCACAGTCACGTAGTTGAGCCAGGAAAGAGGAATTTAAGCTCTGTCCCCCTGTCGAATCCGCCTGTGTGGCTCCTGCTATTTTCTCTCCTGATAGAAGCAATTGGTGTGCTGCTTTCTGTCCTCAGCTGCCACAAAAGGCCACGATCCGACGGGATGTCAAACTGCCTCACACTTGTTAAGCTCCCATGGCTGGCAGCATCTGTGCATTTGCAATGACATCTCCAAATCCATCCAGGATACAAAAGTACTCTAAAATTGTAGCCTTTGTGTGTGTATGCGCTGTATGTTTTATTTATAAAGCTTTTAGAGATAGCAGCTTGTTCTCTAATTTATTTTGGGTTGGTGAGGAGGAGGAAATCTCATTGGCAAGATAGGGAATTTGCAATCTGAATGTAAAAGGAATGTGGGGAAAAAAAAAAGTCCAGGGTTCTGGGACATGTTTGCATGAATAATAATGCCTCCAAAATGATAATGGACTGCCATCCATTTGTAGAACTGCAGAAGCTGCTTTGATAAATAAAATGATACGTCAAATTTTAAGCAGCATGGGGTCCGCATGTGTCACTTATCAGATGCAATTAAATAGGAATAATTGCCTGCCTGCGAAGCGAAAAGTTGCGATATCATGGTGCCATTCCCAGCTTTCACTTGCACGAGGTCTCTAGTTGCTGTGGACACCCGTTTCAGAGCCTGTCTGTGTTTGACTGGGAGCTGTGAAGCTGAAGGTGGGTGCGTGTTTGCCGAGCTCTTTGAGGAGCCAAAGCTCTGCTCTTCTGGTTCCATGTCCAAGACCTCCCTTAGGTATTTGTAGGGGCTTGATCATAACTGGCGCTGCTGGGTGCTTGTCCCACACTGGGTACACGAAGTCCTTGCAGCCCGCAGTTGGTTTTGAGCCACACAACCATGACTTCACAGAATTCCTTAGCTCTTGGAGGATGTCCAAATCTAGCTGAGGAAGAGGTGCTCAAAGGCATGGCCCTCACTCTGGGGAACCTCTACGAGCAGTATTGCTTTTGGACAGCTTAGAGATGGTCAGGACCTGCTGGGGAGGGGAGCTGAGCCTGCCTTGAGGTGGGGAAGAGATGCAGACTAGCAGGTCCTTGGGGTTGCTCTCGTGTCCACCTTTCCATGCTCTACCACGGTGTGGTTGGTGCTGTCTGGAGGCTACACTGGTGCTGGAGATGCGTTGGGTGGACCTTTTTGTACAGCTGCTGGAAATGCAGCAGAACTTCCTTTTTTATTCAGCTCTGGCTTGTTTCTTTGCTGCTTTTTGTTCCCAGTTGCTGGCACTAAAGTAAGAACTTCTAATTGCCATATACTCATTAGCTAATTATGTGCACCTCCTTAGATGCAGATCGTGGACAAGTGTGTACTAGCTATTCCAGGTTGCACTGTATGCAAATACTTTACTAGAGGCAACAAAAATTTCTATGAAATTACTTGAAAATGGCTTTTGGGATCCTAGTTGCTCTAGCCAGAGTTCAAGGAGAAGGCTTTTATTTCTCTTTCCTCACGTCTGACGAGGTATTTGTTGTTTCTAAGTCCTCCTGTGCAGACTTTCAGTGCTTTCTGTCCTGAGTGTGTCTCTAACTCAGGTTTTTGTAATACAATGGTTTCCAACTGCGTGAAAATATGATGGAAAATACATAACTGTGAGACCCAAATTCTGCTTTTGTCACTTCAGGACTTTGAAGTAATCTTTTCTGCTGCAAGAGCATTTCTCTCTGTCCTTTCAGCTAATGAAAGTTTCTGTTCACTGTCAGCTATGTAGTCACCCACTACCCAAGGCTATGTTGGTCTACCAGAGGGTATTAGCACTTGTGTGTTACTAGTAAGGTTATTAAAATATGAAGAAATCCAATACAATGGCTTTCATGATGCCTGTTATTCTGCAAGGCACACAGATAAGATCATAACTTGATGCTGCTATGAAGCTGTGCCCAGAATCCAGGCTGGCTGTGGACAGAGCAGTCATTTAATGTTTTCCTCTTGCATGTACTTTCTAGGTTGGAAGTTCCCTGGAGCAGCAGTTTCTTGTGCCCAGCAGCGTGTGCTTATAGACCCTACCAGGACAGAAAAGCACAACAGCTGAGTGTGTTTGATGAACCTACACCAGACATTAGGCTGATGGTACCAATGACAGTAACCTCAGTGTTATGGCACCTCATCCCAAGAAGGCTTCCCATCACTGAAATATATTCCCATCATTGAAATATCATTGAAATATATTTCTAATGGAAAATCTATTTACTTCAGCACCTTGCCTGGGTTATGAGGAAGGTTATGAAACTGGCTGGGAGCACTAAGCCAGTGCAGGTCCTTCTGCCTTCCAGCTGATACCACTGTACCCAGGAACATGCTGCTGGCGCCCAAAAGCTAGCAGCAGTGTCTAACTTTACTGAATGGTGAGAAGCATCCTGATCCCAGGGCAGGATGTCTCCCTCGGATCAGTCTCCATGGCTGACCCCCTGCATACTCACAACTCTGGAGTTCTGGTTGGCCTCCCAGGAGTGCCAGCAATTCTGCTGGCAGTGCTTATCAACCCGAGACCTGGCTTTAACAGTACAAGTGCAAACATCTCCAATGTAGACAAAGCCATTAGCTTTAAAGGTCAACACTGAAGCCTTCCGTATACGCCATGCAGAGGCTATCTGCGTTAGAGAGTCCTTGTAAAATTAGAGAGTGAAAAACAGGAGCGTTAGCACAGGAGCAAATGGATTTGCTGGAACGTGTTCAGCAAAACAAAGCTGAGGCTTATGTCTGCACAGTGCCAAACCTTCCTGTGGCACAGCATTATGTGCTGTCGGGCTGCTCTTCAGCTGCCAGCCCTGCGTGCCCTTCCTCCTCAGGTGTGGGACATACGATGATTTGCCTTGAGCCCTTGTGGGCTCTGGACTGCCCGGGGTCCCTGTGGCTTGTATGCAGCAGGTCAGGTGTGTGTACATGTCCATGGGCTGATTTGCCCATGGCAGTTGCTCATATTTTAAAGGAGGCTCCTTTTGGTCTTGCTTAGGGTCCTTAGGGATGGCCGAGCCTGGATGCAGGTGACATTTGGCCGACAGCTCTGAAGTTCCCAAGTCCTCTTGGGTTAACTTATGGGAAAATGGGGTTGAGCTCCTCAGGCCTATCCGGGCTGCCCACTGCACTGTCTGTGGCCGCATCTCTCCTCTCTGTGCAGGGCCACAGGTTGGGCTGTTCCACACAAGACTTTAGGTTGGAAGACTTTAGGTTGGCTTTCTACAGAAATGAAGCTTAGACTTGCAGTTTGTGTGGGACCATCTGTCTTCATGCTTGGAGATGTGAAGCCCTGTGAACACAAGCGCCTGTTCCAGCAGATTTTTACAGAGGTGCAGTTGTCTCAAAGATGTGATGTCCTGGCATGTATAGGAAGGTCGGTCTGGTATTCCTCCACAAAAATAAGACTACGCTGGGACATTAGTCCTATGGATACCAAAGCGGGCTTTTCAGTGAGCTCACGTTAGAATGCCAGGTACCATTTTTCTACATCAGCTTCATGCTTTTATGCTGGTTTCAGCTAGTGCTACTCCTGAATTAAACTTGATGTGGTTTGGGCAGGTGGTACCAAACTTCAGTCTTACAGATGTGGTGATAAAGTTAATCTATCAAAATTTTTGTGAGGAGTGAAAGCTGGTGGAGTGAATTTGTGCCAGCCTCATGTTTGTTTGCCTATTTTTACTTTCTTTTTGGTCCTGAGACTTCATGTTAGGAACCCTAAAGCAAGTTCTAACAAATTGGCAGAGCAGAACTTCATCATAAATACAGAAGAGGATTTAAATACCTAAATCACATTGGTACTTTCAAAAAGTAATGCCTCACTACTGTGTGATTTTGATAAACTTGGTCAGTCATTGGCAAACTCAACAGTTTATGAAAAAAGCATGTCTGAACTGGAAAAAGGCCCTCTTTTGCTTCAAGAAAATCTGGAGGGGAGAGGAAAGTCATAAAATATTAACAGTCTCTGCTTTTAATGCTGATACAATTACCCCTGCACAGCTCTGTACACCATATTTTGAAAGCCTTGTGGTGCATTGGGAATAGCCATGTGTCTTCTTACAGGGGAAGTCAAACGGGCTTGTTCCTCCTCTTGACATTGCTAATGATCTTCAGAAGTGGATGCCGTTTGATACTGGTTTGGGGCCTCCTCATCGCAGATCAAACAGGTAGGGTTGTGGGGCTTCTTCAGGGGACTTGGGACCCAGAAGACCATGGTCAGGTGGACTGGTGGGGTCTTGCAATGTAGGCAGAGCCCACTGCACTGTGGTTACTGGTCTAACATGTCCACGTCTGTGTGGCAAATTTTGAATTTCCCTTTGCTTATCCAGGGACATATGGTCCATGGTGCAAATCCACCCACACAAGTGAAGTTGCACTACGGGAGATTTTGTCCTGAAATCATTCAAAGAGAAAATTTTGGTAAATGTTTGTTCTAATTAGCATAAAAATATCTTTGGGCCAAGGCTTTAGGTGGATCTATGGATGAGTGGAAGTGATAGCTTCAAGCAAATAGGAAAATAAGAGAAAAGCTAAGACAGACAACACTCACCATACTTTTCAACTGTCAGAAATATTTTCTTCTGGTTTGGGTAAAGGAAGGTTTCAAGCAGTGTTTATTCATGAGGCTCGGCCCATCCCCGTGCATTTTTTATCTGCACATCCTATAGCAGGTATGTCAGGGAATGTGGCACTCTATTTGGTGGAGATCAGACAGTCATATCCGAAACAAGATGAAGGTTTTCCAGAATTAAAGAGCTTGATTAGGTGGGGGTCTTTATGTCACGTCATCTCTCTGAATGTTTTCATGTCAGCAGAAAAACAAGAACAAGGTTTTCTGACCTTGAAAAGAAATGCCTGAGGGAAAGACTCCTTCATGCAATTTTTAATACCCTTCTTAGTGACTTTTTAAAAATTGCTGTAGCACGATACAGGTTTGAACTAATGAATGTCACGCTCATATGGGGCAGTTCCAAAAATGAAAGACCTTGATTGACTGAACACTATTATTGCACTGCACGATGATGTTATCAACATCACCTACATTTCTGACTTTCAACTGTCTTGGTATCTTATAGTTAGCCTGTCTGCTGCATGAGAGACACACTCTAGATTTAGTTTCAAAGCCATCACACAAAACTTTATTTAAAAAAGAAAAGTAAAAGTGAGCATTGTATGCTATTTTTTTGTTTTCATTTACCCTCCCCCCCCCCCCCTTTTTTTTTTTTTTTACTTAAAGTGGTATTTGCTAAAGACTGATTTCATTATGGCTGTTTCTTCCCATATACTGGGAAAGAGAGCATCATTTCCAGATCCCTTCAAAGACTGTTTCATTTGCAGGTCTTTGGAAGACAGATGGGACTGTGGTTGTGGTAAAACCTTGGCTCCATTTTTTTCACCTGTAGCAAGGCACCTCAGCCAGACTGCCACTTCTCTCCTGGAGGAAAGTCCTCCTTCCTCCCTCCCCAGCTGAACTGAAATGAACAGTCTGCATTTGTAAACAAAATATCCTGAGTTTTTCCTTTACTGAAGGGTTTGTGAAGCATTGGAACAGGCTGCCCAGGGAAGTAGATGAGTCACCATCCCCGGGGGTATCCAGAAAACATGCAGATGTAGAGTTTAGTGACATGGCTTAATGGTGGACTTGGCAGCACTAGGTTATAGGCTGGACCTGATGATCTTGGAGGTCTTTTCCGACCTAAATGACCCTGTGTGTCCTCTGGAGCTTCCTGCCCAAGGCACCCGAGGCAGCATTGGCTTTGACACAGCTTCCCCGGCCACAATTAGCTTTTGGCAGGTAGAGATGGCTGAGCTTCAACACTGATAATTTTTCAGCACTGTTGTAGCTACTAGAGGGAGGCAGATGTTAGTTCTTGAACTGTGGGGGTTTTGGGGCTGATCCTTTCATGACAAGTTCAACTCAGACACCAGAATTTTACATAAGCTGATCATGTGGGGATCTGTTGTCATCAAGGCAGGTGTTGGGGATGGACTTTGGGTCCCCACTGAATTCAGTGATAAAATTTCCTCTGATTTCATTGAAGACAGTTTTAGGTGTCTCTGGTTTGGGCAGTAGCAGTAGAAGGTTAGGGTTCATCTTCCAAATTTAACAGATTCACTGTGAATGGCAGTGGATTGGGACTAGGAAGATCTAGTTCTGATTCTGCTGCTGGCTTCCAGGGCACTGAAATTAAGTTACGCTACTTATTTCTGTCTCATTTCTTCTAGCAAAAATATCTCCTTGTTGAGATTCAGCCATAATTACTAATTCCCACACTGACGATTTCCCCAGCTCATGGTGTTTTCACATCCATTCGTGCATTCTTTTCAGGACTGTTGCACTGGTTGTGCCTCTTTTTCAGTCTTATGTATTTCTCTGTCTGTTTTTGTCTTGAAGGTGCACAGAATTTATCTTTACTGAAATTCATTTCTCTTTTCTATATACCTTTCCCTGCTGCTTTTCTGGTTAGCAAAGCTTTTCACGATTTTCAGTCAGGACTTCAAAAGCTGGAGGAATACACATCTTGCCTGAAAGCTGCTGAGGTGAACGGAGGATTTTGTAGAAAAGGATCTTAGAGCACAGGGCTCTCAGGTCAAAAGTGATCTTGGTTCGTCAATGCAGAAGCACATACCAGCCAGGGAGAACTATTTAGGTGAGCTGCTGTGCGAGCCCTTGGTTCTCGTGTTAGTGGAGGTGTTGGCTTGCAGAGTGCAGTGAAGAGTCTCATCTAGTGCAGATGTTTCTTTGTCATGGCTTCAGAGCTCTTTGGCTTGAGTTTGCCTCAATGGTTTAACCTGCAGTTATACAACGATGTGCACAAACTACTAAACCACAGATTTGCACTACAAAAGAATAAGATTTGAGGAGTTCTGCCTGTTTAACACGCATACATACAACTGGGGGCAATAATACCATCAACACCACAGATATCAGTTATGGATGCCCTCTACCCTTGGGAGAAGAGATGTTTAACCTAGCTTAGCAAGTGAAAGCAGGCACCGCACCAGCTTTATGTAGGTGGCCTCTGCTGGCTGTCTATGATCGCAGAATGACAGAATGGTTGAGGTTGGAAGGGACCTCTGGAGATCATCTGGTCCAGACCCCTGATCCTTCCATGTGGTGTGGATCCTTCCATGAGTAATTCATTTGTGGTCTGGTATGGTATAAACCTAACTAGCAACAAGAGAGTGTTGTAGGATACGTATCATCTTGTGGTGGGCAGAGCGTTATTCCAAGGAGATGGGGCTTAGCAGAAAGCTGAATCCAAAGCCTCATGGCCAAATGCATCTTGGAGATGCTGGTGGAGTCTGGCTTAGGGTCTGCACCCCATGCCACCCTGCAAGTCCTTCCAGCCACATAGCCTCCCATAGCTGCAGCAGAAGCGAGGGAGATTTCTCTTCTATAATGGATTAATAGAAAGACCTTGGATTTTTCTTGGCAGCATATCATGTAGGAGCCAGTGGGTTATGTATCTTCAAATGCCAGTGACAGCCCTGTTTTCTTTGTGTATCTGCCTGGTGAGATGTCCCAAAGAGGCCGAGTGGAGTCAAGAAGTTTTCCACCAATTGTGCCCTGAAGGTATTTGCAGTTGGAGCTGGAAAAGTAAATTAAAGCAATCAATCAGGCCAGCTATGTAAAACAGTGCTCTTTTGCAGTTGGCAAGGTGGTTTTGTGATGTGAGTCCCGGGATCTTGGTTCAATTTTATTTTCCTTTGCTGTGACCTTCCTACAGCCTCTTACCCCAGTCCAGCATAAGTAATGGTCCAGACTGGAGTAGGTTGTCATAATTTAAGCAGACCTGGGACAAAAGTAAAGATTAAGGCTGATGAGGAAGAGCTGGGAAGAGGTGTCTGTTCCCCTTGGACCGCACTACCAAGGACATGCTCTTGCTCCACGCTCTGATAGAAACATTCCAGATGTTTTCTTGGTCCTTGTTGACAGCACCAGGGGTTGTGTTTTCACTTATATCCTCTCTGTGACAAGCAATTCAGAGGGGTCTGTCCATGGGCACGGAGTTTCTGTTGTTTTGTTGTCTTCAAACAAAAAGTTCTGTTAAGATAAAATAGAAATTATGAGGGGTGGGGTGTAAAATCTAGTACTGTTTTATCCTTCTTCCTTTTTCTCTAGTTTCTTCTGAAATAGCTCTGGCAAAAGTTTAATCTTTAAATGCGCAAGCTACTGTTTTGAGTAGAAAGTATAACCTGTCAATGACAAAAAATATCCAATAATCCTGTTTTAAAATAGACACAGAACGGTTGTGCCTGGATTATTTTAGACTATTTTTCACCCATTTTACAATGACAGAAGAAAATACAGGCTAGAATTCTATGAAGATTGTTTTCATCAGAACATTTCTCATTTATTTTAAATTTACCAAGAAGAAATACGGCCTTTGTTTCCTTCATTATATTGAAAGACTAGGCTAGAGATATATGATATTGTCAGAAGCGAAGAAAAATTCAATAGTTAAAGGGCTTCTCTAGCAGTAAGAATGATTTCTGGCATACAGAATAGTACCTACTTTTTTTTTTCTTTTAATAAGAAATGAAAAATATTAGATAGTCTCATGTAAAAAATTCCTTTATTTGCAAATATATTTTCTTCACTGCATTGGCTATGCTGAGAACTTGGTTATCTATATCAGCTATATTCTCTCATGTCTCACCATTCTAGTCAAGATACTCAAGATCTTATACTACTAGTAGTAAAATATCCTTGGAAGTCCTGAAAATTTTAATACATAATAAAATTTTACAGTTAGTTTTTATACTTTAAAACTACACCTGCCATGGGTGGAAGGTCACCCTTTGATTTTTCTACAGAGGAGGTCAATGGTGAAGTTGCTCTAAGAGTACAGAAACTTATCACTGAATAGATACCTCATTTTTTTTCTTACATTTTGAGTAATCAGGAGGAAAGTCCAACAAGCAATTGCATGTTCTGGGTACTTGGTGAGTGGCTGTTTTTCAAAGAAGCAAAAATAATCACATGAAAAGGTTATTTGGATGGTCAAAGAGACATAGTATTCTGTTCATTGATGAAAGGAAGTTTGGTTAAAAAAAAGTTCTGATTAAGAAAATTTCTGTAAACAAATCAATATTTAATAAAGGTGAAAGAGAAGTTGATGGAAGTCATTAACTGGACATTAGAAAATTGCAGACAACATTTATTGAGGGAGAATAAAAACAGAAATTAGAAAAATATGTAACTAATGAGTTTAAGGATTTGGCTGCCCTAGTCAAGGAACACTTATGGATTAAAACCTGATTAAATGACAGATCCAAAAAATATCTGTCATCAGTCTGCACCAGTGAACAGCAAAGATATTTGTTCTTGGCCCAAAGTTAGTCAAGATTTGTATCTATAAACTTAGACATCATTTTCTGCTGATACCATTTGTCCATGATTAGAACATTGACTGAGTGATAAATAATGAAGGCTGGTCATTGGCACAGCACAGTCAGCATGAATTGCACAAAATGTGTTCTTAGTTGGGAATGAGTTTCTCACTGAATTTCTAGAGAAGAAATTGCCTATTCATCATGGAAAAAAGAAACCATAGCAATAAAGGCTGTTTTAGAGTTAAGTCACTGTTTCCTTTGTGTGAGAGCAGGTTGCAGCAGGCTGCCCTGCACCTTGCAGGCTCCAGATCCCTGAGCAGGCTGCAGGAAAGCTGTTTTGAAAAGTGAAGAGCTGTGAGAATTTATTCCACTTTCAAAAAGTCTGGCTTGGAGCAACCCCACCAAACTACATTTTGGAGTATCTGAACATACAGATGACAGCTGGTCTTGTGCTTACCTCTGTTTTGCTTAACCAATCTCTGTGTTTTGTTACAGATCGCACTTTCCACTGGACGCGGACAGAGGGTCTCATCTCACTCCTATTAGGCATTTAGGTGAGTTACTGGAGTCCGAGCCCCTGATTTCTTACCATTAATGAAGAGAGAGTGGCATCTCCAGAGGTCAGCTGACCTCTCCTCTCTTAGACGTTTGTTCCTCCTGTTTCTCTTCATTGCCAGTGAATGGAGCCTTCAGTAATGGACTAGGCAAATGCTGGATAAAGCAAAGATTAATCCCACTCCTACAGCATTGTTAAGAAATAAGAATTCTTTGTCCATTATGAGAAATGGTGAAAAGCAATCAGATTTTAAGGGAAGTGAATAATGATGCTCACCTTCTGTTTGTTGGTTTGTTTTGCTTTGTTCATGTTGTCCAGCTTTCTTCAAGAGATGGAAAGAATGGAAACATCCTTTATAGAAATAAAAATAAAAGCAAGGATTCTCCCTTAAACACTTGGATCTGCAACTTGAAGCTATATGGAAAAATCTCAGCTGTCACGTGGCCCTGATTAAATTACAGTGCAACCATAATGCTTCTTCCTTCCTGCACCCACAGCCAGCATGTCATAAACGTGCCTGAGGTATGGAGAAAGTCTGTCAGCTCGAATGTCTGTTGTGGCACGACAAGTGAAAGCACCGGACTTTCTGTGTTGAAGACAGAGCAGCTTAGAGGTAGGATGAAGTCCTCTATGGACAAGGTGACACCATGGGCTGGTGTTCTGCTGCCAGCAGCGATGCTGGAGCCCTGGGACGCTGCCTGCACTGCCTGCTGAACAAACCTGCCCCCATGCATGGAGGCATAGCAGGGAAGTCAGTACCTGGCTCTTTCCTAGCACAGGTATGCTTGTGAAGACATATCTGCTCCTTTTCCTTCTCTACATCTGGCCAGAAAACCAAAGACAAGTATATGAGGGAACAAAGTGCTTTTTGCATGGCCACAGCTAGGCCACCGTAAGGTATGGGATTCAGGTCAAGACCCTTAAATGTAGATGTCTACCTGCAGGTGCCTGTGTGAGCACTTGTTGTCTAAACTCACATTATAGTCACTGGAGATCAGGTCCATGGAGCCTGGACAACGATATCTCTTACTGCAAATCCGGGTAAATTGTCCTCTCATCTGAATCACTCCTTAGGCCACGTAGCTTGCATTGTCTAGGGATGGATTCAGTGTCCTAAACACAGGCACCTTGCAGCATCTGAGAAGTCCTAGGAGGCCCCCGTGGGTCTCCAGCTGCTGAACCAGGAGAACAAATCTCTGCAGGCACCATGGTGTGTCTACAAGCCCTCCGCAAGCACCTCGAGGTCCTGGAAATGGCACTCAGCAACTCTGGTTGGGGAACCAAACTGGTGCCTAAAACTGCGCTGAATATGGTGGGAGTTTATACACAGTCTAAACATGGAGACATAAAATTTAGGCTTCTTCATCTGAAGTTATATATTATCGTTAACCACACTCTCACCAGCACCATCTAGCAAAGCACATGGTATGACTGCTGTGCTTAAATGAAACGCGTTGCATTTGTCAGGGGAGGTAAGAGACTTCCCAGACAAATCTCTCTCTCCTTGGAGCAGGCAATCCTTTGTAACCAACCTACTTCCAGCCCTGACTGCTGGATGATTTTCAGATGTGAGGTGGCAAATGGAAAACCTCTGCGCTTTACCAGGACAGGGGAGCAGGGGGTCTGGCCACTCTGCTTGTCCCACCAGAAGCTAGGGGACTTGCAGGCGCAGGTGCTCTGCTCTGCTGTGCCCTTGTCTCCCCCTGCAGCTTGCCGAGGGCCTCATAAAGTCTCAATTTTTCACTCGGCCACCTGTGGACAAATCTGTGTGTGTGTGTGCAGGTGGAGAGAGAAGTGGTGTTTGACTTTCTCCAGCCTTCAGCTTCACGTCACTGCACGTAAAGCAAACCTCCAGATCATTTATTTCTGGGCTTATTCCTTGATTCCCAGAGTTTTGATTTAATCTTAAAATATTTTAATCATTTCCTTGGCAAATGACACTGAAATTGGACAGATGGTTTAAACTTAGCTCTTTTCCCCGGAGAAAAGCCGCTCAATTAAAACAACCGTAGCTTTCACACATTCAATTCATCCTTATCAGCCTGCCCCAATTAATCCTCTAAATGCACTGTTACATAAGGTGGGATCCTTTCTCCCTCATTTACTTTTCCATCTTGTCACCGTTTCCTGGGTGCTGGCTCACCTGCACGGTGTCACGGGGAGCGGAGACAAAGCCCCGTTGTCCTCCCCGCCGAGGCACGTGAGATTCCCAAGGTACGGCTGTCAGACAAAACATCAGCTGCCACGCTCACGCTTTCCCTCTCTGACGTTATTTTTCTCCACGGGTGAATGATCTTTGCAAATCCTTAAAACGGCCAAATTAAATTTCTATTACGCTGCTTTCTGCTTGGCCAGATAATCCCTTCCTGCCCCCGGTGCTTGGCTTACGTGGGGCTGGCTGCTCGCGGAAGTGCGTGGCTGTGTGTTGGAGGAGCACAGTTTGTTTAGCTACAGAAAGGGAAAAAATCAGATTTGGGCTCAACAAGATTGGAGTAAATGGTCATGACAAATCCTGCTGGAGACCGGGAGATCTAACACTGTTGGTCTCACCCTCTGTGGCGCTGGCTGCATGGCTTCGCTCCACTGTGGTGTTAAGGACCACGGTCTGGATTTAATAGGTCTCAACATCCATCAGTCATAGGACATAACTTGGGAACAATCCGAATGTCCCCGAAGCTGTGGGATAATGGGACTTCAAGGTTTATTTCTGGAACATCTCCGCAGCAATGTGAGCGACATGAGGGTTGTAGCCGACATTTCCTCCACCAAGGGGTCAGTCCACAAGAGGCAAAGTCACGTTACGGGGACATTGTTGTGGCTGCGGCAGATTAGGTCAGTTTGGGGCATGGGTGTGCTGCTGCTTTTGTGAGCAATGTGATTCAGACAGCAAATGAGGGTGGCTTTCTGCCTTGAGGAGAACCGACCCAAGTCCCATGGCTGTGCCCCTGAGGAGGGGTGAAGAGCAGGTCTGGGAGCAGCCAGGCCCACAAACCGCTCTGACCCAAATTCACCTGCTCTGAAAGGAATGCTCAGGGGGGATGGACCCTGTGGGGTCTTCTCCTTCCACCTACCTCACTTGGCCACAGCTGAGCCCTGCTGCAAGCATGGCCCAAGCAGGTGGCCACGCAGGCAGAGAAGTCTGCTCCCAGACGGCATCTTCAGCCACGCTGGTTCTCCTCAAAGCACCACAGACCAGGCACCATGTACTTGTTACTGCTCCAGACGTGATGTACAGGGCAGCAAAACCTTATATATGAAGGACTTTGAAGCCGGTCCTGCTTTGAGCATGAAGTTGGACTGGGGACCTCCATGGAGTCCCTTCCAGCTTGAATTTTTCCAGCCTGAATGATTCTGCAGACAGGAAATATTGCGTGCAATTATCCCTTTAACATTTGCATTGACAAGGACAATCACCAGGAAATGTCAAACAAATTCCACTCTATTTTTCCTCTAAATAAGTGAATAGAATAAGACAATCTGCTTTGCATGTTTATTTAAAGGCCTTCCTAGTGTTTTGTTTTTGTTGTTTGTTTTCTTGAATAATTCCTTTGGCTGCAAACTGTACTGAGCAATTGGCTGTATGGTGAGAGGAAAAAAAAATAGTCTTTTAAAAAAAATTAAATTTTTCTTTGGATTCTACTGTAATTACAATAAAATTTTGTTAGCTTCCTGGAAAATAACTTTTTTTTTTCTTTTTCTGGAGCACTATTTAATTTAATGTCAGTTGAGAGCATATTTGAATGTTGAGTCATGAAAGCAGAAGACGAATATTCTGTTTGAAACTGAAGAGATTTGTGCAGACCCACTGAAAAGCAGCAAAGTGTATGGCTCTTTTACTCAATCTCTATTTCAAAACGAAAAACTTATCTAGTAATACTGAAAGCTAGAAATAGAAACAATTTCTTGACAGGGCTTTGCTTTTTTTTTTTTTTTTCTTCACTATTGTTTGTTTTTCCAGTGCTATATCCAAGGCAGCAATTTAATTTGGAAAGTAATGGAAGATTGCTTACCTGGGGAATTATTCCACTGCTTCATTCTCCAGGAATTCTTCTGGGTATTCAGGGAAATTTCAGGACCGCTTAATTCCTTCCAGTTATTTCCAGATTTATTTCTGCGTATCACGTATTAAATCATTAATATCCATAAATGACATGTACTTGAAGGAAAAAAAACCCAAAAACATAGCAAAACTCCATGGCCCAAGACATCTCTAGGCTTTTCCAGGATTTCTGTGTGTACCTGTTACTTGGAAATGTGTAGTCACTGAGTTTCCATAAATCTAAGCATGCACACAATACTTCTTCGCAGTCAAAAGCCTGATGCCATTATTTCTAGGTAATATGCTAGCGGGATATCTTTGTCATTAAAAATGGGGAATCGTAAGAATATGAATTGAAGTATTTATCTAATTTTTATTATTCTTGTGGATTCTTCTCTTTTGGTAAACATGTTTTGACCTAAATTTTCCCTACTAGAGTTCCCATTACCACATTGAATCAAAACACTCACTTTTTGTGTCTCAGGCTCTTCATCTATGGAGAAATTATCTCCTGGCCATGGAATAATTTTAGGTTCAGCAACGGCTTTGGGGTCCCCTGTGAAGTGTTTTGAAGGTATGAAGCATTCTTTCTGTTATTAGGATAACTGACTTGCAAATATTTGTAAATAAATGAATGAAAATGCAAACTCGCTTAAGACCCTGATTGTTTCATTCTAAGCAGCCGACTCCAAACGCCCCTAATTTGTGGAAATTAATTATAAAACACAACCATATGTCCCTGTAATTACAGAAAAATAGATAGACGCTGAGGAGACGGGCTGCATCCCATACATGAATAAATCTTTTCATCAGCGATGCCAACCATAATCAGTCCTTTAGGGAATTCAATCAAGTCACATGCTCGTTGACTCCCTACGTGGGATCCAGCCATACTGCTAGGCATCGGGGTACCATGAAACTAAACCCCATGGTCAAGTGCCTACGCTAATAAGCTGTTGAGACTCTTGCTCAGAAGTGGAGGAGTGAGGGCTTGGCTCTGACGCAGTTAGCCCTGATCGTGTGCCTTTTAATGCTGACCATTAGCTCTAAAACCAAGTCATCTCCTGAACCTGGGGAGCAGCAGGGATTACCCCAAGCTGTTTTCCCCCTGCCCCTGCTGGCTGGTGTCAGGACAGGGTAGGAGAGCCGTGTACATAGCACTGCAGCTTCAAATCTGTCCTGCTGTGTGCAGGCTGAGGGCGAGATGCTCAGCGCTGTCTCGGCAAGGAGATGGTCTTGCAGAGAGCAGGGGTGGAGCCACTCGAGCCACTACTGCCAGAGGACCCTGACGTTCATTACTCCATTATCCAGGGAGATACTGCTCCTGTTTTCCACTGATGAGGCTGGAGCAAAGCTCTGTGAGGGTCTTGGTGAAGGTCAGCTAGAGGGGCGCCATACCTGGAGCGACCCAAAGATTTGCCGCAGTGCAAGAGCTATTTTCCTTTACCTGCCTGTGCTGAGAGAGCAGCAAGGATGTGATCTTCAAAGTCCAAGACAACAAGAAGGCCTAATGACTAATCCTGACCTTACCAGAGGTGTGTGTGACACTCTCTCAGGTTTTCATTTGATCTCCGGGAGACGATCCCTTGTTATTGAACTTCTGCAATCATCCTCCTCTCCCCAGGACACCGCTGCCAGTCTTCATAGCTTGGTGCTTTCAGTTAAAAGTGACTGGCAAGGAGAAAAGGATAGGAAGAATCCTGCGTTGCTCGTGGCAAGCTCAGTATTACAGTATCCTTTTCAGACTGTCATCATCCTGCCCAGAGCCTTTGTTATTAGAGCTGAGGCCCTGTGACACGATGTGATTTAAAGATTATTGCACAGACTCTGACATTGCTTTGCACATCTTCTGTGTGGCTATCCGTCCCTCAAAGAGGCAGCTCAATAAATGGATGTGCAGCTGAACACAAACGCGCACACAGGTCTTACACCCAATAATTTTATTTAAAAAGCTCTGTGTCAAGCTCGGCTGTCTTCTTACTGATTTTTCCTGCTTGAGGCTTTGTTGTTTTAATTTTAAGTGTACAGTAACGACAATAATGTGTGCTTTACTGATTGGATTAATGGCTAAATATTCGTTCTGGTTCTTAAGATTTTGACTGTAATTAAGTGACTGCTGCCAGCCATCTTACACCTCCAGCACACAGGCCAAACAGATGCAAAACTAAGTGTGTCTAATGTGCACAAACCCGAGGCTTGGAATTAAGTCCGTAAAGTGTAATAGAAAATGCATTGGAAACAAAAGAAATTTGCAGTCTTGTGCTTGACTGAACAAAGGCTCAGCCAAGGAAATATTTGGAGTGCGCATCAAGAAGCAGCAGCAGATTGTTTTCTTTGTTCTCAGGAATACCTGCCAACTTCATGACAATGCGTTTTCAATTTTGTATCCCTCCAGGCCCCTAGGTGCCCCACGTTGTATCCTTTGACATCTTGCATCCCGGGATCAGGACATTTCACATGGCACCTCAATAGCAATTTAGTTTTCCTCTGGTGCCAAATTGAAAAATTCAGCTGACAAGTCCAATACCCGTGATTTCAATGTGCTATGAATGTAAACTGGATTGAGCAGTCATTTCAGGTGACCTGTAAAGATATCGAAGTTCTTGGGTCAATTTGAGAATCAGAGAAAAAGCTATTAATATCTATTAATGTAAAACTGTCATTGAGAAGGGAGTATACCTTTAAACAGGTTATAGAAAGGCATAAGGGTGATGTGTTTGGAAATACTTTATGATTACCAGGCCAAGGTGAATACTGAATACATAGCCCTTGTTTTGTATTGTTGTTGTTATTGTTTTTGTTTTATAAAGTCAGTATAAAATTTCTATTTTATTTCTAGAAGTATTGTGGGGAGTTGACAATCTCAGAGAAAATCCTGCTCATATTTGCCAGCAGTCAGTTTTCATTTTTATATTTAATCCCATACTTGAAATTCTCCATTTAATTATAAGAATCATTCAGTTAGAGGCTGGGCATGGTAGTACAGAAACCCAGTATCTTCACTGCATCCCACTGAAACAGTAAGCATTGTGAGGAATCCCAATGTCATGAATTTTGTGTCCGTCCGTTGGGGTGAAAAGCTGGAAATTTGAAATGTTCGGTGGAACAGAGAACTGAAATATTTCTTGTTGGAAACATCAGATGGATTTCTTGAAATGCTGCATTTCAGTGGTGTGAAACTGTGCCATGAATGTCAAGCAATTTCATCTAATAAGGTGAAACATGTATTCCACCCTGTTCTGTCCTGCTCTCTTCTGTTGTTGGTGCAGTGGAAAGAAAAAAGGGGGGCTGGAGATGAAACAAGACAACAAATTTTGATTATGAGCTATTTAGAAAATTTCTGCATGGAAAATATCAAGCGGGATCTTTTCCTGGGAAACAGGACTTCTTTATACAGCTGTCCTCCACCCAGTTTGTCAAAGGCAGATAAAACG
The DNA here is from genome assembly GCF_040182565.1 of Anser cygnoides. Classification (NCBI taxonomy): domain Eukaryota; kingdom Metazoa; phylum Chordata; class Aves; order Anseriformes; family Anatidae; genus Anser; species Anser cygnoides. The sequence continues at coordinate 106,973,859 of NC_089875.1, forward strand.
TGACATATCTTCTAGGCTGCTCCTGCCCATGGACACTTCTCATCTTCTCCCCTTTTTCATATCTTCTTCCCTCTTGCCCCATGACACTGGCTCATCCTGGTGGCTCAGGTCCAGACCTTGCTGTGCCAGGCCAGCAGTTATTCTTTTGAACAAGAGGGGGATTTCCTACCTAAAATATACACAGCTTAAACAGAGCCACAGACTCTGTTTTAACCCGGTGAACCTGGTTGAGTACAGCTGGACAATGCACCTTTGAAACGGGAGAACTTTGCGATCTGGGGTTGTTGCCTTCTGCTTTGGTGGTGGGTTGGATTCAGGCAGGACGTCCCATGGAGGTGGTAGTTCTGTCTACGTCTTCCTTGGGCTGCGGTGGGGCAGCCTGAAGAAATCAATTCGCTTGTCCTGGAGACTTCTGCAGATTTGGACCAGCTGCCAAAGCTGCTCATGGAGTTGTCCTGTGGCTGACAAAATTAAACGGGCACCTGAGTGCTTGGCCTAGCAAGGCCGAAGGCTCCAGAGACAGCAGCGATATGCACCTCTTTGTGGTACTCTTCTTAGTCAAGACATCTACAAGGGGAAGTAGATACTTTTTTTTTTACTGAGAACTAGATTTTAAAGTTACACGGAAAGCAAATGGGACTTGATGGGATTTCTGTATGTGGTTAGGTACCTGACTTGTGTGCTAATGGGAGCTGACCTCAACATGGTATTGGAAAATCCTGCTAGCTGGTGCCCTGCACCTTTGGGAGCTAACTATGAAAAATGTGAAAACACACAGTCAATGCAATCGATACAGATTCCCACTGGGCAGAGCATGTTACTAACTCTGGAGGTGGGTCCTCCATTTAGTTCTTCCAGTCTAAGAGATCTTAAGTGCATTTATCTCCGGTTCTGCTGTCTCTGAGTGTGTAGGCATGCACAAGCATTTGTCGAAGGAATTTAAAATGAGAGCATTATTCAAGTGTTTTAATTGTAACATTAGTTGTGTGGAATTTGGAACATCGTCTTTTCAATGAATTGCATTCAGGAGGACTAATTAGTATTCCGACGGGGTGCTGTTTGTGCGTGTGCCTATCTGCCACGCAACATACCGCTAACAAAGCACAACACTCACATCTGTCCAAGATATTAATCATTCTTCAGCAGGAGAAAATACCTCATTTTAATCACCGTGCCATTCTACACGTCCCATTAATTAGCATTCGTTAAGCACCAAGAGTGGGTTTGGTGCTGTGTGGGCACGGGTACCTACCAAGGCAAAGGCCACACAGAGTGGTGGACGCTCAAAAGCAGGCTGGGGACCGAGGGCTGGGGGAATTGAAGCTTTGCTACTTAGAGAAGACAGGGACAAAGAGGAGTTTTTGTAGACCTGGTGAATTCTGGTTAGCTGAGCATTTTGGGAGGCGGGGGTCCTCTTAGTGGGATGTTAGGGAGCAGCTCTGTAACCTGGGGGGCGTTTTGAACTGGCTGGAGAAGCACCATGTCACAGCAGATGTACATTGAGACATCCATTACTGAAGGAGAGTTCCCTGCTTCCAGCTCTCCTGTTAGCCATCCAGGTCCTCCTCCAGGGAGACAGGGTTGTTTCAAAGCTATTCCTTCCTGCATGTGGGCACTTACTCATAACAGACATTTGAGAAAATAATTGGGTTTCATTGGTCTGTTGTAAGCAACCACTGTTTATCAATCTTCTTGGGTTTCTAGGTGCTGGTGATAGTAAGGGACAAATATTCTAGTCATAGGGCATTATTTGAGCAAGTACGATTATTTCAAAATAGGAGAAGACCTGGTCAGAAGGAGAGACTGCAGTGCTAGTGGACTGCTTGGTTTTTATAATATCATAAAATATAGAACAGCCCAGGTTGGAAGGGACCTGGAAAGATCATCAGGTCCCACCCTGCATGGAAAAAGGGAGCCTGGGTGAGATTACCTAGCACCCTGTCCAGTTGCATCCTGAAAATCTCCAGTGATGGGGATTCAACCACGTCCCTGGTTCTGGTGAGTGAGTGTTCTCGCTGACAAAAATGTCTTTCTTATATCGAGATGAAACCTCTCCTAATGCAGCTTTTACCTGTTGTCCCTTGTCTTCTCCATGAGGCTCCTTGTGAAGGGAGAGACTCTCCTACTTGCAGTCACCCTTTAAGTACTCGAATACTGTGATGTTTTATTCTCAAATTCAGAATTAATAATGGGGATAATTTTCCAACTCTGATAGTGAAGATCTATTTTTATTCTTTCAAGAGCTGCCTGCTTGGCAGGGAACAAACCCCATCAATGGACAATTTAAAAGCTCTGGACAAAAGTGTGGCAAACCCTCTCTCTCGCTTTGCTCTAGGACAACCCTCCAGCTGCTGCTGTGCCGCCGGGGACGGGCTCAGGGCACTGCTGGGGCAGCACTGTCTCGAGGGGATCAGCTGGAGCACGATGCATGGTACAGCACAGCCTTCGGCTTTGGCTTTGTACCTGAGCCCTGAGTTAGCAGGACGGCATGTTGGTATCTCCCTGCACCAGCGCCGCGCTTGTTTGCTGCCTGGGCTGGCTCGCGAAGGAGAATATTAATATTAATGCAGCATTTATTTCTCTTGTGCTCTTGACATTCAAAAAAAGTGAGTGTATAATATACACAGGTCAAAGTAGGCCATTTCTGACATTTCAAAGAAACAACAGCATTTACCTGAAAGGAGATGAAGACAGAATAGCTCTCTACTGTGAGTTCAACATTTCCATAAGGGTATTTCTGACTTATTCTTTTTATCACTCCAGGTGATTTCTAGGCATTGCTCTATGTATCTATACACACACACACACACAGTGACGTATCTTAGGACAATATTTTATCTGACTTTTAGTTCTACACTCACAAACAGAGGAATTTATTTTTCTTCTACTTACTCGACCAAGGAAAATCACTAACAAAAACCTAAACCTGACTGAAAGATTCTGAAATGATAAATCTCCTTCCTCCAGAGATGAGAGGTTTAATTTTGGCCGAACAATCCTCCACACATTTGGTTCCCAATGATCCATTTGTACCTTATCAATTAATTTTCATGTTTCCTTTCTGTGGAGGTGTGGAACTCATTTCCTGCTGGAGAGGCTACTGGAATGATAATGTGCAGGTGGCTTGAGATATAGCATAAATATATTATGATTTCGTGTGCCTCATTTATTATGTAAATTTGCGATATGCTGTGTGCAGAAGGAGCAGCGTGAGGCTGCAGCGGGGTCATGCGCTGGCTGGCAGTGGTTTGTGAGGGTGTCCCACAAAGCAAGGCAAGCCAGGCTGGAGAAGCTGTAGCTCCAAAGGGGGTGTGCTCCCCGAGGGAGCTGGAGGGTGCGAGCCTGTTCTCCTCATTTTGTTTTTAAGGCAAATGACCCACTTAGCAGTGCTTGCAGGCAGTGAAAGAATGCCTGGGAAAGGATGCAAGAGCTCTGTCATGGCTTTGGATGCCTGCTCTCCCTGGAAAGACCATCTGCTGATTTTTTGTAGGGGCACTCCCCTGTTAACCTTGGAGGAGTAGAGGAACTTTGGAGCGCCACAACTCACTGCCCAGGTTAGCATCTGGGAACGTGAGTGAGCTATCTGCTCATTCATCACCTGGCCTTTAAGGTGTTTGTATGGGAAAGGCTCTCTCAGCTCATTGGTTGTATTTTGGGAGATGGCCTCTCATGGTTGTGGGAACCAGACACAAAGAAACCCTAGCTCCAGCCAGAAGACTTAAGAGAGCAGGTCTGTTCTGAGATGGTTTTGCTTCAGAGGGACCGTGCCGCCAGCTCCCAGCATCCTGTGGCTGGAAGTGCTTTACAGCCCCACGGCACTTGGTTCCACAACCTTTTCAGGTAGGCGTAGCAATAAACCAGGCACTTCCGCGGGGGTTACCGCTCAGCGTGGTCCTGCCCTCTCATCTTTCCTTCCCCTCTGTGTTGCATTCAGCTATGCTCAGTGACAGCAGCCGAGCAAAGTCTGCAGATGCTGCTCACTTCACCGCGAGCTGCGGAACAGATCCGAGCCTGAGCGGTTGTTGCACAAATTGCTCAAGTGAAAATCAAATGCAAACAAATAAAACACAGCACATTGATGCACTTTCCACAAAACCTGAGCCGGGCTGGAGGAGGGATGTTCTTGTTTTCCTCAAAAAGCCACGTGGTTTGCCAGATACTTTCCCTGTTGATGGAAGAGCGGAGCTTGGGTAAGGCTCCTGCTCACAGGTGGCAAAGGGCATCCTGAAAGGGCAGAGTTTGGAATCATTGGAGCTAACTGCTGGCATCTCTCCTCTGCTTGCATTAGAAAAGGTGCTGGAGCTGAAGCTGTGAACACGCCTAAAGCTCTGAATGGATCCATAAATACATAAATATTCCTCTGGGGGAAAAAAAAAAAACCACAAACCAAACCAAACCAAAACACAAAATGAGCAAACAAAAAATGAAAACAAACAAACAAACAAACAAAAAACAACAACACAACAAAACAAAAGACCAACCTTACAATTGCTACTACAAGTGGGAGAGCTCTGAATACGTGCTGGAAGGGGAGGAAGGGGTCATGTGAAGAACAGATGGGGGATTGTTATTACAGCGGCCTTATCTCCTTTATACTTAAAAAAAAAAAAAAGTTTCCAACATGCTTCTCCTCTCATGCATGCCATGGAAACAGTTGTATGTGCCAGAACAAACACTGCACAAGCTAATGACCATTCTCTTGAAAATACCGCTATAAAAAATTCAGCACCTGCGAGCAGTTTATGAAGTCCTGGTACAGTCTGACCTAAAAAGTCATATCAAAATAGCTTTTTGCCTACTCACTTTGACTGAAAGGCTGATGCACAGCTGTTGGGTTGGGAACTGGGTGATTTTTCAGCTCTTTTGGTTAATGAACAAACCCCCAAATAGTCAAATGTGGCTACTTGAGTCAAATGACTATAGCCATGAGCTCCAATGGACAGGTTTAATTTTGGTGAGGAGAAATCTTTGCTCTTCCATGTCTCTTTCAGATGGAGTTTCTCTGGGAAAAGTCCCTAGAGGTGCCAATCACAGCATGAGAAAAAGCCTGGCCTGGAAGAAGCTGCAGTAAGTGGCTCATCAGCAAGTAATCTAAAGCAGGAGCTGGTCCCAGCTCTGCTGCTCACCGATGGTACGGGACAAGTCTCAGCCCCTCTCTGTGCTGCAGCTTCTCAGCACGCACAGCACTTGCTGAGATGGCTGGTTAGCTCGTGCAGCTCTTCGCTTGCTGCTTTTGTGCCTGCTTTTGGTCAGCTTCCCCTCTGTGAAATTCGCTGCTGAAGTAAAACCCTAATTTCGCTGCAGTGCTCATGTTGGGATATAGGAATTTGTTGGGGTGGGATAAAGATTGTTCTTTAAGTCCCTGTGGATTAAGCTGTTATTGAAATAAAAAGTAGAAAATAATACATAAGAAATCCCCTTACCCCCTTTTTTGTCTCTGTCCTGATCTTCTTGGACATGTCTGGAAGCACTAAAATTCAGGAGAGCTTTTTCTTGTCGTTCTGTTATTGCAGGTTTGTACAGACAGGTTTAAGCAGGTTGGTGTATGGGAAAGTTACCGCTTCCACTTTGGCTTTCAATGGGAAAAGCATCTGAACATCAAATCTCAGTTGAGTTTTTGCATTTTGAAAATGCTGGTGTTTGGGGAGCAGTGTACAAGAACATTTTTTAAATGACCATGTATCTTTCAACAGGATAGGGAAGCAGATTTATTCATGAGTTTGTAATCATCATTCATGCCTCCCCTTGGTGCTTCTCTGGTGGCCTTCTTCCATCCATCTGCAGACAGCCCTTGTTGCAGAAAGTGCTATTACTGTGCACTAGCTTTCTATCAATAATGCATATATTAAAAGTGCTTTTTCTGTGCTCTGCATGCCTTTTCCATGCAGCAGAAAAGTGATGACAAATGTGATTTATATCTGCTCTTGTAGATCTCCACTCTGCCCAGTGGCTGGGGATTACCAGCGCTTCCCGTGCCGCTGCCTGCTCCTGGAGCCTGGTGGATGGGGGAGGACGGGTGCCTGCTTGTCTGCCACAGGTCTCAAAGGGTCTCTGAACCCTTCTGCGTGAGCATCGGAGGAAATGGAGAGGATTTCAATAATTTAATTGTACGCAGGAGGAGGAAACATCTGATGGAGCCAGCAGGCTAGCCTTTAACTGGGTGTTGGGACTGAAGGAGTGAATAGGAAAGCAATGAGTACACTTTGGTCATTGCTGGTGGCCCCACTGGTGTTGATACGTTTTTGTCCTGATTTCAGGGCACCCCTGCAAAATAGACTCTATGTTATCCAATTTTCTTTTGTGATATGGGTGGTTTACAAAAAGATTTTGTTGCTACAGAAAATTACAGCTTTGGGGAGAAATATCAAAACCTGAAATATTTCAAATAAAAACTGGTCCATCTCCAGACCTAACAAGCCAGGATGATAAACTGAAGTCCCTGTCTAAGGAACGGGACAGATCACCATTTTCCAAAAAGGCAGCACTTTCTCTTCCTTTCTTGGGGAGGTGTGTGGTGTATCCAGGGGTATCAGGATTGCAATAGGCCCAGTTTATAACTCCCGTGTAGCACAGCAGTGCCATCACGGTGACTGGAAGAGGTTCCTGAAGAGTAAATATCACTCCTATCTTCAAGAAATGCAAGAAGAAAGGTCCAGGAACTACAGGCCAGCAAGTCTCACCTTATCCTAGCAAAGGTAAAGGAGAAATTGCTCCTGGAAAGCATTTACAGAGGACAAGGAGGTGATCAGGAGTAGTCAGCATGAGTTTATGAAGGGGAAATCATGCTTGACCAACCTCATAGCCTTCTACAATGAGGTGACTAGCCTGGTGGGTGAGGAGAGAGCAGAGGATGCTGTGTTCCTTCACTTTGGGAAGGCTTTTGACACTGTTTCCCATGACATCCTCAGAGACAAGCTGACAAAGTACAGGTGCACAAGGGTGCTGTGAGGTGGAAAGCAACTCTGCAGAGAAGGACCTGGTGGGCAACAAGTTGACCATGACCTAGCAATGCACCCTTGTGGCAAGGAAGCCCAACAGCACCTTGGGCAGCACTGGTCACAGCATTGCCAGCAGGTTGAGGGAAGGCATCTGTCCTCTGCTCAGCACTGGTGAGGCCACACCTGGAGTGCTGAGTCCAGTCCTGGGCTCTCCAGTACAAGAGGGACCTGGGCATACTGGAGGGAGTCCAGCACAAGGCCACGGAGATGATGAAGGCACTGGAGCATCTCTCCTCTGAGGAGAGGCTGAGAGAGCTGGGACATTCAGCCTGGAGAATAGAAGGCTCAGGTGAATCTCACCAATGTGCATAAATACTTGATGCGAGGGAATGAAGAGAAGGGAGTAAGGCTCTTTGCAGAGTCCCCACTGACAGGCAATGGGCACAAATTAGGAAAAAAAAAAAGGATATTCAATCATAATACATGAAAATATTTTTCTTTTTCCTGTGAGGGTGGTTAAACACCAGCACAGGCTGCCTGGAGAGGTTTCTGTCTCTGTGGAGCTATCCAAAACCCAGCTGGCCATGGTCCCGGGCAACCTGCTCTAGCTGATCCTGCTTGAGTGGGGAGGAGGGATTCGATGATCTCAGGAGGTCCTTACCAACCTCAACTGTTCCAAGATTCTGTGATGTTTCAGTTGTGAACGTTTGCTTAAGTCTGATAAGTTAAAAAAAAAAAAAAAAGGAAAAAAAAAAAAAGCTTTCAGGGAAATGGTTGCTTTAAGCACAAAACTTGAAAAACAGATAAGATAGAAACAGTTAAAGTAGCCCCAACATATTGGTCCCACACTCACAGCGTTGAGACCTGCCAGTTTTTAACATTTTTTAAATTGCCACCTGGCAGATAGCAGGAGCTTTTAAATGGGTTTTCTGTGTTGTTTACACTATGATAAATGGAAGCCTGACATACCTCCACATGCAAGAAAACGTGTTATTTCCCAGATAAAATGTCTGTCTTGGTTATTTTTGGAAAGCAGCACATGGCAGATATGTATATGCAAAGCTTAAGAGACAAAGGAATTTTTCTGATTGTCAAGCACCACCTTGTTTCTAACACATTATAAATGAATAAACCCGTCACTGGGCTGAGATAAATTGCCTGAAGTTTCTGGGAACTTATTATTGGCAACCCTTGCTTCGCTGATCTGACCCGCCTGTGTTAAAGTTTTCTCGTTCATCTGCAGCGCATTCTTCGTGTGCTGCTGCGGGAAGCTCGGAGCGGAGGGCCATGATTTCTGCCTCTGCCTTGTGTATGAGGGATGGGTAACTGTATAACTGTACAAACACGGCAGCTACTTTATAGATTGACTTCAGAGTTTCCACCTATACAAGGTGTCGTTTTTCTTTCCCCCCGCCTTTTTTTTTTTTTTTTTTTTGTATTTCAGTCTATGTTTATAATATACCTAATCTTGTTGGTGGGCATATATTTTATTTATCATATTCAGGGGTTGTAGTTAGATGATCCTTAAGGTCCCTTCCAACCCAAGCCATTCAATGATTCTATTTCTCAGTATCAGTTTTTACATCACCCAGACAGGAAAGCATTGAAGCTTTGATTGTTTCTTTTGCTATTTTTGTTTTTATTTTTTTTTTGAATTTGTATTTTTATTTATTTACTTATTTTTCATTTCATTTCATTTCATTTCATTTCATTTCATTATTTCATTTCATTTCATTTCATTTATTTCATTTCGTTTAGTTTTTTTCCCCTGCAGGTATTCACAAAGCCATACAAAATGTTTAAGGACTATGCACCAACTACAGAGACTATCAAGACACTATTTTTTAAGCCCTAGTCTTGCTAGAGTAATTTTTGGAGGAATACTGGCACATTCCTGTTGCCTCCTTTGAAATCTAGGGTGTTCTGTGTTGGCACAAGACAACCCTTGTGTTTATTAGGTTGCAGGAGATGAGTCTTGCACTTTCATTTCATTGAGGCTGACTTATATACCTGTGAAACACCTCGTACAGCCCTGAGTGGAGCAGCAGAAACAACACAGGTCAATGGGGATTATAAGCAGGATATTTGGAAGTACCCAAGTCCGGCTTTTGTAGGTGAACAGAAATGTTCAGTTCTCAGCTCTCATTATCACTTGGTCTTGATTAGCCTTAGAGATGTTCAGATCACCTTCGAAAGTGGAATTTAGGTGCTGAAAGAACAGATTATGTTGTTGAAAATATGGCCTTTGGTGTTTAAAGAAGGGATCCCCTGTACTTACCTGTAAAGTGCGCAGGTCAACCAAGTCAGTGCACGAATTAATACCTTTACAGGAAAGCAGATTCAGTACTGTTTTGCCCTCTGCTCCAGTGCAAATGAATTTTCTTAATCACATTCATGGATATGTTCTGAAGATGAAGCTCGGGTACCTCTGTTTTTGAAAATTTGTCCCAACTCATCATAATATGAGAAACCTCTCAACATATTTCTCCTTTTAAAAGACTGGATTGTATTTTAAGCCAATTTATCTTCCTTCTCATATCTCAAAAAAACCTACCCCAGATGCTGTTTCGAAATCCATCCCACAATTTCATGCCTGCTTCCACCTTTAAACATCACATTTCTGCTTTCAAACTGTTACATACCTAACCTTTATGAAGGCTGCAAGGTACTTGCATCTGAGGGGCAGCAGAGCCAGCTGGTGCATCTCGCAAATAGCATCTACACACCTACATCTGTTTGATGATATTTTGCACTGCATATACACAAAAATATACATGACTTGTTTCTCTGTTATAGATAAGAAGGCATAATCACCTCTGAGCAGTTCAGCAGAAGTCAGTAACTGTTATTTGATAAGTACTGGAAAGAGGAGACTTTGATACAGCCTGAAGGACGTTCACGTGTCTGGATCACGTTGGAAGTCAGTGAGAGAGGAGGGCTGACTCTCTTTGCAAACCATCTGGTCACGGCTCTCTGTATCAAAGGCTGGCCTCAGCCCGTTGAACTTTTCTCATGTGCATACCCTCAGGAAGCTATTTGGTGAGACTTGTGGCCCCCCTGACTTCTTCAGTGGTGATTAGAGTTCCTCCACATGCTCCTCTGTTTGCCTCCCTGTCAGAGATGAGTAAATGTCTGATGGGTAGAGACCCTTGTGCCTCTGTCAGAGTAGGCACGTGGGGCTTCAGTGTGCCCCCTTGTCATGCTGTAAGTACCTCACTCCAGGAGCGGTCTGCTGGTGGCCGTGAGAGGAGAAGCCCTTGGTCTGTATGGGGCAGGCCCTTCTGTTTGTCCTTGGGGTGCAGAACAGGGTGAGAAAACAAGACCAGGGAAAGGGTTTGGGCCTGGAGGGGCTGATGATGGCTGCTGTCTTCACCTACTCTTCAGGGCTTGTGGGGCACCAGGCAGCAGCAGGTTGCACAGTGAGGTGGCGGCTCTTCCTGGGGCACCTCGTCCCTCCATGCCGAATAAAAGAGTCCCGGAAAATACCTGATATGCCTCTAGCACCGAGTCACCTGAAAGGACTGACCCGTCCAATGAATCTCCTATGATTAAACCCACTGTTTCCATAGAGATCCTCAATTTTACATCTCGATGGTGCTTGAAAAATCAGAAATTGCTGGCTTGCATTGTGCGTTGCAGGCCTTTCATCACTTGATAAAGCTGAATGCTGCTGCTGCTATGTCTGTGGCACAAGGGGGAGGATCTCAGCAGCGGATTTCTCATGGCTCGAGTGGGACAATGCAATTTCCAGGACACCGATGCTTGAGATGAAGCAGCTTCTGTCCCTCTGCCCGGAAGGGTCTGCAATTTGTTTGTTTGGAAAACCGGCACCTTGTCAGCCACTGTCAGTGCCCCACGCCCAGACACCACCTACCTCCGTGCTGACAGCACCGTGAACCACGTGGCTTCACGTGATGGCATTGCCCAGCTCCACCAAGCTACGTGGACGCCCTGCTGCTCCGATTTGGGTGGCATCTCCTGGAGAAGCCTGTGCAAGCAGGTCCACTGGGTGCCTGCAGGCGTGAGGCCCTGCCGGCAGCCCAGGGCCTGGCTGCCTGGGGACCACGTCACCAGCTAATGCTGATACCTGCATTGACGTAGCCAGCTCAGCTTGTGTGGTTGCCCAGAAATGCTGGGAAGCAGGTAGCTGGCAAGTGCAAGACACTTCTGTAACTGTGACTGCTACCAACTGAGTGGCCAGAGCCTTGGGGAAAATCACAGAGGTTGACAAACTTGTCCCTTATTAATACATGCCAGGTGATGGCTAGATAGCTAGGCAGAAGCTTGCTGAATTTGTTGCTTATGTTTCCTGTGACAGCAACTTCTTTCTCTGGCACAAAGCAACCGTGAACTGAAGGTTAAAGCACACAATCAAATTTCTTTGTTTATTTTCCCTGGTTTAGGGCCAACACTAACCTTGAAACGCTCAGAGTTAGTTAATTAGAGGTGCTGTGCGGGAAGCGAGAGAGCTGGAAGCGGAGCACCCTGCAGCCCGAGCCAGCTGCTGGCCAGCACATCACTGCCCAGGCTCCCACCTCTGAGCACCACAAAGATGTGGTCCCCTTTCCCCTCATCTTCCTCCTCTTCCTTGCCGGCCGCAGGCCAGGGGGCAGCTCAGCTTCTCCTCCCAAGGTAGCTCCCAAGTCCACAGAGATGGAAGCAAATTCCTGCAGGCGAGGGTTTTAGACTAAGAGTAAGACCAGAATTCTTCACAGCTATTGCAAATGCTGGAGGGAATTAAATAAATCCATAAATTAAAAAAAAAAAAAAAAAACCTAAAAAACCCCTATATTTTTCAAAAACTTATAAAGCATTGTTCCAGCTCCCTGCATCCTCTGCCTTTACCCCAGCTGGCTCTGGGCTGAATTTTCTCTCTGGTAGAGAGAAAAATGGGAACTTTAAAAGGAGAATGGGCATTTCTGTCTTTGCTTTTCCTTGGCAAGAAAAAATCTAAAATTCTCAGATGAAATTTCATGTGATTTCTTTTTTCTCTGTATTAGCAGAAGATTTAATTATTTTTTTCTGTTGCTAATAAGTATTTCAGAACTTCTTAGAATAATTAATTACAGTCTCTATAGACATAACCTTCCTTTTGCTTAAATGTCATTTACTTCCAGAATTTTAATTTGTGCTCCACAAGATCAGAAGGCAAAAAATGCATTTATTCTGTGTACAGTGTAGCTTCATGTCTACTAAATAGCAATTTAAGATATTCAGTGGCATTATTTAAAGGTAAAAAATGCATTTTCATTTATTTAATAGTATTTGCAACAGTATTTTCTCCCAACCATGGGTACTTTCTATTAGGGCTTAGCCTATGAACCATAACTAGAACCATTGCCACAACATTAATAAGTCACATAAGGGCAAAAGATATTGTAGAAACATGTGGTGTTGTTTGGAGCACGTGATGTCTAGCTTTTGGAGGCTTTCCTGTAATTTGACAGCTCTTCTCTTCTGCCTAAACTCTTGTGGTTTTTCCAGTCCTCGCTGTCACATTTCAGAACCAGTGGTGCACACTGGAGCTCAAGCACAGATTTATGGAGGGCATTACCCAGCTGAAACAGTCTGTCAGAAAATGTTTGTACTGTGGCATTTACAAAAAACATGGATAATCTTAAAGGCTCAAGAACAGTCTTGCCAGCCTCAAAGTTTTAATCAAAACCATCTTTGAGTTAATCGATATGCTGCTGTATTTTCCATATGCTCTTCTTGTAAACTCGTCTGCCATCACCATAAAGTCACATAATTGCAATATCTGGTGATAGCACCATTCTGGAAATATGTAGCAATAACTAAGTTTTATAGGGAAGCAAATCTTAGCATTCACAAAGGCCACTGTCTCTGCCATTTGTGTCTTGAATTTTTGGAGAAGAAAAATGGAGCAGTGCATGATGACATTCTTTACAATACCTCAGAGAGAAATTTTAAATGATGGCTCTGTCTGCGGTGTAGTAAATATTAGAGTTGCTTGGGAAAAGAATTCCTCCTTCCCCCCCCCTTCCCCCCCCCCATGCAATTTCTGGCTGAAATTTTTCTTTAGCATAAATGTGTATGTGGTCAACTAATTATTTTTTTCACCGAAAAACATCATCAGAAAATTCTCAAGGAGACTCATTGCGAAAAAAGGCAGCTCTGGATGTAACCATTGCATTCAGCTGAACGGCAGAACTATGGCGTGAATGCACCTGGTGCACGCACAGATGAGTGTGTATAGATTTATGGACTTGTAGGAGGGAATACTTGTTATTAATTCTTATATAATGACATTATTCTGCCATATGTAGACTGTAATCTAGCAGTCAACAAGGACAGAGTGTAGTACATCAGCAGAGCTGAAGAAGGGAATAATTGGTGTGTTTCCTCTTCCTTCTTCTTAATGAACTCCATTGTTTCTGCTAACGTGGGACACCCATGGCATGGGACAACGGTGGAGCAAGGTGTTCACGGTAACCCAGCAGGGCAGGGAGGTGGCTGCTTTGGGGAGTGCTTCCCAAGCTAAACCACTGCCCCTGCCTCCCTCTGGAAGGGCCTGTCTCTCCCCAGTGAGCAGAAAGAGGAATTTAGGAGAATCATTTATCCAGCCCAGCTGGTGAAATCAGACCACACGGGTTGTCTGTGATGAGTATCTCTTTTTTTTTTTTTCTCTCTCCCTCACCTGTGCAGGTCTCCCTGAAGAGCAGACGGAGAGGTCAGTGTCCCTGAGGAGCAGTTGAGAACATCAGTCTCAGGGAGGGAAGATGTCTGCAGAAAAGGAAGGATCTCACCCGTGGTCTTTGACCACCCTCCAGGTGATATCACAGTGACCTCTTTCACTGCCGCAACAATGAGTATGTTAAAAGAGAGAAAGAAACCAGTGCAGGTAATGGAAGACACCTGTGGGTGTAAATCAGCAGTTTCTTGCAGCAGCTAGTCCCAGGGTGCACAAGGAAAGCCATCAGTCTGGATGTGGTCTTCAGTGGTGCACAGGGTCAAACCTGGGAATCATTAGTGGGAGAGAGAATCTATGGCAGCAACCACAGTACAAATAGTTTTAACATTGTGGTGGGAGGGAGCGGGTCAAATTAATGCAGCATGTAGATATCAAATACAGAAACTGGGAGCAACATTAAAAGGAGGTAGTTAGTCAAAAAAACAAAACAAAAAAACACAACAACACACAGAACAAGTTAACAGAAAGTCTGAAAAGCTAGAAGCCCAGGTGAAATGTGTGCTACAAACTGAAATGAAAACAAAGTAGTTCAATTAAGCACACCATGGTCAATAAAATGTCAGGGTGACTCTCAGAAGGAAAAGATGAGTGTCCAAGAAGAACAGGACTGTTTTCCAAATCAGGGTAATAGCAAAGCCAAAAGGTACGTGAGATTGAATGTAAGCAGGAAAATAAGAGGGCTGAAAAAATAACTTGGGAAACACCTCACAAAGGATGCTCAAGCCAAGAGTAAAAATTTGGTTAGGTACATCTAAAGAAACAGGGAAACAAGGAATTAGTGGGAAAATATAGTAGGACCTCAGGGGTAACAAGGCATAGCTGAGTGGCTAAATGGATTTGTGATGAACTTACTGCCGGAGATGCTGGAGACATTCCCACATCAAATTAATTCCTTAGGGCCCATAGGTCAGAGGAGTGAAATTGATGTGGAGTAAATGCATGGGAAGTATTAGATCAAATGGATGAGTTAGATACTGCTGGCCAAGGTGTGTAACCCCTCTTTGTAAACTGCTAAACTGACAGTGCAATTCTCAGCTACCCAGGAGACGGTGGAGGGGCTCTTGGAGATGGCAAACCAGTGAGCCTGACTTCCATTCTTTGTAAGATGGTGGGCTTCATAATAGAGAATGAGTTTTCTGAGAACTCCTTCTGAGCTGGGAAGGAGTTGTCCTGCTTTCTGGGAATGGGACTTCTGCCCTGTCATCCCGCTGCAGTTTTGGAAAGGTGGCAGAAAGCAAGTGGATAAAGGGGATCCAGTGGGTATCAAGTACTTGAGTTGGACGGATGCTTGTATGAGCTCCAGATGTTGTTCTTAGGAGGTAAGCTGCCACAGGACTGGAGAAAAGCCCTGCTATGGCACAGGACAGGTCTTCATGGCCATTATTCAGGATGGAGAAGAGTTAGCAGTCGGCAGTGAGGAGGGCAGTGGATGAAGTGAAGGTAGAGCTATCATTCACCAGATCCATCAGCAAACTGAGGACATTCAGTAGGGTGGGGCTGTCCTGTGTGAAAGCGCTGGGATAACACTTGTGGATGCTGAGTGTAGTATGAAGGGAATGGATCAGAGAATGTGGCTAGACTTTCTTGCTGTCCCTAAACACCGTGTCTTACCAAGGTCATTGGTCCAACTCAGCTGGGCCCCTCTTCTGTTCCTACACATTGCCTGGAGACATGCACATGAGGAATATGGCCTTGCAGCATCCCTTGCTCTCTTCGGGCTTCTGAACACCTTTTCAGCCACTGGTCACCTCCTGGTTAGGGAGAGGCTATGGTGGAGAACAAAGCCTAAGCAGATGTTGCCATGTTTGAGATCTGGTGGTCTCACTCACTCGCTGAGGTTCGGCCATGGGGCATTGTAGAAGAGTAGGATGCCAGAAGCCTTGTGTGCCACAGGCAGAGAAACAAGAATTAAATTATCTCAGAAGTATTAACAAGGTGGAGGACTGGGTTTGGGGGGATGCAAACACAGTGCCCTCCAGTGTGATAAATGGGGCTCCTTGGTGCCACAGGTGGACAGACAATAAGTTAGAGATCCACACTGCTTCTGTCAGATGTACAAAGCAGAAGACTGAAGTATCTGAGATGCTTGTATTTGTATAACACTGTGTGTCTGACAGAGATTCACTAAAGAAATGCCACTTGCTTGCGTGCTGTATGCCATAAGCTACCTCTTTTGTTCATTTTCTGCTCAGGCAGGCAGTGCTGGGTAAGAAACTCACACAGCTTGCCTTTAACAAAGACAAATTTATAAGCCTGCAATGTTTGGTTTTCTCGTCTGAGGGGGAAACAATAAGGATGAACTTCCTCCTGACATTTAATCTATTACTGCGTTTGCAGCAGTTCAGAGGCTAGACTAGTAAATCTGAGCATGCTGATAAGGGATTTTTAGCTGATATCATTTGTTTGGTATGTATGCTGACATCTTTGGGGAGAGGGCTGCAGGCTTTAATGGAAGGGTCCAGAGAAATCATGTAGATTTATGCTCCTGGTAATGCACAGAATTCCTACAGCTGGAAATAAATCGTCTATTTTTCTTGATTTATAACAGAGTGGGGAATGAGAGGTGTAAGATACTGGTTAGAAGAGTGCAGAAATGTTTAAATTAACATGTTGTACAAATTAATGATAACTCAGTTTTTAAAAGTTTGGAAAATGTTGGTTTCCTGGGTCAAGAAGATATTTAAGTGGTTTTATCATGCTAAAAATGATCCTTTCAGCATCATTGTTTAGCAGAGAAGAGGTGTATATATGTATATATATTTTACATAGTCAAAAATATGACTGTAAAGATAGATATATACTATGCACTGTTTGAGATTCAGCCACAGAAATGGATTCCTGCTGTTCGTATCATATGAATGCAGTGCCTAGCAGTAGCTTTTTCAATATTGTTCAGTTAATCATGGGTTGTATTTGAACCTCATTTCTTTTGTCATGTATTGTTAATACACCCATTGGGCTTCTAATTGGAAGAAAGCTGAGCACCTTGTTTGAGGTCGCACATCTCTTGTCCCTTGGCAACAACCGCATCCTGCTCTTCAGCAGGCTCCTCTCTTAATGGTGTCACAACAAGCCGCGTAGGAGTCTACAATAAGAGGAGTTATTGTGTTAGCAGGAAGCGCTAGGCTATGCGTCTGGTATCAAAAAAGGTCACCCTAAGGTAGGAAATGCTGTACCATTTTGTTTCCAAATACTTGCTAATGACTTATTATAAAGAAACAAACAAGTGAGTGTTCTGCATATCCACACTCACATTAGCAGAGGGAAAGCGACCACTGATCTTATATATTCCAGTAAATTATCTTATTTGCCAGCAATAAGGTATTTTTTGTTTATATTCATTGAAGAATTGTGTTCTTAAACAAATTTGTAAAGGAGGTACTGTGGTAGTTTTACAGAAGAAGAAGCAGCCCAAGTAAACAAAGTAGTTTAGTGGCCCTAAGCCTGACATCTGGTACAACTGAAGCCCATCGAAGCTCAGGCCAGAATCCCAGCAGGATCACTTTAGCTTTTCAAGACCATGAGAATAAATTACAAATGGAGCTGATTTTGGCTTTTGACCTTATCTGTTGTACATGCCTATTAAATATCCACTTGGGCTTTCAGTTCATATCCCTCACCTACCCCACCACCGTCCTTCTCCCTCTGCAGCAGGTGGACCAAAGCCGCACAGATGCACATCAGCAGTGCTTGTGGCATGCAGCACTACATCCAAAGGTCATGGAAAGCAATAGCTATGTGCAGAATGCAAACCAGCCCTGGTCACGAAAAGCCCTGAGGTCCTGATCTCTCAATCATTTATATGGTTGGCTAAAACTTGTCCACGCAAACTGATTTTCCTCCCATTGAAGCCTGTTCATAGGAGGGTGATTCATAGCCCATCTGTATTTCATCCTGACGTCAGATTGGGACGCAGAGAGGCTCATGAGTTTTGCCTTTCTCAACCTGCAAAGCTTCCCAATGACTCCGACGGCATTTGGGTCAGGCCCCTTATTTTAACAGCATCCTGTGGTGAAAGGATCATGTCCGAGGGAAAGCTGTCAGCCGCAGTTGTATAGATCAGTCTCCTGTTGGAGAAAGGAGCTGGTAGTAATAGCCCTGTTGTGTCCATTAAAAACACTTAGCATTTATGTACAAAGTAATCTGAATGGTGCTAAATGCTATCAGAGAGGATATCAGGGTGAGAAAGAAAACGGTAGGAAATACTCATCAGTGTAATGATTAATGCAGCGCAGAAATTTTAAGATGGTTTGAGGGACTTCAAGTAGCTGGGAAATGCATCTCAGCATTGCCAAGAGTTGTCAGGTATTTGAAGGATAGGCAGCCTAAGTAGCCGTGTTGGACGTGAGGGTAAAACCATTTTGGTAATGATCTAAATAGCCTTAATAGTACAGAATAGCCTTAAATGACAGAGATTTCTGAGAAGACCTCTCCCCAAATACAATCTCTTCTCAAAATGAGGGAGTTCAGTTTCTGCTCCCATATCAGGGTAGTTTTGTAAAATTTCTGCTTATGAAGTGATGGCTTATCTAAAACCATGAGTAATGCTTTGGAAATTCAGGCTATTTATCATTTTTCAAGGCAAAGGGGAGATGGGAGTTACAAATGTGTCTTTTTCAGTTGATCTTATAATTCTCCTGTCACAAAGATCAAGATAAACATTTTATTGAAATTCTAAAACAGCTGCATGTTGTGAATCTTTAAGTAAGTCAGATTAAGAACAGCCCTTCACCTTACCCTAGAGCTTGTCCTTCAAAGCCATTTAAATCAGTGGAATTAGAAGCTGCTTTGTCCAGCTGATAGCATATTACGAGAAAAAATCTGGCATGTAGTCTTCCTCCTTGTACCTGTTCGAGAGCTCTTCTTTTCTGTTTCCATTTCCTCTACAGTAAGTAATGGGGAAGAACATAAATACAGCTCTCTTGCCCATACAATACACATATCTCCCTTGAAATCACACTAGCTTCAATGTGTGCTTAGCACTAGACCATCCCACAAGCTGCTGGGAGTTCTGTGTGATTGCTCTTCATATCTGATGCCGGGGCTGATGAGTCCCATGATTGCCAGAGCACAGAAATGTCAGAGACGGCATCTCTGCCGTGGCTTTTGCCAGTGATGACCCTTTGAACAGCTGATGCCTGGAAGGAGGAGATGTGAGATCACTGTCTGGGTCTGGGGATGTGAATGGCTTTTCTATCGCATGGTGTTTTGGAAATGTCAGCTGTAATTGAAACTTAATCTTCTAACAAGTTTCAGCTAGCTGCTATTTGCAGACAATGTGAATGTTGCATTTTAGTAAATGGCATCTGAACTGAAAGGTTCTGTTGATTTATCCTTTTTTTTTTTTTTTTTTTAATTCTAAAAGGACACTGACAGCTAGGGTTTGGGTCCTGCTTTCTCACACACCAGGTGCTTCCTGTTCTCCAAGTATATATTTAAAAAAAATACCCTGGATAGCAAAAGCCCAACATGCCAAAGCTTTGAGCTGCCATAGCAGGACCTGCAGTACTGCTGCTATTTGGGAACTGGCAGAGTTGAAGAGTGCAAGCTGAAAGATGAACCTGAACTTGTTTTTGCACCTAGCTGGTGGGTAGTACACAAAAGCAAGAAGCAAGCAAATTTGGGTCAATGTGATCAGCATTTATGCAACACCTAACTATGGGACAAATAAATAGCGTTTCTAAAGGGAGGCCTGCCATCTGAATGACACTGTTATGATACTCGATGCTTGAGGGGTTTTGGAAGGTCTTTGATCATGCATGCTCATTGATATGGACAGAGATTCCTCCTTTTCCTTCCTCCATCTGACAGCCCTGCAAACTGATCTTGGCTTGTTTAGGGAGCCAGGAGGGTTTTGGGTTGCTCCGGGGCTACCAGACCCCAGTTGGTGTGGAGGCAACCCACTCCTTGCAGCAAGTCTCCACACATGTAGTGGGTTGGGCTTCATTCTTGCAGGCATGAGCTGTTTGAATGCAAAAGAGACTTTCTGTTAATCCAAAGAAGCTTTGTGTGAAGCTCATTAAGTTTCCACTCACTGTGGTTACAACGGTAGATGTAGTGGGGGCCCTACCAGCAGGTTTGAGTGTAGTGACACCTCACCATGCAAGGTTTCTGCTCGTGTTGCACACACATGTGGAGGATGCATGTGACTAGGGTGCACAGTGCCCACACAGCAAAAAAAGGAAAAGCTCAGCAGAGCTGTTGGTGGGGCTTCTGTGCTCCCAGCTCCTCACTGACCGAATTTGAGCCCTGCAACCTCTCCTTTCCATGGGAGTCTGTTTGAAGTTTGCCAAGTACCTTGGCTTTGCAGGGACACTGGTGAGACAGGACCTCAGGCTGTGCTGGGACCGAGCACCAAATGAGAACAGAGATATATGTCTGGGACCCACAGAAGCACCCAAGCCAAACAGTCAGCATTTGTTTTTGCCTTTGAAGTCAGCAGCTGCAGGCTGGAATGCATCCAGAAAGGAGGTCCGTGAACCAAGAAGGCATTTCTGCTTATGGAGTAAGTCCTGCTGTTAAACAAACTAATCTCAAAAGTGATACGGCTCCTGTTTGGTAAATTAAATGCAGGAATGCCTTATACAGGATCCATCTCAAAAATGCATCTCAAAGCTGTATTTAATTTGTTATATTGATGGTTTGGAGTCAGCCTTTCAAATCTGGTCTCCACACTGTGCCCATGGAAAAATGTACACGCACACAGTGGGCTGCAGGCAACACTTGGAGCATGTGCCCCGCTTTGAACTTGTTTGAGAATTCAGTTGTATTTAAACATTCTTTAATACCTTGTGTTTTATAGTTTGTATAAACAGAAAGGAAAAGACAACAACCCAAACCATCACTCTTTGTGTGATGCTGACATCCTGGATATGGTACACATCCTAGTCACTCCATTCTGAAAAACAGCTACAGTAGAAGTTTCAGAGACGTGTGCTAAACTGCTTTCATAGTGAGAAATACTGAATAGACTTTCAGCATCTCTTTCAGAGATGACAGAGGGGTGAAGTCAAATGGTCAGAGGAGGTGAATAAAGGACAGTTACTCACTGTCTCTCATAATACAGCTATCATCAGAATATAAGGTGTTACCAGAAGGAAATTTCAAACAAGCAAAAAGAAGAACTTTTCATACATATGCATGGTTAATTCATGGATGTTGTGAAAAATATTGTGGAAGTGAAAAGCAAAGAGACACTTGAAGATATAGTCAGTTGTGTCAGTCAAGCACAAAAGTCAGCTGCGTCCCCCAACCCAAGAAGTCTCCGAGCTGCTGATTGCAAGCAGACAGGAGGAGCTGGGAGGGAGTGCACGCCACTTGCTTCCCACATTTCTTACACCTTTTCACTGCCACCTATTGCTGGTCAGTATCAGAGACTTTCATGGCAGCTCTGCATTTAATAGTAATGGGCTTTAACTGTATTTTGACCAGCATCCAAGGAAGGGCTCCTCCCGTCTTCTTGGCAGGGATCCCATCACTCTGAACCCCATCCAAGTCTCAGACAAGCCCATCCATCTGCTTTCCAGGATTGCCTGAACACACTCCCATGCTCAGTCTCAGAGCTTCTTGGGTAAAAAATGATTTTTGCACAGGTGTGTATAGGTGTGCCTGTCCTCAGGAGCAGGGCACCTCAAATGCTGTTGTGGTCCAGGGCTGGGCAGGGAGTCCTCTGAACTGACCCCAGAGAAACCTGAATAGTTAGATGTGACGGTGTGGTTGATTTAGGGCGGTAAGAGCTGCCAGGCTTAAAGTTATAATTTAGTGCATGAGGCATTCCTCCAGGGACTTCAGTTCTGAGTAGGCTATGTGATGTTGTACCTACTTTATTACTGTCCTAACTACTAGGCCCTGGAGCATCCTGTGTGGTTGCACTTGACACTGCTCCTGCCAAAACTGAGCCATTTTTTAGATATGTAGACATATGCCACGAGTTCAGGTGAGGAACTGATTAGAACACAGCTCACTTGAGCCCTGGGGTGAGGCATCCTTTTTGGAGGAAAGGAACTTGGCTGCTAGGCCCTGCCTAGGTGTAGCTACATCTGAACAACAACAACAAAAATGGCTGTGTCAGGGGAACCACGTCAAGAATTTGATGGTGGGACATGCTCCGGCCATGTTTAATTACAGAATCATAGAATCATTAAGGTTGGAAGAGACCTCCAAGATCATCTGGTCCAACCATCACCCTACTACCACTATCACCCACCAAACCATGTCCCCAAGCACCACGCCCAACCTTTCCTTGAACACCCCCAAGGACAGTGACTCCACCACCTCCCTGGGCAACCTGTTCCAATGCCTGACTGCTCTTTCTGAGAAGAAATGTCTCCTCATTTCCAACCTAAACCTCCCCTGGCACAACTTGAGGCCATTCCCTGTAGTCCTAATGCACAGGGTTAGTGAAGTGCCATTAGAGACCTTGCCTGTGTGGGCTCTGCAAAGGAAGGAGGCCCGAGCTCCCCAGAGGCCCACCTCTAGCCTAGAGGAGGGAAGGTAGGGCCGAATCTTGCTGGGGCTTCACGTTGCCCATCCTCCTGGTGGTGGCATCTCCCGGGAGGTCACTCGCCCTGTGGCATGCCAGGACCACGTCCCCCTGCCCTATGCATCTGTGGGAAGCACCAGTGTGGGGCTGCACATCATCAGCAGCACCCGCACGTCTCCACGAATTGTAAAGAAGACTCCGCAAGGGTGTATCTGGCTGCCAGAAATCTCTGCTCCTCGCCCAGGCCAGATGCCTAAAATTGCAGTGGAGCTTTGCCTAAATTAGTCACCTAAATGAGACTGACTGGAGCCTATCCAATGTGTCTGCTCTAATGGGTGGTTTTATTGCCTCGGCTACAATTGTTTTGGAATGTGCTTTGTTTATAGTGATAATTGATCATGTCTTTGTTAGCACTGAATTAGTGGCAGATGGAAGATCTAAACTCTAATTTTCTTTCAAATAGGGAGAAATTTTATAGCTTCCATTGCTCATGTATAAGAAAACCTTTTTTTTTTCTCTTTTTTTTTTCTTTTCATAAAATCATATCACAGTATTATAGAACGGCTTGTGTTGGAAAGAACCTTAAAGATCATCTAGTTCCAACCTCTCTGCCGTGGGCTTGGGATGTAGGGTGTTGTGTTTCTATTTTTTTTTTCTATTTCCATACTTTTGGAAATGTATGTTCAAGTGTGCAACCCTCAGTAGCAGCCCATCATATGTACTATGGTGAGTTTAATGCTCAGGAAAAGTCTGTCATTTTTCTTTTTGATTTAAAAGGATTGTTTGATAGTGCCCTTCGTTAGACAGAGTCTAACAAAATGCTTTACAAATATTACTCCAATATAACCCAGCTTTCATACTGAAGCTAAAGGGAAGTATTCCCGGATGCCATGAAAATATAAGCTTCTGAGCTCATTACCACTAGCAAGGGCAATTTTGTATGCACAAAGAACACATTGGTGAGGGGACCAGGAGGCATGATCCGCCTAAAGTGTACCCACTTGGGCTCATCAAGGTCTGCAGGGTAGTTAGATTTTCTGTGAGATGAATGAAAACCTCTGAATAACAAAACCCTGGCACTGGGAACGGAATATTTTAATACTGGCTTCCAATTTAATGGTCACAGAAAGCAAAATGAGCAGTCCAGCTACATACTGTGGCATTTTAAAAGCCACTCCAGGCAGTTTTGGTCCTGCTGCAATTCTCCAGTGACCCCAGGTTCAAGCACTGAGCAGAGGGGCCCTCAGTTAAGCCACTCACCCACTTCTGGGTGTCTGCACAGTGATGGAAAGAGGTGGGCACTTCCCAAGGTGGTCCATGTCTTACGAGAGCTGAATCATGCTGTGGACCTCTCTGTTTCTCTCCACGCCTTAGAGAAGGCATCAAGTCCCCTCTCTCAGATAGGGATACGTCTGGGTACAGCCAACCCCGTGGGCTTGGGGGAAGCTGTTTTGCTTTCCTGTCTCCCTTTCTCTGCTTAAAAAGGTAGCTTAATAAAAAATAATGACTATACAATTCTGCTGTGGGAATTAAAGTATACACAAAGGGCTTAGGCAGAGAGAACATAGTTTAAAATACAGATGGGTTTTAGAGCATTGGCTGATTTTTCCAGTAATAAGGGATATTCACTTTAATTCAGCGAGGGTCAGCTGCAGATCTGATTTTAAGGCTGAAGCATCTGAATCGATTCGAACTCCTAAGCACTCATAAAAAACCTTGTTTTTCTGGGCCGGAGCAGGAAATGAGCAGAAGCCAATGACAACACAAACAAACCTCTATTTTCCATCAGCTATAGGCAATGAGCAGGTGCTGCATATTTCCTGCTCTTTGATCACATCGCTTTGAGTCCTTCACGGCAAAAAAATGCTTAAAAGCTGTTGAAGACTTTTTGCTATGTTACATGATATGCCAAGACAGTAATGCCGCTATGCTCTTCTCTGCTTGAAGAAAATTAGACAAAGCAGCTCTTCTGGTGGCTGTTAACCCTGAGTTTAAAAACATTGCATTGACTAGTTTGACACCTTACACTCTCGTCATATTTTCATTTGCAGAAACAGGGATTAATAAGCCTGGTGGATTTTTTTATTTTATTTTTTTTAAAGCCATACGTTCAAATGCGTCACCTGTGTTTATTGACAAAAATATTTTCAAGATTAGAGACTTTGCAGTTTCCTGGCAGAGCTCTCTACACTGTCTGTTTGTCTGTGCTCCATGGACAGCTTCTCCGGAAACCTAAGCTGTCATTTTAGGCACCTATATCAGTGGCTCAAAGCCTCAGGAAGGCCTTTGTACACCTCCTGGCTGGCTGCCCAAGCCCAGTGTCATTGTGTGCCCCACTGACGTAAGGAGAGCAACAGCACCCTGCAAGTCAGCATCCAACCCCATGCACTGGGCTCTTTAGAAAATGGGGCTCTTATTCTTTGGTAACCTTTTAAAAATAACCCAAGGGACTTGGAAGCCTGAGAGATGAGGTCCTGTTGAAAATAGGCGTTTTGTTGTGAAACACCTAAACTGAAATTTCCATCACATCTGGTCACAAGTTATCCTAGTTCTTCAGTCCCTGAAAACCTGGCCGTGTGTTCTAAATATCGATCCCAGCTGGGAAAATGTTTGTTGTCCATGGCTGTCCATGGCTGGGGACAGGTATTTACCCAGCTGGCTGAAGGATTTAACTCCAAGCACCTAATGACAGAGAGGGACAGAAAAGGTGCTGCAGAAGGTGCTCTGGAGGACATCAGTTCGGCTCTTGTTCTGGCAGGCTCTGTGAAGATGTCCTCCTCACACCACTGGCCATGTGGAGCCTATCTTGGCTGGTTGGGCAGGCATTTTTTTGGGGCTGTCCTGCTTGGTTCAAAGGTATTTATGTCCTTGGTTTCTCCGCAACACAGTCCCTTCCTTTCCTTCGCAGCTGGGATTAGATCAAATGAAAGAAACCGTGCCTTAACCTTGAAAAATTGAAGGCTATGGCTGATTTTGAAAAATGGGTCTTTTGCATTTTTTAATAGACCCTTTTTATTCAAGTTTAATGAAGGTAAAAGGAAGAGCTCTGAAAAATACAGCCAACCATGACAAAACGTATAAAGCCCTGGAGAAACTGTGTCTGCAAGCTGGAGTCCCACTGTGTAGCAGTGTAGAGAAAATGCCACAGAAAAGGAGGCAATTTTACCGCTATTGGCAGGTCCGAGCCGCACAGAGGACAGACTTAACTCTTTCAGAGGGATTTGCTGAGGTTTTGAAGAAGCCATCTCTGTTCCTTGAAAACTTGGCTGCTGCTAACTCTCCCTCCACCTCTCAGAGGCAGCCCGGCTGTGTTGCAGGAGTTTGGGCATGCTTGGCTGCCTCTCTCCGCGCTGCTCGCGGGCTGCTGCGAGCATCCTGCTGTGCAGGACGAGGGGAGGTGGTGCTGGGCTCTCAGATGTGCTGTCAGCACCCTCTCCTTCAATACTCCGTTGCACTCTGCAGAGGTGGCTGCTTTTGGATAGCTGGGCAGGCTTGAATTTTGTCTGGTCAGAGAAAACTGGCAGGGTTATCCCTGGCTCTGCAGCTGACAGCCCAGGTGAAACAAAATGTGTTGGGCATGTGGGTACCTGCATGAAGGTGCTCAGACCTGAGTCCCACCTTTGTTGTAATCTGTTAACATCAAGCCCAAGGCTGCATGAGATGAGATTTGTCACAACCAGCTCCAGGTGCTCCATGCTCTCATGTCCTATGGCACCTGTGCACAAGCACTGGAATTAAGAAGGGGATTTCTGTATCTGAGCTGATTCTGCCTTTAATGACTGCTCCATCCAGCAGTTTTTCGTCTTGCACAGGACAATATGAGTGCCCGCTCCTCTCCATGGACTATAAAGGGAGCTCACAGTGGCTAGTGCAGGAGGCAATGTCTGGGCAGCTGAATCCCAGCCCTGCACAATTCATGTTCCCCTGGCACCACGCAGCTCCTGGGACCTCTCTGGACTTGAGGAAGCTGTCGCTCCCTGCTGTGGCTTTGCCTTTCAGCAGCTCAGAAGCCTGTGCTTCTCATGAAGGGTGCATGATAGTAACAAAAACAGGCAACGAACCAGTGAAATGGCAGGATTTATGCGATACGTGTGAAAAGTCCCTGGAGCGTGTCCCTTAAAAACAGTTTGGATCCTACGCATAGAAAGCCAGGCATCTTTCCAGACAGCTTGCTTTGGAAAAGCTGTGCTGCTGCTCACATGGTGAGTGGCATAGGGTTTCTAGCAAAACACTAGAGCCCATGCTTTATCGTAAAACCACCAGCTTGGTTGATGACCCCTCATCCAGGTGGGCGAGGGTGATGACACTTCTGCTCCTTGTCTCCTGGCTATTCCCTCATTCCCCGTGGAAATCCCTCATTCCACATGGAGATCCTTCCCAGGTGGATGGATTTTAGGGTGGTGATGTGTTGGCACAGACTTCCGGCCCTGCAGCGTGCCCTGTCCTTGCCGCAAGTCCCGTGGAGTGGTGCATGCACTGTGCCTTGCTTGCTGGGCGCAGGCAGTGGCATCCCATGGCCATTAGGTGCTGCAGAAGCTGCTGCTGCTCGTGTGGGACGTGGTTAGCTCATCAGTGTTAAGTCCTTCAGACCCCACATCCGAATGTGGATTTCAGCTTCAGTGTTTGTTTGACACTTCTTAACTAGATTCTCAAATGCCCCTTTACAACACCTGTAAATTTAGGGTCTCGTATCTGGCTCACGTCACGCCACCCTTGTGACTGGAACCTGTGTGTTTGCGTAAAGTCTTATTTGGAAAGTTATCTTCATAAGGAAATCTAGGATTTCCTCTATTCCTGTGTGCATTTCTCATGGAGTAACACCATTGTTTATAAATCTTATGCTCCATTTCCCACCGTGATCTTATCAAGTTTCAGGCGGGAGGGAAAGGAAGCAGTCACAAGCAGCAGAGTAGCACCGCCCAAGCAATACAACCTCATTTTGAAAAATATCCTGACTCCCAGTAGGGTTTTGGCTATTGATAGCATTGTATAACAAGCTGCAAGAGGTGATTGTGGAGCCTTTTAAATACAACTTTGCTTCTAAAGTACCAGGAGCCTTCTTACTCACTTTTCCTGAACATCCATCAACGCACAATGCTGCTTGTATAGACATTCCTGGAAAATGTGGTTTGTGCCTGTACTAGAATTTTGTTTCAGCATAAAACTGGAGCATGGAGTGCTGAGATGGAAGTGATGAACAAGAATAACAGTGTGGCTGAGCTGTTCAGTCTGAAAGATGCCTTGTTGAACCACAGCTCTAGAGCACTTCTGGACTGTTCTGTGTGCAGTTCCTGAGCTTGCGTTGTGAGGCTTCCTGTGATAACATTTAGGAAGAGCAAAACTTAGCAGGGTTTTGTTTTCAAAATAAGAGGAGATGAGGAAGCAGATAATTAAAGTTGATTTCCAAGCTTAAACTAAAATTTTATTTGAAGTCCTGAGTTTCCACAGAAGCCCCCTCATCTCAGAAGGTATAGTTTTGTCAGATGTATTTTTGTCAGGAGGCATCATGCTCACCATGGCTGTTACCTCTGCTACCAAACAAAAGAATATGCCTCTCAGCAATCTGTAATGTTGATGTTGTTACTGGGTTTATGATGCAGGTGTGTATGTATGTACAGTCTTACATTCTTGTTCCTTCTAAAGATATAAATGTGTTACAATTTCCTATTTGATTTACTACAATGAAATACAGATGTTTGTTCTGTTGTTACCAGCTCTTTTTCCAGGGTAGATGTTAGGAAAATATATTTTTTTTATTAATATAGCACTTTATTTTTGCTTTCTTAATAATTTTAAGAGCAACTAATGAGAATCTGTTTTGCTGGACATGCTAGCTGCTGGTAGGCTCTGGTTCGGCGAGATGGATTTTAATTTATGCTTAGCCAGTTGGAAAATTTAATCTGCCTCTGAGAAGCAAAATAATTTACTTTTCTATTAAGTTAAGGAGTTTTTTTGGAGCCAGAAGTGGTTTTGGGTACTCTTTATGGATACATCCATACTACTAAATAACAGAGAGCCAAGGACTGATTGTCGGGTGCGAGGCCAAGGAGCACACGCTGGCTCGTGTCCTTCTGCTCCCTCTGAAGCAGACTGGCTGCATCTACACTAAACAGTGCTTGGCCTTGGTTCTCCACTGGGCCCCACGGGGGAGGGATTTTGGCCATAAAACACGATTATTATTTTGTCTGCGTTTTCCCAGATCCACTTGTCTGAAGGGAAATGAATTAAGTGCCGCAGCCCACTACAGCAGTGGTTTTTTCACATGATCCTGGCGGTGGGTTTTGCTGATGGTTAACACGAGGGCATGTGAGGTTGCAAAGCCACCCGAGACAGTGCTGGAGAACTTGTGGGGGCAGAGGGAGCCAAGCACGGTGCGGTCTGGTTGAGACAGTCTAATAGGCACTTTAGGGAAGAGTCCTGCCATGACCTGGGCCCAGCATGCGTGCCCAAGCTTTGTTCTTCAGACAGCTGGTGGGGAAGGTCCAGGGCGGAGCCAGAAAGGAGCTGGCTGTTGGTAGCAAAGCCGTGCAACATAGTCAGGGTTTAGCGCTGGACTTTCTCCCCCTCCTCTTAATTTAGGATGCCGATATATTCTGTATGCAAAACACTTTCCAGGGGAGTTCACCTTGCTGCACCCCTTGCTGCAGCTGCTGCCCATGTTATGTGACCTATGATAGAGACAACTTGCCACAAAAGTAAGGTTAAAACCTTCTAGACACCATTTCCCACTCCTGTTCAAACTGATGCTGAAATGGGTTCAATGTAGCTGAATGCTGCTGTAAGGAATAACTAAGCTGCATAAGGAAATCATTTTTGCAGATATTGTGGCTTCGGCTTTGTTTCCATCATCTGAGAAGGCAACTCCTGGCATTCTAATAAAACTATGGATTTAATTTTAATTACTGACAACTGCAGCTTGGGTTGCTATGGGAACACAAAGAACTGCCACTTGCACAAGTTTCGCCTGTAACTTGCTGCCTGGAAATGTCATATGGGGTCTGATTCCTCTCTCCCATCTAGCAGTAGCAAAACAGGAATGGCCGCTGCATCAGTCCAGTTTAAACAATGAACAGCCAGTGTAAGAGAGAGGAAATTCTCCATCTTTTTCTTATCTGTGCCATTTCTCTTTGATTCTCAAGTCAAATCGGTGTGTTCCCAGCTTCCTAATGACTTCAAAAACAGTCCCCAGTCAGCTGACGAAGGAAACTAGAGCACAAAATCATTGATAGTAGAGTTGAAAAGCAGCTATTAGGTCATGCAGTCCCCATGCAAAATTGTTCCTATGCTATTTTTTCCTACTACATTTCACTATCTAATTATAAATGCAGCTGCGTTTGTAATAAAATCTCCTTCAGCTTTAGTTTCAGGGCCAGAATATTTTACCTAGGGCATGAGTTGTTAGACAAAGGAGTTTGTACAAATGTTTCCATTCTGATCTCCCTTTTCGGTTTGCTGCTGCTTTCTTAGGCTGAATTTTTAATTTTTTACTCCCTGTCTTTTTTTTTTTTTTCTAGGAGTTAATAACTTTCGAAAGCTGAACCTGACTGGTTCATCTTCCTAAAAGCTATAAAATAGGCTCATTTATTTTCTGCACCCAGTTCACTAAGTAATGTTGTTGAACTGAGTTCTGGAGTTACTGCTGTTAATTTATTGAAATTAGTAGAGTTACACTCATTAACACCAGGTATTCCTTTGGCTCTTTACTTATTCATTACTGTTAAAAGTTATGCAAATTATCTAAGTTACTGGAGGGCCTAAAGGAGCTGGACTCTCCTCACATGAAGATCTCTTTATCACTCTTTGCATAGCAGGTCTGTGAAAAGCAAATACTGATGTACTTTTATAAAAGGATGGTGAGAAGGATTAGAGTTGTGCCTTCAGCCTCCTCATGATAAATACTTTACAGATTTCTACCATGTCTATAATTTTTCTTCACTGTACTGTGGTGCTTGAGCACAATTCCCACTGATTTCAGCTGATTGTCCCATTTTTGATAGCCAAGAGCAAGCTTTCTCTCATACTGGCCTAAATAACCATGTGTGAATTGTGCTTGTTACTTATTTCTGCACAGAAGGATAGACCTGGTCTTACATCACCAGCACAGCTTTTGACATGGTCTTGTGAACTATTTTGAAATGCAGTTAGTTCGACTTCCACTGAGGTTTGAAAGGTCTCTCTGAGCAAAACAATGTTTGGTGGCACTGCAAAACATGACAGCAAAGCGGTCTCAAGATGAGGGAAGCAGCACAGATCATTAGCCGTCCACAGCATGGTAATTTCGGGGTTGTACGCATTTTACAGTCTTTAATCCCTCCCTGGTCTGGGACAACAAGCAGGTAGCTGGAGAATGAGGTAGAGAATTAATCTTGATTTTTATAAGCCCATAATTATTTTATTCTTTTTTATTGCTAATGTCTGATTATCTTATAAGAATCACAGTCATGCTGGGTTCATAGAGCCTTGCTTGGCAAAACTGAATCCTGAGCTCAGGGGAGCTGTGCAGTGAGCATCTGGCAGGCGTGGGAGGACGTGAGGAAGACCAGTGCTGGTGGGATCACTTAATCCCACCTCACAGCCAGCTTCTAGTGCCATTTCACGAGACGATGAGTGCATTTCACAACATATACACAATTGGCCCCATGTCTGGACACCTACGGTTGTATTCAGTCACCAGAAAATAGTCGTAGCTGAAATGCCCTGGAGTATCCTGCCTGGCCTCCAGCTGCCTCTCCTGATGGGCATGGGTCTTCCATAGGTCCTGAGTCAGATCTGCCACCTTAATGGCATGACATGCCTTTCCTTAAGTGTTATCATGAGTTATCACCATAGGCAATAGCTGCCTGGGGAGGCTGTAGATCTGCCTCCCTGCAGGTGCAGCACTCAACTGATGAGGCCCTGGGCAGCTTGCTGTGGTGGTCGCCGCTCTGAGCAGGAGGCCTGGAGTAGGTGACCTCCAGAGGCCCCTCCAGCATGGGGCATTTTATGATTCAGTGACTCTAACAGAGAGAATGGAGCCTGCAGGGGACCTAAGGCTGTGGTTTGGTTGATCAAAAATACATGTGGGATGGCAGTCCACCCTGGGGTAGGCCGAGTGCTTCTCAGGGCCTCTCCTGACAGCACATGCTGCATCTCTGCTGACTGTCATGGGTCCCTAGGACCCCTGGGCACCTCACCCACCAGCTGCATTCAGAACAAATCCTCCAGCTCAGCCAGGTGCCCGGTGAGCTGCCAGCTGCTGTGTGGGGCCTTAGAAGGGCCGGAGGGGCTGCCCGTACTCCCACACATTTGTTACATAGGGGTGAGGGAGCTCCGCAAGGGGTTGGTCACTGTCTGCTGTGAAGTTCATGCCATCCCCAGACCTTTGGAGATGTGGTGGATGCACATGAGATATGTACAAAATATGTACATGCAGAAGGCCGGGAGGACTGAGCATGCTTGTGTTTCGCACCTCCAGGGGTGTTTCCAGGCCCCTAGGCACACCAGATAGGAGGGCTGCTTACTCCCCACTGGCTGGCTCCCCGTTTTCTTTACACTTGGCAGTTTCCCAAGGAGTGGTGGCATGATTCAGCCATGAGCAATGGGTCATTGGCTCAGATGAAAAAACTCTTTTGCTCTCCCTGAAAACCTCGCCCACGCAGTTGTACAGCAGCTCAGAGCCACCCGCATCCCTCCTGCCATGCCCAGGCAGCCTGGAGGGAGCCCACCCCCTCTCCTCTTCCTCCAGGCTCCTGTGTGGGGCTGCTCGCTCTGCTCAGCACTGCCTTTCCCCCTGCTGCTCGCATGCCTCCTCCCTGCCCTACCGAGTGAGAGAGCTCAAACAGGTCTTTCTTTAGGTGCTTGCAGAGGATACTGCACTCATATCCTTCCTCTGAGGCTCTGCCAGGTGAAGCACTTACCCCTATGAACCACTTGCAACCACTTTCCTATGTCCATTCCTCCAAATTGGGCTCAGCTGTCTGTGCAGCTGAACCGAATAGCCTAAACAAAGCCTAGGTCTGCCTTCATCTTGTTCTCCTCTTACTAAGCTGCTAGTGTCAGGAGCTCATTCACCTCAGACTCTGGGGGGGCAAAGGGAGAAGCAGGCACATGTAGACTTGGACCTTAGGAGCCTGAGCTGCCCTGCAGGAATGTTTCCTTCTCCCTTAACTTTATAGGGAGTTTGGGCTGCTGAGTCCAGGTCTTTCCATTTAAATAGTCTGCACTAAACAAGACAATTTTGACTGAAATGGGTTAGGGAGCCTGTCCAGGAGCAGTTAGTTCGTTCACCATCAGGTCTGAGCAGGCCCTGACTGCTGCTGGGGGCAGCCTCAGGCAGGGGCAGTGGCTGCTGTGGAGGACACCACCAGGAGGTGTGTACCCATGGCTTCATCCCTGGCAACACCAGCTTGCTGCTACCCTCCTCATGGACATCACCCTCTTCCCCCCAGTAGGCCATAAATCCTGATCCCAGAGTAGGATACCTAAAAAAAGGTAAGAACTGGGACCTATCGTAAAAGTTTTCTTCATCCCTTGATTATATTCCAGCTCATCATTTAGAGGTAAAATTGGAGCATGTATAACTGATGTTCTGGGCAGACACTTTAGAGGTCTCTGAAATATTTGAGACCAAGAAAGTGACCTGGGTATAAGTTTGAGGGGGACGGAAGCAGGATTTCAGGGTTTCCTCAAAGCAGAGAGAATAATTCTCCTTTTATGTTTTACAACATGTACTACTCTGAACTGGAGGTGCAGGTGTTTAGGGGAATGAAAGAAGATTAATTGAAGCTCAGTTATATCCAGAATTTTCCCCCAGTTTGTCAAATTAGGCAGAAAGTTTTAATAAATGAAAGAAGCGGGTCTGACACATCCCTACTGCTACAGCCAGAGAATTGATAAAGAGCACAGACTGTGTGGTAACTTCTGTGGAAAACCTTCAAACGGCTGACAACTCACATCTGAGCTGATGAATGACTCAAAGAAGAGCTTAGCTTTCAATCTTACCGCTGTCACCCACGAGGAATCTGATTTCAGATGTGTGTCCTTTGTGATTAAGCAACATGCAGCGTGCTCCAGCCCTGCGCCATTGGCAGAGCATGGGGCTGTAAGCACGCCTCCCTGCCGAGCTGTTCTGCCTTTTGAGGGAACCTGCCTGCCCGATGGGGTGGGATTTGGGCAAATCCACCTTTGACTTGCCTGCGTGCTGTGCTTCTGCCCAAGGGCCTGGACGGCACAGGCCTGGGGAGCCACGGATGAGAGAAATAGCTGCTGAGCACTGCCTTTACTCAGTCGGGTCATTATGGCTGGGAAAGGCTCCTGCAGCTTTGCTCCCTGTAGCTCAGGGGGATGCAGGCTGCCTGTTGGCTTCTCCTCTTCAGAGCATCTCTTTTTCCCTGAGTAGTGTTTGCCAAGGTGCTAGCTTGGTCTGAGAGTGCCTTCCCTGCAGAGCTCAGTGCTTGCTTTCCATTTGGGTATGGGATAGCTTGGTACTTCTTCTGTTGATGAAAGGGCACTGCAAAGGACCTGGGTATGTTTGACCTCCCTGTGCTTCTTGAAGTGGTTTCTGTGGGTAGACTGGCTGCTCCACTTCTCTGGAAAGGCGAGTGATCTCTTACGTCAGTGTGTTTGGGCTTCTGAGCACTCCTGTAGGCACACTTGAGACAAAACCCATTATTGACTATTTCTTGACTTTATTTTAGTAGAATCACAGAATGGTTTGGGTTGAAAGGAACCCCAAAGATCACACAGTTCCAACCCTCTGCCATGGGCAGGGACACCTCCCACCAGACCAGGTTGCTCAAAGCCTCATCCAACCTGGCCTTGAACGCTTGCAGGGATGGGGCATCCACAAATCCTCTGGGAAACCTATTCCAGCATCTGTCTCTTGTAGTACAGAATTTCTTCTAAATTTTGTAAATTTATATGGTCCTAACACACTGGGAGATCAAAAGCTACTGTGACAGCTACTATGCTACTTGTACTATCTGGGGTTTTTGTTGTGAGAATTGTGGGGTGATAGAGGTGCACTTCTACCTGCAGATCCAGATGTGGTTTTTCAAGCATAATAAGCTACACAGCTGTAGCTTTTTCCTTTCCTTAGTTTTGCTGTTTTCTAGACTCTTGTACAAATTGTTTGTTCTAGGCCTGTTTAAGGGGAAGGTTCCAAACTAAACCAAGCTGCTTTTGCCTGGATGTTTTTCGAATGGCTGCTATTTCCTCCCAGCCTGGTTTGTTTCTGGATAGAACTTATAGTCAAATTTTGCACTGCTCTCCCTTGTGTCATTATGAAGCCAGCCAATTTTTTCAAATGACCACAAAGATGGTTAGAAGCAGGTTAAGCGTTTTAGTACTTCCAAAAGAAAGATCAGCAAAGGAAGTTCATAATGAAATACTAATTAGCACATGTTCTTTTGCTAATCAAGTACTTTCATTGCAAAGCCCTTAAAGCAAACAAGTTAAAAATGTTCCCTTAAGTGAAGAGGTCGACTGTAAGATTATTCAGCTGCTGTGTTTGCAAGCAAAACACGATCCTTACTTCTAAAAGTGGAAGGGAAAAAAATCCTGAGCAATTTCCCAGTCTGATTAAAAAATAAAAAGAAAAGAAAATCACAGCTTTTGAAATTGTGGAGGATTTTTCTGAGGAAGACTTCAAGGCAGCCTTAGAATAAATAACAGCTGTCTGCAACAAAGGGCGTGTGATACACAGTGACAGGACTGGGTCACGAATTGCACTGAGTTGTGCCACGTAACTGCGTCTCAGTGGACTCAGCTACACTGGCAGTGGAAAATTGAGTGGGATGCGATTTGGTGTGCTTCAACTGCTTCAAGCCTGGTTCCACAGCTTTGTTATTCTTAGAGCTGGCTCCCCAGGCTGCCTGCACCTCCTCTGGTGGCCAAAAGTTTTGCCCTTGAATGAAGGGAGAATTGTCTGCTGAAGGACAAAGCAAAGAGGGCAGGGCAGAGACAGAGGACAGAGTCCAGATGCTGCAAGTACCTGGTGCTGTAGGATGCCTTTGGCCTGTCGTTTTCCCAGAGGGGTTCTTCATCTGGGACCAGAGTGGCATGAGGGTTTAAGGGCACCATCATATGAGAAGAAAGGGGCCACTGTGTAGGAGTTTGGGGCTGTATGTGCAGTTTGGAGTATACTGTTTCTCCAGGTGCTAATGTGCTGAGCAGAGTTTTCATCCATTTGCTTGGACACTGAGGGCTTGGTGTGCCCTTGCCCAATGCCTTCTGAAGCTTTGCAGCAGAGATCTAAAATGGCCTTAAATGAGACACACCAGTGCCCCTCGCTGCCATGGGCACCAGAAGGAGCAGCACAGCACTGTAAAATTCCCTTCTTTTACGTAAGCTGAGCTACAATTTACAGGGTCCAGTTACCACAGATGGTGTTTACTGGGTGGGTTTATGCAGGGGGTGCTAAAAACAAGCCACAAAGGAGGTGGAAACACGAGGCCATGGCCATTTTCCTTCCTTCCCAGCTGGAGAGGGTCTCCTCCAGGGAGGTGTCATTGCCTCTTCCACCTCCTCGCTGTGGCCCACCCCATGTACCAGAGCACTACCACAGCATATATTAGCCAACGTCATGCTGATGTCATAACATCAGAGATTCTTCTCTCTTCGGGTCTTGTATTTGCAGATTCTCAGTGCGTTTCACAGTACGTTTTGTGCCCATTGCCTTGCAGAGATGACTCATGTGGTGGAACGTCATGTTTCTCAGTGAGTGATGGCAGTAACCGAATAATCTTAATGTCTCTGAATGCCAATTTTTCTCAAACCTGTTTCTGCATTGTGTGTAGCTTCCAAGTAGATTGTAATCTGAGTATTTTTTTTCTTAATTCATGCTTGAAGTTCCTAAATCCAGACTCAGGGAAAAAGATGGAGTCTTGACGTGTTTTAAAAATTCAGCTTCAGTTACTGTTTTTGTTTTTCCTCTTTCCAGATTTCTTTCTGGAAGTTACAGCATTTCAGATGTGTTTGAGTGATGATTTATTTAGTAATAGTTCTTCCTTATATTTAAAATGTTACGTGTGACTTTCAGGATGCTATGTAAAACCCAATATGTTCTAAAATTGCTTTTCATGGGTAAGACGTCTTTCTTGTTTTCTTTTTTTTTTTTTTTTTCCCCTTCTATGGGGACAATTCAATGCATTTCTTCATTCCAGGGTTTATATGGTGCTCAAGAAATTCACAAAGGAAGAAGATGTCCACACTTCATAAGATTTTATCATTTAATTCTGTACCAGTGAATACTACTCAAAAATAGGTGTCAAGCAGCAAGGGAGATGAATGCAAGTTAGAGTGCAGCATAAGGAGAATATCTTTCTCACAGTTGTACTTAACAGTTTTGAAACCTTCAGCCCATCACTTCACATCTCTGAACTAATGAGAAACTTCTAAATTGAATTTGTAGAAAGCAAATCCACCAAGTTAGTGACTTTAATATATCTTGAGTGGCCTGTTGGGAGAGCAGCTGGAGAGGCAGACGGCAGTCTGAGGGGTATTGCACCATTTACCTTCAACATCCAACTGCCAGTGCCTGGGCAAGGCAGAGGATTTTGCCTGTGTGTAATGTACAGCCCGTGGAAAGATACGCCTTTCTCTAGGGAGTGATGTGAAGTAGGGGCTGAGCTTCTGCCCTGCAATGTCCTGTATTTGCAACAGGGAGAATGCCAGAGGAAGATGCCCTGACCCTATAGCTAACCTATAGGCACCTCTTCTGCCTTTTGCCCCCTCACTTTGTTCTTTTCCTTGAGGAGCACTGCCTTGTTCAGGCTCTGCAGGTGGAAGGGACTCTGTATGTTCAGGCTTATGCTTATTTACTTTATTTCTATATCTTTTCTGAGCACGCTCTGAAGTTGTACCCTTTACTCCCATTCTCAACTCAAGTGAGACTTGTGTTTTACTAAAATGCACCGTTTTAGATGGGACATCACAAAACGGAGAATTTACAGTAATGTGCTCTCATGTTTCATTACTCAGCATGAAATTTATGTACCTGGTTTCTTATTTTAAGGCATTTGCTTTTATCTTCCCACCACTGGTACTTAAGTTTTTCTCTGCTTGTTACACTTTCCTCATCTTTCCTTCCTCTCTTTCGTGTTCCTTAATTTCTTCTAAAATTGTTCATCCAATTTTTTCCCTTTCTTGCTTTTTGTTGGGTAAGAGTAATCGCAGATCAGCATCAAACAGCTGTATGAGTTCCAGTAACTGTTTTTATCTCTGGAGATTTTAAACATTGTCAGAATATCCTGATAATATGCTGATTGAAATTCCCCTCTGAAGTCTCAATTTTACACATACTGTTGTTTCCCTTGTACCTCTTTGCAGACAGATCCTTAGTGATGTTTTTGTTTAACCTCTGGAGAAGACACAAAATGGAAAACAAGCAAGTAACAAGCATTTCCAAATCCCAATGCTATAAATCTGTTTTGTTTCCCTTCTGTTTGCAAAAATGGCAAATTATTTATTTTATTATCTGATATCACACCAATAACAAGAGGAGTTTGTTCCATGAAGCCCAATTATGAAAAATTGCCTGAGATAAAATGACTCACAATGGACCTGTTTTTCAAGGCCCTGTTGCAAAGAAATATTTACCTGCTTGAAACGAGAATTTACATTCGTGCTGGCAGCCAAAAACATCCAATCAGAAGAAAAAAGAAGGATAAAATGCCAGTCAGCTCCATTTTTTTGGACCATTTTGTTGATGCATGAAGCCTAGTTTGACCCTAAAAGTGGAAGTTTAGTTACTTTGGCCAGTGGAGGAGGTCAGGTCATTGGGATGGGTTAGAGGACCCCCTGAAGTCCTTTCCAAACTGCTTTCCTGAAGAACAGGCTTGTCCATGTTACTCAAATGTTTTCTGTCCAGATGTGAGAATGAAATGGCTCGGATGGACTTGTTTCTTCTGGGTTTTTGCATTTTCATCGGTTAGTAGTAAATTAGCTTAAAAAGCTACTGTCGTTCCCCAGGTGTGCGTGTGAGCTGTTTGTGGAAGGGAAATGTCAGTAATGTATGTCAGCAATAAGCTTAGTGCCTGACTAATTTTATTCAGTCGCATCCATCTGCAAACGGCGGGATGTCATCTTGTGCGTCAGTACAAAATGGAAGTACGTGGAAGAAGCAGAGGTCAAACTTAGATGTAAGAGAAGATTGCATTTTTATTTTCCATATTATCACC
Organism: Anser cygnoides; assembly: GCF_040182565.1. NCBI lineage: Eukaryota > Metazoa > Chordata > Aves > Anseriformes > Anatidae > Anser > Anser cygnoides. The sequence continues at coordinate 107,012,148 of NC_089875.1, forward strand.
AGAAATGGCTGACATCCTGATGTCTATTAGAAGTACACATCCCCAAATCCTTCAGACTTTGGGAATGGCTGGTGAAACGTGTGTGGGTTCATTAGCAGACTTCCATATCAGGCTGGAGATATTCTGAGCAGACGTATGTAGGCATATATACAGAGACAAGTATATGGAGGGAATGACTCAGTCAGTCTGCAGCCACTTCAAAATGCTCTGTGCCGTTCAGACCCGACTCCTATACCTCCTGCAAACCACAGGGTTGAATTTCCCCCATCCTTCTGGCTGCTCATGGGTGGATGCTCATGGCTGGGGAGGCTGGGTGTCCTGTGCAGAGGGGGAAGGTGGTTTGCAAGGGCACAATTTTTTTTCTTTTGTATTTTTTCTCTCCTTTTTGTCAGTTAGTGTGTTCTTAGAAGAAATAATTGCCTTACTGCTGGCTGAAGTGGTTAATGTTAGTGATTAATAGCAGAGGAGCGTGACTGTGGCTTACCAGGATGGGCTTCCATGGTGTCCAACGGAGGGGTGGGCTCTGGCAGGGCCACCTTGGTGGGAATCATACATACATGTACGCATATTTATACAGAGCATATTTGTATGTAGCTGTGTGTGCACATGTTGCTGGAAGGTTATACTGAAAATGCCTTTGATGGTCATCTTTGAAGTCAGAAAATTGCCTTTTCTGTCTCCTTTGTATCTTCAAGACCAGCAGTAGATAAATCCCATCCTCCTGAAAAATTCATGTTCGCTCCGGGAATTTCTTCGGCCTCAGGGCAGCACATCTAGAAATGTACTTTTAAAAGAAGAGTGAGAAAGATTTGCCGAGCCATCGCTGAGGCTCCTGGCCTGAGGTGATCCTCTTCCCCCCGGCTTACCACTACAGCTTGGGCTTCCTGCTCTGCTCAGGCCAGTGTTTGCCCAGGCTTTGCTGGAGATAAAGCCTTGATGCTCAATGTAACCCAGTTGGGCTGGTTTGCCACGTGCTGTGGTGTGCCACATACCGTATGGTATCTCTTTGAGATCCAGCTGATCCGAGGGGAGGTGCTGGAGGCACCTCCATGGTCTTTGCTAGGTATGGTGTCAGCAATTCTCACTGTATGTGGTGGGACTTCTTTCTGGGGGTAAGAATGATGAGAAGAACAATTCCTGCTCTGAAAATTATAAATAGTGAGAATGACAGAAGCCCCGGCTAATGACAGCAAGAGCATGCATCTAATGTAGGAATGTCATTGCCTGAAGCAATTATAAATCACAGAATCATCTAGGTTGGAAGAGACCTCCAAGATCACCCAGTCCAACCTCTGACCTAACACTAACAAGTCCTCCACTAAACCATATCACCAAGCTAAATCTGTGGGGAGAGAAACCAAAATAATGGTGCTTTAGCAGTGATGCAGTGCTTCCAGGGTGCCTCTGGGTCTGGAGGGGGCCTGCAGCCCTGAAGGATGTCCTGCTTGGAAGAATGGCTGCAGGGAGCTTTATTTTGGGGATTTCCAACAAGATGAAGGAGCAGAGGTGACCGAGGTGCTGGGGATTGCACTGCCATGGGCAGGCTGATATCCTCTCCCACACCGAGCCTGCATGAGCTCGTGACAAGGCTGCTACAGGCCACAAATGAAGATGATTTTCTGTATTTTGATTTATGAGGAGAACCTCTCTGACAAAAGTGACAGACTTCTGTTCTAAAGGTTTCCTCCAACCCAGGGTGCTGGAGTAACTGTCTGGAAACTTCAGCTACCAGGGGCTTTTTTTGGGCAAGTCTTACGTGTTACATCAGTCTGGTTTCAGAGGCGGTGAGACAGTTGCAGTTGGCCTTTTAATCCACGTATCTTTCCACCCGTCAGTCTCTTCTACCCAGTAAACATCAAGAAAGTTCAGTTCTGATGGAGAGACCCTAAAGACGACGTACTCGTGTGGGCATCGTGACACTTACTCTCTGGATAGAGACACGAATTCTTATCGGTGCACAGTGACAGGTTGCAGTGCGAGCTCAAATATGTTTGTAGCTTGGAACCAGCCAGGCACTTGCTGTCCCTTCTTCTGCTGATAGGCAAAAGTGTGGCCGGAATATACGGATGCTGCTGGAAGTGTGGTGGTGGCTGGAGAGCCAGCAGGTAGGGCACTACTCTGTGGAAAGCTGGGACTTGTTAATTCTGCTGCTTGCTGAAGAGCTGGATGAATTTTACTCTCAAAACAAAAATAATTAGTTTAAAAAAATAGAAGATTGGAAAAAAAATAGATTTATATATAATAACAAGAATATTCTACACTTGTGGCTAAGCTGTTAAGAAGTAATGTGCAAGGCTGTTTTTCTCTTGGAGGCCACAAACCATTATGTGCTCCATTAATTATCAGCCTACTCTTTTTCCTTCAGGGATATCATAAAAGACTTTCCAGTAGAGAGGTGGGCACTCCATTTTTGCTTTACTTGGGTGGCCAAAGAAAGGTCAGAAGCAATGTGGTGGATCAGGCAGCTTTTCTCGAGGGACAGCCCCATTTCCACCTAGATGTTTCGATGCCCTGGGCTGCAGGCAGGGAGAAGTTGTGCTGACTTGGTAGCGGGGCAGGGGCAGCTGTGGAACCTGCCTTTTTCCTGGTGGGGTCTGCAGGAAAGGGACGCCTGGCTGGTTCTGCACTTGGGATGGCTTTTGGATGCCTCCAAGCTGGCTGAGCAGCACCAGGCGGGTGCCATCCTGGTGGGGCAGAGCTGTGGTTTTCCAGTGCCAGCCCCATCCTACCTGCTGTCTCTGAAGGGTGGCGGGCCTGGCAGAGCTGCTGCGTGCGCTCTGGGCCATGACTCACACCATCAGTAACCCAGGCAGGGGGGAAAAAATAGTCACTTCTTTGTGCAGAAGTGCAGGGAGGGTCCTGAATGAACCTGTGAAATGTTCTTGTGATATTCCCAGGGTTTGTCAAGTAGGGCTGTCTTACAAAAAATGGTAAAATGCTCGCTGGATCTGATCAAGTTTTAATTGCAAGGGTTTTAAATAGCGTGCCTGGGACACTGCAGTCCCCCCTGGAAATATACACATAGAGTCAAAAGTGTTGCTTAATGGTTTATGAGACTCCTATTAAGAAATGCTCCAGATGGCACAGGGATCCTCCAGTTGCATGGTTCTGAACACTATTGGTGGGGAAAAAAACACTTTGAGACAAAACTGCTTGTATGAAAGTGAACCCTTTAACATTCACTCAGAATACTGCTCTTGCTCTCTCCCCCTGCTACTTTCTTGGTACACAAGGCACCTTCCAGCAGTGGTTTCAGATGAGAGGTCTAGCTTTTCATGGCATCGTGTCCCTCCATAAGGCTGTGCTGTCCTAATAATCACAACACTTGCCATAGGCCTGCCCATGTGTGTTTTTTTTTTATTTTCTATTTTTGTCCAGGTGTTTGGGTGCTGTCATGAAACTCGTGCAAGGTGCAGCCAGCCAGCAGCTAACCTTGCAGCTTCGCATTTGGCTGCCGTTAAACCACCTTGGCGCTGCTGTTTGAAGGGGTGAGCCCGTCCTCTCTTGGCCACGGGTGTCAGCGGTGTCTGTGCAGCTGCCAAGTGGGACAGGCTGCTGGACTGGCTCAAAACTAGCTTAAAAAATGAATCTCCTTGCAAGCTGACCTGACTGGCTGCACGGAAATGACTGGCAGTGCTGGTACAAGGGAGGCAGCGAGCATACCCAGCTGGGAAAGGCAAGGACGCTACAACCCCTTACAGCTATGCTGATGCCTTGTTGTGTCTTTTCTGCCTCTGACACCACACTCGATGTATTTATCACCAGCCTTTGTCATCTTGGTCCTGCCCTTCCACAGCTGCAGCATTAGCCAGTATCAGATTTGCTTGTGTCAGGGCGGGCTGGGAGAAGGGTCGTGCTGAGACAGCCGCACTGTACGGGCACACCACCACTGCTGTCTTCTCTTTGCATCTGTACTCACTGCTTTTCTTGTCTTTCTTTTTTATCCATGCATCAGCTGCATTAAATACTTGTTATTCTTGTTATTCCTAGCTATGGTGTCTGGCCTTGTCAGGTCAGAAGGCTGTCGTTCCTCGTTTGGGTAAATGTAAGAATTGAAGCCAGATATAGAGAAAACAATTAGAGCCCTCTTGGGCTGGGGTCCCCCAAGTAAAAGAAATGTGGGGTTAAACAATTACAAAAAGCTTCTTAATGCTGGTTGGGTTTGAAGAGGGGTTTGTCCAAGGCAGGGTTCCTTTGAAGAGCAGCGGGCTGATGTGCTGGGAGCCCCGCACAAAGCGCTATTGTCGTGCTCCCCGACGTTCCCATAAGCAGTCCTACACGTCTGCAGTGATGAGCGCGGTCTGATTCCTGTCTGGCTCATTTCCTCCTCTGTGTAAACTTTACTTTCCATGAATCCTCACGCGCTCCCAAAGTTTGTTTTCCGTGAGAATCCATGTGACCAGAACTGGATTATTTGCCTGTTTGAGAGAAGCAAACACAGCTGGAACAAATTCATTTTTTTTAATCAGAATGAATATTTGTGAAAATATTTTTGGTTGTGTTCCCTCTGGTATGCCTTTTCTGACTGATACTTCCACGGAACTATAGAAAAATTCCATTTCATTCTTCTGATAAGGCCACTACATGTCTGAGCTTCTAATTGTGATAAAAAATCTTCTTTGACAGGCCTGCCAATTTAAAAGTCAACCTCAGTTTATTGAAATGAAAGAAAGGAATTGAACTTCAGCTCTCCCAGAGAATCATTCTTCTCATATCCCGAGCACACATTAGCTCTGGATCTCTGTGGAATACAATAGGAGAGAGGTTATTGAATTGAAGTTTCAAGCACAGAAGCACAGAAGCAGATCTCTGGCCAATTACGTTTTTGCTGGGGTTGAAATTGGACTAGTCAGAAAAAAAAAAGGATATCAAACTGCAAACCAAAGCAATGCAGAATCAAACATCTTCTGAGATGAAATGCTTCTCTGTCTGGAAAGGTGAGGGAACGGATGCCTCATTTTTGTCTTTAATATCTGTCTGTTCTTCGTGCCTTGCTTCCTGACTTTGTCTCCTTTTTGTGCCGTAATCTCTGTTGTGCGGCTGCTTAGAATTCAGTGATAGCGCTGAGTGTTTGATATCACTGGGAGAACTGGGAGTGCTTCTGCCTTGTAATTACTAGGCTTGTTGAGGGGGTGCTGGACAGCATATATAGATGCTCAATACACGTGCTGCTTCTGGATCTCGTGAGGTCAGCCCCGGACAGCTGCCAGCACAGGACAGAGGAGGACAGGCAGCACGCCAAACGTCCCATTCACTGCAGCGAGGCCAAAATTCATTCCTGAGTTGGTGATGACTCTGTCACACTCCCATTCCTGTTGGGATGTGTGCTCTGTTCTTTATACGAGACGTCGAGCCGTGATTTTCTTCAAATATTTAACTCGGTGACGAGTTTTACTACGTTTGCTTCCCTTCGCGTCGTACCTTCCCCCAGGCGTCCTGTGCACCTCTCCACCAGACACACATGTGCCATCTGGGAAGCAGCCCGTAGGTGGTCGTGGAACCCACACGTATAGCTATCAGCTTCAAGATGCCAATGCCTGCATTAATCATCAGACCGACTCCCTTGTGTTGCATTTGGGAAGAAAGTCTGAATTGCTTAATTTGTCTAATTATTTACAGTCCTATTTATATCAAGTTTTCTTACACAAATTGTTTCTTCTGATGCAAAGTAAATGACTCAGTTTCTACAGACCTTTGAGTATGGTGCCATCTGCGTTTCTGTTATCTCAGGAAATTTTCATTTTGCTATTCCATTCACACACCACCACAAATGTGAATTATGTGATGCAAAAAGCCACCATTGGGTCACAAGTACCAAGACACAGGCAACCTCAATATGCTGAGATAAAATGTTCTAGGGGAAAAAAAAAAAGACTCAATGACTTGCAGAAATGTCTGTAGCTTCAGAGAGAGTGTTTCTGCTCTTTGTATCAGACAATGGAGAATTCAGAGCAAGTTGTCTGGAAGTAGTGTTTGTTCATTCAAATGAGAAATGAGACTGTCGCTCTAGTTTATACATTGATTGAAAAAAGTAATTTCAAGGTTCTCAGAACATTAACTGATTTTGGACGTGCCACGTGCTGAGGACCCAGTGTTCACACTACGGACACTTCAAGGAGGTTTACTTTCTTCTAGCTCTAGTCTCTTCTCTTGGACTGAAAGGCCATCAGCAGATGAAGCCCACCTTCTGGTTTAGCTTTGCCCATAGGGAGACCAGTCTGCACAGTTGTCCTGGTTCCAGTTAGGACAGAGTTAATTTTCCCTCATAGTAGCTGCATAGCACCCTACCAGCTACTATGAGGGAAAATTAACTCTGTCCTAACTGGAACCAGGACAACAGTTCAGTATCGTTCAGTGATGCAAATCAAAGCATGGTGAAGTCAAAAGACTTTGCTTCAAAAGCAGACGCTGTTACTCTAATGCATCCAGGTATTGCTAGTGATGACAACTGGAAGAAAATTTTCTGTCAAAATCACTTATTCATGGAACGTAGGAATTCACATGAAATTAAATGATTTAGTGAAAGTGTCTCCTTTCCACAGAGACTCTTTTCTGTCAAAAAAATTCAGCTTACACTGAAAGGACTCAACCCTTGCCTTTCCTGGCAGCCCCAGCCCAGGACATCTTGCACCTCTGTGGGGATGGGGATGGATGGAGGCTGGATAGGACATCAGGGTCAGGCATGGGCATGGCCGTAGCAAAGCTGCAAAGCGGCTCAAGCAAAGACTGTGGGCAAGAGCCCAGATCTAGTGCAGCCCTAGAGAAGAGGGGTGACCCTGGCCCAATTTCTACAGCCCTTTTACCAAGGCCACCGCCTGCCCTGTGGCTCATCTGGCCCTGAGCCTAGGCTGCCAAATGCCCAGGAGCAGGGAGAAAAGTGCTCAGCACCCTGACATAGGTGGTATAATTTCAGAAATCCATTGCGAAAACCAAATACTTTGCTTACGCTGGGAAGTGAGGCAGAGATTTTCAGAATTATGACAGGGTAGTGGAGATCCCACTTGGCAGCTTTCTACATTATTGCCTTAATCTGGACAGATTTTAATTGCAGTGGAACAGATGTCACGTTCTGCCCTGCCCAGGAAAAGGCTGCATGTTGCCTCAAGGAATGTGATGTGGAGGAGCCAGTTTTAATATGTTTTCCTAAGCAAGGTCCCACTTTGAGAGTCCACGTCTTAGAAATGCTGGAGACTTCAGCCCCAAAAGCCGGAGGTTCTTTGTGGGTGATGGGCACCAGGTAAAGTGGGACGGTGACAGACTCACCCTTTTCTGCAGTTTTGCACTAAAACAGGAAAAAGGATGAGTTGATAGGCTCCAAAGGAAGTGGCAAGGGTGTAGTTTGGACCTACTGTTTTCTGTGGATTGAGTTACTGTTACTATTTTAGAAGGGAAATTACTTGCCCGGGGCATGCAGAAAGCCTTAAAAGTCAGGGAGCAATGGGAATAAGTTCTCACACATTTGGTTAATTGAGATGTTTCCCGTGATAGCTAGAAAATAAAACTGATCTTCTGTAAAAGTCTAGTCAGCTGGGAAGGCGGTTGATTGAGATTGCTTACCAAAGCAGCAAGATTTTGTTTGAAACAATCACGAAGACAAAAAGGTTGGGTTGTCTGTTTTGATTTCTCACCGCTTGTGTTCAGCTTGGGTGGTATTCTTCAGTTAGAGGTGTTTTTTAGGTAAGAAAGGAACTATTTGTTTTAATGGGGCAGAAAAAGGGAAGCAGCTAAAGTATTTTCAGGACCTGATATACTTAAAAACACCAGTTACTGTTAGATTTGTTAGAAGCTGGGAGCATAGCAATGATGGACAAGGAAACAGGATATGGTGTCCTCCTAAATTAGCTCAGCTCCCCTGCATTAGAGCACAAGTCTTTACCGTCAACTATTAGCAGGAATTTATAACCAGGATAAATGGGGCATGCTTATTTCTTTCTGTGTCTTAATTAGTTACGATGCCCCCTTCCTAAAGACATTACGGGATCCAAAACAGCCTCCGAGCTAGGAAATGTTATCTCATATCCTGAATCCCTGGGGCAGGATGCTGAGCAGATTCATTCAGTACAATGTTAAATGTGGCACATCCTTGTTTACTCTCTCTTGGCTTTTCACAGTGCTGGTGGGCATATGCATGGAAGAAGTTTTTCTAATGTGGGAGGGGAGGTTAATGAAGAACATTCGGTCTGGAGTCGTAGGAAAAGTGATAAATTTGGACTTTGTCAGGGCATGGGAAAGCATCTTCCCCCTGCAAGACATGAGCAAGGGGGTGGCAAGGTTACACGGGGGAAAAAAAGGGAATATGGGGAAAAAAAAAAAGAGGAAAAGGCAAGTATTTCTACTTTCTATATGGCTTTGCAAAAAGGAGCAGTATGCTTGGGTTGCGAGTAGACATCCCACAGAAAGGGCCACTCCTGTCTCTGTCCAGAAAGGCAGAGCTGTGCACTGGCCCGTGCAGTCAATATGTTTAGCAGCTCAGGAGGATTAAAACAAACTCATTGGATTTGTCACTTGCAGAGCTTTACCCAGCAGCCACATTTAATTTCCCAGCTCTCCGTGCCTGTAACCTAATTTCTACATCTGTATGGGGCGTGGGGGGAGCATCGGGCTCGGGAAAATCCTCTGTCAATTGAAACATCGCTCAAAGTCTTGGGGCTGACACAGCAGAGCGAGGCAGTGCATCAGAGCAGCCGAGTGCTAACACGAGGATCGGTGCTCCATTTTCCTAGGCATGACCTGCTGCACTTCTACCTGCTTTTGTAAGTGAAGGCTGAGCTGCTGCCTCATCCGTTGCCCCCTGCCCAGATGATCCCACCTCCAGTGCGTTTTCTGTGCTTGGAGAGGTTTGGGTTCCCCGCCTTGGCTGAGTCTACTGTCACTCCCCTCACAGCCTTGCCACATCTCTCAGCTCTTTTTGCATGCCTGTGCCCCCAGATGCCTCTTCCACTGGGGATTTAAGCCTTTTGAATTCATGGAAGCACTTCTCTTCTCCACAGTTATCACCTAGCCAAGTTAGACAGATTTAATTACTTTAATCATTCCTCAACTCCTTCCAGTCCCTCGAGTCGTTGTCGTTTGACTTTTGTTTTTAATTGCTTCCAATTTGTCAATGTTTCAGTGTTGTTTTGTGCTGAAGGCGCATTCAGAGACCTCAGGGCTGGTGAAGCTTTTTGTGGTCTTGCAGATGGATTTAGCTAGGCCATGGGTGAATGGGTCAAAGCTCAAGAGGAGTTTGGGCTGGACCTAAAATGGTTACCCAGATGAGAACCCCAAAACAGGGTTTTTCTTGAGATCTGTTGGGTGTCCCAGCTCCCAGTGACATCAGGATCAAATCTGAGGCTGCCATTTCTCTGCGTGCAGATACTAGGAAGTGCTCTGAGTGAATGCTTTGAGTCATCTTATCCCACGTTGCATCGTATCTTCAGGGTTGTTTTTGAAGCCTTCAGCCCCAGAGCCACGTTATTTGTTCTGGGTTCAGCTCTTAGTTGCTGTTTCTAGCCCTTGGGGTTGCAGAAAACATCTTTAAAGTGGAGTTTGATGAGTGCTCCAAGATGAGCAGCACCAAGACGAGTGCTTTGTTCACAAACTCCTTGGCTGGAAACCAATCTTCCAGGCTTCCCAGGGCAAGAAAATGATGGGATCTGGCTCTGGATTTTCAATACCTTTCCTTGTCATTACTCCCCAAACGGTGTGTTAAAGTGCAGTTCCAGCCTACGCAGCAAGGATGGGATCACTTGATGTGTAGCAAGAGGCATGTCTGTGAGAACAGGGAGGACATGGAGTGAGCATTTCTTTTTTTATATTTCTTTCCTTGCATCTTTTAATTTATTAAATATTAATAATTTATTGCGTCTGGAAATTGACATTAGGTAGAAGAAATAGGATCAATTTTTAATAAATATGAGCAATAAATAAAACATTTAATAAATTATGCATAGCAAAAGATTACTGAAAGATTAAATAATGATCTTGTATACATACTCAAGCTATTATTTATTAATAGCTTTTTTTTTCAGAGCAGCATTCATGACACCCGGGGAAAATAGTTTTACCTGAAAAGTAAGCCAGGAGTGAGGGGAGCTGCAAGTTTTCATCTTTGCACGTCAATGATTTTCAGATCAAATGTCTCACGTTGAAGAGGAAAGAATATATTTCCCTCCCTTCGTCTCAGCCCTGGAAACTCCATGTGTCCCAAACCTCAATTTTTCCTTCTGCTTGTTGCCAGCAACCGGTTTCTATAAGCTAACCCTGGTGATCCTGCTGCTCCCTCCCAAAACATGTAACATATTAAAATTCAAGAAAGCCTGATGAAAGAGGCAGTGGCAGTCAATTTAGTACCTGTGGCTTTTTGTTTTTCAGCTCTCTCTATATGCTGCTTTTTCTGATACCACCTTTTCATGCTTAGGGATGCAGGTGGTAGCATCAAACCATTTACATCAGATGTGTCTCCCCGTGGGCGAAACTGTCACAAGGCAATAAATATACTAGTGCTGACCAATGTATTTGCAACTAAACTTGTTTCTCACTGCCAAGTTTTGGCTTTCAGCAAATGCAGTTCAGTAGAAAACCAAAACCAAAAATGTTTTCTGTAGTACAGAAAGAGTTTTGTCTTCTAAAATCAAAACAATCAGTTTTAAATCAGATTTGTAAATTTATTAATGAGTATCTGATACACAATATGGACAAAAATAAAATTTTCTTTCTTAGTTTTAACATATGTAGTTTTTTCAACAGTGATCAAAGGAGTGGGAGTTAAAAAATCATTTTTTTTTCTTTTTTTTTTTTTTCCCCCCAGGGTAAATTGTGTGTCAAGAAATTGTGTATCTTTTTAACAAATTTTTCAGATTCAAACTGCTCAACTGTGTGTCTCCTTCCACGTCTCGCTGTAGTGCTCGGCGCTGGCAGAACAGTCTGGAGCAGCAGATTGGGACCTGCTTTGGGCCTCCCAGAAAGTGGCCGTGTCTGCTGGCAGTCTGGCACCTCCTTCCCTTCTACTCAGAATTAGCCCCGGTGATAAATATAACTACTAATTATATTTTAACCTACATATTTTTTTTTTCTTTCCCTATGTATTCCTTATTAGAGTGTTTAATTGGCAGTGGAAGACTTAAAGGAATTTTTTTATATACTCCGAGCACAAGCACCTAGTGATCTGTAATAGTACCTTGATATCTCAGTTAAAAAAAAATAAAAGGTAAATAATGCAAGGGCAGCCAGTGGCCAAACCTGACCAGGCTGTTTGCAAAGGACAGCAAGCCAGGTGTGGCTTTTTTTTGTGATGCTGGGGCAAAAGGATGCTCCTGGTCACTGAGCACGTCCTCCTGCTCCACCCCAAGGAGGGCTCTGCTTTAACGTATTGCAAACAGAAACGAAGGGCTGGTCCCACTCTGCGTGGTCTCACGCACACTTCAGTTCAAGTGTGATGTAAAGGAGGGTAGAGGTTTAAAGACACAAAATCAGATTATGCCTGGATGCAGCACTATGCAAGGGGAGACCGAGGGACCAGACCCTGCACCAGAAGCTCGTCCTGTCAGTGATGCTGGCTGCAGAGAACACTCCCTGCAGTCTTTTTTGTTCCCATCCTGTTATTATGATCCCGAAGGAAACCGAACTAATAACAAAGCATTTTTTTTAGAGAGAGAAAGAGATTATTTTCTAGCCTGTTCAGGTTCCACGCTGCCGGTGTCACTGAGCACGCAGCTCACATCAAAAGGAATCAGACAGCTGGGAGCCACAGCCCAGCAGCTCACTCCAGACAGCTTCAATAATGCTGCTTCTGGGGGGAAAGGTGGAGGGCACGTAGGTGTACCACTTGGCGTGGTGGTTTTTTCCCTCGGTACTGCTCATGCTCAGCACGGATCCATCCCCGGCAGGTGCCTGTCAGTGCCTGTGACGGACAGAGCAGCAGCGAGTTGCTCCAGCCTGCCTGTCATTTACGTCGTGCTGTAAGATTTGGCGTCTGCTCTGTGAATGAGCACACCAAAACGCAAGGTGAGGACCATCTTCCTGATCTTGGGACAGCCTTTGTCCGTACCTAAGTGTGAATTTTATCAACGAGTCTTATTTTTGCTATGGATGAGTCCCAGCTCCTGTGAGCAGCTGGAAGGGGTGGAGAGCTCCTGGTGTCCCTTTGAGCTGTTTTGTGTTTCTGCACCTTGGGAGGTGTAGAAACTGAAGGGATCTCAGCAGCTTGAGACCTGACAATTAAGAAGAAAAGGCTTCAAATCCCGACCTGATTCTGTATGGTCTGGAGAACTCAGAATCTGGGTTTCTTGGGAAGACTGCCCGCAACACCTCTCCTTCCCCTTCGTACAGATGTCAAGTTAGTACTTTCAAGAGGGCAGTGATACGTGGGCCGTGAAACACACCTAAGGCCATACAAAAGGCTGGGCAGAGCATCACTCTGTGACTCTGTCACGAAAGCAGGCCGCCTCCGTTGGCGGCAGGTGGTGGCGGTACTCAGGTCAGCATGGGCTCTCTGCTCACAGGGTGCTGCTCCTCTCAGCCTTTTGGGTTGGGTCTGGTGGGGCGGCCTTTCAGGCTCATCCCTGGGAAAACAAATTGGCTTCAGACCTTGCTTTGGGATGCAGGCAAAACTCAGTTTCCTCACCTGCCCACTGGGCTGCGTGGTGATTAGGGAGGGCCTTGTAGGCGGTGAGGCTGGGAAATTGAGAGGACCTGGAGGTTTGCAAGCCCCATTCGGTTTTAAGGGAGCTTGAAAGGGATTTACCTCAACACCTGGAGGTTTCCACTGGGAACAGTCGTGTTATTAGGTTGCAAACATATGTTGCAGATGACATTTAGAGGAGAGATGGAAGGGAGGCGTTTAAAACCTCTCTTGCACTTTCTGTTTTATTTTCCATCTATACGGGAAAGAATTATATATAGACGCAACGTGAGATGCAGGTGAAATGATAAAACTGGCAACTCCACAATGACTATTTAGATTACCAACTGCATTTTTTAAACTCTTGGCAGATATCATCTTGCGTTATTGTCTATAATATAATAGTTAATTCCCCAAGGTGGATCTTTCCATAGCAAGTACTGACAGAGCAATAGCTGAAGTGATGACATTTGCTAAGCCTTTACCCTCTTACATTGGAGAACAGAAGTTAAAAAGGTGGTGTGGGAGAGCATAAACAAGCGTGTGTATTTGTGCCTGCGGAGGTTCAAATCGAAAGGGGAGACAGTAGCTGTGTGTGTAGGAACTGCTTCAAAAATGTGGGGTGAGATCTTAGCCTGACTTGAGGCAACGGGCTCTCTGACTTTGACTTGAGTTGGAGAAGGACTTTGCTGCTGGTGATCACCAGTGAGAGGGGGAACTGTGTTTGCCTTTACTTGTCAGCCTGCTCCAATGTGAAAGCAAATTTTCCCTAGGAAAAGTACTCAGGGACCAATGGTAGTGACTTCTCTTGCAGTTCAAAAGATTTGTTTATTTATTTACTTTATTTTATATTTACTAGCTATGATAACTTTTTGCAAAGCAGTGCAATTCTTGAAGACCATACTACTTTAGAGATAAACAAGAAGTGCAGATAAGTATAGTTTAGGTTTAAGTCTTGGTGAGCAATACTGGGTGTAGAAAGCTGGGCGTAGATACAAACTGACAAATTTTGCATGAGGGGGTTAAATCATTCATGTATTGAGTCAGTAAATGAGGTTACAATGCCAAGAATGCATTAACCTTTGCATAAGAAATATAAACAATGGGTATTAAATTTTTTTTCCTGGATTCTTTCAAGGGTAAAACAGCTCAGCAGCTTTTTAAAACTTCAGCTTTGTGGGGAGATGCTAAAGTTTGCCCTGCTGGTAGCAACCAAATTGTCATGAGAATGATCTGGAAAATTTTCAGAGGTGACTGCTAGTTATGACACACGGATATTGAATGCTTCTCGAGGCCAAAGTGTTTGGAGGGGCTTCCAGTGTTTGGGCGATCCTTAGCTCCTGGAAAAAATATCCCATCCTCTGGCTTGCAGAAGCAGCTACTTGCACTCAGGTGGCCTCAGTGGTGAACCTCAGGGATTTTGTGTTAAGAGCTGTCACATTAGAGCACAGTACCCGATTATTGTTACCCTTGGATATTTTTAAATGCACCATTTTCAGTGACTCAGAGAACTGGTATAGGGAGAAATGCACTGTTGTCCAGAGACCAGGGATAATAAGTGCATCCATACACCTGTCGGAGCGTATGGAATTACCGCGTGCACAGCATAGGTGTGACAGCACCATGCATATGTCTGCAAGTGTCTGAAAGCTGTGGACAGAAATCCTCTCGTGCCTAAGCCTGGAAATCCAGCCAGCTTTAGTGACTGATCGTGGAAAGGTAACATCAGGGCAGCAGTTCCATGGCCACAACACGGCCACGCTGTGCCTGGAGAAGCGGCAGGGTGGTTTGCAGTCATTTAGTTAAAGCTCCTGTCACTTGGCCAGGCAGTGCTGATGGGAAGGAGAGGGAAAAGAGCCTCGTAGTTTTCCTTCCCTCCTATTTGTAAGTCTGGACCTGGTGACCTGCATAAAATTCACTTTGTGATGGTTCAAGTGTCCAATGGATATGAGCAGCAGGGGGGAAAGGTCAGGATTCTGTTTTCAAAGAAATAACACAACATTTTAAGCATTTCTCCTTCCCATCCTCTCTCCCTCCCTTCCTTCCTTCCTTCCTCTCTCTTGTCTTGTCTGTTTTGAATGTCATCACTGAATTTTCATTCAGGTCTGAAATGTCCATGGCCCACCACGATCAGGAGTTCAGCCTGGGTCATGTCATGGTTTCCTCCTCACAATTAAGAGTTACATGGGGGACGAAGTGCCAGAAGGAAGAGAAAAAGAAGGGAAATAAAGGTGTATGGTACATTTGGATAGGCTGTGGGAGAGGAGGTAAGTGCCAGAGCTGTTGTTGCAGGTGCATGGTTTATTTTTTTCACCAGAAACTCAGATCTTGGGAGGGAAAAAAAAAGCCAATAGATGTAAGCAGAAAATGCAATTATTTGTAATACTTTCCATTGTGGTATGAAAACTTACAGAATTCTGTAGCCAATACTGGCCCTATTCTCTTTTCTGTGCCTTCGCCTGAGTAGTGACAGCTGTGTTTGCGCAGTGACACGAAGGGCTTGCCTACAGGAGGGCAAAACGTGTGCGAGCACACACTGCTGCTCCCGTCTGAGGCCACTAAGCCCATTAGATAACACTGTTCCTGCAATAAGCCCTGATCAGCCAGCTGTGGTTTAAGGAGCTTTACTCTCCGCTTGCAGTGACTGCTGCTGGTGGGCGGGAGCCTTTCCCTTCCCTGGGAGCGTGCGTGGGAATGGCTGGCTTCAGACGCCTGATCCGGCAGCGCAGATGTCCACAGCTGGAGCCCAAACTAACGGCGCTGTTTGCGTGGCTGTTCTGCTCCAGGCTTTGCCTAGATCACGGTGGTGACTTCTCCCGTCACCCTTTGTTTTTTAAGGTGAAACATCCTCAAGTTAAATGTTTTTTGTGCAGTCAGTGTCAGGTTCTCTTTTTGTTCTGTTACTATTTGTAGCACCGATGTGGGCACCATTAAATTGTAAAAGAAGCAAGGTTTAGAAACGGAAGGACTTTTAATGTGCTAAGAGAAGGGTACTTTGCTGTAATAGTTCTGAAGAGCCTACCACTTGTCTGAGTTACACAGAGAAAAATAAATTGCTACCATAAAATGCGGAAGGTTAAAAGGTGCTTTTTGTCCAGAAATAAGATTCACATAAGGGAATATTATGCCTCAGCCGTCTGTGCCAAGTCTTTGTCCTCATATTCATTTCACTGAGGGATGAGACATTAGCTGGTGAACCTGAGCCTGGAGACTTTGCCAGTCTCATCCATCAGCAGCAGCGGATGGGGTGAGAGCAGCCCAGTAATGCTGTTTGCAGGCTTAAGATGTGCACCCTGGCACCTGGGCTGGGTTTCAGTCTGGGTCTGAGTGGGAGCTTACAGGGGATGTCTAAATCCCCATGATGGTTGGTGGTCTATTTTTGGATGTAGTGGCCCCACCACTGGCTCTACACAAGCCGTGGTGAGCCCTGAAACACTTAGTGCCTGTAGGAACCTGTTCTGGTACCCGTGTTCTCTACGAATCCCACCTCTGGGATGCATAGACGATGATGATGGCATGGACAGGAGGCTGGCTCCTCAGCTCACCTCTCAGATGTTGTGGGCAGGCTTTTCTCCTTTTTGTCTCCAGAGGTGCAAGTCCAAGCTCTCTGAGTTTGGACAGCTCGTGGCAGAAACTCAGCGTGCACAATACGTGGGTCTCTGCTCTCTTGTCTTGCAACAAACTAATTGGTGCAGTCAGGATATACAAATATCTTGACAGAGGTTTTAGATGAAGAGGGAGTTAGCAGCTGAATTAGCCCATGGATAATTATACATAGCAGTTCCAACACATAGTTTGCTTTGGGAATCAAACATCACCTGTGGGAAGGAGTGAAGGCCAATTGGAAAGGAAGACAGACACACAGCCAGGCAGCAATTTGGACAATGGATGAGACAGTTCAGGTGAAATCAGGCAATATCAGTCAAAATACTTCCTAAATCTCCAGTGAAGTTGGCGTGATTCATAGCTGATGAAGACGGCAGAGAGCAAAGTACCAGCCCACCCCCTGTGCGGGTGCAGAGCTCAGCTGAGAGCAGTGCGTGTCGCACACCTTCCTCTCTGCTGCCTCTCACACCAGGAGTAGCTTCCAGAGCAGCTATATGAAGGAGTCTGTGTTTTTCTTTTTTTTTTTTTGTATACAGGTGGGAAGGATAGAAAGGGAGAGGAGGTATGGAACCCGCTATTTTGGAAAGGTTCTCAAAAACCTTAGATGTCTGCAGCTTGCGTGTGAGTCCTCGTGCTCTTTATTCTGCTGGAATTGATAAATGTTGACCCGAAATGGCTACACTTCCAACTCTAAAGTTGTTCTCCCCAGTAGTAAAGTACACACTCCAATTATCTGCCTCTGAGGAAGCTAGAGGAATAGCTGTGGGTACAAAACCTCCGCTGCACAGTCAGTAAGAGCGATCACAAGTGGCAAGTAGAATGAAAGGACATCAAAGTCCCTGATGCAAGGACTGAAGCTCAGTAGCTGTGCGGGGGCTCTTCAAAATGCTTCTGAGCTTGTCAGAAATGCTTCAGAAGACTGACAGTTTCAACCAGCATGCTGTGTTTTTTTGGATTCAGAGCTTGTGATCAACATTAGGGAAATAAAAAAGACGTCCCGTCTTTAATATTATTCATAGACAGACCGGCAAGGCTGAAGAACTAGGCAGAAGAGTAAATTTGTGTGTTAGCTTTTGCGTCAGTGTGAGGCTGAAACATCTTTCTTCTTTTGAGCCCTCATCAGCACAACATCCAAGCGTCTCTGAAGCATTAGTGAATATATCCTCAAAGAAGCACTGTAATCTTCTACTGCAGGTGGGGAACTGAGGGAAAGAGGCCCGGTGATTTAACAAAGGTCATGCAGGCAGCTGATGTAAATCCTGGAATTGAAGCTTGGATTAGCTAAGGACCATTAGCACATCTACATTATTGTGTTAGCTCAGCTGGGAATACGCTTCTGAGTGAACCTCCTGCTTGTCCCCACCTCTGGGGACTGGGCTGCAGTCGGTGGTTGGTGCTGGGTGGCATGGACTGTACTCCTTTCACATGGACCAAACCAGGAGTGTGCGCTCCTGCTGCTGGAGGGCTTTCAGTCCTCAGGACCAGAATAAAACACTCCAAACGTGAATGTGCTCCTCTTGTCTTTGCAGTTTGCTGATGGAGACAGCCTCTGTGGCCCCTAGTGCCAACTGCGTAAGTGCAAGCTCAGTCTTTGAGGATGAAAGGCAAGGCAGGCGTAATGAAATCACTGTGAAATACACCAGTTCTCCCTCGGCTAACAGCTGGCTATTGGAAGCACAGGTTGTCCCCTGCTTTTGATCTCGCTGAGAGATCACCAGCAAGCAAGTCTGCAGCCAGAGCGTGCCAGGGCTGCTCCTGCCAGAGCACGGGCTTTTTGTTAGCAGCTACGCAGGACCCGCTGATCTGGTGAATTTGCTTGAGCAGAGCTTAAACCACAAAGTACGTAAATGAAATTAGAGTATGTTTCCTGGGTAAATGCCGTTTAATCAATATGGAAACCAAAGCTCTGGCAAGTTAATAGCTGATTTGCTTTGGGTAGCCTGGAGCTGAAGTCAGGAAGTCTGGGTTTTAGCCATGTTTCTGGAACTGAATATTTGGTTAAAAGAAACCAAACCAAGTTCCATACGTGGAAAGTATGATATATTCTTGTGTTTTTAATATGTTTTACCCAGATATGGTATGCTAGATACCTAGATATGATATGCTAGATCCCTGATGAAAGAAAAGTGTAATATTCCACCCGTTTCCTTGATGTTGCCTACCTTGTGTATTTCTTAAGTTCTGCTGAATGAAGGGTGAATTTAAAAAATTAATTACAAGAGTGTATTGCATAACAGCAGCACTGCTCTGTGATGGCACTGTGCTGTCAGACAGCATCCCTAGCACGATGCAGCTCTTCTTTTTGTCCAGGAGCAGAGGGGAGAATAATTAGCTGCCATCAGGCTGGATTTGAACTCTTCTGGGGGCAGCTGCTTTACTCGTCCAGCTCACCAAGTTTTCTGCATTTGTAATGGGACTGTTTGATCAGGGAAATGGCTGATGTGTGTTTGCTAGGCAGCTACTGCAAAGAAATGCAATAGGTTTCCTAGTGCCAAAGTGACTATTTTCTCCAGCTGAAATGCCAGCATAACAAAGGGATCAAGATTTCCAAAGCCAGACTGTGAAATTAAGGGTTCACTCACATCCTTGGCAAGGTTCCTGCTGACTTAAGGAAAACTGAATTTCACCCAAATCTTTCAGTGCAAATGGGAACTTCTTGAGCAAAGAGCATTTAATACTGGCTGTGCCTGTGCTGAGTGGACTTTCAGATCATGAGATTATGTTCTTTGTTTGTCTGTCAGTGGCTGCTTTAATTTGTGTCCACACCTTCAATTTTATTGTGATTTAAGCCTGTCCACGGAGCATTAATAACATTGCTGGGAGTGAAGCCACGGGAAGTACATCTGCCTGAAAGGCTTCTCAAAACACACTGAAAAGCTGTGCCCGGCAATGCAAAGTACTGGTGCAGTGCAAACATGCTGTGCTGGTTCACAATTACTCAAGAAGTGCTGACAAACACGTATGTAGACAAGGAGGATGAGTACCAGGCTGGGGATCCTCTGCCCTTTTGCTGCTAACATGAGGTCAGAGTATGAGCATGAAGCCAGGGAGAAACCCTTCCGTGCACTGACAGATTTGATGGAGGTGTCCTTGTGAGTCCTTCCTGACCAGAGCCAAATCTGAGTGGACAGGGCGGACTGGCAGTTGGAGACTTAGTCCCCTTAGTAAGTTCTCAGCCAATTGTCCTGTTGAATTTATGTGAGAATTTAACACTAAGACGTTAGCTTTCAACTGGCCCCTCAGTATGTTGCCTGTCAGTGCACAGAGGTGTCGCTGCAATCAGCCCCAGTGCACAAGTTGTTGCATTGCCCCTGAACAAATGTGCGAACTCTCTGACTAGAGGAGAGCACGGATGTGGTGCCCACTTGTTTTTGCTTTAATTTTTGCTGCCAGTCAAAGCTAATCTAGTTTGCAGAAGTCTGCTGAGTGCAGAGGTGTGCGTTACTGTAGGGCTCGTACATTATTACAGGGGCTCCAGCATCTCCAGCAGTGCCTCCGGAATCATCCTGTGTTACAAGATGTCTTTTATACGTGATGAGCAGCATATTCCGCCGCACCTTTTCAAGTCAGGGAACATTCTTTCAAATTTTGACAAAGGGGTAGGAGGGAAGTGCAAAAATATTGACTAGAACTACTTGAAGTCCTCCTTAGTCACAAGCTTTATAACAAGGTGACAAGGAAGCACAAAATATTTAGTCAGCTCAGTGCTCGTGTCCAAGCACCATGGCACGTTAAAGCACTTGGGACTGAGCAATGACCAAGGCAACAAGCTCTTGTCATGGAGTTTGGTTTAATATTTTCATTAGGTACCCAGCAAATGGTTTCTGTGTGGTGTTTAGCGTAAAAAGAGCAGATTCCTGAATGGGTACCGAATGGCAGTGATAATGCAAGTTATTCACCAGGTCTCTTGCTATTCTGAGGCTGCTTTGCCTCCCTGTAAGGAAGAAGCCCTGTAGTGGGATTGTTGACCAGCACCTCATGTTGGCAGTCTCTGAATGCTGCCATCAGTCACCGTCACACAGAGGGACACGTCTCTAACCATTTCATCAGTCCCTGGCTCCATCTGCACTCCACGCCAGATACAAAAAGCTGGGCCGTGAGGGTTAACCCAGGCATGCTGCGGGATATTTCTAACAGAAGCAAATCTTACCTTCCTGAAGTCAGCAAGGCTCTTTTTGAAGATTTCAAGCATGAAATGCCAAGGATTTTATCTTTCCTGCTAGTTCTGAACAATACCAGCACAGGTCAGACAAAGTGAAAGGAGAATAACAAAGATGATTCATTGGTAAAGGCACTGCAACAGCCTAAATTTAAATCCCCTTGCTAGCTTCAAATTAAGGATTTCAGATATTCTGATCATTAATTAGTCTTGAAAATAATGTGTAAAGTAAAAGCTTAGAAAATTATCTTATTTACTTACAATGACATTCATATTGCCTTTAAGCTTCTTGAAAATTAGCCTGCATTTTGAAGAGAAATTGTGAAATTGTGCTGATTTTCACTTGAAAAACAGAATCCTTAAAAAACATTGATTGCCTCATTTTCATTCAAAAGTGGCTCTCTCTGTGAATGAAAGCCAGTTTTAAATGGAGTGTTCTGAAACATTAGAGTAATTATTGACATGAGAAAATAAATATTCACATATTGAAATGCAAACATGAAAGAGGAGCATTCAGCCTTCCTCATGAAATAATGTAGCACGCTCTTGCATGGTAATTGGCTGCACCAGCCAGGGGTAAGACCACACTCACAGAGATTCATCTTTGTAGAATATTTTTTAAAGCTGTTAGCTCCATAGCAAACTCGAAAGTGCAGGGTGTGGAGTGAGGGAGGGGTGGGTTTGTAAAGGCAGCATGTACACAGCGTGTATTTTTGCCTCTGTGCAGGAACTCTGGAGCATATGTTCAGTGGGCTGCAAAATCACTCAACAAAAACATGATTTCTTTTTTCTTACATTTTGGGAAGCGATGCTACTCCCTTTAGTCTGAATGTGGAAACTGTGCTTATCCTACTGAAATTGTACTCTCTAGACCTTTCAAATGCATGAATCATATCCACATATGGGGTTTCTGCCTCAGCACAGTTTCACTTCATTAATAGCTTCGTTATCTTGCTAGCACGTGGACTTTTTTTGGCGTCAAAGCAAGGCAGGAGTCATGGTTCTTCTGTCAAACCTGTCTGAGTTCTCCGCTTGACTCAAGTCATTCACTCGTTTTGGACTCCTAAGGTGGCATAGACCCAGGGCAGAGGGGGTCAGAGCCCCTGCGGTGGGGACAGGGTTAATCACAGATCAACTGGAGATGTCCCTTATGCAGCTGGAGGTAGCTCAGGGACCAACGCTGGGTGGAGGGGCTCCCACGGGTGGCCTGATGCTGGAGAGGGATTTACCTGCAGAGCTTGCACCATTTCAAGCACCCAAGACTCTGGTCTTTACTTAAAATATTTTTATTTATGTGTATTTGGAAAGGAAATTCAATGGGATTTTTTTCCATCTGGTTAAAATGAAGCCATTTTGTAGGACCATGCAAACCTTGATTTGAACTTGTGGGGTCCAGAGCGGGGTTTCTGCTTAGGATAGGGTCAGCCCAGTGGCTAGGGATTTCTGTGAACCCAGCTCTCTGCTTCAACCTGCTGATGATTGTCATCTGTTGATAACTTAAATTTAGGTCTTCCATGTCTTAGGTTGATCACCTGAACTCGGTGGCTACTGAGGAGTCAGAGGGATTGTCTGAGCTTTTCTCTGTGTTGCAGAGGTTAATTTATTAGAATAAAAAAAGCAAGAAGACTCAAGTTTGTCCCAATGTGGAAGAGGTCTGAGTACTTCTCATTTCCTTCAGAAACTGGAACTTTATTTCCTGGACACCTTTAGTGCTTCCAGGCTCTTCAGTTTGGAATTTCATAAAGTCACAGTTCAGCAAAGCGATTAAGCAAATATTCCTGTTGAAGTTAGTCACTGCTAACTCAATGGGCAAAAATACACTTGACCGTATTTAAAACAATTTTTAAAAATAAAGGTAACTTTGCATCAGTAAACAATTCCAGGTCAGGATACCCCACAGCTAGAACATCCCACCTCTCTCCGAGGAGGGAAGTTTCTTGCTGCATGCTTGCATCCTTCTGCTTCTGCAGGACCCCCTGAATAGTCTGCCTGTTATCTCTGTAGCCCGATGACCACCCCGGCAGTTGCAGCTGGGTAAGCCAGAGCTGGCACACAGCTCCCACCACCAGCATCCTTACGGACATACCTAGCAAAGCACCACAAAAGTCCCAGGGGACTCCACACCTCCTGCAAATTGCTTCTCACAGAGCTGGGAAGATAAAACCCTGCTAAGTTTCAGACATAAGAACCATCCATACAGGCTCACGTAAGCCTCGGTCTCTCAGAAGAAGTGCTTAGCTGCTCAACAGATGGATGTCACGCGATCGCTTAGACACAAACACAGCTTTACGGATATGCTACACAGCCACGGGAAGATGGGGGCCTAGTGGGAGCCAGTGCTGCCAGCCTTTGCTTTCACGAGTCCTTGTTTAATAACAACCGAAGTTGTTTTCTCACTTATGAAGTAAGAAGTGGTGCGGATTTGGGTAGGCTGGTTTTAGGTAGGCTTGGAGGAAAACTTTTCACATGTTCGAAATGCTCCGTCTGGGACAAGCTGACACCACACGAAGTCCCCAACCGTGGGCGGGTTGGCAGAGACCTCTCTTTGTTGACACATCGGGTTATATAAGCAATCGGCAGCCTTCCTGCGTGTGCATGGGTGTGCGCGTGTGTGTAGGAGAAGAATAGCGGTGGTCCAGACCAGAGACCGTGATGCACAGGCATCCCATAATAACTCCCATACGCCGAACTGTCATGTTAAACTGTATGAGACGGGGGGGAGGAGGAGGGAGGCACAGCTTGATTTTTACCTCCAGCAAAACTCCACTTTGGTGCGTGTGGGAGGACCTGCCATTTAGTTGGATGCAACAGGGTTGAACTCGTTTCCCTCGGCTCCTGGGTGGGATCTCGCCAGCTAGCTGGTCCTGGTGACAACGCCTGTGGGAGCAGAAAATCTGCTTCACAGGTTGTGCCTCATATCCATATTAGTGGTGTTTTAGGTAGAGGAGGGAGGCAATTCCCATTTGGGTGCCTAAGGGAAAGGGCGAGCCCACTCAGATGGCAATGTGTGCAGGATCACAGAATTGAAGGAGTTGGAAGGGACCTCTAGAGACCATCGGGTCCAACCCCCCTGCCAAAGCAGGTTCCTTACAGCAGGCTGCCCAGGTAGGCATCCAGACAGGCCTTGAATATCTCCAGAGAAGGAGACCCCACAACCTCCCCGGGCAGCCTGTCCCAGTGCTCCGTCACCCTCACCGTGAAGAAGTTCTTTCTCACGTTGGTGGGGAACTTCCTGGGCTCCATTTTGTGGCCATTGCCCCTTGTCCTGTCCCCACAAACCACTGGAAAGAGGTTGGCCAAATCCCTTTGTCTCCCACACCTCAGGTATTTATACACATTGATGAGATCCCCTCTCAGTCTTCTCTTCTCCAGGCTGAACAGGCCCAGGTCTCGCAGCCTTTCCTCATAGGGAAGATGCTCCAGGCCCCGTATCATCTTTGTGGCCCCCCGCTGGACTCTTTCCAGGAGATCCCTGTCTTTTTTGTACTGGGGAGCCCAGAACTGGACATAATACTCCAGGTGAAGCCTGACCAGGGAGGAGTAGAGGGGGAGGATCACCTCCCTTGACCTGCTGGCCACGCTCCTTTTAATGCACGCCAGGCTGGGTCTCCAAGTCCATGGGGAGACTGATGCGTGGTGTATTGGGGTGTCCAGGTTGGCCACGGCACCTGAGCTTGGTGGACACATGCCTAGCATGCATGTTGTCAAAACAGGCCTCACATAATATAGGTCCATAGATTGTGGGTGCCCAGTTTAGATACCTGGGCCTTGTTTTCATCACAGGACTATGTGTGCATGCCCTAAGTTGGAGATGTTCAGCCAGGGACTCAGCATTGCCAGACAGAGGGGTCTCAGCACTGCTGGAAATAAAACAAGTGGAAACAGAGGAGCTGACAAAAATAAGAGGCTTCTCTGGAGAAATCTGCCCTTAAACTTCTTGGGCTCAGTTTCGTTGTGCCTGCATTGGCATTTCTACTCAGCTAGCTGCCAGGCTTATTGTGATTAAGTGGTTTTGAAGGTGTTTGAAGGATTAAAGCACTTTCAAGGTGGAAATCACCAGGCTTGGCTAATTCTCTGACAACATTTTTGAATAATTTGGTGTGTGTGAATAACTTGGGAGTTTGCAGCAGTGCTCTGAGGAGCACAACAAAGTGATGAGATGTAATCCTGGAAATATGAGATGAGCAAAATGTTTGGAAAGCACATATTGGTAAAACCTCTCAGCTCCTTTCTGGCAACATGAAAGAAACTGTAGGGGTAGCCTTGTCCCCACAGATGTGATCCATGGTGGGCCATGAAGCTTATTCTCACATAACATTACAACCTGTAGGGCAGCTCTTCTTTGGTTCCTGTTTTTTTTTGGCCAGTGGACATGCATTTAGGATGTGACTTTCAGAGCTGGGATCCATCACAGATGTAGTTCATGGCTGGAGTGCCACATCCTTGAAAACCAAACCCTTAGCAGCTGAGCCCAAAATACCTGGGGTTTGCTGGTGACTGCAATGGGTCCTGGATGTGAAACCCTATAACCTGAAGGAAAAAGAGGCACTTAACTTTACTTAAGAGGCACTTAACTGAGCGGTGTCCTCTGCTTGGTTACCTCATCAGGGGAGCATGGAGAAATGCTTTGGGAGCTCATCCCGGACAACTTGGTGACATTTTTTCCTGCTGCACTGAGCCCTGGGCTGGTGTGTGTTGCTTGAGTGTCTGCCTGTACCGATCGGCACAAAACCTTGGCTCCCTCAGAGCTCTGCGGGGTAAAGCATGCTGCCCTTTGTCCAGCCTTTGTCATCATGGCAGGACTCCCCAGAAAATTAAACGTATGCCTTTTCTCACCATTTCCTTAGGTTGGTTGAGAAAGATAGGAGTCTCCTGAGAGGAATTCATCCTATACTAAGAGAAATGTCCCAGGAAGTTGGTCACGTTGCCTGATTTTCTCTTTGTCATTGTAGAAGGAGCCTAGAAGAAGATTTTAGGCCAAAGAGGTATGTTTTTAGTCCAGAACTAGCTGAGATGAATCAACTAAAGTTCCTCACCCTGTGACTGTCTATTCAGGTGGATAAGAGGTAGATGAAGCGTCCTCAACAAGTTTAAGGTCTTTGCCAGCACTCTCAGACTGTCTTTAGGTATGTTAGTGGCCCACTGATTAATATTTCACTTAAATTTGCATTAATCTCTTTGTCAGACCCTGGGCTCAGTGGACCACAGAGGGCTGTAGGTGGTTTAAAGGCCTTCTACAAGCTTGTGTAGGGGGACTTCTATTGTGTAGCTTGAATTTCCATTTGTAAAAGACTTACATTCACAGAAGAAAAAAGAATTGAGAGAAAAAAAAATAGGGTTGCAGGTATTACTCATACACAGTTCTCAGTACCCTAATTTGAAAAAGCTACCAAAAGCCTTTTAGATTACCCATCCCAGGGGGTGTGTGGAGGAGGCCGAAGGTAAGCAGCTACCCAGGGGACAGACCCCTTGCACAGT
This sequence comes from Anser cygnoides, assembly GCF_040182565.1. Classification (NCBI taxonomy): domain Eukaryota; kingdom Metazoa; phylum Chordata; class Aves; order Anseriformes; family Anatidae; genus Anser; species Anser cygnoides. The sequence goes on from NC_089875.1 coordinate 107,037,992, forward strand.
GACATTTCTAGTACCCTGAAAAACAGTTTTAAAATCTCCCCTCCTACTTTACCCTTGCACACAAGTCAGAGAAAGTATTCTGGCCTCTCTACTGCTGGTCTGTGGAGTAGTTCAGGTGCTCAGTATGACCTTGTTTTTTATGGAGGCTGCTGTTTACAGATATTTTTGTAACTCTCTCTGATTCCAACTAACAATAAAATCTTATCAGCCTGACAGAGACTCAGTCCTGAACTGATTCAAGAAGACATATCTATTGATAAAGGCCCTTGTGGTCTTCTTCAGCTTTCTCCCTCCCTCATATGAAATGGACATTGTGAAAAACTGAGAGTCAAGGAAAACACCCCAAATTGTTTTATACTCAAGAGATTTGCAGCAGACCTTCACTGGCTTACCCACCACACATCATATACAGAGGAGACACTATCTCTCTGCAACTCGGTGTCATTTTAGATTGTGGTTGGTATTGATTATATTTCACATTGTGTTCTACTTTAATAATCCTCTTTCTTCAGGATCTTGTGATTGTACAATAGCAGAGTTTATCCAGTCTTTTTTTCAGCACAGAACAGGGATTTTCTTGTCATATTGTACTATGCTGAAGAGAGCTGAGCAAATGGATCTAATCTCCATAATATTAATTTGTCTGCACACTGAGGAAACAGAAGTAGCAATAAATCTGCACATGTTTGAGTTTTTGTTTAGCCTGCTTTTTCTTCTGTTCGGCAATCCCAATTATTTATGTAAGGAGTTCCCAGGCAGGGGGAAGGGTAAGGCAGCCAGTGGTCTCCAATTAACTGTGAGGCATAATATATTTAGCAAGGAGTAATGCAAATGCCGGAAAAATAGAGGAGAGAAGATGGAGAAAAGTGCTTTTCCTAATGGGAAAGCTATTAAACATTTAGCTCAAGAGAGAACACAGCTTGTGCGCAGACTCCCTGGCCTTTCCTTTAGAAGGAGAAGCCCTAGAAGATCAAGGACAGGAAAGGAGGGGGTCACAAGGAGGATGCTAAAGGCTTAGGAAGGGAATAGACTGGTCTGAAGCCTGGATAGCAAACTGAATACAGATGTGTGCCCAAGAAAGCAGTGCCTCGGAACAGAGCACCCCTCCCTGCTCAGCACAAAACCTTTGTTTTCCAGACCTTTTCCACCACGGAAAATTGCTGCTTCCGATTCCTCATACAAGCCTCTCCTCGCTCACTGGAGGGAAAGGCAGGTGGCAGCTGCTGCCTGGGTAGATGCCAGGAATTGAATCAGGGACCGACGGAGCTGAAAGCATCAGTGCTTTGAGCCTGTGCTAATTGTGTTTTCCTGTCTCACTCCCTCTGGTACGGACGAGGCTAGACACAGAGCCCAAGCTGAGTGCTGGTATGGCGGTGCTGGGCACATGTCCTCCTTCCCAGAGCCAGCGTGACACCAAGGACACTCGTGCTGCACGTGCCACTGCTGCAGCCAAGGGCTCCAAAGGGTACTGTACTGCTGCGGGTGTTTGCAGACCTGTGTCCCTTGCACAGGAGCTCTGGCAGCTGCCCTGAGCACAGGCAGGTGGTCACTGGCCCTGGTGGCTCTGCTGGTGTCCTTCCCCTCCCACCTGCAGGCTTGTCACCTGCACTGCGGTCCTTGTAAAGCTGCCTCTTGGCTACGTCTCCTGGGGTGAAGGTCACCCTGACTCCGGGCACTGCCCATGTGAGTGGGTCACTCTCTCACCCAGAGGACAGGAGTTTCATTTTTTTGCCTGAGACAGCCCCAGAGACAGCGAACACAGTGACTATGGAGAGAGTTTTGTCTGCCTGGTGTTTTGTGTGATGGGAAAAGCTGTTGGTTTTGCTCTATTTAAATTGTATGTAAAAAGTTATGTGTGTTTATTTATTTATTTATGTATTTATTTATTGTGGACATATTTTCATGTAAGACTTTTTTGATATCTGACCCTCCCTACTGTACAAGCAATGGATAGTGGGTCCTAAAAGACCCGAAGAACAAGAAGGCAGTGCTGTGGTGCAGGCCTGGAAACGGGGTCAGTCCCAAAAAACAGCAGGGCTCTGTGCTTTTAACCACTGGTTCCCTCTGCATGAAATAATAGGGAATTTCCTTGCTTCGAGAGGAATTTCCATGAACAAAGCTGCCAAAACTAAGCCAAGGACTTGGCAGTCTTCACAGGGGTATTGAAGAGTACAGACACGGGAGCTGTTGAGGGCCCTGACTCACAAGCACTCGTGATTGGTGCTGGAGCAGAGTAAGTTTTCCTCCCTTTGCCTTCCCTTCACCTTCCCTGGGGATTGCTATGCTGGAGGTAGAGCAGAACAAGGTGTGCACCTTTATCTCAGCTCCCTCGGTTCACTGCCGGAGCGTTATCGGAGCAAAACCACCGACAGCTCAAGTTACTGCACCAGGCTGTGACCTCCTGGTGCTGACAAGGGGACACACTCCATCACCACCGGCACAGACACGAGGGTGGGAGCTGCTGAGTGACCTCTTCAGTCACCCCAGGGTGTGGGTGACAGCCCAGGATCGATGGCATGCTCTTCAGTAGGGCACCTGGCAGCAGTGCCTCTTGTTGGGAGCGTGGCGTGCGTGTCTGTGCTCTTGGGAGCCTGATCCTACGTCCCTTAGCGGGTCTGTCAGGTGGTCACCACTGGTATGGTGGATGTTTTGTGAAGAAGGTCAGCCCAAAAGCTCAGGCCTCAGTGTCTCAGTGGGGTGTTCACTGCTCACTCACTCTCTGGAGTGTCTGCTGGGTACCGAGGACATGCAGGTGCACATCCCATGTTTTCCTGGGGTACAGCACAGAAACAACATGCCCAAAGGAGGTGCCACTGCCTCTAGAGTAGCTGCTGTCTCAGAAGCAATGAAAGGGTTAACAGGACAGAAACTCATTTCCTAGGGACAAGAGTTTAGCATAAGCTCCTGAAAGGATCTGAGGATGAGAATTAATGTGGTTGTGGATGCCGCGATTAATAATGCAAGAGAGAGAGGGATCTGAGACATCTGAAGGAAAGCTACCAAGACAGGCTCTTGGCTTTGTGAACAGAGCCAACCCATCAGACACTGCAGCTGCACAGCTGTGTGCTAACACCCCTGCCCTGTTTTTCACTTCAGGATGCTCACAAAGGGCCCGGCAGCTACTGTCTCCACATCCTGCAGTGTTTCAAACCAGCATGATGAGAAATCGTGGAGTGTGGCTGTAGGAAACAGGCAGGAGGGTCCCTAGGTCCAGCTCTCCTGCCAATACAGGCTTGTTTGAGAGAGACCTGCTGCCACCTGTGAGTCCAGATGTGTCTGCTGAAGAAGGAGGCTCCCTAGGCTGCCTACAAGGAGGTGGGGGCAGTGATCTGCGTGCTCCTGCAGAGCAGCACAGATGTGGTCCCATGTCATCCCTTCTCACGCCAGTCAGCTCACTGAAGTGACATACCTCTAGCATAATTCTCCTGGCCTCCATCTCTTGATGGAGGTCCTTCCCAGCAGAGAGACGTTGAGGGGAGGTGCAGGAGATGTCTCTGGCTGGGAGGACTGGCTGCCCTTTTTGACACATCTCTGAATTGCTCAGGCTGGAGCAGTTGTGCTCCTAACTCGGGCACCACGTCTAGCTTTATCCTGTGTGCTGCCAGCAGGGTGCCTTGCTCAGCACTACAGGTCATCCTGCTGGGAACCTGGCCTGAAATTCTACCTTGTTTCTCTTTAAAAAGAAAATAAAAATTCATGTCATTTCATCTATGTTACTCTAAATATTTCTTCTCCTGGCCTGCATGTATATATACTACATTTTGCCATTGCATTTTGCCATCTTTCTAGCCTGTCTTGTCAGCCCAATATCTCACTTTTATGCTCACTGCTCTGCAGGCGTTCCTCAGTCCATCACTGATGCTTCCCTCTGATTTCCCTCCTGCCTCCAGGACCAAAGTGCCTAGCAGTGCTTTGTACAGAGGGGCCTCTAACATGGCCGTGTAGGGAAAGGATGGCTTTGGTATCTCCTGCAGACTTATCCCACACTGTGGGGAGTTGCAGAGGGAGCTTTTATTGCTGTCATTCTGCTCCACAAAGTGCCGTCAGGTTGCCCATCCGTTCTCATCGCTTCTGTTTGTCCTTCCTTCAGCCCTGCTGCCTTTCAGGTGTTTCCTCCTAACCAAGCATCCATCCTCGTGTTTACTTTTCCCTCTTCCACGTGGCTGTAGCTCGTGTCTCCCCAGAGCTGCCATGCTGAAGCTGTTAGTGCACCCTGTCTATCTGCAGAGCTGCAAAAACCCCTCAGTATGCAAATGGCCCGAAACTTTAATTTAACCTCTGATGATCTTCTGTGGCTTTCACACAGGGTTCTTCGTTTCCTCAGTTCCTGCACTTTTTTACTCTGTTTCACTTGCTGAAAGTTTTGTGCTTTTTTTTTTTTTTTTTTTAAAGCTCCAAAGGTCTCAGCTGCCTTGGGTGACTGCCGACTTCAATTTCACCCCAGTTATTAATGATTTTCTTAATCTGCTACCTCTGCTCCCTTTAGTTATTTAAGCCTTCTTCATGTCTTCTTGAAATACATTGCTACTGTGTAATGCTGATATCTATCAGACTGGTGTAAATAGAGTGAAACTGAGTTTAAAGCAACAGTTAATCTGAGATTATACTGAAAGGAAAATTTGTCCTTCTGTTCAGCTGACACTGAAGACACCATTTGGACAAAAGCTGAGGAGACTTAGCTATATCAGGCACCCTTAATACTCCTCCGGAGCTGAAGAGATCTGCTCCGACACGGATCAGAAGGCAGAAGAGAGTGGCAGCTTTGAGGAGATGTTTTAATTACTCAGGGATTACACAGCTGTGCTAAAATAAGTGGGGAAAGATGTCCACAGAAATGATCCTGAATGCTCTCAGTACGGCTTGTTCAGAAGTCCGATATGTGGTGTCTTTTTTCTTGGCTTCAGAATAGAAGAAGTGCAGTGTGAAGGAAATATCACCTCAGCAAAGCAAAGCCTGATTAACCAAGAAAGGACTGACTGACATTCATTTTTGTATCTCTTACAATAAGACCGTGATGTCTTCATGGAGAGCTGACCTATGGAAGTGCATATTCCTCTTGCTGCTGCTTATTCTCTCCCCCATCTCCCCATGTTCTTGCACCCAGCAAGCCTGGGAAAAAGCAGGGGGGCAGAGTGTCCCCTGCCCTGCTGCTGTCGCAGCTCTCTGACACAAGAAAGCATATCTACAATGAGGGTGCCGGGGCCCTGGCCCAGGCTGCCCAGAGAGGCGGTGGGGTCTCGTCCTTGGAGGCCTTCAGAAGCCGCCTGGACGTGGTGCTGGGCACCCTGCTCTGGGTGGCCCTGCTGGAGCAGGGGCTGGGCCGGGGCCTCCTCAGGTCCCTGCCCACCTCAACTATTGTGTGATACCCACTGCTGCACCCCAAATGCCAGCGTTGTTGGACCACTGAGTGGTAGGAGAGCTGGTTAAATGCAGCAAGAAGGGCATGGCAAGGCTGCTTGATAGGTTTTGGGGACAGCCAGAGGTGGGTGGCAGGCAGCACATCTGCTGAGGTCGGTGACAGAGCAATCTTCATCAGCTCCACGTGGCAGGGTTTGGGCCTCTCTCAGTACTCCAACAAGTTCCTTTAGAGCTTGCTAATGCGTGCCTCATATCACTGCAGTTTTCAGCCTGCGTATGTCGCCTGCTGTCCAGAGTCGGTGGGATGTCAGCTCCAAAGTGCAGAAATCTGTTCTGAAAATGAGAGTCCGTGGATGGAGATGGAGACCCAAGACATAAGCCTGGAGCAATGTTTCAGAAAATGTCAGGTGAGGTTAGATGGCAGAGGAGTGGATACATTGCTGGGGGTATTTCTGTATTGACTGGAGAAAGGCCTACCCGCCCTAACAGGCCAAGGCCATAGATCAAAGCATGCAGATAGCTTCAGGGATATCAATACAGCAAGTGTCTGCTTAAAATACTTACTAAGAATATTCCACCTCTCCAGAGCAAGGGCTAAGATGATCGACAGCTACTGTTTCACATGGGTATTAATCCTCAGTAATACCAGGATTTCAACCATGAGGTTCATCTCGGTGAGGTTTTTAGGTCTGGGTGATATTTTTCTGTTTGTAAACAAAACACTTTTTTTTTTTTTTTTAACAAGAACTCACTAAAATCTCTGATCTTATTTACAGAAACTTTTTCCATCATCACTCTTTGCTGTTACTTTCTGTAATAGAGTCCTGCCTCAACCTCTCTCCAGCATCCTTTTGCTAATACTGGGCCAGAACACGTAGCAGCATGTAGCCATGTCTCCATACAGGACCACTGTTTGTAATTAATGATGTGTCTTTTATGTCCAAACTGTTGTGTCAGGCACAGCAAAAAGGCAGTGCTGGCTTGTACATGGTGGTAGATTGAACTGGGACAACCTGAGTGGGTCCTGGAGGTCACCACAGGGGCACCTGGATGGGATGTTCAGCGTGACTGCAGCTTGCCACATGGCAAGTTGAATGAACCCCAAACCCACCTCAGCTGATTTTTGTGCTCTTTGTCGACCCTGCTGTGGGACTCAGGAAGGGAGTGGTGGAAGAAACTGCTCCCACCATCCCTGTTTAATCTGCAGCTACATGTATGTCAACATCTTTGATGGAACCTTTATATACATTGACCTCGGTGGGAGCTTTATATACATTTCTCTACGTTCCTCTCCAAACAAGAGCCGCATCACCACGGTCTCAATTCTTTCTGGGCAGGGGTTTGAGATTTATTTTTTTTTTTTGAGAAAAAGCAGTCTATGAAAATACTGTTTTGCACGGGACTGAGTATTCCCCTGAGGACATCAGCTTCATCACTGTGGTAGATCTGAGCTGACAGCCTGAAATGGGCTTCACTCTGGGGATTGGCTGGGGAGGGAACTTCCAAGAAGACAAATTCAGCCCAAACTTAAAATACAACTGTGGAGGTTAGGGGAAATTTATTTTTATGAAAAGCATGAACATTTCCTTACTGACTTCAGTGTTGTGATCTTTTAGGACAGGAAGATTAATCTCATTTCTGGGACAGGGAAATAAGAGCTAGATGTTATTCCCAGTAGGCAAGGATGAAATATCAAGAGCTGTCAACAGCCGAACAGAATTATCTTGGAGAAATGATGGAAGACCTGTGGTCAGATATGGGCTTTTAATGATGGGCAGCCAAGGCAAACAGACTGAGTGATATGAACTGGCTGCACACCGCTCAGATGACTGCAAACCTTCCAGAAACCTCAGGGATTTGAGGATGCTGCTGGGATGAGCTTGTGTACATTTTTGCATTGCCATTCTAACACAAGGACACCAAAATACTGCATCCCATCTGAAATCTGCCTTGTTTCAGAGTTGTGTCCAGCATCATTGCATCTTTTTGTTGCGGAGGAATAAAGTCACTAGCAAAAAAGCAAGCGTTAAGAGAGAACAAAATAATGTTGAATACAATCTGCTTTTGCTGGGCAGAATTAAGAGGCTATTCCTTTTAAAAAGGGGAGTTAGTATTAACAAGAGGCTGTATACAGAGCCCAGGCAAGCTAGGTTGGGAGTTCACGGCAGTGCTAAATACCTTGTAGTGCATGAGTTATTTCTTACCAGGGAGACCAGAAGCCCCGATCAGTATTAAAAGCCTGTTATCCTATGGCAGATACAGAACAAACACAGATAGCATGGAGCCAGCCCTAGAAAATGTCTGTTTATTCTGATACAATGAGAGGTTTACACATCATTTGTGGACTTGCTTTTAGTCAAATCCCGCAAATCACGTGCGCATGTACAAAAACACCTGCTACCAAGCCTGTCTCTTTCATCAAATGTGATTGTTGTTAAAGAACAGAACTAGTGTAAGGACTTGTATTGTTGGAGGGTACCATTGTAAGCCAAGCCTCTACATCCACTGAGGGCAGTCTTCCAGTAATTGTGCGCTAAGGATTAACAATCGCCGCTTAAGGTATCAGAAAGAAAGAGCCTGGCTCAACTGCAGAGTATATACCTTCAATAGAACTCAGAAATATCACGGAGACAAAGGTCTGTGATCAAACCCATTCCCACAACTGATAGCAAATTGTTGGCATCTTACTTCTGCCTTTCAGGGGTGAGCAGATCAACACAGCCACTTTTAAAATGTTCTCCGTTTGTGACAGCTTCATTCTTTTTATTTGCTGTCTCCCGTGGTGATGGAGCCTCAAACCCCTGTACGTCCCCGTCCTAGATTCATCAGATTCACCCATGGGCAGCACAGACGATGAGTGCTTCCCAATGGCATCCTCACCCACCAGCAGGAAGCCTGCTGCTTGGTGGATGGAGGTGAAGCACAGCATGGGACAGGCTGCACAGAGCAAGGGAGAACACAAGAGCCCCGTCTGGTGCATGGCAGGGCTGTTCAGCCCTCCCCATTGCCCTGTTAACACAAGTCAGCTCCCAGTGCGGAGAACCTGAATGAAAGCCCAGGGCAGCTTTCGACATAGTCATGCTTTATGCTCTGCTGCCTATTCCCTGGCAAGACACCCAGCAGCTCGGCTTGGCAACGAGTCTCCTTGCTGTGCTGCAGAGCCAGAGCTGTCACAGCGGCTGATGTATTTGGGTTCCCTTTGCTGGTGACAGGCAAGTGCTCGACATTGTGCTGTGCCTGCCCCAGTGCCCCTGTCATTGCGTGCCTTGGATCTCCAGTGAGTTGCCAAACCTGCAGGAGCTCAGATCCTCCATGGAGTTAAGAGCTCCCAACAAAAATCAGGAGCCTCCCATTGCTGGGCAGTCAGACACAGACGAAAACATTCATTTGGACCGTGCCATCTGCAGGTCCGGCACCAGTCCAAGGCTCGGAGCCTTTGGCAGACTGCTGGTAATAGTGAGGTTAAAAAAGCCCCGGCTTAATCTGGAGAGCTGGGCTAAAACCCTTTCAGGATCACATCTGGCTCTGAACCAGAGCCTAATGCTCGCTGTTGTTCCGGTGGTCTCTTGCAGGCACTGAATATCTCAGTGATGCTCTGGGCTTCCGCTCTTGACAAGTAAGACATAGGATAAAATTTTCAGAAGCATCTATTATAGAATTACACTGGGAAATTAAACATGTATTCAACTGTATTCAGACACTGAGCTCAACTGGCACGCTCACGCTGTCAAAATTCAGCCTGCAGAATGAGAAGGCAGTGCCCAGGGTGCCTACTGGTCTGTGCTAACAACTGCTCCGTGCTTGGGAGCAGTTCTGGTGAGCATTATAGATCTGTGTATGCTGCAGCCATGCCAGGGCCCTGCTAACAGCTTGAGAGTACAGACTATTGATTTCCAGTGTCTGCCTGCATTGTTTGATTTATTGGTCTGTGTGAATTTAGAGCCTGAATCCAGCTTAAAAACCAGCACCATATCAGCCCTCCTTAAAGCTTTGCCCTTTACGAGTGTCCCAGTCACAGGCACCTCACTGTGGAACTGGCCCTGGGGCAGAGCTTGTGAACACCTCTCACAAACAAAAGGAACAAAAAGGATCAAAAGGGAAACTTGTCTTGTGAGGAACGTACTGATTGCCTGCCAGGCAAGCCTCTGGCTGCAAGAGGTCCTCGGATGAGCAACTGAAGCTGCCTGGTAAGTCTGTCATAGTTCAGAAACTGCTGATGTGTTTCTTGCAGGTATTTACGTCCTCGTAGCCACTACCACACAGGTAAAAGCAGAGATTCTGCGTTCACCAAACAAATACTCCTTTGGAAAACTAGCCCAAAGTACTGCAGACATCTAAGTATGAAAATGTGTTGTCTTGGTACCCTTAATACAAAAACACTCCGAGCTGAGGGCAGGGATTGAGTCCATATCCTCAGTGATGCCACCAGAGCTGAAGGAACATGTTCAACAAAGCAGTCCTGGCACCTGAAGTTGTCCAATAGCAGCTAACTCATTTGTGTGAAAAATAATCATCTAAGGCTTGTATTTGTCAGCCAGCTCCAGTCTTCAAGGACGTGGTTCTTAAAGACCCCTGAATAGATTAGTTATCCACGTAAATAGGATTTAAATTCCAGATGTGCTCCTTTATTCAAATGACACAAGGCCATTATGTTGCCAGAATTATTATTATGTCCCCTGTATGGGTAAAGCCTCCAAGTGAAGCAACAGAATATGGATGACATTTCTAAGAAAATTTGTTCCTATAAACTCCTGCTGATTTAAAGCCACCTGCGATTGTCAGGGATCCAGATTGTCTGAATTACAATCCTACACCTAAGTGAAGACGTGCAAACTTCCAGCCTTGCCAGCAGACAGTTATATTTATATTTTATATACAGTAGTCTTCTTTGCCTCGGATTTGTTTTCACCTTTGCCACTGCAGGTTCATTGCCGTAAGATACGTGTCCGCGATGGGCCTGAGTTCAGAGGACAGGACTCCAAGCAAACCCAGAGCATTGTAGGATGTAGCAATGTTTTTCTCAACAGGCAAATCTTTCAACACAGATACTGAGTTTTAATAGGGGGGAATGTTTTGCTGCATCCTGTGCATTTCTGATGAGCTGGAGAACTAAATTCTGACTAGCTGTGGCTGTAAATGATCCCATGATATTTCTGCGAATATCCTCTGCTAATGCAGCTTTCTGCTCAAGTTCCAGCTCATGAATCTTATTCTGCCACGGCACTTGCAATTGCAGGTGTAAAGAAGATTATTCATTTACTGCTCTCACTTGCTATGTAGGGCTATCAGTCTTGTTAAATCACTGCTTAATATTTCTAAGTGCACATTCAAGCAAATTGCACATGCATAATCCCTCCACAGGTTTCACCACTCATCTTTATCAATGCCCTGGGCTTTAACAATACTTTTTTTTTTTCCTTTTTTGTTTTTCTTTTCTAGCCATTGCTAAAATTCTTTGAGCATATGTGGCCTGGGTATTTGGATAACACCCTAAAACTCATTTTCCCATGTGACATTTTGGACTGGAACACATCTTGCTGAAAAGAAAAATTAATTCATGCCTGAACCTCCAACATATTTTCTGTGACACAAAAGTATATTATTGAGTTGATTTTCTTGACCTCTTTTCAAAGATATATTTCAGAAAAGCATGACACTGTGACGGTGTAATTTTTCTTTTGCCACATCAAACCTGTGACCGAATTCTGTTGCTTTTATCTATTGCTCTTGTTTTCCTTGCTATTTCACTCCTGGTCTCTTTGGGGAGACAGGGCTAGGAATAGCAGTTGCAGTTTGCAATGGCAAAAGCTTGGAGGCAAAGATTGAAAACATGGCTAAACTTTTGACTCAATATTGCATCCTGAGGCTTGCAGATTTATCGGTTATATCCACTAAGGACAACTTGACCTGCAAGGCCAATACATTAACGTGTTGTCATCACAACTGTTTTACTCAATTCTAAAGAGACCCTACTGCCAGCATTGACTTTTAGCCAATTTCCCCTTGTTTTTGAATCCCCAAACCCTTATGGTCTTATTTATTCCTTTCTGATAGGTAGAGTGGGAGAGAGATGAAAAAAAATATATTCCAGAATAGTGTACAGTAGGTGTCCCATGATGAATCATCCTTCCTGCCTATCTACCTCTCCTAAAGTGAGTCATTAGAAGAAGAACACGAGCCCTCTTAAGGGTTAGGCTTTTCTTAGCAAGACAATCATTTGCTGTATTCTCATGTATAAGAAGATCCATTCTATTTAAGCTATTATTGTGCCAACATGAAATAATTGCTCAGATATTTTAGGTATTTGTCTAGTGCAAATATAAGAAGAACCCATAATGTCAGTGCTCTGAGAAAAGGGGAGTTTATGCTTTAGTAAAATACCTTCAATGTATTCAATAGTCCAAGCTTCAGTTGGTTGTTTATTTGTTAAGAAGCTGAAGAGTTCTGTCCTATACACAGTTGAACAATGAATAGTGGAAAATAGAAGACACCCAGCCCTTTCTTGAGATCCCACTAGGGCTTCAAGCTGGAGATGATATCTGACCACACTGAGAGCTTCCTAATAGCATTTGTGTCCAAATAAAAAGGCAGAGGGCATTGTACCTGTCTGTGAGCGGCACAACCACGTGTACTTTTGTACTGCTTTTTTTGTTACTCAGAAAAATCTAGAGTTGTGTTCACGTCCTGGGAAGGCCTGGCTGTGCCACCACAGTTGCTAGTGATGTGGTATTGAGTGCAATGAAACTTCCAGCCCATTTTAGATGCTGGACTCCCAAATCCTTGCATGACCAATGGAGGGAAAGTGTCATGCTGTAGATTTGTTCCCTTGTTTCTTTTAGTGGCTTTTGTAGAAGTCAGTGATCCCCCTGCTGTCCTTTTGTCTCCTTCATAATACAATTATTGACATACGGTATCTTGAAAAATATTTTGAGCAGGGGAATGTTTACACTGCAAAGAGCATCAGCTTTAAATAAACTAACCATTGTGAAATACCGGAGTTGAAAGTTAAGAAATAACCTTGCATAAGGTGTAGTACTGCGTGGTGGCACCTATCAAAGTCTCTGTCTTCCCTTTCCTCCTTCCTCTAGCTGCTACAGTAATCAGAAGCTAAATCCATATTCATAAATGCACCATGGTGTCGTGTGCGATGAATTCATTACAGTGAAATACTCTTGAAGGAACTCAGAGAGGAATGAGAATTCTTAACGAGCTGAACCCTTTCAATCCACAAGTCCCAGCCACAATGGCTGTGAGCATTGTGGCATGGCTGCAGGAGATCACAACTGCACAAGTGAGCTAGCAAGGCTGAAGGCCTGGGTTAAATTTATCTTCAAGCCTTAAACTCGTAATTCCACCACCGGCCTCCTGTTTAATTTTGTTCTCTTTCAAGGTAAAGCTGAAAAGCACAGCTGAATGGTGAAGTTCAGCTACAACAATTGTATGATGTTGGCATTCTCTAGCAAGTAAAATGGGAAGCTTTCAATGTATTTACTGAGCTTTGTGGGATAAAGGTATCTGATGCATCCTAAAATTGTTTTACCTCTTCACCCTTCTTCAAGATAATTTAACTGAACATTAAAGAAAACTGCATGACATTTATTTTTTGTCAAGTTGCTGTGGTAATACTGCATGCTACTGCAGCAGGCAGTGAGGGGAATATTAAAATCTTTTGCCAATCCATTCCCCAAAACCTTCCCAGAGGTATTGCCAGCTTTTGGCAGACTAGGGGTAGTCACCAAAAGCCATGTACCTCCCACCTACAATGGTAGTGCCCTGGGAAAGGAGTCTGAAGGTTAGGGAGCGCTCTTGTGGAGGAGCAGATATGGTTCAAGGTTTGCTTACCGCGGTCAATCCACAGCTCCACCATCACCATTTGAAGCATGAGCCAGAGCCCAACTCTCCAGGATTTTTCTCCTTCTCCGCATCAACCTTTGCTGGCTCCTCTACATTTCTCTCTCTACAGAAGGAACAGTGCATTCTTACTTCCCATCTCTTCCATAAGACAGCAGATCTCAGTTTTGCCTGGTCTTGCAAGAACCTGCAAGTTGGCCCTGGCCCAAAGCCTAGTTTGTGTTCACACTGCAGCCCTGTTTCGTTTGCCTGGCTTTCACACTCCCATGACCTGCCTGCAGCAACAGAGCAGTACCAACGAGCCTCCTGGTTATTAAGAACCATATTGTAGAACTATATCCACATTTTCCAAAGTTTTCTTACTTGTGTTTTTTTTTCCAGAGAAATATGAAGAGAAAACAACAACAACAAAAACTAATAGGAGCATGCATCTGCAGACCTAGCCCTCTTAGCCTATGATTATTCTATGTATAGGACTGATTGTGAAATATTCCCTTGAACATAGTCTCAAAGACAATTAAATTTGAAGTAAAGCAAGGTTTTAATTAAAAAATATTGAAATGCCTCTTGAAAATGTTTTCAACTCTTTTGTTGTCCAAAATCCCTCTTTTTTTTTTTTTCTTTTTTTTTCTTTTTCTCCCTCTGCTGAGGAAAATGTTGCTATCTGCACTTTTGGAATATCAAAATCTTGTTGATTTCATTTTAAAACCAAAATAATTGTATGTCTGATATGCCAATAATTAAAAAAAAAAATAAATCAGGCAGCTCTCTGTATTTGTCACCATAGCACCAGTAGTCCTGGCAGGGGTCGGGGATTTTTACAGTATGTGCTGTACAAGCAGAGCCTTCAAGGAGGATCTCCTTTAGTACTACTGCAACCCACTTTTATGCCGTATTCACAGTGAGAAATGATGAGATACTGAGACAGCTCTCACCATGCAGCAAGTGAAGACCAGTCGTAAATCACCAGCTGAAGGCTTATCCTGTCTGGTTACAGTAAGGGAAAGCCAACAGAATCTTCTTTCTGCTGGGATTATATGTGGAGATAGGACGGTACCCTGAAGATAGCTGCTGATGTTATCCTTTCTGAAGGAAAAACACATCCTTTCTGAAGTACAGGTGTAGGAGCAATGTGATTCCTTAGAAGAACTATTGTCATGCAAAGTTGAACCAGTCAGTGGATGCTTGGGGAACAAGAGATGACAACAGCAAGAAAGGAGATTAAATCATTTTGTGGGAGGAAAAGGGAGTTCATTGTTAAGATTCATAGGGAGAACATAGCAGATCTGCTTTTGAACTCTTTCCACTTATCCAGATCTCCCACAAGATTCGCTGTAAAAAGAGAAAGATGCTATGAACCTAGTACTTGAGCATCTTGGATGTGAGCTTGTATAAGTGCACAGGGGAGCACACCCAGTGGGCATGCTGGTGCCCGCCTTTGTCCCAGCTAGACTTCTCACAACCAGTCAATAAAATGCCAGAGATTAATCCCTTGATGCCAGAAAAGAGTGTAAGAAGTCGTCATGGTGTTGTTTGATGCTTTATTTTACCTGACTGCCACGGTTTGCTTCTCTCCCTGCAAGTCTTCTTAAAAACCTCAACAAGCACACGAAGGGCAGATTGGAACATCTCCTTTTCTTCTTTTTCCCTATTGTTGAGGCCTGACTTTTAACACAACGACTCTGAGAACTTCCATTGTCAGGCTCCCTGTTTGGCATTTGGCATTACTAACATCTTTTCATTTGGGTTAATTTAGTCGGTGTTTAACTTTGCTTTCTATGCTTAAGTAACAAGCTGAGCAGAACGTTTGTTACCTTGGGCAACTGGCTGCCAGTAATTTGTTTTTATTCGTTAGCATTTTGTTCCTAAACAGAGCTGAGCAAACAATCAGTAGTAAACAATTCACTCATTTAATTTAGTTCCACCCCCCTCCCCCCCCCCTTTTTTTTTTCCTTTCTATTTTCAGGTTCCTTTTTATCCAGGCTTGGATCAGATTCTCAGTTCATCTAAATTAACATTAAGGTGCTGCTGCTGCTGCGGTAACTATACAGGTTTATTTCATCCAGACTAGACTTCCTTTTATTAATATGTGAATTACCTATGCAAGTTCATATCCACAAAAGCAAACACCTGTAGCTGTTCTCTGGTTAGGATCTCTTCTTTCCATGGATGATTTTGAGCTGTGACTGCTCCTTATTTCCTCATGTTGCATGCGAACGGTCACCTAAATCATGCGGCAGTGTTTCTGCTCCTGACTGAATATCTGCAGCTATGTAAATAGGGGGTTGACCCTTCTGGTGTAAGCTGTAGTAGATGTACGTGTTTTTTTTTTTTTTTCTTTTGCATGTACAAGTATGCGTACATAAGCCTGAGTGTTGAAAATGCCTGTATACCTTTCACGCCAACACCACCTCACTTATAATTATTTTTATGGAAAAGTAGGCAAGTATCGCAGAAAACTCAGCCAAGATGCTTGTACTCACATCCAGCCACCACATCCAAAAGCACCATCGCATTGACTTGCATGAGGAAACATTATAAACAGGGAAACATTATAAATTACATCAATGTATGGCATATGTGGTTTACTCTAATCATCTGATGTCCTCAGGAACTCAAAGCCTATCTCTGGCTTCATTCTGTAACCTACCAAAGTTGATTTTGTGCAGGGGTATGTGTTTGGGCTCTGGTACTGCTCCTCCTGCAGAGAATGCTGTGGCATCAGGCAAATTTAATACTCAGACCATTTCTCCATCATCTCCCAAGAATATGCAGCTCAATGCATGTCTGAAGAATGTTTTCAGAGCTTTTAGTTGATGGTGTTTAGTAGTGAAACTGGTAACCTGGTAAGTGAAACTGGTAAGGTGGAGAGATGAGTCTATTTATTCCTAGTGATGTAGAGCTGCAGTTTTTAGAAATGCTTTTTTTTTTTTTTTTTCCTTTCTCTGAAATAATCCAATATTGCTCTTATTGTTAACCAGCTCTTTCTTTCTCCCTTTGTCTTGCTTGGCCAGACGTGTCTTGACTCTGCACCAGTCCTGTTTTTAATTATGATTTATTTGTCATTCTGCTTTTCCTTGCACACACCAACCATTGGGATATGCTTACTTAACAAAACACAAAGAAATAGAAATGCAGCTAGGAGAAAATTTAAGCTCAGGTTCAAATGTTCAACTAGCCTCTATTTATTTAAAAAAAAATAAAAAATTAAAAGCCTATTTACCTAAATACCCTACATCTATTTCAGAACTGCCAGTCATTAACTATTTACCTGGGACTTAACAACGCTATTTACTAATCAATAGTGAGAACCATGGCAACCCTGGCACTACAGAGCCTGCTATCTTATGGGAACAGTGCTAAAGAAACACAAACTCTCAGTCCTTAATACCTGGTTCTTTTCTGCCAGGTTTCAGAGGAAGGTAAATTTTCCATTTTCCAACTTAATCTTCTTCTTTAAAGAATAAATCTGCTCTTGGCTACTGCTTTTTTTTTTTTTTTTTTTTTTTTAAATCTCTCTTTTAACAACAGTATTGTGGCAAGATGGGCATGCTATAGAGCGACCAGGAGAGGAATAATGCAAGGTGAGTGTCTATAGGGTCTTCAGAATGCATCCGAATCTCTGTAGCATTATGGACTGGGGATCCAACCCTGTAGGGTGTAAAAGCACTACATGGATAACATTTATTTTTCCAGCAGCCTATAGGTTCTCCACAAAACTATTTATTTTCTAGGAAAAAGAATAGAAAAATAAATAAATTTAAAAAAAAGAATCAGATCCTCTGCCACCCTAGGAAAATATCTGCAAGAAAAAGTGTTTGAGGCTTCTACTCACCATTGGAAATGGCTTTAGAGGCATTTGCTTTTCTTTCAATGAAAATGTCTGTGAACAAGAGGCACTTATCATAATGTCTATGAGTCATAGACCAGTTTTCATTAACTGAGAGTTTTGATGGAAAATTTTGAACCAGCCTTAATCATACCTACCAGCAGGTCTGCAAGGATCTCCCTGAGCGTTCGTGCCAGACCCTCATTTTAATACCAGGAAACTGACTGAAATGCTAACTAAAAATAGAATAATAAAATGTTCAAGTACAAATGCCATAAGGACTAGGCAGAAAGGCTTTTGCAAAGAAAATCATGCTTTAGTAATCTATCTAAAATTCCATCAGCATATTAATAAAATCAGAGCTGAAGCAGGACTGGGTGATGTAATTTATTTGGGGGTCCAAAATCCATTTGATAAAATCTTTCATGTTTTTGCAATTAAAATTACAGGCAATTAGAATAACATCAACTGAAATTTAAATAGCAGGAGTAGAAAGTTGAATATTACTGTGCAACACACACACAAAAAAAAAAACTTAGCAAAATGTAAGAAAAAATGTCTTACAGACAGTGATACACTATGGATGATGTTATCTTGACATGTCTATTAATAAAGAGGAGAATGGGGATGAAAGTATTTCCTGGGGCTTCTCCCAGTGCTCAGCCTGGAGGGCAGCTCCAAAAGATTGGGCTACAGACTAAATGAAGAATATTTTGGCTGGAATTACAAAGTTTTAACTGAGATTAATTGTTTCAATTTCCTAATTGTCTTAGGTGAAATGCAATTACAAAAGCAATGGGCTGCCTCTTGCTCCAAGGTTTATCAAGAAAGTGGATGTCTGGTAGAAGGCCACCTGACAGGAATCGTTATCCCTCTCTGGATCCCCTGGCAGGAGATGTGCTCATGTGGGCAACAGGGGTTGGGAAGGATGTGACTGGGGAGAAACTACTGCTCAGACACAGGGTTTGGGGGTTTTCTTCTCCTTACACCCCAGTTTAGGTGAAGGGAAGTTGCTGTAGATGCCTGATGAGGCAGAAGGAAACCTGATCTTAATGCAGGTGAAACCTCGTGGCAGCTTAAGTGGGGGGAGAGGAGAGTGGGGATGCTGTATGACTTGATACACCTGCAAGGAGCTGGGGAATTGTGATTAAGATCTGAGGCCTTATATTTTACTGAGGAGCAGCAAATATAAAATGGAAGCCCAATGAGATCCAACAAGTTGGATCTATAGCTACAATAGCTATAGATTAAAATGTTAAATAATCTTTATCCTAAGATTTAAAGTACAATAAATTGTAAAATGGGCTCAACAGTGCTCTTTCTCACAGGTGGGTGAGCATGTGGAAGCTGCTGGCTCCATGTGTAGCTGGGCTTAAATGTTGTCAAAGCATGCCTATGAATAATAACATACAATCACATGGCCAAGTAAAGTCTTATGGAGACACAAGTAATTCCATGGGTCTAGGAGGTGAGGTCTTGTGCCATAAAATAACCTTCAGAAATGGAGATAAGGAACAAAATTTAATTCTGGCTTAATTCCTGCATCATTTCTTTTCATCATTTGGGTACTGATATTAACCTTCAGAAACTAGCTGGAGGGAGCTGGAGTTTTGATCCATTATGGAAATTATCTGTCTTTGTGGGCTAGTATTTGCATAGTGAGGTGCATAGCCATTTCTCACCAGCCTACTATCATCTTTTCCTGTGAGCTTAGTGCAAATGGTAAGATATGCTGATAGGGAAAAAGGCCAGCAAGATTGAGGTGTCTAATTTCAGGGTCACAAGTCAAATGTGTTTCCAAATCCAGAAGGCAGGCAAACATATTGCAGGCTAGTTATCACAAAGGAGGCTGTCCCTGACTTTCGGTAACTCAAGGAGTGTACAGGCCCAAGCTTCTGCCCACGTGCAAGGAGAGTGAAATACCTACAAGACTGATACGTAGAGACCTGCCACTTGAGCCAGCCAGAAGTAGAGCTCAGGAACAGGCACTTATTATGTGCTATCACAGTACGGGGAACCAACTTTTTTTTAACTGAATTATTTGTGTCTTAGCTCCAAGTGAGGCACTTATATCAGCTTCAGAGTTTGGGTGGGAGTGAGGCTGCTTGCCCAATAATGCACTGATTTCTGTCCTCGGTCAAGACCTTAAAGACCCATGGACACCCTCTTGTCTGCGTGATGGGATGTAAACTCTCATTGTCAAGGTCAGTAGTGTATTTCTACAGAAGAGTAAAATAGGGCTGGGGAAACCTGTATATTGTATTGGCAAGCGTGACTTAATGGGCTGTGTGTTTACACGGGAGAGATGGATACCCACCTCCAACTTAAATAGAAATATCTTCTTATGCAAGAGAAATGTCTGAAGGCCCCATTTCAAAATACATATAACCCAAGGTTAGGGCTTGATGTAAGCAAGACAGGTGGAGGGGAAACCTGAAGCTAGGTTTCATATAACCCTGGTAAATAGCCTAGTAAATGCCTGGCAAGGCACAGCGTTGGTCAAGAGAAGGCCTTCCAAATTTCTGAGAGGCCATAACTTGACCCAAGCACTAAGCTCCAAAGCCAGGATTTTTTCTCTGAATGTGGGTCAAATGGAGATGCCTGGCCAGGGGAAGGGAACTTGACTGTCCCCTTCAGTCTTCTACTGCTAGTTCCATGTCTGGCAGTTTCTGCAACCTTGTTCTCTGGATCCTAACTCTCCACATCCATTGCAGAGGATCTCTAATTCCTGTCGTGGTGGAAAAGTGTCAAACACTGGCATTTCAGCTCAGTAAATATAACCCAAAAGAACTTTTTCTCTCGTCCAGTGACTAAAGAGTTACCTTCTTGCCTTCCCAATGAGCTAGCTGATTAACATTGGTAAAATGCTCTGGAATTAAGTTCTAAATGTTGGTATATTTATTCATAATGTAGCTCGTTTTGCTGCCAAATATTGCTAGTGATGTTTGGCAATGGTCTGGGTGTCTAGAAAAACTTGAATTTTTCATTAAAGGAAACAAGCAGTAATTTTCGAGTCTTGGGCTAATGTTTCTAATGCAAACTCAAAATGGACACATAAAAGAAGCAGGATTTTTGCAACCAATCATCTTACAAATGAAATTAATATTTTTGAAAGTGTTTTTTTGTTTTCTTTCAACCACTCCTAATAGTCTATCAACAAGTATGAGCTAATTATCAGAAGTCATCTCATCCTACAAAAGCAGGATGAGAAAGTAAATTAGAAATGCCACTGAAACTGCAGTAACAAAGGAATTTGATGGAGTAAAAACCTGAAAGGCAGGGAACATTTTATTGTGTTGGTAAACCAGGAGTCTTGGTGTTATATATGCTTTTGAATATTTAACAGCAGTATGAATTTTTATTACTTTTAATATGCCATAGACTTTTGCCAGATAATGAATCTGCTCTCTCAAACTAAAATACTTATCTCCCACAGCACATGATTTACCAATAGCTTACATTACCACTTACTGCTGAATTTAAACAGAGCCATAATGCAAACTATGCTCGTAGATGAACATACAGGATATGCTATGATCTTTCTGAATATTTAGAAGTAATTATTTTCTCTCTACCTGACACTTGCTATTTCCAACGCTCTGCTGTCTATGTGACATTCATGGACTAACAGACGATAACTCAACCTCAAGTGTAATTTTTAATGGAACATTGAAAAAATATGGCTGGATGTATGATTGAACAGTATTTGATAAGTAAAACAACAACAACAATGAAAAATATGTTAAATAATTGATTGAAATGATATGTCATTAATTTGGGTGTCAAAAGATGTTAGATTCCATAAATGCAAGGTGTTTGCTATGGGGATATGACAGGATGGAGCAAGAATCCTGAATCTCTTCGCTCTAGGAAATTCAGCAACGACTGGAGCCCATTATGCTGTAGAAGAAGAGTTTCCAAAAACCCAAAACTCAGATTTGCTGTCTGAGTGCTTGGTCAGCTATCTGTTTTCAGGTGCCCACTGTGATTTTTCAGAAATGCCCATTTGCCTGTCTTCCCCTCCAACGTTGGCTTCAGGGTTGTCTAGACTCCTAGATATGTTGAAAATCTGCGAGGTACCTAGGTACCTTTGGACACTTATGTAATTTCAAATTTGTCCTTTACTGTTGGTGTCTCAGCTCTTGCTGTAGCAAAGAAACACATTTTCTATTCTCTTTCATAAAATCAGTCCATTTGCATTCTGGAAAGATCAAAATTTTGGTTTGGTTTCAACACCCCTCTAAGGGTGGATAAATACTCTTTGATGCAGTGACATATAGAAACACCTGAATTCAGTTCTGTTACTTGAAGATGCAAATGCATTCACCAAGATATAGCTGTGTGGTTTTGTCTACTTTTTCAAGAAGGCACAGATTTGTAAAATAAAATAAAATAGAAATCATCTGCTTGTTTCATTTCTTTCATTTTTAGAAAAGCTAGGAAGTTTAACTTTCTGACTTGCAGCCCCCACACATAGCAATGATCTGCAAGATGAACAGAGGTGAAATGGTTGATCAGTATGCTCTTGTTATAAAAATTCAGAAATGTGGGATAAATAAATGTTTAGTAAAAACAGTGAAATGTTGAAGAAAGAGGAAAAACAGCATGGATCTCAACTGATACAAAAAAGCAGAGCACAATAATGCTCATTTTTTAAAGCCATGATTGATGTCTTTAAAATTCGTGTGATGCTAGAATGCAATAACAAATTCTCATGAGGTAAATTTTCATGTAATCACGGGCAAAATTCCTAGTTTATGTTGTTCATCCTTAAATTTTTGTTCAGAGCTTCAGTGACGTACCATGTGTCTGAGAAATTGTGTCTGAGAAATTGGTAGCTGTTGGGTCTTTTTGGCTGTGAGGGAGAATCTCCAAGGTGATTCTGATTTAATTAACACTGCAGATATTACCATAATGTCTAAGCATTAACTGAACCTTTCATAGGTTCATCCAGAGAAGCAGCACATTTTGGTAGAACTTGCATTCACTTTTGCCTTTGTTCTGGAGCTTTTGCTTGCAGGATTTGTTGTCTGTACAACATTAATAGTTTCCAGTTCCTCTATTGAAGAAAAGATGTGGTGGATGCGTGGGCAATGGCAAAATTCCCACTGACTTTGATGGGGCCAGGATTTCACTGAGGAAGTTTTGGCCCCCATCCATTTTAGATTAATGGTTTGTTTCCAGTAAATAAATGCAAACTGGAAGTCATCTCTTAAAACGAGCCTCTATTACGTCCCGGGTCCAAGTGAGTCTTTGATATTAGAAAAACATCCTCCCTTGGTAACCTTCGAGCACTTAGTGGGCATACATCCGAGATATAAAAGCCATAAAAAAAAAGGCAGGAAGAAAGGAGCTGTGTCCTCTTTACACATGTACATGTATGACAAGTTGATGGCTGACTGCTATCTTATTTAGTGTGCCATGGTACCGTTGGCTTAGCAAGTGTGTGGCTGCTCTCCTGTGTGAGGTCTAACACAACCATACAGGGAACCCTGGCTTGTCTGGGGATAGCAGGGGCCAGGCTGGGCAGGTCTGCACACCTGGAGGTGTAAAAGGAGAAATGAGCCCAGGCTTTTGAGACATGAGTGCTGGGGAACACCCTCACAAACACCTGTGTCGTGTCATGGGATGTGGTTAGAGTCACAGTGCCAGGTTCTGGGTACGTCCCCCAACAGCACTGCTACCCAAATCCTCATCAAGAGAGAAAGCTGGCCACAGAAACGGGTACTTATATACATATATATGTATACATAAATATATATATATATATTTCACCTTAAAGTATTTATCCTCACCCTATATTACCATTTCCTCCACTTTTGCTGTGAAACAGACCCGATATTGTAGAACAAGAAGAATCCAACCGAAAAGTCAGAGTGCTCTATTCCTCCCAGGCACTGTTTTTTAAGGACCTAGGAAGGAGGAAATATATTCTGCCAGTCATCAGAGAGTAGGTGTTGGAGCTTGTGCTGACAGGTGCTGGCTTTTGGAAGGGAGCAGATGGCAGAGAGACATCCAGCAGGTCTAATTAAGCCATGAGGCACTACAGTAACAATGAAGAAAATGTAAGTCCAGCCCTTTCACACTTGAAAGAAGTTCTGCAAGGGTTCTTTGGAGTTTTGTGGGGAAAAAAAAAAAAGTGCATTATTATTATTTATTTTAATCAATTCTAGGTCTTCTCAGGTGTATCAATAAAGACATTAGCTGCTCCAATGCACACTCATCTTTGATATCTCATTGGTTCAGATTGGGCAGGTTTTGTTGCCAGCAGCAGCTGGTAGCACTTCAGGAAGAACCAGTGTGAAGGGTGCAGAAGGCATCAGAAACAAGTTGCTAAACTGTGCCATCCTGGATAGCAGGATGCCTTATGCATGGTTATGCTTCATCCTCTCCTCTCCTCTCCTCTCCTCTCCTCTCCTCTCCTCTCCTCTCTCTCCTCTCCTCTCCTCTCCTCTCCTCTCCTCTCCTCTCCTCTCCTCTCCTCTCCTCTCCTCTCCTCTCCTCTCCTCTCCTCAGCTTCAGCCACATGTGGTCAACAGGTTACCGTCGCTGCTCTTTCTCTGCATTATGAATGCAAGAGATTCAAATTGTTTAAAAGTCTCATTTTCCAAGTTCCACACTGTGAATGCTTGGAAAATGCTAATTATTACATGATAAAAAGGGTTTGCATAAATTATGTGTTTTTTTTTTTTCCCTCCCAGGAGAATCTAGCTTTTGTTCAAATCTTCTTTATTTTCTTTGAAGCTGCAAACCATTAGGCACTGTATTCGGATAGTGCATAGCCAGATATTATACTTATAACCAAAATATAATGATTAAAACACCACTTACTAAACAAAGCTCGGAGCTTTTTGTATAAAAACCATTAGGATCACACACATGCACAAGTACCAATTCACAACGTGGTAGGATAATGAGCAATCTAAGGCACACACTAAAGTGTAGATAATGAGACTCCTACTTATTCACATTTCATTAGCAGTATAAAGGATCTAAATCAGCTCTGTCGCTACTCATTCCATAAAGCATTGTCATCACTTTCATTTAAAAAAAACAGATCTTAGTTCGCTATAATTACTGCATAGAAGCCCTAGATATTGTTTCCAACAGATCAGGTTTACTTCCCCGAACAAAAATGGGTTTGGACATCATAATGAGCTACGTATCAGCTAGGCAGGTTAATTCACCCCCAGAATGGCTCATCTTACTCTGAAAATAAAGGAACTGCTGGCTGACCTTGTGTTTCGGAGTTCACGGGCAGGGAGCCTCCTTCGCAGCGTGGCTGGACTCCACCTCAGAGCTACAGCAGCAGCTGTTGGCTTCGGACAAAATACAGCCACTCAGGTCAGAGTCCCCATGTCTCAGCAGCTCCTGGGGACTGTGAAGCAATGAAGGTGTGAGGAAGAGGAGGTCCTCACCCCCCCGCCCCCCCAGGACGTCACCACAGGGCCATGAGGCCCATGTTGCAACACCCAGACCCTGCAGCTGCATCACTGCATCACCAGCATCCTCCCCAGGCCTCTTGGCTGCGTTACACCAGCAAGGCTCCGTGTCAGGAGGTCTCAGCAGCACGAGGTGCCATCAGGAGCAATGAAGCCAACGCTGACAGCTTGGCACCTCCTGGGAATTAACTGGCCAGGGCTCATGGTCAGCGCATGGCCCGTGCACCTAACCAGTAACACAAATCAGTGTGCCACGGGTAAGGGAGTGGTTATCACCTCACGTGCATTTTTAATTGAAGTACTTAACGGGTCAAGCATGGAGCCATGAGCAGCGTTGTGTGTTCAGTTCATGCTGTGTATATTTAGGATCTTTGAAGGTCCCTTCTAGCTGAGCTATTCTATTGAGTTTTGAGCTGTCAAGGATGAAATATTGATCGCTGTATCCTCCCTATGCAGTAACCCAAACATCTTCTGTCAACTTGTATTAAGTCCTTGATGGATTATGGATATATGCTGCTCTTTGGGACAATTATCTATTGTGTAGCCCTTCTTGCCACACTCCCTACACCTACATCAACTACCTAGATGAAAAAATAAAATAAAAAATGAGACCTCTCACATTTAGGTTTGCAGAGAAAAAGTGTTGTCCTGTCTCTGGCATGCATTTCCCTTTTGCTCGGGGAAGTCATTTCGCCATTCTGGTTTTATCCTTGCAAAGTAGAAAGCAGAAACAAGCTGTAAGTAATTCAACTCCCAGGGCTGTGAGGATGAAACAGCTGCTGTGTGAGATGCTCTAAGGTTCTCAGCGTGTCACTGAAGGAAGGAGTGGCCTTCTGTGAAGGCACCAGGTCAGAATCTAGGAGCTCCACGTCCTGCATAATGTCTCTTACAGTGCTGAATGGGTCACGTAAGTTTTGAGTGATTGTTACACTGAGTCTCATAATATCTAATGCAACAAATATCCGTACCTTATTTCTGGACAATTACGCTGGCCCCTGTCCTGACTGTTTTCTGCCCTGAGTACTGTTGGTTTGTCCCAATAGCGTGTTCTTGCTAACTTGTGATTCCTTATCTTCAATTTAAGGCACTGTAATACTTACATAAACGTAACCTTATTGTTTCCATCCTTCATCAAACCCATAGCTCTCAAATCTTTTGAGTATAAAAATCTAGAGCAGAGCCTTCTGAGCACTGCCAGCCTGACATTTAATAACTGTTATATACTTTCCTGGCTAGATGTGCTCTACTTAAAAGCAGGATATCTCTTGCTTATTCCCATTCAGCATGGTAGTCAATTAACATTTGGTTCACTGATGCTCTTCATCCTCAACCTGCAACTCATAACAGGCATGAATTATTAAGCCCCACTGTATCTATGTAAGAGACATACCTGAAGTGTAGCAACTTTACTTTTGCATGAAGGTCACTCAACATAATGAGTGAAGGACAGGGCTGCCAACTGTCTCCCAGCAGGATTTTGGCCATGTCCTCTGTCAAACCAGGGAATCTCCAGCTTCAGGCAGAAAACACTGTCCTGGGCTTTTTGTGGAGCTCTGTGTGACCGTGTAGGATTAAGGAGGCTACACATTTGTGACATGACTTAATTCAAAATTCATCCTTGTGTCACTGCATCTGAGTAGAGCATGAAAATGCTTGGGTCATGATCATTAGGTGGTATGGACTGAAGTACCTTCACAGCCTTCACCTGCACTACCACGGCTTGCACCAGTCGGATGAGCTGGTAGCTGTGGTTAAGGAAGCTTTGGTAAAACAAAACAAAACAAAAAACAAAACCGAAACTATTGATTCATCAAAATACAGCTGCTGTGCACAGGACTGATAGTTGGAGTCCTGCTTATTAAAGGAAACAGATGAAAGATCACATATATTTTTAGAGAGATGAGCCTGTAAGAGAGTTTTAAAATCTTTTATGAGCCCACTTTTGGATCTTGAACAGCTAGACCTAAATATGTCTATTTTTTTTTCAAGGTTGAAAAAAAAAGAACTATTCCTCCCATACTTTGTAATTTAACCCTTTAAAACTGTCCAAAACCAGGTACAAAATGCTGCTGGGTCTGCATGGGAGGTTTTTTTCCCCTCCCACTTTGTACCAGTGATAATGGCTTCTCGAAATGTTTTCATTAGTAGACCTGTTGTATGTTCCTACCTTCAATGGCAAGTTTCAATAATGAAACAAATGTTTGTGTCCAATTAAATAAGGGAAAAGGGGATTTTGCAGTGATGTTTCCATTGAACTTACATCAACATTCAATGCAATTTGAGCGATTTCCAACGGCAGCATGCCAGACAGAGTTTTCTTTTTCCAAACTGAAGGCTGGTCAGGCCAGTAGGGATGTGGTAAGGGGCTTTCAGAGGGGCGGATGATCACTGCTATCCCCCCTCCCTGTGGGCTGTGATGGCTCCTAGCCCCCCTATTCAAACCTGGATATTCACTCATTTTTGACACCCCAAGACTGCATACTGCCAATGTATGCGTCACGCTGGAATCAAACTGACTCGTACGGTACAGATATGCCTTGACTTCATGCATATCTATGCTGGGAAGTGGTTTCAGCTGATAGGAATGGACTGTGCTGCAAATGATGCTGGTCATCCTGGTCTGCACTAAATGCATCTCAGTGTGGGCTTACTCTACCGTGGTCCTGCACACTAAACGCTCTCAGGAGCTGCAATGCTGCTTCCAGTTTAGTTTTGTCCAAAACTGATCCAGCTTGGGCACTCCAGACTACGCTGTAATATGAATTACAGTGCAGTCAGTGGGACTGGGAAACTCCCTTCAGAAGCACACATGATCCAAACTAAAACATCACAGCTCAGTGCACAGATATGGGCAGAAATTTCAAGGGGGAAAATCCTGGTCCAAGGGAGAGTGATGGCAAAAAATGCTGATGGCTCCAGAAGACCCAGAATTTCACTGAGGCTTGTCTTGAGAAGGAAGAAAGGAATAACTCCAGGCCAGGGATGTAACAGAGAGTAAACGGTGAAATTTCTAAGAGGTAAATGAATAATAACAGCAAAACTGAGGGGAGAAGAAAAAGAGCAGGCATTTAAGTACATGTGCATTAAAGCTCCTGAGCTCCTCTAGTATGTTTAGAAATATCTTTCCAAATCATAAAGTTTAATTTCCATACCAACATCATAATGTCAGCCTTAGAAAATATCTATTCTGCTTGATGTCCTGAAATATTGTTAATTGCTGTCTGAATTCTCACCACTATTCACCATTGTGGAGACAGAGCAATGTAGCATTCTGAGACTCCCAGTCAAGCCACATAAACGTGAACCAAATGCTATCGCAGGGAATTTCTATAACAGGCATGGGAGAGGGCTTAATTTTTTTTTATTTTATTTTTTTCTGGGAAGATATTAAGCAATTGTCCCTTTTACTGTGCAGGATTGTGTTTGGGTCAGAATCTGAGATAAATTTCCATGCTCGTTGTCATTCTGACTGCTTCCACAGTTCAGCAGAGAGTGAATTAAAAAACATAATTACATAACTTCCATTGTTACAATTTAAAGATAGTGACAATACTTCTACCATATTTAGCTTATTCTAGTTATTGCCTATTAATCTCTGCCTTTCATAGTAAGTTATAATTGCTCTTTGCAAATGCTTTCCTTCTTATCAGCTAGTTTTTAAGAGTGAGTTATGCTGGCAAGGTTAGATTCCAGCAATTTCTTTACTCTGAGCTGCTTTCAATTCTGCCTATGTTTTTTTTTATTTTTTTTTTATTTTTTATGGTAGATTGATGATTATGCTTACATACCTAGAGAAAGCTTTAAAGCCTGCTGTTTCTTTCTGAAATAAAATACAAACAGAAATACCCCAAACAAACAGTAAATAAAATCATTCATTCCTATCCTGTGTCTCTCGCTTAATCTTTCTTGCTTATGCTAAATAATGCTTTTTATACCAAAAGGTAGGAAAATTGGCATTTTATTATTCTCCAGGTCTGAATGCAGTCTTTTCTAGTCACCTGATGACTCCACTTCTGAAATCTTTAAATACATCTTAATCCTAAAAGGTACACTGATTGGAGTGCTCCTTCTTTTGTTTGCAATCAGCCTGTGTTTTGTTCCCTGAACTTCAAAGAGCTGATTCCATTGTGTCCTGGCTTCTTCTGGGTCTGCGTTTTGATCCTGCTGATAATGGTGTAAATAGGAAAAACTCGCTTGAAATCATCTGTGTCCTGTCAACAAAAATAAGGTCTGACTTGGATCCTATTAGAAGAGAACTATATTTGCTTCATGCTTCACACTCCAATTCTCCATCGGTTTTCTGTCTGCCTCCAGATCCCCTTGCAGAGTATTCATCTAGCATACCAACTGGCCACGAGCTCTAAAGCTTAGCTTTAAGTCTTATATTTTTCACACTTCTAACTCCTGTTTCTGGTGGTGTTGCCTTGGGCTTGCTCTAGCACCTCTCCATGCCTCCGCAGGTTCTTCGCTATCACTTCTTCTCATTTGTCCCTGCATGAGAGATTTGTCCTCTCTCTGTCCTGAGCTACTTAGCTACTTCTGCTGTTTCATCCTCTAAAAATGACTCCAAATCCCATCCATCTTTCTCTTGTAACGCCGAATCTTCTTGCTGTGACTAATCAGGACATTATCTGTCACATGAAATGATGGCTTGCAATCTTACCTGTGGGTCACAACAGTGGCCAAATAATATTCCACAGGCGGTGTTAGACTTCCCACTTGTTTGCTCCACTTTTATCTTTTTGACACCCTGCAGGGAGAATTGATGCTAGGGTTTTTGTGAAGACAAAATGATCCTTGCTATGGTTCACAGGCAACACAAAGTGAGATAATTTAGATTTCGAAGCCTTTCTCTCGGTGTTTTTTTGTGTTTGTGAATTTTGTGCCCATAAACACTATGTGACCGGCTTATATCATGGGACTCAGGTGCTTATATGAATGCGTTCTCCTCACCTGCTCCACGGGAGATTCCAGCCTGTAACGCTAACAGATCTCTGATGTGTTTGACAGGGTCTTACCTTTGGCCATTCGCTGAGCTCAGTGGGATTTGGGTGAGATTTTTCTTTAACCCTCCAGAGAAAAAAATATTTCTCCTGTGAATCTTTATTTGTCACAACAGTAACCAGATGTTCATCTCCTGCACAGCACTTTGTTACATCTCTTTTCCAAGAGCCCAGGTGTCAAAATTCCCTGCCGCAAGTGGGCTGCAGCCACCTTCACCCCATCTCACAGCCCTCCTGCTCACCGCCCGCCAGCACGGCTGACTTGGTTCTCGCCAGCCACTGCCAGCAGTTGTGTGGAAAGCCCACACCAGGAGGCAATCATATTTTTTTGTTGCCTCTTAATGGCATTTGGCAGCTGAAAATGAGAAGGAGTAGCTAGCACCACGAGGCTAACTAGGGAGAGGAAGAGACCGGTTGAGAACCATTAGAGAACCTCAGCACGGAGCAGGGCAAACCATTTATTTCCTGGAGATGCTTCTCTAATGGAAAAACATTATGAGAAAAAATTCCATCATCTATCGAGAATCAGAAAGCATTCAGAGAAAATGGAGTAATGCAATTTTCCTATGCCTTTTAAAAAGAAGCAAGCGGTAGAAATATTTCATTATTTCCATGAGAGATTCAAATGCTTTTGTGTGTGCTGTGGGGATAATGGCATTTCCTGGGTCCCTGAAGGTACGTGGCCTCATCCCATGCCTGGCTATTCAGTGAAAGCTTTCAATTATCCAAGCACAAGGAAAAGGTTTGTTTAAATAATAAGGAGTAACACGAGGCCAGTTCTGCGGAGTTTCTTAGAGCGTTGTCTTGCAAGACCTTTCATTTCTTAATGGTATTCAGCTTTGGTGCTCAGAGGTCAGCCTTGTGAGGCAGCAAACATGTCTGGGACCTGCATTCACCTGGAGCTGCTGGAGAGGATAGAGGGCTTTTGGGGGAAACCGGCAGGTGTATGTTTTGAAGGTTTGCAAGTATGCTGACTGTTATCCTGTGCAGCTTGAATGTTCAAAGAAAACCCAAAGATGCTATCCTTACTGATCAATGGGGCTGTATTTACCAGGTTTGTGTTCTCCCATCTCCCTAGAAGAACGACAGTAAGACGTTCTTGGAAAAATCTAGGGGAAGTTCTAGCCCTACTGAAGGAAATGGGAGTCCTCCCAATGGCTTCATCTTTATGGTGGGATGGCATCTGCCCAACTGTGGCCTGAAAGCCTGGTGCCTGGTCCTGTGGTCCCCCGGGACCTACCCTAGATGTCTCCCTGCAGCAGGGGCTGGGTGCCCCATGGAGGTGCACATCCTCCCACTGACTGCAGAGGGCCAGCTCAGACCAGGCTCCTCACATCTCAATGGTACATGGGTGAGAGGAGTTCTGCTTCCACCAGCTGGGGCCAGATCTTCAAAACAAATTTCACCCTTAAAAGCTCTGCCTAGGGGATCTTCACACCACTCAGCAGGTTAAAAGCCTGTATTCTTTGAAGAACCTATGGAGCTGCTTTTGAAAATTCACTGGTTTCCAACCAGCACTATATGCATCTACCAGTTTCCTTTCTTCTTTCTTCCTTCTTTCTTTCTTTTCTTTACTTTGTTGTTTGTTTTAAAATCTGGTTTTAAATCATTTTTCCATCCATGAAGCAGAGAGCAGTATTTCAGCTCAAGAAATCCATCCCCAACTCCGTTGATGCTAATACCTTCTCCACATGGTCATTCGCCTCACCATGAGCTTCTCTCTGATGGTGTCGACAGATTTTGGCTGGGAAGCATAAAATAAATCACAGAAAATTCTGACAGGAACTAACGTTTGATTTTGTTGGAGAAGGGGGGAGAACTCCCCGTGCTTGTTCATACATGTGTTGTCAGATTAACTTGACACTGAAGACACTGCCCACAACAAAATAAAAACAAAACAAAACAAAAAACATCACCAAACACCCAAACCTCCAGAAACATAAAATCTGAAACTATTATAAATGGTGGCCACCTGCTTCTACACTGTGTCTTTCGTACAGTATGTGTACTGACAGACTTTTTGCACTGATTTCTTTTGTTTGACATCTCAAACGTAAACTGAACAGACGTGAAGAGGAGATGTTCCTGACTTCCCCCAGCAGCGGAGGAGGCAGGCAGGGTCTGCACAGAGTTCAGTACAGAGACGAATATTGTATCAAATCACCTGGAGCTTTCTAAACAAAGCCATGAGAGGTTTGTGTGAGGGGACACTGACCCACGTTACTCAAAGCTGTTGTCCATAATTTGTTACCTGGCACTCACTGACCAACACAGTATTGCAATAAGGTGTTGGTGAACAGAGGGCAACTCATCCAGATTTTTGTGATGCAGAAATATGAGGAGTTTCACTGGCTTTTGCTAACGATTAGGTTCTAAGGCTGCAGTCCCTGTAATATGAGAGGAGTACAGTGTAAATGTTCATGTCTGGACATTTACTCAGTCCTGATTTTCCTCCAGCAACCCAAAAAGGAGCAGCCATTTCTTAGCATAAGAGTGATCTGATCTATTTAAGGATCTTACCTTCTGAGAGAAACCACTCTAAAAGTATGATTTCTATTGCTGATTATAGTATCCCCATAGATAACCGGGATGTAGAGATCCACATTTTGTCATATTCAGATAACAGATCCCTGAATATCTTGGATTTTTTGGAAAATGTTGACTTAAGGGATGTAGGAATATGTGGGAGATACAGTTTGGGGAGGAAAGGAGGAAGACTTTCCCATAACTGTTCCTAACTATATCTATCTTATAAATTAGATGATGTCTTTCCCCCAAACCCTTCTATATTTATTTATTTATGTATATATATATATTTGTGAACAGTAGACAATTTTCAAACATTGAGGCATTAGTATTGAAAATTGTGGAAGACAAATGTGTTGTTTTTTTTTTTTTTTAAAGTCTTTTTTTTTTTTTGGTAACTGAGAAATACTGAGTCAATGCCAGTCATATGCTAGTCCAAAACCATCCCTCTTTTCTTCTTGTAGCATTTGGAAAAGATGAGCATGTAGTATCCTCACTTTACTGGAGCTGGCATCGGTGCGGTCTGGAGGCAGGACGAGGATCACAGATCTCCTGTTCTTCTGGTGGGGTGGGAAAGGGAGCAGCCCACAGGGCAGGCTCAGGCTTCCCCAGTGGTGATAGCAAATTCAGAGACACGAAGAGTGGTGAAAGTAAAATTTCTGGTAGCAGTTAACTTAGCCTCCATAATAAAATTTAAGAATATTGGTGACATCCAAAAGAGATGTCAGAGGAATTTGTGGGTGTTGGTTTGGGGTATTTTGATCCTGCTCCTTACTTTAATTCTGCTCTAGAAGAGCAGCCCTGACCTTGCTGTCTGTCCCACAGCCCTGGAGGAAGGAAGAGGCTGGGCAGCAGGAGCAGCCCGTCCCCACCTGCCCAGGCACGCACAGAGCAGGCAGTCCGAGAGCTGAGCCAAAGCTTTGGTGGAATCAGTTGCCTAGGCAATGATTTTTGGTGTGGCACACAAGCAGCATGGCTGGGCAGATGGCTTTGTTCTTTATAATGGAGTTTTTCTTAGCAGACAACCTCACCCAAACTCCCTAAAAGCACCTGGGATGCTGAGGATGAGAACACAGCATTAGCTCAGCGCCTACTGGCTCGTGGAAGACCCCCACCAGAGCCAACGGGGTTATTTTTATGAGCAGTGAGCCTCTTGGCGAGGCTTTGATCTATGGGACGGATGGGTCAGAACAATCTCCAGTCCCACCACCAGCCCTGGCCTTGGTCCCAGGCTGGCTTCTGGAGGACTACAAAACTGCCGATGCAGGTTTGCTTAGCTTGGGAAGTAGTTTTCAGTGTTGCTCTAACTGTTTCGGAGTGTACAGCCTTAATGGTTATTTGTGTTGTAAGAGTGCTTCCAGGTTCATGGAGCCACAAGGGCCTCCCTCCAGTAGGCTCTGCTTGTGCAGCTACTAGGAGATCATCGCCGCCCCGAGAGCTGCCAGAACGAGGACAAATGGGTTGTTATGTGATCTATGCAGTTAATGAAGCCTACTTGCAGACAGATTTGAAGGCTGTATGTCGATCCTTTTCCATAATGTTCTCCCACCAGCCAAACCCTTATGATCCGTTCTTGTTCTTTCCATGGGAGCACCAATTTCTCCTTGCAGGGGCCTCTTCTCCTTCTTTCAACCCTAGCCACAGGTTGGGCTAGAGGCAACACATACCCTGGCTGCTTCAGAGCTGTGTGTGTGGTTTGGTCAATTGGTGTGCACATGTTTAATGCCTAGCCATGGGCCATGCTGGGCAGGTAGCTCTAACATTTTCACTAGAGCTTGTCTCCAGTGGAGGCACTCGTTTGGCTTGCTTTCCTGAAGCTGACAGAAAAACAAGACAAACAGCCCTAACGATCAGCTAGATACCTGTTTAAACCATCTTCAGGCCAATTTTTGTAGCAAACAATCCTTCTCTGCCTTTGGCTTTCTAATTTGCAACTACTCCAGGCCCTTAAGAGGAACTCTTTATTGCAGGGAAATGCAGCAGTCCTAAGCTGTGGAAGACTCGTAGTGTAAAAATATCCCTTCCAACTATGTTTATTGTCATATATCTAGTCACCTTCTCTGTTACTGCTGCAGAGATATTTTACTCCCTTAAAACCACAAGTTAAACAGTCCACAGATTGCTCTGTTACACAGATTTAACACGCTGATGAAGAGGATTTCAGGTGCATCGTTTTTCTTACAGCACACGTCCGGGTCCATCACCAAGCCGTGGTGAGGAAAGACGCTATGGTGGGATCTCCTTGGTCATCACCAGAGCTGTCATGAGCACAGGCTCCATCTCCATGACGTTGCCTGCATTCAGCCATGCTGTAGTCTGAGAGTCAAGCATCATGCTCGGCCCCAGCAGGGACACCTGAAGTCCATGTACATGTAGGTCAAGCTCTTTGTGGTCTCTGAAGGCATGAGGCGGCGTAGTCTGATGCAGAAAGTTGAGTTTAAGAGCCAGTTCGTATTTGACTCCTACTGGATCTTCTCTGACTTCATCCAGTGTCTTCGAGTTTCGATATTTTTCTGCCTGTCTGTAGGTGCTGCCTGGTAATAAGCAGATTTCCTCATCTTCCTGAGTAGTTACTGAAGAAAGAAAAGACCTGGCTCTCCACCTGAAACTGCTTGTCTTCTGTTGTCTTTGTCGTGAGCCCACAGCTTCTGCAACACTAGTTTACCAACCTAAACACCACATCGGATGTACTTAGACTTGACTTTCATTCTCTCTTTGGTTACAGCATTTCACCTCTAAGGAACAAAACATCTCGCTGTGCTACAGGGCTAATTCTGTAGCACGTCCTTTAGGAGGAGAAGAAAGGGAGAGGGGACCAACAGTGATCAGAAAATGAAAACAGAAAGCAGAAAAACAACTTCCCCTCTCCATCGAGGGGTGTCAGCATGCACCAGTCCTCCCTGCCCACTCACTTCTGCATCACTATCTGGGGAGCAGTTCCCCCTGCTTTTTTCTTCTGTTTTCTTTTCTGTTTTTCTTTTCTTTTTTTTTTTTTTCTTTCTTTTTCATTTTCCAGTAGGGCTATAGAAATGAATCCAAGTAAGAAAAGGAAGAGAGCTAACAAAATGATGAAGAGACACTGGCAACAGTCAGGGGGTGGGAGAGAAAGTGTGGGTGTGAATGCTAGAATGAGAAAAAGGGAGAGCTTGCCTTTTGAAAACAGGAAAGAGCTGATAAATAACCCTGCATAAGGCCATGAGAAAAGGAAAGAACAGTGTCGAGATGGATAGCGCAGATCAAAAGTGGAAGGAAATCAATGCAAATGAAGAATGAATAAGAAGAGTAAGGCAAGAAAACTGAGTTTGGATAAGCTGATTTTATTCATACTCATTTTAAACATAAAGAAGTTTTTCCCAGGAGACACTGTACATCACAGTTTAAAAAAAAAAAAAAAGTGATGTTGGTCAGACAAGGATGACAACTTGCGCTGCCTGCCTTCAGTCCTCCAGAGAGACATATGCAAACATCTGTATGCCTGAAAATCCTGCTGCAGAAACCCACTCCTGCCACGAGTCCTGCAGGTGCAGCAGCGAGGCTACAGCACCGAAAAACACCTCATCCAGGCATGCCAGGCATGTTTCCCACTTCTGTATCCCACTTCACCTCATGCCACTTGCCTCCTGGTGCAGGCAGACCTACAAAAATGGTTCGGATGATGAGGGAAGATGCACACAACAAACAACTCCTTTAAGAAAATCCCTGGCTTATGGCTAAGTGTGTTTATCTCAGCTCCCCGGGGTTTCACACGGATCTTTCCTTCCCCTGCTCCAGCCCTGTCACGCTGCTGCTCTTCCTTGAATGAGCGTTAAGTTACTGCTATGGATCTTTTTAAACACTGACATGAAGCATCCTGCCTGTTGCCTAGTTTATGCTTTTCCTAGGACCCTTTGAATTAGCAGAGCAGGACCAGCTGGGGTTTAGTGGCAATTACTCTGAGGGAAGGAGTGATTGCTTCCCCAGCCTGCCGTCATGCCAAATCAAGCTGGGCAGGGGGAAGAGAGGCTATTTTCTCATCAGGTAACAGTGTTTGACTGAAGATAAGTGGAAACAATCAAAACTAAGCTATAGCTTTTCTGTTTCATAAAGAGAAAGTGGCCTTTCCTACCAATTTTTGCTAAGCTGCAGGAGTTCTGCTCCACACAATTATCTCCTTAATTACTTGCTCCAGACAGGCTGTGGGCATCTGCAGAGCCCATGGAAAAAAAAAAATGAAAATAACATCAGGGAAGGGGGAAGGAACTGACACCTTCTTTCTTCTGGAGGAGTAAAGAGAATGGACAGAATTTTGCAACTATTGGTGGGATGTTGTAGGAAAGAGGAAAACTGAATACTACCCATAAAAGTAAGCAAGACAAGTGTAGAAGCAGAAATTTGTAGTTAAATGGCCCTGATCCTGACAACAGCTTCTCATTAAGTGGTGTTTAGCTTGAGAAAAGCTGCAGGGACTCTAAAATAGAAGGATAAGCCAATCCAGAGGACATACAACATCTCTTCTGATAACGGCAGGAGACGAGCTGCTCTTAGGTGTGTCCCCATAAGCTTACCTATAGCAACGAGCTGATGCTCATGGAAGTCCAGATACATGTTTTTGTGCAGCCTGGTGGTAATGTGCTAAAGCCCCTGACTGTGGCAGGGGAACTCTGCTGTCCCCCTTGTCAGCGACTGCTGGGCCTCTCCTGGGTAAGGAGCATGCAGCAGAGGCTAGGTAGGATGTCTCCTGCTCTTCACGGTGAAGATTTTCTGTAGGCAGTGGCTACAGAATCTGGGTAGCAGATTTTCAGAGCAGTTGCTCTGAATGTGTGCTAACATGCTCCCTGCATGCTGCTGCTAGCTGGGAAGATGTTGGCTAGGACAAGTCACCATCCAGATTTTTGTTGACTTCAGCGTGTACCCATCCTTGCAGCATGTTAAATAGTGGGAATTAAAAAACAAGCCCCCAAAAGGCTCATGTTTAACCACTAGGTCCTCCCCCTTCTTGTACTTTAGCAGTCTATTTAAGAGAACATCTGTACATCTTCTGACGTAGCCTGGTGAGCTGAATTTGGGAAGAGCATGTCTCCTAACTATAATGGTTTGGGTTGGTGTCACTGATCAATGCCTTTTCAAAATGATAGGAAGCTGAGATTAGTTGTGCGTGTGATATGAATGGGAGCATATTGACAACATCTTCGTGCTTGGCTTCAGTCCTGTTTTCTGCAGCAGTTACACACGTTAGTCAAGTTGCTGTTAAGACTCTCCTCATAGAGCTGGAGGCTCAGGGTCCTGGATTTGGGCAGATGTGCTCAGCATAGGCAAACCGCTCAGAGAGGATGGTCCGTAGGTCGTTGCGAAATAAAGTGTGAAATCGAACAAGTGCCAGCACTAAGACTAGTGGCAGTCTGCTATTCTGGAATTCCCAGACGCTCATTTTGTGGCCGGCGTCCTCTGAAAAAATCTTCGCAGGTCCATGTTGATGCCACATGGATGCAGGCAGGAAGGACTCTGCCATCTAGCTCTACATATCAGATGGTGTCGTAGGTTACAGAGTCCAGGTAGACAGCCACGCTTTTATTTTGTTCTTTTTCTATTTTCTGCACTTATGAAAGAGGACTCTTTACCTGGCCTAGCTGCAGTTACCCCTTTTGCTTTTCTCCACCCCCTGTATATTGTGCCTTTCCTTATAAGAAAAAAATGAAAATAAGCAGCTAACATTGCCTTTTAATTTCATCAGCTGCAATATTTTCTTGTCTTCATCTATTTCTTTGGATTGGGCTGCAGAAATTTTGCACTTATGCCACATTTCTTCCTTTCCTTGTGATTCCTCTAGTCTTTATTTGTCCTCCTCAGTCCTTCTGCTGAGGTGTGT
This sequence comes from Anser cygnoides, assembly GCF_040182565.1. Taxonomy (NCBI): domain Eukaryota; kingdom Metazoa; phylum Chordata; class Aves; order Anseriformes; family Anatidae; genus Anser; species Anser cygnoides. Next base: position 107,075,846 of record NC_089875.1, read on the forward strand.
CTGGTTTTGTGCTGCACCAAGGTCCTTTGTGAGAACCCCTACTTTCATATCATTTTAACATGTATGCTATTTAGCTGACTTCTCTCCAAATTGCAGTTTGTGCTGCCTTCCTCCACGTTGCTGGATTGTGTGTGCAGATAAGGAGCACATTCTTCTAGATACCAAATAGCATCGTTTTCCTGACCACAGATGGCTGACTGGGAGATTTCCTTAGAGATTGCTTCAGCAAACTTTGAATGTGGTCTGTGGTGACACTGTATAAGATGCAGATGACATAATGAGCTCTAACAGTGTTGCTGCAGCCTCCACTACTGCAATTATTAAGTAGTTTTGGCCTGTTAGTCACTGTAAACAGGGTAAGCTTGGTGTGGATGAGACCAAAGCAAGTGTAACTGCTAATTGGTTCACTAAAGTGCACGTAGGATCTTACCATACATTCTGTAATTACTGTTTAGGAGCAATCAAAGCTGCTGACAGTGAACCTAATCAACTGAACCCTGATAACTGTGGATGGGGATGTAGCTAGATATTATAAATGCTGGCCTCAGAAATGATACTGAAAGCTGAGCTGCAAAGCCCTGAGCTTTTGAAAATAGTCTGTGATATGAGACTGGCAATAAAGGAGTGAATTCAGAGCTCCTGAAGGTAGGTGGCAATTGGTATGTGATACTAGCTTCAATCTCCTAAATTACAACCTACAGAAATACTATATCCAAACCTGTTCTGTAAGGCCTGTCTTTGCTGGTACATAGAAATAGTCTGTGTCTGACTGCTGAGGCACTCACAGCCTTCTCCCGTCAGCAGCCCGGCATGTCTCTACCTGTACTGGGAACTTACCTACGTCCAGACTAAGGAGTGGCTGAGTGGCTGCACAAACTCAGCTTCTCATGGAGAACTCTGTCGTTCTCATGACCCTGCACACCCATCAGATGGTTGTTTGCCCACTGGAATCCCAGCCGTACCACTGGGGCAAGTCCCTGGGGAGATGGTCCTGCCCGTGCTCTGCTCTGCCACCAACGCCACTCCAAAGAGGGGCGCGCACATGGAAAGAGGAGCATCCCTGCCCAGGTACGGAGCTCCTCTCGTTGAGGTCTGACAAACCAAGGGACGGAAAACCCATGACGTTTTTCTTTGTGGAGGGCAGGAAAATCCACTCCTAAGAAACTGAAGAAAGGGGAATAATAGTAATAAGGGCAAGCAAGTGAAACAGATGCTTACAAAACAAGAACTCTTTACCCTATGCTGTCAGAAGAACCAACCGTTTTCTGTATCATAAAGCAATGACAAACTGGCCCTGGTAGGAAATAAGGTTGCGTTCCCTCCATTGTTTCTTGTCATGGGGATGGAAAGAGGGATGTGCAGGGTAAGATGAAGAAGAGAAGAGCTTAGGTGTGGTCTGGCACCAGCTGGAGAGAAGATCCTAAGCCCACGAAGGACAGTGGTTTAACAGCCTTTTGGCTGTTAAAGACAGTATCACTATCTGCCTCCACATGGCATTTGGGTTCTCAACAATTGAAAGCTGAAGTTGAAGTACCAAAAAAGGCTGTGTAAAAATATCAAGCTACTGTGCTGGCTAATCCCAGGTACTTAAACCAGCGCAGGTATTTCTGCTGCCCTGGTCTGCTGGGTGGGGGTTTGCCTGGTGCAATGCAGGTTATAAAAAAAGCAAGAGTATAGCTTGCTAATGTAGAAATCAGAGGAAGTATTGGTCTGGCTTTCTCTAGGACAGGAGTGACTAGCTGAAAATAATTGTGCAATGCCAAAGACCACCAGAGCTGGCAGGCTCAAATAATAAGGCAGAAGAGGGGGAAACAGCTGGTAGCCACAGGAGTAATCACTACGGTATGATTAACATCGTAAGAAGGGACTGACCCTGTGGGTAGGCTGGATGCTGATATTTGGCTGGATGGAGTTGCTTTCTGCAGTCGCTCACAGATGAGTGACTTAGGGTATGGCCACGTGTGCGTTGGGGCTGTGTGGGTGCAGCTACTGTGCATTGTTTGGTTCTGCCACCACGCATCTCTAAAGCTAACAGCAGATTAACAAAGAGTGACAAAATGCGTCTGGCATATCTCCAAATCCCTCCCTCCACCCGTAACTCATTGTGGCTGTATTTTGGGCCAATATTTCCTTCTGGTTGAAAAATTGCCCCGCTGTTTGCTTTACTTCTTTGACCTTTGACCTATGACTTAAAAGGCAGGATCCTTTCCACACTCCTTGTTTGTATGAGCCCTGGCACTTGATGAAGAGCTCTCCAAACAAAACTCTTATGTCTTCATAGATAAATGATATGAGACCAAATAAATCATTTTCTGCTGCACCTTTTTTACCTTTTTTCTTTTTTTTGACAAAGTTTATTTAAAATGTAAGATTTATTTATTAAAATGTACCAGGTGTTTTTTCTCTTTTATTTATTTATATTTTTTTTTTTCTGGAGGCATTCTGCAAGTCTTGCTAGAGAGTATTCTTGTCTGCTGAGTTCCTCTTCATACATTGTTGGAATTTTTCACCCTTTCTGTGCCCTAGATTGCTGCACTCTCCAGCAACTGTTTCATTTCACTCCATGTGGTTGCAACAAGTGTCTGAAAGCCCATGCGAAAAAATATTTGTGCTTCAGTGAACTTGATTGCTATTCAAACATCAACCAACTGTGCTGTTTGTTTTAGGACACTATTGTTAACGTGACCCCATTAACTACAAATTTGCTTGTTGTGTTCTTAGAAATGTGAACAAGTAACAAGCAAGGGCCATGAACTCTGGGAAAATTCATCTTCTTTGCGTGGAATAGGGAAAGAAAACTGATCTGGCAGGAAGGCCCACGCTACTACAGGTGATGCCAAGAATTGAGAAAGTCTTCCCTCTACTAAATCATTTTCTGGAAATCTTCTTTGTGAGATGTTATAACTTTCTTTCTAGGAAACTGGAAAAAATCAGTTTTCATAAAAACAAAAACAAAAACAAACAACCAAACAAAAAAAAAAACCAACATCTATAATGCAAAAGAGAGATAAAGGGGAAAAATGGGAGAAGAAATAAAAGGAATTGATGAGGAAACAAGGAAAAAGTCCTGTCTTAAAATATAAGAAGAAAAGATGGTATCAGGGGTTCTAGCTTGTGAAATTTTAGCTGTAAATGGTTAAAGGCAGGAAGGAAAAAAATGTCTTTGTTCCTTTTCTTTACTGAAAACAGTCATAGAGTGAGCTAGTGAACGTGACTGAAAAACATAGCAATGCTTTCCATGAAAACCTTTTTTATTACAAATTAGGTTTCTGAAAATTCTACTGACCTGTCATGTACAGTTGGTGGGTGGTGGAAAACCAGAAACGTTCCTCCCCATCCTCACAAAATGCTATGTAATACCCTCAAAATTTCACAATAGTGGCAGTGGTGTCATTGTGGTAACTCACACCACCCAGAGGGGCCTTTCTAAACACATTTACAGTGCATCATCACTGAAGCCATCACACACGTTCCTGTTCTGCTCTAGAAATGTTCATATGCAGCAGCTCCTCACAATAAGAACATGCTATTTGGGATTGTGTTAAGTGATGGAACTGATGTTCATCACACATTGTTGGCTCTTCTGTTCTTTTCCATGGTGAGATACTTTGAGAGCAGGAGGTTTTGCATATATATGTAACAAGAGGCTGTTGGAAAGCCTTTGACAGGCTGAACTGTGTCATGAGTGATTAGGGGTTTTTTTTCCTTTTTTTTTTTGTCCAGCAAATACAGTAGACTAAATGAAATTCTGTTGCAGTCCTGGCTACAGCAAAAATAACTGTGCTGTAGACACTGTTGAAAACCATCCTTAGCTTGACTACAACAAAACACATGGATAAATCTATCCAGATTATCTACTGAGATACTGTGCAGCCTCAAAAAGAGATTTCTTACAATCTTTCAGAATCATTCCTCTTTATTTGGGTTGTCTCATTTCTTTACAGTCTTGCAGTTCTCCGTCTGCTGTTGTATATATCAGTATAAACCGCTACACCATGGAGTGCCTGGGATGATAGTGTCATGAATAAATTAGCATAGTTTTCATGAAAATATATGAGGAAAGGTTTTTATGGTGAACTTGCCTTGCACTGACCAAAAATAACATGGATCACAATACTATCTGGAGGTAGCAAGATGCTGGTAATATAGCCAGCAAGACCAGTGTAGAACAGATTTTTTCTTGGGTAGAAAAGGCAAATCATAAAAATGGTTTGGCTTGGCAATATGCATGGTCATAATTTGGATCCTTGTTAGGCCTATCACTGTTCTACGTAAAGGCATTTCTTCCTACCACTCAAACTTTGTCAAACATGACAAATCTAGAGCTAAGTCCAATCCACAGAATTTGCGCTTCTTTTCTATGCAGCCACAGATTTCATCCTCTCAACATAAATACAATATAAATTAAACTTCATGTTGGAAATATATAATCTGTATATCTTAAAGACCCCTTTCTTCTTTTCAGGACCAAATGTCACTTCTGATTACACTTTTCTTTCACTTCCTCACTAAGGACATCACTGTAACAGTCTGAAGGAGATGTTGTTCTTGCTTCTAGCCAAATATACAAAATATTTAACCCACTTTTGACTTCAGTAGAACACCCATATCTTATAATATTGACATTGCATTACTGTGAGGCTACTGCTGTAAATAACATGGTATGGAAATTTCTGTATTTCTTGCTTGAAGACTTCTATCCTGAACTCTGTATCTGGCTAGTAGCTGATGAACAATTATTAGTCGTATGGGATCAGGTGGAAAGAGTCTAACCAATACATCTGATCTTCTTAGCTCACCTCAATAGTTAAAGCTACCTTTCTGGTCTGCCGCATTTAAAGGATTTTCACAGTCAACTTCTTCTAAGCATGCCCAGTTCTTTTTCTTATCTTTATACAACAGTGGTAATAAACTGTACAAGTCAGATCAATAAAAGGGGATTTTGAAGAAAGGTGAAAATAAATGTCATACTTCATAATTTCTTTCAAGACATCACTATCTTTATTATTTTCATGCCAACACCTTGCTAAAAATAAGCAGAGGTTAGAAGCCAGAGTCAAATTCATTTTCCAAAATGTCCTTTTCGGGTGTTCTCAAAAAATATACTCAAGACTGATATGCACCACTGCTGTGCCAAATTGTATATCTTTGGAATCTCAAAGATAAGTCTTCTCCAGACTTCTAGCCTAAAGGGTTCGTGACATTGTCACTCACTGTAAAAACCTCTGTAAGCCTTTCACAGACTCAAATCCTCTCAGCAGAGGAACAGTTGTCTGATTCTTAATTTTGGTTGTAAAATTGCTAGTGGCTCCAATCGATTTCCATCTGTATAAATACCTACTGGGGAGGAAGAGGGGAGTAAAGAGGGAGCTAGACTCTTTTCAGTAGGGCCCAGTGACGGGACAAGAAGCAACAGGCACGAGTTAAAACACATGAAATTCCATCTGAACACAAGAAATCACACACATACACACACAAACACTCAATGTGGTGAGAACCCTTCCAGGCTCATCCATTTTGTGAGTCTCTGATTTCACACACTGGGCTCTAGGAGATGCATAGGTCTTGCAGATTGCCTCAGAACATTGAAACAGATAGTGCATTTCAGCATCCCTAAAGTTGCATTATTGCTGTCTTGGAAGAAAATTTCCTATATGCCTGGGAGTCTCCTTTCACTCGTTCATAGAAATTTTCTTCCTTTGGGAGATGTGTATATACCTCAGCACTCACATGGCTCACGTTTGAATGGACAAATATAAAAGATAGGATGGAAGAGGACATCTTGCTGGGCTGCAAGCCTTATTGTGAGCTATAGTCTCCTGTGGTGGTCAATGAAAATAGAGGGAAGCTTCTTCCTGTTATCAATTACTAGGTCGAACCCTTCATCTGTAAAGAATAAAGTTGTTGAGAGAATCTGCAGAGGTTATATTAGAGTTATGGATTGGAATCCCTCATGTGACAGCTTGATATCTTTCAATTTACAGGGGCAGCTTATTTATTACATCAGGATTACATTCCTGGAATGGTCTTTGTGATCCAGCTGTTGTAGTGTATTGCAAATGTGTGCTTAAAAACATTGTATGAAAGATCTCAGCTCATTTAAGTGCTTTCTTAGCAGTTACTCTGTCTTTTAGGGAGTATAGGTTACTGTAGGTATATGGATAGTTTTGTTTTAAAAGTGCCTTAGTTATACCTTTATTACAGGCAATTTTATGTGTGATGGGGCAAATTAAAGTTTAGTCAGTCTGAAGGAGAAATGAATGCTATAGAAGCAGCACTTACTGGTGCCTCCTTCATGGACTGCAGTCTGGGATACTGCTGTGTTCAACAGGGGGCTGTTCCCAAAGCAGATGCTGCTTGTGCAAGTACCGGGACTGTGGGGATGTGGAAACTGTCCCCTGCGATGCAAGGGAAGACTTGGAAATGCCTAGGGAGCTCTCCCTTCTTAAGCTTTAGCAGTCATCTGTCTCTGCCCCAACTGAGACACTCTCTGGTGCATGTACAGCATCCTACAAGCATTCTTCCTGGACTCGGGGGCGAGGAGCTCCTGCCAGGGCTGGGCCAGCTGAACTTTATTGCTGAGCTTGTAATAGCGCTAATGCCCTATACCTCCCACTGCAATGGGAATTTCTGCATTTTTCATACATCAAACACTTATTTCAGGTCTTCTAAACCTTGATACATGTGACAGGCCGTCAAAACAAGCCTTTAAATAACATCATCAGACAACCTGTATAACTTCTTTTTTTCCTTGTTGAGAAAACCTAATACAGGAGGGCTGCTAAAAAAATAAATAAAAGAAGTCAGAGATATGGGTGTGGGGGAGGCTTCAGAGACAGAGTGACTGCAGTGAGAAGATGGCTCCAAAGTAAACCTATGTCACTCGTGCTGCCAAAATCTGTGTTTTAAGGTGACGCTGGAGTTCAGCATGCACGAAGGTGCAATACTCCTGTCCACCTCAACAAAGAACACTGCTGTGTCAGAGAGAGGAACTTGGAAGGAATTCAGCAGGTAGCAAGCCCACGAAATGGTCTGAAAATAAAACCTGGTTGAAGAAGCAAAGAGAGCTGGAGCCAACCAGACCACAGTGGGCTTAAATAAGAATGTCTGAACAGAGATGTGATAGCTACAGGGATACAACAGAAACAGTAAAGTCAGGGAAAGGGGCAGGGGTATCAGCAGGAGGGAAAGGAGGAGGTAAAAGTTAGGAAGGGCGACCACAGGAGGTGAGCGGTGGGAGCCAGACCATGTCCAGCCTGCAGCAGCCCAGAATCAGGGCAATTCCTGTTTGCATCGAGCCATTGCAATGGTCAGGCAGTGTAACGTGAAGGCATCTACTGAGCAAGTGAAAAAGCCAGGGCTGGTGGTGCTTACAGCATAGCCGGGCACGGCTGGGCAGCCCTGGGCATGGCCTGTGATGGCACCATTTTCCAGCTGCCCACTGTCTCATTCTCCAAAGGAGGGACGTGGGAGGTCAGAGGAAAGTGCTCAGAGTGCTCCCTGGAAGGTGCTTTTCCTCTTGGCCACTTCAGTTTTTTAGGCTTACACTTTCCAAAAGCTTGTTTGCAGCTTCAATAACACTTTCTGCAGCAAGCAATCTTGTCTCACCATTAAACACATCCATTTCTTTAAATGGAGATGGATACTCCTTAGCTCCAGTGCCCCATGTCCTGTGTTGGTAACCATTTATTGGACTACCCCCTTTAAACTATGAAATATTTGTCCTTCTGTTTATGCCTTGTCCTGTGATTTGTTTAGAAGTGCAGTCGTATTCCTTCTCACCCAAGCTACCTGAATTCACTCGTGTGTGTGACAAGTTGCAGCTACCTGCCCACCCCAGTTAGCCTCCCTTTACAACTGCCCTGCTTTTAATCCCTCTCTCTTATGTGCAGTGGGCAGAACTGAGCATGTAATTGCAGATTAGGTCTCATTTTCTGGTAATACTGCTTCCTCACCCTTGCAGAAAATGTCCAATGGCTTCCTAGATGTCCTTTAGACTCTTTGTTGAGGCTGATGGGGGCACGTGAAGAGGTCTCATTAGTCTGACTTGAACAGCATAAAAACTTGAGGACAGGTTTTGAAGAAAAGAAGAATTAAAAGGATAGAATAAGGTATGAAGTAAGGGTGGATCATGCTAGATTAATCCAGTCCATCCTTGGTAAATGAGGCCAAGTACCACTGTACTGTGAATATGTGAAATTGTGTTGCAGGGAAAATTGTTAGGGAAGCAGAGTTGGTGCTGCTTCAGGGACTGCATGGCCTGAGAGGAACTGGCTCACGGGGAGGCAGCTGCACTGAGGATGAAAGGTCTGGCAGCAGGCACTTGCTAGAAGAGTTTCCCAAGGTCTTTCCCTCCGGGAAATCACACGGTAATGTTTTCGTTAACAACCTTGGCACAAAAATGAGCGTGCTAATGAACTGTTTTTTTGGCACCGCTAATAAAAAAGAATGAAAGATCATAGAAGAGTAGACCCTAAGAATGAATAAGGTAGGTGGATGAAACAGGGCCATACAAAGGTCAGGATCACACATTTGGGAGCTACGTAAATACTAATGGAAAGGAACAGAACCTAGAGCTATTGGGGGTCTCACTCTACCAGCAGAGCAAGGCAGCAGGAAGGTAACTGGAAGCTCGAACGGGGAGTCTCAGTGGCAGCTAGCAGTGTGTCTGCCTCTGGTTGTAGCACTTCACCTTTCCTGCCTTTAAAAGAACTGTTCCTTCTTGGGAGGGTACTCCTGCTTGCTAATATATCTCAGCAAGGTGTTATCTGGTCTTTATTTTAAGTCATTCTCAGGATTATGCATCAATCTAACTACATTCAGGGTATGGTTTTAGGTGGGGAACATTACTGGGGAGGGGAGGAATGTAAAACATTTTCTGTTATGTGCATGTGGTTTTTTGTTTGTTTGTTTTGTTTTTTACTGGATTAAGGGGAAGGAAACTATTAAAGAGGACCATTAATGGCTGTGCAAACAACAAAGACTTGCTACCGGTGGCTGGTAGCATTCTCATTGCAAAGATTTAGTGGGTGCTGTGTGTAGGGCAGGACTTGGAGTAAAGGTGGGCACCTAGGGCCTACTGGCAGGGCCAGGCCGTTTGGCAGAGGCTGTAGTGGGGCTGCAGAAACTTTCATCCCAGCTGAGCTGTCCACGGACACAGAGGTGGCCGAGACGTTACTGACTGTTGCAGCTGAGGGGACTGCAGCAGGAGGGTGGTGTGGCCTTGGGATGGAGCCCCCAGTGACCAGGGAGAAGGGAGATGAAAGGCTCACAACCCAAGTGAAAACCAAGACACCGCAGGGAAGAGATCCTGGCAGAGCTCCACCAAGGCCGCTGCTGGAAGGCTGAGGAATGTGATCAGGCTCAGGTAAAGATCGGGGACTGACTGATATGCCTCTGGGAGAAGAAATGCTCATTCCTGAATGACTCAGCCTGAAATGTTGTTGCCCATGGCTGCTTTGTTTCCTCAAACAATGGTTTGTGTTTGCACAAAAGTGCATTTAAAATCAGCTGTATGCAGAGGTGATTTTAACAGCCACTAAAAGGCAGAAGGATACACCTAAAATGTTTTTTTCCAGTGTGAGTCATCTGCCTAACATTTTATAGCTGAAACGACTGTAACCATTTGATATCTGAATGTGTTATTGACTCACAAACTTGTACCACATCCTCGTTGCTGGCTACATGTGGGACAGCCTCCAGGACCGCCTGGCCTGGAGTGAAGAGGGTGCAGAACAGAGAGAGCAATTATAGTCTAGGCTGGAAACTAAGTGTAATTTATACAGACTTAGTCAATAAAATCACAGCCACGCCTAGGTGGTGGCCATGAAAATAGTTGTTTCAGCATATGAAGATACGCTTCCTGAAAGAAGAGTTTTACCCTCTTCAGTGAGTTGAGAAATCTTGTACAGACGTGTAGAAACAGGAATAATATAGTTCATGCAAATTTTACATACTAATTTCCTCATTATAGGCTGTCAAATGTAAAAGAACGCAACAGGGACACATGATGAGCCTGTTATCTTCTAAGAACTAAACTCTTAAACCTTTTTGCCAAGAAATGTAGAAGTACAAAACTAATGACTTGCAGAAACAATGAAAGGATGCCACAGATTTTTCCACTGTTTTTTATATAGATCATTTGGTTGTGACAGTAAATTTGAAATAGGTTTTCCTATATTCACCACAGCTCAAGTCACATATAGCAGGACAAAAGCCTCAGAAGAGAATTCATTTTGTCAGTACTTGATCATGTAGAAATGTTAAAGCATGTCCACTTGAAAGGTTGTTAAATATTTTCTATCAAAATAGTTTCAGATGAAGCTTACTCACAGCAATATTCATTTTTTCAAAGATTTTCCCCCTTCCCTAACCACATCCAAATCCACAGGGATGATGAACAGATACTTTATTACTGAGTACTATTAGCTTTTTCACAATATCCTGAGTGCATTCCTGTTATCATGTTAAATACGGAAAAAAGAAAAAAAAGAATCACATGCTGAAATTTGACATGAAAATTAAATTGAATCAAAAACTACTGGAAAAATAATCGTTTGATGAGGCACTCATTAGCTTTCATATACTGACTTAACGTTTTCATTTCAACAGTGTTCATATGTTTCAGAAATCTTTGGGTTGGAAGTGATTTGGCATTTTTATCTTCAGCTTCTAGCTGTCTCCACTTCTTAGAGCTAATAGAAGTTGCTGCTTTCATTTCTGTTTGAAAATCAGCAGTTGAGAGACTTTTGTGAATGTGTGTGTTAACAGACTTGGACAGATTATATAAACCTGTAAAATATTGATTCTGCGAATGCTGAGTGTCAAATTGGTTTGAATTATCCCCTTAAAGAGCTTAGGCACTGGTTAAATATACTAAATGCCATTTTAAATAATAAATTGATGCTTTGGATAATTGTATATTTTAATATAGCTGCGTATTTGATGGCGGTAGAGAAGCATGCACGGCAGTAAAAATGCATGCTCTCTTAGCAGCAGTTGCTCTTTAAACAGCTGTTAAGAGCAGTTCCTTGTTCCCACCTTGGAGATGTAAAGCTGTTAGTAGTGAATGATCCATTTAAATGTTTTGGGCAGGAAAAAGTCAGGCAGTCCGAGCCCTCACCCAGCGTAGGGCTGCAGCTGCGTAGCTCTCCTCGCCTATGCCTTGACCCCTTTCCGTGCAGGTCCCCACTGCTGCAGAGGGCTGCCCGCCTGGACTCCTTGGAAGGGCAGGGTCCTTTCCATAAAACAGTAAGAAAAACTTCCATATATGCCATGGATTTATCTTGCTGATGCAGCATGAAGACACAGCTGCCTACAAACGCCACAAGTAGCCAGGCTGGGGTATACCCACCGGTCCCGTGGTGTGAGTGTGTGCAGTTGGCAGCCCCAGTTTGGGTTGTAGCAGGGGTGCTGGGGTACCCCTTTCACCACAGCTGAGCTGGAGAGAGCGGCTGGCACCTTTTGGGGATGGGGACAGGCTTTGCTTTCCAGCATGAGGGCATGTGTGCTGCATTTTTAAAGCGCTCTGCTTGCAGGTGTGGACACATAGCATCAATGTTTCCCTGGTCTGTGCAGACAGCGTAGTGCTCATGCAGGAGGCTCTGCATCAGGTCTCAGGTCTCAGTGGGTCCAGCTTCTGGCTGTCCATACACTACCCAAACCCCCCTCCTGTGCTCTGTGCAAGACCTCGTGCTTCCTACTGAAATATCAGGCAGGAGGGAAACCGAGGAGGACCAAGGACAGGAGGCTGAGTTACCTTACAGGTAGCTCTGTAATTAAGTCCAGGGCAAGCTGCAAGCATGAATGCCATGTGATGGGTTTTTATTCAAGCCAGCAGAGCATATCCTGTTACTGGAAAGTTCTATCGCAATAGATTGCGATGAAAAGATGTTAATCTCTGGTGTTGCCCCTCTGTAGAGCTGCTCCTCTTTTATGATCATGATGTGTGCTTCTGCAATGGCTTCCTGTATGATGCTGAGGTCTCTGTGCTCTTTAAAGTTCTTGAGTGGGTCTTTATAAACAGGAACAGATGTTAAATGTTCCCCGGACTTGGCTTGTTAGCTGTGTTCGTGGGTCAGGGGAAAAAATGTCTTTACCACTGGAGTTTTGCCACCAACTTTTCTGTCTTGTGTAGAGCTGCTGGGACATAAGCACATTGGCTGGTCTGACACACAACAGTGGTGCTCTGGTCCGAAACAGAGTGCTGGTACAGGATGTCCTGTCAAATTGGGGTGGAGGGGATGGATTTAGATAACATGGAAATCTTCACAAAAATACACCTGCCTTGTGTTAAACACTTTCTTTCACTTTTTTTTTTTTTTAATCATTAGAACAGATTCTTTCATTTCTAGCCCTTGCCTCTTTTTTTATCTACTAAAACATTGTTCCTTAAGCAAATACAAGGAGTTAATGAAGTGTTATCCCAGAGTATTTCCTTTCCTTCTCAAGGCCAATTGGAATTTTCTTATACAATCCATATTATCAGGGCAAAATTACCCCTCTGAGTCCCTTCACATATGATGTGTTGAAACAAGACCAAGCTCATGGCACATAAGATGTTCCTTTGAGTCAGTACTAGAGTCGAGTGAAGGAGATGAAATAAATTATTCAGTGCAATTCAGATTTACTCATGCAAGTAAGTAAGCTCAAAGCTCTTGATTCAGGACTCTGAAGTGCAGCAGCATTTAGAAGCAGCCTTTCCCTCCTTAAATCACTATGTTGTTCCTCTCTGTATCCAATGTTGCATATAATGTGTACTGGCTGGCAATTAAACATGCAAGGCTGGAAGTAGAGCACCATGTGCACTAAAGTGCTTATCGTGCACTTAAGGAGATCTGTAGGGGAGCACTTAGATTCTCTCCTCTTGGAGATGGTCTGTGGGAACTGTGTGTTCAACTCCCACATAACCTCTCTCAGAGGACCTTTGAAGAGACTTATGCTCAGTCCTATTAATGCTGTTTGGCTTCTTTTCCAAGTGATAGATTCTGGAGGCAGGAAAAATTAGGTCTGTGGATCTCAGTAGAGCTGGAGACACCTGCAGGGAGTAGAGATCACCTTCCTGGAGTCCAGGCTTGAAACAAATATCAGGCAGTGAAATAGGTCTTAATTAGAACTTAGAGCAGAGAAAAAGCCAAAGTTCTTTCTCCCATGTGGATTCCAATGAATTTGGTTTAGAAATCCCCCAAGATGAGGGACAGAGTAGGATTTCAGAGTTAAAGCAGAGATCCAGTAGAAGGTGAAAATGAAATCCAGAATTAAGCAGTTTGCTTACTCTTGCTGAAGAGTGAAGAGATGCATCCTCTGATTTGATCAGAAGAGTCAGCCATTTTCAGGAGCGCTGGGATGAAGCCCTTCAAGATGAGGGGCCTGAAGTGCCTGGAGACCTATGGCTGGTGAGGGAGGCAGCAGCTTAAATGAGGAGGAAAATGAGATATGGAGCTTTGGATTCAAAGACGTTAAAGCAGTTATGCCATCATGAATTCCCAAACCTCAGACTGACAGCGTTTGCTGAGAATTTAATCACTGAAAACAAAGTTAGTTGAGTAACTACATATCTTCTGAAGATGTAGGCCAAAGACTTTATTACCTCTCTACTGCCTCGTGTGGATGACGTTCTAGTTTAATTCCAGTCTCATTCCAATTTAAGAGGTACAGAATCACGGCTGTAACTGCTGACATTTACTGTTCTTCACAGAGAAGCCAACTACAAGGACCTAATTCAGCGTAGCAGTTAAGTCCAAAGTTTGTCCTCTGCAGAAGTTTGCCAAGCCTGAAGATAACTATGTGTGTGTAGGCTGTGAGAAAGGGAGGTTTCAATTAAGCATTTAATCATGAACCAGAGATAGGATGAGCATTTGACTTCCACCCCGGGTTAACTGGTCTGAGGCATGCCAGTTTAGTGATGCTGAGAGACATATGGCAGCTTGGCACCCTCTTCAGAAAAGAAGGCATCTTCAGTCTCCAGGGGTGGTGCCTCAGTACTTTTTGCAACGTTTAAATAATTTTTTTAAGTACTTTAAGAATTTACAGTAAGCCCTTGAGTTCTTCCACAGGCCACAAATTAATTAGCTTGCTCCTTAAATTCCAGCAAGCTAAGTGGAAATGCTGCAGAGGTTCCTTCCCTGAAAAATGTAAAACATCCTTTGATTAACTCCCCACTTCATGATAATGATGGTCTGGGTTATTTTAAAGAGCTTGATGTGATTTGTAAATTTATTTAAGAGTAAGAGTAGGCTTCCAGTTAGTGCTGGAGATTAAACTAGTACTCTACCCAAAGTTAGGGGGGAAAGAAATGAGTTGGCCACCAACAAGCAGAGACCCTTCTGCCACGAGAGACGGAGCGTCCAGCTCTGCCATCTGACTGAGGTGGTCGAGGCAGTCTCCGATAACAAGCAGTGTACTCCTTCAGGCTGCAAATGGGGAAGAACCAGAGGCTGGGGCTACCAGCCCTGTGGGTCCCTGGTATCGGCCCCAGGTGTTAGGAATTGTTCTCATTCCTGCCTGTGTTTGTCATGGGTATGGAAAATGAACTCATCAGAGCTCAAGGGTATTCAAAAGAGACCTGCAAACTCTCCCTCCAGACCAGGCCACAGAATAGTCCTACCAAAGCATGGCTTGCATTGCCCTGCTGACCAGCCAGCCCTCTTCCTTGCATTCACCTCTGGAAATTTTTTCATCTCCTCCTTTTGCCTTTCCCTTAGTGTATGAATGAGCACTTGTGCATTTTTTCCAACTGCTCTCATTCCCTCAAAGACAGCACTGTTTTTCTTTGGCTTTTGTTTCTAAGGTATGTTCTGCTTCTTGGATCCTCTGGCTCAGGCTGACAGATTTGAAGTGAGATCTCCTTAACGATGACAGTAAAGGAAAATAAATCAATTGCTTAGGTAGCTGCTAAATGCAAAGTTCAGATGAAATCTCAAGGGATTTGAGAGGCTGCAGTGAGAGAACACGATCCTTGGAGCTGCTGAAAACCTTAAATTGCCCAGTCCTGGAGCAAAGAAATCATAACGTCATTCACCTGGAGACAAAATAGTCAGAGGGGAGGTGGGATTTTTTGCAGAGGGCCTAGTTCCAGCTGACCAGCAGAGGTGAGTTTGTTGCCAGGTCCTGGGAGTAGGTCCTGTGGTGTGTGGACATCGTGTCTACAGAAATGGACAAGTAGGATGTTTCCCAAGTCCTGATGCCGAAATCGCTTCAGACACGATCTGGAACAACTCCGTGAGGGTGCATTGCAGCAGAGAATTGCCAGCAGGTGCAGATCTGGCGTGTCTGTGCCAAAATACACAGCTTCACTGTGAAACAGGCAGCTGAGAGCCATATCTGATCCTCTTGCCAGGGAGTGGCTTCACACAAGATCTGGAGGAGCTGGCACAGCTGGTGCAGTTCAAAAATCAACTTTTCCCTATTACAACACAGAATTTCCTGCTCTTGGATTCTCTCTTCAGTGAGAGTCAGAACTGGGGAGAAAACCCCATGGCCTACAATGTCTGTGAACACTTAAAAACTGATATCCCAAGTCCTGGGGTTCCCGGTGCACTTTAACTCAGTTCTGGACATTAAAAGTCTCCCACTGATGTGACAGACTTTTTTGTTTTGTATATCCTGAAATCCTTCACGACTGAGAAATATTACACCTCCACGTGTTGGTGCTTATGTTATGTTGGCACCTGTAAGACCTGATTGTAGGTGATGAAGCCGCAGAGGTGGGTGTCGTACAATTAAAGACCAGCTAGCTGAACTTGGGAAATAATGAACTACAGTGCTTTAAACACTTAATATTTCTGCTTCCCCACAGGATTCAAATACACAAGTGCCCCTGTGACATGAGAAGGCTTGTGCCAGCTGTCTGAACAGCATTTGCATCCTAACCCATCACTGTTCATTTCTCAGCAGGGTCCAGAGTGAGATGTTCCTTTCTCCTCCCTGCCTTTCCTCACCCCGGATTCTGGTTTGCTCTATGTGTGCAGCTGCAGGGATGGCTCAGGCCCAAATCCGTGCCAGCTCACTGAGGTTTTGTATTTGCCTGAGGTTCCCAATCTTAGCAATAGTTTTCCACATTTCAAACAATGGGTGGACCCTCAACAGTAAATCTTAGCTGCCTGGCAATAACCTTGTTTTACTTTGTTAGCTTGTGTAGTTCAGGCAAAGCAAATCTTGGTCTTGGCTTATTATCCGTTTATGATTTTTTTTTCATTGTGTATAGTGTGCAAGAACCTCTGCAAATTCTGCTGCTGGTTGTGTTTTTAACGTACAAGTCTTTAAAGTATGATTGCTAAAAATGCCGCGTTGTTTTGTGTCACTGGCTGCTTGAGCAATGTTGCTTGCAATGTCTTATTTCTGCATTGGGGTAAATTGGTTGTTTAGCTTTTTTACTTAATCAAGCTTCAACTAAAATGGCTTTATATTTATTTCATATGCCACAGTATTAATGATTTACTGATAATCTGGCTCATCGGGGATGAAAGCCGTGTGAGGGAAAAACAATTCTACCTGATCTTTGTTAATAGCTGTGTAACACTTTGTTTTGTTTTTCCAGGGGAAGAAAAGTGTACATCTGTCAAGGGTGAAATATTTGGGCAGAAAGGAGTTGAAGGGAAGGATGAAAGTGTAATCAACTGAAGCCTAATGAAAAGGTGTTCCTAGAGGGTAAACAGAACAATTGCTTTGGCAGCAGGTCATGAAAGTCTGGGAAGGATGACCAGCCCAGCAAAACACTTTAATGTAATGGGATGGTTGTTTCTGTATTACAGTTATTTCATAGAATCACAGGCCTGGTTGGGTTGGGAGAGACCTTAAAGATCATCTAGTTCCAACCCCCTGCCATGGGCGGGGACACCTCCCACCAGACCAGGTTGCCCAAAGCCCCATCCAGCCTGGCCTTGAACACCTCCAGGGATGGGGCATCCACAGCTTCTCTGGGCAGCCTGTGCCAGTGCCTCACCACCCTCTGAGTGAAGAATTTCTTCATAACATTTAATCTAAATCTACCCTCTTCTAGTATAAAGCCATTAGTCATTGTCCTATCACTATATACCATTATAAAAAGTCCCTCCCCAGCTTTTCTGTAGCCCCCTTTAGGTGCTGGAAGGCCTCTGTAAGGTCTCCTTGTATCCTTCTCTTCTCTAGGCTGAAATCCAACTCCCTCAGCATGGCTTCATAGGAGAGGTGCTCCAGCCGTCTGAGCATCTTTGTGGCCCTCCTCTGGACTCATTCTAACACATCCGTGTCCTTCTTGTGCTGGAGGCCCCAGACCTGAATGCAGTACTCCAGGTGGGGTCTCACAAGAGCAGAGCAGAGGGGGAGAATCACCTCCCTCGCCCTGCTGGCCACGCTGCTTTTGATGCAGCCCAGGGTATGGTTGGCTTTCTGGGCTGCAAGGGCACGTGGCCAGCTCATGTTGAGCTTCTCATCAACCAGCACCCCCAGGTCCTTCTCCTCAGGGCTGCTCTCAAATTTAAATGTTCTCATCCATTATCCAAGTAAAAATAATGTAAAAACTCATATTATTGTAAAAATGTGCTGTTATATTTTTCCTTCAATGAAGACATCGTGGAAAGTTATGAAGCAGAAAACATTGCTTTGTTGCTTCAGGAGAAGCAAGTTCCTCTCCTTCTAATGGCAATTTTACACTCTAATATGTCTGTTTTTCTGTATCAGTTCCTCTTTCTTTGCAACATAGGGCAGTATACGGATTGCGTGTTTCAATGAGTTTATTATCTATGGAGATAACAAGACCCAAAGTAGCTGAAAGCAAACTACTCAACCTCTTTATAAAAGGAAGACTCACAAAGTGAGTGAGTATGTTGCAAGAAAAGGTAGTTGTACAGTCTCAGAAAGTAGGTTAGGATACCCAAGAGACAATTTAAATGAGCTAGTAAGGAAAAACAGATCTGGGACTATTGTAAGACATTCCTCTCCATTAATATTGTAGGAATGAGTAAATCCAAGGGAGAAAAAAAATCACACCTCATATATACTGTTTCATGTTGTGCTGATTTTTTAACACCCCAATGAATCATCTATAGCTAAACTCTGCGGGAGGAGAGGATGCCAGGAGGAGACTAACATTTGTGATCCAGTGTAACAGCATTATGTTCAAATTTATGAGGGAAGACTGGATTTTGTTTTCCATGAGTAAATGTAGGGTAATATTTGGGGGGGCTTTGTTTTTGTCATGCATTGTATGTATCCATGCTAAGCTGTTATTTTTGCTGTCAACAAGCAAGAATAAAAGTCTAACCTGACTGGGATGCCACTGTTTAGCAATATATACAACAGGAGTTAACATGATTAATTGGGATGTTGACAGACAGGAGTGAATCATGATGGCACAAGTGATATGAGGACCATGAACATCAGCTCTTGGGCTGGGAAAGGCCAAGAACCTGCCCTGAGCATCGTACCTGGGGCTTCTGCAGTGGTGCCTGATGCAGAAGCTCACACGGAGCAAATAGCAAGTGAAGCACTGCAAAATGTAAGCTGCCAGTTTGGGCTCTTGCTAGTCAATGGCAAATCTTATGCCTGAGGCTTCTAATAGAAGGGGCTGCAGTCAGCTCCTGCTGTGGTTAACATGGCTCTGAGCACACTGGGAGGGGCTGGCTTCCTGGATGCTCTCATTTTACCATCCCATAAAGAGTACGCAACAGGGTCAAGCCTCAAATCTCTTCAGTCAGCAAGCTGGTAACTTTCTTTCCTAATGTAGAAGGGATTCTCCATTTTAAGCACACTAAGTTACTGAGAGGCAGAATATCCATTGGACTTAGCGGAGCTTTTATGCCTTTGTGCAGTTACGCTCCAGTTGCTCCTTCAGCTGAGAACTTGCCATAGGGGAAAATACCACTTACGCCCTGTCCTTATACCTTCCTAGCAGCCCCAGGTGAACAATGCAGTTAAAATATATTCGCTATTACCTTCTATCTTCTTTATGACATGGGTCACTCACCTGAAAATAAAACCTTATTCTTTGGTAAAATTAGAAACCTCCGTGTGAAGTCAAAATTATTTCCGTAGTGGTTTGTAGCTATACTTTACTTAGTTCATTTGGGATTCAATTCTGCAATTTCCAAAGCCGTAACTGTGAACGCTAGTGAACCTTATGCAGCAGAACTGCAATTCTAACCCCATTACAGTCTACAGTGAAACCACCAGGGACTTGGCTGGAACCAGGATTACAACACTGGAATAGCAACAATATACAGATTTTCCCCCAGATGTTTCCAGTTTAAACTGTCTTGTAACATCACTACAGCAGAAGAAAGGCTGTATCCATACAAGCTTGCTTGAAAATGTCTGTACAGATACAGAAAATAGTACTCCAAAATCCAAATAAAAATCTTGAGGAAAAAAAAAAAAGGATTAAAGAATAGAGGAGAAGCCCTGCTCACCAGCAATGGAAGACAATCAGTCTAAACTTTCATCCCTCAGGATTTCCAGAATCAAGTGCTGTTCATATTTCTACCTATAAGAAGAGAAAAAAATGAACAAACTAGCAACCAAACAAAAAAATGGACGGTTTTGTGTGTACTGATGGAGCCTGGTTTCTTGTGGATTTGTCTGCTCCTTGACAGTTGACACCAATAGCTGCCTTCTTCCTAGGGAATAGAGGGACCTCATAAAATGGCTCATGTAGTTGGTGTTGATTGTGTGAGCTTGGGCTACTGCTTTTCTGTTCATCAAGGCACTTACAGTACACTTTCTGTCCACACTACTCTCAGTCCCCTGTGCTCATGAAGCTTGAGGAACTAGATTACCTCTGAGTCTTGTTCTTCTTCTGCCAACTTATGGTTGGGATGAGCCAAAGGCTTTGGAATTTATTAGGAGGAGATGAGAAGGCAGTGTGACTTCTTTAAGCCTTGTTCCCATAGAAACATGTCTAAAAAGTGTATTAATCTTCAAATGGCAGGAGCAGAGAGCTGCAGGGGATGGCTCCCTGTTCCTGAGAGCCTGGCTGTGGGCAGAGTGGGATGTGGTTGACATTCGGTTTGTAACATCTTGTGTTTGATCCTGTGCTTTGTCGGAAGTTCATAGCTGGGCAACAGGGAGGAAGACTCCTTGGTTGCCTTCTGGATTCTGATCCTGGGTGAGGTGGAAAGATTTTTTGGGAAAAGGCACATGGTAGCAAGGCACATCACGATTCTATGGTTCTGTGTGCACCCATGGAAGGAATGTGTTCAACACAGCCTCCCAGAGAGCCAGGAAGGCCATCAAAGACACTGAGAAACTCCTGAGAAAAGCATGATCCTAGCTGGACTTCCCAAAAAAAGGGAAAGTCAGAGTTTTCCTTAGGGCTCAGAAGGACTGTACAGGGCTGGCTGCAAACTAGAAGCCCTATTGAATTGACCAAAGGTCAACCCAGGAGCTGGGATCTGCCCTGCAAATCTAAGGATGTCAAGGAAGAGATCTGTTTCCATCCATTTCATTCTTTTTTGTCTGACATAGTTGAGATTCTCTACATAAAAGCTTATTTTTTTCAAGTAAAGCATAGCCTTAGAGAGATGAGGCTCTCTTGGTGTTTTTGAGTGTTCCCATTAGATCTACCTCTTAGTTTTCACCATTTCATGGTGAACCAGCTGTCACATCATCAGTGGCTTGCTACCATGTGGTTTCACTGCAGCACACAGGTTTGCTATCGCAAAAGCTGTGTAGCAGCAGAGAAGAGCTGCTCTGAGTTGAGAGGGGATGATTTCACTGCGTCTCAGAGACAAGGACCAAACAGGATGCCACAGCATGGGAATGCAACTTCTGAAGCCAAGGTCCTCTCGGGTTAGTTCTCCGTGCCACACACAATACATCCTGAAGCGTCTTGACTTGCTTTGTGTGCTAAGGGTGTTCAAACTCCTGACCAGCTGCATGTGTTGGGTCACCAGGCGAAGTGACAGCGTGATGGTGAGCTCTTGAGGACGTGGGTTGTCAATTTAGTGGGCAAGACCCTACTGGGTTTGCAGAAAAAGTACCTTCTGCAAAATCTGTGCAGCATCTTCCCTGAGCATTGGTCATGGGGTTGAGGAAGAAAGGAGAAAAAAAATTTAAAAAATAAAAATAACAGAAAAAATCCCCATGAGGAACACCCCATTTGGGGCTAAATCCATTGCTTTTGCTGAATAGCTCTTTCCAAGTAGTTACTAAACCATTCCGGGATCACATCCTGCTCAGTAGAGCTCCTCTTTTTGACTTTTTTTTTTTTTTCTCACTGCGACTGTGTTGCAGGCTAGTGATGATCCAAGCTGGCAGGGTTGAAATGCCAGCCATTTCTAACCTTCTTATTGTAATGCTGCACCCAAAATGATGAAAAGGTCTTCTGTATATGTATGTGGAGTTGTGGCTGAGGGGCGAGGAGTCAGCGTTCTGGTAAAGGCCTGATAATGCTGAGCCAATTAGAGATAATTCGGGATACTTAGATTCTGATTCAGTAACTGCAGGCTAAGAACAGCCTTTTCAGAAAATGAATACATTCTCCTCCTCAGCTGTTCAGTTTTCAGAGAGTTTTGTTTTATATTTTAGGCATCTTTCTTAAGCATTGATCTTTTTTTCCTTCATGTCACTTGAATCTGGTAGCTGCACACTTACTTGGGTAACACAAGCTAAGGGCAATTATTTCTTCTTTACGTTGAAGTACCTATGTCATAACTTATTTTCTGTTGGTCTCCTTGAAATTGAATTTGTTTGTTTGTTTGTTTTTGTAACACACCTAAACTTGAGGATCTGGTGAAGATGAGCAATTTAAATGTGCTTGGAGGAGGACTGGGTCAAAATTTTGACCTAAAATTTGCAGCTGCTTTTTTTTTTAGCTTATTTCTCTCTGTTATATCTTCTGAAAGATTGGAATGGAGACCTTAAGGCTTTCAGAATGGCATTTTATATGCACAATGCTTTTTTAAACGTCAACAGTTGTTTGTGGGTGTAGCTCACAGTTTTTGGAAAACTAGCTCCCTGTCTTCCATCAGAAAACGTCTTTATTATTACATATGTTGAATTCAGTAAATTGCACCTTCCATGACAATGTAGGCCGATGTGAGATCTTTCCTAGACTATACCCAACCACCTTTCTACATAAGGCTTGGTTGTTTCACTTTTAACAAATGTACTTTCTCTCCTTCTCTCCTGTGCTTCCAAAATTACATATATACACATGTAGACATTTTACAGAGTTCATTTTTTTTTTCCTTTTCTCTCCATGTTAGTATTTTGGGTTCACCATAATGCTCTTCAGCAAATGAATGCTCTTAGTTACCTGAACAAGTTTTTTGCAACTGAACATCCCTTATAAATATATATATATAGGAAAGCTTTGTCTACACTGACTTTTCTAAATAGTGTCAGTCCCTAACCAGCCCTGCAGGGATCAGTGGTTTGCCTATCTCTTGCTCTGGTTGGTTTTTATTTCCACCCGTCAGAGAGAAGCAGGTTCTGTGGGTGCCCAGAGCCATGGCATTGCTGTTGCGTGTGCTCCAAAAGCAGATCCAAGGCAGTTGTTGAAGGGGACAGGGTTGAAGGCAAAACCATGCATGAGGTCACCTTTGATGCAGAAACCCAAGGACGCCTGCTGTTGGCCAGCACTTCTGTTTAGAGGCTGAATTTCACATTGCAGAAAGTTTGGACCTCAAGGTTCCCCTAACTGTATCAGCACAGCTGTCACTTTATTAGAAAATCCCTTCACGTAATCCTCCTCTGCTTTGGACTCATATCCAATTTAATAAACACTCACTAGCAAGAAAGGAAGGTCTTGGACTGTATAAGACTTCCTTGCACTTCATTTACATGCACTCATTGGAATTACCTCTGAATGATCACTCAATAAAGTGCAAACCTGGATGAACAACAATTCCTGCATTTACAAGGACCACCTCATGCTGACAATCTGTTGCCCATGCTAAAACAGGGCAGGAACAAGATGTTCTCTGCTCCACAGAACAAATGTCTTGGAGAAACCACATGGCTTCCACCGTATACTTCTTGGAGAACTAAGCCAAAGGTCAGTAAGGGAAATTTTGGGCTATGGGAAACCAGCACTGGAAACTTGAAAATGCTGCTGATATGACTTGTCTAGAAAATAACAAATACTTAAAATATTGATTTTAAAAGCCAGGCCAGTGAAAAAAGCTCTGGATACTTTCGTATCCATAAAGAACCCATGAAGAATAAATCCCTGCTCTCCACAAACAGCTGTTTCAGTTTTAAAGGAAAATGACAATTCTCTAACATTTTAACAATGGAAAGATTCAGGGTACCATTGAGGAAGCTTTAAACTCTCTTAACCCCCAAATTTTGCTTCTGTGAAGATGAGAACAGGATGTAAAAGGTATAAATACTTTTTGTTGTTTTTAGAAGAAATTTTAGCTTGCTGTAGGGGTCAGTTTTCTTGTTCTTTTCCATTTCCATTTCATTTTCTCCCTTCATAACAAATGAAGCATTTCTAGAGGTACAGAATAAGCTTAGAAAATGAAGGCTGATTTAATTAGCTCCTGTATTTGTTAGATTGTAGGTGCTTGACCAGCATATCTCAGGGTCTGCTTACCCCACTGCAATTGTTCCGTTTCTCACTTTCTTATATAAAGTGGAATGAGAAGAAAGCACTTTCTTCCATTGCTGCCACAGTGAATAATTTTTGAGGGAAAGAGCAATAAAAGCTTCAAAGAAATAGATGGCAGAAATATCTTAGTTCTGCAAATGTATACAACATTGTGTTATTCTTATTCCTGAAACAAATTCAGGCACTAAATTTGTGAGGTCCAGGGATGGTGTTCCCTGACTTCTAGCAGTAAAAATTTGAAAGCATCATAAATTATCTGATGGGAATGAGGGAAGAAAAGCAACTTAGAGGTGGGTTAGCGAGGAAATAGCAGAAAGCTATAGAAAGCTGGGGCCTGAGGGGGGAAGATAGGCTTGCAATTAGGCAGCATGTTGAGACTCCAATCTCAAATCAGTGCCTGGCTCTGTCACAGTCTTTTTTTAAGCATGGGAAAATTAATTGGTTTCCATCTCTCAATTTCCAGTCCATAAAATGTCCCCAGAATATTTGGCAGGAACTCAGGCACTATTGTTACAGGCTCTCTGTAAAAACCGAGGTATTTGAGGTTTAGGCTGAGTTTTTGACAATGCAGGAATCTTACCCAATCCATGTTTCTTACAGTAATGTTACTTCAAAAGGTGCCAGAAAACAGCCTCATCTTTTCCTGTAAACTTCAGGAATTTAATTTGGATGCCCCTTCATCAATGAGAACTAAGAAAGGCCAGAATTTAAAGTTCTAATTTTAGTTCATCCCTACTACAAAGTCAAGGTTTTCTGTTTTTTCTTTTTCCTTTTTTTTTTCTTTATTTTGTTTTTAATGGAAATTCTTCCCAAGATATGTCAGTGATGAAGGGGGTCGGATGCAATGCACAGCACGGAGGATGTGACAGCAGCTGCTCTCAGCCGAGGCAGAAATGCTCACTTCCCCCAGTAGCTGGTTGCTGCAGAGCAATTAATAAACCCCAAGAGCAACTGGCTGGGCTGAGGGAGAGCATGATGTGGTGGTAACACAATCATGTCGTATCAATAAATAAATAAATAAATAAATATAGAAAGAAAAAAAAAACCAGCAGCTTTCTTGTTTTCCTTCAGGCACAATCCCACAGCAGTTTGTGCTTGGGGTGTCTGTTTTTCTTCTGCATGGAACTTGGATTAAAAGAGATGCTGCAAAACATAATTTTTACAGTTTGCAATGGATTGGAGTGCAAAGAGAGGGGAAAAAAATGCAAAGACTGAACTGATGGACTGCTGAAATGGCATGGTTTAGTTCTGCCCGTGGTATGGGAGATCAGTGTGTTATAGATTTCACTTCATGTATGCACGATAAAAATTTGTCACCAAGCAATAAACCTCGCCACACTCCAGCCAACCCAGGATTTGAGCTTTTCCATCCTTTCTCTGGAGTTCTTCGCATGAGTCATCTGTTAGGAACAGGTATCTGAATCCCAGATAATTAATCTCTTGTGATTATGGTGGTCTCATTGCATCTTCATCTGTCTCTCATGTAAAAAAATGATTGCTTATTAAAGTAACCAACAGAAGAGATGAGGCTGGGGGCAATGGGACCAAGAACCAGAGGAGTGAATTAAAGTTTTGTATATCTATAAAAAACCACATATATACGTGTATATATGTAGATAGACTGTTAGTTATCAAGCAAGCGCAGTGCCTTTGAATACAGAAAAAGCCTAGATTAGACTTTGGCATCGTGTTAGTGATCAGCCACAGCAGAGTTAGGAGGGATGCAAGGGAGGCTATGTGAGCAGGGTTCAGATTTCAAAGGCTAACAAGGATTTCAGTTTCTGTAAGAAAAAGTCAAAAAGAGAGGTTGGCTGTTTTGAAAAAGCACAGTCTGCCTTCCTCTGCACTTTTCCCTAATGAGTTTGCTGTTATTCTGAGATGCCAGGCACAGGAACTGAACTTTCCTTTTTCCTTCCCTTTTTTCTATTTTCAGTGGCTTTTTGCCTTTTGTACCTGAAGTTCTCTTTTTTTAATCATAGGTAAAGTTTTCTTGGCCTGTGGTGCGAGCAGCCGGCAGGGAGCGATGGGGTAAGAGGAATACGTGTCCCAGTGATGGGTCGAGGCCAAGCACTAAAGTGATTACAGCCATCGCTTCTGCTCAGCGCTCCTGAGTGGCAACAAGTTACAAAATCCAGAAAGTCCTGTCCTCCTCCTCTCCCTAAAGTCACAACGGCAACAGCAGACTGAACGTAGAGGTTCTTTGAAGAGACAGGAGTTGTGGATTGTAGGCGATACTATCAAGTGAAGACAGCTGGCTTGGGTGTATCGTGGAGCCTGCGTAACTGCTGACGTTTTGGAGTACTGTCAGTCTCTGTCATCCCCTATCACCTGGAAAAGCTCCTCCTGCAATTCGGCTGTAGCTTGTGCCAAGCACTTTATAGTCATTACCAAAATGATGATCTGTTGGCTTCGGTTTCCTCATGTAATGAAATGCAAGGCGAATAGTGGGGAGGAAACTCTTGTACAGTGTGATGGGGTTGCCTGTGGTTGTGCTATCAGCTGCAGATCTGGGACCAGTCCTTGGGTCTAGAGGGTCCAACCAAGGCTCAGTCCCTTTCCTAGCTTGAGATGACTGCTTTCAACCCCAGTTTCCAGCTGGAAAAAAAAAAAAAAAACACCTTTCTGTTTCCATCCTGGCGTGCTTCTTGGGATGGTGGCAACCTTGCAGGGCTGAGGACAATGCCCCGTGAATGCAAAGTTTGTGTCATTTACTGGCACATTAAGCAGTTTTCCTGTTAAGGGGTTTGCTGTGTGATCCATGCATTTCTGACTGAATATAGCCCAGGACACGGAGTATAAGCATTTCTACCCACAAACATCTTCAGTCTCCGCTTAGAAATGGGAACTATTTAAAAACAGGCTGTGAATACAGATTCAGTGATGTTGTAATTACTGTACTAGATGAGATGGCTCATTTTAGGATGGGGAAAGTAGTAGTTACTAATACAGCATCTCGTAAGAGACTTTAATTAAGTCAAGAGGCAAAATATAACAACAGTCTGCTTATAGTAGGCATACTGTATCAAAGATCCCCAGACTGAGGGGAGGATTAAGCTGGTTTTGGTTCCCCCATCGGCATAATTCTTGATTTCAGCACTTGTCAAAATAAAGCCTGCATCATAAAATAGGTGAGTTCGCATACAGCATCCTGTGGAAAGTTTTCAGCATTTTTTTTTAATTAAGATGAAAGAGTTACATTTAGATTGAATGGGTTAATGCCATGTGCATTTGTATAATGAGAGATAGAAGATCCTTAAAATAATGGAAATGACCCAGATTCTACTTCAGTTCTTCCCAATACAATTAAGTGCTGGGCACTTTTATTCATATATACAGTGCTATTCATTTATACAGTGCTGTTCATAGTTGTCATTCCTGGCAGCAGCTTCAGTGGCTTTTCCCCTGTCCCGTCGAGTCCCTCGGTGGTGGCCCTGTGAGGCTGCTCCCCAGTAAAACCCTCTGATGACCTTCCCCAAACTCCCCAGCCCTTGTGCCTCCCTGGGGCTGGCTCTGCCCCCTACCCCAGCTTGTCCATGCTTGCAAACTTCTGCAAGGAGAGAAGGGGTGACCTTCTAAGTCATCCCAGGATGACCCTTCGACCTATTCTCCATCCCTTCAAGGCACCAGGCCGTTTTTTCAGGCTGGCCTTCAGCTCTGGGATGCAGCATGTCAAATACTTTTCGTGACCTTCTTCTCCGAGTAAACAGCAGCTTCCCTGTGCAGGCGATGCAGCCCTTCTCAGGCGCACTGAAATCACATATCAAACGAAAATTGGCAGGGACGCTAATAACGAAATGGCAAAGCAGAGGGTGAGTAGTTATAGCTGAAATGTAATGGGTCTGAAGATATGCATTCAAAGGATTCTTTTTGTTCTTTTGAATAATGCAAACATATTGGCTTTTGGATTACAGAAGTGCTCAAATAGATTAACTTGCAGTCCAATTAGTAGTCATGTATATTAATTTAAACTAGCATTTCTGAGTATATCGATTTCAGTCTCTAACTCCCTTGAGCGTTTTTCACTGTAGGAAAAGGATGTTTTTTATTGCTGACTGTTGTTCTGCTGTAAAACCAAACTGTGAGAATTTTTTTACAGTTTGAGGGGAAGGGTTAGTGGCTCGGTATCCATAACAAGGGGATTCCCCATAAGCATGGGAACTTTCAGGTTTATGTTTTGTAATGAGTAAGGGCCCAATATCAGCTGCTGAGATTTCCTTGTTCATGATGTAGAAGAGACACAATCACTTCAAAAGCTGTGGTTAATGGTAATGGTTTTATGGCGTTTTGGCTCTACTGTGTGCTCTCCTCACTGCGTGTCATCCACTGACTGTCTCAGCTACTGGAAGCCATCACTGTTCTCTTTGCAGTACCCCCCATCCATGTAAGGTGCACCCAGTCTGTGCCCAGTTTGGAAAGCTGGGGTGTGCTGGCTTGATCCCTAGTGCTGCTCTTGGAGCAGATGGTCCATCATGGACATCCCCTCTGCTTCCATGCCATGATTAAAGCCCCTGGTTTATCCTGCATCAGGTGGGAACGTCAGGGGCTAATGCTTAAACTTGTACCATGGGCTCTGAAGGAAAGGGTGGGCTTTTCTGACCACATAAACATCAGGTACCTCTGTGGGCCTGTGCTGCTGAGTACTTAAGACCTTAGACTGAAATCAAAGAGGCATCAGTTCCTATATCTGCCGTAGATTTTTCTTTCCAACTCAGGTAGGTCCATGCCAGTAAATAAAATTTTAAGAGCTTGACTCCACTTGGAATGTTATTTATTTCTGTTTTACTTCAGTGTGACTTAAGCACTTGGATTTAGTTCTTCTCTGTTTCTGGAATGTGGATCCTTTGCCCCTTATTTGCTGAGCCTGGTAAGTCTGCTCCCCAAAGAGGTAACTCTGTGTACATTAAATACTTAGTATAATGGGACAAGGCTATGAGCAGTCATAAAACTATTAATTTTCAGTAAAACTGTGGCACAGAAGTAGTAAACAAGAGTTGAAGATCCCCATCTGCTTATACAACTTCATTGGGACTTTAAAGTGGGGAGCAGAGCAAGAATATGGTGGCATAGACTAGACTGTAACTCCGGATAATTTTGTTTATAACGGTCCTTTTGAATGAAATATATTTTTTGAATGTTATTTGTAATCATTCAATACTTCAGAGCTACCCTGCTATTCCTGTCATTAATGGGGAAAAAAGCAGGCCTTTTGGAATTCAAATGAGATGCAGAGAGCATCACTCAGTGGGCTGACTCCACTTTTGTTGGCAATCTATCAAATACGCTGCCAGTGGGAGTCCGATTCTGCAAGATGAAGAAGAGTCAAATCCCCTGGCCCTGCTGCAGCCCATGCTGGTTTTCAGCCAGGTTTGGAGACGAGTTACTAAACATCCATTCTCAGCCACAGCTGGTGGTGGGGCTGATCGCGGCTGCCTGAAATTCTCTCCAAGGTGGGAATGTTTCACTGGTGACAGGAGAGCCACTGAAGGCTCCTGGACCAGAGTCTGCAACATCATCAGCATTTTAATCAAAAAGATCCTCAGAAAAATATTGCTTCTACCTGTAACATTTTTGTAGCCTTGCAGCCTGCGTGGTTTTTTGTTTTTTCTTACGCTTTTTATTTTTTTCCCTCAGGCTTATTGCCAGTTTTTAATAATGACACAAATGTCATCTGTTTGCATTCACACTATATGCATGTACATTCTTGGGGTCAAGTAACCCTGTTTGGTTTGCTGGTTTCTTCCATCCTCTTTGTCTTTCACCTAACTAGGAAATTGCAGGGTATTGGCTTGTTTTGGGGCCAGAAAGCAGTTTCCCAGGGCCAGGGTTATCTGCCCATGCGTTCGGGTCTGCTGCCTGGGCACGGTCCCACAGGTGGGGATGCTCTATAGGGACATCCAGACAAAGCTGCTATAGCTTTTATGGTTCTACTGTTTAATGCAAAGGCTGCTCAGAACCACTCCATCCTGGACTGCCTGAGAGATCCCTCCTCATTTTGACTAGTCTGCATCTTTCAGAGGCATCCCTCAGGTGCTTGCCTTCAGTTCTGGTACTGGGCACACCAACAGCATCAGCCTCCTGCCCTCCTCGGGAGCCCACAGGCTCCAGCTTTGTATTTCACTGCTGTCCCAGGGCTCCCTGTCTTCCTGCTCATGCTTTCGTTGTGAGCATAATTCCTATCCCCAGCTGAGGTTTTCAACACAAAATAGGAAGAGAACAGGATAGAGGCTAGTTCCTGGAGCTAAGAGTTCATTCTTCTTCCACCTTTGAAGATAAAGCGATGAGAGGACCACGAGGGATGGATGAGGAAGCCCGGGGGCCTGCAGATATACCAAAGAGAAAGTGAAGGAAATGACTTACAGATGAGTCAGCTGAAGGTACCTTCCCCCCACCCAAGTGCCAGGGGAACAACAGACTGCTGGAAAGCACCTGGAAGAGCTGCAGGAGGCAGGTAGCAGCAGATACATTCTGTTCTTAAAAACTCCCGTGTACTTTCTTTTACAGTCCGGTAAAAGCCAATGTGCCCAAGGGAAAAAAATAGGTATCAGAAATACTGTCCCCAGATTTTTGAGTGCTGTGTCTGACCAGGAAGGGCTGAACCTGGAAGGGGAATGGTAAGGGTTCACTTCAAAATGAAATGAAGTTTTTACTTGGGCATTACTGCACCCATCCTGGACAGGGTTTTGCTCCTGTGTTCTTCAGTGACCACCTGGATGACAGGAGCAAGGCGGTCTGAGCTTGTTAATTTGCAGACAAGACACAAGCAGTAGTAGCTGAAAGTGCTTCAGGGGGGAGGGTGAGACTTCAGAATAACCTTAAAGAAAGGGAAAAAAAAAAAGAAAAGAAAGAAAGGAAAAAAAATACAACAACATACTAAATCCATAGGAGGTGAGTCAATGACAGCAAGGATGGGGGAAGATGAGGACCCTGAGTGTGGGTGGCAGCCCTGCGTCAGGGGAGGGCTGGCAGAGGCACAGGCTCAGGGTGACCCCTGGCATGAGGCTGCTGGGGGAGGTGGAAAAGAAAGGAGAAATCAGTTCTTGGTGGATAAGATGAGGAGTTTAGATTTGTAGGAAAAAAATTGAGGTTACACATTAGAAAGAAACTCCCAAACCACTGGGAAAGCAAGGTTGTGGCAAAGCAGGAGGAGGAAATATTTTCATTTCTTATGTCTCCATTCTGTCAACCACCAAATTATTAACAGCTGAACTATTTCCGATGGTGGACAGTCTTGTTCATCCGAATTGGTTTCAGGCGAGCGTCTCTTGTTTTTCAGAACAAAGGGCAGAGATCAGCGCTGTCTGTCTCCATGACAGCAAAACACTTATTTTGTGGGGAGGGGAACAGTCGGGGAGATCTAAATCAGGAACCTTTTGGCTCTTGGAGCCTTGTGGATAAACACTGTTTTTGCTCCTGGCAGATGTCCTTAGCACTGCCCTTAAAGAAAACGAGATGCACGTTGGGCTGTAAGCGAGTGCAGGGGTGGTGCAGGGTGATGCACTGGGTGATGCGGTCCCAAAAAGGGCTTGGAGGAGAGGTGACTGCCTCTCCTTGCAAAGTGCTTGAGGACTAATGAAATCAAGGGCTAAATAAGAACCTGGTGCTGTTGTTAGTGTTATAAATGCACCTGGCGTGCATTAAAAGGAGCGTGGCCAGCAGGTCAAGGGAGGTGATCCTCCCCCTCTACTCTGCCCTGGTCAGGCCTCACCTGGAGTACTGTGTCCAGTTCTGGGCTCCCCGGTACAAAAAAGACAGGGATCTCCTGGAAAGAGTCCAGCGGGGGGCCACAAAGATGATACGGGCCCTGGAGCATCTTCCCTATGAGGAAAGGCTGAGAGACCTGGGCCTGTTCAGCCTGGAGAAGAGAAGGCTGAGAGGGGATCTTATCAATGTGTATAAATACCTGAGGTGTGGGAGACAGTGGGATTTGGCCAACCTCTTTCCAGTGGTTTGTGGGGATAGGACAAGGGGCAATGGCCACAAAATGGAGCACAGGGAGTTCCGCACCAACATGCGAAAGAACTTCTTCATGGTGAGGGTGACGGAGCACTGGGACAGGCTGCCCAGGCGGGTTGGGGAGTCTCCTTCTCTGGAGATATTCAGGGCCCGTCTGGACGCCTACCCGGGCAGCCTGCTCTAGGGAACCTGCTTTGGCAGGGGGGTTGGACCCGATGGTCTCTGGAGGTCCCTTCCAACCCCTACAGTTCTGTGATTCTGTGTGATTCTGTGATAAACGAGATGTTAAGCCAGAAAAATGGAGAGACTGAGTCATTCCTTATCTCTTACCCTCTACTTGCCATGCTGAGCTTGTTCTGCTCATCATGCCCCCCCCTCACATCCAGCCACATCTTGTAACAAGTGTCTGCTGGGGGTGCATTCCCAAGGGGCTCTTCAGGTACAGTGAATGCCTGGCGAGGTGAAAGGCAGTATTGGGTTTCTGTTGTTTTACATTCTTTTGAAGTTTCTGTGAAATTGGAGATTTAAATAAGATATGTGGGTGGATTTCCAGTCAAGCTGTAGAGGTGCCTTCTGAATGCTAAGTGTCAGGGTTGAAGTCTGGGCCTCAGAGATGCTGAAATGCGTTTTGTGAGATGGAGTCAGCCAGTGGTCAAGTACACTTGAATTTTTTATGACTTGTTTGATAAATGAGTCTTCCATTGCTATTCTCGTAATCAGGCTAATAGATTGAGTTTTTGGATTGCTTTCCAATATCAGTTAGCAATTCCAAATGTCCAAGCTCAGGTTCTGTTACTCACAACACCAGAATTAAATATCTCAAACAGAAATGTAAATCTTGCTTGCTTCTCCATGAGAAGCATTTCCTATTTAATTTCTGAGATGTTACCAGTATCTACGTGATTGTTCAGGTGCATGTCCCTGCCTTTATGATGACACAGCCCTTCCCAGAAATACTGTGATTTGAGGAGTTGTAGAGGAGTGAGGGAACAGTGAGCATGTGGCAACATGTTCCCTCCTTCCTCGCTCTGTAACCAGTAGCAAGGAGCTCCAGAGATGTTTCATAGTCAGATATTTTCTGCATGCTCGCCATTCCATCTGGTAAAAGAGCTGGAGAGCATTAAACCTGCTAGGAGACAGCTTCAACAACAATCACCTCATTGACCCAATTCTACTTTGTGGCTCTCGGCTTCACTGTCCTCCTCTGCATCTCTCCCAGCTCCAATCTAGGCTGCTGGAGGTGGAGGACCCTTGACCCATGTGCCAGGAGATGTTTCCTGCATGGCTCCAGTCCTGCCAGGACAATTCCTTTTGTGTTCTTTGCTCCTCTCCTTAATTTTATGTTTCTGTTTGTAACAGCTGCTGTGTTGATTGTTTCTCAAAAAACTCCCATCTATTAAACATATGGAAAAAGATCGTTTAAAACTCATTGTTTTGTAGGATTTGGATTTTTTTTCCATGTGTTTCACTTTAAATTTATCCATAAATTAATTACCAACTTGCTGCCCAGGTGCTGCTGTGAGGTCCTCCCAAAACTCCTCTGTTGTCTTCCAGTTTTTCTGTTCTAAATAACTCCGTATCATCAGCAACATTTTTCACACCATTAATCAAACTCTTTACAGCTCATTACATTTATTATAATTTCAGGATTTTTTTCCTCAGTGGTAATGGTTTGTTCAGAAACCACTATAACAGAAGTAAAGCAAGAACAGTTCTTCTCATGTTTATTTATTCACAGTGAATTTAATTTTTCATTATAGAAAATCATGTTGCTTTAAAAAACAGAAGATATTTAAAACAGATTTTGTTCAGAAACAACCTTAAAATTAAATTACAATAATGAAACTGATGATCTGCTTTAAGACATGAAAGGATGATAAGAGTATTGAGGCCATAATATCTGAAAATTTAAGTAGACATAAATAAAACATAATTAAGAATGACATCGTTTATTTCCAAAGTTTGAAAAAGAAAGAGCATTAAGCTCATAAAAGTAATCATACAAACATCTAAAACAAGTTTTTTGTCACAATAATAAGACAGTTTTACAGCTATTTCATCTCAGTAGGAATTCAGCGGAGTTTTTGTTTCAGCACGTTCATCTAGTTCCACTCAATGACGACTTAATTGAAGGCTGAAAATCTGTTTGGAAATAGGAAAAGCAAAGTGTGATTTTCTGCAGTAACACAGAAATAAAAGCGAGATGTTAGGAGACTACCTCTACTGGTTTTAATGTCTTAAACAAACTCATTATTAGTAGTGACCAGGCCAGTTCATGGAGTCATAGAATGGTTTCAATTTGGTCTATTGGTTTCTATTCAGTTCAGTTCTCTCACTTTAGAAAAATATGTGTGTTAATAAATGAGACACTTTTTAATAGCAATTGCTATTTAAGATTTAAATCATTTCGTATTTAAATAATATACAATGAAAATAATCACATTTTAAATGTTGTTTTGTGCTTTCTATCTATTTTAAGCCAAACACTGCTTGACCTAATTTACCTAGAAAAAAAGTCACAAGCGAATAGAAAATCTTTAACTTACATTTTATAATGGGAAATTATGAACTACAGAAAAAAACTGGCACTCTGGATGTCCAAATGCAGTCTGTCCTCCAATCCTCAGAAAGTACCGTGTGTATCTACATCTTTTATTACGTTGCAAAATGTTGTATCATCATGGGTGAGAGATAATAGGATTTTTTTTTTTTTTAAGTTCGAGTAAAATATGCAAAGTATGATTGAAATTGATTTGTTTCTATCTGCAATTGGCAGAACTAGTTGAAATGGTGAAAATTGCAGGTGGTCAGTCAGCTCTTTAAGGAGAACTGTTGCTGTATGCATACCTCAGAGTCTCGGTCAGGGCAAATTTGTGTAGCCCCAGTGTCTTCAAAGGAGCAGCCGTGGGCTTGGTCTTGTTTATGCACATACATGTCTTTTAACTCTGATATAAAGGAAATGTAGTAATTGTTCCTGTTGATAATGGCCTCCCTCCTTCACCTGCCCCCTCCGAGGTATGAATTAGCTTTCTTCCTTCTTCTCTGATGAGCTAAACAGGGTGGCCCTCTCAAAGGAGGATTCAATTAACATGCAAATATCAGATTGTGCGGAGAATAGCTGACACCTCTGTCTAGACCTTGGTGAACTCAATTCACAAAGCATTGTAAGCAAAATAATTGCTTCTTTTCGGAGACAGTAATAGCTGAGCACATTATGCTCCATGTTCAGGAAGAAATTATCACTGCGCTATCAGACAGAAAAATCAGAAATTAATGAGAAACACACAATTTTATGTCAAGGAAATACAAAACAAGGTCATGTAATTTCTGCACATAATTGTAATAATGTAAGCCCTAATTCTGCAGGACCATGAAATTCACTCACTGAAAAGGAGTCCGGATCATGAGGGCAATTCAGGAGTGGGCTCCTATTAAAATAACAGTGGTGAGTAACACTCCTAACTAGATTTAAGTTGGGGTAACAAAACACTGCAGTAAGCATTTAGATAACACACACATTAGATTCAATCATAAGATGCACATGTGGATAATGACATCTAAAAGTTTCAGGGAGCCAGCTGACTGGCTTTTATCATGTGTAGCTTTTTAAAGCTAACTATAAAAGTCATCCTGATCAGGGGAATAGCATCTCAGATGCTGATTTGAGGCAGAGTTTTAGAGTAGGCACTCTCACTCCAAATCAGTGGTCTGCTACAATCAGGCAGATTTCTTTTGACTATGCTATTCTTGTGGATGGACGAGATCAAGGAGACAGAGCTAGTCTAAAGGCAGACAAAAATGTAGCAAATAAATAAATAAGTTGCTTTTTAGCAAAGAAGATATGTTAGAAAGGGAGGATGTCAGATGCTAAAATACACATTAAACTTGTCTGAACAAAATGTCTGCAATAGGGTTATCAGTGCCAAAACAAGGCTTACATCAGTAGCATGGTGCTGTGAGCTGGTGCTCTGTTCCTGGGGCAGCTTAAGCAGATTGCTAACAAAGCTAATCCTTCAAAACATAAGGAGAGGAGGAAAAAAAATGTCTCTTAGCACGTTAATGGCATGGGGTATAAAACAAGAGACAAGGCTGAGCATCCTTGCGGCGTGTTGCCTGCCCTCGGGGCTCAGAGCAAGTCACCATGCTCTTCTTTTTGGGAGGCTGGCAGGACAGGGCAGGGCTCACTCGTCATGCTCTGCTCTGGGTGATGACGAGGTGAGGTGCTTGGCAAGGGTGGACGAGGGTTCTGCATGTCCCTATCCATGCCACAGAAGCCAGTCTGCAACAGCAGCTGAGAGCCAGCGGCTAGTGTGACCTGGTGTCCCGTACTGAGCCCCCTGTTGTAGTGCAAAAACACGCTTCTGTCCACGTGTGAAGCACAGAAGCGTTCTGGTGCATTCATTTTGAAAGGAGGTAGTAAGGCCTCTATACCCACTCTCTGTTAATGCACCTCAATGATGTTGGTGGAAGTGTGCATGGGCTTGCCGTGTGCTGGGTGAGGGAGTACGCAAGCTCTGACACAACTGCTGTGCAACGGGAGGTAAGATTATCCCTTGGAGAGAGTTTTTCTTTGCTGTGAGACTAATCTAGTTATGCTCGCTTGTGCCTGGCATTTCTAGGTGCATTCAAATGAAGGAAAGGAGTGCTCCATTCCTAGGATCCACTTACTGCCTTGCTCTTCCCTGCTCTCCACTCTTTGTTGGTGTCCAGGCCGAGCAGCCCCAACCTTTGTCAGCTAAATCTGCAGGTTCTCTCACCACGGGACCACAGGTCAGGGCATCTGGGTGCTACCATAGGGCATACAGCATACAGGTGGTAGTTTGTTACATCAGCTATGGGAGAAAGAGATGTCAATATGATTATGAGACACTGACCATTACAGTCCTGAATTTCAGAAATGAAACTCTTCACGTGCATGCAACTCTGTACCTGGGATTATTGGCAGAATTTTAATTTATATGTTAAATACAATGCATTCAGAGTGATGGTGTGATATTGCAGCAATCTTCTTATCTTTCCTGATCAACATCAGAAACAAAGAATACATTATGCTGGCATCTTCATTATTTATAAGATGTTTTCCTTATTCATCACAATAATTTAATTTCTTCTCCCCTTCCACGTGCATATGCAACATATCAGCAGGGTTTCACTATTTTCTCTCTTATTGTTCAAGATTAAATTTCTTAGAATTCTATTTTCTCTACCAAATAAGACTGACCATGCAGTCTGATATTGCTTCTTTTCTGAGAGTATTAGATTTCTCAACAGATAAAATATGGATGCTATTAGATGGCATTGACTTTTTTAAAGCTGTAAGTAGTAACTGATACAATCAGTAACACAGACCATTTTAAGCAACCTTTCATCTTGTTCTGATATTCCTAATAATTCTTTAGTTCAGTCTGATACGGAAATTAATTTTACATAATGGGTAAAGACATATTTATGGAGTCTTGAAAGAGCATAGCTTCTTCTGAGTTATTGAGGAGAGTAGCTCTATTTTCTTCTTGAAGTTTGTGTCATTCTTTCTGGTAAATGACTAATGGTGCTATTCAGCTCCATGTGTTAACATTTTGTGCAGTGGAAGATCTGGACAATATGAAGAATAGTTATTACAGTCACTCTGTGCAAGGTTTCTATCTCCGTAAAGGTCTGGAAGAGGAAATATCCAGTCCTTCACCGGGCCTGTGACAGCAACCGTAGAAAGGGTGTGTGGCTGGGGATGAGGATGGTGTGATGAAGAAGTCTTGTTTGGCAGCTGGCTTGTCTAGATAGGTTCAGAGTCAACTTGAGAACATGCATGTGGGGTTGATCTGGTAGCTTGATATCTGCAAGGAGAAAGGTTCACGTGAAGACCTAAAACACCCCCAAACCAGAGGTACCATTTTTTCCTCCCTTACCGTAGGGAGAACAGATCCCCAAGGCCAGATGAACTAGTGCCAGAGGCTCCTCCAAAAAGGATCCGCAGATGCTCCCCTTGTTCAGAGGTGAATATCTATGTCTGCATGTGGGAAAGAGGAGGTGTGGAGGTAGAAGAATGGCTGGTGGGAAAGCTGTGCTGGTAATAGAGACGTGATGCTGTTGATTCGTAATGCTGTAACTCTCAAAGGGCAAAGCTTGGGGCTCTGCTGCGTTGAGTGCTAGGTAAACACGTAATTGCCGTGAGCAAATGAGAGCAAATGTCAGCTTTGTTTTGAGGTGAGAACCCCTTTCTAATTAAGAGTAAACTAAAACCTTTGACAGGCCCAAATTACTTGGAAATGTCATGTTCTGAAGCCTGGTTCAGGGTAACATAGAGACCTACTTTTGGGGTAATAGAGAAAGGGATTCCTGAGTTATAATGTACAGTCATGAATGGCGTTCTTTCATCTTGTAACTCAATCTTGCATTTTTTGTCTTTCAGAAGTTTGAACTGAGGATTTAGGAGGCACTCTAAATGTTCACTGGCAACAAAACTTGACATTTTTCTGGCTCTTAATGTAGATAAAGCTCGTATAGTCTTTATTTTTATGTTACCAAATATGAAATCTATTAGAGATAACCTGTGTTTCATCAAGGTTTCCATTTTCTCTGTGCCTCCAGATTCTTAAAAGAGAAGGACATTTGAAGTACCGCAGCCATGTAGGCTTAGAGTTACTCAATAATTTCCATTCTCAAGTTTGGCTTTCAGCTGCCTGTGCCTTGTCAAAGGAGATTGGATCCAAGTGGATTACGTATTACATTGCCTATTCTCAGAGCTGGTTGATTTGCAAGTTTCAGCAAATCTGATCTAGCAAATTTGGAAAAAGTCTGACACAAACAAGTTTAATTTCCTTAAGTCAGAATTCTTGGAGCTCTTGTGCCCAAACTGCAGTGCCTCATTTCTGAGCAGGAATTGAAGCTCAGAAGGAGGATCTGATTCAATACTGGATCAGTTATCAGTTTTCCCTCTCACCTAAGTCTGGCAAAGATACAAACCTCTGAAAAACACACTGCTTCATGTACCCTTTAGATATCTGGTGGAGTGGGTAAGTTCTTGGATGATTTCATCTCCAAACCCAAGGCTCCAGCCCAGTTTAATCTCGGGAGTTCTTCCTCTGTAACTGAGCACTGAAGCCAAGAGCAAAGAAATGCTATGCTTGCAGCAGAAGCATATGGCTGCATGAAGAAGAGCTGTGAAGAGCAGACAAAGACGAGGCAGACTAGTGAGTGGGGAACAGATGTAAAGATAGACAGGGGTGATCTGGCTGGTAGGAACAAGGGCAGAGAAAAAACACAGGGAAGACCTGGGACTTGAGCCATGAGAAGGTGGTGGGCAGGCAGGTAAGTCTGTAACCATTGGGGCATATGACCTTCCAAGATCCAGTTCAGGGCGAAGGGGTTTCTTAGCATCCTCCTCAACAAATGGACTGGAAATAACAAGCAAAACGTGAATATCTTCCTGCAAGGTGAGAGTCTGCTGTAACTGCTCCACCAGGTTAATTTGAGGGGATCCACGGATCAAAAGAGTCCAGTTTGGGTAAGAACTAATGAAAGGCACCTGGGGTGCCCCATAAATGCATGTAACAATAGGCCAGTACCTCAGAGGGAAGCAGAAAAGCTTTGAGACATTTCATAGGAAAGCCTCCTCGGTCACTGCTGCTGGACAAGGCCACCTTGGAGAAACATGGCTGCAGCATTAGGCAGACAAGTCTCCAGTGACAGTGTTTAAGCAACACCATCGAATTGCTGGCAGGCGTGTTTAAGAGCACTCTAATATCTTATATAATACCAGCCAAGGACTGAATTGCTTTGCCAAGCTTCATCATCGCAACTGGGACAGATTGGCAGAGCACATCACACCGCAGCATGCGTGATACTTCACGAGAGAAAGGTGCAGGAGGGAGGAGATATTGAACTTAATAACTTCTGCATCAACACCAGCTACAGAAAATGGAGAGCTCTGCACGGTTCAAAGCCCAGTCTGAAGGAGTCCATTTGCCATCCTGTGGTGAACCCTTCCACTTACTTGCTGTCTAGGTTAAGGGCTTATGACAGAGAGGAGAGACAACTTGGGTCTCAAAGAAAGGGCTGCAAAGGGTTGTCAGCGTTTGCATCCCCACACTGACTCTGCTCGGTGAAAAGCCTAGGACCCAGCAGACGATAAATTAGTGGGTAGCCGAGGGGCACAGCTCACAGAGAAGCATCAGCCCCACAGCTTGAGCACGGGCCGGGTGTGAAAACCTTCGCCGAGAGGGGAAGGCTGGGGAAGAGGCAGGGGCTGCCGCTGAGTCACGAAGGGAGGAGGACGGGGTGCGGGGGGTGCTTTGTGCTCCCATTCAGAGCCGGGGAGCTGTGAGCAACAGCACTGCCGTTGTGAATGACTGATGTGGGCTTGTTTTGAAGAAGCAGCCTGGTGCCTCTGCGACACATTTGTTGCTTTGTAACGTTAGCAAGAGGAATGCGTTTCCAATGTGAGCTTAGCGGTCTTGGGATGTCTTGCCTTGCGGAGAGCCCAAGGGTGCACCCTCATGGGGTGTGGGGGCTGTGAGAGCACCCGGCAGCCTGGGCAGAGCCCCTGAGGAGCAGCACAAGGGGATGTGGCTCTCAGAGCTGTCTGAGTGCTGCCATGACACTGATACCTATGGGGGACCTGCCTCTGTGCCCCGAGTTCGACCACCGTGATGGGCTGCCGTGCCAATGGTACCACGGTTGTCAAGTCTGTAGAGCTGCTAGAAAATAGTAACGGATTTGCAAGAGTAAACTCAAATAATTGAATTTAATCATTTGGAAAATTTTTCTGAAGCCTTTTTTTGACTTCTGCACACTTTTAACACATGCATATACTGTAAGTGCTAGGAGAAACTCTCTATGCAGGTCATGAAACAGACCTTTGGATGGCTTCTCAGGGAAATGTGGGGATATTTAAAACAAGGCTGAAAAAGTACTCCTCTGGGGCATTGCTTTTCTGGCAGAGAGATGGTTTAAATGGCTTTTTTGACCACCATATCAACATGAAAAAGTGTTTCAGAGTCTTACTTTTAAAGCAGGATAGACTTAAAAACTCTCAAATATTGAATTTAGCAGAAATATATCATTTAACAATATAATGTAAGTAATATATTAGCATACATTTCATTTTGAGGGCTGCTTCATCCACACTTTGAGTCCAAAATGAGGGACAGGTCTGTGGTCCAGTCGCCTGCAGCCTTGATTCACCAAAGGGAAGGGTAGGCCCCTACCCTGGTCCATGGACCTGAGTAATGTTTGGGTTCCTCTACATCAAACAGAACCTATCAAGCATTGCATGCATCACAGAAGGCTTTTTCTAGCTTTACAAAAGTCCACATAATAGAAGTTAGCCTTGAGACACTTTCAGCAGAGAAAGGATGTGCTTAGCACACATGGGGAGCTTCAGCTGCGTGCATAAAATTTCCTGGAAACACATTTTTAATGGGACAGCCTTTTCAGTCAGTGCTAATGATTTACCTTGGAAATATGACTCTATAACTCTACTCAAGTTCTTTGTATATGTAACAAAAGATAAATTACGAGCTTCAGAGTGAGTCGGTGCCGG
Source organism: Anser cygnoides (assembly GCF_040182565.1). NCBI lineage: Eukaryota > Metazoa > Chordata > Aves > Anseriformes > Anatidae > Anser > Anser cygnoides. The sequence continues at coordinate 107,116,867 of NC_089875.1, forward strand.
CTGGTGGTGTCTGAGAGGGTCTGCAAACCGATTCCAGCGGTGGCTGCATCATATTTCTATAAAGGCTGGATCCAGTGCTGATGCTGCCAACATCATATGTGCCCATTACAGTAGCACTCTGTACCCACAATTAAAAACAAAAGCAGGAGCTTGAAGCTGAATTTGGTTTTCCTCTTCTTTTAAGTTCATTATTTTTTTATCTCGTTTAATTCTCAGGTCACCACTCAGGAGCTCCTGTGGGATGTTTTGTCTCCTCCTCCTCCTGGGAGGAAGGTTATACCAGGAGTTTCCAGCTGTGCTCAAATGCTGTGCAAATATGAACTTAAAAAAAATAAATAAATCCATCTTTTTAAAAGGTGAGAGCCAGGCATCTGTGCACAGAGCTGCAGGAAATGATGGATGAAGTTGGGAAGCTTGCTACAAACACGAGTGGTTCTGCAACTCAATCTATTTGTTTTGCGCTTAATTGTGGCTTAGTTTTTAATGAAGCTAAATGCCAGCACTGTCAGTCTAGCACAGAAATGGTGCAAAACATGGAAATCCGGCTGTGAAATTCACGTTGCTCAAGGCAACCTGCATTTGTAGTCGGAGGGAAAGGCATCCCATCTCGCTGCCCCTACAACACACACAGTCAGCCGTTGGGGTGATGTATATGCTGCTGTCTACTGTAAGTGCTGGTGATACTTCCCATGTAGAAAATTCCATCAGTGTGACAGATATCCTCTGCCAACACATCGAAAAGGAAAGCCTGCTGCAATCCTAATAGAAATATCCTGGGAGACTCTCAGCTCTGTTGAATTAAGGAAGGAAGAATAGATCAAATGTTTTTTTCTAAGCCCGGTTAACTCCACCAGAACAGGACACAGCTGTGAATCCCTTGAAGGCAGCACACATTCTCTGCCAAGTTAGAAGGCAATTATTCTTCATAAATCTGTCTTTTTAAATTCAAGTGGATCGATTGCCTCGTCTATCCTTTCCCTGTGCGAGCACCCGGAAAGGCTCTTTGGGCACCACCTCCGACAAAGCACCCCGCTTATCAGAGAGCCACACCACGGAGGCGATGACAGCCCCATCAGCCCTGCCTATCCCTTTATAACCATGGATCTTAAGGTACGTTCGGGTTTGAAATGTTTTAACCAAGAAATTTCCGTGCTGTTTTTAAACATTATCTTGGCTCTGGGTATCTGACCTCCATGCAAAGAAACAGGACACTCCTACCAATTTATTTTCTAGCTAATAGGCAGAAAAGTGTTGTAAGGAAGCAGGAGAGTCTCCTTGCACATGCTGTCATGGTTGCATCAGCGTAGGGCTCCCGGAGTTGTGCTAACTTGGCTCAGTTACAAGACAGTCATCGTCTAATAGCCCTGTTTTGCCACATCACCCTGGCTCTGAGTGTCAAAATGGTTTCTGCCCTGCCACTGCCGGGCATTCAGCAGGCAGAGAGAAGGAAAAATGGCCTGGTGCAGATGTGAGCAATGCCTGCGTTAAAACATGGGGAAGGCTTGCGAGGCTGGGTGTGTTCAGGGCTTTAAGGCACTCTCTGTGATTTGAGTAAGACACTAGTCTTGATGTTTTCCCCCTTTTTGTTCAGGTAGGGATAATGTCTTGCAGTCTTTGTAAGGTGCTTTTTGGGGCCGTGCTGATGACACCCACTACTGCTGTGGTGTGTCTTCTCTGGCTGCCATTCGGTGGATTTACTAAGGCCCTGAAAAATCAATAAACACTATGAGAATGGGAGAGGAATTAGCATAAATTGTCCTCTCCCACGCTGCAGAGGGACAGCAATGAAAGAAAGGATGTTCATTTATCTTTTTTTTTTTTTCTTTTTCCTAAGACCATATCAGTATATGTACCCTATTTGCATTCCACTGTAATGAAACAAGGCAGGTAAATGAGATGTTTGTCCTTATCGAGCAGCCTGGAGCTTAGCAGCAGAGATGAGCCAAGGATGTGGTGTGCAATAGACTCAGCAGCAAGCCCTGGGCTGGCTGCCTGGGGGCACTGGGTAGGACTGGGGCAGCCTGGGGACAAATGCCAACTGTTGCACACTCTTTCAAAGGAAAGTGTGTTTTAGGCATTAAGAAGTATGGGAAATTCTTGTGTTGCTTGGGAAACTCTTGTTTTACCTCTGTTTTCATTGTGGAAAGGTCCTCTGGGGTTTTAGAGCCACCCCTGATCCCAGTACAGCTGACCTCAAAGCTAGGAGAGGTTGCCCGGGGTCAGTGCCAGTAAGGTTTGAAACCCCAGGATGGAGATACCGCAGATTCTCTTGGCAACATTTTCTAGTGCTTGACCCTTGTGATGGAAATATTTCCCTAGTTTCTATTCAGAATTTCCTTTGCTGCATCTGTGACCTCTGTCCCTCATCCTCTTGTGCACCTGTGTGAAAAGAAAACCTAGATGAAGAAACCTAGATGCACAACAACAAAGCTGAACCGAAATACTACTCTGATTTTGACCTGTCTGTAATTTTTTGCTGATATTTTATGTGTGATGCCTTCTCAGCTCCCGAGGAGACTGGAGCACAGCGTGCTGGGGACTTGGTGTGGGTTTTGCTCCACCTGGGTGTCCCCTGGTGTAGGCAGGAGTGTCTCCGTTTTCTCCCAGCATCTTCACTGCGGGGCTGGCCAGCTGAGCTGCGTTTTAAACCCTAAATGTGGGAAACTCTAGCTGTGAATCCTCTGATAAATCATAGAAAAAAACAAGGCTGGAAAGATTCGCAGGGGCTCATTTAATCTTTTCTCCAGCCTGAAGGCAGGTTGTGCCGCTTTATCATCTCTAACCACCACTTGTCTGACCTGTTGGTAGCGTGATGGAAATTTCAATCCCCCCCAGCCGCCCAGTCTGGCCGTTTTCTGCCCTTACCTGCCGATATTTTTTCCCCGCACACCACAGGCATTCCCCTCCACTTAAGACAACACGTTACACAGCTGGAGGATGATGTTTCCCTCCAGGTTTTGCATCCTGAGGCTGCCAGCCCCTGCTCCCATCCTGCAGCCAGGCGCAGTGCAAATGCCTCTCCATGAGCCCTGGTGCAACACCCTGACTGGTGTGGAAGGGTAATTTCATGTTTTATAGGCTCTTGCTCCTCCTTTATCTGCCCTGAAACATCTGGCATTTCCACAGCAACAGTGACACTGTTGATTCATGCTCCGTGTGCGATCCACAGCCGCCCTCTCAGACCTTTTTTTTTTTTTTGGCAGAGCTGCTGCAGCTGAACCCAGTCTGTGTTTGCACAGCTGCTCGTCCCTGTCTACCTCGCATGCATCTTCACAGAGCTTCTCCCTTTTCTCCAGGCCTTTTTCCCAACTTGGCAGTATTGCTTTTGGTTGTCATTGAGCCCTCCCCTGTGCTCCCACTTGCTTGGTGTCGCCTATAAGGTAGTAAGGATAGGCTCCATCTTCACCATCTGTACCCATCTGTACCCTGACCACATGCTCTTCTTTTCAACTGGCCCTAATGGGGCAGAGCAGGATGCGTTTCTGGCTGGCACCCCAATCCTTGCTTCCTCCCTTTGGTTGCGGTGTGTTGTGACAAATGGCTGCCGCGCTTGGAGGTGATGGAGACAATAGCTGCTCGCACCACGTGCCTTCTCTTAAGCACTTTTTAAGTTCGAGGAGTGACATGAGCTTAGAGGAGAGCCCTTTATCTTGGAGGATGCCTGTGCTCTTAATAAACAAGGTATATAGGAGGTCGTTGCTCACCACTATGGAAACAGCACTTGTTTAGCACTTGCTGTGACTGTGCCCAATAACTTCATATGGGGATGAATAATGCTGTAACAGAAAGGTCATGGAAATGTGGGCTAACGCAGGACACGAGGGTTAATGAATGCTGGCCATCATAAAACCGTTGTGGGATCTTTAATTAACACAGGTGATTCCCATTTGCCTCAAAGTCTTCTCGCCTTGTGAACCCATGCAACCTAAAAACAACCTGCAGATCAGCCAGCAGCCAGGCAGGAAGGTAATGGTCTTTTTCTAGATGTAACTCAGAGAATCCCAGAACCATACGACAGCCCAAGTTGGAAGGGACCTGGAAAGGCCATCAGGTCCAAGCTTTCATGGGAAAAGAGAGCCCGGGTGAGATTGCCTTGCACCCTGTCCAGTCGCATCCTGAAAACCTCCAGTGAAGGGGATTCTGCCACATCCCATTGGGGATGTTATTCTGGTGAGTGAGTGTTCTCACTGTTAAAAATGTCTTTCTTATATCAAGATGAAACCTCTCCTGATGCAGGTTGTACCCATCGTCCTTTGTCTTCTCCCCTTGAGAAGAGGGAGCCTCCGTCCTGTTTGTAGCTGCTCTGTAAGAACTGGAATACTGTGATGAGGTCTCCTTGAGCCTTCTCTTCTCCTGGGTGAAAATACCTAACTCCTTCAATCTTTATTCATGGTTCTCCAGCCCTCTGGTCATCTTCATGGCATCCTTTGGACCCTCTCCGATCTATCCACGCCTTTTTGAACCGTGGGACCAGAACTGGGCGCAGCACTCCAGGTGCAGCCTGACAAGTGCAGTGGGATGATCACATCTCTGTCTCTGCCAGAAATGCCCAGTTACCTGTGTTTGTTGTGTAGCACGAGCTGTGTACTCAGGAAACACTTTAGGGAGCATGAACTGGCACATCAAGTCCTTCCTTAATTGGCTGGATTTATTGCATGAGGCTGTAAGCTTCAGGGGAGCACCAGTGCTCCCCTGTAATGGGGTTTTTTGCACCATCTGGATGCTCTTCAGGGTCAGGCATGCCTTTCTGCCACTCAGCACGTGCCTTTGACCGGGAGGTAAAGGACCCAGCACCTCGAACTGGACACTACAAAGCAATGACTTGCTTAAAAACAGGAAATCTGGAAGAAAATGTGCATTTGCTTGCTGGTGACTCAGTGCTCGGTGTTAATGTTTTCAAACTTCCCATGCGAAATACGGACCAGAAACATAACCGCTATGAAAAGCGAAGGTCTGCTTTCTCCAGCAACATGTGAGTCCCGGCACCTGGAGTTCGGAGAGCCCCGAAGTGACAAGGTCTGCAAACAAACTGGGATTTTATAGGGCCAGTTGTAACACAGTAGGTGTGGTAATACAGGATGGGGGGCAGGGGTGCTTAAAGCAGTGTCATAGCAAAATATTTTGGAAAATATTGCTCCCCATTTACACCTGGGGCATGACTGCTAACCTGAAATAATTTCCCTCGTTTCAATGTTTTCTATATTAAGAAGTGGTATTTTAGATTTCTACTCACTTCGTCTATCCAAGTGCTGCTTTGGCTGGTGCTTTTGCTTGGGCTGCTTTGGCTCCCCAGGCTGAGTCTGTCTCGGAGGAGCTCTGCAGAAGGCTCTGCAGTGCTGCCGAGCATGAATTTGACCCACTGCGCTCAGCTGTCCTACTAATACATCTGTCTTGGGTCCAAGTGTTCTCCCGATTTGTGCTATAATTATCCTAAAACTAGATTTTTCTAAATTCCATTCCCTCGTAGCTTTTTATAGCTCTGGGAGTTAATTATTCAGAGCCGTGGAAGTTCTCAGCAGCACTCTGCCCAGGCGTTTTTGGACACTTGAGGCTGGGACAAGGGAATGGCTTTGTCCAAATGTCCAACCCACTGCTTTTGGTGTTTTCTTCTCGGAAGGCATCTCCCTGAATCTTTGGGAGGCACTGATGGTCTCTGAGCCTGCTGTGGGCTGTATTCACATGATTTAACGTCCCAGGGATGGGAACAAAGCGGAGCAGGGATGCAGAGGGGAGGCTGAAGGAGCTAGGGAGAAGTCAGCAGTGTCATTTGGGTGGCTGGGGGCTCTGAGCAGCACCCTGCTGCCCTTGTGGTTGGCTCTGCAGAGGCAATCCAGCAGCGGCAAATGAGGCTGAGCCTCTCCTGCCTCCCAAATCCTCGCTCGGGTAAGTGCAGGGAGTGTGTACTTTAATTAGCGATGATACATGAGGGAGACAGGAGATGAAGCAACGTTCAAATTAAGTATCTGCAGAGCTGGTGAGAAGGCAAATATGAGCTCCCAGACTTGAGGGGTTCTTTTTTTTTTTTTTCAGTCCCTTCTTCCGCAGCAATGGTTTGGGTTTTAATTCAAAAAGCAAAGGAGCTGTTGCAGGGGGAGGGCGACGGATGCCCACACGTCACCATTGTCAGCGAGTCGCAAAGCAAATCCTGTAGGTTTGGGGTCTTTCCTCGGGGGTGGAGGCTTCAGCAGAGCCCCAGTCCTCTCCCCCATGCCTTGGTGAACCTTCCAATGAACAGGTTAACCTTCCGTTACAAACCTGTTGTTTAACATCCCATGTTCCTCGTATGACAGAATTTTTGTTAGCCATTGTAAACAAATAGTATTTAAATATTGGGTAAAGGGTGCTGCATGGTGCAATATGGCTTATAGTGTGTTTAAATGGGTAAATACCAACCATTCACAGCCTCTTTTGCTACAATTTCACTTTAATAATGACTTCGGTGTTTCGCTATGAGTCAGGCAACAACACAGGAATTGCTGAAGAAATTTCCCTGAAAACCTCTCCGAAAACCCAGTTATGAGTCAGAGGAAGCAGCAGCATGTCACTGGTTCAGGCCCTGCCGGTTTGGCTCCGTGCAATTTCAGAAACCAGATCCCCCACCTAGATCCAGTGTTTTGCTTTGGTTTATTCTCTCCCAGCCGGCGCAGCTTGGTTACTATTTACCTTCTACCGAAAACCGAGCCTTGCACGCCGTTAGGGGCTGGCAGTTCCCAACAGGAGCCCAAAGCGAAGCGGCGTTTGTTTGTGCCGCTGGTGGGAGGTCACAGCTGCAAGGGCAGACGTGCGCTCTTTGCACGGCTGAGGCCAAACCATATTAATTAGGCAGCGCAGCAATGCCACTGCTCTATGCAAAAGGTGTCCCCGTCCAGTGCTTTTTAGGAGCTCATCCAGTAAAAAGGGTTTTACTTCTTAATCTGCCAGCATGAAGGAGCAGAAAAGATGTCTCTGAAAGTCGATCAGAGCTAATGTGGTTCGGATACCCCAGCGTGGGAGCAGCAACCAGACTTTTCCAACTTGCCTGGATATCACTTGATACGAACAGGGCGCCTGCTCCTGTGATCATAAGAAAAATGGAGCAGCATTTGCACGGGCAGGCAGAGAGGGCACTGACCCTACATCGCTCCCCATCACAGCCAACCCCAGAGGCTTCCCCAGAGCCTCTACTACATCCCACAGCTTGCCACGGCCTTGCAGGACCGCACATCTGCTCTCCAGCAGATGGTAAATGCACACGGATGTTTTTCAAGCTGAGGCCAGCGAGTGAAATGTGGCTGTCTGCATGCTTGAAATAAAGCATATTTTTCAGTGCTTTAAATCAAGGCTCGGGACTGCAGAACTGGGATGTCCATGCAATAGCATGGGGGAACTGGTGATTATCTGAATGTGCAGTCAATACCCCCATTTAATTATTAGCGTGCATTTCTCAAATGTCCAACAATGTGATTACCCTATTAAAGTATTTTCTCCAGGCATAAACCTCCTTTTTAATAAAAATTACTTTCTTCTTATTTAAAAAGTTGTTAATTAATACTTTTATTGTCCTCCCCTGTGATTTGCTTTCTCTTAATTACCAACAGGAGCAATACAAGAGCACTCCATTGCCTATGCCAAAATTAACCTGGCTTCCTCTACCTTGCACTGAATGATCCACATGGTTTTGCCTTTGGATACAAATCAGGAGACCCTGACCCCATGAGAAATGATGCCGGGACCCTCTGATTTCAGGGTGGATTTGTGCAGCTGGCAGGAAGGTTTCCAAATCCAGCAGCTCTCTGCGAGCGCTGGACGAGGGCTGCAGCCCCAGCATCATGACGCCGCCGTGCTGGCTCTGGACAGCATCCCGGAGCACGCAGCATGGCACAGCACTAAAATAGCATCTTGTTGGCTCAAACATCCCAGAAAGCCCTGCCGGGTTTCCTTCTTCTCTTCTTGTTCAGCCACAGGAAGAAAAAGTGATCTCAGGAAAACTGAAAGTTGCAGTGGGGAAACATTGGTTTTGCTATATTATTATTTATTGCCCTGATTGAACCAAAGCGTTATGTTCTCTTTTGCTTTTTAAAGCTTTTGTAATGCCAGGCTAAAACATTTATTTTCATTTAAACACACCGGTATTTTTCATGCTTAATTTCTGGTTTTGTTCATTTCCCTTTTGTGGTTCAGAATAGAAACAAGTAAGATATTTTCTGCAGTGTGGAAACACTCGACTTTGCTTAATCCATCCCACCTCTCTCAGCAAAGGTCTGATGTTTTGGACCACAAACACCGAGTCGATTCTGTTACATCTCATGGATTGCATCTCATGGATTACATCTGATGGATGTTCTGGTGCTCCTGTGCTGATACAGGAACCCTTGCGCATGGGCCCATGGGATAACCAGGCTCTGGATAGCTGCAGCTGGAAATAAGCACATGCAGGTGATGGAGGAGAGGAAATTATGATTATTTTCAGTAGTTATAGTTAAAACACCACCACCCCCATACACACCCACCCACATCCCACCACCCCATGCTTTGTTTGCTGGTACATCCCAGTGTGGCCAAGCACTGCAGTACAAAACTACAGTGAAGCACCATGGAGAGAAATGAGGCTTTTTAATTTTCCCTATTTAGCAAGGCTTTTCCCTTTCTGTGCAAGAAGATTTAATATTAAAATCTTATCTAAAATATCTAACTTTAGTGTCTAGCATAGCAACTGCAGCCTTGGAGGCAAAATCAAGTCCCTTTTAGATTCCCATGTAATAAACTGGTAGACGACAGTAAATGAAATGAAAATGTGCTGTTTTAATTCATAAATTCTTCACCTCTGCCAGTCCTATTTTTTTTCTGTATTTCTTCAGTCAGTCATTCTATTATTTGAGAGTAAAACCAGGCAGCCAAATTTCCTTTATGTTGTTTAATCATTGCTCTCTCTGACTTTGAAAAGGACACCAAGTGTTCCTATATATGTAAATGTACCCGATGTTTTTGCTGTTCATATGCGAAGTCACACGTAGGCACTGTGGTATCCCTGGGGCAACCTTAATACAAAGGTAGGTAGCAAAGTGCATTTTTGTCTTTGTCCAGCTGTGCAGGCTCACATCTGCTGTTCCTAGCCTTGCTGCCAATCATCACAGCTCTCACTATTCATTTTTCCTCAGAGGGGAAGAAAGCACCCAAGACAATCTCCTGCTAAGAGAAAGAAGAGCAATCATGGAGTATTGCCACCATTTTTGTTAACTTTTTCTCTTTTTTTTTTTTTTTTAACGTCTATCTGATGTTACTGGCACAGCAGGCATAGCAAGCAGGTTGCAGACGAAAAAGCATGCAAAAACAGCATTAAATACTGTGTTGTAACTACGTTCTCTGAATTTCCACTTGCTCCATGTTACATTATTCAAACCAGACACAGGCTCTCTAGGGTATGGGTAGATTCCACCTTCCCATCTCTCCCCACCCTCCAAGGTCATTTAAAACAGGGCAGGAAAATGCAGTAGAAGATAGTGCGGGGAACAAGCCTGCTTCAGCAGGGAAGCACGCCGTAAAAACCTACCTGCTGCTTTCCACCTCCGGTTTCTGGGATCCGAAGGACTAGTAAACCCCTTTCTGTTTGCTTTGGTAGTACATTAAATACTGGCTCTGCCAGTCGGAGCGATGCTCCTGCCCATGCTGTGGGTGAGAGCAAGGTGTGCAGCTGGCATTTCCCAAGCACGTTTGTTTGCACGATAAGTCCTAGCTGGGAGCGCAAAGGAAAGGAGCTCAAAGGAGGGTTAGGCTGATGCAGGCACAGATTTGAGCCCCAGCAGCTGATAGCAAAAATCGAGAGGCTTTATAGATGGGCGTCCAGGCTTTCATTACTGGAAAACCAGACTTATCACAGAAAATAGTTGTGATAAACCATTTGCCTCCACATTTCCCCAACCACCTGCCATCCAGCTTGGCTTTATCACAGCGCAGTACCAATGGCTGCGGTTCCCTCGTTTCTACTTTCCTATAAACTTCTCTAACGTGATTCCTCGGTGAAAGCAAGAGAGAAATGGGATGAAAAAATAATCTGGTGAAGCTCCAGTGAAGCTGTCCTGCCCACAGCCCCACCAGCGGGACTTCCTGCAGTCTCCTGCATCCAAGAGGGCAGCGCAGGGGGGAGGACCAGGCTCTCCCAGGCTGAATGTGGCCCCAGTTCAGACCCCAAAGGCTTACTTTTGCTCTCAGTGTCTGCATCAGAGGCAACTCTGTGCTCTAGACGCTCCAATCCATCCTGAAAGCAGCTGGAGCAATCGGCTGCCTTCAAGGAGGGAGCCTTGGGTCCCCACAACCATCACAAGTGTCAGGAGATCAAGAGGGGAGGAACAGCGTGAGCCTTTAATCCTTGCCAGCAGTTTCCTCTGGTGTTTTTTTTTTGGTAGAGGTAACAGGAACTGGAATCCCCGGCAGCACACGGTGCTCCAGGTCAGGCTGATGAACTGCTCAAAAAAGGTAAATATTGCTTTAATGTCTCCCCAGAGTCAATCACGCCAAGCCCCAGGAAGGCAGGTAATAATTCAAGATTAGCAATAGCCTTCATACTGCCACTAAAGCTCATGTTATTATGGCAGATATTTAAGGAATAGCAGTGTGCCACACATCTCAACTACTTTTGTTTCCATCTAATCCCTTGGTGATTAAGCACCAGCCAGCAGAAGGAATTTCACACGGTATTTTCAGATTCAGCAGAGCTGGAGTGATCCAGATGAGTCTAATTTAATCCCTCTTTGTTCCTCTCTCCCCACTGTGGAAACGAAATGAAAAGCAGAAAGAAAATCAGACGAGAGGTGGGATGCCAAAGCAGCTATGGCAGTGCAGTTGGTGAAGGACCACGCCAGATCAGCCAAGGATAATTAGATAGACTTAATGAGCATAGGACATTAAAAGAAGAACCCCACATAATCCAGGTTCACCCAATAGGCCCAGTCTTGCAAACATGCCAACCTCTGGCCATTAAGTTCTTGAATTAAGAGGTACTCCTCATCCCACGGGCAGTTTTGGGAGCAGCCCACAGCTCTGGAAGGCTCTCCTTCCTTCTGAGTTGTTCCCCAGGAGATTGCTGTAAGTCAGGGATTGCTCCTTCCAGCCTCCGCGCCGGCAGGGCAGTGTGAGAAGCTGAAAAGTCTTTGACTCAGTGTAAGCACTGCTCTGCAGCAATTAAAACAAGTAGAGGAGGCATTTCTTCTCAGAAAGAGCAGTCAGGCATTGGAACGGGTTGCCCAGGGAGGTGGTGGCGTCACTGTCCCTGGGGGTGTTCAAGGAAAGGTTGGACGTGGTGCTCGGGGACAGGGTTTAGTGGGTGACATTGGTAGCAGGGTGATGGTTGGACCAGATGGTCTTGAAGGTCTTTTCCAACCTTAATGATTCTGTGTTACACTGATGAGAGGCTAGAGCCTGAGCTGGAAAACGTCATGTGGAATGTGTGGAACAAAGTAGATAAGGCTGCAATTTGCTAGGTCTTGCATTTCTGCTACCTAACCTTGCCCATAAAAGTGGCCTAGAAGAAAGCTGGAGAGGGACTCTATCAGGGAGTGTAGCCATGGAATCAGGAATAATGGCTTTCAACCAGTGGAGGGGAGATTTAGATTAGATGTGACATGAGGAAGAAATTCGTCACTTGGAGCACAAAGCACACATGGGAATTAGGGCTGAAGATGCACCTTGCTTCTATTCTTTTCCATAAAGAATAGAATGAAATTACCTAAAAACCAGTGTTAAAAACAAACCCAGGGCACAGGATGGGAGGTGCAGGGCAGTCCCTGTGGCCGAGGGGCAGCCTTTCTCTCTGGCAAGCCAAATGGCCCGGGGGAGCCAGCCCCAGAAAAGGGGCCCTCAGCCCCCCCAACCCTCCTCCTTGTCCACGTGAGGGCATCTTCCAGGCCGCTCCCAACACAGCCGCCTTTGGCCATGCGTGGGCCGCTCCATCTCAGAGGCTTGCTGAGGTCACAGTGGCCACCACTGCCCCGGGCCCTATAAAACAGGCCCCCCCGCAGCTGGCCCACCACTCGCTGAGCATCTAGGCCCTCTGACTGCCAGCTCGTGCGGCAGGAAGGAGACTAGGAGAGCAAGGCGAGCAGCAGGCCTCCTTGGTGTGCGAGGACAGCCATGCTGTCCGGTGAAGCACCAAGAAGGAATGCACCTGAGCAGAAGGAGGTGTGTCGTGGGTGGAGGGATAGCGCCGGTGGCACAAGAGACACCAGTGCCCAAGGGATCTCTGGCGCCTGGCCCACAGGCGGTACCATCGGCACTGCAATGATGCAGGGAACAGGCCAGCCCCTCAAACACCCAGAGACAGGGGGCCTGGGCCTTACCATAGGAGCAACGGTGACGTGGGGCGAAGGTGGGAGCATCAGACAGACAGCAGCAGGGAGCAGAGGTGTGCCCATAGTCTGGAGCACAGTGCGGGACCCAGTAATGGCCGTAAACCAGACAGCAGCATTGGACCCATGTATGAAAATCAAGCCGACAGTGGCATGGGACCTACGCGTGGAACTGAAAAACCCCTTGGTTTGGCACCCTGGCCTGAGAACATTCCTGATGGAAGGCATCCCATTTGGGCAGTCCTGGGCAAGGACTGGCTTAGCCTTCTGCCCAGCGCCGTGGAGCCCATGGAGCTGGATCCACCAGATGTGGAGGAAATGATGGAAGTGGATCCACCTCGGCCAGATCAGACCTGGGACTACTGCGGCATGTCTTTGTGCTCTGCTATCCGACAGCACCAACAGCATCACAGGAGTGCCCGGTGAGCCGCCTACTCGTTGCTCAGGCTCCATCGCAAGCATTAGCTTGGAGCCACCAAACACCATGGACATCCCGCAGGCTTGCCTGCAAGATGTCCCAGCAATAAACAGCTCTTGCCAATTCTCTGGGGTTGTGTGAGTGCTTCTTTTTGGGGGGGGGGGGGGGGGGGAATTGGATAAAGTTGCGCCAGGGGAGGTTTAGGCTGGATATTAGGAAGAACTTCTTTACTGAAAGGGTTGTTAGGCATTGGAATGGGCTGCCCAGGGTTGAGTCACCATCCCTGGAGGTCTTTAAAAGACGTTTAGATGTAGAGCTTAGTGATATGGTTTAGTGGAGGACTTGTTAGTGTTAGGTCAGAGGTTGGACTAGGTGATCTTGGAGGTCTCTTCCAAACTAGATGATTCTGTGATTCTGTGAAAATCACCTGAAATCTTGGTGGCGGTGATTTGATTGGCATCTTGTTTCAGGTCACAACTGGAAGGGTGCAGTTCTTGAAAACAGAAGCTGTGTGTAACTGATGGTAATGCCTTGTTTGGTTCTTGTTGTGTGCTCCTTAGGAATAGCTGAATCCAAAATTATTTTAAATACTTCTCTGACTAATCACAGCATAGGATGCTGAATGCTAGACAGCTCGAAGAGATGAGTTTTGTATTGGGCTGAGCAGCTTGGGCACTTCTCGAAGTAATTACCCACTGACTATAAAACGTCCCCAGTTCTCCTAGCATGGGCACGGGGCCCTGAGAGCTGTAAATCTCGGCGGAGGCCTCAAGCAGGTATTTGCTGGGCAAGGCTGCTGCCGTCACCTGTGTCACCCAAGGGCTGGCAGGGAAATCGAGAGGGTTGCTCACCCCAAATCATCTCCTGCCAGGAGAAGCGGGCTTCAAGCACGTGAGGCTGGCAGTGGCGGTGCTTGCGCACAGTTTTCCACTGTGCCTTCCCATTCAAGTCGCTTCTGGTTTAACCGTGCAGGTTCCTCAGTTTCCGAGCTTGTTTTTTGCCTTGGGCTGACTTTTATTACTCTTATTTTATTTATTTATTTATTTATTTTAAGCTGGCAAAATGGTTGAACTATTCTGAAAGGGGGTGGAGAAAAGGGTTATTGTTTAGTAACATTTCCAGCTTTGCATCAATAATTTCAATGTATCCCAGCTTTGCAGTAGGTGTGAAAGGTGTTTTCATTTTTTCCTGTCCTTAAAAAAAATCTGCTGGATTTAGTGCAGAGATAAGCTTTGAAAACCTGCTGGTTTGGTGGTGGTGGGCTTTTTTGTCTTTGTTCCCCCCCTTGCCTCCCAAGGTTTGTTGCTAAAATCTCTAAAAATCTCTAAATATCTTTTTTTTTTTTCTTTTTCTTTTTTTTCCCGTTGTGGCCTTGATTTCAGCTCTGTTTGGTTCTTATCTTGCGACTGCACCGAACGTGCTCACTTAGTCTCCCGTACAGGCAGGCAGAGTGAGAGCTACTGATAAGGCACACTGGCAACTGCATTACATTCTCCATACGTTTCTGACTTGAAAATGCGCTGGGCAGGAGCTGGGGAGAAAAGAAAAAAAATCCTAACGGGAGGATTCATTCCTTTGTCTGCTCTGCAGGCCTTATTTCTGAGCAGTCACCTCCCTCGGGAAGCAGATTAGCATCAGTCCCTAAATCCCCTCCATTTTGCCATGGGGTCTGCCGCAAGCTCGGCGCCTGCCTCTGGCCGGGTGGCAGAAACCCCATCCACTGCCTCCACTGTCACCTGTACCACATTCACCTGCAAGGCCACCGGCCTTTTGGGGGTACAGCTGGGACACGGGGGACACTTTGGGTGGCACGGGTGCATGCCAGCATCGCCTGCTTGGCAGTGAGGTGTGTGGTGTGGGGCTGTGGCCCTCGCTTTCCTCCCCTCCACAAAACTTGGTGTTATGGAGTGTAGGGCCTAGTGCGAGATGGTGCCATGGTGGGGTGGCTGTTTGTTTGTTTGGGGGTTAAAAATAGGGGATGGGATGGGATGGGATGGGATGGGATGGGAAGGGAAGGGAAGGGAAGGGAAGGGAAGGGAAGGGAAGGGAAGGGAAGGGAAGGGAAGGAAAGGAGAAAAAGAAAAAGAAAAAAAAGAAAAAGAAAAAGAAAAAGAAAAAGAAAAAGAAAAAGAAAAAGAAAAAGAAAAAGAAAAAGAAAAAGAAAAAGAAAAAGAAAAAGAAAAAGAAAAAGAAAAAGAAAAAGAAAAAGAAAAAGAAAAAGAAAAAGAAAAAGAAAAAGAAAAAGAAAAAGAAAAAGAAAAAGAAAAAGAAAAAGAAAAAGAAAAAGAAAAAGAAAAAGAAAAAGAGGGAAAAACGAAGGAAACTAAAAGGAAAGGGGAAAAGAAGAAGGAAAGAAGGAGGAAAAAAGAGGGAAAGAAAAGGGGAAAAAAATGAAGTGCAGGGAAAGGAAAGAAGAAGGAAAGAGAAAGACAGGGGAAAACCACCCAAACTTTCTCCCAGCCGCGGCCCCTCCCGCAGCTCCCCGCGGTGCGGTGCCGGCCCCGCACTTCCTGCCCGGGGGGGGCGGCCCCAAATGGCGGCGGCCGCGGGCGGGCGGCCCCGCGGGGCCCAGCGCGCTCCGCCCCCGGCGCTGCCGAGCCGCTGCCCCGGCGGGGAGCGGAGCCCCGTGGCTGGCTCCTGGCGGTCCCTCGGCGGCGGCTCCTTCCTCCCCGTCCCTCCTCCTCCTCCTCCTCCTCCTCCTCCTCCGTCCCTCCCCGCCGAGCGCCTCCCGCTCATTTCCTCTTTTTCCTCGCCGCCGCTCCGCAGGCGTGCGGCTCGCCCGGGAGGAGCTCGCCGGCAGCCGCCGAGGGGGGACCCCCGGGTAAGGCAGGGGTGGGTTTGGGCGGGGGGGGGGGGGTGTGGATGGATTTGGGGGGAAAAGGGAGGGAGATTCGGGGGATTTGGGTCCCGCTTTCCTCACGCCCCCATCCCCCGGTGGCAGCGCCCGGCTGGCGGCAGCCCCGCGGAGGGGCCGGGAGGGTGTCGGTGTGTCCGTCCGTGGGTCCGTCCGTGTGTGTCCGTCCGTGTGTGTCCGTCCGTGTGTCCGCGGCCCCTCCCGCAGCGCTGGGGGGAGGCTGCGGGGCTGGCTGCGGCGGCGGGTTAATGGTTCACCCGGCGAAGTTCCCGCCGGCCGAGCCTCGCAGGGCGCTTCTGAGTCAACTCCCTGAAATCCGGACTTCCTATTTGCCACCTCCTCGAGCGGCCCCTCTCGAAATAAAAGCCCTCCGGCCTCCGGGGAAGAGGCTCCGGGGCTCGCTGCCTGCTCCCCGGGGAGATGGAGGCCGGCTGGGGGGGGCCGGGGTCACCCCAGTGCCCCCCCCTGCCCTGGACGGGCTCTGCACCCGCAAGGATTTGCGAGCGACTTCATGCTCGGATAAGTTTCTGCGGGGTTTGGGGGAAAAAAAAAAGGTTGCCTAACGCAGCATCCGAAATGAAAGGTCTGCCGGGGAGAGCAGCTGGCTGCTCGGTAGCTCCGTGTCTCCTGCTGGCAGCTGGATAATCTGCTCCTTTATGGCAAATTCCCTTTTTTTTTTTTTTTCCTGCAGTGATACTTAGAGGTGAGCGCTGGAACCGAACGTTATGCCGTAGTCCCATTCACAAATGGAAGCGCGGTAGGGACGTGGAGTTTTCTCTGCGGGGAAAACAAGGGAGGAAGCAATTATTCCCCCCCCCCAAAATATTCTGCAGTTTTCCCATTCGGAGCCGTTTGCTGTTGGCTGCGGGTTCCAGGGCTCCTCTTGCCTGAGACGAAGCCCTGGGGACGTGACGGTTACCCTGAAAGCACTGCTCTGGGTGGGGAGCCCAGCTCGGTGCCGTGCATCCCACGGTGGGGTCGGGGACCGCATCGCACCTCCCTCCTCCTGCCTCCGCTCCTCCTCGGGAGCCCATCGAGGGAGAGGGTCCGACAGCAGCTGGCTGCCTTTGGTTCCACCCCGAGCTGTGAGGCTCGGAAAAAAGGGAGGTAATCCATCCACAGCTTCGCTGAGGTTAGATGGAGAGATACCGGCCAGCCCGTTGCCTCTTTGCGCCACCTGTTTTCTTCTCTTTGTTTTTGCCCTAAATGCAATGTTGGTCTCTGCGTATAACTGTAGGAAACCCGGGGGGGGGGGGGTGCCACTATAGGACGGGTGTCGCAATGCTGGCAGCAGCTCTGCTCTGGTGTCAGCTGTGCCAGCCAAAAAAGTGCTTTTTGTTGGCACGGCTTCGTCTGTTCGGGGAGGCGATGGAGGCAGCGCTGGGAAGAATTCGTCCAGCTGTAGCGGGGGGGATTCACTGCTACAGCTGGATGCTCGTCACTTGTCAGCCTAGAGGAGCATCTCTGCTCGGGCTGTCAGGGCAGGCAGCTCGGCATCGGGCAGCTCCTGCTGCCCAAATTCAGGGGCACGACTCTATAAAAAGGAAAAAAAAAAAGCATGCGATCTGTGATTAGAAGTGGTTGCGATTAAAAGTGTTCACGCAGCATGATTGTGTGTTTTCCAAGCAAGACAATACTCTTTTCAGTGCTGATTGCGTTGCCTCGAGTGAGACAGGAATGCTGGTAGACCAAGTGGGCGATCTAATTTAAAATTCTATATTATAGGCTTCTTTTCTTGCTTGTAGTGACATGAGGCTTTAAGGAATGAGGTTGTGCTGTCTGTGCGTGCGAGATGCACTGATACTCACGGGAAGAGGATCGCTCACTCTTGCAGAGCGGCTGGTCTTCCCTTCAGACATGACTCTTAGGTCAGAACCAGTAACAAATGCAATATGTTTTCCAGTGAATTTAAGAAAAACAGACTTCTTTTTTTTAATATGTTTTTTTCTCTTCTTCCTAGTATGCTTCCCATAGTGTTTGTGTGTGGGACCCGTTTCTGCGTTCACTGTCTGTGTTAGAAAATAGTTCCAGTGCCCAACTTGAGTATCTTCGTGGGGCTTAACTCAAACCGAAGTTAATTTCTGTTGGCAAGAGGTGATTTATCGTAGCTCATGTTGACTGTATTGTGTGGGATCCTACGCCATTGGTTTCGGGAGGATTTGCTCTTGCGAAATCGTTGGGTTTTAGCTTTAATGAGCAGAAAATGTTTTAAATCAATGTCTGAAATTTCCGTCGTTCCAATAATCCTCTACCAGCCCCGAGAGTATAACAAATGCAAACAATTATCTTCACCTTATCAGCCTTTTGGTGAATAAAAGCCTTCACGGGTCGGTTGTGTTCTGCTAACCTACTAATTAACTCATTGATTTCTGCATTTCTTGACTTTCCCAGATAAATATCTGCCTATTGTCACGCTCCAGTGGCAAAGTCATCATGAATCTTTAAACAATGGGGCCAAATACTCCACGAAGGAGCTCCTGCTTCTTTTAGCAGTGAGGAGACTAAATTCTTCAGCCGAATCTCCCGGAAGCGTTAGCTTTCTGGAAGTTCAGTGTCAATGACTTGGAGACCTGTAGGATCCACCACGCGATGAATTATGCATTCCCTTGCCTTGTCCATGCTGGAATTAGAAGGCAGGAGCCGAGAGGCCGGATCCAGCTCGTAATCTGAGAAATATTGCACTTCTCCTGGACCGCGTTGCATGAAATACGCCATTATCAGTAAGAAATGCTGCTTGTAATTAGCGTAGTGGGTTTGTAGGTACGCGGGGATAACCAGGGCGGAAGAGCTGGCAAATGGTGCTTTGTGGCTATTCAATCCACACGCCCGGGAGGGGTGTTTCTTTTTAAAGTCAAAGAAAGAAGCAAGGAGTTTAATGAATTCTCCTTGGTGGTTTCTGTTCGTTGAGAAAACCTGCATTGGCAATATTTTGTGCAAAGGATGCCAGCTACAACCTGGTCGACTTTTCTCTTCTCTTGTACACTCAATCGTTTTTCCCGATGATCGCACTACTTATTTTGAGCAACATAGTCTACTTCAAATCTGTCCGGGGAAAAAAGCAGGACCAAAACTTAGATGAGCTGTAGTAGCATACAGTTAATATGCCATCTTTTGAGACCTTTGATTTTTTGGGGTGATTTTTACAAATACAATTTTAGGAGGCCCTCTTTTCTGCCCAGTCTTTCCAAAGGGGATAAGGCTGGCTGAATGGGAAATGGTGCAGCCAGATAAATGGACACTTGCCAGTATTTTGGTTGCTGTCGTCTTAACATCTTCAGAAAGGTGTTTGAGGTTGATGGCAAGCCTTCAAAACTCTGTCCGTGTTGGAGAACACCGGATCTGGGTGACAGGGACGTCTGGAGACTTCGAGGGTGGGAGGCTGAATATCAGCAGCATGGTTTGCACCTACGGAGATGCTTGCTGGAAATGAAGCATACCGAGATCCTGATGGGTGTGCCAGGAGCCACGGCCGAACACAGGCATCTGCTTTTGCAATTTGATTGTGTTTTTGTTTCAGACAATGTGTTTATCTAACCCGTGTACTAGTCAGAGTGGCAAAAGTGTTTGTTTTTGATTCCCCAGCCATGCAGCATGCCAGCATCGGGAACATAATTCCCACCAGTGGAAGTGCAGGAAACATTTTGTAGTGAATGCCGGGGGAGAGGGAGTGAGTACGTGTGTGCTCTTGTGCAAATGCCAAACACTCGTGTTCTGAAGGAATTACGAGCATTGCTTTTGACTGTGATGGATAGTGTAGCTTGGGCATGGGCTGAGGAAATACGTCTTGCTGATGCTTGGAAGTCAGCACGTGGCTCCTGCAAAGTCATTTTAGCATAGATGGGGGTGGCAGAGGTGGGAGGAGGGTGAGGAAAAAAAGCCAGCTGGGGACCAGGAGCGGACGGCACGGGGGTGCTGCGAGGCGTGCTTCTAATTCACCTCTGCCCCACACAGCCCGGCGTGTCTGCGCAGAATGGATGCTTTTCATTGCTCCGAGGTGGCAGGCTTTTTTTCCCTATTTTTTTTTTCTAAAGGGCATTGTGAGCAGGATTCTCTCTTCTTGGCAGCGCTCCCGTTGTGCGAAGGGAGAGAGCTTGCTGCTGCTGGTCGTGCTGCGGCTAGCCACCGCCGGAGCAGTTCGCACTGGCAGGGCATCCTTTGCTTTTTCTATTTATCCAGGCTTTTTTTTTTTTTTTCTGGCAGGTAAATGGTGTTTCTTGAAAGGTCTCATTTTGTATGTCGTAGAAGAAAGCTTATCCTGGGGGAGCGAAGCAAACTTCAGCTTGGAGGCCGGGGAGCAGTTTGGGGCTGATTGAAGGAGCTGAGTGCGTGCGTGCGAGAGGGGAGTGGGAGTCAGCAGGGAGGACATTGTGCACGCACAGCCAGCCGCATGGAGCTTAATTATTAAATGTGCGCTCGAAAGAAAGCAAGCAGAGAGCAAGCACACTTCACGGTGCTTCGGAAAGGGCCTAGAAGCAACATCTGTTAAATATATTAGAAGACACTGGAAAACCCTTTATCCCCTTCACCAGAGCTGAAGGGAACTCAGCAGCTTAAAACTCTGGCTTGGGAGCAGCCGCCTGGAAGGAGCTGCCTGGCCAGGCAGCATCGCAGGCAGCTTCGTTTCCAAATCCTCCCTGCAGAGTGGCCACAGGGCCAGCCTGGAGCAAGCTGGGGCTTTTGCTCCTGCTGTTGCCTCCAGCTCCCAGTCTGAGTGTCTTCTGGAATGGTTAATACCCCTCTGTTTGTGCCACCGCTTGGTTTTAGTTTCCTCTCCTTGGTATCTGCCCTTGTAATGCTCTTGTGAAGAGATGGCTACAGTTGCTGCTCGGAGGAGAGGGAAGAAGAAAGTGGAATCAGCATAAAAGGCTCTCGGTGATTAGGCACGGCTTTGATTTTTGCTGGGCTGAGTTTTATCGCTCTTGAGTTAATACATGTCAGGTTTGCTTCAGAGGGATGCTGAGGAGCTTTCCAGAAAACCGATGATCCTTTGTGTAGGGGTTTATTTTAAAAAAAAAGCACTTCCACAAAATAAAAAAGGGGTTGGAAATGCAGATACTTCGGTCACCTTTTTGTGACCAGTCCTCGAAAGCCAGCACCCTGTAAATGGGAAGGAGCATGTGCCTGTGTCAACCCTCTCTGCTGTCTGTGTGCAGGAAGGCCTTGGTGGTTACATCCAGCAGAGGAGTGCAGTGAGGAGGGGTAACAAACCAAGGCTGGCACTGCAAGGCGTACGTAAGGAGCCTTAATTCCCCAAATCCCATGGCAAAAGTGAGGAGTCTCGTTCCCCGTGGCTTAGGCTTGATGTGGAGTAAACCCACCGAGGTGGGAAGGTCTTCTGCAGCTGGCCAACTCGTTCATGTTGGCTCTGGTGCTGCTCGGTGGTGGGCGAGCTGGGGCTGGCCAGGGCTGGGCCTTTGGTGGCCACGGGGAGCCGTGCACAGGCCGTCGGGCATGGGCAAGAGCTTTGGTGGCCCACGCGGAAGGAAGGACGTGCTCCTCGGCACCAGGCCGGGCCAGGCCGGGGCTCTCCGCGGTTGTCAGGAGGTGGATCAGAGGGGTTTTACTTATTTATTTTTAAATGGAAATTGGGTTTCATTCCAGCTGAGGGTAATTGGAGTTGTGGTGATGGTCTGAAAGCAAATGAGAGTGAGCTCTGTAGACTCCACTCACAACTTTCTGTTGTGATATTGGCGTGCATCTTAAAATGGCGTTCGTCCCTAAATGTGGCCCTAACGCTGTTCCTAAGAGCTGCACGTCTCTCAGGCGATACACAAAGTAAGGGAAGACTGCTGTCCAGTTTGAATTTGTCCCTCAGACCCCATCTCATCGCTGCAGGGATGCCCAGGAGCTGTGGGCTGGCTTGCGTGGTCAGGCTGGTGCCCCTGGGGAGCCTTCCTCCTCCTGCTCAGGTGGCAACCAGCGACAGCTGCCCGGTCACTTTCCAGCAGCCGAGTTCTTTCCCTGTTTGGGAAGGAGCATCTCTGATCCCAAGAGTCTCTCACTGCTCAGCCAGGAGGAGCAGAGGAGACTTTGCAGGAGATGACTGCCCATCGCTGAAGACTGTTGTGGTCCTGTTGGGTTCTCAGGAATTGACGGGGTGGGGACTCTCCTGACAAAATGGTGGGGAGGCACGTTTCTCGCAAAAATGCTCCACATTACTTGCTCCAGGGGTTCACGAAAGCATTTCAAAAAGTTCTATTCTTGTTCTACTGCAGGTTGAGCTGTATGCATATAGGCTGGCCTAGTTAGTATGTCTCCTCGGGGGCATTTAACCAGAGTGTGTGCTGGCGTAACAGCCATTATATGGAAATATAAAGCATCAGTGGCCTCTAAGTATCTCCAAGGGTAGCACTGTTCCCCTTGCTCTCCATGCGATTGTGCTCTCCATCTCTTGTCCTTTGCCTGGGGAGTCTCCCTCCCAGAAAACCTGCGGGAGCAGGCACAGGGCTCGCTGCCACCTGGGTGTATGATGGTGTTTGTGAGAAGCCTGTGTCTTCTGGTTGAAGCTTGTCAAGATGGTCTCAAGTTGCACCAGGGGTGTTTAGTTTGGACATTAATAAGAATTTCTTTATGGAGAGGGTGGTGAAGCATTGGAAGGGACTGCGCGAGGAAGTGGTGGAGTCCCCATGCCCGGAGGTACTCAAGAGATGTATGGATGTGGCACAGGATTTAGTGATGGGACTCGGTAGGTCAGGTTGATGGTTTGACTTGATGAAATTAAAGGTCTTTTCTAACACGGATAGTTCTATGATTCTGTGATGCAGGATGTGAAGGGCTGAGGTACCCATCTGTTACCACTGCACACTTTTTATCCCATGCCAGCTGCCCAGGGCCCCACTACCCTGTGTGGAGGAGCTGCTGCTGTAGCTGGTGGAGAAGGAGCAAGTCCTCCCATCACCCTGTGCCCCGGCATTGCTCTCCTCCTTGTGCTGCTGGGGACCGTGCTGGTCCCTCTCCTCCACTGTCACTTTTCCAAGCTCACCGCGCTGTCAGCGTTGTGCCAGAGAGACAGCAGGCTCCTGCTTCCTGCTGTTAGGCTCAGTTCAAACCTGAGCTTGGCCACAAGGTTTCTGAACATCAGTCAGAAGTGGATGCAGCGAAAAAAATACCCAACCAGAGCGGCAGTGTTGACACGTCCCAAAGCACAGACTTCAAGGTGGTCTCCCATCAGGTGCCAGGCTTCGTGCAGGTCATGGCTCCCACCAAATCTCCCTCAGTGAGATCCCACCAAATCATGGATCACACCAAATCTCCCCAGTGCAAAGATAGGGGACTTCAGTGCTGTCACCTTCATGTCCCCATGGCTCTTGGGAAGGGCATCACCCGGCTGCGTGAGCCCCATCTCCACGTCCCCAAACAAGGCACCGGGAGGTGGGACAGCCTGTGCCGAGGTGTGCCGTGGGGTGAGGGCAGCAGACAAGCAGAGAAACCCTTCGGCCTCATCCTCGCATTGATGTTTTACAGTCTGTAAGGCCATGATGGAAGTGTACAGCAAGTTCTGTTCTTAAAGCTGCTTTTCTGGCTCTCTGGAGGGTTAGCAAGCCACCGGTGCCTCTGGTTTTTGCTTTGCTTTCAAGGTGGTTTTCCCCTTGTAATTATAAAGGCAAGAATGTATAATTTTTAAAATGAACAAATGATCTGTCCAGGAGCACTAGTTTGTGATGAACCCAATTTAAACTCAGCTGCGTATTCCACAACTGGAGAGTGCAGGGAATCTGCATTTTTATGTAGCATAAAATAGCCTGAGTATGCAGAGGCGGTTAAGGTTATATGCAGCACCACACCTGTACCATAACAGCATCGATCATTGTAATTTGTTTTTTGAATAAATTTGTGCTTCATTCAGTGCTTGGAAACTTTCTGAACTCTTTCAACTACTGCTGCGTTGCATCTCTTCACCCAATATCTTAGCTGATGCAAATTTGCAATCTCCTTTAATAAAACTCAGTTGACACTGTGCCCCGTGTGTCTGCTAAAATAAGATTTGCTAAGTAGCTACCTCCCTTCCCATGACCTCCCCTATTTTCTCCATTCCTCCCAAGTCTGTATAGTGTAACTTGAATATAATGTTTAGTTTAGAGCATCCTGTGAAGAAGGGAAATGCAAATGAAAAGCAAGACTGAAAGGGGAAGACGGAGATAAACTTCCCGGGCAATGAATGTGCAGTGACATAATTCTGTTAACTGTATTGGGAAAAAGTTGAAAAGAGGAAATAGGGTAGATAATTGAATAGTTGGCACTGTTCTGTCCCCAGCTGCCTACATCCTTTTTAGTTGTCGGCTGATCACTTGTGTCCAAGCACGACCAGGCAGTGTGTGGCATCTGTCAGTAGTGTTTTTTGGGGGGGAAAAAAGAAAGGAAAGAAACTCTGCAGCTCAGAAAGAGAAAAATATTTAATTGCAAATAATTTATCTTGTTCTGACGCTTTAAATTAGATTTAATAAAATTCAATGTGTTTAGTCGCAGTAGAGTATTAGAATTTCCATACGTTCCTTCCCTCCTTTTATATGCACGCAGCTTCTCTGGGAATTGAGTGCAGTTTGTGAACTTACACAACTTACTTTGGGAAGCAAATACACGATAACATCAACTTACCCAGCTTGGCTTCCAGTCTTAGCTCTGGTGCTGCCCTGAAAAAGCCTTCCTTGCCTTTGAATTTGTAAAGCTTCCGTATGCCGTTGTGCTTTCCTTTGTGTTGCTTGTGTGGAAAGCAAGTTCAGGATGTGTTTAATAAGCTGAATAGTTTTTCTTGCATGAAACTGGGCTAAGGGCTGCAAATACTGATTACTCGATGACTTGGAGAGGTATTTGTATGGCATCCTCATTGCTGTGGAGTGGGTACAGTCATCCTTGGTGGCCAACTTGTGAGCGTTGACCTTGGCAGGATGTAAGCGAGCTAAATATGACACCTAACACAAACATGCAATCTTCATCTTTTGGTTGAAGTGAGCAAAACTCCTCTGAGCGAGGGGAATTGCAGCTGCCTCCGGTGAGATTATTGTGGTGCTGTGCAGTCTGTTGGCATGCAGGTTTTCCCTTTGCATGGGCTTTCTGTTTTCCTTGGTTCCCCTGTCGTCCTTCCAAGCCTGGCACGGGCAATTGTTTGTGTTGCGATAGCATCAGCCGGAGATAAGATTCTTGCAG
Source organism: Anser cygnoides (assembly GCF_040182565.1). NCBI lineage: Eukaryota > Metazoa > Chordata > Aves > Anseriformes > Anatidae > Anser > Anser cygnoides. The sequence goes on from NC_089875.1 coordinate 107,141,603, forward strand.
CGCACACTTCAGGCTGTTCTTCACCCCGTGCTTTAACCACTCCAGCGCAGCTGTGTTCAATAAATAAACCTTCGAGGATGCTCGGAGCGTGGCTTTTTGGAGGTGGAACAACAGTAACTCACACCAGACCTCGTTTTCTACCAATTTAGGTGCAAGCTTTTTGGTTTATATGGGAAGTGCCTGCGCTGTTAAGAGTACTCCAGCACAGCAGACGTGCAGTGGAGCGTGGTTGGGTGGCTTGGGCTATTAAAACTTCACAATAAAAATGAAGGTGATGGATGGGGCCACCTCACAGGACTTTTGTGACCGCTGTGCTCCCAGCTGCGATGTTTCACAGTGAGGCATGGTGCTCCTGCTGGAGTTGGAGCACGAGCTGCAGGCAAGGTCTTCCAGACAGAGAGGTGGGTCCTGTCCTCGCCTGGAGAGCTGGCATCTAAGCACACAGGTAGACAACTTGCCACGCTGTCAGGGCTTGTTGGCTCACCCAGTGTACCCGAATGCCAAAGGAAACCCAAGCAAAGCAGCGTGCCAGGGCAGAGATGACACCTCCAAGCCCAGCAGCCCCACTTTCCCTGTTGTTTTTGGCGATACAACATTCACGTTTCTTGTCTGCCTTCTCTGCTGAGAGGTGCACCTGGCTTTCACCCCACCACTGTAAGTTCACCAAGCAGTCTCAGGATGGCTCCGTGGGCAGCTGTGGGTACCGGTGATGCTGCAAGGTGCTGCAGGTGGCACAAATGTGGGTTGGAAAGCTGTCCAAATCATCCGCAGAGGGAGAAGGCCTGAAGGGAGGGAGCTAGCAGGAGGTGGACATCTGAAGATGCAGGCTGCTTTACAGCATGAGAAATCAAAGTAGCCTGGGAAGCCAGGCCTGCTCAGGCGGTAGGTGCACGAGGAGAGCACACAAGGAACGTTTTGTTCTCCTCCCCATTGCCGCTGCCTGCTGCACGCGGTGCTTGGGGTTTCCTTCGTGCTCTGCCTGCCGTCTGGCTCGGATCCGCCTTCTGAAAAGCTGTGCTCAGCCGCAGTGACCATGGGGAGCTTTCACTGAGAATTTTTGGGTTGTGGGATGGTGTTTGCCTCGGTGTATGCACCCAGGTTGGTGTGTGCAAGTTGAGATGCACTGGTGGTATGGTCATGGTGAAGGCTGAAACAGGGATGGGACCCATGTCCTCTCTGGTGCCAGGACTGGTGGGCTTGTGGCTGGGCTTTAAGGAGTGAAATTCAACCTCCAACTTAACCATACGCTCCTGCGGTGCGCCAGGGGATGCTGCCGGGTCTCCATATATCAATTTTCCATTGTAGTGCTCTTGTGGGGCTGTTGCAAGCACACAGCTTAGGTGGAGTGGTGATGGGAGAGGTGCCGGTAGCAGCATCCGAAGCGGAGGAAGGAGGGACGGCGCTTCAGTCTGCTGAAACACAACGGAAATTCCTCTGAGCAGTACCGGCCCCTCAGGGGACATACAGACTGAGGTATATCCGCACCACAGTCAGGGCAGGATATTGGAGAGAACTCCTGAATTAGCTTTTAAATGAGCCTAAATCTGTAGCGGTAGCAGCCTGGAGCTCGGTACGGGCTGCAAAACCTGCCCAGGAGGCAAGGAGAATCAGCCTGCAGCAGGCCAGCTGGGAGCTGTGAGTACTGTGAGCAGTGTGAGTGATCCCCAGGATTTAGGTGGGTTGGAAATGAGCCTGGGGAGCGAAAATCCTCCGACAGACAGGGGGAAGTGACTGACTCCTCTTATTTGATCTACGGGCGTCAAAGAAAACAAAGCAACCTGGCGGATAGAGCCCTCTGAGAGTTTCCTCACACTGTAAAAAGAGGAAAAATAATGCAACACATTTTAATAAAACAGCAGATTCCGGCTGAAAAAGAAATTGTAAGTACGGGAGCACTGCTAACAGCACAGTGCCGGGGGTTATTTCCATGGCTATTTGCAGGCAGGCGACACCGTCCACAAACAGGGCAACGTTAATATCAGTATTGATTTTTCTTAATGCAGTTATGAAAGCTGAACTTTGGAGGTGTGGGTGGGCACCGTCAGCGATCGGCACTGAGATTAATCAAGAACAACATCAGGCAGAGGGAAACGAAGGGAAATTCCAACCGAGCAGGGTGAGAGGGTGGCCATTAGAGGAGGAGAAGTACCCACAACACTTGAGGCTTCTCTGTTGTGTAGAAAGAAACCTGCTCCGCATATAATGTCTGAGAAATGAAGGAAAGGAAAAAGGTCAAATTCAACTTGGAAACTTGAGGCCAAAAGGAAAAAAAAAGGTGTGTACAGCCGTGTTGGTGCAAGCTAAGGCAAGTCCGAGCGCACTGCAGGAGACGGCTCAGGTGGATGACTGCAGGCTGGATGGGGCTTTGGGCAGCCTGGTGTGGTGGGAGGTGTCCCTGCCCATGGCAGGGGGTTGGAATTAGATGGGCTTTAAGGTCCCTTCCAACCCAAACCGCTCTGTGATTCTGTGATTCTGTGTCTCCTCCTCCTTAAGCTTTCTCCTGACAGCTCTGAAAATAGTAGATGGATGCACTCGCCTCTTCCTGCCCAGCCTCCAAAAGTTACTGACATCTCTTCCTTTAATTCTGCTTTGTAATTGAATTTCTGCCATAAGTTGCTTCTGCTAATTCAATTATACCTTACTTTTAATTGGCAGTGGATTTAAATACTTCTTGTGTTGTTAACACAGAGATTAACATGTGTTGGGCAGTTAGCCTCTACTCCACCAGGCTGGAACAAAGGTTTTGGGTGATTATAAGCAGCCTTTTTTTTTTTTTCCCCCCCCCGAAGTCTTTGGAATGCAAAAATGTAGGTAAGGGCTGGAAAATGGTATTTCTTTTGAACATATAAATGCAGCCAAACAGTCTTGGTGCACTATTCCATAAGGTCTGTTGAAAGTGACATGCAGGGGGAAGGCACGGTACTTTGTACCAGCACCACAGAAGAGAAATAAGAAGTGCTTCTGGGTTGTGTCTCCTCTTCTGCCAGTGACCTGGTCCAGTTCTTATGTTGCCTTTCCATTGGGTTTCATTGGGTCAGCAGCTTGCAGTGATTTTAACATCCATTCTGGTAAAAAATGGGGATAGTAGGTTTTCTTCCTAAGATGTTGAAGCTAGAATTCTTCATTTAAATGCTCGTATTGCTGCCAGCGTGCAACATTTGTGAGTGCCTGCCTGGCCATCTCAAGAGCAATAGAAACTTTTGTGAAGTCCTGATCTTCCTTCCTGTGAGCAGAAGACTGATGGAGTTAACATCTGCACAGAAAGGGGAAGATACTGGCATAAAATAGGAAAAGAACCATTTAAGAAGCACTCACATAAGGTTTATTATTATTATTTTTCCTTCCAGATTCTCTAGCCCGTAGGGAAGGGTTTGTATATAATATAATCCTCCAGCTGCTAGAAGGACATGTGTAGGAGGGTTGGGTCTTAAGTAGAGGCTGGTCAACCAGCACCACCAGTGATGGGGCCAGAGGGCACGTCCAAAGGGTGGCTGGTGGCCCCTGGTCCAGCAGGATGCTCTGACCTCGCAGCCGTGCCAGTTGTCTCTTTCTCATGATTTGTGGAAAGAGCCTGATTTTAACAGGCCGCTTGGCTTCAGTGCTTTTCAATTTCTTCGTGGTGACTATTTCTGAAGACCTGAAGAGAATTTGTGAGGTTCCCATAACTATGAGAAAGCAAAAATACAGTGCTGCATTTTTTAAAAAGGCGGAGATGGAATTACAGTGCAGCCTGATTTTTATCACGGGATTTTCCTGGAAGTTAATAAATTATTTCCTACCTAAGCATCTTCTGGGTGCTTATGAGTAACAGTCAGCATGGATTAGTCTGGAACAAATCATGTCAGACATGCTAATTGCCTTCTACAGCAGGGTAACTGGTTGTGTGGATAGCGGGAGAGCAGATGATACGATGTGCTTTGATCCTACTTGGGTTTTTGCCACTGCTCTGATATTGTCAAAAGGAAGCTACGGGAGAAAAAAAATGGTGAACCTTTTGCCTTATGGTTGGTGCAAAGAAAGTGTGCTACTTATACTCCAGGCTTTGCTCTGGTATGTGGTCAAGCTGAGACAGGCGTTGGGTAGGGGTTTGCAGAGGTGGACCTCGTGGCTTGGGTCGGTATATTTATCAGCATTATAACCGATGCTTTTGGTACGGTATGGTGGAGACTCAACAGGTGGTGTCAAACTAGGGGAGGTTACCAGCACGTGGGAGAGGGGGTTAGATTGTCAACCAGCTTCGGACAAAACCAGAATATGAACTAAGAGAGTAAGAACGGGACCCAAAAGGAAAACTGGGAAGGAGTGGGTTTGTATGGTCTGGGGAGAAGACCAGGGAATGGCACAACGGGTTTGAAGTACATAGGAGACTGCTGCAAGGGGGCAAATATGAAACCTCTGCCCCATGTCTGTAGAAGGGGTAATGGTACCACAAAAGGAAGGAATTCCTACTTGTAGGGATGGCACACTGTTGAAGAAGAAGGCTTTGTTGATTTTTTGGGTCTCTGTGGCAGGGGTTTTGCATTGGGAAGACCAAATGTGTTACTTAGGGGTGGAGTGGAGCATCCAGAAGTAGGGTCCCAAGCCCAGCAGGGTATTTTTGGCAGAAGTTGTGGGGTTGCTGGGTCAGACAAGGGTCTCACAGGAAAGACAGAGGTGTGGTGTGTCTGGAGGCATCGGGCTGGAGGAGATGAGCAGTGGGGGAAATCGTGGATGGCTCTGTGGGAATTGAAGCGAGTCACTTGTTTTCGGTTGCCTGATCCACAGACTTTGGGAGATTACGAATCGCAGGAGCGGATGAACTCACTCCTGGTGCTCTTCTCTGTGACTTCGTAAGTGCCGATGAACCACAGCATTCGTAGCTGGCAGATGCTGAAGGGATGCAAATTGTTATACTCTGCTTTTTCAGGAAGCATGCTCAACTGATAGAGAATTGATCCCTACCCTTTTAGAGCAGTGCTTAATGACTCTAGAAATCCTGAAATGGGCTTCCTCATATTTCAGTTCTTTTTCTCCTGTTTTCAGATCTTGGCACAACAGTGTTTTGAGGCATAAGCCAAGCAAACCTTTCCACCGTGGCATTTTGATATAATCGGAAGATGATTCTTGCCTATTTTGAAAGATGGGTTTTACAGAAAGATGAGTTCCGTGTTCCGTGAGTTTTACAAAAAGATGTTAGGCAGGCAGGATGGTTTTGGCAGATTTTTGAATGCCAGGAGAGTTTGCTGTCCAAATTTGAGTGAAATCTGTGCATTTTTCAGGACAAATACTAAAATGCAAATACAGGTGGTAAAGTTGCAGTTGTTGCTCAGTTTAGAGAAAAAATTGAACCAGAGTTTTTGCATGTTTAGACAAATTCTGATTTATTTTTCAGCAGGGAAAATTGGTCTGGAGAGAATAGGGTAAGAGATGGGAAGGTCGTTACTTAGAAGAAAACTAACGTAAAGTATGTTTGCTTTGTGTTTTCTCCTTTCAGGCAATTGAGCCCTGCGGACTTTCTCTGAAGAGGTTCCAAGATAGGTGGTGAGTACTTTCCAGACCCTGCTCCTTTCAAGGCACGCGTTAAATGGGAACGACAGAAAATATAAAGCGTTGGCCTTTGTTGGTTGGGCAGCTGGCGCAGGAGTTTGCATTATCTGAGCCTGTGCTGCCCATTAGAGCTGGCAGGCTGATCTCTGAGTGTGGGGTTGCCATCCATCTGTGAAACGTTACCTTTGTGCCAGAATGGACTTCCTGAGACTTGATTAGTCAAATGCTTAAAAAAATGTAAAATGTGTCTGACTTCAGGAGGGAAAACCTGTAGTAATGATGCTGCATTTTGTACTGAAAGCCCACACAGCCCAGTGGGGCAGTGTTTTCCATCTGAGAGAACAATCTGCTTGTTTTTTTTTTTTCTCCTTTTGTTCTGACCATCTGCGTTAATCCAAAGGAATGCAGTTTCCAGAGGTTCAGATGACCTGCATAACTCGGGCTAATCTCTGCTGCGTGTGACGGGTTCTGCTCTGGCCGGTACCCAAGGCTTGCATTTGTATGCACTTCATTAGGTTCTTATTTGTAAGTAAATGAAACATTAAATCAGTCAGGGGCTGCAGGAGCATAAGATTGATCAGAAACACTGGTGTTGTGGCATTACAGCCAGCGACCCAGCTTGGACACCGACGTCGATCAGCGCGGGCTCTGCTCCCTGTGGAGCCGGTCTCTTCCGGGCGCTGCCCGCCAGGCCGCAGCACCCTTTGCAGGCTGTTTTTGTTGTTTCTGGAGAAATACGCACTCTGTTTCCTCTTTCGATTCTAGATTCTTTCCAATGAGATTAACAAAATTATATCATTAGACATTAATTGCTCAGGAAGTTTATTCTTTAGTTGCATTTCCCTAGTGCACAGGATACAAGCTATTAGAGCTCTTGTGCGTTCAGACTGACTAATGAACCACAGTTGAGTGCCCAAAGCCTTTAATGGACTTCTCCATCTTTTAAATAAATGTATTTCCCATAGATAAGGTGCCTTTCGAAACAGATGATCCCAGGTTAATTTGAGGTGTCCGTACAGCGTATGGCTGAAATGTGTCGGGAGGGTGCTGGGGAGTGGTACGCTGTACTGAGCGCGTGTCCACCTTAAGTATGCCTTCATTTTGGCCAGAAAATGCTTACATTAGTTTAATTCTCCCTCCAGTGTATTCGTTATCAATTACATCTTTCATCAACAAAAGTATCCCTTACTTAATAAATGGTATTATCTACGTTTTCTATATAATGAGAGCTCCGTTAACCCCCAGACAGTCCTACTAAGGCGTACATCCATACAACGCGAGTCTTTGAGGGCCAGGTTATGAATCCCATGCGCCTTTTGCAAACGTTCATGTGAGTAATAGCTTATGAACCTCTCCTCTTCCCCCACCCCTGCAGCTGCCGTGAATCTTTATTATAAACCTGCACACTATTTGTACTAATAATTGCTATATTGGGACCTGAATCATCAGTTGATCTTTCTGAGATGTTGAGAGATGAATCAAACTCTCTTCCCGAGGGCAGAGGCGAGCATGGGGCTGGTGACTGTAACACCGTACGTTTAAAGGCCAGGTAATTTCCAGCTGTCGGTTTAAATTGCACTTGCAATTGGATTTTCTTTTGTTGTTGTTTCAGGTAGCAGTTAAATAGGTTGTAAGTAAAAAAAACTTGCTAATACTCTAAAATAGACTTACCAGAGTGAATGGTTTTTCTCCTGTATAGTCCCTTTGGCAGTGCTCTCAAAGGCATGAAAGCCCTGTGGTCTTGGGGTGAAACTTGGACTTCTGCAAACAGAAGGTGGAGGTGTTGGGTGTTTGTGCATCACGGTTTTGCTGCTTTGGTGGTCTGTGTTTGTCCTTGCCTTTTCAAGTTCAGAGAGGTCCTTTGTTCCAATTTGGGAATTTAAATGATCTGTAGCAATATTAAGGTAATTGTACTGCGTGTCACAGTTTCTGTATGGGGTTTATGGTGGTGTTGGTTCCTGTTCAGTGTGTGGGAGAGATGGAGAGGCAGGACTGAAGGTAGGTTGGTGCTGAGCCTGCTGGGCAGTTTTCAAATGCAGTGTGCTATCTGTGGCATGGGGGTGGCTGCAGAGCAAGGTGAGCATCATGAAAAATACAAAAGTACCTGGAAATAGCTTGGATTTCGCCCATGCTGAGCACTCTCGGAGGGCAGGGTGCCCACAGGAGCCACTCGGGTGGGTGTTGGGAGGCCCAAGGTGCACCTTCATCTTCAGCTGGGTGCTTGAGTGCGGTGGCCTCATCCAGGGTGGGGACAACACACGCTTCGGTGCTCTCCTGATGGGGTACTGCGGGCTCTGATGGAGCAAGCTACTTAGCTGTAGTGCTGCCTGTAAGCAGATAAGCAGCTCGGGGCACAGGCGCGCTGGCTGCCCTGGCCAGCGGAAACTGCACGTGATGGGAGATGTGCCCGAATTGGGGCCGCTGTGGGCAGGATGGCAGAATTGGCACCCTTGTGGCCCTGGTGGCTGTGCCAGGAGGCCGAAGGTGTGACGATGCAGTGAGAGTAGCTCTGGTCCTGGGTGGCAGCTGGGGTGGCAGTGTGGTGGTGCCACTGGGTGTCCTCTGCACGGGTATCTTCTTCCCCGGTCAGGGCATGGACTTGGTGGCTAAAGCCACACGCTTTTCTATGGGGTGGCAGCAAAGGGGGAGCAGAGATGTGTGCAGGAGTGGGAGGATGGGTGTGGGATGGGGAGAGGCACAGACAAAGCTGCCTGGTGCTTGCACGGGCATGGGTCCGAATCAGGGCTCCATGCTCCGGACCAGCATCAGTATGTACTGCTGGGATGTCAGGACTTGAATCCTAAAGTAGGGAACTGAATTTTTTTGCAGCCAAAGATCTGTGCTATTGAACTTTGAGAAATATTTTATTTTTAAACTGGAAACGAGCTGAAACCTGTGCAAGCTTTGTTTCCGAGGGAAGGTGGCTCCCATCGAGCAGGAGATCTCATGAAGCATTGAGGGCTCATGGAGGTGCCTCAGGACCACCTATGGCTTGTCATGGAAATCAGTGAGTACTCTTGCAGTTGGTGCTCGGGTGGTTTTGGGAATACTCCTGCACATATAGGAGTGCAGGACCATGGGCACCTCCCCACGTCCTGGCTGGGCTGACCCCTCTCCTGTTGGCATGTGAGATCTCCATCACCAGGACCTCCTCCATCACTTGGACATCCGCATGCTGGAGCACCAGGACGGTAGAGGAGGGAGCCTGCAGGGGTGATGAGGAAATTGTCGCTGTTTCCCACTTTCTCTGGGCATCCTCTGTGTTACAGCCTTGAAAAGCTCGCTGGTCTGAGGACTCAAATCCTGTTGGGGAGAGACCTTTCAACAGCATTACCTTGTTCTCTTACCTTTCCCCAGTCTGATAAAACCCTCTGGGGGAGTCTGCAAGGTGTCTATTGTACATACCAATACGCTGCAGCAAGGAAAAAAAAAAGTGCAATGAACTGGAAAACCTGTCTTAAAAAAGCACAGATGGGGAGCACAATAGCAAGTAAAGTACCTTGAATGCGTCTCTTAAGTAACAAAGCAATTAAGAAGAATTTATTATGGTTTAAAACGTGTCACTAATCAAAGCTTACATTTTGCTCCTTTTCCTGTAACCAGCTTTAAAAACTGGTATTTGAGGCTTTCTTGTCTTCTACGTTTTTATTATAAAGCGGTTTTATATTAGTATTTTCACTGCTGGGGCATTTCAGTGCTGTATTGCCTATTTGCTTACCATACATGCTGTTTGCTCATTCAGGGATATTTTAAAAAAACAGAATGAATGTGCAGCACTGCTGTTCATCTGGTTTTGCTTTTATGAATGAATCGTCTGTCTGAGTGCACACGGGCTTCATGGCTGCCCAGTTTGCGAGAAATCCTGAAAATCAAACTTCTCAGTCAATTCCTTACAGCGATGGGGAAAATTTAAAAGCAGGCTTGCTTTTAAGAATGTGAGTCACTAGCCAGGATTTCAGAACTGGAAGATAGTGGGGTGCAGGGCTTGGGTTATCCTATAATAGCGCTGTTTTCCCCGCTGTGTGCTGTGCCTCCTACGACCACCACCTGCCTTCTGCACTTTGTAGAAATGTTGCTATACAGCCAGGGAAAACGAGCGTCTCCTAATGCAAGCATCTCATGTTGATTCACTACTATACAAATGTTCATCCTCTAATAGTGCGGGATTACGAAGCATTATCATCCTCAGATTGACTCAGGTAGTGCTATTTTTATTTAATCTGTATTAAGGTATCATTGCGAATCTTTGGTCTTGCAGCATGGGGGTAATACGATTTACTATTTTTATAAAAAATCAACATGGCTGTACAAATCCTGCCCGTACCGAGAGCTGCAAAGATTAGTCATGAGCTCAGCACATCTTTCTTTTTATTATTATGATTATTTCTTCCTTTACAGTGCATTGTTAAATTTTTAATTTTCCTGTGGCCCCAACCAAGCTGGCCGGGCTCGGAATAAAACACGAGGCTGTTCTGGCTTATGGCCCTTCCTGGGAAAAGGCATCGATTGCCAAGATGTGCAAGGAGCAATCGACGCAGACCTGCCCGAGTTGTTCTTTTCAGGGAGGAGGCGCCCTTTGCTGGGTGGCAGGAGCGGGTCTGTGGAGGCACGAGGCGCCTGGCGGTGGGATTTTTGGCAGCTGGCTGGAGTTACTTGGGCAACCACGGCTCTGCACCGAGGGGTTGTCGCGGGTTTGGGGGGGCTGAGCGCTCGCAGGGCTGGCTGGCTAATTCCAGCAAGCGAGAGAGACCTCCCGTGGACGGCGGCACCCGCACCCCTCTGCCTTGCTGGGATCGGGCCCTGCCCCTCTCGGCAGAGTGTGCCAAAATTCGGTGGCTCCTTCCCTCGCTCGCCTCCTGCTTGTCACCCAGCCGCGGCCCGATGGCTATCGTAGCGCAGAGGTGAACGCGTGCCGTGCCGTTGAGGTTAGCCTGAGGGAGCTGTCTACGGGCAGCACGTCTGTCCGGCTGGGTTCCTGAGCCTCAGACGGACAGACGGACGCCACCGCAGTGTCCCTGCCGCCCGAACCGCTGGTGCCTTAGGGCTGGCTTAGGAGAGCTGGCTTAGTTCAGCAAGGTTATGCATGCGTAGGTGCGTGCAGGACTCCAGCCCATTAAAAAGTCATAGACCCATCCAGGCTGCAGAAGACCTTCAGGATCATCGCTTCCAGCCGTCAGCCTGACCGGCCGAGCCCCGTCCCTAAACCTTGTCCCTTAGTGCCACGTTTTGCAAGCATTTCTACCTCCTTCAAGCCTTCATCTGCAGTGAAGCAGATACATAGCAATGGGAAGTTTTACAGCTTTCTCTTCAATTCTCAGGGGTACAGAAGTGCCTGTCCTTTCAGTAACTACCTAATCGGTACCATACACAGGATAAAAAAATAGCCAGGGTGGCTGCAGGGCTCCGCAGCTCACTGTGGGCAATGCAGCACGCCCGTTGTAAGGCATGCCTAGCACTTGGAGGTTGTGAAGATGCTGTAGGTTTTCCAGCGGAGCATTTCTTCCAAAGTCTTTCAGCCCTGTTCCTGCTAACAGCGATCTCTTTGACGCCGTTTAGGGTGGATGAACATAAACTGTCGATTTTGCCCTAAGAAAATAACGTGAATAATTTTGACTCGGGATGCATGCTGGGTTTGAGAACAGCGAGGCTCGAAGGCGGGGGGAAGTTTCTTAACGCTAATTGAAAGGTTTTTTTGAAGTGAAGGCTGAAAACCCCATCCTATATAGAGAGGTTTTGATCTATCTAATGTATTTATCTCTTCAAAATGAACAACACCCACCCTGTTCCTTGTACCCCTTTCGCCTTTAATGTGTATTTCAGCTGTACTTAAGTGTTTCAGTAGCAAAGTTAACCATTTAGCTAGCTAACCCCACACAGACCCATGGGTCTCAGCATTTTGCTGCAGCTTCGTTGCTGCATTCCTGCTGCAGCCAGGGGCTTGGCCTCCATCGCTTTACAAACCGTATGCTTTGGGCTTTTTTCTCCCCCTCTCTTAAACCACCACCGACTGGTGTGGGGTCAGGACATCTCTGCTCCCCTGCACGATGCCCTGGAGAAGCTCCAGCAGAGCGTTTGTTGGGTGCCAGCTGGTTGTGCCACGCTGCAGTCCATATGACTTTGTACGAGTGAAGTGGGACAGCGTTTCCTCCTCCCTCTAATTGCCTCTCAGCAATCAAAATACCAACCTATTTTTGCAAGTTTCCTGGCCGTGGTTATTTCAGCTGGAGGATTGCCGTGCCCTTTCCAAGGTGGGGCTGGAGGCGGACACTGGCGGGGTGCGAGTGCCAGGGAAAACAACGGCGCTTGCTGGCCCCTTGGCGGGATGTGGTTGTGGTCTGGGATGAAGCATCGGGGCAGAGAGCTGGAAGGGGACCGGCCTGCAGGTCCAGGGTGGTGCCTCTGATCCTGCAAAAGAGTTGGGACGTTCTCATTTTACACACACACACAAAAAAGAATTTGGTCATTCTTGAATTTTCAGGGGGGAAATATGACTTGGCATTTTCTTGTGAAATGCCAGAAAATTCATTTAGGAAAAAAATGTCATTTTTTTGTCATTTGTCGGGGAAATTTCACATTAGGGATTTACCATCATTAGATTATTTCATGCCATGTCAGTACTCAGGCATGTATTAAGTGGTGTGCATCATGGTTCATTGTTTGTTATGTACCATTACTGCCTGCACACCAGAATAGGTAATTATCTAGTTCTGATCACTTAGACTTGAATCATGAAGGCAGTTTGTTCTGAAATCTCCTTCAAGGTTAAAATGCCTTCTCTCTGTATTATAATGAAGTATTTTAACTCCCTATCAAGGAGCACAATAGATATAGAAATGCAAGAGTATGAAGATGGAAACCTCAGAATTCAAAACCTTGAACAGATTGTTTCCAGAATATCCTAGGGGACCTTCACTGAGCTTGTGTGTTTTCTAAGGATTTTGAATCTGAGGACAAGAGCTTTTTCTTTTTATTCTGCTTGGGTTTGGGTTTTGGTTGTTTTTGTTCTAAGTTTGACCAGATGTGTTTGACAGACTCCGCTCCTCACTCCGACAGTCAGGTAAGAGGATTGAGTGGTCCCCGTTCTCCACTACAAAGATAGTGGGAGATGAATTTACCTGCAAAATGACAGCTGAATGGAGGACCGAGGGATGATAGCGTGTACAAAAGATGTTTCAAGGCAGGCAGGTACTAAACGCTGAATTTTGTAGAGTACCTCCAAAATGACTGCAGATTGTCCTCTTGAGTCAGCGTGCTTTTAAAGATCATAGGCAGGATCTCTAAGGGAAAGAGTTTGATTTTCCAGGCTGGCTGGCTCTTCGCTTGTTTCCAGACAGCTACAAACTCTGCGGTTGCATTCCCCTCCAGCCGAATGCTTTCTCTGCACCCTATCCTAACAGGACGGTGGGCGTTACGTTCTCCATCCTTCCCAAACGCCCTCCCTAGCAAGAGAGTCATTCTATTTCTAGCTAAACAAAGGTAAATTTTGATTTTATTTCTCCCTGCCTCTCAAGCACCCTTCTCCCTGCAGCCTCCCGTGCTCTGCGAGGTGGTCGGGGTGGGGAGGGCTCTGCCTGGAGCCCCCAGCACCCCGTGGTGTGGTGGGAGCAGGGGAGCATCCTCCTCCACGGCAGCGCCCATTCCTCCCTGCCCAGGCAGGATCCCGGGTTTATTATGCCTAAATGCAAGTGAAAACCTGCAAGAAGTGGTTTAATAATGGGAATGTCAGCAGACTCCTGAGTACAATGATGCTGCTAGATGCTTTCATAAATCTATGGTTTAGGGACAACAGTTATGATGCATGGCAGTGGGAGCATGTGAAACTGCAGTCATTAAACAAAAATGGGCTTTTAAACTAATGGCAGCTGCCTAAACAGTTTTGCAGTGAAACCAATTCCCCTAGGCTACCATTCTTCAAATTATACAGGTCCTGTTGACTTTTAAAAGCAGGAAAATATTTTGTTTTGGTGCTGTAGCAGTGCTTTTACATTCATCCCAAAGGTCAGGCCGCTGAGCTTTCGCTAGGTTTTAAGCTGGAGGTGTTAGGAAATGATGAATGTCAATATTTCTAGGTAATTCATTCATCGTCGTTCCCCCACATTAAGCCACCTGCAATACCAAATATTCGCACCTGTTCCTGGCTGGGTTTTCAAGCCAGTGTGGGGGCACTTTTCTCCACCCGAACTCAGCTGCGTTTAACCCAGTAGGTAGTTCAGCACAATGTCTCTACTGCACAGAATTTTATCCAAATATCTCTATGAAAACCTCGTTCCAGCTCCCACCGTTTCAAAATGGCACGCAGTAAAGGCGAGTGTTGCCCTGCCTCCTTTGAAGCCGTCGTTCCAGCCTAGAGCCGGAGGTATTTAGGATGCACATATTACCTTCTCCCTGGTGCCAGACAGGACCTGATGGGTGGCGCTCCCCATGCTCTGAAGCACGTTGGCCACTCCCTTCCAGAGGCATTTCGAGAGCATTTGGTGGTTGCAGAAGGCCAACCCCTTATCAGCCATCCGCTTTCACAAGCTTCCCCTACCCAGGCTTGGTCTCTTCCTGAAAATAACGTGTTTTGGCTCTGTCTCCCTGTCCCCTTTGTTCTTCAGTTTGATCAGAACTCAGATATATATATATGAGTTATATTATATATATATATATATATATATATATTCTATTACAAGGAATAGAGGAGAAGACACAATAACCCTGCCTGTGAAAGGATGCCAAACAGCAGAATTTGGTTGTTTTGTGTCATCTCTCTTCATATCCTACACAGCTCAAGCCCAGTTGTCTCCATGTAAGCCTTGGGTTGGCCATGCTTGCTGAGCAACTCCAGGTATTTTTACTTTAAACATACATATAAATATTTACAAATATATATATATATATATATCTTGAAGCAAACAATTTCATCAGAAATACGTGTGACTGAGACCAGCTGTGTTTCACATGGAAGCTCTCTGTGTTGGGAGATGACCTTTTAGAGTGGGACATCATAACACTCCCTAGTTTTTCCAGGAGCCCTGCAGGACCAAGCAGAGGTTGGGAGGGACGGGCAGAAAGCACACTGGAGGTCTTCTGCTGCACCTGGACGTTGGGTGCAGCTTCCAGGCCCTGAGGAGTTCGCTCCCAAATGTCACCTGTAGTCCCAGCTCCCCGTGGGTTTTGGTTGTCTTGTGGGTAACATGCTGCTTCTTCCCACCATATCTTTTTTTTGTTTGTTTCTGTAGTCTGCCCTAGCCAAAAATGTGTCTTCTGTGGGTAGCTCCTCGTGGAAGAGGAGAGCCAACTGCTGTGACTTAGGCGATCCTTTCTACGTCCCGTGAAATATGTTTGAGTCAGGGGAGGGGAGTGGAAGAAGAAAGGTTAAATTAACTGTAGCATGAACATTTCAACAGATGGCTGACCTTTATAACACCAAGAACCGTACAATTTTAGAAATTTGCAGGCTGTTTAAAGTTTGACAGGCTCTTTGCAGCCATCGGAGTGCAGATAGGCGATACGATTTATTAGCCCACCACCGGGCTTTGTCGCCTAATTTCCCTGCTGTTTGCACCGCTGAACTTTACGGGGAATAAGCAAAAGGGAGAAGTGGCTTTTTTGTGTGTGTGTGTGTGTTGCAGGAGCATCAATGGCACCAAAGCCCTGGCTGCTGCGGGAGGAGGGATGCTCCCGGTCGGATGCTCCCGAGAGCTCAGCCCCGGCCCAGGCGAGGGGCAGGGAACGGTTAATTGTGGACAGGGAGGAGACAGCTGATCATCCTGCCCCAAATCACTTAACCGTCTTAAGGGTCTACCCTTGTCTGCCTGAGCGAGCCAACTAATCTTTCAGTGAGCTGCACAAGTGGGCTCTCAGCTATATAGGGTACGCAGAGAGAAGTGACACAAAACGAGCATTTCCTCCATCCCACCTCTCCCCAGAAAGCTGCACAGCGTGTGCCTGGTTAACAGTGAAAGAAAATCGACGTTTAGAGCAGATTATTTCAGGCTATGGTAGGTTTTCTGTGCTCTGGGGGCTTTTAGGTCAGGGTCTCTTATCTTCTGAAAAATACACGTGGCAGGCAAAACGGGGCGGGTGGCTTGATGCAGAAATTCATGGAGATATTTGCTGAGTCGAGAGGTATCGGACTGGATCAGCTGTTCTCAGCCTCACACTTCTTGTGAGATGCCAGCGAATTCCCAGGGGCTGCACGCTGGACAGCTGTTTGGCAATTCGGAAGAGCCCTTACCTGCGTGATGTCCTTGGTGTCCTCCTGGAGAGCCGCCGGGATAAGTGATGCCGAGAGCCCTATTCAGGATTCGGTGGCATCACCAAGGGTGGAGGAATGACCGTGAGATGCTCAGAAATGGTTTGTAAGGTGCGCATGGCGTCAGCCCATCAAAAAGCAAAGAGAGGAAAGGATCTCTATCCATTCAGTGTGTATTTCTCTTCTGGCTTTTTACTACGATTGGCTTTCCTTAATTACTGCTAATGCTTCTGCAGGCTCAGCTGCCACAGAGATGGGATGCGGCTCACCCAAAGTCAGGGTGAGGAGGCTTTTATCAGGGCCACGCGGAGACAGGCCATCTGCAAGACTGATTTGTTTTCTTATTCATCTTCACTAAATACAAATGTGACGCCGTGGGAATGTCTGTTCAGCCCTATTGCTTCACCCCACCAAAGTTGCCATTTTCTGACAAACTGTTAGAGAAAGTTATATTTGGCAAATGGCTGTTTACTCAACTCCTCTGCTGCTTGTCTGGGAGATGCAGATCCCTTTGCTTGCAAGTTCAGCTGTAGTTCAGTTCAGAGAAATCTGTAAACCCGTGTGGCTTTCTACCCTCTTTGCTTTTTTAGCATCATTTCTCTCATGATGAAGGAGCTGCAGTTACTGAAGAAGGCAAACACGGTACCTTCAGAGCCAGCAGCTGTCAGACCCCACGGCAGCCCCATGGTCAGGTTTCCTTCCTTTCCCCCAAGTGCTTAAGCTTTCAACACCCTCGGCACATCACAGTTGTGATGAAGAGAGCCTAAAGGAGGGGTGAGGTTTGCAGGGGTGAGTTTCTTCTGCCTGCAGCAAACCATGCGAGGCTCCACGCAGGAGCAGCGCCCCGCATCCCCCGGTGCTGCTGGCGCGGATGCTCAGCCACCAAGGGACTCTTCTCCATGATTGCTTCCAGCAAGGTTGGTTTGCCAGGAACATTTGGGAGGATTAGCTTTTATTTTTTTTCTTTTTTAAGAAAAATGATTTCCGTGGGCTTGGTGCCCCCTCTGAAGCGAACGTAGCTGTTTGGGACACAAGGTTTGGTTTTTCTTTTCTAAGTAAAATACTCCTTCATCACGGAGCGCTGTGCAAAGCTGTTCAAATCGCAGGGGAAGAAGGAAGCATCTCTCCATGACCAGGCTGTTGCAGGGTTTTTCTGAAGCTGCTGAACTTCAGGCTGCCCCTGGCACAGCGAGCTGAGTAACTATGTGCAAAGCTAAAGTGTTTTGCACACAGTTACTGCCATGTAGCTAGAATTGGCTACCATAGCCTAGCAGTGGGTGTTTGTGGAAGAAGGTGGAGTGCAGGGACTGTAGTTATAAAGGGAAACACAATTACACAAGCAAAAGGGCAAACAGTTGTTTGTAATCTATAAAAATTGATACTCGCTGCACTCAGGTTTGCCTTTCTTGCCTTAAGGTTTGCTCATTAGAAGCAGTTTCTGTGAATACCGTCCCGTGGAGAGATCTGAAGTGGCTGGGCCGGAGTTGTTGTCTGGGTAATCAATGAACTTTCAGCTGCGTGACATTTTTTTCCTTGAAGTTGGTCCTTTCTGCAGCAGAGATAACAAGTCTAAAACAGGTGTAAAATGAAGAGCCAGATTCGACTTGAGTCACTATACGCTCTTGTAATTTTGCAATATTCCAAAACAATTACATTTATGTTAAGCAGGCAATGAATGATTAATCTGCTAGCAGACAGCCAGTGCAGTAGTGTCTTTGAAATAATTTTTGAGCCTCTTTCCCGCTGTTCTTTCCCTGCAAGAACGGTTTAAAGATAAGACGCTGACAGTGAAATAAATTGTGATTTGTAGCCTGGTTCTCTTCCAGTCTACGCCTTTTTTTTCGGCGTTGTGATTTTGTCTTGCACTGGAAAGCGTATAATGAAAGGGGTTTAAAGTATGCCCTGAGCCAGAAGAACATTCAATCTTGTATTTCATTTTAGACATATGCTTAAATTATCGTGGGGTTGGCTGGATTTATTCATGCCGTGCTTAATCTGGGTCAAAAAAAAAGATGCTTTGAGAGCTTTTGTTGATCTGAGGTCACAAGTGCTCTTCATTGTTAGTTGGTGGCATCATGCAGAGCATGTGAAAATACTCACTGATCATCTTTTTACGGCCTGGAATAGCCCTCATAAGGGGAATACCTGCTTATGTCCTGGTTTTCCTATCAGAAGGTCCCTGGTTGTGCCTGCATGGTGCAGGGGGAGAACTTCCCCGCGCTTAGTTAAGAGCGGTCCGATTCGCAGCCGAATTTAGGAAGATGACTAAACGCGCTAAAATGCAATGATTTGTGAGAGAAAAGGCAAGACAGAACCGTGAGGCTGCAGAGGAGGCTTCGGTTTGGTTTGTGATGCGTTCTGGAAACTTGGCCATTTCTCACATTTTTGCAGCTACAAGTCACAGCGCTACGTACTGCGCTGCCTCGGGGCGGCTGGCACGGAAAAAACCTCCAGCATCTGTCCGCGCAGGGAACGTGCGTATGTGCCGGTTCTGGTTTTAATTGTCGTTTCGTCTGGGGAGATGTCCTCGGAGTATTTCTGCAGGTTGGAGGTCAAGCTGTGGTTCGTTCCTCTGAGCAGCAGTGACGTTCGGCCGTGCGCTCGGTTGGAGGTGGCGAGCAGCGGCGGGGCTGGGCATGACACATGGCGTTACTCATAGCTTTTTACCCTTTCCTTAAGTTATTCTGGTTACAGTTGTTCCAGCAACACCCGTCTTTTTTTGCTGGTAAGCTGGACAATAATAGGGTTGCCGTGCTGACTTGCGTGGTGGGAATTCTCTTGTTGCTCAGGCTTTAACTCTCGCAGAGCTGCAGAGACGAAGCTGGTGACTGCGTGCCTGGCCGAACACTGGCTTGGTGCGGCTACAAAGCAGCTCCCACCCCTGCTCCCTGAAGTGTGGTGGAGCTTGTTGAAAAGCAATTGGTGTCGGTCTGTGGAAGAACTATGTCTCCTTTCCGGGAATATCTTCTCCGTCCCTAAAAGCAGCCCCGTGCTCTGATGGTGACACGTGTGCTGGAGAGGGAGGTGGTTTAAAAACCATTTCACCCTGCAGTTTTTGTTTTAATCCCAAGAAGAAACAGCTCTCAGGTAAACGAATCACCTCTTTCTTAATTTCGTGCGGAGAAGAAAGAGTCCTGACGGTGCTTATAAATGATGCGTGTTGCTTCTGCTCGGGATGCTGCAGCTCGGGGATGAACTCCAGGCAGACAGCTGTGTGACATTAGGGCTGTTCAGAGCAACGCTTGTTTGCAGTCTTGGCGTATTTGCTACCAAAGTTTGGTAGGTAAACACAAGCCGGACTGCCCCCACCCAGCAACAGCCGGGATTGTTTTGGTCCTGCTTGCAAGCCTGTCCCAAAAGGGATCGGATTATCGGTGGTCATAAATAAACAGCCTCCCCTGCTCCAGCCCTCCAGGTGTGGAGCCTCCGTGCAGCTCCCGCCAGAGGAGATCAGGCAGGGTTGATGTGCTGACGTCCCAGATGGGATGTGAAGGAGAGCACCGACAGCAGTCTTGACTGGGGGTGCTGAGTGATGAAGCCACAGGTGGCAATTATCTCATTTAATCTTATTTATAAGATGCTTTTCTCCATGCATCGTGCGACTCTTTCACCATCCTGTCATTTAGGTTTCCCTGCGAGGTGGTGGTGGTTAGCACGGTTAAAAATAGCAGCTTTCGAGAATCCGTGCTGATTGCAAAGTCCAGCCTCGTGCTGGTGCGGTGGGTGGACTTCCAGCCTGAAAAAAACAAGCCGGTCCCCTCTGGGGACCTTTCTGGCCCTGTTGGGAGGCTGTTCACCTCCCTCTCTGATCAGAAACTGCCCCACTTTCAGTGTAACTTACAGGCAGTTCTAATAGGTTTGGGTTTTTTTTTGGTCAGCCTTGTGGTTTGTTTGTTTTTTTCCCCGTCTACTATTTGGCATCCTGATGCAGTTCCAGCAAAAACTCCTCTCCCGTCTTCTGCTTCCATTTTAAGAGGCACCAGCCTCGTTCTGCTGGACTGCCACTTTCCTTACTTGCTCTCTTTTATTTTTTTAATTTGTATCACTGAAGAACATTTTGGACTTTGCTCTTTATTTTTATTTGGGTGATCTAATTCAGCTCGACTTTGGCAATTTCTCTTTACCCCTTTGCTTCCTGACCTCCACGACACAGCTGTCTCTGCTGAGCAGCCCTTTCATTCCACTCCTTGTAGGCACTCTGCTGAGTCCCAGTATCCCTTTTTGGGTGATTTTTTTTTTTTTAGCCAGTCAGATTGGGAATCATTCCCAGCAAGTCACCCCCACTTTGCTTGGGGTTATAAGTACCAGCTGTTTTTTTTGTTGTTTGTTTGTTTTTTTACATCTTTGCCAAAAAGAGACACCATGCTTCTTACAAGTTTGTCCTTGAGCACTTCTGCCCAGTTGACTTCCATACCGAGTTCCTTTGATTCCTCAAAGCTTATGGAAAATCGAAAATGCTAATTTCTGTGTTACATTTCAGAGTATTCTTCTACTTAAACCATTGCTCCATGCTTGTGATCATCTCCAGAGTTACTTTCTGGGAGTACTTACAGTGTCTTAAGTTAACATCACCCTTTTCTGCTTCGGCAGCTGGAGGATTAAATCCGCTCTCTGCTGCTTCCAAGAATATCCACGGCCAGTTCTTAATGTTAGGTTCTTCAGCTTAATGTTTTGGGCAGTTACAGTTCCCAGTAAGATGACCCCTGCTAGCATTTTTGTCTCACCAAACCCTGAGCTCTGTGGTGCGGTCCCACACAACGCCGCAGGGCTGCCCCGAAGCTGCCACCCCGCACCGATGCCCCCCCTGCTCCAGGGTTTCTTGTCCTTCTAATATCTTCTTCTGCCTCCAGGCTTCTCCATTCCTGGCTCTTCCGCTGTATTGCCCTGGCTCCCAGTATCCGTGTGTTAGCACTTGGTCTCCTTTCTTACTCATCATCTGTGAATTTCTGGCCGATTATCCACCATCCTGTCTGCCTGTCGCTGTCGATGTTAATACGTCCTTTGTTCTCTGAAGTTCAGATGACACTGTGTGCTTTTTTGTCCACATTTACCAATTCTCCTGTTTATTAAAACCAGATGTGGAAATTAACTGATTTTCCTGATTATCCTCTCTCTGGAGGTTTTTTTTTTTTTTCCATTAGTTTAAAACTCTCAGCTGTGCCTGCTGTGATCACAGGCGACCGTATCTCCTCCACTGAAAAAAGTCTTTTTTTTCCATGAATGCCTTCTGGGCATGAAGAGCATCCTAAAACTTCCTTTGCAGTATCTTGAACCATATGGATGACATTAACTTACAATTGCTCTTCCTTCCTTCTGCGTGGTCGAAAGAAGGCCCCTGGGGATGCTGCTCGGAGGCCAAGCCTCGTCTCCCCAGGCTTCCCCTGCAGCCTGGAGGGTGGTGGGCACCTCTGGGGAGCTTCTAAAACAGGCTCCAGCTCCAGATTGCCCTCCTGGTCTACTCCTCCCCACCGGCACAGAGAGCGTCCTCTTTCGAGCCAGATTTAGCCCCATTCTTCAGCCTGCGGCTGAGCTCTCCATCTGCACGCTGAGGGCAAGAGCGCTTCATATTTTGCCGGAAGGCCAAAACTAATCCTCTCGGAGAATGAGGAGATCGAATACTCTAATAACAAGGACCGGATAAAGTGGTGAAAATAAACAGAGAGCTGAGAACAGTGCGGTGGAGGAGCCAGGGGCACGAGATGGAAAAGGAGATGGAGGAGCAGCGTACGAGGGAGGAAAGTCAGCCCCCAGCACGTGAGCTGTGGCTTTGCAGTCCAGAGCAGCTGAAGGACTTCCTTGGTGCAAACCCATCTTGCAGCTTGTCGCCGAGCAGGAAGAATGGGTCCAGATTGCTGTGTCTACAGAGAGCGCTTGTTTTATTTCCCATTAAGAGGGTAGACACAAAATCAGATTTCCACTCAGCGTTGTCTTATATTTTTAGCCTGTGATTGGATTGCAAATGCACGCTGGATATTTACGTTTCTGGAAGCAGGCTCTGGTGCTGTTTTCTTAACCAGGATCCAAGTTAATTTGCTGAGCTTCCAGATGGAAGCCATTTGTTCCTCTATTACAAATTCGCAGGAATGCTTAATTTAATCTAGATTTTCTAGCCGAGTAGTTTGCCTAATCTAACATTCAAGCATTTTCCTTACCTCCCATTCTGCTTTGTTTTCCCCTCCCCCTGCGCTGAATTACCACTTGTGCATAAATAAATAATAAATAATAAAGAAAATGGGTTTTGCAGAAGGAGCCACCGGTCTGTCATCTGCCCTGACTGGAGCCCTTAGGGAGCAGATTGCCCTTCCATCTCCTCCAGAAAGTTTCCTGAGAAGAGGAATAGGCACAAGGTATAGCTGGTGAAGCCTCTTAGCACTGTTTCAGTTGGTTTGTTGAGGCTTCTTAAATTTTGCCAGGCTCTTTGTTTTAAGCTGTTCACCTTATTCTGGCCTAGTACATGTGCTGAATAAAGATGTCCAGCTGCTGTTGCGGGTAGGTAAGGAGATTTTCAGGGGGAGGCTCATAATTTTCCTTGGCAACACTCAGCCTCCAGTGAATTGAGTGACTTGTGATTTTATTATAGTCATTTCTTTAATGAAATTTTAAACTACATGCCTCTTTTACAATCACTTCTGCCTGGGGTTTCTAAATATCCATGCAAACGCTGTGTACATGATTTCAGTGCCGTGCAGTACATGCTGAAGAAGCAGATGCAGGGCAGACAGGTGAGGTTAGCTCATGAGCCGGCCCCTTTCTTCACTAATGCATTTTCCATAACAGTTAAGGCTGTGGTAGGAAAAAATGATGCGTCACGTCTTTGCTACTTCAGTTTCAGAATGAGTGTACCGAACCGGCTTGAGGTCAACTTTATTATTTCTTCTTCTGTGTTACAAATTCCCAGTGCTCCCAGTAGCCAAACCTCATCCCAGAAAAGCACGGAAGTGCTGCATGGAGGGACAGCATCCCCAAGCCTTGGAGACACAGCACGCTCGGAGCAACGGGCTTGCTGGAGAGCTCATCCTGAGCCAGCAGCATGCAGTACCTAATGTGTGGATGTGTATTTGCAATCGACAGTGTGATAAGGTACCAGAAAACATCTTTTTGATCTGCCCGTGTCCAATAGAAAGTATTGCTGCGCTCCTGTCCAGGAAGGCATCGCAGCTCAGCGTCGGGACCAGGGACGGTGGGTACATCTTGTAGGTGCTCGAAGAGTCAAGGCAAGACCTGGGCGTGATTCTTAGCACCACCAGCAGCTGTGAAACACCACAGAGTCAAAGGCGGTGTGGTAGACATGATACAGAGTAAAAGGTTATTTGTTTGGTTACCGGTACTCGGGTTAACAGGTAGTAACCCAAACGGGAGGATTTCTTAATTAGGAATACAAGTAATGTAAGAGAGGTTTAAATTCTTATCTTACACAGTTGTTTGGACAACATAATGACTCATTAGTGGGAGAATTGGTTTTGTTTGCTTAACATGCAGCGAGATGACATAATGAACTAGAGTAGGGAAACAATCTAGTATTTTAAGTTACTTGAAATAATATAAAGGGTTCTATAATGCATATTTTTTTTTGTTTTCCTTCTTGTTCTGCCATCATAGAAAAGGGTGACTAGAAAGGAGAAAGAAATAGCATTTGTATTAGAAATGGAACAATCTGTAACTTACCCGTGAGGTAAGCTTGTTACTTTGAAAGTTTTTTCCACTTGCAAACTCCCAGAGACCCTTTCAGGAGTTTCTCACAGTATTCTCCTGCCTTAGTGTGAATGGGACACCAAAAATGTGCGATCGTGCCCACGTGCATGAGTTGTGAAGATGCTGCTGCAGCGCTCCACAAGGCTGCCCTGCGCAGGAAGAACTGGTTCAGGCTACCCAGCAAATCCTATTAAGTCAGTAGTGTCAATGCAGCGTGTAAAACTTTGGTTCAGAGGGGCGTATTTATAGCTGCATTAAGAGTATTGTGTACACAGGGCTTCTCTTTCACTCCTAATCTGGGACCTTGGCAGATTTGCTATCCCCTTTACCTGTGCAGCAGTTCAGGTGTCAGACCTCCAGGAACACTGGTGTTTTATCTGGAAGTCCCGGTCATCCTTTAAAGCCACCTGAGGGCCATCATGGAGTAAGGACTCATGATTTTCTACCTGCCTCTTTGTCCAGCATCTCCTCCTCTCCTGGCTCACTCGCTCACCTTGTTCACTAGGTTCTTGGGGTGTGTAGTGTCCGCAGGCACTGCAAGGGAGGGGAGACGAAGAGATGGGATATATTGAAGTGATCTCATTAAACTTCTCCAGTGATGAGAGAGCTTTCTGAAACACAAAACACGGAACAGCGCATGTTGGAAGGGACCTTGAAAGATCATCAGGTCCAACCTTTTGTGAGAAAAGGGAACCTGGATGAAATTATTTAGTATCTTGTCCAATTGCATCTTGAGGACTTCCAGTGATGGGGATTCTACCACATCCCTGGGAAGGTTGTTTAGGAGTAAGGTGTATGATTGTGTGTGTAGGATCAGGACCAAATGTAGCAGAGCTGCAAAGACCTCCCTTGCAAGCATCTTCACACTGGTTTTAGTTCAGGCTTTGGCACTGTGTGAGTGAACTAATGGTATGTCAAAGAACTGTCACTAATGCTGTATTAAAATATCACACTGTTGTTGGAGCACAAAGAGCAGTGACCAGCAAGAATGTGGACAGACGTCTCGTGCTCAAGTTGGGGTCCCCCCCAGCACCGCCAGCCCCCAGGATGCTGCCGCAAAGTGCAAACAAATGCGTTAATAAAGCGTGAGAGCTTTCTGCACACTTACTGCATTACCCTGAGCTACTTGATTACAGGGATTGTTTATTTTATGGCTTTTTTTATATTCTTATTGGGAGCCATTTGTCAGTCTGCATGGAAATCTGATTAGCTTAGAATTGCTAGCTCTCTGGTATATGTTGACCTATAAAGTGAAGGATGCAGCAATAAACACAGTCCATTAGGCTGCTGCTGGAGAAGTCTGTAGGCTTTGTTGGAAGTGGGAAAGGACAGGGCTTGATGCTTGGATGCCAGAGCACTTGAATGCATGGGCATTCAAGGGGCAGGGGGCACAGGGGCAGAGTAAATATGCCTCCCATTGCCCTAGATCAAATAATGTTATTTTTTTTAAGCAATCTGGTATATGGCTTCTTGACTGACCTTGGTACGGGATGCCGTGTTGTATTTCCAGAGGGTGTTGAATGGGCAGTGTGCAAAAGCTGATAAAATACCGACAAGGTGACTAAATGACACCTGCAGCCTTGCCATGATATTTGTGTGAAATGTCTTCAGTACAGCTAAAGCCCAGGGCCATTCTAGACACTATCCTCTTTTTTTTCTTAATTACAATAAAATAACATTTTTAAATTAATAAATCAAAATAAATATTAAATTAAAATTAATTAATAAAATAAAACCCTGGGTATTACCATGGATTTGTTGGATTGGGCTGCGAAAAGATATTCGTGAGTCAGCTCTGCTGCTTAAAATGCACAGAAACATTTGCCGGCTTTAACAGAAGATTCTCTATGATTCCTGAACTATTAAAGATATATAAATGGCTTCAGTGAGTCTGCGTTTTGTCCTAGTGTGGAAGACCATTGAATGGTTGGAGTCGCCTAAGTGTCTTAGATTCCACCTTCTTATATTCTTAAATAGGAATATAAATTCATAAATTTATATTACTAAATAGAGGCATCCATTAATTTTATATTCATTGATATTCATAATTCAGCGAGTTACTGTTGTTGAGGTTCTGGAAGCAACACCTATGCGTCTGACAGCCACTTGGTATACTTGAAGGTGCCCTGTCCTTCCTAGAGCTCTGGTACAATGACATAGCTACTGAATTTCTCTTGTCTTGGAGGTAAAAAAAAAAACAATAGTGAGATACTAAAACCAAGGCAGACACCTTCTTGCAATTCTAAGTGACTCAGTTTTATGTTTCAGGTTCACTGTCATCCAAATGCTGGCTGACACGTGCTGTCCAAGCAGCATGTGCCCACCAAGCAGCGAGTGTGTGTAGCTGGTGCTGCACATCAGGGCAAACTGTAGAGGAACCAGCACAGCACTTGTTAATCATTGGTCTTAGAAACAATGCCATGTTTTACTGGGGTTTTCAGAGCTCTGAAACAGTCATTCCTCTTTTATAATGTCCCTGTCTAAGTGGCCTGCTTGTGGCACGGGGCTTCTCTTTGAGGTGAAGCTGAAGCTGCCTGTAAAATGGGTGATTTTGCAGTTATAGCCTGGTAGTGTAGCCACGTCAATCCATGGGCACAAATATAAAAATATACTTTTCCTTGAGAGTTTTGCTCTCTTTAATGCAGACATCTTGCTGATGTAGGTATACGTATACACTGACCTAGTGCCCCCCTCTATCTTTTTTTTAAAAGAACTGTGCATTTCTGATAGATTTTCTGACGGTCTTGGAAAATAAAAGGATCTTGACTTCCCTGAGGGTAGAAAGGCCTTGCAGAGAGACCTTGACAAATTAGAGGGCTGGGCAATCACAAGCTGCATGAAAATTAACAAGAGCAAGTGTTGGATTCTGCTTCTGGACGGGGCAACCCTGGCTGTATGTATGGGCTGGGGGATGAGAGGCTGGAGAGCAGCCCCACAAAAAGAGACCAGGGGGTTCTGGTTGACAACAAGTTGAGTATGAGCCAACAGAGCACCATGGCCACCAGGAGGTCCAACCGTACCCTGGGGTGCATCAGGCATAGCATTGCTAGTTGGATGAGGGAAGGGATTGTCCGGTTCTGCTCTGCGCTGGTGTGGCCTCACCTTGAGCACTGTGTGCAGTTTGGGGTGTCACAATATAAGGAAGACATAAAACTATTCGAGAGTGTTCAAAGGAGGGCTACAATGATGCTGAAGTAAGTGGAGGGCAAGATGTGAGGAGCTGCTGAGGTCCCTTGGTTTCACACAGTATCATACAGTATCACAGATTTCTAGGTTGGAAGAGACCTCAAGATCATTGAGTCCAACCTCCGACCTAACACTAAGTACTCCACTAAACCATATCGCTAAGCTCTACATCTAAACGTCTTTTAAAGACCTCCAGGGATGGTGACTCCACCACCTCCCTGGGCAGCCCGTTCCAATGCTTAATAACCCTTTCGGTAAAGAAGTACTTCCTAACATCCAACCTAAAACTCCCCTGTCCCAACTTTCGCCCATTCCCCCTCGTCCTGTCACCAGGCACGTAGGAGAACAGACCAACCCCCACCTCTTTACAGCCTCCTTTAAGGTAACTGTAGAGAGCGATAAGGTCGCCCCTGAGCCTCCTCTTCTCCAGGCTGAGCAAGCCCAGCTCCCTCAGCCGCTCCTCGTAAGACTTGTTCTCCAGACCCCTCACCAGCTTGGTTGCCCTTCTCTGGACTCGCTCGAGCACGTCCATGTCCTTCCTGTAGCGAGGGGCCCAAAACTGAACACAGTACTCGAGGTGCGGCCTCACCAGAGCCGAGTACAGGGGTTTGTTCAGCCCAGGGCAGAGCAGGCTGAGGGCAGGCCTCATGGCGGCCTGCAGCTCCCTCACGAGGGGAGCGGAGGGGCAGGCGCTGAGCTCTGCTCTCTGGGGACAGCGACAGGACCCGAGGGAACGGCATGGAGCTGGGACAGGGGAGGGTCAGGCTGGGTGTTAGGGAAAGGTTCTGCACCCAGAGGGTGGTCGGGCACTGGGACAGGCTCCCCAGGGCAGTGGGCACAGCACCGAGCCTAATGGAGTTCAAGAAGTGTTTGGACAACGCTCTCAGACATAGGGTCTGATAGGGTCTGTGTGGAGCCAAGAGTTGGATTCTATGATCCTTGTGGGTCCCTTCCAACTCAGGATATTGTATAATTTCGATTTTTTGTGCTTATTCTACTGTAGAGGGAAGCTAAGTGTTGTACCAGCAATTCCCATTGAACCCATATGTGAACCCATATTCCCATATATGACCTGTGGTCCCACCAGCTCTGAAATCCAGCCTGGGCAGCAGCCAGCAGCAAAGTCCTCGATTGCTTCAGAAACCTTCAGCTTGTGCCTCTGAAATGAAAGTCTGGGGCTTCTCTTTGGGCTTTCACAGCACCCCAGCATGCAGTTCCTCACAGAATACTTGGGTTTCAGAGGCTCCTGCTTTGTCTGGGTGGGAGTGGGGCTTCTGAAGGTGATGATGCAGATATATGGGATCTTATGGTTCCTTCCAAATTCTGACTATGGTAAGAAAGTAAAATGTGAAACCCATTGCTGGGCGGAGTGAGAATGAACAAGTGGCTTTGTACATTTAAAAAAAAAAAAAAGAAGAAGAATCTAAAAATAGGCTCCCCACAAGCCTGCACTTCCTGGTGAGCGCAGGGCTGTGGTGGTTGGGGCAGCCGGAGCCATGGGCCGTCTGTGTCAGCCTCGAGAAGCCCCCTCCTGACCCGGGGACACCGAGGCGAGGAGCGAGCAGAGCGGCGGGTGTCCCCCCTGGGCCGGGGTGAAGCAGGTCAGTAACACAGCAATGGTGCAGCGATCGGAAATCCACCGAAATAAACCCAAAATCAAAGAACCGGCAGCCTCTGGCGCTAACGTAGCCTTGTGGCAGTGGATCCGATGCAGTTGGGTGCTCTGACCCCTCTAGCACCGAGGCTTTGAAACCGCTGCCAAAGGGAAGTGAGAAAGGCAGCGCCCGATCGAAACTGCGGGGAATGCGAGGGCAGGTGGGGGGACACGCTGGGAGCTTCACTTTCAGTTGTGACACTGCACCGTTCCCTACCGTGTTGCTTCGTTTATTTATCTATTTCTTCATTTTTTTTGAGGAAACATAATGGCGCGGTGGACAGACATGCTGAAAACGTTTGTAATAATCGAGTGCTTACGAATAAGCTGATAAATGCAGTAGGAAGTTGCATCGTTTTGGCTGCCCCATACACGCAGGATTGAAACTTCCCTTGCTTAGTCAGTGCCTGTGGTCAGTGAGATGTTGCAGAGAAATTCAGACAGCACAGAGCTCTGTCCAAGCTGCCAGCAGGGACCCTTTCTTTCTTATCCCTGGGAGCTAAATGAATTTTACTCCGTGCATTGCTCTGCCTTGCTTCTCTCAAATCCAGAAGCCAATGATTTGGAAAGATTGCTCTGAAACCCCTTCTAAGTTTTATCAACGATTTCTCATCATAACTCGGTTCCTTCTGGCATATATATCAGCTGTATATTTACGTTGCATGTTTCTACTTCACAGCTCACCAGCTCTTTGCGGGTTAGCTGCCTCCCATGGCCTTCCCCGTGTGTCTGTTGCACTCTGCAAAGCTTTATGCTGAGCAAGGAAGTGAGGTGGCTTCATTCAGTCGCTCACCGCCTCATTTTACAGAGCAGTACCGACGTGCTTCTGTCATGTTTTCCCCCCAAAAAGTCTGGCTTTGTGTGCTGCCTGGCCCTGTGCTTCGTAGGGGTGCATCCACCAGCACTGGGTGCCAATGTGCGGGGAGGAGAAGCGCCCTCGGTGGCATGACTGGGGACATTTGGGACAGACCCGGGCGGGGAGGGATGCCTGTTAAACCAGAGTCACAGAGCAGAGGTGGATTTTTATGGAAGGTGAGTAATTCATCCACTTGGTCTTCCTCTTTGGGTGGGAAGAACAGCACGGGGATGCTCTCAGGTGCATCCAGTGGTTTGAGCTCGTGCTGAACTTTTGTGACTAATTGCAATCCAATTTGGCATGTGAAACCAGCGCTGCGGTCACACTTAGAGGATGGCAGGGGGATAAAGTCATTCTTCTATTTGGCTTCTCTGGAGGCTTCTCATCTGTCCGGTTGGGCCAGTTTTGTTGTTAGTCAGTTGTTGTTTTTTGATGTTTTGGGGTGTGTTGTGTGTTTTTGTTATTAAAGAAAAGACTACGCAATCGCTCCGTGCCTCTTTAATGTACTATAATTAGACGTGGAGCAGGCTATTGAGCAGTTGTGGCTAAAGCTGTGAAAAAGAAAAATTTTAACTGCTGTTACATGAAAAATCTTCTTTTCTATGCTTTTATGATCACTGCCCATTTATGTTTTAGCATCTGATCCTGTATACGAATGTAGAAGGAAATGAGCTGGCTCAGCAGAAACTGAAACCCAGACTAATCTCATGCTATAATAAGAGCTTAATAGCATCATTGTCCGTGGGCACTTCAGCAGCAAACTAAGAAAACAAAAATAAATCGGCATTAAAAAACAGAGTACAGAGAAAGCATTGACGCCCGTTTTGGGGCCCGCTCCGGCGGGACGGCTGGTTCCTGCCAAAGCTCCTTATCAGCTTTCAGAGGCTCGCGGCCGTCCGTCCCGCAGCGTCCTCCTGTCCTTTCACCCCGTGCCTCCCCACTTACATAACTGACTTAGGCATTACCTCCCCTGCTCTCCTTGATGTGTCTTTAGCACCTCTGCATCACTTGGCCCCTGCGTTTCAATAACAACTTTCCCAACAATTCTGCTCCGTAGGCCAGGCTGGTAGTAGTTAGAAGCAGAGATAGTAGGTTTAAGTTGTTGCATATTTAATTTTTCAGATCTGTTTACCTAAACCCAGTGGATTTCTTTACCAGAAATATATGGAGAATAACATTTCTAGTTAAAAAAAGTCCCTGTAGCTTTTGAGCTCTTGAAACTTTCTCCAGCCAGAAACTGAAAGTGGAATGGATTTTTTTGTATTTATTATCAGGCTGAGAGAAATGTAGAGATTAGCAGAGCATAAACAGAAGGATGTGAAGTTGTCCTCAAGTGCACTAATGATCTGAGTAGCCAATTTGGTTAGTGGGAGAGTTGTGACTGAGCCTGAAATTCGACACTTAGGGTTTCGATTTGTTAAATAAAAATAAAGCAGGGAAGTGGATTTTCTAGAAATTATGCATCAGCCTAGCCATGCCTACGTACAGCCTGCTCCAGTCCTTGGAGAAGCACAGGAGACCTTGGTCCACGCAGGTCACCAGCTTCTCCTTGTGGGTTGCTGTGCTGTGCTTTAGCTCGTTCCTGTGAGGACCGGTGCCAAAGTCTGCATTTGCTTGTTGCCAAAGGCTGCGATGTTTCTTAGCTGCTCTTTATGCTGTACTTGAACAACTTTTGGCACTGCTGCTTGATGAAGGTAAGCAGAATTCCTGTGTCCACAGGGGGAAAAGTGTTATTCAAGTTAAAGACATAAGGCATCTAGCGTTTTCAGTCTGGACAAACTGAATGATGTTTTATGGGCTGGGAGGCAATGTTCTGCAAGCTTTCGAAGCAGAGCAAGCAGGCTCTGCGTTGTTTAGCCTTACCACGTGCTGCTGTTTGCCAGGCACCTCCTCTTTGTCCCTGGCTCCTCTCCTCAGACACCCGGGATGGATTTGGAGGGAGCCTCCAGCTTGCTGAGGGATGCTGATGGCACCGGTCGTTCAGCACCTCCCTGGGGTGCTCCCCAGCTGTCCGCGGGCACTGCAGTGCCCAGGTCCTGTTATCTGCCCTTCCACTTGAATTCCCAGCTTTTTGGCATGGCGATGGGCTCTTTTCAGCCAGGGTGCCCACTGGTGAGGGCACACACGCGCTCCTGATTCCTAAAGGCAAGTTGCATGCATGGAAAGGCTCGCTGGAAAGAGCAGCTCCTCTTGAGACATACAGCCACGCTGCACAGGGGAAGTAGATCTGTGGATTTGGACTATTTCTACATATGCATTTTATTAAGCAGCATGCTGAAACCTGTGGGTTTTCAAAGCTCTTTCAAGACCTGTGTGTTGAAAGCCAGCGGAGCTGAGCAGCCGGGCTCGCTTCTGGCTGCTCCTGGCCGAAGCCACCTGCGTGGTGCTCCGTAACCCACATCCAGGTGTCGCTCCCCAGTTTTTGGTGGACGATCAGACTTCAGGGCACTTCAGCAGTTTCTCCCCATCCATTTGCTCTCCTGGTGCCCCTCTCCGATGTCTTTATGTTTTCCAGAGGGGGTGAAGTGCAGCTGCTTTTGGCTACCACAGGGGAAGGGCTGTGCCTGTGCCACCACTGTCATGGCCACGGGGCGAAGCAGCTAAGGGCACATTTCTCTTGGCTATCAAAAAGAAAAGCACTTTTTTTTTTTCTGCACTCTTCCTGTCTGCAAGTGCCCTGTGTGTGTAAGCGTGCATGAGAACAGCAGCTCCCAGCACACCCCAGCCTGCCAGTAGCACTCGGTATTTTCAGCAACCTTTTCCCTTTTCGCTGCTCTAGCAAAGGGACGTTTTTATTTCCCAAGCAAACTGCCTGACGGCCTCTCTGCTCGTTACAGCTGTTCCTCTGGTAGGTCAGGTCTGAATCTCCCACTTAAGAAATAAAAAAAAAAAAAAACAACCACAACAACAGCTGGATTATGTATAAAATGCAAATATGTGGATGTGAGGAGCTGCACTTGCTGAGAATGTTTTCCAGTACACAGATCCAACCGAACAGCAAACAGAGAGTGATTGTGGTCTCCCATAGTTAAGGCTGTGGTTAGATTTGTTTGATTGTTTTCGTACAAGCCTGGGTGTTGGCTTTTTTTTTATATATTTTAAACAAATGCACCACTATTGCCTGCCCTCGCAGTGGCAAATGGGGTCCTCCCTGGTCGCGGGACACTTGGAGCTGGAGAAGGGACTGGAAACTCCTTGTGTAACTCGTACTGCATGTGGAGATGTTCCAGAAACGAGCTGGAACATTATTTCTTACGCTGTTTTTCCACTGAGCTTCGCATCTCTTCCATTAGACCTTATCAGAGGATCAGTGTAGCTGCACTTGGGAGGGAGCGGAGCAAATGTCTGATGCCACGGAGCTGCCATGAACGTAAAAGAAGGTTGGGGTGTTTTGAGAGAGGTGGTTAACCCTGGGGGTGGAAGTCAGAAGATGCACAGAATTTGGGGGAAGTCTGTGCCGTCCAGCTAATGCACCTCGGGGTGGGCAGCCGGCACCCCTGCCTGTATCCGGGGGAGAAGCTGCTCAGCTGGGAGCGCAGCGAAGAGCCTGGCTACCGCTGAGCACAGGCTGACCCAAGCCACCGGGGTGAGGCTTCCCTGGAAAAGCCAAATCCCCTTCTTGGATGGGTTCCCAGTGCAGTCAAGGAGACTCGGTGCCACTGGGCAAGCAGGGGCGAGACCTCGCCCAAGGTGGTGCGGGCGGTCTTGGTGGCCGGGGACACAGAGAAAGGAACACATCTTAATGGGAGGGGACGAGGAGCCCGGTCAGTAAGGCAGGAGAGCTAAAAGTGACGCGGGAGCGATGGTGCCCTATAACCGTGCATAGCAGAGGGTAAATTCTGTACAAGGTGGTGCTGGGGCCAGATCAAACGCTGTAACGAGCAGTGGGTACCTTTGGGCTGGACATTGGGAAGTGATTTTGAGCTGTTAGAGGAATCAGATCCCGCGAAAGCCTGACTGGGGTGACTGTGTGTTAGCCCTTGGCACGCGGGCACTTCCCCGCCTCTCGCCCAGCCACGAATTTGGTGTTGCCGCGGGCTGTTTCTTGTTGTGCTTTGTCTCATTTCAGCACACCAAAGCTGCCTCCTCAGCCCAGCGCTCACGGTATTGCCCTAATATGAATTGCTGGAGATAACCTGGGAGTTTTATAACTACTGCACTTTTACAAAGTGCACTTTGTTGTCCAGTGAACCCAGACCCGGGCAGATAATTGCTATGACAAATAGTTCGAACTCCTTCTCTCCCTTGTAAAACCGGGGAGGAGCAGATAACTAATCTCTCCCGGTTTTGGAACGAGTGCAGCTTTGATGGCTATCTCGGCAGGTTGAAACCACAGCCGTCTGTTCCAAGCCGGTGGGTAATTGCTTTGTGCAAAGCCATTCGTGAACTAATTTTTTCCTCCGGGAAGCCGAAGTTTGTTTGTTCAATTCCATGTCAAAGCAGCGTCGTTCCTTTCCAGGGAGCGAGGCAGGGTTGTGTGCACAGCTCTGCTCTTTCTGACCTGCCTCTATCTTTGTTTTTGTTTCTTGAATATAATTTGGAATAGATTTTTCCCACATTGCTTCTCAAGCTGTCTAGCCCGATGTTTTCCAAACCTGTGGTTTCCTTCCTATTTCTCCCTCATTTTCCATTATTAAATCTTCCAGCCCGCTGAAGGCGCCTGAGAAGTAGATTTCAACAACTTGGGCACAGCTCAAGTCCTCCTCTGTCGGGCGGCGTGTGCTCTAGTACACTAAACGTGCTGGAAACCAACAAACCAGGGCTGGTGCTCAGGACGGAGAACGGGGCATGCGAGCTGTGCAGCAGCCCACCACGCGCACTGAGAGTCCCGTGCCAGGGCTCCGTCACCCGCACAGCTCCCAGATGTTCAGAGGGAACCTCCTCCGGCTTCAGGTCGGGTCAGATAACCGGTGCCATAACATACAGAGAAAAGCCCTGGGTGGTCTGCAAATCCACATTTCTGCGCTCCGTGACCCCGTTGTGTCCAACCAAAGCAAGTATTCCATGGATATTCATCAGGGAAAGGGTGGTTTTTCTGCTCAACACCAGTTCTGTTCATATCAGTGCTGCGCCCCCGGGTTGCCAGACCCACCCGTTGTGCTGCTCGGGTGGCTGTGGTCCACGCCACGCCACGGGAGTTAGAAGGATGTGGAGGTGGGGAGCTCCAAGAGGGATGAGTGGAGCAGGGGAATGCCTCCACGCTTTGGGATAAACGGGGCTGAGGAACAGTGTGATGTTGGGATGGCATTGCTGAAGGTAACTGTAGGGCTTTTTCCAGCTTCTGCCCCAATCCGTGTTTTTTCTTGTCCAACAGAGGGTGTTCTTGGGGGGTCCAAGCCTGGCTCTGAACCTTAGGACTTTCTTTCAGTGACAACCCTTTTGGTCTTCAGCAGCGCTCTGGAGGAGGGCTATTTAAAGCTCTCGTCCTTTCTGTGGGCTGTAGGATGGAGGAAGCGCTTCCTCCACGCAGATCTCTATCCCAACCCCACAGACGCTTTTGTCTGCTTCCGTACAGTCCCCACCCTGCTTGGAGTCGCTCCAAAGCCGAGCGCGCCGGGGCAGCACGCTATTGTTCGCCAGGGCCGTCCTTAGATGTGTCTCCTTTCCTTTTCCAAAACAGAGCGTTTCTGCACCAAAACGCCCGAGACTGGTGGCTGGAGTATCAGAATAAATGTCCGTCTGTCCTCGCCGCCCCTCGGGCCGTTGGAAATACTGGCATTGCAGAGAGGAAATACAGGGGCTGACCTTCCTTCAGGAGCACGACTGATGTTTGCTGCTGCTGTTGTGGTAGTCGTGAATGTTTGAGGGGGGACAGGGAGGTCTCTGGATAAACTTGGCAAGTCATGATCTGTCTTCTCTGGGTCAAGAAGCTAAAAAAATAAAATATTGACCACGAGGGCATGAGTACCCGAAATGCTTTTAAGGTATTGTCCATTCTGACATGACTCCAAATATTTATATCAATTTGCAGCTGACTTTCCTGGCCCCAGAGGCTGGATGTTCACTGGCCTTCCCCTTTTAACGTGCATCCTACAAGCAAAGTGCTCTTCGCAGGCTTCAAGGCTAAGGGAAGCAGCCTCGCTCTTGTGTGCTGAAAGGAGATGTCCGCAGATGCTGGGAGAACGCGCCACTTCAGAAACTTCCAGTCAGTACCCTACCCTCCATCAGCACTCCCCTCCTTTCAACCACCGCCACGTCCTTTAAACACTTTTTTCCTGTTTCTCCAAAGAGGAAAAAATAAATGATAAATTGTCGCATTGATGTTGCGCAAACAGGCCGCTTGCGGAAAGGTCTTGTTGACAGGGCTTCTCACACAGGATACCTTCTCCTCGCGCAGAAAAGTCGCTGCAAATTTCCAGGAAAACACAAATGCCATCCTTGGGAAAGGGGACATTAAAAAAAATGTCATCCTGGTGGTTAGAGTGGGCCTTGGTTTGTGAAGGATGTAGTGCAGAAGTGGGTAAAATGTTGGGTGTGGTGGGGTTAGAAGTGGAGCTGACCAGTGGTTGACATCAGGCATAGCCCAGTGGCTCGTCAGAGACAAGGATAATTAACGGAAAATCAAAAACCAGCAGAGTGCAGTACTCTGGCATGGCTGGACCCAGAAGAGCTTGTCTGTCCAGGGCCTGGTGCAATAAAACCTAACCACACACGTTATTTATCTTTGCTACAACAAAGATAGTGCTATCTGAAAGGGAGATCCCAGGGGGTGACTCTCTCATGAGTCCCATTCGAGCGTTGAACGCTGCACGGAAATGCCAGAGGAGAGAAAGGATTTTCACCTGGGTGCTCTTTGTCCCCCTAAAAATGTCGTAACGGGCCTGGATTAGGGGGGTTCCAGCTGATCCCTCTGGTTTGGAGCTCTCCCTTTCTTGTAGGCTGCCAGGAGGGTCCAGCAGACGTCTTCTGCCTGAGCACCGTGGGCTCCTCTCATTAATTAGTTTACAGAGCTGTTATTTTACAGGGTTTTCTACACCTCTGCCAGAAAAAAAGTTAAACACTCAGTTTGCTTTCAGATGTTTTGACTTAGGTATTTTTGCATTCGGCAGAAAGGAAAATAAAGGTGTGAAACAATTAGTGGCTTAAGGGGAAAGAGAACAGACAGCGTTTTGAGGAGGATTTGTTCACTGTGGAGTGTATCTTTTCAAGCAAGTTAACCAGTGGCTTTTATCCTCTATTAAAATGGTGATATATTAGGAAAAACAAACAAACAAACAAAAACCCACAAAAACACCCCACCACCACCAAAAAATGGCAGTGGAGAGAAAGTTTGTTTAGAAAGCCAGATGAATAAAAGGAATGGATGCGGTTTTATTAGATTGGAGGTTTGGGGAACCAGAAATTGAGTAGTAGAAATTGTTAGCAATAACCGTGTTACTTGGTCAATGAAAATGTTAGTGACAAGCAGTATTTCTCTCTTTATTTTTTTTTCCCCCCAGTGGTTCAGTATTTTTAATTAAGCATCTAAACAAATGTCAGCTGAATTTTTGTTCGAGGTAGCCAGTTGGCGTACCTCCAAAACCACAGTTTTCATCATCGTCTTAGTAAGCATAACTCTTATGTAAGATAAAGGGAGGCTTTTTTTTTTAGAAAAAAGAAAGAAAAAAAGAAAAAAGTTTCTTTCCACTCTTTGAAAGAAGACAATCCCGATTAGCTACCCCGAGATCCCCCTGGCTCCTCAAAGCCCCCTATCTCAGCACGGTACCTGCGGCTAGGGAGAGGCAGGGTGTCAGATCTCATTTTTATTTCCATTTAAGCACCATTAGCAGCGATGATGATCTCGCAGACCAGCCTCTGAGGGCTGATTATCGCCTGTCACTATCTCTTTTGCAAGTGTCTTTGTCCCCAAACTCTTCATCTTCTCTGCGTGAGCGGCTCCGATGCGACGGGCTTTGCTCAGGTGCAGTCGTCAGGCACTTGGCGCGGCCACATTTCGGCTGATTCTTGTGATGCAGAAGGAGGAATTGGATCCAGCTTCCTTTCTCCCAGTGCTGTGATCGTTCTGCAGAGAGGACAGACGCGTAAAGAAGCGGGAAGCTGACATTTGTCATTTGGATGAGCACGTACACACCCTTTAATGCAAGCCAACCTGACTTTTACAAAGTCAATATTGGAAATCCTATAACGTTTTAGGGACTTTCTGCCGGTGGCTCAGCACGCCAGAGAAGAAGAGCCCAAGCTGTTGCCTCCTTCCTAGTGCAGCAGGGCGTTCAGCGTGTGGCCTGGCACGGGCTGGGGCAGGTGGATGGAGGGCTCTGTGAGGGACTGCTGCACAAAGGAAGCTTTTGGGGGTGGCCGGCACCGGGGCTGGATGTGATTTAGCTTAATCAATTAACAAGTGCCTCACGTGAAACTTGTAAAATCCAACAACGAGCCTGCCAAGTCCGTGGTTTGGATTTTACCGCTCCGTCAGCCCTGCCTTGCGCTGGTTTTTGTCACTTTTCGTCCCTCCCTGACCTTTGGGAACCGTGTGGTTGCAACATTTCCCCGGTTTCCCGGTTCGTGGCAGGCACCTCTCCTGCAAGCCCGTGCTCCCGGAGGTTTCTTTTAACTTACCTGTCACAATTGTACCCTACCTTAACATGACGTGGGTTTTTCCCCGTGCAGCCCAACCTGCTCAGAAAAAGACCTTGTACGCTCAGACGCTGTGTGCTGACATGTTCTCCTCGCAGTGTAATCCTCTGTAAACACACTGTGTTTTTTTTTAAGCCTTGCCAACTTCACACAGCATCTGAAGACAGAAGAAGGCCGCCTCCTTCTCCCTTGGTTCCATTAAAAAGAAAAAAAAAAAAAGGGCAAAGGGAGGAGAAGAGGAAAATCCACTCATGGATTTCTTTTCCTGTCTCAAATAACAAGCTGCGTCCCTGCCTGAACTGCTCCCACCCAAATTAACCTAATTTCCTAATTTGCTCGAAATATTTCTGTGCTTTTCTTATTGCATTGGGGAATATTTGCCCTTTACAGTAACAAGCTCTCCTTTCTGAGCTGGAAAACGTTATAGAGAGCTCCCGAGGAGCTGCCAGATTTGCTGGTCCTAGCGCAGGTCTCCCTTTCTGCCCACAGCCCGTTTTTAATTTGTTTTGCAGCAATTTGGGGGTTTCTGTCGGCGTGCCCTCACTGGGGTGAGGGGGTTGCACTGCAGGCAGGCAGCTTGAACCCCAAACGGCTCTCGGCTTGATGCTCGATGTCCGCAGCCTGATTTCCTGCGTTAATCAGGAACATAATCCCGAGGAAAGCGACTTGAAGAGACATGAGGAATCCAGAGCCCTCTAAGTGAATTTCTAAGGTTTCAGTGCAGCTGGCCCCATGAAATCAATGTGCCATCCTGCAGTGTTCCTCTCGCATAGCTATTTGCAGGATCGGAGCCTTCGTAATTATATCTTTCTCGGGAGAGCTGGCGGTGGGTTATCTATAGCTCTTGTCCGTTTGCCTTCCCAGAACTGGGTTTGCAAGGGCGCGTTGCCAGTGCCTGTGTGTGTGTTGATGGCGAAACTTTCACAGCGGCGGGGCTCTGCGTACATCGCTCTGCCTTTCCGAAGGGCGTTCGTCCTGAAAATACCGCTGGGTTCTCCGAAACTGAAAGTGGGGATGATGCAGGTGGGGGTTACTTCCCTCCGACCGCTTTTTAATGAGCTTTTGGAAGAGGTTTAGCTCAAAAATCAGTTGCGAGTAAGCGGCGTCGCTCGTTTAGATAAAAGAGTGATTAGTCATTGAAAGTAAAAAAACAGTGGAAAAGCCCGTTTATTTGTTTAGCTCTGTTTGTTCTGGGCTTGCTAGGTTTCCCTTTTGCCTTTCCCTTCGCTAGGTCTCGCGGCGAGGAAGTAACCGCAGCTCCTCCTGCGGCCGGACCTTGCTGTCCCTGCTCCGCAGGCTGCAGGGGAATGTTCGGCGTTTCATTGAGTGTCTTCCGCCCAGCTGCTCCCGTTGTTAACTTCGAGAGACGTGGAGATGCTCCTCGTCACCCTTCAGCTCCGTCCTGAGGTGCCGCTCCCGGCCCCGAGCCCGCCGCCGGTGAGGCCGAGGCCGAGGCCGCGGGGCAGGAGCGGGGCCCACGTGAGCGTGCCCGGCAGGGCCGGATAGCTGTAGCAACGTGCCGTGCATCCTGCCCCTCCTCTGCTGCAGTGCTCGTTGCTTAGGATACTGCCGGTGAAACATCCAACACAAGCTGCTCCTCGCCGCGGAGTTCGTTGTCTGTCCCGGGCCCGTGCAGCCGGCCGTTTCTCCGCACGGCTCAGGCGGCCGTCCCTGGGCAAAACGAGGTCTGGAGGACTCCTTTACGTTCCCACTTGCAGCGTGGTTTGCTCTGGGATCTTCCTGAGCTTTCTTAAATCCGTGCATGCATTAAATGGGCTGGTGGGAGCTGGAGAAGCCCCTCTCCGCACCACGCCAGCAGTGCAGGGTGAGCCAGAGACAGGAGGGCTTCCTCCTAACTAGAAGGTTATATATAAATAATAAGCTGACGAAGAGTCCGATGCATTTTTCACTCAAGGGTGTGTCCGTGACGTGTGACAGCACAGGCCTTTAGGGACTGAAGCTTTTAGTTGGGCTTCCTGCCCTTTTTTAACGTAAGGATCAAATTGCAGTGAAGAACCCAGCCTCAGAAAACAGCTGCTGGCTTTGTGAGGCACGGCAGTTGTTGAAGTGCCCCGCGGGCCAGGACCTCCCCATGGCTCTCGTCTTTACCTGGCAACGGGAAAAAGGCTACGGAAGCTAGTTCATGGAGTCACAGGACGGCTGAGGTTGGTAAAAACCTCTGGAGATCATCCAGTCCAATCCCCCTGCTCCAGCAGGGCCACCCAGAGCAGTGAAACAGTGTCTCCAAGCAAAACCTCTCGTAACACGATGCTCACAGTATCCCTCCGGGCTGATCCTTTTGTCTCTCCAGGGCAGAAGGCATCAGTGAGCGATCTGACGCTTTGGCTGTTGTAATAAAGAAATCTTTCACCCATATGGGAGCGGTTCCTGCGTGTCAGCCCATCTCAGGGCAGCAGAGCAGCACCGGCTGCCTGGCTGATGCTGTTCATTTGCTCTGGGCTCCCGCAGTCCCCAAGGGCGCCATGCTGCAGATTCAGGACCATAATGGGTCTCGGACACGCTTGTTCTGTTCTGTAAGTGAGTACGGCAAGACAAATGGTGCAAAATTTACCCCCGTGAAGCAGGCAGCTCAGATGATATAAGGAGTGTTTATTATATTTCACCATGCTCTTTCTCTGCTGAAGAGCACCACTGCCCTACAGATAGGCGCATCGCACATTTTCCCCTTTTTATTAACACCAAGTCCACTCCCAAGGAGGTTTGAACCAGGCAGGGCATCTCTACGGAGCCGTCCCTCCTCTTGCAGCCGTAACTGATGCGCTGAGAGCATCCCGTCAGGAGCTCTGCTCACAGGGGTTTGCACCCCTTCAGAAGGTTTGCAGTGCAAAGCCCGGGCTGCTCTCTGCTTTTTGGGTGAAGTGCGCTGGGAACGTTGCTTCTGGCAGTAACTGGTGGTAGGTATACAGAGGGCTCGGGGCAAAGTGGCACGCACCGAGCTTTCTGGCTTGGCCGCGGTGAGTAAAAGACCTTTTGCTCGTTGCTGGGATTTTGCCGTGAACCCAGAAGGACAGAAGATATTCTTGCTCAGGTAGGACTCAGGGCCATTTCTGTGCTTATTTTTGCTCCTCTGGGGAATCCAGCCATCACAGTAGTGCTGGAAGCCCCAAACATCTCCTGCTCCTGGTTTTGCTGGCAGCGTGATGTCTCAGGCTTGCAAGAGGTTCAGCTGGCACAGGCTCTTGGAAAAAAAACAACACACCACCACGACAACCCACAGCCCTAATCACGGCACTGACCTGAGCATCCCGAGCCCGCTCCCTGCAATTTCCATTAGCAGCCGTCCTCCGAGTGGTCTCGCAGCTAAATCAGCCGATGAGCCTCTGGAAAGTGATTTGATGAAAGCATTTTACAGCAATCGAGTGAAATGTCAGCTGGGTGCCAGCAGCGGGGGGGGGGCTGTCATGATTAATGAGCTGTTTAGGCGTTTCGTTTTGTAGGAGCTACCTGAAACACAATTCACGTCGAAGGTGGTTTTTAGTCCTGCTTTAATAAATTAATGTTAATGCTGGTTTTTTAATTATTCTTAACAAATTGGTTACAACAACTGCGGGGTTATATTTGGGTTGAACACATTAGCGAGCCTTTCAGAAAGCTCATATGCAAAAAAAAGGGTTATGTTTAGATCATTGCACATCACTTTTCTGATATAACATGACCCAAGAGAGGAGGGAGGGTTGAAATAACCTGTAATTTGTTGAATGCAAAGACTACTGCGGCATAAAGCTTTTGGGGATGATACTAAATCAGCATCCGTCCAAATATCAGGATACATCTTACTGCGATTAGAAGCACTGACATCCAATAAATGGGGGTAACTTCTTGCCTCTCTGCTGGCGAGGGGCCTCTCTTTTTAAGGGAACGGGAATAATAAAGGTATTT
This sequence comes from Anser cygnoides, assembly GCF_040182565.1. Classification (NCBI taxonomy): domain Eukaryota; kingdom Metazoa; phylum Chordata; class Aves; order Anseriformes; family Anatidae; genus Anser; species Anser cygnoides. Next base: position 107,183,228 of record NC_089875.1, read on the forward strand.
TAGGAAAAGGGGGAATGGCCCCGGGCATTCCTGCAGGGGATGCTGGCAGAGACCGGGAGCTTCCCCGCACGCTGGGGGCGAGCAGAGGTATGGGACCCGCAGAAAACTGCCCTGCAAAGAGCAGAAATAAAGCTTTGGAGCTGAAATAGTTGCAGCTTTCTAGAAAACAGAAGCGCTGATGATAACAGTTTTCTGCTAAGCCCGATGCGTTGTACTAATGAGCAGCTGGCTGGTTTTTGTCTCCGAGCATCAAGTCACAGGGCAGGACGGGGATTTTTTACATTGCTCAGGCGACAGAGAGAGTAAGTGGGATACAGATAAAAGGAGGTTAAATTCAGCTGGTGAAAAGCCCTCTGCTGCACAGCAACTTATTTTTTGCTGACCTTTAACATTTTTTTAGGTTCTTATGCATGCCTGGGATTTTTTACTCTTTGGGAAGCGCTTAGCCCCTGTTACATTTTTCCCTGGTATTCGTTTCTGCATGCTTTGTTGCTCGGCTCTTGCTGTTTCCCAGGGCTGAGGAGCGGTGCTGTGCAGCCACACGGGTGCTGGGCTCATCCTGACCTGCCTGCCGCCCTGGTTTTGGGCAAGCGTAGCAGGGACGTCGAGTAAGGCAGTGGACCAGGGACATCAAGGAAGGCATTTGTGCTGGGCTCAGGCCTCCCTGTTGCAGGGGCTCGGACGTAACTCTGTACAGACCTTGTGGGAACGCCCCGGTAATTACTTGGGGCTGTGACACGTAGGAGCACCCCCTAGTGAGGCTGTCCCAGGCTGTGGTTCTGTCCTGCTGGACATTTTGGGCTCGGGATGGGAGATGCTCCTCAACGCCTTCGTGGATCTGCAGAGCGGCGGCAGCATCGCTCTGCCTGGGTATTGCTGGGAGGCCACGACAAAGGCTGGACGGGATAAGATCCAAAAATCCACCGTGATACCCGTTTTGTTTTCTCTCCTAAGTACACACTGACTGTCTTTTGGTGCGTCAAAGCCTCTTGCTTGTTGCTGGGCCTGTGCAGGCCACCCGCACACCACGGGCGCTGTCACAGGAGGGGACAATCCTCCCCCCTCCTAAAAACCCAGATAAAAGCATGACGTTCACCTTTTGCCCGTGCTGTGGAGTACTGAACTTTCTGAACAAGCTTGCAGAGGCGCACAAGCCCCGATAAAGGTGGAAGGAGTTGCTCTGCCAACCCCGTCTCACTGGGGCCCTGTGACGCTGCTGCGGAGAGGAACGGGGAGGGAGGAGGTGCTCCCACATCATGTTAACTGCGAGGGTTAAACAAAATGGGGTGCTTTCCCAGTAGGAGAGGCAAATCCAGCATCTGGAAAGAGTCCAGCAGAGGGCCACAGAGATGGTACGGGGCCTGGAGCATCTTCCCTATGAGGAAAGGCTGAGAGACCTGGGCCTGTTCAGCCTGGAGAAGAGAAGACTGAGAGGGGATCTCATCAATGTGTATAAATACCTGAGGTGTGGGAGGCAAAGGGATTTGGCCAACCTCTTCTCAGTGGTTTGTGGGGACAGGACAAGGGGCAATGGCCACAAAATGGAGCCCAGGAAGTTCCGCACCAACATGTGAAAGAACTTCTTCACGGTGAGGGTGACAGAGCACTGGGACAGGCTGCCCAGGGAGGTTGTGGGGTCTCCTTCTCTGGAGATATTCAAGGCCCGTCTGGACGCCTACCTGGGCAGCCTGCTCTAAGGAGCCTGCTTTGGCAGGGGGGGTGGACCCGATGATCTTTCGAGGACCCTTCCAACCCCTACGATCCTGTCGTTCTGTGATCTCATCCTCCCTCTGCCCTTGTCCCCTTGCCCCGTACAGGGTCTGCACCAGGCAGGCAGGCTCGCGCGGGGCTGGAGCTGACGCGGGTGCTCTCTCGCTTGGCAGCAGCTGAGCCGGGCTCCGGGAGAGGATGGGGAAGCAGAACAGCAAGCTGCGCCCCGAGGTGCTGCAGGACCTGCGCGAGAACACCGAGTTCACGGACCACGAGCTGCAGGAGTGGTACAAGGGCTTCCTAAAAGATTGCCCGACGGGCCATTTGACTGTGGAGGAGTTCAAAAAAATCTACGCCAACTTCTTCCCCTACGGCGACGCGTCCAAGTTCGCCGAGCACGTGTTCCGCACCTTCGACACCAACGGCGACGGGACGATCGACTTCAGGGAATTCATCATCGCGCTGAGCGTCACCTCGCGGGGCAAGCTCGAGCAGAAGCTCAAGTGGGCGTTCAGCATGTACGACCTGGACGGCAACGGGTACATCAGCCGCGGGGAAATGCTGGAAATCGTGCAGGTGAGGAGGCTCTGTCTTTTATTTTATGTTCGGTGTTGTAACTTCTTGGCTTGAGACATTTGGAGCTGGAGATGTTCGGTGTGTGGAGCTGGGTCCTTCCCATGTCCCCAAGGGGCAGTTTGGGGCCACGATGGGACCGAGGAGGTGCAAAGGTCCTGAGAGACAAATGAGGCTCCATGCAACTGCAGCAAGGCCAAAGTCTTGCAGCTCTCCCTGAGGATTCCTTGGTGGGGTTTTGGTGGGGCCATAAAGACCTAAATGCGAATTCTACTCACCTGGTTAATCTCAAAATTGATACCACAGGCTCTGAAACTTCAAATCTGAGTCAACGTGAGCTCAAAATTAAAGACTGTATCATGTCTTCATCCCCTGAAGGCTGGGAGCATGGCGCCACGGCTGGCTCTGGGGCCAGTGGCACCTGCCAGTGGGATGTTCTCCATCCTGATACACAGGAGCACCTCTGAACACCAGGGGCCACTTCTTACTGTGCAGGTGGCCAAGCACTGGAGCAGGTTCCCAGAGAGGTGCTGGGGTCTCCCTCCTTGGGAGAGATACTCAGAAGCCGCTTGGGCATAGAATCATAGAATAAAATCATAGCGTCATCTAGGTTGGAAAAGATCTTCAAGGTCATCAAATCCAACCATCAGCCTGACCTGCTGAGTCCCATCACTAAAGCATGGTCCTGGGCAACCTCTTGTAGGTGTCCCTGCTTGGGCAGAGGTAGGACCAGATGCCTCCAGAGGTCCCTTCCCACCCCAGCCACCCTGTGACCCTGTGGTCCAGCCCCTAGCTGAGGTGTGTCCAAACCAGCTTGGTGTCCCCAGCGCATTCCAATAGGGTAAAAGAGGTCTCATCTCCGAAAGCGGAGCCGTGCACTGGTGCTTTGCTCCCATATTTTGTCTCAGACCTGCTTGCACGTTAGCCTAAACCCCAACTTTCTCTTAAACTGACCCAGCAGCGTGGGTGCTTCTTTGAAGTGCAAGTGAACACAGGAAAGAAAAATAAAAAACCCTGCAGTCAGAAATTCATATTTGTTTTGGTTTATAAAGTCCCGCAGCTGCCTGCTGGGGTCAGCTGCCTTTTTTTATTGCTGCAGGCTTAAATTATTTTTCTCAGTCCTGATGCTTTGTAGTTTGGGTCATGTTTTTCCTATGTCCTTTTTTTTTTTTTTTTTTTTTAATACTCAGGCAATCTACAAAATGGTTTCATCAGTAATGAAAATGCCAGAAGACGAATCCACTCCAGAGAAGCGGACAGACAAGATCTTCAGACAGATGGACACAAACAATGACGGTACGGTCTCAGCCTTGTCCTGCTCGAGGGGGAGATGCTCAGCGGGGCGAGGATGTGGTTCTCATGCTGGTACAGAGACCTGTAACAATATGGCTTTATATCTAGAAAGGCTATTTCTGATTTAAGAGCGTTTCATGACAAAATATGCAGCAAAACCTGCTCTGTGCATCCTCCATCTGCTGCACCTTGTCGCTGAGATAAAGTCAGCTTGTTCCTGGTAAAATATCGCCCCGTGAGCCGCGCGCTGCCAAACAATAAATTCTGCACGGGGGAGAGGTAACAGAGAGAGGCTGGTGCAGGCTCCCACGTTAGCAATGCTCGCTCCCTGCCAGGGAGCCCAGGGAGCCAGGGATGGATCCCCCGCTCCTCTCAGTGGCATGAAATGCTTCTTCTGCCCCACTCAGCTATGGGGCACGGCTAATAGCTTCTCCTTTGTGCGCTGCTTTTAAGCATTGCGAGGAAAGGGAAACGCTAATAAACTTCCTGATAGTTAGGAGTGCTCTTTTTCAGACTGACAAAAAGTTAAGAAAACAATTTTTTTTTTTTGGAGACGTTCGCCAGAAACTAGGATTGAACCCTGAGCTAGGGGGTTTAATGAACAGCAGAGAGGAACCCTCAGCATTTCCCACAGCTGAAACCTTCCCTTTGGGATGCCCCTCGCACTGTGTAGGTATCAGAGCTCAGCAAAAGGTTTAACATCAGTGATGCTTCTGCTTCAGGACACGCTGTGAGAGAGGCAGCAAACGCTCATCTCCTCCTTCCTGTGACACCCAGACACATTTTTGGGAGCGAGGAGCTGCATTTCCAGCAGGAACTGGCACGGGTGGGTAGGGTAGGAGTGGCTCCCAACCCTGCAAGCACTCACACATGGTTTCAGCAGCATCCCGAGGGAAGAGCTCTTGGAGCAGGAGGAAGGCAGCGAGGGGCTTGGAGGGGCAGCAGGGGCTGCCACTGCTCACACCAAGCCCCGGCGGTGCAAAGCAGAGAGATTTGGCACGTTTGGGTTGAAAACAGCATAGCACTGTGAGCATCGGATGCAAAGCACACACACGTGCAGGTACCAAGCCTCCTGTTCATGTTCTGTGCTATTTGTACGGCCCAGTTCTGGGACAGAAAGCTGCTGATATTAGAACCGTTGTATTTTTTATTTTTAACTTGGCACTGTCTTTTTAAATAAGAAACGACAGGTTTTTATGCTAGATTGTTTTGCAGAAGGAAGATGCATCCAGGCTTAAGGGCTTGAGCGGGATTTGGCTGCTGTGCGTGGCACTAAATTCCCCGAGATGCATTTGCAATAGATTAAATATACGTGCATTGTTTTTTGTAAGCTACAGTGAGCGGCAGCAATGAATGACTGTGGTTTTTTTTCCTCTTCTGTTTTGCCTTTCCTCCTTTGAAGGTAAACTGTCCCTGGAGGAGTTCATCAAAGGTGCCAAGAGCGACCCCTCCATCGTGCGGTTGTTACAGTGCGACCCCAGCAGCGCGAGTCAATTCTGATACAAAGCGGACAGTTTGCAACGAGAATCTCGGCTTGTCCTTCAAGCTTTGCTCGCAAATGGATGCCTTCTCAATCATTCCTCAACAGTTAGTGGATAAGATACCATTGCCAGATTGTGTGTGTCTGAGTGAAAACAGCCCTCGCTCCCCTCACTAACACCAGTGCAGCTCTCCTTCGGCAGCTCCATTTCTGCTTTCCCGTAATGTTTTGGTTCACTCTGCACGTGTTAACGGTAAATGAAAGGTATGTTTACATGCAGATCCGAAGGGTTCAGATTTCCCGTGAGATACCACTTCGCTTAGTCTGGGAGGAAGAATGGTGTTCCCGTTGTCCCAGGAAGACGCTAGGTAGGACTTTGACCCAACGTAGCAGATGGCAGGTAATTTATTTTGCTTCGGAAATGACTATGTTAAAAAAAAATAAAAAATGAAAAAAAAAAAAAAGGTGGACTGAATGGAGTAGAAAGTTTAAAAAAAAAAAAAAAAGGAAAAAAAAAACCAACAAAACAAAACGCAGCTTTCCTGGGCATGGTTCCAATTTTCTTTTTGAGGAAAATTGCTTGCACTTATCTAATGGTCTTTACTTTCTTTTAATATATATATAAATTATATATATATGGTGAAGTAAAATTTTAAATATTTAGGTCATCTATTTAAGGCATACAATAGAATTCAAGCTTTGTTTCTTCTAGTTGTCTGTGATTTATTCCGATCTTGGAGATGATTGTTTTTTGTGGTATTTATGCATTAGCCAATCGCCGTTCCAAAAGAGATGCATGACTAGCAGTTTGTGGATACTTCACTCTGTTTAATTACTGAATGCAAATCTTCGTTCGTTTTTACTGTCGGTTGTTCCAGCGTTACTGTATTAACGGCAGGCCTGAAAGGAGCAATCCTCATTTTGTATTTCTCAGTGGAGTCCTACTTTATGGTGGTCGCTGCGTTAAATGGCTTCTGAGTGAAATGAGGTGACGTGACTCGCACCGCTCTTCTCGACCTCGCTGCACCTCCTCCCTCTTGCTGTCGATACGTTACTAGTCTCGTGCATTCCAGTGTTATTTAATATCTGCCTAATGCCAAGAAATATCAATTGAAATAAAAGACTACTTTTCTTGTCAATAGCTGTCTTCTTTTCACCCCTGCAGCAAATCTGTGTCGTCACCTATTTGGTGGAAGGTGGAGGCTGGCTCCCTGTCCCTGCTCTCTCCGGGACACGTTTTGGCTGCTTTGAATTTCACTATTAAATAAAAAAAGATGTGTTTGCACTATATCCAAATAGAAATGCACCGGTAGGTCAGACCCAGCACAAAGTACAGCCTTATGTCAGTGCTGCCGAGCAGAGGAGCGCATTCATTATTTTTTTTCCACAGAAATTCAGATTTGAGCCATTAAACCAACCTTCCTTTCAACTGCAACGCCCTGCGGATGAGCGCAGCCCTGAAGCGGAGTTATTTGAGAATCTGCAAGCCAAGAAAAAAAAAAAAAAAGGTATTGGGGAAAAAAAAAACACACACAAGAAGTCTGGTGGTTGCTTTCAGCCCGTCGGCAGCCCCGCTGCTCATGCAGGGAAGTGCTGCAGCACTGAATTCACCATAGATGAGCTTCCACAAGCGGCTCTTCTCGCAGGGGATGGGTGGCTGGGGGTTGGAGGTCCCGGGGGGACCCCAGGGTCCTGCGGCAGAGGTACAGCGGCCACCCCGGGCTCACACATGTGGCCACGCTTGGGCGAGCGTGCGGAACCGTCCCTGCGCCTGCAGCGGGACCGTGCCCCCGAGGGGACCACAGCATTTGAATCTCGGCAGGTCTGTGGGATCCTAAAATGAGTCAGGCGTATTTTTATTTGGGCGCTGCACAATGTCCCCTTTTTTTGGGTAGCGAGGATGTTAAGAGTTGTCTCGATGTAGCGTTTGGAAATATATCAGGTCTTTTTTCTCGTCGTTTGTCTGAGTCTGGGCGTGGTCCTTTTTTTCAGGTTTTTCTGCCATCTGTCCTCTTCTGGTTTCCGGCTCTCTTTTAGGTGAATAGCAAGTTTGAGTAACAGTCTGACAAAACCCAAACTGTTCTCATTTAAAAAAAAAAAAAAGAATCTCCTTACAAAAAGCTCATTTTGACTGGTTTTCAAGAAACAAAACGAAAGCTGACTTCTAGTGGTGAGGAAAAAAAAAGTCCTATTACTTTGGCTTTACAATTTTTGCATTAAAATGTGCTGAGGTGTCCGGGAGGGAAGGCTTGCGGCCGGCCACCCCGTGCAGATGGGATCGTGCCCAATGCCTGAGTCCATCTGCCTGCACATCTCTCCACAACATGCATGGGTGATGCTCCCCAACATCTCCCCCAGCCCAGCTCCTTCTGCCTCTCACAGGATCGCAGGGGCTGAGGTCAGAAGGGATCTATGGAGGTGCCTTGTCCAACCCCCAGCTTAAGCAGGGCCACCCAGAGCAGGTTCCGGCCCCGTGTTTGGGTTTTTTTTAGGCTGCTTCTTGCTTTTTCCACCACTTTCCCAGCCTTTAATCGGACCTGCTCCAGATGCTGGAGCTGGGCACCCACGGCCACTAGCTAACTTCGAACATCTCGGCTCTGCTGTGGCGAGCCCCTCTGAGGCCGTGAGTTTAACTGAGCAAAAGTGGAATTTGGCACAATAAATAAACAAATAAATAAATAAAAACCCATCAACAGGTCCATTTTTACCTCGCTTTAATAAGCTGTGTAATTATTCTCTCACCATGGAGATACCTGGCACTCCGAAAGCTCTGGCTAATTACCACATCAATTCAGGCTCTTCTGTACGAGTCGCAGGCCCTGTTAGGCTAATCCTAAATCATGGCCTTGCCTCCCAAATGAAGTTAGCGCCCGCCTGGTGGCCGCCCAGCTCCAGCCGGGGTGGCAGAGGCGGGGGATGCGGTCTTGTGCAGCCCCTGGGCAGGTGGTGTTTGCGGAGCCGTCCCCGCTGCGTCGTGCAGGGCACCCTCGTATGTAAAGGTTAGGAAGCAGACGTGGGCTTTAATGGTCCAGTGGGCAGGCTGGCATTTTGAGGCTGCATGAGGTCAGAGAGGCTGCTGATGAACCCGATAATCGCTGTTATGTCTTCTGAGATGGGGGATGTTTCTCTGGAAAAGGGAAGAAAAAAAAGAAAGCGAGCAAAGCAAATCTCTACAAGCTTTGTTGCTGTAGGCAGTGCCTGGCCTCGGCCCTTGTAGGTAGCCCCTGCGTGTTAGGTGTGATGTTATGGGGTCTGCTGTGCTTCTGCATGCTCTCCTGGAGGTCCCAGCCATCTGCGGGTGCCTGGGTTCCCGCCAGCCAGTGTGGGGACAAGGCAGGAACCCCCGGCCCCAAGGAGGAGGCGAGGAGCTGTCCTGGAGCCTCGGAAGGGGTAAGTCCACAGCCAGCATGGGGTGTATGAACAGACTGACAGCAGTTGGGCTCGTCCTGATGGAGAAGTGATTTATCCTAAATGAAGTCTTCACTGGTTGGGATGTAGCTGGAGGGAATAGTCTCTGGTCTGACGGCGAGAGGCAGGGTCCCCTCCTTGCTCCTGGTTGTTCAATGAAGTGTGCCAGGCTGCTACCCTCACACCGTCCTTCGCTGCCCCAAGCCCATACAGAGTCACAGAACCACCTAGATTGGAAAAGACCTTCAGGATCATCAAGTCCAACCATCAGCCTGACCTACCAAGTCCCATCACTAAACCCTGTCCCGTAGTGCCATGTCCACACGTCTCTTGAATACCTCTGGGCATGGGGACTCCACCGCTTCCCTGCACAGCCCCTTCCAATGCTTCACCACCCTCTCAGTGAAGAAATTCATCCTAATGGCCGAGCTAAACCTCCCCTGCTCTTTCGTTTCAAAGTAAAAAAAAAAAAATTAAAAAAAAATACATAGCCAGCCCCTGTGGGGGTGCAGATTCAGCCTCCTCGTTTGCACCCGCACTGCCTTCCCCAGCAGGGAGACCCACGGGTTTCTTCTGGGCCTTACAGCACCTGCCACACATCCTTTGGCTTGTCTGCACAGGAGCAAAGTGCGACCTGCCGCATGGCCCGGAGCAGGCAGGTGGCAGCTGGCACCTCCTGGCTGAGCTCTGTCACCTCAGCAGGACGCCGCGCTGCCTCTGGGAACTGCTCTCCGTTGGATGCCTTCCTCCCGCCTGGCCCCGCTCAGCCACGAGCCAGGTTGCTGAAAACCCTCAGGGTTCCCTCCTTCTCTTTATTCCTTTTTTTTCAATACTTCCCTGGATCCCTTTCTGGGGTAAATCACCGATTGCACGTCTGAGCGGCTGCCGCTGGCAGCAGGCGCAGCGCTGGCAGCTCGCTCCTTGGGGAAAGGTGAGCGCAACGCAGCTGCATTAATTTGCCATTAATAACCAGAAACAAAACACAAACACTGCACACTCTTTCCTTGGAGAAAATAAAATAAACTCGGCTAATTCAGATGTTAGTGTTGCGCAGCCATGGTTATTCCTGTGCTGTTTGCTGCCCTTCTGAATTATTGATATTTGCCAGCAAGGTCTGGTGCCTGCTGGGGGACGTGGGGAAGGAGATTTCAGAGCCACCCCTCCCTGAGATGCAGGTGATACCAGCCGCACAGCAGCCACACTGCCACGAGCCCAGTGTGCCCTCACGACCTGAGCAGGTCACCTGCTCCCCTGCCAAAATCCCAACATCACTTGGGACCGAGGCATCACAGGCTGCACCACTGAAAGCTGCAGGACTAATGAAAAAAAAAAAAAGAAAAACAGAAAAAGTGTGTCTTTGTAAATGATTTCCTCGGCGTGAGAGGCCTTCCCGTGATGCCTGTAAGGGAGCTGCTGCCCACTCTGTGCCTCTGCACGGCCCCTCCTGCGCCCACCGCCTGGTACCCGGGTGATGCTCTCCAGGCAGCACAGGCTGGGGCAGCTTCAGTTGCTATGGCAACACCCAAAAAGGAGCAAAGGGTATTCTTTCTTTTCCACCCCAAGCAAAGAAACTTGCTTGCAGAAAAACCTTACTTTCCGTTTCGGATGACTTTGTAGCCCCCCGCCTCCACCTTTGGGAAGTCACAGCGCCTGCGCGCTGCAGGAGGTGTGGGCAGGGGGAACCAAAGCCCGCTGCAAATGCACATGAGGAGTCAGCTTAGGTGGGGTGGCAGCTGTCCCTGCAGCATGCCCAGGAGCCCCGGGATGTGGCGATGGCACAGAGGACACCAACTGATGGCAATCCCCTTCCCACCCCAGCTGGATTTGCCATAGCTCTGCAAGACACCTTGCAGCTGAGCTTGTCGTTGGGCATGGGGTGGTGGTGACAGCCGTGCGTCTTGCCAGGACAAAGATCTGCTCAGGGTTTCCCTCTAGACCATGTGGCAAGTTCCGACATACCCAGAAGGCAGCAAGTGGTGCCAAGGCAGCAGGAGTTAAGCCCTAGCTGCAGCAGGTGGCACTGGGACTTCCTCAGGACATCAAGCTCAAAGGCACGCAGAAGCAGGAGCACGACGGCTGGGGTGGGAGCGAGCTGAGGCTGGACCAGCCTGGCCTGTTTTTGCCTCTCGCAATAGCGATGTTTGGCCATTACGCCACCAGTATGGAAGCGAGAAGCCAAGTTGCAAAAATTATTTCTTTAACCAGACATCCAGGTGGAAACAACGATTCCCCCCAGCTCTGGATGTCAGAGAACCAGCCAGAGCAGCCGTGCCAACCTGAAATGCCACAGGAAAGGTTTTACAGCAGCCCATTAAAAGGAACAGCAGCAAATTGCTAGGATCAGGTGGTATCCACCCGAGTGCACTAAAAGAGCAGGAAGATGAGAGTGTAACCTCTCATTTTTATCAGCCTTTGGCAAACACGATACCAGATTATTATATTTTTTTAAATGACTCCAGGGACAGTCACAGAAACTCCAGAGCAGTAAGCTTGATGTCTGAACCAGAAAAAAAAAAACAACTGGTAGAAAGTACAGCAAAGTGCAGACGTTGAAGATCCTGGGATAAATGTGATTTATTAGGGAAGAGACAAAATGGGCTTTTACAAATGAAGGTCTTGCCTCATGAATCTATTAGCGGTCTTTGCAGTAAGGCATCGTTAAATGATCTGGAAAGGGATGGAGAGGTGCAGTGAGACAAAGTTTTCCAGTGATACAGAATTGTCTGGGATAGCCAGAGCTGGTGGAAAGCTTGGTGCTGCTGACTGGACAGTGAAAAAATAGCCCTAACTGTTCGTAAACAGCAAAGAGGTCCAAATAAGCGTGATGTTGGGATCACCTTGGGTAGGTCTGAAAATATCAGCTAAATTCTCGGTCACAGAACCATAGGCCACCCAACTTCGCCTTGAGCACTTCCAGGAATACACAGCTTCTCTGGGCAACCTGTGCCAGTGCCTCACCACCCTCTGAGTGAAGAATTTCTTCCTCATATCTAATCTAAACCTACCCTCTTGTAGTTTAAAGCCATCACCCCTTGTCCTATCACTACCCTCCCTGACAGAGTCCCTCCCCAGCATTCCTGTAGGCCCCCTACAATCTATACCATGCTTGGGCTTTGGGGGAGCCTTTGGGTTTAGGATGTTATTAAATTGTGAACCAAGCATCACACAGGGCTGCAGTGGCCTCCGGAACCTCCTTCAGCTGCTGGGGCAGAGCCAGGGCTGCCCGGCCTGCCCCCACGGCAGTGTCCCGGGCCCTGAGCCTCCAGGCCTCAGCAGCTGGTACCCACGGCTGGTGTCGTGTCAGGCCTGTGCCAAATAGCTTCACAGCTTCTTCACACTGGCAGGGAACATTTCGATCAGCCTGTCTGACCCTTCGGGTGCCACAGGTTGGGGAATTTTTGCACCAGGCCGGGGCCTTCGGCCTGAGGGCGCTGAATGCAGTTGGTGGTGTGAGGGCTCGTTTCTCTTCAGCCCAGCGCTGCCTTGGCTGCTCCCGGCTCTCCCAAAGGCGAACAAGCTGCCATTTCTCAGGACAAAACATCTCACTATGCACTAGCAATTTAGCACTTAAAACTCTGGGTCAGAAATAGCGGGGCCGAGGAGGCTTTTTAATGCCTTCCCACTTGCTGCGCAGGCACAGGAGCCCCAGCCCCAGGAGGCACAGCAGGCTCACGGGGGGTTTGGGGAGCACAGGGGATAGCAGAGGGTGCTTTTTCTGTGCCGCTGGGCATTTCTGGGGATGGTGCTGGGGAGCCGGGCCTGTGGAGATGTGCTCTGCCTTGCTGCAGGCCTTCTGGCATCACCCCCCCAAAAAAGCAGCGGGAAGCGCCCAGCCTCTCCCAGGGCACTTTTTGGGTACCAGCCCTCCTGGTGCCCCCTGCCCTCCTCCTCCCTCCCCACCACCAACAAAGCTGGAGGGGTAAGGAGCCAGAGCAGGTCGGCGTAGCTGCTGGCAGCACCAAGTCCCCTCCCTGTGCTGGGGCTGCCCAGGAGCCGGTGAGAGCAGGGAGCCGAGGCAGGCGGTCCCATGAGCTGCTGCTGCCACCTAGCCCTCGCACCCACACCTGCTGCTGGTTTTCCCCTTCAAATCGCCGGTTTTCTGCAATTTTCCTCTTCTGAGCCACCAAGGAAAAAAATATTTAAGGTCTAATTTTTCTGTTCTCTTCACCTCCTTTTCTGAGGTTGCTGCCTTGCTTGCTGCAGTACTTAGGGCCAGGGCATGGTCCTAGTAAAAGCTCATTAAGAGATGCTCCTGTGGATGTTAACTTGCAGCTGCTTTTCTCTGTGGGGGTTTGGCCTCCTCCAGCACGCTGTGGCTCTCTTGAGCCCACACGGATCTCACCAAGGACAGGCTGCTTTTGCCAGCAGCCAAATCACTTCCCCCAGGACCGTCAGGAAATGTGAGCGTGGAGGAGAGGGGTGAGCTAGTGACATGCCTGGATCCTGCTCTCCATTACAAGCTAAACTTGTGAGCTTGAGATCCCAGCTTAGATCCTCAAAGGGAGTGTACTGAAGATGCTGCTCATGGGCTGCTTCCTAAATCTTGAAGTGCCTCTGGGCATTCCCCTTCCAGTTCTGTTTTGTGATGAACATACAGGATGTTCAACAGGCAAACCAGAGCAGGAGAAACCACTGCTTCCCCCTTTCCCCATGGTCATGGGCTCAGATCTAGCCAGAATTTTGGGGCCATGATTGCTGAGCTGCCTCCTTCCACCCAGCACCTCGCACTCATGAGCATCCTAAACCTGAGGCTGGGGACATTTTTTTTCTGACCCATTCTCATCTTTTTGCTGAGCCATTTGCTCCCTGAAGCATCTGTAGCCGCCGTCTGACCCAGGAGGGAGTGGGAATGGTGTTCCCAAATCTCACAGGTGGCACATTCAGTTGGTAAAAGGGGAGAGTGCCATGGAAAGTGCTTCAGGAGGGCTCATCTCCACCTTGTGAGGGTCGGGGCTCCTGGGTGAGGAACCTTCGTGAGCCTTGTGTCCTCATGGTGGAGAATTCTGCCACCCAGCCCAACCACCGTGGTCCCAGCTTGTGTCTTCTGCCTCTTGGTTAACATCAGCTGTTCCCCGAAGCTGCACTAAGGAAGATGGCATGAGTCAGTACTTACCCCAGCAAAAAAAAACCCTGACGGCAGAGAGCCTAAATTAAGCCCAGGAGCAATAGAGGCGAATTAAAACATCTCTGAAATAACTACTGGGAGAGCCAAGCCTTGGGCTGGACTCCAAGCAGAAAGCTGGAAAATGAGGGGATACTTGAGGTAACAGCCTTAAACAAATAAAAGAAAAGTCACCACTTCTGAAGTGTCCTGATATTAGAAGTCCCCAAACCCTCTGTTTCCCATTTCTGTTAGCAGATGGGGAATTTTTGTGTGGGTTTGTGTTTTTCAGTTTTAGCCATGCAATGGCTTAATGACTCCTTTGTGTGCACTTTTTCCTTGTACTTTCTCATTTGTGTTTGTTCGCTCTAATGCTTCTTGCTCATGGTGCAGTCTTGCGTTGGGAGTGTGGGAGTCGGATAAAGCGTTCCACTTTCCCCTGCCTCCGTCAGACAAACTTTCTGATGCCTTTGGAGCCGAGCTCCATCTTGCGGGCTTTTGCTTGGTGAATTACTCAGCCCAGCCTTATCTCGGGGCGCTTTGCTCTCTGTCGGGCATCATCGCCCTGCGGGGGCACAAAACACCCGTGGCACGGGCACACGAGCCCCAGCCAGCCCAGCAGGCTGCGCGAGGAATTTCCCTCCCCCAAATCAGCAGGTCTCAGTGGCAAGCTGGGTTTTTCTTCTGCTTTTCACTTTGGTCGGATGCTCGAATGGTTTAATGTGAGTTTCAGCTGGGAGGAAGACGGACAGTCATTGCTGAGAAATAGTTACTGGGATGGGACTGTGAAATGCTGCTGCTGAACTATAATTAACAGTGAGGAAGAGGAGTTTTTAAGCAGGATTTTTTTTATTTAACCACATAATATACATCTTTTTTTTTTTTTTCTTTTTGTCCTCAGAGAAGGAAGCAGCACCTCCATTACCTTACTGAAAACTGCATCCACACTATTGTGGTAAAGCATTGCAACCCCATTTGCTGCAATAGTGCCAGCATAGGGCCAATACCTTGTTGTAACCATGGAGCTGCTTCCCAGACAGTGCGCTTAGGAGACAAAGAGACAGGGGTGATGCTGAAGCCCACCAAGTGCCCATATCCAGCTCTTTTCCTGAAGCTGGCCGCTGCGTGGTAATGAAATGATACCCTTGAGTGTGAATTGAATGGTATAACCGGGAAGGGAAGCATTTTTTTTTATTTTATTGCGGGAACGCTGTGGGCGAGGTTGGGAACAGCTCCCTGAAACAAGGGAAAGAAAGAGGGGGGTTGGCTTCAGCACAGAGGACCACAAAGTCAGCTGAAAACCAGTAGCAAAACTTGCCCAAAAATAAGTCCCAGCCCCAAATGTGCTCTCTGTTCTTAGTGTGTTTCCAGTATAGTCAAATGTTGTGTTTTAAATAGCTAAGGATGAATTTATGCTGAAGGCATTTGTGATGTGGGCACTTGTGGGTTAGCCCCAGCAGGCAGCTCAGCACCACCCAGTCTCTTGCTCGCTCTCCCCAGGTGCCATGGGGAGAGAATTGGAGAGGTAAAAGTGGGAGAACTCAAGGGTTGAGACACAGTTTACTGGGGCAAGCAGAAACTGCCTGTGCAAGCAGAGCAAACCAGGGAACCTGTTTGCTGCTTCCCCTCGGCAGGCAGATGTCAGCCCCTGCCCGGAGAGCGGGGCTCAGCGCGTGGAACGGTTTCGTGGGAAGACAAATGCCATCGCTGTGAACATCCCTCCCTTCCTCCTCCTCCACCCCAGTTCTGTCGCTGAGCATGACACCACATGGAGTGGGACACCCCTTTGGCCAGCCTGGGCCACCTGTCCTGGCCGTGTGCCCCCCCAGCTCCCGGTGCCCCCCCAGGCACCTCGCTGGCAGGGCAGCGCGAGGAGCAGAACAGCCCCGGGCAGTGTGAGCACTGCTCTGCAACAGCTCAACCACCCCTGTGCTGTCTGCATCGTTCTCATCCTAAACCCAAAGCACAGCACCATGCAAGCCTCTGCGAAGAAAATTAACTCTATCCCAGCCAAAACCATGACAATACTGAAACCACAGCAGAGCTGATGAGACACCAACTGCCTTCAGTACCAGGTGACACATGGCCAAACCAGGGACGCTTCTGTGAAGCAAATCACTCTTACTTCTTCTGGCACCAGTCCGTGTTTATTTCAAGAGAAAATTAATAATTATTGCCATTGCAATTGCTGATGTCCTTTTCCTTTTTGACAGTCAAATAACATAGTAATCTAAGATCTTCACACAATGCTTTTGCGTAATGATTTTATTTTATTGGGGAGGGGGAAGAGGGTTGGTTTTGATCCGGTAAGGAAAATCTTTCCCTTTCAGTCTCACTACAAATTGATGCTGTGTTTAGCCGCGAAAGACCGCTTTAAATGGTAACACTCGCTGGTGGGGAGGTCTGTGAGGTGCGCAGCTCTCCCCCAGCCCCAGCTTTGTTCCTGGAGCCTGCAGGAGCCGTGCGGTGCCTGCCCAGAGCAGCTCTGCAGGCCCAGGGTGACTTGCACTCACCTACCTCTTGCCTGAAAGGCACGTGTTACGATGTGCAGCCCACAAGTTAGCAGCTTAACTGTGAGTTAAGTGCTCATGCATAGCGTAAGGGAATTCTGCTCCACGGCACGCTACCTACTTGTCTCTTACAGTCTGCTCCCCGTCTGCTCCCTCTGCTTCAGCATTCTCCACCCTCGCTGACACGCTCCCACCGTTGCCTTTCCAGCTGCCAGGATGAGGGATGCAGTTTTAGAGGATGTGTTTCTCAACTATTTCTTTCTTTTTTTTAATATAAAACCACTTTTGCACCAACGGATGTCGGCTGACTCTGGTACAGGCCAGGCAGAGCCA
Source organism: Anser cygnoides (assembly GCF_040182565.1). Lineage (NCBI taxonomy): Eukaryota > Metazoa > Chordata > Aves > Anseriformes > Anatidae > Anser > Anser cygnoides. Next base: position 107,199,636 of record NC_089875.1, read on the forward strand.
CAGGTGGGTTTACGGAAGGAGTCTCAGCTAGGCTTGTTTCAGACCTCAGGCGGCTTCACCACTCAGTGAGGAACGGGGCGCTGAGAAGCCATGCCCTCATCCCAGGGAAATGGGTTTGTATTTCATTGAGGTATTGCCCCCTTCTTCCCAAGAGCGACCCCAAATGACCAGACACTACCACTGGTGTTTATGAGAGCAGTGACCACCAGGAACATTTGGAGCAGGAGAGCTGCGTTGACCTTTCATACTTGTTGAACTGCTTATAATACACTTGCAGCTGAGCTCAGGTTTTTTGGTACGCAGCTCCTCCTTCCCTCCCGTATCAGACAGTTATACCTCCCCGGAGAAAGCCTAAGGTGTGCGGTTAGGACAAGCAGATTTTATCAATGGATGTTGCAAAATAGAGCAAAGGCTCTGATGGCTCAAGACTTGGGGAAAGGAAAGCAAAACAAACCCCAGCAGTTCACTGCAGATTTTGTTACAGCTTTGCCGTACTACGTGGTTTGCTGTAATAAACGTATTCCCAGTGTGGATGGTACACAGGTAATGCCCACAGTCAGGACAGCCTGATTTAGCACGCGACAGATTGCTGTCACTTCAGGTATTTTAATGTCTATAAAAAGTGGAAATGGAGCACTAAGATCCTGTGGAAGTTAGGCTATGGCTGCTGTGAGATCAAACAGACAGGTTTATACAGTCAGTACCTGAAAGCCCAGAACATCTGCTCAACACAATCCAACTTAAAATGACAAAGTTGTGTCCTGCTTGAAAGCACACCACTGTTACTGTGAAAATTTATTATTTATTATTCCTACAAGTATTAGCAATAATCTAGTAAAACCCATTGATTTTTACATAAAAGATGCGCAAGGAAACTAACAGCTTTTTTAAGCACTAGATATTTGTCTCCTTACTCGTGTCTCACAGAGCACCAGCTGAAGCTATGACGTACCTGTTGTAGAAGGTGGAGAGCTGAGGCCAGCTACATCTCTTCGAGAGAACATCACCAAGCTCATCAAAATGCTTAGCATGTTCCCGCTGTTCCGGCCTCCAGCAGAGAGAAGCAGATGGAATTTTGAGACAAAAGACATCGAAACAGCTAAAACAACTAATCAAGTTAAGTACAGATCAAGAAACTAATTGGCAGCCTGACAAATTCCTCTCAGGCAGCTTACTAATTAGCTTCCACACCCTATTGTGTGCAAACTACCTGCTGGGAACAGTCTCCACTGGCTGAGAGTGGAGGAAGCCAGATTGTGCTGGCTGCCCATCGGGGCAAGCGAATGGATGCTGGCAGCGGCTGACAGCGCAGCTGTTATCACCTAGGGTCTCACAACAGCCGTACATCTGGCTCTTCCGTCCTTCCGTCCCCGTTCCCACACAGACAGACTTACCAGCAGTGCCCTCAGACACCTGCAGACCTTCCGGGAGCACTTTGACTATATACGTGCTGGTTTTTTCTCCGCAGTTCAAACACACTTACCTCTTACAGAGCAAGATTTAGATGTGAAATTGTTACAGCACTAATTTTTGGTTACCATTCATTACTTCTGCTTTCACACTAGGAATCACATTTCTGTGAATCTGTAGAAGCTAAAATGAAAACCCTGGTTTGGTTGCGGGGAGTTTCTCTGGCATCAGACACAGGCTGTCATGCTCCTGTATGCATGCACTGCAGTTTGCAGAAGGGTATGTCAGTAGCCAAACAGCTGGCTCCTGCACGCATCAGAATTATGGCAAGTGCTATTTCAGTCACAAGGTTGAAGCTAGGAGTGAAGCAGCTTCAAAAAACAAAACATGACTTCAGCTCAGCTGCTTCAAGAGAAACAGGAATGAGTAACTTGCTCCCGTTTACCCAGCTCATTCAGCTAGTGGAGAGTTGAGGCTCAGCTGAAAGCACAGGATGAAGATTAAACACAAGCTTTCACAGCTACCTTTAAGAAAACAGCTTTGTATTTCTTATCTTGCTAGATCCCCCGTTTATCAGGGATGCAACCCCTCAGCAGACCTTTCAAATTTAAGTTAACATGTTAAGGATTTACATACTGATTTGGTGAAGTTAAGGTTTTCCTTCACACTACAGGAGGCATTTGCTAAGGTATGCCAGCAGTCCGAGGCCTTCTGGCCAACAGCACAGACCTGGGACTGCAGAGCATGCTGCAATTATTTTACTGTTTTAGCCTAAGAAGTGGCATTAAACTAGCATCAAGTTAGGTGTAAGTCAGAATGCTCTATTCCAGTAAGCAGACATACCCTATAACGGCTCTTACTAGTTACTACTTAGTTATCACATCTACTCTAAAAACTGACGCTTATGTATTTTCCCTGAATAATAAATATTATAAAATAAACTTCTAATTGTATTGCATGCACAAAGGACAGTCTCATCCCTTGCCTATTTTATACTAAAGCCCTGAACAACAACAAGTATCAAACAAGTAATATTGTACTATAGCCAGCCACACAGTGGGAAAAGGTAAGAGGCTGAAACTGTATTTTAATCCTTCCATATGTAACAAGCAACTTGTCAATGGCAACCAGGGAGCCTGTGCTGTATTCTCTCATTACTAACCAGATATGATGTAGTCATTATGTCTGGCCAAAGCAATTTATACCCATTGTAGACCAATATGAATAAAACCTGCATGGTTTACTTGCTATACACTACTGTTAACCCTATGTTCAACAGCTAAAAACAAGTGTGATCCTATGGGAACTTGCATGATATTATGCCATTAGTCAAGCTTTTGAGGTCACATATAGGAAAAGAAACAAGCTAACTTCCCTACCCATTATGGGGTTTCCTTACCTCAGTAACACGGGGAAGCTTGGAGAGATGGCAGTTTTGTTACTCACAATCTCAGAGGCTAAGGGCTCACAGCATGTGGTCTGCCTTAATGTTCCTAGCGTGCTGGTTTAGAGCAACTCCCACTCTTTGTGTACGTGGCAAGAGCCATCTAAGAGAAATTTGCTGCAGATTAACCAAACGTGGCCACTTATTTCAATATACTTTATTTTAAAACAGGTAGGTCACAAAACACTAAGCTTAGCCCATTCTGCCATACACAAGCTACAAATACTTGTTTGACAGTTGAGGGTCAGTCTTTAGTAGCATACATGAAAAGTGAATAAAAATCCATATAAAACAATATTCAAATAGTTTCCATAGGAACACAGATAAATGTGACCCATCTCCTAGTCATTTTTGTTGCATTTATGCCAAACCTAAACTTTAAAAAAAAACTTAAAAATTCTAGCAAGAATTAAGTTAATGGTCCCCCAAATGCCCTAAATTCAATGACTAAACTTGCAGTTAGTTACTAAATATTATCTATACATTAATACTAGCTGAAGCACAAGTCGCTGGATATTCGATTCCGCTTTCCCAGGCACAAGAGAGTGGCAGACTAGCAACATCCTGCTCCTCCACTTCAGCTAGGAACCCTTGCTCCTTAATCTGCTGCATTAGTTGCCTGGAAAGAAAGAACAGCGAAAGTCAAAAGTCTATTTCACTACAGCATGTAAAAAAGATAAGAAAACATTTTGGTTACTGACAGCTACAGAACTTCAGGTAAGTGAATTTTGACCTTGTTATCTTGCACTACATGCAAGGTGAAGCTGTTTTACCATACAGCTGCCCACGTGGTATACTTTCTTACCTTTTACCTCAACCTATGTAAGCATCTTGTCCTTTACACCTTTCAGTTAAAAGCCATGAATTTAGCTGTACACATATATAAATATATAGCAAAAAGCTTTTGCCTATGCTAAAGAGATCTGCAGCATAACCTCACTAATACATTCCCTACAGTTAAGGAGCAGCTTATACTAGTACTCTTGTTTGGAAAACAAACAAACAAACAAACCCTAAGAGGTCATATGGGGTACAAAGAGTGCTGCAGCCTTGGGCAACAGTTATGTTGGCTTATTCAAGTTCAATATGCCCCAAGCTCAAGCATTACATCTTAACAGACACACAGTGCTACAGCGAACAAGCCAATTACTCTTCTGCAGAGCCATCTGTAGTTCAGCCAGACAAGTCTGGACTCTTACAGGAAGCCTAAAGCTTCACGTGGCTTAGGGAGTGTTCCAGTTGACTGAAGGTGTCATGAAAGGGAAAAAAAAGACAATACAACTCTTGCTTATACAGAAGGCAAGGCTAACAGGAGAACAGAGGAAACTTCCTCTTACTTTTAGAGTCAGAATTCCCCCAGATTGAAGTTTTCCAGAAAGTCTGGGAAGAATCTGCTACCAAAGTCAATCATGCTTTTGGGCAATACTGCTGCCCAAATGCTTTCCATCACTTTAACAGGCAAACTTCAGTACAGAGACAGGGACTTCCTCTTATGAAAAAAGACTTTTATAGAAGACTCAATCCATTACCTTGTCTCACACAGAAGACCATCCAGGTTACTTTCACCTACTCCTTATAAAGAAGTGCAATTTCACAGTGTGCCGGTACTCGAGAGGTAACCCTGCTTTCCTCACTTACCTGAGCAGTACCTTCCTGTGGAAATCTAACACACTGCTTTAAGCAATGAGCCAGAGCTCAGCCTAAGTCAACAAACAGCTCTCGAACAGAACACTGTGAAGCTGCACAGGTAAGAACTGGTTTTATATTCCTGTTCCTTACAGTCAGGATTTAGCAAGCTGTCAGTTTAGAAGACAGCATAGTAGCAGAGTGCTGACTGACTGCTGGTCAGAAAAACTAGCTACAGAATCTGTAATCACTCTGTTGTGCCAAAGAAATACAAGCTAGAAACCCAAGTTAATGAAAAAACTCCCAGCACTGTCCCTTTAAAAGGGCTTCTTGACAAAAGTACATCAGAGAAAAAAACGTAACTGGTAGCACTGATTGTTCTACTAATGTAGCAAAAGCCTTCCAAGGCATTGCCCTCCACACCAAGATGAAGTTTTCCAAGGACTGCAGCACCACAGCTGTGGCCCTGTTTGTTAAGGAACTGCCAACTGACTCAAGCTACGGTTTCTGTACCAAAAGTACTTGATGGATCAAGTTATCACCACACATTTCAGTTACTAACCATGCTGGTCTTGACATCACATAGTGTATTGTTGGCCTCTGGAATCCATTGAAAGTAGAAGCTGCTGCAACAGTATAGGCACCCATGTTTTCAAACAGGATCCAGTCACCAACTTGCAGCTCTGGCATGTTAAAGCGCTCAACAATACGATCGAGGCCATCGCACGTTGGTCCCCATATGCTGCAGGAATAGCAGTTGTCGTCTGGCTTAGGCCGCTAAAGGAAAGAGTATAATTAGTTTGACAGCCAGAACAGAGCTTCCAGAAGTAACATCATAATTGATGCATGCACAGCATTCCATTTCTTCTCTAAGAGGAGGAAGAGCTGATTGCAGTTCCTTCTACACCTTTGGCTCCAAATTACTTCGCCTGCATGCTTCCTAAGTTTATTGCCAAATTCTGTCTACATGAAGGGAGCAGTGAACAGAAGCGACTCCAGTGGAGAGGATTTCCTACAGCCAAGCTACAAGCACGAGATACTTCTGAACTACCGTACCTTTTGCAGAACTGGTTTAACATGTGCGTGGTCATACAAGATGCAGTTGAACGATCCATAGACTCCATCGTTCACATAGTACATAAGCGTTTTGTCGTTCACATCGTCTTCATCTGGAAGTAGAGCCACCAGTTAGAATGCTTGAAAAGACACGTACAGTTGGGCTAGAAGTAACGTTAAGTCTAAATTTACATACCATCAGAACCTGTTTGCTCCTTTAATACAATTTTTTTGGCAATGATATTGACTGCCAGTGTGAATGCTGATGCAACATAGTATCTTCCTGGCTCTGCAATAATTTTTATTCCGGAATCCAAAGGAAAGTATTTATCCAGTGCTGGGTTGATTACACTTGTGATCTAGGGAGTAATCAGTTGCACATATTACTGCTTCAGCAGCTACTCAGATGCTGTTTTAAGTCTGGGATGAAGTCATTCTTTCATGCTCAGGATAATATGCTAGCCAAACATGGATTAAAATATGCAAGTAGCTAACTATATCGATCGCCTTTGCTTTATTACATTTTCAAAGTTTAAGAAAACAAAAGCAGACATGTGCAGCTTAAAAAGTTATACATGCACTGTTTGGTGACTTAAGTTTAAGTGAAGTCATCCCTCCTAGATTCACTAAAACAGCATTAGTGACCCACAAGTCACTGTCCTTCAACTTTAATTTCTAGTCCACTTCTGGTTCTGCTCATCATGCAACATCCCCAGTTTACTGCATCCTAAAGAAGTAATCTCACAGGATTTTAAGACTACAGCAATCTTTGTCATCACCTGTGAAATCACGTTGCCTTCATGAACACTGTTACTGCCAAGTTCTGAAGTTACCAGTGATGAAGCTGTCTCCAACTGCTGCACAACTGCATTACGCCATGGAGCCCAGCGACAACATCACTTACTCTTGATGCTTTGCATAAGGCAATACTACGCTAGGAGAAGCCAACTTGCATTAAGGGACATAACAAGTGAGGTAACATTAGCCCATGTTATTAGCAGAAAATTCACTTTGTGGAATCTATTTGCTCCCTCCTTGTGTAAACCTGTAATATCGTTTAACACCACTTTAGACTGGCAGGTGGTGTTCTGACAGCACTGCTCTAAGTTAGTCCTATTAATATCCAGCCACCTTGTTTCTCCTAAAAACACAAGTATTTGTGTGAAAGCAAACTACGTAATTATAACCAGCACTTGGATGTGTTTTTTTGATCAAAACGTATCAGACGCTGACCTGTTGGCTGCAACAACGCTCATGCCACTCAGAACCACATGGGTTCAGGTCTACCTTTTCCTCCCAGCTGGAAGCTTAACTTATCTAGAATGTCTGAAGATCCTCCTCACTGGCATAAATTTCTTTCAGCTCATTCTCAAGTCCATAACTAAAGCTTGCTTTACAAGTTTGATACCTCTGCTTGTTCATGTAGTCGTTCAGCTCTATTTTATGAGCTAATCTAATTTCCAGTTGTCAGATACATTCCCCTCTTCTAAAACTCAATTTCTGACCACACAAATTGTATTGCCATGAAAAAACACAGGAGAAGAACAGTATTTTGTTTAATGCAGAATGATATTCAGAAAGATCCCACAACCCAAGAAGTTCTTAGCAAAGCTTTACCTCTTCAAACTTAAGCTTGACATCTTCAGAGCCAGGGAAGCCACCACCGATGTCAAGCAGATACATGTTGAAGCCAAGTTCAGCCTAAAATGAAATTAATTGGAACAGCGTTTAAGAAAAGTTTATAGTTTTTCAGCTTAAAAATTAACATGAAGTCGTTCTATTAAGATATAGCAACAGAACTAACTCACTGGGTTCAAGTAACAGTCATTTGAGCTGCTGATTTTACTGCACCTGTAGGTGAGTTTTTGCAGAACTGTCAGTCAGCCAAGACCTCAAGAACTCCAGCATGAAATTAGTGACTTAACAAGCTTTTAACCCTCTAACAGTTTTTACAATTGATTCAGTTCTGCCAAAACAGTTGAGTAGTAGTCCCAGATGAAGCAGAATTAGACTTACTCCCATATCGAACACACAGCGGGCATCAGAAATGGCTTGAACAAATGTCTCTGGGTCTGTACATCCACTACCAACATGGAAACTACAAAGAGAAAAATATTAGTGGCTGTTTTATAAGTCAGTCAGTAAGTTTATACAAAACTCAAATCACAACATGCAAAGGCATCTCTACTGTCAGGTAGATGAAAGGAATCTTAAGGTCACTTAAAGGAATCTTATTCATTATGACTGCATTTTGCAGTTATCAACGCACCTAACACCAACAATGGCAAGGTCCAGTTCTCTTGCACGCTCCAGAAGCAGCCTGCTTGTCTTAAGTGTAGCTCCAAATTTGACACTCAGACGACAAACTGCTTTGGAGTCATCAGTTGTGATGCGCAAGACTAATCTAGATACAGAAAAAAAAAACAAGTGTTTAAGTTTAGTACACAATACATCATTACCAGGCACTTTTAACTTTAGAATAAGGCCAAACTTAAGCGTGCAAGCTTTCCTGTCCGTCTCCTCCTAGTGTCAGTAAGCTCTATAGACTTCATTGGCTGAAAGCAGACTTATTTTCTCATAATTTTACATCACTTCTTAACTAAAGAAGTTGCTGGTAACAGCAGCTGTTTAATTAACCTAAGAATTCAATCAAGAATTATAAAACTTACTTGGCTTTTGGATGGGCCCTTGCAACTTTCATTAGTTCTACTTCACTATCAAACGTCATCATCTGTACACCACTGCTAGCAGCATGTTTGATCTGAGATATTTGTTTGCAGGGATTTGCATATATTATTCGCTCCGGAGGCACACCGATGCTCTGTATCAGCTGTATTTCCGTCTGAAGAAAGAACAGATTACACTCATGAAGGATATTCTTTATTTCTAGACGAATGAGCAAATTAATCAATAAAACTGAAGTGACGGTGCTTGGTTATGCTTTACTGGATACAAACCCACCTCATACCACACACCACTACCACAGATGAGAATGCAGTCCAGATCTTACCTTACTGGCACAATCAAATCCTGCACCAAGAGCAGCAAGAGTCTTCACTACAGCTTTGCTGTCATTACATTTGACAGCATAGAAGGGGGTTACTCGAGGAAGGGCTTTATGCCACCGCATGTGCTTCTTTACAATATCCCCGAGGTCAGCAACATAGAAGGCATCTTTATCATCCTAGAGCAAATACACATCTTAAAGTTACAACCAAAGGATAACAGGATAAGCTTGGAGATCAGCATTTGAGGAGAGCACCATGAAATGCGGTCATTTTCTTATCATACTTACAGAAGATGACACTTCATTTATTTTTTGGTCAAGGATATCCTTGGCAGTAAAGCCTTCCTCAAGGAAGGTGAATTCAAATTCTTCATTGCTGAAGTTAGTCATGATTTCTGAGTTTTTGGGTTTACACAGAAGGACTTGGGTACAAATTGCTGATACAGGAAAAAAAAACAACACAAAAATAACGCATTAATTCATTGAAGTCTTATTGTTCACATTTAAGATTTCAAATCCATAGTCATTATATGATCACTACTTAGTGGTCATATAATTGACAATTATGATTTCTATAGCGATCACTAACAGCATTAGATAGATGACATCACATTTAATCAGAACCAAAGAGACACTCCGCAAAACAGATTACATTGAAGACACCTTATCTTCTATTCATAGACTGTATGATGTTCTGAACCCTATTAAAAAAAAATCACATGCTATTGAATATTTTTAGTCAGTCCCTGGAAGTTTTCAGCATCTTTTCCTTGACCTCCACAGCGGAGTTACTGCTAGTGTTATGGCTAGTGCCTGTGTCAACACACTCAGCACTTTTCTAATATCTCTTAAGCACTACAGTAGCTCTCCAGTTTCTGGGGAAAGGGTTTACTACTTATTACAGACAGAGTTAGAGCGTATTACTGACCTCTGAGCAGTAACAAGTCTCATTAGGTCACTACAAACTGAGTATCTGGACTCTCACTACAGTTCTGACTGCACCTAACGTAGCCTTGAAGTTGCGCTGTCAGTGCTTAGAGCTCCCCTGTTCTTCTGTCCACAACCTCCAAGCTACAAGAAAAGAAAACTTCAGCTGTCAGGAGTGGCAGACGCACACGAGAACAGCGGTTCCTAACTGTGGTGTGCAGGCATACATAAAGCCTTGACAGCAACTCCAAGTAACACTTTATAACAGGATTTTACAGCAGGCTGTAGTAAATCCATATGGTTAACAAACCAAGCAGCAAGCTCCCCCCAAAACCCAGAACTAAAAAGCAAAAGCACGTTCCTCTGCCACCCAAAGCCTATCAAGCCCACGGCAAGTTACCTGGGTCACTTTTCCTGGGGAGTCCAAATATAGCACGGCAGCCTGCTCAAACTGTTAGCTCAAGCAGAGTGTGTGCTGCTTTGTAAAGAGCTCAGCGGCGCAAGGCTGCCAGTGAGTCATAGGAAGATATGGTTTCATGTAACTGTGTCCAGCCCTCTGCCTTCTCTCAGCACTTTTCCTACTTAATCTAGTCGTACAGATTAGGATTGAGGATTATGTCAATTGCAAACTATTCAGTAATCTTGAGTTACATCACTGCTTGCCCTCTTTTGAAAAAGGTCATTTATTACACGTGCAAGATAACCTGTTACATTTTACAGATTTTTTTGATTAACAAGGTTCAAAGTCCAGTAGAATCATTCATTTCATACAGTGTGTACACTAAAATCCATTATACTTCAACCACGTAATGACTTGGGCAAGAGATTATAAAACTTCAACCCAGCCTTCAGAAGCATATGGCACCTGAACTGCCCCTGCCAAGGACTGCTTCTCAAGGACAGTTTCCTTTTTTTTTCTTTTTATCATTTCTCACCTACCAGGCAAACCAGATTTGAGATTCAAACTAGATTAAGCTCCAACTCTAATGAAATGAAACCTAACAATCCTCATCCTCCCCCGGCTCTCATTCCCATGCGGCGTTAATTCTCCCAGAAGCTGGATTAAAGTCAGCCCTTAAGGTTCTCCCAAAGAGGCTTTCAGAAACCAGCAAGTTAAACGCTTCTCGGGAAGCTGCTCAGGCACTTGTTCTTACAGAGAGAGGCTGCATCTCGTCACGGGATGGTTTCAACGAGATGCTGCAGCTTTGCACAAAGCAGCCCGGGGAGGCCTGGCTAGGGCTTTTAATAAGTTAAATTCTTAATGATGGCGTTCACATCCCCCTCCCTGCGTGGAGCAGCACACAAGCCACGTTCCCTGTCACAGCCCAAAGCAGGCTGCACTTTTAGCGGTCGCAGCGTGCTGTAGGTTCCCGCAAGCTCCCCATCTCCCCGTTATTGCACAATTACCGTGTAATCACACCCAGCGCAGCCAGCCGACGCGGAGCAGAGCCTCCCAGCGCCTATTTCTCCCCGGATTGCGCTCAGAGCCCCTGAGACTACCTTAAAGGACGGCGACCCGCTCGCTCCAGAACATTCCCGTCCCCAGCGCGCCACCGGGCACGGCCAGAGAGGGGCCGCCGGGGCACGGGGCCGCCCTCAGCCACCCCACAACCCCCCCCACATGGACGCCCCGTCCCTTCCCCACGGCCCCTCAGCCCCTCCTCGTGCCCCAACCCAGCCCCTCAGGGCCCTGCGGCAGCCACGCGGCCTCACCTCAGGCAGGCCTCGGGCCAGGGCCTGGCTCCCCGGCGGGCCTGCTGCGGGGGCAGGAGGAGCGGCGGGAGGCGGAGGTGCGGCGGCGGCGCGGCCGCGTCTGACAAAGCGGTGCCGGCGGCGCGGCGCCCCTATATATAGGCCCGGCGGCGTTGCTATGGCAACGCACCAGCTCAAACCAGCCCCGAGCGGCTGCGGCCGGGCCGGGGCCGCGAACGGCCGCTATTGTGACGTCGGCGGCGCGGAGCACGCGCCGGGAGGGACACGCCCCCCCGCCGCTCTAAGCCCCGCCCTCTCCCTTAAGCCCCGCCCACCGCTCTAAGCCCCGCCCACCGCTCTAAGCCCCGCCCACCGCTCTAAGCCCCGCCCACCGCTCTAAGCCCCGCCCACCGCTCTAAGCCCCGCCCACCGCTCTAAGCCCCGCCCACCGCTCTAAGCCCCGCCCACCGCTCTAAGCCCCGCCCGCCCCGTCCCTGAGGTGCGCTGAGCGCGACGGGGCTCTGCCCTGACAGGGAGCCCTGTGCGTGGGTCTCTGTGTGTGTTTCCCCAGTTTTTTCCTTCTTTTCTCTCAGTTTCCACATAAAACATGGTGTTCCAGTGCGCAAGCAGCTGTGCGTTGTCCCTGCCGTTGCACAAGCAGCTATACATCACCCCTGTTAATGCACAGTTCCTGCTATACGTTGTCCCTGCCGTACAAACACAGTCACGATAGGAAGCGATACGCCTCCAAAATACATCCCGGGCATCTTTCACCACACGTTTTCCAAGCATCTGAATGCAGCTTCTTTGTAGTATTACGTGCTTTTAGCAACAAACTAAAATAGCCCCTCATCAAGGCAAGGTTACAGAGCATACAGCTCCTCGCAGCAGGGAGGAGAAAGGAGGCCGAGTGGCCAAAAAACTCATGAAGTTACTGGAAACCCTCACCACATAGCTCAGTTTCCTAATTCTGTTTGCTAATTTGCCTTCGCTGGGGGAAGCAGCCCCCGTGCACCAAAAGGAGCCGTCCGCAGGCACGCGCCGTGAGGTGAAGCGCCCAGCTCTGCTGTCCCCGCAGCTGGGGCAGCTCTGGTCCTTCATGTTTTTGGACCCGAGACCAAAAAGAAACTGAAAAAAGCCAGTGCTCTCAGACACATCCCTAAATAGACCTGATACTGCAAGGTGTCAGCCTCTGCGTGAGCTCAGCCCTCACAACTGAGGCAGACTGTAAGGTTTTTATTTGCTATATTTAATACAAGGGTTCTATATCTGTTCTATAGGCAACACGTAATGGTAAAACAGGCGTAGACAGAGTCATCTCGCCTTGCTGGCATTGAAGACAATGTCAAAATTCCCCAGGAGCCGGTGAGCTCTTAGTAGCTTGAAAAACAGAGGTCAGCCTGCTTCATGGTCGGGGGAGAGAAAAGCCCCTGTGTGCATCCCCTCCAGCACACACCGCGAGGGTCGCTCGGAGAGGAGGACACTGCTTGGGAGCAGAAGGCAGCAGGGATTTAGGCTTAAAATACATCACTATTTGCAGAGATGAGCACACGGCAGTATCGATCACGTCTCTGAAGCCACAGATCTTCAGGTGCTGTGCAAACACACGGGCTGCTCCAGCACACTTGCAGTCCTTGGTGAGGTGGCAGGGGACGAGCCCAGGAGGTGGCAGAGCCCAGCCCCGCAGGGTGCCGTGTGTGCACGCGGTGCCTACCGATGTTTGCTCACAAAGGTTTGGCTTTTGGTTAATGTGTGTCTGAACACAGAGCTCTGAGTATGCACTTTGTGCTTTGTGGTACAAGGACGACTGGGAGGCTGCGCCCCTGTTTTCACCACAGCCTTCCCCTCCTCTGGCTTTTGCTGTCTTCAGATTGACAAGTGACAGGAACGTGAAGGACATCTTTTTCCTTACAGTAATGCAAAACAGAAGAAGCTTATCAGAAGTCTTCCCTGGGTTTATGACATTAGACTTGAGTGATCATCTCCACTAGCAGGAAGTGATAACGTGGAGGCTAGAAGTGAGTAGACTGGATAATGCATCAAATCTGCGTCAGACCCTTTGGAAGAAAAGAGACACAAGGGTAAAATTAGGAAAATTGTAAAGTCTGGATGTGTTAAACATGAGAAATGCTCATTCTTGTCTGTGATAATGCTAGATGTGTACATGTAGCCAACAGTTTTACAGACCAAGTGAGATCTTCCAAAGGTTTCCACGTCAGGGGAAGGGAATAATGCAGTATTTGGAGCAGATGTTTCACTTCTGGAAAGGATTTCATGCAACAGAAGTATTGTGAGACACATCAAATGTTAAATGGATTTTAAGAGAGTGTGCTGGCTGTTTACTTTTAATTCATCTTCTGGGAGATGTAAGTGTTGCAGTTTCACCTATGCAATACCCACAGAGCCATTTTACATCTATTCCAGTGTCGTCAGCTGCAAATGGCCATGAACCAACACGTCACAGCTGAAAGCTCCAAGTTCTGGATTGTGATTGCACTTTAACTCAGGATTATTTTAACCTAGGGAAGAGCGATTTAAGAGGTGGATAGCTGAAGGGTAGCTACAAAGATGGTGTGAAATTCTTCTGGGTATTGCCAGACAGCATAGTGAGGTGCAATGGCTATAGATTGTGACACTGGAAGATCAGGTTGGACATCAGGAGAAACTTCTCCTGGAGGGTAGAGCAGTTCTGAGGCAGGTGCTTAGAGGGGTGGGATGTCCATACCTGCAGATTAAACCAAGTATAGTTTGATCCATTAAAGGTGTGAGTAGGGAAGTGCCTGTGTGCTGGGGCCAGGGCCAGGAGGGCATCGAGGGATGGCGTGATGGAAGGTGCCTGTTGCACAGCCCAGCAGCCCCGCTCCTGGCTCTTCTTCAGACGGAGGTGGTGAGCAGGACAGATGGATGCCCTCGCAGGCTGGGGACAGACAGCGTGGTTCTCTGAGCTTGTGCTAGGGGGAAGGAAGAGCAGAGAGCTCTGTTTGGGAGGGGGGTGCACCCATCTGTCCTCGGGCAACTTGTGCAATAAGTGCCTGAGAGACTGTATTCCTCATTCTCTTGCAGAAGCACCAAGCAGAAGGACCAAGAGAGCAAATCTGGTGTATCACGAAGCACGTTTGTTGGTGCCAGTGAAGTCCTATATCCACTGCAGATGGCAACAGGTTGTGGCTGAGCTGGACGTAGCCTCCACCTCCTCTCCCATGTTAAAGAAATCTGACAAACTCAGCTTTGGGAGAGTCAAACCTCAGATCTGAACTTGGTGCTCTGCTCAGTCCTTTCGTTAGCAAGATGGAAGTAACTATTGGCAGCAGCAGCAGCAGCTTCAGGGCGTGAGAATAGAAATTTGTCTCAATGCGATGCCCGGAAGCACGCAGAGGTCTTTTCGTTTTGCAAACGCACTCAGTCCTGCAGTTGTCCCATGCACAGGACCTGCCTGAAGTCAAAGGGAGCTCTCTGCACGAAGCGTTAGAGCAAAAGGAAGGATCAGGCCCTCAGAGGTATATTTTCATCATAACGTTTGAAGATTTACGTGTATAACTACGCAACTCAGGGTGAGACTGTGCCTCTAAGGCAAAACACATGAGCTCATATAAAGAATTTATCATTATAATAACAATTTGCATTTCTATAGAACCTTTGATCTTAGGATCTCAAAGTGCTTAACAAACACAAATTAATTAATCCTCACAACTCTCCTGCAAGGTAGACATGTATTATGGAGAGACGCTAGCAGCTAGCTTTCCATTATAAGTCTCATTTTAACTACCTCCTAACTTTGCCAAAACTAAACCAATACACACAAAAATTTCACAAGCATGATCTTGTCCTTGGGTAGGATCTTTTTAGAAATTCTGGGGCAAATAGGATAAGATAGTTTAAGATAAGTAGGTTAAATGGGGAGACCAGGAATATATCCCTGAATGAACTAATGCACATGCTCCAGTAGTCCAGAGGGGAAGGAAATGCAGAATTTGGGGTAGACACTTGCTTCTCCATAACTTGCCAGCACGGAGATTCCAAGGTGGTAAATTCATCATCCATGACACCAGTTATTAAATCAGGGAGCCAGAGGAGTGCAGGAGGTGACCTGCTTTTCCAAACAGAAGGGTCCTTCTCCAGGAGCTGCGTTTAGTCCTGGCTCCAAAGGGGAAATCGCTGAGAGCCACATATTACCTCCTTCATGCAGCTCCTTTTTAAAACGGGGCCACCTTGGGAAGAAGCCAGCTGAGCAGCGTCTCGGGTGGAAGATCACCTTCGAGGAGCGGCTGCCAGAGAAAACCAGAGCCTGGCAGTACTCCCGTGTGAGCGATGGAGAGCGAGAAAGAATTCTTCCGCAAGAAAAATCCCTGTCAAAAAAAAAAAAAAAGGAATAGAATAGAAAAGAAAACCAGCCCAGGAAAAACCACCTCTGACTACTCAGAGCTACCCAGACCTGGGGCCCGGGTGTGGAGGAGCGAGCAGGAGTTTTTTCCTGTTCCCGTCCTCCTGCCATAGGTGGGCAAGGTGTAGGTGGGCAGCGGGGCAGAGGCTTGTCCGCTGGCCGCACGGCAGGGCTAGAAATTTGTTCCTGCAGGTCTACGCCAACAGCGAATTGCTGCCACTCCCAGGAGGAAGGAGGAGGACAAGGGATTATGACTCAGGTGTCTTTAGGGTGGTACAGCCTCCAGGGACTCTTAGCGAGCTGGTGGAGCCCGTGCCCTGCGCTCAGCCCCGATCAGCACACAACCCCCGCGGAAGAAACGGGTGCGCGGCACAGGCTGTGCCTGCTGCAAGCCAGCCTTGCTCTGCTTATCAGCTGCGAGCTCTCGGGCAGCCTCTGGACTCTAGGAGGTGACTCAGAGCCTGCTGTAAGGGACGAGGGACAGGGTGACGATGCGCAGGGGCAGCAGGCACCCGTGTACCGGTGATGCAGCACTGGGCTTTGTCCCACCACGCGCCGCTGCCTGGCTAGGCAGCGCTGGGTTTGGGTCACTCGCTTAAAACCACACTTAAAAAAAATAACAAATAAATAAAGCAAAGTCTGAAAATGACTCACAGAGGTTTTGTAATATCTCTGTTAATGAGCTGGTTGTCGGAGCGGTTTTCAAGGGTGGTTAGGATATGCAGCAGATAGCGTGTGCAGTGCGGGAAGTGTTGTTCGCCTGGGGTATGGAGTCATCTGAGGGATCCAGCGGGAGCTGACTGGTAAAGAGAGGGGATTTCATCCAAAACAGAGGGCCAGGGGAGTCTGCTCCCAGCACAGAGTCCTTTAGATATAGACAGAAGGAAAAATCCCCTTCACGAAAGCCGTCAAAGCCTAAATACATAAGAAGGGAAGGGGGAGGTGGAAAGCAAGCGTTGGCTGCCTTTCCCTGGGCACAGACAGACCTAAAACGTGGCCTGCAGCACAGCTGGGAGCTGGTCCGCTCCCAGATAGGGTCCTGGGACCTCCCGTGGAGGTGTTGGGTGGCCGCCCCTCCTGTCCCCTCGTCACCCCCACCGAGTGCCACCTCCCGGAGCAGCCCCAAGCCAAGGTTTTCCCGGGGGCACCACGCACCAGCACGGCTGCCCTGTCACGGCTGGAAGGTTGTGCAAACGAACGGGTGCGTATCGAAACGAGCTCTGCGAGGCGTCGAGGCAGGAATTGTTTATGTCTCAGGACAACAATGGGTCGGTGTCGTCGGCTCTGCAGTGATACGCCAGCACGCGGCTGCGATCGTGCTGTGCCGTCGGCCAAGCCCCTGCTGTGTTTTCTCCTGCTAATCGTAATCGGGTGACCTTGCCCGTACGTGGGCAGGTAACATCTGCCCCTTGTTTTTGTGGGATATGTAGCTTTGCAGCAGGTACGACATGTGGCCCGTTGTAATCAGTGTTGTTGCAGCGCTGTTATCACGGGAGAGCTGAAGCGCTCTGCGAGACCAAAGTATTTTTCAGGCTTCCGAGGCATGAAGACCTTGATTCCTCTGCTCTTGCCCACGTCAAATTGTACCTTACTCCAGCTGGTTTCAACAGGCTGGGAAGAGAATCAGTAGGAGTGCCACTACTGGGTCTTACTGAACTTAAAACATGTCCTTCAGCAGACACTTAACATTTCACATGCATGGGTTCTTTCATACATAACTAGACCAAAAAAAAATCCACAATAAAAATCAAACATGGGGATTTTTCTCTGCTAACACTTTTGGTCAGTATGGGGATACTCTGCAAATGCTGCTTACATCTGAAAGGGACCTGCACGTACCGCAGTGGTCTTCTCTGCAGACTGTTCTCCGGGGAAGTGCTTGGAGTACAGCCCCAACTTTAGGATGAAACAGCAGGAGAAATGCTTCAAGCTTTGGTCCGTGAGGACCAACCTACGGAAGCAAGCAGCAGAAGAGGATTACTCAATGTAAGCAGCTTTGCTTGTCCTGTTAAACCACACCGGGAATTATCTGCTTGCTGTTATTTCCCTGAGTCCTTCCACGTGTTAACACTGACACACCTCAGGTTGATTTCTGTGGTATGACAAAGCCTGGGATTTATCTTCGGTTACTCCTTCAGCCCCTGAGCCTGGTGGCTGCAGGGCACACCTACCTTCTCTGGAGATATTCAGGGCCCGTCTGGATGCCTACCTGGGCAGCCTGCTCTAGGGAACCTGCTTTGGCAGGGGGGTTGGACCCGATGGTCTCTGGAGGTCCCTTCCAACCCCTTCAGTTGTGTGATTCTGTGAAATGGGATACCGAGATCTCAGACATTTCTCAGCCTGAGGGAGAAGAGCCCAAATCTCCTGCGAGTACTCTTATCACCAGATAATGGTGTCCTCGGTGAAAGCATTTTGCTTTTCCTGCTGAAGCCAAGAGCTGTGGGACCAGAAAGTGGGCCTGGGAGCGTGGCTGCTGCTCACAGCTAGGCCAGGCAGCTGGAAGGGGAAGGAAGTGCACAACCTGCCCCCTTGAACATGTAATGCCTTTTACATCCATTCATCATTAGAATAAAAGCAGTTTCAGGAGCAGGCATTATAAGATCATAGGATAATTCAAATTGGAAGTGCTTTCAGGAGCTCACCTAGTCCAGCATCCTGCTCCAACCAGGGTCAGCTATGGGGTCAGACCATTTTGCTGGGTGCTTAGGTTTCCCTGTCCCCAAGCCGTGAGATGAATGCCCTAATCACAAGGCTGGAGAAAGGCTTCCTCATTCTTCCTTTCCCCGCTCTCGTGCCCGGTTGCACAGCTGTGGTGGCTGCACACCGGCAGGGAGCTCAGCCCCACGACACCGCTCTCGCACTCCCCCTCCTCAAAAAGACAGGGGGAGAACGTACAACAAAAAAGAAGTTCACAGGCTGAGATAAGGACAGGGAGATCACTCACCAATTACCATCATAAGCAAAATGTAAGGGAGATTAATCTAATGTGCTATAGGGCATCTCAGTGGATTGGAAGCCATTCAGAGTGCATTAATGCAAAGCAGATTCAGCGTCCTCTCTGCAGGTGGGTAGCGAGACTCCTTGGTCTGTTTTACACATGCCTACATTGACATTTATATTAACATTAAAGTTAGCGTAATTGTATCTAGAATTAGATGAATAACTCCATTATTTTCTCTATTTTAACCATCATGTTCCTTAAACTTTTCCTACTTGGCAGTCACGGTGTTTAAAATATACTTGTGATAACATTTCCCGGGAGAACTGCCGTGTAATGCACCTGCAGGAGGGAACACCATGCCAGAAGTACCCGGGGAAGGCCATCACAGTGGGTCGGCCCAAGCAGTGAATGAATCACTGGCAATGATGCTGCCACCGTGAAAGAGAAGGGGCGATTAGGGAAACACGGGTGGTGTTGGCATTATTTTCACCAGGACCTGGAAGACCAGGTTTCTCATCGGAGGTAGAACATACGGTTTGGGTATTTGGGAAAGCAGGGCTGTAGAGTACACTCGATACACTCTTGTTTCTATGATTTACCTATTACACCATCATGCACAGGCAGACAAAAATTGTGCTGCCACAAACCAGGCATTAAGTCTTGTCTATGCACAGAGCCACACTAGGCTGCCTCCACTGGTCACGGTAGAAACACGGTGCCATCATCCTGGAGGGACACCCCCTGTGGGAGTCACAAAGAGGATGTGTCCCTTCCACGAAGCAATTCAGATCTCCTGGCAAATAACTACGTCACTCTCTGTCTTCACTGATGCTAGAAGGATCCTAGATGCCTGAAGCTAGAGGTAACAGCTTGGCCTTTGTCTTTTCTTTTTCTTTTCTTCTTCTTTTTTTTTTTTTTTTTACAGCCATAAAATAAGGATAATGATGCTGACTTTTTTAAAGAGCTTCTGACATTCACAGATGAAAAAAAAAATAAACTTGTAAGAGGCAATTATTATTGTTATATACCTTTAGTTAAAGAGAGCAATGACGTTTCTTCGACATTTTACAATCCACATGAAATGCTGCCGTAATAAAAATAATGACAAGTATGATCAACGGAGAATGCTTAGTTGTGGTGTTTGGCAAAATGACAGTTTAGCCTGCATCTTTTCCTCTGTATTTCCTACAGGAAAAAATAATAAATAATAATTAAAAAAAAAATCAGCAGATGCCTCTTGCTAGTAAAAGCAAAGCTCTACCAAATTCAATATATCCAGAACTTTTTCAGGCTGTAGAGAAAATACACAGGTTGAGTTATCTGCTCTCCAGCTCCCTATGGCAGCAGGAGAACAGAGTCACAACGTCTTGGTCCATGGCCACTCACAGATTGGTTCTTCCATTTTCCCATCCTTTTCAAACAGTTTTTTATTAGCTATCTTCACTCCCTCCTTTTTTAAAGCAAGTTTAGCTGGGCTGGATTAGGTTATAAAGAGAGCCTTGGTGTAACCAAATCTTGAGACACTTACATGGCAGCTGACTCCGCTAATGAGGCTTAATGTTGTACGTCGCCACCAATTTTGTGGTTGAAGAGAAGGCATGACAAAATGCGGATGCTACAGTGAAGGATGTAATCCTCCAAGACCATTTGGCAGAAACTTGTTCTTAGGAAATAGGAGACAGAGGCAGACCACGGGATGAACTAAATGCAAGGCTTAAAATACATATAACAGGCTCACTGGTACTCGGTGATCTGTTATCTCACTGCCAGAAAGTAACAGAAAGGGTTTTGAGGTTAAATTTTGCAAGAAAAGCTCTCATGAAAATCAGTGCCTTCAAATCCCAAACCAAAACTTTGATTCATGCCCTGGCCTCATCGCTGAGTCCTAGCCTAAACCTAATCTAGGTTTGAATTTACATACAGGGGCCCATCTCCGGCCACAGCAAGGCTTTGAAAGAGGCGGCAGAGACTTTGGAATGAAACTTTTCGGGGATTTGCCAGATAGACACTTCACCACCAGACTTTCTGAAGATGTCACTAAAACAGCCACTGTCACCCTGTCCACTCTCTGAACTGGAGACAAATGGAAATGTGGGCAGGAGGTGCAAGAGGAATGAACTTTTCCTCTGCAGGTGCAACAGCAGCTTCCGCGCTGAAAAATAAATGGGGCCGTGGGCTATTATTCTTTGGTCCTGAGGCCAACCGAGGGCAAAACCACTCAAGGCTCTGAAACAAGGAGTCTGCATTAGGCGATGTGCTGTTAACTGGCCCTGGCCCATACCTCTCCCTGAGCTGGCCCTGGGCAGATACCGGCCAGATACCAAAGCCCAGGCCCAGCCCCTGCTCCCATTCGTGTTCCCTGTATAAACGTGGCATCATCCTCCCCACCTTTTGGAAGCGCTTCTCTCCTGCCACAGGAATGGATTGCACTGTGTGGGCGAGGTACAACAGGGCAGAAGCAGAGGGCAGCTGCAGCTCACGGCTGTGACTCAGAAAAACGCTTGACCCACACCAGCTCACCTCTCTTGTGGGAGCATTTGTGGACCAGGGGGAAACAGAAAGATAAAGGCACTTCTGTTCCTTCCTAAAGTCATCTTCCCGCCGGGCTGAGAGCTCAGCTGATAAAAATGCACTTGCAGTCACTCAGCCCCAAAGCTGCAGGAATGTGGGGCGTGAGCGCGGCTCACCGCACGCCAGCAGCTGCTGGACGGAGCTTTGGGTCCGTGGCACAGCACCTCTGGCTGCTCTGGGAAACTCTGTCCTGCTCCAGGACCTGGTGGCTCAGCTGCACCCCAGCACAGACGCCTTCTGCCTTTCCAGCTGGGCCACCAAAAATGATTCACAGCGTTTGAAATGGTTCATAGGGTGAACCGTAGAGACTAAAATAAACCAACTTCCTTTGAGCAGAAAGAGGTAACTGGATGAAGCAACCCTTCATTTTTTTATGCCTGTTACAAGATCACAGAGCGAGATCTGCTGTAAACAAATTAGACCTCCATTCCTAGAAATGAGCTAATAATTCACTTGGCCTTTCAGTTTTATCATGTCCCCGCAGAGTACTTTTGGTATGACATCAGTGGCTGGTAACTCGTTTTCGTGCAGTCCATGGGAGCGCTATTGAAGTCAGCGGCCACCAAGGCCATTAGCCTCCTAACCCCCTGAGTTACACTTACACTTGGAGCTGAACATCTACTGCAGGTCAGGACGTGGTGGGCACGTTGGGCAGGGAGCTCAGAGCATGGCAGGTGGTACTGGATGGAGAGGAAGTATGAGCCTGGAGAGGTTGCTAGTGACAGTCCTCAAAGGTTACTCCTGGGACTACTTGTGATTGAGTCTTTTCACTTGTCTCCCACTTGCCCTCCCCAAAGCTGGGTGTCCTTGTTACCGTTGTCCCTTGGGGGCATCTGTCCTGCTCTGCATCCTGCCCTGTGCCCCAGGAGAGTGCCCGAGCCATGGTCTGCCCTGTTAGATCCCAGTCACAGGATCCCAGAGCACTGAGGTGGGCAGGGACCTGAGGAGGCCCCGGCCCAGCCCCTGCTCCAGCAGGGCCACCCAGAGCAGGGTGCCCAGCACCACGTCCAGGCGGCTTCTGAAGGCCTCCAAGGAGGAGACCCCACCGCCTCTCTGGGCAGCCTGGGCCAGTGCTCCATCACCCACACAGCACAGAAGGGCTTCCTGATGGTCAGAGGGAGCCTCCTGTGCTCCAGTTTGTGCCCACGGCCTCTTGTCCTGGCACTGGGCACCACTGGGCAGAGCCTGGCCCTGTCCCTCCAGCACCTCCCTTCAGGCACTGACAGGCCCTGATGGGATCCCCCTGGGCCTCCTCTTCTCCAGGCAGAGCAGTCCCAGAGGTGCTCCAGTCCCTTGATCACCTTGGTGGCCCTCTGTTGGACTCTCTCCAGTATGCCCAGGTCTCTCTTGTACTAGGGGGCCCAGAGCTGGACACAGCACCCCAGGTACAGCCTCACCAATGCTGAGTAGAGGGGAGGACTCATGTTGCCAGCCATGTTCAACTTGCTGTCTACCACGACCCCCATGTCCATTTCTGCAGAGCTGCTGTCCAGCTGGGTGCCCCAGCATGTCCTGGTGCCTGGCATTGTTCCTCCCCAGGTGCAGGACTTTGCAATTCTCCTTGCTGAACTTCACGAGATCTTTGTTGGTCCCCTTCTCCAGCCCATCGAGGTCCCCCTGGATGGCGGCACGGCCCTGTGGTGAGTCAACCATTCCTCCCGGTTTCGTGTCATCTACGAATTTACTGAGGGAAGTGCCATGCTAGGAGGATTGTGAGCTGGGGGTGGCTATGAAAAAAACATGATCCAGAGATGACTCAGGCTAGGTATTTCCTGAGTAAGCTTTAAAATCACAAAACCTTGCAGAATAATACTGAACTGCACTCATTCTCTCATTTTCCTTCAAACTCAATTATCCTCTGCCAATGTGCCTGCAAAATATATATACCATAGTTACGCTCTTGTGTTAAAATCACCTACGGTCTGCCATTCTGACTGGTCCTGCTTCATTTTGTCTAACTATTTCTCCTTCTCTTATCTCTTGCTTTACAATGTTTTGGAGAAACCTTTCTCCTCTCTTTCTGTTTCTATAGTCAGATGAGCTCATGGTTGATGACTACATCTCCTGGACCCTAGAATCGGAGTAATTACAGTAGTGAGTGTCCAGAGCTAACAAGAATAACAGCAACAGGGAAGAAACGAAGAGCTTCGCATCCAGCCTGAGCAGCAGGGAAATCAGGTAGCAGCAAGGGGATTTATCTGAACCAGGATTTGTCTACATCGTGTGGTTTATACACCAGGAGGCAGAGGGACTCTTTAACGACCCCAGGTCCCAAATCTCAGGTCTTTGCTATATCTGGAGGTTTCCCTTCAAGAGTTTCAGTGTCCCTTGCTCAGTGCTGGAGGGCTGTGGAGCACTGTTTATGGTGCTCTCCATCTTCCTGCCTCTCCTGGTGGCAGAGGAGCTCCAACACCACCACTTCCTGCAGACAGGAGGAACAAAGCAATGGTCTCAGCTAGAGATGCTGCTCATCAGCCCACGTGTGACGATGGGCTACTGATTGGCCTTCTCCATTAACTTACTGGCCTAATTCAGATGGGTTCAGAGATGTCCAGGGTCATAAGCAGAAGTGAAGATCTTGCTTTCAAGAAAGGAATAAAATTAACTGCACAGCACCTCATAAATAAATAAATAAATAAATAAATAAATCCTTCTGTTGTCTACATTTGCTTCAAAGAAAGTTGCTTTGAAACAAGAAAAGATAGAAAATGTCTACCATAGGCAATGAATGTGGTCAGAAACCCATCAGTGCCAGTACCTAAGTGACTGCAGACCTTCCTGCATGGAATTGGTGGGATAACTGTGTTCCCTGAGGCCGATCTATCGCCCCATTTACCAGCCATTCAGGCACAATCATTAGGAGTTTCACTATGGATATCCAGATGTAGACTTTATTCAAAGAGGAGATTTTCTCCAGTCTTGTGCCAAGCTGACAGTGCTGTCCCTGTTGTGCCATGCCCAATGTCCCTAACTGTGCTTCCCGCCACAACCATCCCATTCTCACTCATCCCCTTCGCAAGCAAGGCCAGCTCTAGCAGCTCTGTCACATCCTTCTGCCTCTTCAGGCTTTCAGTGGCATCCCTCCTGTCCTTAATTTGGACAACCACCTATGAAGCCATAGTCTTGGTGCAGAAAAGCACTCGGCACATGTTGACTTTGACCTTGAGTGCAAGTCCTGTAAGCTACATTGCTTCTGCAGACTTCCACATGCTGGTCTGAACTGGGGCCTTTGGATCTGAGCACTGGAAACTGCTACCTTCATGACCATCGCTGCGAGATTTGAAGCCTTCCCTCCCAGCCAGTCACCTGCAAGAAAGGACCAAATTCCTCAGAGCTGATCATACAAGGGAGCCACAGCAAACGTGCTGGCGGGGTTCCCAAAGTGGGTGTCTGGATGAACACCGACACCACCTTCTTTCCGCCTCTTCCCAGTTGCCACCTGAGACCTTTGCTTTACATCAGATGTAGAATTCCCCTTGGTCTTGCAGCAGAAGTGCAGGGGAGGACTCTGCACACCCCATCGCACGTCTGGGGAGCTGCTGGAGCACGACTGCACGTACAGATGTTGGGGCTGTAGCTGGCAACCCCTGTGGTGCAGGGACCTCGTCGGTGGGGAATTCTGTTCCCGACTCGCGCACCGGCAGAATCGGGGCCCTTCCAGTGCAGGGGAGATTAGGATCAGGTTCTGTGTGGTATCGCTTGGAGGCCTGCGCCCTGCTCCCATCGCACGGTTGAGAGCGATGCACTCACCAGGAGGAAATGATTGCCTTGGAATGAGCTCATGCGGCAGCGCTCGTGTTCTGCACGTGTCAGCACTTTTGTGGACGCTCACGTTTGCAGATGTATGAATTACCCCTTGGCAGGCGTAGGTTTCACCCTCCTCTATGTACGCATGGATTTAAGGCGAGTGTAAAAGCGTATTTATTGTCGTAAGCTTTTCACTCATGTTCTTTTTAATTTAGGTGGATAAGAAAATAGTTTTTTTTTTTTGTATGTGCATGTTGTCAGCCCCAACAAATCATTCTGCTGGGCAGAAGCAATGAAAGGGGAATGGACTGGGTGATCTTCTGAGGTTCCTCCAGCCCTATAATTCTCTGAAAAGACCAGGGGCAAAGCTGATCTCATAAGACATTAAATAATCATAGCATGTCTATTATGTAAACCCCTTATTGTGTAAATCTGACAACTATGGATATATTTTTTTCATATTCCTTATAAAGGAAGCATACATCTGGTCTATCATCGTACACAGATGGCTGTAGGTAAAGGCAAACAAAATCATCAGGTTGAAGTCCTACTGCTTATTCCTGATTCTGCTACTGTATATAACTCGACCGAGGACAGTTCACTTGTTTTCCTTACCATAGGCTATAAATAAATCTGTTTTAATCTATACTTATTTATTCATTAGCCCATACAGGCTGGGGCCATTTCTGGAGCCAGGGTTTGTCACACAGCTTCTGAAGCTCCCGCTGGGTCTTTGCTGACTCTGTGCACCCCCAGGTCCCACCGTGACCCCAGTGGGGATGCGTGGGACAAGGAGGTGTCCCGGGGGCCTCGGAGGCACCCGCTGGGTGCGTGCAGGGTGCCCGGCCGCACCCCGGCCGCGCGCACGCAGAGGGCAGAGCACACACCCACGGGTGCCTGCTGAGCCCATTAAACTCTTTAACAGGGGAAAAGAAAAGCCTTTAAAACATGATGCACTAATGACAGATTAATCCACCCAGGAGAACAGTCATAAAGGAAAACGGCACATAAAATACAACACATCATTAAGTGCAAATGAAGTATTAAGTAATAAGGATGGAAATTTGGGGCGCCGTGCATGGGACCAACGAGTGCCCACTCACCCCATGCCACAGGAGGATGTTTTGCCCTGATCTGTGAAGGCTTTACCCCCTGCCTGTCCCCTGGGACAGCGGTGATCACCCTCTTGTAACCAAGTGGGTTAGGTGGTGGGGGTGCTCCGGCAGAGCAGCGCAGACAGTGCCAGGGTCCAGCTCATGGTCCCTGTGCTCCTCTAACTGAGAAGCTCCTGAACCCGTTTGCTCCCCAAGCTTTCTGTCAGTTGAGGGGTCTGGAACAGGTGACACCTCCCCTGAGCAGTGTGGCACCTAAAACCCCTTATCTGCCCTGTTTCCAAGGGTAAGGGATCCCCCACACTCAGTGCCACGCTAGTTAGGTATTGGGCCGGGTTGCCCAGGGAGGTGGTGGAGTCACCGTCCCTGGGGTGTTCAAGGAGAGGTTGGACGTGGTGCTTGGGGACATGGTTTAGTGGGTGACATTGGTGGTAGGGGGATGGTTGGGCCAGATGATCTTGGAGGTCTTTTCCAACCTTAATGATTCTATGATATGAACACAAGAGAAGGAGTTACACCCAGTGCTGGAAGAGCACAAAATGGTCATGGGGAGGGAAGGAGAGCACAAGGCAGGGATGCCTATAGTGAGACATGCTGCCGGTAGCCAGGTCGGCTGAGCTGCTCAGTGCCTACAGGTGGGATCACACTGCTCCGACTGCAACTTCGCCTACATCCCTTCCCACCAGCACCAGCTTGCAGGGTTTTCTCCTGGCCCATCCCTTCCACTGCACCACTACAAATGCTTCATGGTTTAGAAAATAACCAGGTGAAGGACCCTCTCTTTTCTTCTCTTTTCCTTTTTTATTTTTTTTTTCTGGCCAGGGAAAGAGGGAAGAGTTTGAGGGCAGCTGCTCCCAGCACAGAAATATCTTGAGGAAATCACAGCTTGAGAAGAGAGGAAGGCAGGAGACCCACAGCAACAATGGAGAGCACAACTTATGAATGCAGAAATCTGAGGGCGTTAGCAGCGTGTTATCATGTAAGTATATATGAATGAGTGCATAGTACATGTAAATATACCTGCTAAAACACCCACAGACCTTTGTATTCGTAAGTGGATGTAGCTTACAGCTCTGGGAAATGGAAAGGCTCTGGGCTCTGCATGGTTTAGGAGTCACACAGCTGAAAGGCTCTTCAGAGGCTCATGGTGCAGGAAAGGTGGCCATATACTTTCGGTGACCCAGACGGGCAGCCATCTCCTAGACACACACCCCAACCCCGCATGAGCACTGCTATTTCACATAAGCAGCATTATCAGCTGCGTTTATCTAATGCTTTTGCTGGATTTTCCCACCTTCCAGGAAGCCTGGTGTTGCAGAAAAGCAAACGTGGCCACTTTATTTTTTTTTTTTTTTTTTGTGGTCCAACTTAAGTCCTGCTTTGGCTTTTCCTTCCTTGTCCTGCTCAATCAGTGAGAAGAAGCTGCGAACACTCAGGATTCCATCATTAAATCTCAGTCGCTGAAAGTTTAATTGCTAACTTCATCCCAGCTACAGGAACAGCTCCTTTCCTCCCCGGCACCTGCAGGAGCCCCCCAGCATGCCAGCACTGAGTCAGATCCCGGACGGCAGAATATGCCCCATGGATCTAGTGTTGTGGGTGATGATGCATTTGGCAGGGAGAACCCCATCGAGTTTTGGGGAGCTAAGCCAAGTGTGCTGGAAAGGTGCTAGCAGATGACACCACTTGTAAATGTAAACCCAGGCAAACAGACCGGTGAAGTCACTGAGACCTTTTGAGCCTGAACACTCCTGAAACCCTACAGCGCTATTTTTAGAGCTGTATCCTAGATAAGAGCTGTGTGTTACTGGCTATCATTATAGACATGTATTTACCCTTCCCTAAGACAATTCTAATTCTTTTTTTTTTTTTTTCCTGACAGTCTTCAGGCAAGTAGGCAAAAGATCAAAAAGGCTACGCCTTGCAAAATAAAATAAATTTGATTCTTTTTTTTTTTTTCTTTTGATCTTAGAAGATGTCTGTCCCAGGTTCTAGGTGCCCTGGAAAATATTAGAAATGCAGGGTGGGATTTTCAGAAGCACTCCATATCGCCTGTTAAGTTGCAAATGA
The DNA here is from genome assembly GCF_040182565.1 of Anser cygnoides. Classification (NCBI taxonomy): domain Eukaryota; kingdom Metazoa; phylum Chordata; class Aves; order Anseriformes; family Anatidae; genus Anser; species Anser cygnoides. The sequence continues at coordinate 107,227,620 of NC_089875.1, forward strand.
TGACATCCACTTATAGGTACAAACTTTTTGTTTCCTGCTTGTGATTCCTCATGTCTCCTCTGTTTCAGAAGCAGATACTCATCCAGCTCCTTCTCAAAATCATGCTTGTTCTTTCCCTTCCACAGCATTTCTACCAGAGGAATTGCAGTGCAGCCCTTCCCTTGAGCCTGTGCCAGGCTCTGGGCAAAACAGCCGTCAGTGGTAGAGGCTCCCCTGGCTTCCCTGTCTTCCAGCCTCCAACCCTCCCCACCCTGGCATCTCCTGGCTTCCCCACTACATCCCTCTGGCAGCGATTTGGCATTTTGTCTACCATTTGGCAAGCAGATTTTGGCCAACCACAGTAGATCAGGACCTCTCTGAAGAGTTTCCCCAAATGCCAGCCCTCTGTGCCACCAGCAGACACTGGGGGACTTCTCGGGACAGTGCCAGCGGGGACAGCAGGACGCCCCTGGCAGAGGGCTGTGCTGTGAGCAGACAGAATGGGAGTGCCGGGGCTGCCAGATGTGGCTGTGAGGGCACCGGCAGGGACAGCAGCAGCTTCGGTGACAACTGTTAGCCCAAAGATAAACCCTTCTGAAAATCTCCTTCAGATGCCAGGAGAATGGTGACGATAGGGAACACGGCAAATCTCACCTGATGAGAAACAGGCACTCAGTAGGACACGTCCATCTCTCCATCCCTTGGTTTTCACCAAGTGCCCTACGTGCTGGCTCTCCATCACCTCCTTTCCGCAGAATGATGGGCCCTACAGCAGGCAGAGAAAGGGGCTGAGCGGGTGGGGATGGAAGAAGGGATGTGTGCCTTACACACAACCCCACTCTTTCAGGAGGAAATTTTAATTGATGGACCCTTATTTGATTGATCGCCTTGGCAGGGAGGAGAAAACAAGGCAGAATGAAAATTATGAATCAGCTGGCAGGTGTGTGAATGCAGAAAGGGTGGGATGTGGTGAGTCACTATCGCAACCTATTTCTCAGCTCTTCCATAATCAATCTTTTTGTCTCTCGCGGCTTGACAGTGAGTCATCCTTTGACATGCCCTGGTAGTGCTGCCTGCCAGCCGCCCGCTGCCGCTCGGCTTGTAGTGCCAGCAGAGCTTAAGGAGCACTGCACCTGATTGCCACGGGAAGGCTCCCAGACATGGAGCAAACGGCTCCAGCAGTAACGCAGGTAAATAACACGGCGGCATGGACTTGAGAAGTGCTTGGTGCAATTCTGAAGATGCTTATAAAGCATCCTCCCCTTGAGCACAGCAGAAGGGATGCCAAACAGTTAGCACTGCATCCCCAGATTATCGTGGTCCAAGAGTGCCTTGTGTTGATTCAGCCTGCTCTGCCATGTGCTGCCGCTGGTTCCTTTGATCCATCCTTCATCGTCTGCTCAGCATTGGCAGCAGCACTAAGCAGGCCTGAGACTCGTGGCAGTCACATTACTTGGCATAGCAGCAAGTTCGCCTCTGATTTCTCCAGACTGGAGCTAATTCAAGGCTCTTTGTGAGTAGAGGCAAAGCCGAACTCTGCGTGCCCATAGATGAAGTCTCAGGACTTGGCTGCTCCTGCCACCGTGATGATCCAGGCCAAAGAGAGACACGGAGCTCAGGCATCCCTCCTGGCTGGCTGGCTCCTGAGGACACCCACGTAAGCCAAGGGGGACCACAACTGTTCAGATGCAATTTCCCTGCAGCCCAGTTCTGCCAGCCCCACAGCAGCCTGACCTTAAACATGTCCCACTTCCATCTGCCCCACGGTGCAACCATTCCCATGATAGAGACAATCTCCATGGACTCCAGACTGCAGTTTGCTCCTTTGTTTCTTCTCACTTTCCTTCATTTCCACCATCTCACGCAGAGAGTGACAGACCTACCCAAGAGCTGTTTATGTAACTCTTACCTTTATGCCCAGGCTGAGATCAGAAAACCGAGCGTGACATCATTGTGTTCATCAGATCTGCACTGCAAGTGCCATGCGCAGGCCAAAATAAATGTTTACTTTGCTCTTCCTCAGGGTAATGTGGCAAAGCCAACCTAGCCAAGCCACAGTAAGCTGAATTACCTTCTGACATATACCTCCTGCAGAACAACTTATTTCTTTGTCAGTGGAGATGAAGACAGAAACATTAAAAATGGGAGGGTGATCCAACTTCCCAGGGCTCTAACAAGTCTGCAGAAATGGCTAAAGGAAAAAAACTGTTTTATTGTACTTGCAAACAGGAAAAATTTACTTGGTATTAGAGTGTCCTTGTCTACACTGATGATGGACATCATCGTATTTCACTAATGCACTCTGTTTTTTTTTGTCATTCCTGCCACAGTCATTCATAATGTTATCGAGCATTTCCCATATGGATTCTCACCCTCCATGGAGGGATTTCTCCCTCCAGCCCATCAGTTCCCCGTGTGACGTACCTGGCTGCCACCCCCTTTTTCACAAAGTCTTTTCACCCTGTTATAGTTCATACTATCTTATTTGGTTCAATAACAAAGACCTTAGTGAAATCTAAGTAGGCTAGATCCGTTGCATTTCCCTAAGGTATCATTTTTCTAAAAACTCAGCATGTTATTTCTACGCTGTCCATCTTTAGATAAATCCCCATAGCACTTTTTCATTTCCATTTACCCACATGTCTTTAATTAGTCTTACTGTCACACTTTTTTTCTACAGCCTATGTACTTCTGTGGTCAGACTGACTCAAGCTTCCCAGATGGCTTTTGGGCCACCCTTCAAAATATGCACGATGATTGCAACTCTCCAGCCAGAGCATACCAAGCTGGATTTGGTAGCATGCCTCCTTCTTGTTGGAACTGCAATTTCATGTAGCAGCTCTTTAATATTGCCAGTTCCCTTTGGTTTGTAGACAGCGAACCCTTTGGATTTTGCTTATACCATGACTCCACTGAGACAGAGACCCTCTCATTAAACAAGTTGTGTTTGCCCACGGGTTTTATGACAGTGTCCTAATGAGAAACTCAAGCAAGGTTCTTATTTAGTTTTGGAGCCAAAATTATATTATCTTTTATCTCTATTGCTTTTCACTGCTAAGCAGAACCACTTCCTCTTCCTTGTTCTATTTTTATTTATAGAGTGAAGTTGTCTGCCGCTGGTTTCAATCCTATTTACAACGTTGAAATCAGTTTGATTTTGGTAGTTCTCCAGACACCAGTTTCCTTGCTGATCCATGTAGTCTCCCATGCTTTGTAGGCTAACTGCTAATTTCTAATGCCATGTATCTCATCTAGTCTGGCATTACACTTGACAGGTGTGTGATTTACTCTGGCCACCTGTTAAAACTGGCTGTCAAAAACGAGGCCCAGAACAGTGTATGTGGCCAGCCAGCGTGCTTTGCTGTTCTCCGAAAACACGAGGACAAACAGAATAGCATCTCCTCTTGGTTCGCGGTGCCCAGTTGGATAGACCTCGGTTTTGCCTAGTTCATAGTTTTTGGATATCTTCTCGTCTTCTTGTTCTTCCTCCTGCCAGCAGACCACTCACTATCTCCACAATTTCTTTCTCTCTGTTGTGTTGTTACCTCATTTTCCTCAGCCCTCTCTCTTTTACTGCTTTGTGTCTTTCCCTTCTTTGCCTTTACAGGTACATACCAAACAGATGGACCTGGACGAGGATAGATGCATCACCACCACATGGAAAAAAACATCTTGAGATTTGGCTGAGTATGAGTGACAAATGTTGAAGTAAATTTAGAAAAGGAACAAGGAGACGAGACAATGAAGATGAAAATCACATCTTCAGATTGTTGTCCCAATTCTGTCCTTGTCTCCAAGATCTAAAATATCCTTAGGCCTTCTCTTCCATTATCTTTATCAGGCAGCATTAGTGGCTAAACAGTTTTTTGCCTGCTTAAGCATAATATGCCAACAGCATGTTCTGTACCTCACAATTTTCATTGTTTTCTCTCATTCTAGGGTCACTTCTAAGACTCCCCATGGTGGCCATCAGTTCCTCCCAAATGTCCAACAGGAATAAGAGAACAAGGACATGAATGGGAACCTCTGAAAATTATGGTAAATTTTGGTAAATTTAAAATTTATTGTCTTTCCTTACAGACTGTTGGCTATACAGATACAGCATCACATCTTTAAGAGTGCGAGGCCATTACAGATCCACCTAAGACAAAATTTGGTAGTATAAGCATCAGTCCTGCTGACCTCCTCCTGACTTCAGAACACATAATATATCAGCTTATTACTGAGACAGACACCACCTTGCTAAGGCAACAGGCACACCTCAAGACACTGAGGGAAGATTGGAGCAAAGGTGTTTCATCTGTGATAAAGGCATTTTTGATGGGGAGAGGGTGGGCACTTGACAGGCATAAGTGGGAGGCTGTTCTAGGAAAAAAGGTGAGTGTGGATGATGGTGCCAAGTCAGCAGTGAGACAAAGCCAAGGGAGTGGTTAAAGGAAGCACAGGGAACAGGTGAGTGTGAGGAAACAGGATCAGGCAAGATTGTGTGCCAGTGCCGATCCCATTGACAAGGATTGACAGTTGCCTCAGAATTTGGTATTTGACTGACAGCTTAAATTCAGCCTTGAAATAAAACAGAACAAAAAGTCAGTTCTGAAACACCTGGTTTCATATTTTTCTCAGTGGACCCTGGATATGTCCATGAAGTCAATTGCTCCCAGCACCAAGGATGCGTGAAGAGATCTTACAAAAGCTGCAGGACCTTGGTTTTGGTGGTCTGTCTGCTTCTACTTACCTGTGGTCCTTGGGAATTTTGGGCCGGCTTTGCATGTGTATTTTAGTGCTGAAAGGTGTAAGTCGGCAATTAATGGGAATTTTAAAAGCAGCAACTTGTCTTCAGTATGCTGTTAGAAAAGGACAGTACTAAACAACCTGTTTTTTTTTTAGCTACCTAACTACTAGGAAATGGCTTTGGGGTTTCATTTTAGGCCCCGACAATCAGGAATAAATAAATAAATAAATAAATAAATCTTCCAGTTTTCTTTAGTTTACAACTGAGAAGTTGTCTGGATTTGAAATAATATCCCAACAATATCTGTTGAGAAGCTTCTGAGAGGTCCCATTCCCAAACAATAAAACTAAATTAAACATTTTTGCTTAGCTGCTTCTGGAGAAAAGTACCCAGACTGTGCACTTTTCTTGTGGAAAGAGGCTGTTTTCCTTTAAATGTCACAATCTACCTCGATCCAGATGAACTCCCCTCTGTAATATGGCCTTTAGGACAGACCCACATTCACTTCCAAGTGGCAAAGACCTTATTGTTTTTAATGAGGACAAGATTGTGCCAATAGCCATCACTTCCACCAGAACAGACATGCCCCCATGGGACGAGGGAGAACGGGACAAGGGGGAATGGGAAAGGCCAGTGAATAGCCGAGCAATTAATGCAAACTTTGACTACATGAGCTCTTTGAGGTGGCTTCAGGAGGGCATGTGTGTTCATATACTTGAAGAAAACATCCCAACAGTTTCAGCAAATTTAATGATAGACTTCAGAACACTAATGCTTCTCAATAAATAATGACTAATGTATATAATTGGTCTTGGCAGTACACTGTATCCAGTGGCTCAAAGGCAAAGAGAAAGGATGAATGAGCTCCCTGTTTGGTGTCGTGGTCAAGGAATAAGAAATCAGCTCTGTACTGCCTGAATGACACACGGGTAAACACCAGTTACCAGTCGTACCTTAAGAGCTGTAGCCGATGGATTGCATCTCAGCTTTTCTACAGCACGTCTCTGAGGATTTTCCAGACTGATCTGCAAAACATTTACAGGAAAACTGCAGTGGAGCCGCAGTTGAACCGCACATCTTATCCACTCTCCCTGCCTGCCCCATGGACCCATCTCTCCCTGTGGATGTACCTACTGCTGTGATTCCCAGAGAGGTTAAACGGCATAGCCCGTGGAGATGCTGTGGATCTAAAAGCAGTTTTAATCTATGCATCTTTCTTCTGTAATCACAGGCCCTGAAGCAACATAATGCCCACAAAAAGTGCTTTATTTGCATCTCTATATGAATACAACCTATGGCAGATATTCAATTCCTGTAATCTGCCAGAAACATCAACACCTTGAAGGCAAGCTCAGATAGGAAATGGGTCATTGACTCACCCTTCTGGCTTGATAATAATAATACTTAGTACTTCTTTAATTCTTTACACACATTAAACAATAAATCAATCCTCACTACGTGACTGTAAAACAGACAGACATCCCAGTTCCACAGATGGAGAAACTGAAGAAAAGTAGTTCAGTGCTTTGTCCAGCTGATCTGTTGGTGGCTCAACAATTAGCATTCCTGTCCCCCAGTCCCATGTGAATTGAGGGGTTTAGAGAAGTCTCCAAAACATTAGTTACTCGGAGCTAGTGTCCACACTGGGAGAAAGACCGTTCCACAATCATAGTCAGCACTGACATTGCATTTATGGTCTGTATAAATTATCTACACTCTAAATAAAGCTGCCTGGCATCAAGAATTCACTGTCTCTATTTTCCACGGGGCGGGGGGTGGGGAGCAGGGGAAGGGCAGTTAAATGAATTATACTGTATCTTAGAGACTCAATATCTAAACCAGAAGAGCTCGCAGCCTCTTCCTTTCTTCTGGTGACCGAATTCTGAAAGAAACCACCACCCACTCCAAGTTCTTCTTTGAAAAATCTCATCTTTTGAAACATTTTGCTCGAACAGCAGCTTACATAAGGGATGACCTCTGTTAGTGGCCAATGTGCCACGCAGAAGGCTCATCCAGACAGGAGAGAGCAGAGCGTGTGTGCATGTGTAGCTTGAACATACACCGAGCTCTTGTTTAGGGTGTCTCCAGTGAGACATCAGCACCAGTGTCACAAAGCACCAGAAGGCCACTGGTTCTGGCTGTGCCATGCCCTGGGGCTCAGCTGTCCCAGCCTGCTGTGGCTGGTGCTCGTCTGAGGTTTTCTTGGGCAAAGCAGCCAGCTTAGGGCTCTCTGTTCTGGGTTTGGAGGAGATGCTGCCTATTTCCCATGCGTCCTTTGGGATAACCTCACCCATCCAAGGACCCCCACAGCTGCTTGTGGCAATTGTTTTGTGCCACCCGAAAATGCAGCATCTTTCCCACAGAGGAGCAGCAGTCGCACGGACCCCAGCTCTCCTGAAGCTTCTTTTGTCTTGGCTCTCTGTGCAGTGGCCCTGCTCCGGGCTTCTGGCAAGCCAGGCACTCTTGTTCACAGTGTCAGTTGTGCAAAACATCAGTAGATGACTACTGAAAGAAGGTCCTCTGTTTGGAGCAACAGTTTTTTTTTACCATGAAGGTAAAACCCTCATTTCTACTCATAGCAATTGCTCACGAGTGAGAAATAAGTGTTCGGAGAGCAGCTTCTTACACTTGTCCCTCTGGGATGAAACTACCCCTGATCTGAATTCCCAGACCCAGACTGGACTTCTCAATGTATCCCTCTCTAACAAACATCATCTGTTCCCTCACAAATGAATTTCTATAATCCCAGTAGTTCTCCAACCCTTTCACCACATGATCAAGTCTGTTTCAGACAAAGTTTAGCTATTATATAACATACTCATGTTTTCTTCTAAAATTACAACTTCCATTTCCTACTTTTTGAGCTTTTTCACATCTATCCTCCATTTGACTGCCTTCCGATCACTCCTCTTCATCTTGCTCCAGCTGCTTCCTGTGCGTTTGATAGGTTTTCCACCAGCTCGTTGGGTTGGGGATAATTGTGCTTACTGGTTTCATGTCAAAGCCTGTATTTCACAGCAATGTGCTTAAACAGCAGATACTAGTTTATAAAAATAGATTTGATATGCAGGATTACCTGGTTAAGTGCCTCTTTAATCAAAGGACAGAAGTCTCTGTATCTACCTCATTCTGGGGAGTCTCTCATCTTGCATCTCTAACGTTGACTTTGTCATTCCACTGGGCTGTGTGTTTGACAATGGGAACTTTCCCCAGCACCTCCATTTGCTGTTCTTTCAGGATTAGGATAAAGCATCTGAGGCCTTTTCTACCCTTACGTGACTTTCATATTTTATTATTATTATTATTATTATTTAAAATAAAAGTCTTTCACAATGATGCAAGAAACCTCCATCTTGGGTGCCTTTCAATAAAATGTCCACCAGTTTTGAGAACCTCCACTTTAAATTCAGAGCAGAGGCACAGAATTACGAGCAAAAATCATCTTTCTTTGTAGCACCTGGGGTCCCACGTGTCAGCACACTGTCTGTACTCCACGCTCTTTCATCTGGGTGCGATGGTGCCCACTGCTTAGCAAACTCCAGTTGCTTCATTAGAGGTTCGTGTGGCAAGGGCCAGGAGGAGACTTTGTCCATCTCATTCCTGTCACGTTATTTTTAGGGGGATTCAGTTCCTCTGACCCAGCCGAGTGCCAGGGCACCAGATGGGCTGGGGGCAGTGGGGGTCCCCAGGGGGCTGTGAGGGCAGGGCCTGTCCCCAGGGCCTGTCCCAGTGCCCCAGACAGGAGCAGGGCCTGGAACCTGGGCCTGTCCCATCCCTGGGCGTCGGGCACCTCCCTGGGGACAGGGTCAGTGTGGCAATATCTCTGCCAAACAGTGGCAATATCTCTGCCAACCACTTAAGCAGCCATGAGCTCAGGTCAACTGCAAGTTCTCAGGTGCCGTCCTCTTGCTCTGTTTAATGCCCTGTTGCTCATGAGCTCCATTTCCATGTGTCATCCCGCACCTCTCACAGCAGTCCTCTGTCAGATGAGAATCAGCGATAGCGCGCTCCCGTCTGTTACAAGGAAAACCACAATCCAGTGCTGCAGAAGCAGTTGTTGCCAGAAATGTGGTTGCTTCTTGACTGCTTTCCTTCTTCTGGCACCTACAGCTTGACTACACACAACCAAGCATGGGTTAACTTTTCTCTGTTTCTAGAGACGTGTTTTAGATTTCCTATTTTTTAAATCTTGGTTCTTTCTTTCTAGAAATTACCCAGAGCCAAGAATTCTGCAGAATTTACATTTCAGGCCAAATTCAGGCTAAGAAGCAGAGCAGGACCTGCTCTTCCATCTGACTCTCCTCACAAATGTTGCATTCCCACGACATTTTCATGGAATTGTTATTATCCAGCCATTGTACCATGGCTGGTTTCATCACAGACCTGGTCCTTGCTGGGTCCATCTGTTTCCATCAAGAACACTCTTGTCCAAGAGTGTTGTGACTCTGCCTCCAAGGCACAGGCGAGTCACCTGCAGGAAGGAGTTCTCCTTTCTCCCAGCCTGACATTCGCTGCCCCATTTGTAGATGAAATACGTATAGCCTAGGAAGGTTTTAGCTTTTTTCCAGGCCAGAGGCAGTCCTATCACACCCCAAAGCTGAGAACCGCCTGCCACCCCGCAAGCTCAAGGGGTAGAAATGACTGAATTGTGGTTTAGTCTCTGGGGAAGCTTGTACAGAGCCATGGGAGGGGTGGGACACACACCCTCGGAGCAGCCTCATGGCTCCTTCACGCAGCTCAGCACCCTCCCTTATCTGCACACCGCCAGGGCAGCATCCCACCCCACGGCAGCTCCACGATACGTCTCTCCCCACAAAAACGCGGTGCTTCTGCCCAGGGTGGCAGAAGAGGCTTGGCACAGCTCTTCGGCCCTGTACTTTGAGCAAGAGGTTGTCCAAGATAACCACAATCTCTCCACGTCCAAGGTTGCCAGAAGGGCAATGAGCAAGTCCTGCACATGAGGAGGTAAAAGGGAGGGGAGAGTGGGATGGACAGATAGGACAACACAGATGCCACATGGATTCACCACGTTGCATCACACAAGTTTAAAACAAAGTTCTTTTTTCTACCTGTCCTATTACAAGCCGTAGGACTCCTTTGTTTTGCTGAGGAGGGAATCTCCATTGCTGTTTCAATATGCTGCAGCGAACTATATTAATGTGCAATTAATTATAGTGATTAATCATCAGGCAGTGTTATCAGATGAACAGCATGACATACACGAGCATACGCTAACCCCTGCTTCATGCTTTGGCAGGCTGAGGAAATGACTCCTGCGTGGCTGAGCCAAGCTCTCAGGCTGGGTGGCCTGCATCTCTGGGTGACCTTGCTCTTTGTGCGAGCTGCACCCAGTCGGTTTCACACACACCAGGTATCTCAGCACCCATAAAGACGATGTCATTTCACGCAGCGCCTCTTTCCGAAGAAAAGCCCGCTATGGAAAAATTGCTGTTGCATCCCGCAGCACTGAACGCACGCTCCGTTGCTGTACCTCCCAGATACGCATATTTGGAAAGAAATTTTGAAGTAGAAGGCTGTGATTTGACTGCTGACGCTACGTGACACGTGGTGATTTGTTAGGCTGAATGATCTCACACAGCCAGATCAGCCTGAACGCTGAGCAGAGGACACGAGCAACCAGGACCATCCAACACATCTGGCTACCTTAGGCAAACTCTATCAGTTTTTCTGGCTGCAGGGCACTCTTCCCTTCAAACAGAAGAGTTACTCCTCTTTGCTGGACCTGGGTGACACACGGGCAAGTCAGAAGCCATTTTGGGCCAAGATCTGCAGAGGGGAGATGCCTTTTGTGCGCTGGTATCCTAAGCACTCATCTTAACCTTAACCTTATTTCACTGGCTAGGTAAGATCAGTGGGATCAAATTGTCCAAAGTGCCAAAAGAGATGTCTTTTGCCTTCACATGAAGAACACACCTGCATTCCTAAGAAAGCCCATGTGTGCCAGATCAAGGATCCATCTATCTCAGGATCTTTTCCCTTCCTGGCAAAAAAGAGGTGCCAGGGAAGAGTATGAGAGGACAGACTTGTAATACTGCTGCTCTGGGACGTTCTTCCTGACTCCGTGGATATCCTGGAGGAGAGGTTGCGGTTTTGTATTTAATAACTATCAATAGATATTTCTTCTGTGAATTTGAGCTCATGTAAATATTCGGCACCTACCACCTTCACCTCCTCCCTGGGAGCACAACCGTCTCCTTTCCTCTGCGCTGACCTTGCCGCCTGGGAGTTTCCTTTGGTGGTGCCCAGTTCTCTTACTGGAAATCACGGTGATATCCTGCGTGCTTTCTCCCTGCCATTCAGGATTGTGTGGACTTGTACCATGTCCTCTCTCACTCCTTTCTCTTCCCAGTCCATTCAGCCGTCCCCTGGCCAGGAGCCTTTCCTTACTTTGGTTCAGCCCAGCGGCTCTTTCTGTGCTTTTCCAGTACCGCTACCTGCACACAGACTTTGGAAAAGCCTCGCAGATGAGAAAGAAAGCCTGGCTGTGGGCTACCTCAGCACACCAGCCAGCAGGAGACAGCGCCTAGAGCCAGGGGAACAAACAGACCTGTCACACTTCGGGCTGAGAGCAACCACACAACAGGCTCCTGCTCCCCTGCTCACCCAGGCTCATATTTCGCTCTTCCGAAGAGCGGTGCCGTGGCCTCCTTTGCCCTGTGTCCTCGCCTGTTAGGTGCACGTCATCAGCTTCATCTGTGCCCTGTCAGGCAGCTGTGCCAGGCACGCCGAGAGATTTGGTGAAAAATCATCCAACCCCAAATAACTTGTACGAGGAGTTCTGGAATTCATTGCCACACGCCACTGTGGAGCCCAACGCCAGGTTCAAAGCGGGGCTTTAAAATTTGTAGTTCCTAAGTGGCTGAGACAAATTCACGGGGGATGGATCCACCTATTCTACTATGTCAATCGTCCCAGTCTCCAGAGCAGAGTCCCTAAGCCACTGACTAGTAACTGAGATGCCCCATATATGTGTGCTCCTGACCCTAAACTCCTTACCTGAGCAGCCACGTGTGTCTGGGCAGCTCTCAGGTCTGACAGCCAAAGGCAGTTCGTACTTTCCTATGAGGCTCTTTGCTCTCCACAAAGCAGCATTTTAATGAATGCTAGCTCCAGCAAAAAGCACTGCAAAGAAGATTTCCTCTAGAGCTTTGCTCCTTCTTGTCTTGCACCAGGGATCTTCAGGTCAACTGCTCCGTACTCAGCTCAGCCCCACTGGTACGACTTTGTTCGCAGACAAATAAATGCACACAGCTTTTCTCCAAAGCCAGCAGGAGCCGTGTTTGCCAGCACTGGCTTCTTTGTTGTCTTTTCGCGAGCGTACACAAACAAATGAGTGATTGCATATGCACAGACACGCTTGTGGCCAGGTAAGCCACACTCAAAATCAGACAGCCCAGGGGAAGGCAGGGTGGGGTGGAGCAGAAGCCTACACGCCGCAGGGAGACGGCAGGAGCCGTGAGCTCCCGTCTCAAGAACTGCTTGGGGGAGCAGCCGTGGAGGTTTTAACACCGTCTGTCTTTGCTCCCGGAGAAGAGAGGAGACGTGAGCGGGGAGACGCGTGCCAAAAAGCTGCGGCAGGCTGCCTGCTCTCACCTAACCCAGCCCTTGCTGCTGCCCTCCATCGCCACCCTCACCAGCCTCTTTCCCACAGCAATCCCACACCTTCGCCTTGGAAAAGCCACAGCTGGGGAAACTGAGGTCTGATGGGGGGAGGATGGAGGCTGCGTGAGGGTTCGGGCACCTGCAACTTCTGGTTGTGAGCACGAGGGCTGGGGGAATCCACTTCTCCTGGCTGGCTCCTCAGTGGATTCGCCCTCCTGGTTTGCAAACCACACAATCACACTGGGCAATACGGAAAACTTCATGAGTTATGTAGGAGAGCAGCAGTTTTGGTGATGCCTCCAACGAGCATGACTCAGACAGAAGAGTTACACCAGATTTCCGTGTCCTCTGTGTCTAGACTAAGAACCAGTCAGAACCATCCACGAAATCCCTGGTGTGTTTTGACCCAGGCCAGACAGCGCTTTCCCATGCTCTTCTTGGGCACAGTCTAGGAGTTTGCATTGGGAAGAGATCCTTCCTGACAGGTGGTTAGGATGTGGCCACTGTGGTTTGGAAGCTAAAGGGAACCTAGCAGGGAGGCTGTGGTAGGGCCATGCCAGCCAGCTCCAGTGGTAGAGGCCAGACCTCGGCCTTTTTAGAGTTTTTTTGAGGAGATTTGGCTTAGGAGCTCCAGCCTCCCTTGGCCCTGGAGCTAATTCATCACCCGTCACTCCTCTTCTGCTGGCCATCCATCCATCACACACGGGCCAACGCTGCCAGTCAAGCCTGTTGAGATCTGTTTGCTTATTGCTGTGCTGCACCAACCGATCTGTGTCATGGAAAGGCCTTGACCTTCCTTATTTAGCTTTCCTAAATGCTTCATTTACACTTGCGTGCGCTGTTTTTTCCTGCTTGACGCTAAGGCTCCTTGTTTCCACATTGAGCCTCTTTGTGCTAAGATTTCCTGCCTTTTTGCTGAGTAGTTTTGACCTTCGTTCAATAAATCAATAATCTTCCCAGAACTTAACCATCACAGCCCCCCTTACTGCCTCTGCCTTTTGTTCCAGCACTTGCCTGGAGCATTGATGGGAAGTGTAGTGGCTGCGTTGCTCTTGGAAACAGATTAAACAGAGCACCCCTTTGTAGGGTGCTGCTGCTCAGTCCCTAACCCAGCATTTCACATTTAAAGCCCACTTGCATGACAGTCAGCTCGTCTCTTTCCCCCAGGTGGGTTTGCAAGGCCAGAGCTGTGATCAGGTGGATGATGTGCTCTGATGTCCAGCTCCAAGTGTGAAATCACAGCTTGCTTTACACCACGTGGGGACAGGCTGCAGAGCCTCGTGGGAGCGAGCCACCTCCTGGAGGCTGCTTCCAAGGACGGATGCTGGCTCCTGCAGTCTTCCTTAGCCTTCTTCAAAATGCGGGTGAAGAGCATAGGTTTCAAAGCATGCCCAAGAGAATTTTTTCCTCTCAGATCAGCCTTTCTCTTTCCCATTTTCCCCTAATTTATGGAGAACGTGTTGACTGCTGCAGCTTCTCTAATGCAGCAAACTCGTAAGGGGGTCCACATCCACGGGGTGCTTGGTTTCCCTGGGCGGCCAGATCCCCTGGGTTTAGCAGCCGTTCCTCTTGGCCCAAGGTGACACACTCATGAATAAATCAGTAGGGCAAGGTTAATCTCATTTCAGGGAGGTCCTGAGAGTGAAGGGCTCCCAGGACCTAAAGAGCTGATACCACATTAAAGCACAAGTCCTGTGCTGGTTCTGTAGAAGAGAACCTGGCTAGTGACCTTGGCTGGATCTTGAAAGCCTGAAATCTCAGCAGCCCACAAAGCGAGCAGGCAAAAAAACTTGGGAAGGTTCCTGGGATAGAGTCTGTCTCATCAAGTCCTTCACCAAAGCTAATACATTTCCACAGGTCAGTCTTTTCTGACCATGCAGTCAACACCAAGAACAGACTTCTCAATTGAAAAGAAAAACATAAAATTGTGAACATTTCTCAGGGTGTTTCTATCCCTCTAGAACAGATCTTTTTGCCCCAAACCAAGTCCAGAAAGCTGTATTTTTTTCAGAGCTCATCCATGGTATCCCAGTAGCAAGTTCTCTTCCTTTAGTAGACTGCTTCCCACTTTGACTTAAAATGGGAAATAGGCCCTCAGCCAGAGTTTAGATCTAAATTCAGATCTACAGAGTGGTGCTCTTTCCATCTTTGTTTGTATTTGGGCCTGTCTGGCTTCCTAGGGTGAAACTCCTCTTCCAGATCTGCACAGCAAATACCAGCTCTGCTATTGTATTCTCTGCTACCCCTTTGGCATACAACTTGCTGGAAATCAGCACATCTACGGAGATCGGTCCAAACTGCCATGGGAAACTGGCTATTTTTCTAAAATACATGATACAGATCAACCACAGGTTACTGCCTAGATTACTAGCTTGTGGTACTCATGAGATCAGACTAGGTGATCATAAAGGTGCCTCCTGGCTTTCAAATCTATCAGCCCTAAATAATGCAGTAATGAAGTAACATGGAACAAAGCCACATTTGTTCATGTGCAAGGCATGTTAATGATGTTCCTTTTAAAGTTGGGTAGATGGAGCAGCGGATTGATGCACTGAATTTCACCTCTAGGGACTCTGAGTTTGGTTACGAGACAAATGAGTTTGATAGCATCAAGTAAATACTCAATGGATATTCGTCTCCATCCCCAAAACCGCCATGCAATTTGGCAGGAGCAGCAGTCTGTGCTCACGAGACGTCTAGAGGTGCTCAGGGCATTGGCAGTCCTTTGGGAGGAAGCATCTGACTGCGCTGTGCCTGGCCTTAGCCAGCACCCTCACCCTCTCGCTTCCCCACGCGCTGGCAACGGGCTACTTCCCAGAACCTCTGCAAAGAAAGCACGAAATTAAAACTGAAGGAAGGGGGAAAGAGACGTATTTGGGTTCACAAAGTGAGCTAATGCTGGAGACTAGCTGAACTGCATACGGTATCGGCTTTGATGCATTATTAGAATTGTGAAAACTTGCAGTGTTTCAAGGAAAAGATTTTTTCCAGGCGTGAGATCAAAGCAAAAGCTAAATAATATTGGGTTACAGAAGAGGGAACTTTCAAATGGCTGGTCTTGACTGTTTATGTATCTAGAAATGTTGTGATAGGAGCAGCCCTTTTCTATAAGGCCCAGTAACAACAGCGTAAATCAAGCATTAACCAGAAGTAGACAGCAATTTATCTGTTTTTTAAAGAGACTTCCAATGGAGCTGCTTTTTAGGGAAGGAGAAAGGGGTTCTGTTTTTAGCAGCAGAAAAATACTCATCCAGGAGGCACCACTGTATCTTTGTCCCAAAGCATAACAATGTAAGATATAAAATAACAGCTCTGAAACAGCTGATAAAACTACATACGGGCATGTTTTGACACAGAGGCACGAGGACACAGCTCAAAGTGATCTTCTCCTTTGTTTGATGGCTTCACCCCTCTCAACGTCAAAAATGCAATCTGATCTAATTGCATACGTTTCCTCAATAGGTATGGCAGGGACAAACACCTCTGGAGAGCCAGCCATCCCATCCCAAGACAGGTGCTTAAGGCAGGGGATGAACTGCCCAGCAAAGGTGCCTCTTTCCCCTCCACCAGCTCCCGGAGCCAAGGTGCCTCATGGAGCCAAGACGCCTAATTGCCAGGTGGCTAAGACAAAGCGAGATGCATCACCCCCACAGCTAACTTACCTAATCATCATGACTCTTGTTATGTTTCCAGACGGGAAGAACAGCCAAATACTTTCAGTCTTGGATATGTTTATACGAAGGAACACAACAAGAAAGAACAGAAGTAAGGTCTCCCTCCGGGACACGGCCACAGTTTGTCTCTCTTCTGAAAGGCTTTTGGTGAACAGAGTAAAATGTCTGCTTCCCCAGACTGGGGAGAACTTTGTTTTTCCCTGTGAGGTTAAAAACAAGCCTTTTGTATAGAGTCCACCTTGCCTGGATGGTATCGCTGTCTGAACGACACTGTTCAAGACCATTCATAAAGCCAAGAAAAAGAAACCTGAAGATCTGCTTCCTCCATTAATTGCAGACTACCATACTTCCAGGCCAAATTCAATTGTTGCTGCAGAGAAGAGAATCCAAAAGTAGCACAGACTCTTTCCTTAGCCCATTAAGGAAACACGGGCTGTTCTGAGAGTGACTTTTTCAATGACAAAGACCAAAACCGCAGATGAGGATGAGGAATTTAAAAAAGACATTTAAAAATATCTCTTTAATTCCAATGTCTCTATAAAAAAAGATGGTGCAATTTGCATCCCTCTACTTACAGCCAGACTGGTGGGTTTTAAGTAGCAAACATACCAGGCTTGGCCACCAGCCTATAATTCCTAACTGTGGCACAAGTGATACCCAGCCACCAAAACTCAATAAACCCAGCTGGTAGATGTGGTCATTATGGCTTACTGACAGTGTGTAGCCACTGAGCTCATGGTCAGACCTTTCCTCCTGCACGATGCTCCATCACACTGAATGTCCCAAACCTGCCCTTCTCCCTGGGGAAGGAAGTGCTGAGCCCCTCTGAACGTGGCGTTGAACTCTGCTGAACAGAAGGCCGGCAGCAGAGCTTGTGTCTACAGACGAATGTGCCTTCAGGGTGAGAACAGGTGGATCCTCACGATCATGTTTAGAGAAATACAAGGCTGCATTCAGTTCATTCACAATGAGACGGTGTTTACTTGTTTCTTGACTGAAGTCTTGAAATGCAAGTCAAGCAATGCCAAAACATTTCAGAGATCCAGTTTCCATAGCAAGAATGGTGTTGTGAAAATATTTATGCATACATTTATATGAATAGACATATATTTATAAAAGTATATACATGCATACATGTTTGTCTAGAATGAGATTTGTTCATAAGACGAGAGGCCACAAAGAGTGTACCTCTATGTGCGCACATACATTTGCTTATCTGTATAAATAAACAAAGTAAAAGAAGGAAAATAACATAGGGAAAATCAAGAAAGAGGCAAAACAAAGAAGAGTATGAGACAGACAGGAAAGCCATGGAGTAGCTGAAGTTGTAAACCTGTCTTGGATCATACATCCTGTGTGACCAGGATGCTCCCTCGTCGGAGGAGGGAGCAGCGCTGAACACTGCAGGGCCCTGATGTAGATGTAAATCTGCAAGGTGTTACAGCAACACCCAGACATGGTCCTGGAGAGCAGAGACTTGACTGCTGTTGCTCTCTCTTGCTCAGCCCTAGATCTGGAACAACTTTGTTGGAGTCAGTGGAGTTACTCCAGAATTGTACCTGTGGCAGAGATAAAATCTTCTGAGCGATGGATTAGGATTTATGTATTCCAAGAAAAGGAATCTGTCAAAGGAAGCAAGGAAGAAACAAAGGAGGAATGCGAGCACTCTGCTTCACACTCTTTGAAGTGCTGTGTCTTTTACAAGGGAGTAACCTAACACACATTTATTCCAGTGTTTTTCTTCCACAATTTACTCCAGAGATTTTCTTTAAACAATAAATAGGAAATACTCTCACATACAGCTGTGCAGGATATCTAGTTTACAAGCCTTTTTTTCCAGGGTGGGAGCTTGTCTGTTAGGCATCAGAGTCATGGAAAGAAACTACTGAACGTGATGCAGGAAGCAACAATGCTGGCTTTCTAATTTAGCGTCCATTCCACACCAAAGTTCAGTGCAGCAGATATCCCTAGGTGACTACCTGCATGGAAACTAGATGAGCTCCAGCTACAACCATCCAGTGAAAATGCTATCAACCTCCCTGCAGGGGTCTCCTTAATGTTCATAACAAATTAATCAGTGTAAAATGCAAACCTTCTGAAGTTACTCTGCAACGGCACGCAGTCTTGCAGACCTTTCACTAGGAATATAAGTGATAACTTGGAAATTCCTAAGAGGATGCTCAAAATGTCCTGGTCTGGACAGAGAAGTGGAAAAGACTGGATACGGTCTCAGATTTAGACACTAGAAGCCCCTAAAATGTATTATGGGTCTGAGTTGGCAGGTGTGCTCAAGCAAAGCCTACCCAGAGGAAGGCTATGTGCAGCCTGGACTGCAAGATTTATCATGTCAGAAAGTGACCAGGTGAGAAGCAGCCTTGTCATCAGGGGACTGAGATAGACCAGGCTATGTCCAGAGACTGATCACACTGACTTGGAAACACATTTGATAGAAAGCTGGATGTGCTTCTGAGCTGTGTCCAGCTGGTCTCCATTCAGGCTTACAGGACGGAGGTGAGTCTGAACCAGCTGGGTACCTCCTTCTAGTCTGCAGGTAGCACAGCTTTGCATTTCAGGTACCTGGATGGGCTGTATGTTAGGCAGATTTTTAAAGTGTGATGCTGTTCTGAAAAGCAAGGAGGTTAAAGTGGGATGGTAGGTCTTTGAGCTGATTCCCTCTGTGACTCAGATCAGATATGCCCAGCCTGCAAAGGAAGATGATGAGGAGGTTCTCCCTCACCTTAATCTGGGAGCCAGGTTGGTTGTTTTACACTGTAGTCATTAATTCTGCCTGATTTTGCCCAGGGAAAACAGACTGCCATTTATCAAAGAATTATTCAGATGATGCAGTAAAGAGCTAAAATACAGCTTTCTACCCATGAAAACAGGGGCAATCCTCCATGGCGAACATTAACAGAGAGTGAGTAAGTGTGTATTTATATGCTGCGGTGATCAGCGGATAGCAGCCTCAACACACACGGGATATGATTTTAAGAAATAATTATTTTCCTCAGCCACTTTTGTAGTCACACTAGGATTGCCCAGTCACTTCGGAAGATCTGCTTCAGCTCCAGACATGGGCTTTCTTCTCCACAAGGCTTTCATTTGTAGCTGTGCAGCATTTCAAGCTTTGTGTGTACCTGTGGCCCCGCGCACCAGGCAGGGGAAGGATTGAGCCCAGATTTAAAGTCCTGAGCCTGGGAATTTGGTAGGAGGCAGGGGAGCTACATTTGAGCTGCAGCGTCTGCAGCCAGCCACATTGTTTTTGAAGTGTTCCCAAACACACAGGAATACCATTAGTTGTCCCTGCTTGGCTGAGGCACTCTTGATACATCCCATTAAATTCAGGCAAATTAGTGCTGTTAACTCACCAAGCCATCCCCGCTTTTGCTTGCAGGAGGCAAACCAGATGAGGTGGCTGGCATCCTGCCACACCGCCCAAGTGGCATTGCCACTGCCAGAGTGACAGGGTCGGCACAAGCCACCGTTTGCCGGGTCCAAGTCTGGTTTTGCTCCATGACTACAAAAGGAGAGAAGCTAATTCAGGCAGGAAGAATATTCTGGCACCGGTTCCTGGCAAGCACCAGGGCCTTATTTATTATTTCATGCATTTTCTTTCTTCTGCTCATACAGTCAGTTCAGATCACATTTTGTCTTCCAGAGATAAATTAGAACCCGCAATGGGCTTCAGACCAACCTAGATGGAAGCTGCTTAAACAGAGCATGAATTTGCCCCTCTACCTTTGCTCTGATTTAAGGAAACATGCATGCCCAGATTATTTCACCTGAGGTAGCCAAGCATTAATTAATTACATAAAAGCATTTGTGAACCTGTTAAAACTATCTATTAGATGAGCAGCACTGCTATCTCCACCATCGCTCTAAACGTTTTAATTAATTTGGGGGAATTTACACATGCACGCTGTCTGCCAAATTCAACAAAAACTTGCTTTATAAACTAATAATAGCATTTGCTTTCACTGTGAAGGAGTTATGCAAGCTCTGTATGTGCATGTAAGGGGAGAGGGTGCTGGGTTCTGCACAGAGCCAACCGCCGCTTGGTGATTTACCAACAAAACCAGCTTTCTCATCAATATCACATTCACGTTAATGTCAGCAGAGGTGCTGACAAATGTGTGCTCAGCATCTGACAGGATCAAGCCCATCAAAATAGTCAAATATATACATATATATTTAACATACTGAGAAAAATAGCAATTTGCTTTTGCAGAGGTATCGGTGAGGCAGCAGTGGCTGATGCTACCCCCTTTTTCTGCTGCAGATTTCACATTGCATGTAGATAACATAATTATAACTGCACATCTGGGCTCAGATGCTGGGAATTTATGGCTGGTGCACGACTTTTAAAAGGAAAAATTACTTCTCAGTTTGACAGAATTTAAGAGGATAACCCATTCATTAGGTAGCCTGGAAAACAAAATAAAATCCTAATCATCTTTGGTGGATTAGCCACACGGGGCAAGAAGCAAGGCCTGGACAGATGTGAGGAAGCTTTGCTAGATGGGGCAATCTCAGCTCAAGGAAGAAAGGCGCAGTGCCTGCTCTGGTGGCACTTTCCTCCATGGCCACAGGAGGAGGAGACGGCTGGCAGCCAGGCCGGGTGGCATGGGAACACTTGCTATGGTATTCCCCCGTGCCCCAGCACTGCTGCCCATGCTGGCCCTGCTTCTCCACGTGCCCCACCGTTCTCCATCTGGACGTGGATGTCCTGCAAACACCCCAAAGATCCCCCTGTCCCCACACGTCCCCACACCGGGGTAGGCCTGGCAGCCTCCAGGCCTGGTTGCCCCGCAGCCTGTCCTCACACAACCTCTGCCCGCTGCTGTCCCGTTCCACAGCACGGAGGCGCAGGTATTTTCGGGAGCACTTAGACGTCGAGATAGGCATCTGGCCCCAGCCCTTCAAAGGTGCCGAGGCGGTGCCGTGCTGCAGCTTGGGTTAAACCCACTGCAGCGGGAGCAGGAGTGCCCCTGCACTTGAGGTTTCTCTCCAGTTTAACTACATCACTCCAAATCCACCTAGATAAACCGATACAACTCTTCTTGTATAGACAAGACCATAATCTCTGCGTTTCATCTCTTCTCGCTATTGTTACTCCTGGCCTGGGCCTCCTGGCAGCCTTGAGCACTAATCACAGTCAGGTACAAGGATTCCTAGGGACGAGCAGAAAACTACCCCGCAAATTCATTTCCACTTGTGCCTGGCACAGGACTGGCACTCTAGTCCCCTGAGGCTACCTCAGTTTCAACATTTCCAGCCTGCAAGACTCAAATTTAACATTCAAAACGCATCTCCTTAATTTATCTTCTTCCCTGGATATTATCTTCCCTGTGCTTCTCAGTGATTTGTTTGTTGTTATACCTACAGTGGTTTTGACGAAGATCCCCCTTCTCCAGCATCCCGGGACTCAGTACACCACATCACACCGCTGCTCTGTCAGATTGCATCTCCTCTCTTTGAGGGGCCCTGCAAGTACAATTTTCAGAGAAATGTGGGGAATCCCACCCACCATCGGGCCTGTTGCGGACACCGATGCTGTGCTGCCTGCCCAGCACGGCCTGCTGGTGTGAAGGTGGCCCCAAGATGGTCCTGCTGCCTTGGGCAGCTCTGTCCTTCGTGGTCATCCCACCTCAACTGTTTGTGCACATCATATTGTGCACAAATGAGAAGGTCCCAGCCATGCCGTGCAAGGACTGTGTTAGTGCCCCTACAGATGTTCACTCTGGCCAGATCCTCTTCATCCCCTGCGTACCGGGAGCTCACAGACCGAGCCAGCCTTCACCTGATGCCTCTCACAGCTCTATCCTTTTAATCTTTTGATTAGGCAGGTGGCTCTGGATGTATCGAAATGAGGTTGGGGGTGTTGCTCGAGGTGACCACTGAGCTCTCCCCTGCTCTGACCTCAACCTGGGTAAAAGCAGAGGAGACAAACGGGAGTCACATCTGACTTGGGTCAGACTCTGGCCTGGTGGAGGTAGAAGTTGTGTTTTGTAGAAACTGCCATAATAGAGGCTCATGACCACATCTTCAGGGCCTAGGTTATTACAAAAAAGTAATCATCAGAACCTCTAAACCAGTCAATATTTATGCAGCCCCCATGCCCTCCTAGCCACACTTCCCGTGCAACGTTTCCCAACAGTACCTGCAACTCAACGTGCAGCTGATACCCTTGGAAAGACCAACAAAAAGAATGATTTCCATTTAAACAAGATTTGGAAATCAACTTGGAAATCTTCTGCAGGATGGTCCCCATACCTCAGCAGGCTCCGTTCTTACAACAGGCACACATGTGAGGAGATGTCAGGAGACATGCAGCAGCTCTCAGGGCTGTGTGAATACCATTTCTCACTTGCAAAAGCTCTGGGCTCGCAGCAGGGAACCATTTGCAGTTGCTTAGAAAGCTAGGAACAACACATGGCATGCGGTCTGTGGGCGTACATGGGTGCACGGAGTCACATCCCCTTCCTCACGCTGTTTCATGGCCAGTAGTTATTTCACTTACCATTAACTGCACTCGCTCTTCATCCAGGTAAATGTGTGCCTGCACTTGACGTACCGTGTCAGCGGGAAATACCAGAAGGGAAATTTGAGCAGACACATCTGCAGGATGTGCAAATCAGCACAGAAACGAGGAATTTGGCAAGTCTCTCGGAAATGATGATAGCGGTGTTTTCTTTTTTTACATCTCATGCCTTTTACTCATTCAGCTGGGACACTATTTCCTATTTCACGACATTTCCACATTGCATATCTACTGGGAATGTAAACACGTTCCAGGATTCAACTGCAGCTTTTTTCGGGAGAGAAGTCACAAACATCTGCTTTCTAGTGTCACGGCCGGGGAGGCACTGCCTGGGTGGGGAAGCGCTCAGCGGAGGAGTGACGCAGACTGAGACAGCCCTGATGGTGAGTCCCGTACCTTGGGGCCAGGCAGGATGAGCTCCACGACCCGTCCAGGGCTCTGCAGCTCCTTGCAAGGAGAGGAGCTGCTCTGGGACCAGCAATGGCAAAGCCAGGGCCTACAAATGGAAAAAGCAGGGGTGCTTGTCGACAGCACGGAGGGGGAAAATAAGTGTCACAACCTAGGATGCTGGAAAAGGTGACGGGTAGAGGCTCAATGGACAGAGATGCATTTTTTTTCCCGTAGGAATTAATGTAACTAAAGGGGAAATGAATGCTTGCAGGGGCTTGTAAAATGCACATTGTTTCAGTGCCCAGGGGCAGCATCGAGGGTGCAGAGGATATGGACACGGGGACAGGACCATCAGGACCTTTGAGGGTTTTCAGAGACTGTTTCTGGGGGAAAATGTGGGTGTCCTTAGGCCCTCATGGCTGTATTCCAGGGAGCAGAAGCACCGCTGGAACCACCATCCCTGCCCAGTGACTCCTTTGAGGATCAGTGAGCCAGCCAAAGGAGAGCAGGATAATCCCCGTGCCCTCACAGGACAGCACAATAGTTCCCTGCAAGGCGTGCTTCCTTCCGAGGACCACAGCCTGTATGGTGTAACACAGGCAGGGCCGTGCACAGGCTTTGGTTTACAGCTTTCCTCATTTATATGATCTCATTTAGTCTCTCCTGCACTCTCCCCAGTTAGGTATGATGCTACCAGAGCACTTTGCTGTCCCCTCCATAGTCAATCTTGCACTTTACACATACACTCCCTTCCCCGATATTAAATTTTGGCTCCATTTTCTGCTTCTGCAGAGACACGTTCTCTTCAAGGCAGTGCAATGCCATCACGTGGCAAATTTTTGAAGGTTTGGCCCTAAAAATCCAGACAAAACGGCTTCTGAATTGTTGAGGAATCCAGGAATGCTGTTCCAGCTGACTGCTCTGTCCCCGAGCTCTGCCCGCTGCTGGGCTGTGTGGGCACCTCCTCTGCCTCGTGCTGCCTTTGCTGATGGAGGAGGTCACCCCTTCTCCTGCGGGCCTAATTCTGGCTAGTAGTAATGCAAGCTCACTGGATTCTGGAATGGATATGGCTTATAGAAAACATGGAAGAAATGAGAGTGGGTGCTCCGACAAATCACAAAATCCCCCAAGTTGGAAGGTACCCACAAGGATCATCCAGTCCAACTCCTGGGTCCCCAAAGGACCACCCAAAAATCATACCGTGTGTCTGCGAGCATTATCCAAATGCTTCTTGAGCTCTGATGGGCTAATACAGGAAATTCATGCCATCTGCTATTTCCCAGCAGACATTACTGTTCCTTGCCACTCTGGCCAAAGCACACTGAGTCTTCAGCCAACAAAGTTTGCAGCCAGGTACCTAAGATTTAAGCTGGTATCGATCCCTGCTCCATAAAACATGGCTGGGGATGGTGACCTGTGGCCAATGGAGGGCAGCAGCCTCCCGAAGCACCCCATGATTCATGCCAGTCACCAGCTCAGCCCCACCAAATCAGGCAGTTGTGGTCACTGCCACAGGACCTTCTATACGCAGTCTTAAATAAGCTCTGAGGTTAAAAACTGAGCACAGCATCTCACAGAGAACCCTGATACATCTGCTAATTACCCACACAAGAATTAAGTTGTGATAATTAGAAGATCAGATAATGGTGTCTGGGAAACACCAGAGGAGCAACAGCAGAAATGTTGGTTCCATAATGAAATGCGTGTTAAGTACCTCATTAACATCTGGGGTGTGATTGCCAGCACCAGCCTCAGTGTGCTAACAGCAATAAGACTCGTTGACCTCCAAACTGAAGTGGACATTTTCTCACTGATTTTTTTTTTTAATATATATATTTTGGCAAATGAGTCAAATGAAATCATGTGGAAAAACTTGTTTTTCACACAGTTTTCGGCATGAACCAGTTTTCAATTTTCAGCACTGTGAACATCACTGAGTTGCACTCCTTGGAGTTGATTAACTTTCGCCTCCCTTCCAAGAGACATGGGGACAACCCAAAGGGACTTGAAAAACCCAGGCAAGAAAATGATGGGAGGATTCAGCATCGCAGTGGGAGAGTCCCTTTAGCCACCAAAGGGAAAGTGTCACAGGAGAGAGATCTCATGCTCTGACTTCACCCCCAACTCAAAAAACTTCAGGAGGAAATAGCACAAGCGAAATACATTAAGTGGGTAGGAGGGAGTGAAATAAATATAAGGTCCAGTACACCTGTAACAGGGTTATGACCAAGTTCTCAAAAAGAGACTAGCTGCTGGAGTAGCCTCTTCTTGTATACCATTTGTGGCATCTTAAAGAGACTCCCATTTCAGAAAGTTCTGGAGCAACAGAAGAGGTTGCACAGAGAGACGGTGGGGTCTCCTCCTTGGAGATATCCAAAAGCCACCTGGATGTGGTCCTGGGCACCCTGCTCTGGGTGGCCCTGATTGAGCTGGGGATGGACCAAATGCTTCCAGAGCTCCCTGCCAACTTCAGCCACTCTGTGATCCAGTGATTCTGTGATACATTTGCTTGAAAAGTGAGCTAAATTCAGGCAATTAATGAATCTTTTTTGGAAACTTTGGCCAGCCTACTGTAGGCTATTCAGAAAACAAAGTACTTCATGCCAAACAGTCTGTAGTTGGTGAAAGCAACACGTCAAGTATCTACGATAAAGCCAAAATCAAATAATGAGAATAGCTACATCAGGGGTGTTAAACCTTCTTAAACCAAACCAAAGGAAAGGGAGGGGTAGAAACACCAGCCGCTGAAGTAAGTGGAGAGGTTATCCACCTCTGGAAAACCTACAAAAGAGGGATTCAGCACAAAAGCTGAACCCACCCCTACAGGTGGACTCCCATCTTCAGTTTGCTCAAGCTCAGAGCACGTCTGGCCAGAGGTGGGTGAGCTCCTGCTCTGGAGTATCACCTACCCTGCCCAGTTTTGTTTTGTTAGTTATGATGCCATAAAAACTTGTCTGTCAGAGAAGGGACTGCCTTGCTGTCACCTGCTGGCTGTGTGACTGCCCTCTGGCCAGATTTGGCACTGTGGCAATACCAGGTAACTTCCTCTGAAAAACACAGCTCAGTTTTTTATCCAAATACTTCGCAGACTTCTGAATGGATTCAAATACCATACAAGCAAACAAGCTCAGGAAGCTACAGGACACCATTCAGGACAAATTCTTAAGCAATCTATCATCGAAGGAGATGGACCGTGGCAAAGGATTCTCCAGCTGTGCCCACTTAACAACATCCCTCAAAGACAATGCTATTATGAGTGTGCATTTGCAGCCATGTACACAAGACTGTGACGAAGGCCCTTTTATTGTGTTGAATCTTAAAGTCACTCCCTGGAGAAGAATTGGCCTTCCTGTCCAAAGCATGGTTATTAAACTACCAAGCACTTTATAGCTGGGGAAGGGAGTTCATTATGAGTATTCCCCAAAGCTTATGAAGACCCAGAAAATGCTGAAAAGTATTTCTTCAGCAGCTGTAGATATTACTTATAGATTAAAATAGGAGTATATACTACAGAGTCATTTGGGGTTTTTCTTAAATCACTGAAGGATGCTAAATTGCCAAATGCTTGCTCTGCTCCGGACATACTTTGATAGCTAACTGGCAGAACATTAGGATTACGGGATAGGGATCAAGATATTTAATCATTAGAAGCCTGTGTCTCCAGCCCCTGATTCTAAAGGTAACTTCAGTCCATACTTAATTAAAAAGTGATACGACTTCTAACTTGTAAGCCAGTGTTTTGGGTTGGGTGAGATTTGCAGAAAGGGTACTTTCCAACTAAAGATTTCTCCTGCTCAGCAGATTTCTGTCCAGAATATTTTGTCTACTCCACGATTTTTATGAGAGGACACTGAACTGAAACCATGCTTTGGACAAAACAGAAGCATATATATCTGAGAGTGGTACCTATAAATGGGTCCAAAATTATAAACCGTGACCTGGTGGGCTCGCTGGGATTACACAGGGGATCTCTCCATGTACAGATCATGATTTCAGGCTGGTAACATGAAATCGCAATATCAGAGTGTCTTAGCATTCATGCCAAGGCTGTGTCACCTAGACTGAAGAGAATCTTTAAAAATTAAAGCCAAAATGAAATATTATTTTTGGAATAAAACATCTCTAAATAAAAATAAAATGCTAGATCAAATGTTTTCTTCCTGATGTTGCTACAGAAGAATGAGGGTTGGCAAGCAATCCCAACAGAGAATGACAAAGCAATTGGATTAGTTCTGCTTTTTAAAATCTGCAGTTCTCAAGAGGGTGCAGGAGACCTCAGAAGGAGCAGGGAGTCCCAGCATGGGCAGGTCATAATATCACAGAAGAAGACCAGCCACATTGATGCAGTCCGTCCCAGAAGAAGGATTTTGTGAGGCAGGGGACGCTTCTCTTCACTCAGTGAATACCCAAGAAGAAACTGAACATAGAGCCACACATGGGCATACACATACACGTGTTCTATGTAACTGAATTTTCCATGCTAGCTCATTAAACACTGATTGTCTTGTTATGGTGTTTACAACATCCATTATGGCTTTTTCATGTCCCTGAGCATGTGAAATCTAACCCCAGGACTGGGGCTGTTATAGGCCCAAAGGAGCTAGTCCCACTTCTAGGAAAAGGTGAGTAAGAAATCTGCTGTTTAAAAGGGGGGTTAAGTGGGTGAAGAAAAGGATTGTGTCGCAGCCTTCTCAGAAGAAGGGAAATGGAAGAGAAAAAAGGTCCATCACAGTGCATCCAAACACACGGGCCTGAAGACCTTCTGCCTAAAAGAGCTTTTTGAGAAACCCCAGGAGACGAAATGCTGGCACCCAGTGTTGGTGCCTGCCCTCAGAGAGAGGCTCAAATGCTCCTGCGCCCAGGGTTTCACTGTGGCTGGCTCCGGGTGGCCTCCACCTCAGCCCTCCTGCTTGCTGCATCGCTCCCCAACCAAACAAAGCTCAGCAGGACAGCGGAGTGCCTACAGCACCAGTGTGAGAGTCCCTGGGGAAGGCCAATTAGAGCTGAACAATGAGTTGGACACCATCAGCCCCTGCACATAAATAACAGCCCTGCGAGCGGCCTAGCTCACCTCAGGGAAATGTGCAACGCCAAGAGCTGCATCCCTCACCATAACACAGCCACGGGCAGCAGGAGCCACAAAGCACGGACCCAGGGAAGTCATCTCTCCTTGACTTGTGTAACACAGAACAAAATGAGGTCGTTCCCATGAGCAGCACAGCTGTGTAGGACTGGGCTTTAGCACAGTGCTCCTCCAGCATTGTCTTCCTGAAATGAAGCCTACCTCGCCATTCGTCTTGCTGTGTTTGGTAAAAGAGAGCACAGGAAAAGAGATGATGCTCTACCTGATTATCCTTTTGTCAGAAGTGACTGCACCTTTGTGTTATAAAGCCTAAGGCTGCTTTCAAGAAGCTGTCAGCTGCTTTTGGTGCAACTTTTGCTGCTACTGGAGCCTGATGTAGGTTACTGAGTTACCATACAAGCTGGCACAGAAATGTAAAGCAATAAAAAGCTTACCCGTCATAAGGTACTAAGCAGTGGTAGGAAAATTGACTAATTAAAAAGCTTTTTAAGCTGTCCTGTCATGGTTGTTTTATTTGAAAACCATTTACTGAAAATGAGCATTTCCTCTCTAATTTGTGCTCCTTCATAGGGGATTATCATCTCATTGCCACAGTTTGCACCGCTTGCCTACGTCTGCGTGATGTGGCACGGAATGATTTTCGGGGCTGCATCATCCACCCCAGAGAGGCAAGATGCCAGGCAGGGGGAAGGTGGAAGCTCAGAGCCGAGCTCCCTGATAGCTTGCACCTTTAGCTCTGCCATAGCCACAACTATCCTGCAACCAAACTGCACCACAGAAAGGAGTGCAACCAGAAAAAGGCCAGGAAATAATGTAGCACAAGAACTAAAAGCTTACTCTTAGCAGATGACCCAGGACTTGTGATGGCTTGTTTAATAGTCCCATTCTTCAAAGGCTATTTCATCTGGCCCTTTGGGGAAGGGAATGTGTTTCCAGGCCCTCCTGTTTCACGTCAGACAGTACGTGGGGCATTTCCACACAGCCTTTCACATCAGGCATGAGTGATTTTTGTTCCTGTTCCACGTGGATCCACTATAGACCAGGTGCAGCCAGAGCTATACGGCTGCAGAAAGCTCCAGCACACTGTGCTCCAACTGCCACGGCCTGACTTCCACTTGGGGGTTGGTTTGGATGGTGGCAGGAGAACTTCTCCATGTCGCGTCAATCTGAAAAAGACTGATATTCCCTCAGACTAAGATCTTCAGGAAAAACAAACAAACAAACAAACAAACAAACTCTATCCTCAAAGAGCCAGGCTCATGTGTCTAGTGGAGGGTTTTCTGATGTGCCAAGCACTTCGGTTTGTGGATGTGTAGGCCTCAGAGAAAGATGAAAGTGCCTCTTTGTGGGTCCAAAAAATAAGAGCCCGCTTTCTAAAATACTTGTGAAGGGATCTTCCACCAAGTGCTCTTCTGGGACAAGTAGGAATAAGTGCAAGTCTAAAGGCCCTGCAGGAAAAGTGCAGTTACTTCTAGTAATTGGATTTCAGGGAAGTCTGCTCCTGAAAAAATTTCTACAGTTGTTGACCAGAGTCTTTTAAGTATTCTCAGTCTACGGATTGCAGGGTCACGAGGTAGTGCCTCACATTACACTAGGCTCATTGCCAAGGCACCAACAGGGGATGAGTTAAGTCTAATTGAAAAGCACTGGCCCAGCTGTTTTTAGACTTGCATGGCTTATTCCAGGTCTTGAAGAGCAAGAATCACCCCTCTGAGCAAAAATAAATAAATAAATAAAGAGCTATAAGAGTGTGAGGATACATTAGGGCCCTTCGACATCCCAAACATGCAAAACAGTTAGTGTTGTTTTTTTTCTGGACATAAATAGCAAACCCGATTAATTGTTACTCCCTCAGTATGTACTAATGATACACTTGGCTTTCTGGGCATGTTCTGGAATAAAAAGGAGCATGTTATTAATTAACTGCAATCAAGATATTCATTATGCTATGTGGGACCTGGATGAGTCCGTTGCTCATTTTAAATTTAAACTGTTGCAGAATTTGGCAAATCGAATGGGGTTCTGAGGTAATGTAAGGTAATTAATTGCTCTCTCAAGATTCCTCTCTTCTTGCAGCATCCTCATGGACAGCAAACTTGTGGAATTGCTTACATGAGGATGTGGATGAAAGACAGATCTTTAGCACTCCAGCCAACGGCCCTCCACCTTAAATGACCCATGAGCCTCATTACACTGGACAGATTTATAGGGGTGAAGATGCCAAAGTAGCTTGCACATAGCTAGCTAATACCAGGCATGACACTGGAGAAATGCCTCACGTGGTGCCTGCTCCAGCTTGCAGCAAGGCAGACCTGTGCTTTTCCAGGGTGCAGAATGGTGGTGATCGATCAGAGGGTGACACGGGTTAAAAGAG
The DNA here is from genome assembly GCF_040182565.1 of Anser cygnoides. NCBI lineage: Eukaryota > Metazoa > Chordata > Aves > Anseriformes > Anatidae > Anser > Anser cygnoides. The sequence goes on from NC_089875.1 coordinate 107,258,016, forward strand.
GGCATCTGCAACTGCACATGCCAAGGTATCAATCCCAAAGGAAATAAAGAAAATGGAATAACGATGGTGCAATTAAATTTTCCTCCAATTACCTACATTGCTTTGAAAAGAGTTGCTGAATATGATTGCTACTAGATAAGGAATGACAGTTCTTCAGCATGTTGGTCCAAATTCTCTTCCAATAAAGGCAGAAACACAGAAAACAGTATGAGTGAAAAGTGAGAGAAAAAAAAAAAAGGCACCACAGGTCAATTCATTGTAGACATTTTCAGAGCAGAATGCAAAATGGCATATAAATCAATAGCTGCACTGAGTGCTGGATGGTTGTGGGGTGAAATTCATATTGCTTTGACTCTTGTCCAGGAAATAAGACATTCCCAGATCAAATCCACTCTGCCTCATTCATCACAGAGCTTATAACTGGGGGACTGCCATCACAAAACAAACTCTAAGGTACCATAGTGTAGATAACCTGCAGTCTCTCTCCTATTCACAGGAGCAGGAACCAGAGCCTAAATTTCGCTATCTCCTAGTCATTCAAGGGCTAGAATTGTTTTTTTCCTGCTGATTGATCATGATTTAAGTTACCATAGAGAAAGCAGAAGTTCCAACATGAGGGATGAGGGTGCACACTAATTCAGAGCTGGTGGCTTGGGCAATGTCCTTGTGGGTGGGAGGTGCAGTTTCAAACTCCCTCGGCAGAGGACTCTGTCATCCCCAAGGTCTCCCACATCCCAGCCCCAACTACCAACTTACCTACTACAGCTAGTGACCATGTGCTGGGCTGTAGTGTCTGAGCCTAACATTGCAAAGATCCTTTAACTCCTCAAACAAAGGAGTTCTTTGTGGATGTCAGATCATCTGCTCTTCCCGAAAGGTTAAATAGGGCCTCGACTCCTTCAATTACTTGGCTTGGAGACAATGAGCTTTAGCAGGCTAAGCAAAGCTCTGCGTGTGAAAACAACTGAACTGACATGTATTTAGTATGTTGCTGGCTTCTCCTCCCATCAGCTTTGATCAATGTTCAGAGAGCAGGTAAAATGTGTGGTGCATGCCCAGAACTAGGATGCCGGTGGCAGTTCCAAGAAGACACCCAGGCAAAAAAACCCTTCATCGGACAAAAAGGGAGGTCTGCGATGCAAATAATGAATACCACACAAACCCTTCCATCTGCTGATCTAAGGAACTCTCTGCTGATGGCTCCTCAATGAGTTTTGCAGTCATCATGGGAGTAAAGTATTTCCTCTATTTTAAATGCCAAGAGACTGAAGCTGGGAGAAATTTGGCTAAAGCCATGCAGCAAATCTGCCACGCCAGAAAAAAAGCTCCAAACTTTAAGCTCCTATTCATGTTTCAGCTCCTTTGGTCTCGTTAGCTGGGACTCTCGTAAAGCTACTTGTAAATATGACTGGAGACCACACTGCTCCAGCCCTGCTTGTCTAATCCAGTCCATCTCCTTTGGTCCCTTGAAAGCACGTTGCATAGGGTGACCTCCGGGGTGCAGAAACCACCCAAGAGATGCTGCCTCCCTGGGTACTAAACAACCAGTCTGATTTCAGGTCTCTGCATATTGCCTTTGGATGACAAATATGTCTTCAGGATTCAGAAACTGGGGTGTGGATCTGGGCTCAGACCCGTTATTTGATCTGGAGGTCAGTGGACAACCGGACTGTATCTGCCCAGCTTAGCTTTAAGCAGGGTGGCCGCATCCAGACCACTCAGAGAGACTGGGTCCAAGCTGATCCCCAAGCCAGGACCTGGGCAAGGATAAAGTCCAGACAGGACAGATACCTCCAGAGGCTCTCACCATAGCAGTAGGGGTCAGGTTGAGAGCAGGTTAATTCAGTTGTGGTGGTGATTTCTGACAAATGGGATTCAGTTTAAATGAACAAGAGTAAATCATATCAAAGAGACCACTAGAAAGCTACTGAAGAAAAGCGTGTTTCAGTCATGACTGATCTGATTCACAGCCAAATTAGCAACTCAGAGGGTGAAAGGCCCCATATCCCATTACCATCCAGCCCAGAAGCTATCTTTAGACACAGTAGAAGCTCTGTCCTGTCTGCAGACCATCCTAAATCTCTGGGAGTGAGTGAGAGGAGGCAAGAACAGGAAGGGGGAAATGCACCATGAAAAAGATAAAGGATGCTTTTTAGGCTTGTGGACTGGAAGTGGGAAAGAGATCATAAAGGAGCATAGCCAAAGTCCACTGTCAAAAAGGAAACATTGGACCTTGAAAAGATAAATAGATTTAATGGTGCTGCGAAAGTATTTTTAATACTCATAAGCTCTTTGTGTTGCTTTATAGCATATGAAGAAGAGTGGATATTTTTTGGTTGTGCTTCCTTCCTTTTTTAAAGCTTGTCTTCCCAAGATTTTTTTCAGCACATTCTTAAATAAAAAGAACAAGATCTGAGATTTTACCAAATTAATTTTCCAAATGTCAAAGAAGCATTTTGTCTTCTGAACTGAACTGCCCTGTTGTACAAGTAAAAGCTGGTCTAATGCAGTGCAAAGAAACACGAGAACGTATCTGTACAGATTTCTGCAGCAGTGACATGCTTGAAAGACTGATTTAGAAAATGACTTAAGCAAAACCATGTTCAAGCCTGACCAATTTGACAACATTAGATAATGGGCTTTAAATTGCATTTGTTAAATCAGCGCTAAACTACCTGTAGATGATGCTTGAGAGTCTCTACAATGAACTTGGTTGCTGTAAGGCTGGGCATAGAGCAGGACCAGGCTGGGGAACACTGCATGAGCCCGCAGTGTGGGGGAGTGGGGGCTGCGGTCAGTCCCTGATGCTTCATCTCTGCCACTCCTCCACGGTCACTCTCTGCCCCTGCTCCACGTGGGGTCCCTCCCACGGGATGCCGTCCTTCCCGAACTGAGCCTGCGGGGGCTGCCCACAGGCAGCAGCTCTTCAAGAACTGCTCCCACACGGCTCTGTACCACGGGGTCCATCCCCCAGGAGCAAACTGCTCCAGCACGGGGCCCCCACGGGCGGCAGCTCCCCCCAGACCCCCTGCTCCTGCGTGGGCTCCTCTCCACGGGCTGCAGCTCCGGCCCGGGGCCTGCTCCTGCGGGGGCTCTCCATGGGCCGCAGCCTCCTCCAGGCCGCATCCACCTGCTCCACCGGGGGCTCCTCCACGGGCTGCAGCGTGGAGATCTGCTCCGTGTGGGACCCATGGGCTGCAGGGGGACAGCCTGCTCCACCAGGGGCCTCTCCACAGGCCGCAGGGGAACTGCTGCCGCGTGCCTGGAGCACCTCCTGCCCTCCTGCTGCACTGACCTTGGGGCCTAAAGGGCTGGTTCTCTCACACTTTCTCACTCCTCTCTCCCAGCTGCAGTTGCACAGCAGTTTTTTTCCCCTTCCTTCAATCTGCTCTCCCAGAGGCCCAACCAGTGTCACTCCCTGGCTCAGCTCTGGCCAGCAGCGGGTCCCTTTGTAGCCTTCTGGAGCTGGCTCTGATCTGACATGGGGCAGCTGCTGGGCTCTGCTCACAGATGCCACCCCCGCAGCCCTCCGCTACCAAAGCATGCCATGAAGCACAGCACACCTGGTTTAGAAGCATGTTTCTATCCCTGCATGTAGAAGAGCCTTTGAAAACATGGGCTTAAGCAAACCCAGAGCAGAACTGTTAACAGCTAAAGCAGAGCAACTTAATCATTTTAACCATTAACTGCAGAAACACGTTCTGTTTGGAAACAGGAGGAGCAGTTTGAGAAGCTGGTGCCCCTCACAGCTGGCCACCTCTCTACAAGGAGACCAGTAAGATCAAGCAGAAGCAAGGGCCCATTCAATGTGTTGGTGTTGGCAAATTCAACATGCTCATGTTCCTCAAAACACAAAGGAAGCTGCGGTGGCTGAGGCTGCTTGCAGAGGGAGGCCCATCTCAGACGTCAACCCTCCTGCTGGAGCAGCTTGGGGTGCAGCCTGGAGCACTGGCAGAGAGATGGGGCTGATGCCTGGGAAACACAGGCACCTTAAAATGCTCAGTCAGGGTTCACTGGAATACAGCTGTCAGTTGGTTCACGTGAGAGGGCCTCCTTCATAAACCACACCAAAGCATCCTCAAGTCCCCTTCTGACCTTACTGTTTATATTTAAGGTGTCTCCTCTAAAGAAAAAAATAGAGAGAATTGAGTTTGTAATATTATCAATTCCTAATGAGCTCTAGAAGAAAATCAACAGTTTTCAAACTGTTGGCTCGCTCTCCATGGAGGCAGAGGGCCTGTCCAAGACAGGACAGCTGACTTGGAAAGAGCACCAACTTTGGCTGAGAGTACGGCTTTGTCACAGCCCACTGCTGCTCCCAAAGGGCTTGTCATACCCGAAGTCATTTATGTGCCTTCCCTTCTGGCTCCTTGTTCTGTGCTCTGCAGCAAAACCATTCCCTACTCTGATCTTACCAACACTGTTTTATTGAATGGGACAAAAGCCCCACTTAAAAACGCCTTCCATTGAGCAAAACACAGCGATGGGAAAAGCTCTATCAAAACCACTAATCACGGTGAAATTCAAGCACCATCCAAGGCTGCCGAACAGTCCTCCACAGTGCCGTCTCAGCATCCTCGCCGGTGGGGCAAGGGCAGCTAATCAGTCTCCATCCTTATCATAGAGCAGGTGTGGATGCCTGCTCCTCAGAACGGGTTCACCTGAAATAGAGGTTTTTGAACAGATTGGCAAATGCCTGATCTGCCTGCCAGTGATGGCATGGTTGTGGGAGCACACCATCACGGCAGCCGTGTGCTAACCTCAAAGGACTTCCCTTCATGGGCAGATCTGCCTGCAGGTAGATAGATCTTTGAAAGTCAGACAAAACTGGGTAATGTCCCCCCTTGGTTTTAGGCTGTAATGCCTACAAAAAGCTGAACTTCAGGTGTCTGTGGGAGACAGCTAAGGACAAGAAAACACAACAAACTCTGAGGATTTCTGCCACTGTGATACCTTCACGCCCAAGTGTCCCAGCCTACAAGCTTTGGCTCCTCTCGCACACTTGTTACATAATCTCATGAGCATGTTCTCCGTTTAATCCACAAACTTTCAAGATGTTTTCTCCTCTGAGACAGAGAATCACTGCTGTTCCTAACATGCAACAAGATGAGGCAGAGTTTGAGTGACTTCCTCAAAATCCCACGGGAAAGAGCAGGTAGAAAACAGATCTGAAGTTTATTCCTACCAGTCCAGCATCCTAGCTGTAAGACCATCCTTCCTTCCAGACGCTCAGATCTGACAGGAAGCGGAGATAAAAAGGAGGCTACCAGCAGCGCTTCCATGCCCCAGCACTGCCTGCCCGCGGCGGCGCAGGAAGCACCATTGTTATTTTGAGCTGGGAGATCCACACACATCAATCTCCGCAGTGAAAACACAGCCACTGGCAGCTGCCACAGCCAAGGACACCGCTGATGGAGAAGCCATGTCAAAACGGATGTCCAGGATGTTTGTGATCCTCAGGGTTGTGGGGGTCTCTGCATCTGCACCTGGACCAGTTCCAACGCGCGGTTTTATGGTCTTCGGAGCCCGCATCGGAGCTTGCCCCACTTCCTGGTCCCCGGCTGCTCTGTAGTTTAGGGTGACAACATTTTTTGCTCATCTGGGGAAATAAAGGCACACAGAGGAATGTCCTTCACAGTGCATCACGTAAATAGAAACACTACACTTCCACTCCTACCTTCCTCAGTAGACCTGAGAGACCTAAGTCCTATGGCAACTGAGACAGGGTCCTGTGACCCTTTGTGCATCTGAGCTTGCACGGGTAAAATTCCTGCCGCCTTCCACAGTCGGCTGCATTTTTGCAGCGTGCAGAACAAACAGATACCCATCGCAACAAGCAGGCCTTTCTGCCGAAAGGCTCGATCACGCAAGCAGGCTCGCCGACCTTGCGGGGGCTGATCCGATGAGTAAGGACAAGTCCCATGAGTAAGACCCACAGGACTGGACGCAGCTTGTCATTTTTTCAAGTGCGTGCAGGCCTCCTGAAGCTGACCTGCAAATTAGGCACGAAAATGAACGTTAAAGGTTACAGTCTCCTCTCTTCCAAAGCAAACGCCATCTTTTTCTGAGCGTACTTCCTTGGTCTCTCCGGGCAGCCCCAAACTTGGAGTTACAGTGCCCTGTCTGAAACGGGAATATTTCCTGACAATTTAGACAAGTTTTTCCAATTTCTCAAACCTCCTTTCCTCTCCTTGCTTTACCTGGAGCCCCTCTGGTGTGGTAGACAACACACTGAACCACTGAGCACATAAAAACAGTCTTCTTTACAAAGCCTGTGCAGGCAGACAGCACAGCCGCCTTTCCTCTGGTCGGATATTCCCTTCTCCCTTTTGCTGGAGTAGGTCTGAACAGAGCTGACCTCTCGCTATGGTTCACTGGATGAATCCTCTTTCTTTAGAAATGTTTTTACTGATTCTACAGCATCTTAAAAAAAATACAGACGAGGAGAGTTTGCTGGAGGCAGGTGTGCAATCCAGATTGCCTGCACTTTCAATAACCCATTCCACAATACAGGTAAGTTTACCATAACGTATGTGCACCACATGCAACCAGGAACAAACCGTAACCTCTGCAGTGTCAGCAGTATCGTTAACATCCAGGGAACAAAGAGCGAACAAAAGAACACTGTAAATACTGGTTTAGTAGGGAATGCCCCAAGATGGGAGTCACTGGGATTTGCCATGTGCTAAATCTCAAGGAAGTTGTGTTTAAATTCTTCTTACTCATCTTTGCATACTGGTCTCAGATTTGTCATCACCAAACAGCACATGCACGCAAGATGTGTATTATCAGCTCTTGTAGGCACCCACGATCGTTTCATTTCCTGCTCGCTCTGAAACGCCTCCTGCCACACGGCTGACACAGGGCAGGAGAGAAGAGAAGAGAGACATCAGTGATGGCACTGACCTACAAAAAGGTTTGCTGCAGCCGGTCTGTTTACGGGGGATTACTCCAGCGTGCTGATTAAAGAGATTGTGATGATCTCTTTAGAAGAGATTTATCTCCTGTGATTGAGTGCACGCAAGAACTTCACTGCAAGTAGCTGGAGGAAATGCAGTAGTCAGATAACGCCAGATACAAGAGCAAAGTATTTGAGATGAGTAACAACAAATCTCTCAGAAAGCACAGAACATCTAGCCAGATGCCACTAAGGCTTGGCTAGGTAGTATTTCATCTGAAAAAGTCCAATCCCCATCTGGCAGGAAGGGGCAAAGCTCCAGTGACCAGCTGAGGAGCTGGCCTCTATGCTACAGAAATCCCATCTTTCCCTTTCTGCAGGAAACTTTGCAAAGTGGTAGAAGTGAGCTAATGGCTATTACGGGTTGAAGTAGGTTAATAATAATAAATCAGCGTTCAGACTGGCCCTTGTGAGGCCCTCTGGGGCTGTGATCGCATCTAGTGCACGGCACGCCAGGCTGTGGCAGCAGGTCACGTTGGATCTGTGATGTTGCAGTGGGGAAGCAGGAGGAAAAATCCAGACACCTAATTTTTATGCTACTGTTCCACTATAATCCAGACCACTATTTTATATCGCTATAGCCCGTGTATCATTTCAGCCTTAAAAAAAAAAAAAATGGATTTTAAGGTTAGATGTCACACTGAAGTGATGGGGAAAATGCCTCTTTCAACTCTGGACTCTGACAGAGCAGCCCCAGCAAATGTTGCCACTGTGTTTTAAGGTGTTTCCTTTATCTTTCAGTGCACCCACCCAGATGGGGCTGCCTGCTGCTCCTTGGCTATCCAGGTAGCTGGAGCCAGCCTGTGACCAGGTGGGCTCTTGCTGAGGGAGGCTGTGACCTGGCACGGTAGGGGTCCACCACAGGGGCAAAAAAAACAGCCTAGGGGATCCCCACCGCTCCACCACCAGGTTGCTGGGGCCAGCACACCCACTCAGGGGTGATGAAGAAGAGCTGTGCTGAAGTGATTCAGGTGAACTGCTCAGGGCAGAAAATAACCCTGTCAAGGTGAAGGTGACACCCATAACCCATAACCGGTGCTGCTGTTGGCGGTGGCTGCGTGACCGAGGGGGTGGCTGGTGGGCTGCAGTGTGGTGCCGAGAGGGGAACTACGGAAACCAGCAGCTGCCGTTTGGAAATTAAGCTCACTCTATGAGGAAATAGAAATGCACAAGCCGATGATTCAGTAACGCTCTATTTAGCCAGTTAGTTACTCCAGCCTTTCACCAGGAAGACCAAAGGGATGTCCCACACCACGTGGCGTCGTGCTGAGCCATAGAGCCGGGGTGGCTGGTGGGTCACCGCTCGGGGACAGGCTGGGCATCACTCAGTGAGTGGTGAGCAACTCCATTGTGCATCACTTGCTTTGTATTCCTTTATCATTAATATTATTATTTTTTCCCTGTCTTTTCTGTTCTATTAAACTGTCTGTATCTCAGCTCATGAGCTTTTTATCTCTTTTTTTTTTCCAATTCTCTTCCCCATCCCACAATGGGGAGCAAAGGGCTGCGTGATGCTGAGCTGCCTGCCGGGTGAAGCCACAGCAGGGCCGAGGGGTCCTACTCCAGCCTTGACCTGAGCAGTGGGATTCTGCCTTAAGGTGCGAGTTCAAACACCCTTGGGCTCACCGGCGTCCTAGGCAAGAGTCATAACCACCCCGCGCGACTTCCCAAACCTGGGCACTCTCCCTCTTCCCCCAGAGGGAAGCAGCTTCAGGCACAACTTCCAGCTTTACTGACTCCAGGCAAGAAGGAGTTTCAGACGCACTCTTCTGATCACTGTTGATTTGCTGTCCTGCTTTGCTACCTGGAGGCAAAGCTAAAGGTTAGGTGGCGTGCACCAGATGATACCATCCCTACCTGGCCAGATCTTTTCTGAAGCCCAAGCTTTGCACTTCTGGGTCCCCACAGCAAAGCCCCACAGTTAATCTGGCTTCTGCCTCCTTTCGTGCTTGCTGCTAATTACAAGGGGCATAAGCAGGATGCGGGATGTCCCAGGACAGGCTGGCAGGACCAGAGCTCCATCGGCCATGTGCTGGATGCTCCATGTCCCCTTGCCCCCCTGCCCTAGGTGTGCTCCATTATGTGCTGTAGCCGGCAAGCTCTGCTTCAGACCTTCATCATCATCATCATCAGAGCCTCTGAGCCAGCAGTGGGTCCAGGGCAGCATTTTGCCTCATATATGGTTGTTCAGCCGAGATTTGAAGGCCATGAAGTTTCTTTACCAGAGCTAGGATCTGAAAAGGCAGATGCTTTCTCTGGGGAGCAGGGCTTGAACATAGAAATACTTTAAAAGAAAGGAATTTTTCTTATCTTCTGGTTCAGGGAGAGCAAATGATTTGCAATTGCCTTTTCCCCTATTTTAATAAGACATTTTACTCCCCGTCCCCCTCTTCATTTCCACCTTCTACATTCACCACTCCTTAGTTCTGAAACACTTAATTATGACACCTGGCAACTTCTCCCTGTACTTATCAAAATCTTCTATTCAGAAGACCAAACCGTAGCACTTTCTTTTCCTCTTACTTGTACCAATACAGAACAAATTAACATTTCTTACCAAGCCATGTGATAAAAGGAGACCCTTGCAAAAAGAGTCTCTAACACTGAATACAGAATTTTATTAGAATAAGGAAAAAAAAAATATTAACACTATTCTGCCTCTCTCCATGCTCCTGCCAGGGATGTACCCAAATTACTCCCATCTGCCACCCTGCTGCAAATTTAAAAGCGGCAATAATCCATATATCCTTGCAGCTATGATTAATTCTATCTGGGAAGGAAAAAAAACTCAGAATTCAATGAAGAAGTTACCACATACAAAAGAGATGTTGCCTAATAGTGGCCCGCTTTTATTTTATTAGAACTATAACACTGAAATTAGTTGTTAATGTTTTGAGGTCTGCCTTTGATCTTAATAATATATGTGGTGAGAATTGGACAAATCAGTAATTGGCTCCAGCTGGAGACAAAGCAGTTGGAAAAGAAGCCATTTCAGGATCCTCTGTACTTGCTTAAGTAAATCCTAGGATTAGGGACACGCACATTTTACTGGGGAAGGGGGAAGAGGAGATGGGCTTGCAGTATTGAACAGAAAATAAATAAAAATTATTTTAGGTGGGCCAGAAACCCAAAATGCTTCATTTTATTTAATTTCTTGAAAATGGAAAACTCTATTTTGGCGTGGCCTACCTGCAGTGCAAGTGAATGGCCAAGTTCAGAGCTGCAGGTGGGGGATACCTGTCCAAAGGGTTTGCCAGAGCTAGTCCTAAGAGGGTGAAGAGGTGCAGAGGAGAGCTGGTTTTGGAGGCCTCCTCCACTACATCAGAGTAGATGTGTGAACTGAGACCTCCCTCCGAGCTGCATCTGATAATCCACTCCCATATACCATTGAGCGGAGTTATCCCAACCTCTCCTGATCAAAGTGTGCTGGGGTTTGCAAAATACGTCAGTATTAATTAGGGAACAGGTAAGTAACACTTCGTAGAGGAAGGTTTTAACCAATAGGCTATAGAATACTTGTTTCCTTCTGCAGTCCAAGCTAAATTTTTGTGTAAAGTACACCTGTCCTGCTTGCTGAGCAAGGGGAGCCCTACCTCAAAACGCTTTGGTCCTCAGAGGTGAAGAGAAGGCGACAGCTCCAGCCAGCTTGTATGAGACCCTGGTCTCCTTACCACTTGTGAGCAGTGCCTTAAATCCTTCAGGAGTCCAGCCTAAAAAATCTAGGGAATACAGATCAGAGCTTAGATGGGCCAAAACTGTGCTTCTTAACAAATAATTTGCTCCCTATAAACACTCATCCCAGTTAGGATGTTGCAACATAATCTTTGATTTTGCTTATGCTGGGAGCTAACGAGGACAAGCGAACAATAATGGGCTAATACCACACTGACTCCCTCCTGCATCTGTCGTGCCATCGCTCCAGGATGCATCTAACTAAGTTGGACATTATTCCTTCTGTCTGTTGGTGCTAAATGCAGAAGAACCTTTGGAACAGCAGAGGTGTGTTATGATCCTTCGCTCTATTTTTCAGCAGGATTACAGAAACACCACCTTCAAGACTACCAGCAGTCAGACACGTTCTTCCAAACACATTTTATTCCACAACCACATCCTTTATGCTCTTTTTTTTTTTTTTTTGGTGTGTGTGTGTGTGCTACACCTGGATTTCATGAAGGCAATAACAAACAAATCAACAAGCAAACAAAACCACACTATGCTCTCTAATCAGTTCAGAAGTTGTCAGCAACAGTTGAAAACAAGATGGAAATATTTTCAATTGTTGCTCTGGTTTCAAGTGCCAGATCTGGTTTCAAGCGGATCTTGCCCCATATGAAAAGAAGAGAGATTGTGGCACTGGAACATATTTATGGACTGCAGGGAGCTGTTTGCAATTATTATTTGTAGAACATACCTTAATGGAACTACACTGAAGTGGTTTACCTGTGGTTCAAAGGCTGGGTGTTACTCATGCTTTACATGTGGTAGACACTCTGAGGTTGACTTGGGCAGGAGCCATCGAACGCTTCTGACTGCTCAGCCTCATAACATCCGTGAGGCAGCCATGGAAGAAGCTTCATCCTTCTGCACAATAGCCAGCCAGGGCCTGGAATCTGTTTTGCCTCTGAGGAGGGATTTCCAGGCTTGGACATCTGTGGTTAGATGCAGCTCCGGCCTCCTGGATGCAGGGCCGATGAGCTGGACTGAAAGTCAGAGATTCAGCTATCCTCCTGTCAGTCCTACTCATCTGTGAATACCAGAGGAACACAGAGCAAGACCCTAGGAAGAAAAAAAAAAAGGGCAAAAAAAAAGCTCATAAATCTTCAGACAGTTTTAGAGAGGAGGAGGTGGCATATACAGAAATGCTCTGTTTGCTTGTACCCTTTCTTGCAGGTAGTGATTTTCAAATGCCAGTTCTTGCTATGTTCTTTGAGTAACTTGGGAGCTCAGTTACTCTCCATAACTGCAAATACATGACTCAGTGTTTTTGTTTTGTTTTTGTTTTTTGTCTTTTTCTCCCAGCATAGTCTGATACCCGTCCATATTCAATGCTATCTACGACGATTGGTTTCTTTTGCAGAGAGGGAGCGGGAGGGAGACTCAGCCTGCAGTAGCTTCCCCACGGCATTGCCTCAGTAGGGATGAGACTGCCATCTGTCATGTACGCCCATTCCTGTGCTGTCCTTTCTCCCATGGAAAGATCAGGGGTCAGATGCGTTGTGAAATTGCTCCTTAGGTGCTTCATCTGGGCCTTCGTCACCCGTGCTGTGACCTTATAACAACAGCTCAGGCCTGCGGGCTCAGTGACTGCAATTCCCACCTCCCAGGGCTCAAAGCAACCTCCCTGTGCCACGTGCACCCGTGGGCAGGCTGCTGGTAGCACAGCAGACCAGCACAACTTTGACTCCAACGCCTACAACCCCGGCTTATGGCTTAGCCTGGCTTTTGAGTCACATCCTGGCAAGTCCGCTCTGGTGTACTTCAGCTCGGCCCCCACAGGGAGAGTAACACTGGAAAGATTACGTAAAGTTGTATAGCCTTCCCCGGCACAGATGCAGTGCTTCGGTGTTCTCCCAGCAGCATACAAACACCCACAGACCACTGTCACCTGCCCCACAGCAGATCATTTAAGGAAGAATATAAGAAACAGGACAAGGCCAGAGTGATATTTTTCTCAATCCATGCTCCCAGCTTCGGGCAATCACTGATTTTGTGAGCTGGAGGTGGCAGCTGGGTCTCAGGTAGAGCAAGCATTTATCACTGGTGAGCATATCTCACCCCTTCTAGGACTGCTAAATACATTTGGCCTCATAATAGCCTAAAACAACCAGCTCCACAATGTGCCTATACATCAGACACACAAAGTCTCCACGTGTTTGTCTTAAACTTGCTACCTGGTAATTTCATTGACGGCACGCAGATATTACCATATAAAGAATATTTAACAATAGTTTTGCATTCGTCTTCTACAAAACATTCAAACCATTTTATAGACTTCTATCGCATGTCTGCTCAGCTGTCCTTATTTCCAAGCTAATTAGTCCCACACTGTGTAATCTGTACTTGCAAGGAAGCTCTTAATGCCTCTTATGAAATTCTTGTTCTTCTTCAGTTGTACCATGCCCCTTCTTAAAGTTAGGTGACCAGAACTAAACATAACACCCAAGGTACAGTAGCACTGGGTGTTTGTATATGGCACAATATTTTTTTTTTCTCTTCCTTTCCTTCTGTTTCCAATAACATTTGTCTATTGCTGAAATCAATGATTTCAGAGAACCTTCTCCAGTCACAGTATCTTTGCTGGGTACCAATAACCAGTGTGGATCTCACTTCTGTGTCTCTGCAGCAAAGCGTTTTCCTGCCTGTCCATATAGCTCCTCATAGCTGACATGCCACCCTCATGTCACAGCGTGCCACAGTGACAGCTGTCACCTTGGTTCCTCCCCACGTTTGCTGAATTCTCTTACAGTTCTTTGTGGTCTTCTTTACTTTTGACTTTCCTGGGTGATAATTTATCTCCCCAAAGCACTTACATATACAAGGAAGAGCACAGGGCTCCACACAGACCCCTGGGAAGCCCCACTGCTCCCCTCCTTCTGGCAGGGACATTGCCCATTTACTGTTACCCTTTCTTTCCTCTTATCTATAATAACTTACCAATTCCGAGGAGGACCTTTCCTCTTACTCCCATAACAACTGAGAGAAACCAAGCCTAGTTTCCAAGCAAAAGGGAAAATACTTCATTAATAGCTTTTCAGAAAACCAACTGCGCTGCACGATTTGCATGTTTACAGAAATGCCAGATATTGGGCAACTTCTGTACCAGGAGTCACTGAATGGTTTCCAACTTCAGTCTGGAAAAGAGATGACTTAAACAGTTATGAAAGAAGCCTAAAAAAATAAAAAATATGGAAAAAAAAAATCAAGAGTGTTGTCACAAAGTGGATGTCAATGAAATAGCTCTCTCACTGTTTCCTCCAGTCCGGACGAGTGCACAGGAGTTAAGGCACAAGGGCACAAAACCCATACTCAGCTAAATTTGTCCCCAAGACAAATGCCACTGACAGCTAGGTGACTATTAGTCAGAAACTACTGCTGTAGAAAGAAACAAGTGTCACAACCTTCATCAGACATGGACCATACCGTAACTGTACACGGCTCAAAGGAAAGTGTTGCAATAGTTCTTTAAAAGGTCACTGTAAGCCTGAAGTCCCAACCCGTCCGAATCTGCAAGCATTCATAGGGTTTTCCCCTCTCCCCAAACACTCTGTTTGCAGTCCCATTGCCCTTGTCTAATCCTATAACAACGTAGGTGATCCTATGCAATCACCTACAGATACTGAGCCTATTCCCCAGGGGAAAATTCAAAGCGTTCTGCATATAAAACCCAAACAACAATGGCATTTCAGACCCAATCTGTTACTGAATGTGGCATCTTGGTGAGTGGGTTCCATACAATTTCAAGGGCACAAGCCACAAAAAATTGACTCTGCTGATCTCCCTCAGCTCGTGAGAAGTTCAAACAAAAGGGAAAAAAAGTAAATTGTTTTATTTATTTAAAAATATTTTTAAAGATTCTTTATTTTTTCCACACTATGTACCTTCCTCGGTTTTGGTATTTCCTCAGTATTGTACCTTCTCAGAGAAAGAGATGCCTTTGGTTAAAATCCCTAGTAACAGCAACTGGGGCACAGAGATGTTTTGACAACTACCATCTCTAATTAGATCACAAATTTCAGAGAGCAGGGAATGTACCTTTTTCTGCCTTCCGTGTAAGGCAGAACCCATTTGCATTTAACTGCTAGTAAATAACTCTCATGAAAATTTCGGCTGAATAGCATGAGCAATGACTCAGGGCCAAAAAATGTCTTTGCTGCATTAGCAATAATCCCCACAACACGTTAAGAAGGCTGCCATGGCGGCCATGGAGGAAACAATCACCTTATGCCTCGCCTGATCATGGCTGGGGGCAACCACAGTCTGGACAGCAATATCAGCATATACCTGTGCTATTATAGTAAGGGGGATTTATGCATGAGGGTGCGTTTCCTCTTAGCCCCTATTATTTGTTAATAATGATTTCAGTGTCTTTTCAGTGTCTTACTTCACCCTCTTCCTTCCTCTGCTGACCCAGAAGGTTAGATGTATGATACGCCGGCCTGTCAGGAAATCAGAACAAAGATGCAAAAAGTCTTGTCCATCGGGATGGATGGAAATTTAATCTCTTCCTCATGCCCAGACAGGGCTCTGAACAGAACTGCCCCGTGGATTCAGAAAATGTTACCTTCCTCTTCTGGGATGCAGTCCTCATCTCATCTCCTGTTTTGAGACCCACTGTAGCACCTACATTGGGAATGGGCGTGAAGAGAGGGAACCGCAAAAGTCATACAGAGCCTCCAGTGTGGTCCTGCATCCTCCTTCCTCTTTGGGAGATTGTTTGCAACCAGGAACTGGGTCTGTGCAAAGCACGCATCAGACTTGAGCATGACTCCAGCTGGGGCCTCTGCCCCAGAGTGGAAATCACAGGCTGCTCTACACAGCATCGTTCGGGGACAGGCAGCTGCCATTGGAGCTCACCACACCTAGAGAGACATTTTCCCTTGTCCCACTGTGATATACTTCTCCTCCCCCTACCTCCACGCACCAAAATCACCCAGACCTGTGCACAATCAATAAGCCAGACAGTAACTTGCAGTTGTCACAGTAAACGTGCAGCCAACACCATCTCGATGCCTTTAGTGACAATGCCTTTGGTGACAGCGTGGCCTGTGTCAAAGCAGAAGGATCGACCCCGTTGTTTGGTGGCTGTGTAGGTGGAAAAGACAAGACCTGCAGTTGGAATCAAAGCCTGAAGAAAATGAATTGAGAAATTATTCAGGAACAGTTCAAAGCCCTGCATGTGCGATGAAAGCCGACTTAAGTTTAATGAATCTAAGAAATGATTCAGTAGTAGTTCATCCTGTGCAATGGGATCCCTGTAATTAATGTAAGCAGCATCCACGAGAGCCAATACAAATTAAGTACTGGTCGTTCAAATTAATTCTCTGCCTTTGGGCAGCTTTAGTTATGTGCCCAAGTTAAAAGTTTTAACAGAGAAAAGCGAGTCTTTCTTCTTGAGCATGGTCACTGTAGCTAGCTCTCACGGTATCTTGCCTCCCTGGTAAAAACACATGCAATCCCTTCAAAATAACAGATTTTCCCTCTTTCGATGCTCTGAAATCCACATTGAAAAGGTGTGTCTAAAGACAGCTTTGCAATTGAGGAGCTCTCAAATTTCTTCCTTCATTTTGAGGCATGCATCACTGCATTGAGAGACTGACACTGAAATATCTCAGCATCGTTGTTATCCCTTGTTTATTTCTGTCCTTCTAACTTCGGGCTTAGCCCTCCTTTCCCTGAGCCTGGTGGTCAGTTTTTCCCTACTTTCAGAGCCCACAGTATTTATGTGAGGAAAATAACATCAGCTATGGACAGGTTCAGTTTAATGCTCCTCAGAGCAGTGGTCAGAAATATTGCTTCAGGGAGTGGGTGGTACCTTTCTGAAACACTGAAGATATTTCTAGACACATTGGTCTCAAAACATGCTTTTAGGTATTGAAAGCTTTCAAGAAGGAGGAGGAAGACTGCTCAGAGAATGCACTGTAGGAAGGCCAAAAGCACTGGCCTTGCCATGCTCTTCAGACAGCCTTGCTCTGACAACTTTGGAGCTGTGGTCAAAGCAGGAATAAGTGCATGCTTTTAGGTTCAAACATCTTTGAATTCTGAGCAAGTCCAGAGGGCAGTCCAAGATCTGGAGAAATGCCTTAGCCAAGAGACAGAAGTTGTGACCTAAGGGACTGCAACCTAATACAGTAGAAGTCTGTGGCCGTAGGTGTACCTTACCCAGTGACAGACTCTTAAGCCCATCTGCTTCTCCAGCCTGGTTTATATCTTGCTGTTATTTGTTTGGATGTCCTGAATGCGTTAGTCAGCGTGAACCTGAAGGAATGCATGGAAAGCAGGAGTTAGGGTTGACTCAAAGTCAGAAGCTGCAAAACTTCCTGTAGTTAAGACATTATTTCAACTCAGCTCCTATCAGTTCTCAACAAATCCTACCTGCACTAGGGGAGAAAACAAACAAACAAACAAACAAACAAACAAAACCATCAGTACTGATGAGAAACTGGTTTGCTGTTGGGACTTAGTAGCTAGCAGCATCTTGAAGAAATGAAGTGGTTGTCTATCAAACTTCCTATTTTGCCCTCCAAATAGTATTCACTAAAGCCATTTTTGGCCAGCTGAAAGAAGTCTGGGAAACCTATTGCTGACAGCTGCTGTTGGTCGCTTTCTTGATGCTGTCAGTGTCAAACTATGCCCACCCAGAAGAAAGGGAAGATAGAAAGGGCTCGAACAGCTCAGCACTTCAGTGGTCACAGGCTGGAGGCACTTCAGACTGCTGCTCCGCACAGCACTCACTGACTCAGGCCTGGTGATTAGATAGTGCCCAATTATCTAATCCCCAGCAACTCCACAGGTCAAGGGGAGGTGAGAGGGGAACAAAAAAACAAACAAACAAACAAAAGGGTTTGAAAGAAGTTACATTACCATTTGGATCTGGCCAACTCCAACAACCTTGTCGTTTTGGTTGGAGGAGTTCACTGGGTTTTGCTGTTTTTTGTTTTTTAAAAGACACCAAAGCAAAAAGCAAAACAACAAAAAAAATCCAACACACACGCACACACACACACACACAAAAACCACACAAAATCCCAGAAAACAAACAAAAAACAAGAAAAGCAGAAAACAATGAAAAACGAAAAACAACCAAGAAAACAAAAAAGAGAGCAGAAAAAATGCCAGAAAACAACAAAACAGAAAACAACTCCCCCGAAGACAAAAACAAAAAAGAAAACAACAACAACAAAAAAGGAAACAGAAAACAAAACAAAACACACACAAAAAAAAAAAAAGGAAAGAAAAAAAGAAAAACACACCAGAAAACAAAAACAAGAACAGAGCAGGTCAGGACAAGACCCTTTCTCCTACCCTGTAGGAGAAAATGGTGGTAAAATTAAAAGCTAGAAAGTCTTCACTGAAAACCAAAAAACAGAACAGATTAGTTTCAGCTCTTGAAGCTTTGACAGTTGCATTGATAAGCTCTTTTCTGTTGGAAAGTGTTTTAAGAGAAAGATTTGGCCAGATCCCAAATGATTTTCTAGGTCTCTCTCACTTCATTCCCAGCTGCTTTATTTACGCTAGTCTTATTTTTTTTTTTTCCAAATTATCTCTTTCTATGAGAAATTCCTTTAATTTCACGGGGAGTGGTGACTTCTTTGCTCTGCTTACCAAGATCTTCAGAGGCAAGGAGCGATACTAAATCTTAACTGACATGATGGGTCTATTGCTTCTTCATGGCCAGGATGAAACGTAAATCTCAGTAGAGGCCCAGACATCTATCCACTGCTGGACGTGCCTTTCTAGAAATCCCTTCAGCAGACATCATAAACACTTCACACAACAAGGGAGGCTAGGAAAGCTTCTTTGGAAATACACTGGAGAGAGCAAGCTGCCTGCTTGGTTATTTCACCCTTGGTTACACCCAGGTGCAGCGCTCTGCTTGAACTTAAAATCTCCCTTGTTTGGCCACATTAAATATCCCCCACGTCTCACCCCCACATCCAAAATGCCACCGTTGAAGTCAGCTTTCATTCCCACCACTCCAGGGAGGTCAAGTGCTTGCTGGATGCCTAAAATAGCCTCCTGTCTCAGAAACTGGAGCAGTTTCTGCCTTCATCCAGTTTCAACTGGGGCCTCCCATGGTTTGTGAGACCACACAGGAAAATAAAGAATTGTCTCCTTTGACTCCTAAAATACCCTTCCCTAAACTTATCGGTACTTCTGATTTCCTCCCTTAACTGGCTAAAGGACAGTTAATCTGATGATACCAGTCCCCAGCGACCCGCACCCGTTGAAGGCGACGTTCCTCGCCCGCGCCTGTACTTGCGCACCGCGCCGCGCCAGGCCCGGGCCTAGGCGCTGGAGCACAACCCTCTCCTCTCTGCTTCTACCAGTATTTCAACTGCAGCAACGCAGTTACCATGGCATCGTGCGAAAGAGATTTGTTGTAACATGTCTAAAATATCTCAGATAGAGGATACGTATTTGCTGTGGAGATCTGTTTAAAAATATTGCCTCATATTTTCAGGGCAACCGTGTCATAGTCCTGTTGGGAAACCTCCCATGTGTATCTGGGAAAGGAGGAAAACAGAGTAGCTATGGCAGGAGCGTCACAAACTTCCCCCCAGTCCATGTACTACAGACAAGATAATTACTTTTCACTACGTGGTCATTTGCATAAGAAGACAAAATAGTTACGTGTAAGCAAGCAGTCTGTTATGACTCCCACTGCATGCACTTCACGTGAGGTATAAAGCTGCAACATTTCAAAGGTTAAAATATAGAAGAAAATACATTTACAGGAGAAACGTAAGTAAAGGGTATGGATCTAACATTCATTACTGAAATAAGATGATGTATAATTGCTCTTCTGAATGTTGAACTTTCCGTGTAATTGTACATAATGTAATGTAATTGTACATGTATGTAATTGTACATAATGCTCCAAGAGCTTGGCCCACTTCTACTAATGCAAAGTTCTTGAAAAATGATAACACGCAAACAACCCCACCCAGAACAGCCAGACCCTTACTAAAGTAGGCTAAAGCAGTGGTACAGAAGCACACTGAGCAGCGAAAGTGGGATTTTTGGGGGGTTTCAAATGGCGTTCCCCCTGCCTATCCCAAAAGACTTGTACAAGAGCATACGCCAGCTCTCTGAACCCTCGCCATACACTTTGATGTCCCAGCACTCCAGATCTGAGTTCATATAAATCCATTCTGTCCAACAAGTGACTGTACACAACCCATCCACTACTGCCATTTTAGTGCGCATTCTCAAAGCTGTGCTATATCTGTACAAATTTTTACTAAAGATCCTGATAATAATAGAAAAACCATAGCGTAGATACAGGCACCCCCCAAGAAATAGCCAGATGTTAAAACAAGAGATAATAAGTAGGAGAGACAGAACAGCTTTGGCAGAAACCGCTGTAGGGAAGGGAAGGGTGGTTCCAGGAATTGGGAGTATAAATTTTGATTAGGGCTGGGCTGGTATTTCCCACTTCAACTGCCTAGTTTTTTCTTTAATGAGGAAATGGGATTTTCACTTTTGCCCCACTCAATGAGTGATTAAGCGGGAACAAGGACTTGCCTTCATTGGTAAGCTGACCCAAATGTCACTCGTAAAGCATGCCCACGCTGGGAACAGCAGTGTTTTAAACTTATTCCTGATCTTGCTGTAAAGTGTTTAGACTTTAACTGAATGTAACTGTCAAAGAAAACGCAGCACTTCTCTCTGCAACTGCTTCTTCCAAATGGTGAGAGAAAAACGACTCTTTTCTGAAGAGCAGCTGTGTTTGGGGTCAATCTTCACTCCCTGCAAATGCACTGGAAACACTAAGCAAACAGAGAATAGAAGTTGAGATCCTGAAAAACAAGGTCAGCAACAGATAGGCACAATTCTGAATTTACACCAGAAGCAGTATGGGTGATTCTTATACAAGTGAATGAAAATCACAATGACTGAATTTGCTTACTTCTGCTATGTGGGAATGGCAAACGAGTCTGTACCATAGGATGCTCACAAGTATTTTGTAGAGAAATGCCACTTACGGTACAAACACAGGATAACGTGTGCCGCTTTATCAATAGAAATTTGCCAACAGGCTCCACGTAAATCGTGGATCTGGGCCAGATTCAACAACAAAGGAGGAAGGAAGCTATACTAAAATGCCATTAACAGGAGCACAGTCATCAAAGAGAGGAAAGGGGCAGAGAGTGAGAGCCTAAATTATAGGTTGGGGAATGGGTGTGGAAATCAGCAATACCCAGTTTTATGGACAGAATGACTTCAGAACAGTGTAGCAAGGTTTACATTTATCCATCTGCAAAGTCTCTTAAATGTGGGCATTCCTTCTGCTCCAGTTGTGTAAACTACAAGCTTTGCTAAAGCTATTTTCCGCAGGCTGTGCTATAAATTGTTCTGTTTGGTGATACGATAGGACTGCTTCTTCAGCTCATCACAGAGAGTCAGTTGTTGAGCAATATGGGCTTTGAAACACGGAGATAATGATCAAGAGCCAAAGTTTATTAATAGATTTATGTGCTTTCATTCAGCTTATAAAGCCCATACTTCCCAAGATCAGACAAAATATATTAGCTATGGACACAAGCCAAAAAAAGTATTTAATCTTTATGAAAGAGATAAAAAGATAAAACAGCCAGTGAGTGATGCAGTTGAAGGATGGGACAAAGAGGAAAAATGACGCCAGTCAGTTAACACGGCATGCCTGTTCCTCGTACCCCACAGCCAGCAGCAGGATCACCAGGCTCGGGAGGTCCTCTCAAGTTCACTCATCCCTTCCTCCTCCTCAAGCAGACTCCGCTGTACCTCTGTGGATCCTGCAGCTGTTTAATCTGACATCACAGAACTTTCAGGGGACATCACACAACCTCCCCAGCAAGCTGTTCTTCTCCTTGCAGACACGTTTGAAAGCCTGCCCTTTGAGTCTTTCTTCCTTGAATTCAAGTCTATTACTCTTTTTCCCATCTAGGGCAAACATAAAGAACAAAAATATAAAAGGCTGCTGCGAAGGAAGATGGAGTACTTTGAAACCTGCTACACACTCCCTCACAACTCTTGAAGTAGGCAATTTCAAGTCATACGTACTTCGATGTCCATACATAAGCAAATAAATTGAGTATAAAAATGTGTAAATACATTTTACACACACGTGCAATTATGCAGGGGAATATTTAAAATCATATTACACTATTTTGTTCAGATACTTAAAGAACCGTGTGGTATAGTAAATTCTTTCACTTGCGTGTGTAAATCAGTGGATGCTCTCCATTTCAGAAAATTATACCAACCACAGGAACACAGCATGCTTCTTGGTTTGTTAATAGCACTTGGGACAGAAAATTACACAAGTAATTTTGGTTCAATGTCTGTTCAATGACTAATAGCCTATCTGAAGTAAATTATGTTACTTGTGGAATAAGGAAGTACTAAAGTATAGGTGACACTTCAGATTCAGATCTCTTGCTAGTACTTCACTCAAGTTTAACCACTGACTGGAAATTTACTTACAGTGAACTTTTCTAAACCTGGTCATCACCAAAAATTCCAGTACATATGAAACAATCAGTGTTCCCACAATGCTACAGATCTTACCTTAGAGCAGGAACCTTAAATGTCAAAAAGGATCTCAGCAGCTGCTGAGCTTCTAGGCATGGCAATACTGGATCACTACTGATTCCTGTACTATGGAAAATGGTACGGTTGACTGAAAAAAAAAGTTTATGTAATCAGAACAATGACTAAGAAATGCCTTTTTTGGTTGCATTATGAAGTCAAGTGATTGCAATGATGTTGCACTAACACGTCAACTTGTATTGAGGCTCTCAGTTCTTCCCCCAGATAGCTGTTCAAGGACAATAACTTGCTTTTGATCAGTCTCAAGAATCTGAACATGCTTCATTCCAGGTCCCTAAGAGTACTAACAGGCTCTGCTCTTCCCTTCTTGCTGGGTTTGGCTGCCTGCACTCAAAGCCACCTCTGACACAGATTGATCAAATAAGGGGATCAGACTGCTATGAGAAGAGCCATGAAAGAAAGAGCTCTGAAAAGCCTTGCCAGAGGCTTTGTCTGTCTGGGAGCTGCAGCATCCTTGGTCCTTACCTAGGCTATGTCGCAGGTGTGCCCACGCCTACCCACGTACCCCACTGCTCCTGACCTGCTGACTTGATGTTGGACCTCTCTCGTCCTACAGGCAGGTCAGACTAGTCTGCTGGCTGAATCTCATTACTGCCAGCTCACGTGCCCTGCTGCTCTTGGTCACTGCCAGGATTGATCATCCCTATTTTACTGAAAAGCTCTTGGACTTGAATGCACATCAGGCAGCGGGGCACAGGCCACCAATAGCTCATCCATGTTCCAGAGTTCAAGTGCTGGACACCCTGAAGTACCAGGCCCAACTCTTAGCAAAATGCAAACATCTGACACTTCTCCTGAAGTGTATATAAAGAACACTGCCATCTTTCAAACATTTCATAAATTAAAGCTAGGAAACCCACTTCTGTGGGTATCACTGACTAACAAGCTGCTGGTTCATGGGAAAAAGTAGCCTCAGATTAAATACTCATTCAATTATTTATTTATTTATTTATTTTAATTTTCTGCTTTAGAGACATGCTGGTTTTCCATCTACCTCAATCAGAACAATGTGTCCTTCCTTCAGGAGTATAGCTGCAGCAGGAGACCACTTTTGGCACAGAGACCTTTTACCTATGGACCTTTTGTACTACAAACCTGTTTCTGGTTAATTCTCTCTGGTCTTTCAAAATCTACATCAGCCACTAGTCATCTAGCAGAGCACAAATTCAGTTAGAGCTGAGATGGAGATTGCATAGAGCTTTGCACCTCCTGCATCTCACACAGTTGCCCTACTCCACCATGATCTCATGCAAGCCCTGGGCAATCAAGTGCACAAATGAAGAAACTGTTGCATGAAGAACCATCCTGGGCAAAGACGAGCAGAATTTGCAACCCAGTACAATCTCCCTTCTCAATAGGGTACATCACAAGCGGTGAGTTTACGTATGCCATTCCTGAATATTCAGATTCTTGAGCCAACTCTAACGTTCTCATTCACAAATACCATCTGCGATCTCCAGTCTTCTAGTATTACTCCCAGGAATGACTGGTATCCATTCCTCACACTTCGATCTCG
This sequence comes from Anser cygnoides, assembly GCF_040182565.1. Classification (NCBI taxonomy): domain Eukaryota; kingdom Metazoa; phylum Chordata; class Aves; order Anseriformes; family Anatidae; genus Anser; species Anser cygnoides. The sequence goes on from NC_089875.1 coordinate 107,281,802, forward strand.
AGTTAAATTTGTTATAGCAGTACTGTTTATACATGGTGTATACACACACACACACAATTTATGTACATTGCACAATTACAGACAAAGCCTGCAGTGCTTTGCAAAATTCAAACAGTACGGACTATTTTCTAGTATGTTTTATACCAAATAAGCTTCTCAGTGCATTAAGCCTGTCTTCCAGTTTCCATATTTGCTTCCTAAAATATTCTAATTATCTTATATCTTTCCAGGCATTTCACTGGTTATGCCTAGTATATTTAAACACCATTTCATGTGCATCCCAAACATCCTTTGTGTGAACTGAAGGATGATTGACAACCTCACGCCTTCAGAAAAATGGAGCTAGATGTTGCACTAGTAAAAACTTCATCACTTCACTTGGATTTCAAAGGTTTGAATGTCACCAAAAGACAAGACCCCAAGAAGAGGGATGTACCCATAACTGCATTGTGTTTTCTCAGTGGCTAAATGGAAATAGAAGTAATAAGGGTATTTCTTGATATACAGCATAGCTGAGACAGACACTGGAATAATAGATAGATAGATAGTTCTGTGTTAAACAGAAAGCACAAGAAGCATACGGACAATGCGGAAATTTGAGATCTGGAGAAAAAAATAGGTATTGAGAGTCTGTTCCTTTAGTTGAGTGAAGAGACAGAGGTGACAACTGCAATGCATATTTTAAAGAAGCAAATACCATGTGCAAAAGACATTCTAAAATTGAACAATGTAATTACAACCAGAAGGAAAGTATTAAAGAAAGAATTAAGGAAAGAATTAAATCAGAGGGAAGGAAATAAATTCAACTGTGACCAATTATTCTACATCTAATAGACAATCAACCTTGATTCAGAAAAAAACATCAGGCTATGAAAAAGCAAGGTTTCCCCCTAACCAGTTAGGTTCAATTGTAACCACATAATTGTTACATTTTTACCTACATTCTATGGTAAATACTGTTCAAGAGACCTGACCAAAATTAATAGTCTCTCTGGTTTATAAAGCAAAACACTTAAGAACCTCCAAGCCTCACAGTGATTTACTGCGATGGGTAGATTCATTGATTTTTACTGGATCCAGAGTTCAGTTTCTTGGATTTAGCAAAGAGACAATTTATAAAACCTTCGAAAAAACAATACACAAAGCTTAAAAAAGGTCAAATGTAAAAATTAATTTATTTGCTCAAGTAGGAAACAACTCATGTAGATGAAGGGTTTGTGAGATTAAAAAAAAGTGTTCTACCCTTCTCAGCAACAAGCATTCTGTTGGTAATCAAGAAGACAACATACAAAATTATTTTCTTAACATATGTTCTAGGCAACCCAAGAACACAAAAGACAAAGTCATTTTTTGAAAAACAAGGTTGTATGTCATACTTCAAGATGCACAGAAGAAAAATTTCTTGTGCCCTTGTAAAGGTAAGTTTTTAGACAAAATAACCCACCCTTGATCTTGTTTCTAAGAAGTTACAAATAAAAATTTCAGAAAGCAAAAACCCACTTCTCTTAAGTTAAAAGACAGGCAGCTTCACTGTCGACATAAATTCTTGTATCAAAAACATCTAGGGTTACACAATAACCAGTTGCTGTTTATTTCTGCACAAATACAGTTCACTCTAGAGTCTACAACATACCATAGTCATGGTGTCCCTTAGACAATACTTATACTTTCATAAGCTTCTCAATAATTAAGACGTCATTTAGCAAGTTCTGTCTTCTGTTCATCAGTGTAACAAAATACAAATACATTGCTATTGCAAAGTCCCTTTTCCAAATGAAAAGTGAGAAAAAAAAGTTCCTTAAAAAATAACATAGATCAATGAAACCGTTGTCCTCTTCCACGTCTACTCTTGAGGTGACCAGCAGAACGCCTAAGAGCTTTCCTCTCTTGACGATGTTGTTTCTCAGCTTCCTGCTGCTTCTTTTGCTGCTCTGACTGAAATATTGAAAGAAAAAAAGGCTCAGGTTCTCGCAAACTTACATATCACCTCATTGATGAAGTACTTCTGTATCAAGTCAGAAATCCTTGCGAGAAATCTGGAAATGCTACTATAAATGGTCCCGTTACCTTGCCTTATACTGTACCTACTGGTTCTGGCTATCCCCCGACATTACCATTCAAAGTAAGTCAGAGTAAATGTTTAAGACAAAGATACTGAAAAGCACTGAATAAAATCATGTATTTCAGATGAAAACCAATGTCTAACAATAGACTAAAATTACAATCCATAATTTAGGTTTTGATGCCCTTAAGAAGGTAGACCAGAATTTCAGGCTATTTAGTACCTACTCTGGTTAACTGGCATTACCACCTTGAACATTTGCACAAGTGTATTTTAAAGTGACACACAGGACAATTACTAATTTTGCTGAAACATACAGGTTTTCTAAAATGTGTTCTTAGCATTTCTTGGAAGTATTTGATATACTGTATACAATTCTAGAAACATTTTTTACATGAAAATAATTGAAAATCTCCACTCCAGTGGCACATGCTCTATTAATGTTTTTTCTCTTCATCAAAAATGCACTGAAAGGGTTTAATTTACATACTACACAGATAAAAAGGCTCCTACAGACATAAAAGTCTCTTTTCTTGGGAAGACCAAGGCTTGTTTTCGAACTAAGCATAAACTGGAACTAGCAGACTTGAACTACCCACTCTCAGATAAGTGTCCATGCTATAAAATACTCCATCAATTAGAGCGATTTCCACTGTAGGTAGCAATAAACCCATGCCCATATTATGGTAATAAAAGATAGTGGTCTTTAGACTTTTATTGACTCCTGTTTCCACTGCAAGTAGGGATAAAGAAACCCACTACGTGAAAATGTAAGTGGTTTCTCTCTGTCTCTAGGTGTCATCCGAAACAGTCATGACAAATCTTACTTAATGTTTCCTGATACAGCTAGTATGCTGAAATTGAATGATCTCCATATGCACTTGGAGCACTGTTCCTCTGTACTGTAAGTACTTGGGCAGTCTGTAAAACTTTTTTTTTTTTATATTTAAAACCCCCTGAAAACTAAACTGCAAAATATCATTGACAAAAATTCATTGCAAGATCTGTCCATATACATTATCAGCAATGAATTAAAAAACTCAAAGCTGTAGCATATCTGATGGACTCATGTAAAATTGGCACTCTGAACAACTGCTATATCCACTTTCTTCCTCCTTACTCCCACCCAAATCTTCACAAAACTGTTAGCGAAAGATGATAGTTCATTGTTCACCATCAACTGCAAGAAATCTTGTGGCTCAGCACTTCCCCATTTAAAGCTGCTATGAAAGAGACTGTGCTTTAAAAGTCCCCACAAGCCTATTTACTTAGCTGCAAGACACTAACATATCAGTTACAGCAGTTGGTAAAATCCCCAGAACAGCTATCCTACAGAGCACTGCAGAGGAACCTATAACTTGTTTAACAGCCAACACACTTTAAATTCCAGAAATACAGGAATCAAGCCAGGATGAAACAGTCAATAATCAAGTCAAGCAAGTGTTGTAGAACTATTCCAATAAATTTGGATGTTTAAAAATTTTATTCAGGTATACCTAAAGTGATCACTTAACTATTTTCTTGTATTATCAGTTGTACCGATGAGAAGAATATTTGACTACTGGTAAGGAGAAATTTATTACAGTGCAAAAAAAGCTTGCTCGAGGAAAAACTGAAGTACATTTTGTCAACTGAAGTATTAATTAATATGGACCTTCAGCTTTTATAACGTGTCCTTGGTTCAATTCTAAAACTTTTATTTTTTAAAGCAAAAATTCCCTAAGTGTTCTACAACAATAGCAGATGCACACACGGGTTTCAATATTCCTGCACTATAGGGTGATCAGCTGTCTATGATCTACAAAATACCTTAGGACAGGAAATAAAAACCCTTTGGGAAAGGTAGTTAGGCAGCAGTCAACTACACATTTCCAGTGGAATTTGGCAAGTACAACAGGACCAGAGCTCATTCTTGTGATCTGCGCTACAAAGTTCAGTGACAAAAGTGGTTAGGAGCTCTGTTTTTAGGTCTCTGTCTGTTGTTAGGTCTCTGTCTGAGACCTAACAACCTCACCAGCCAAGAGAAAAACTGTCACCTACAGCATCCTGATTGTGTTTGGAACTGCAAACCAAGATCTGATCAGTCCTGGCACTGATGTCAGGCAAGGTCACAAGCTTCTGATGATATGTCTGCGAATGAACTATTAAAAGATGGAAGCCAGTATTTTCCACCGGAACATAAGATTTTATGAGTGCTGCCTGAGTTATAAGGGTATAAACACACAGAGCACTACCGGAGGCTTTCATTCTCTTGGCAAGAAGCAGCAGAGTTGGCAGCATATGAAGAAACGAAGAGGGACATTTGTTTGACGGTTTTAAAGTTCCTGTTCCTTCATGCAAAAACTAAAGTTACTCGTGTATTATCTTAAAAGAAAAATAATAAAATAATAAAAAGTTATATACATATATATATATATCTCACCTTCTTTAATCTGAATGTTGCCTGCTTGCTGCCTACTGTGGTGTCAGACACATTTAACGTGCCAAGTTTTTCTTCAAGCTTTAAACGATCTTCAAGAGTTTTCCTGCGGAGAATAATTAACATTAGTCCCTGTTCTTGCCATCTTTTTACTACAATAAATGCTGATAATGCAGTCAAAACTAATCTCAGTTTCTCTGAAACCCCGAAATGCCATGTCTAAAAAATAAGCACTCAGTAAACAGAGAAGAAACACAAGCTCAAATCATTCCCTCCAGATACTGTTTACATAAATTTAAAAAATGTTTCTACTGAAAAGTTCATTGTCTTCTAAAAAAGCATCAGGCCTCTAGCTGAGAAAGAGACCACACCCTACTATTGCTATAGTTTTCTATGACATTTCAGAAAAAAATCAGGTATTCAGCTGCAGTAACAGATATAAACAAAAAAAAAGCTTTAAAGCATAATATACCCAGTTTGCTTAATAACTTATAATTTCTGATTTGAGAAACACATTTGAGGGAAGGAGATAATCTTGGCTATACATTAAAATTAATTCCTCGCAGAATGAATCATGACTTCACCGACACAATCTACATAGCTCTATTAAAAACGATTATTCAGACACTGCGTCCCATAACTGTATAATACAACGTTTTCTAAATAAAAGAACGTAAACAAGTGAGTCTGATTAAAAAAAGAGAACCTGACCCCACAGAAGAGTGCCACATGAGCGTACACCTTCCCCTGCATGGTGCTCATCAGTCAGTTTCTGTGAGTTATTTGGTCTCAGGCACCAAATTTGACTTCAGTAAGGGGGTTGTAAATTGGAGCAGCCGAGGACTGAAGACCTCGAAGGACCTGAAGGACCTCCAGCGCTGGGGTGAGGCAGACAGAGATGGGACTTGCTCGATCCAGTCTTGCTAAACGCTACCTGTGATTCCTTCCGTAGCAAATCCTTCATCTGTAATTTAGTGCCTACAAGTAGGCAAGGCTATCTGAGAACACGACATCACTGGGAGGACCAAACTTACTCTGTGACACACTCAGAAGGCATTCACCTAACTGTAAATGAATTTAGGTATTGCAAACTGAGATGCTGCTATTAGGTAGATCTTTCTGAAGAGGGGTAAGAAACATTTTTTTGGACAAGTTTTAAAGTGCGTGCATTAGCTGAATGCTAGCATATACATTTCTGCAATTTTTAAAATTTTTTAAAATTTAAAAATTTTAAATTTTTACTTTAAGGGAAAGGTGGAAAATAAATTGTCATAAAAATACACATGATTAGCAGCCACCCAAAGTCAATGGAGTTTCTAAGGATGAAAGGCTCACAGATTGTGCCCCATGTACGAAGCCTCTGAAGCCTGCAGAATTTTGGTTAATGAGCCAGTTATGTAACAAAGACTCTTCAGATTAACAATGAAAAATTACTGTCAAGAATTACTTTATTTCTCATGACTAGGTACTTTGATTGTATTTCTTCTGTAGTATATTTTTCATTCAGTACATGTAAAAACTTGTTCCATCTGTGTGAATCGGGAAGACAAGCTAAGCCTTAGAGCTAACTATGGCAGAAGATCAGTCATCGACATCGTGGTGGGATTTCTACATACAAGTGGAGTTCCATTTTTTCTCCCCTTTGAAAGTGCACCAGAGAAATATGGCTACTACCCAGCAATTATTTAGCATGACTGCCTAGATACTGCTTCAGTCAGGAGAAAAACTAAAATAGGGAGATATCAGGAAAATGCTTTCGGTTTGCTATTTTACTGAGTGAATGCAGGTATGGCTGTGCTTATCTGAAGATGTGCACACCCAAATCACAGTGAATTGCACACAAACTTACAATAGCTAGGGTCTTTTTTTTTCCTACATCACCCTCAACAAATTTATCCAATGGATTCCTTTAAGAGTGTTATTAAAATCAACTTCCCCGACACCCTTCAGTACAAAACCAAAAAATTAAAAAATTGACCAGGCACTCATTTTTTCCTCCTTATAAAGCAAAAGAGAAGAGTTTTCCAGGACTTTTCCTTTCCTGCCATGACACTTTAGCTGACTTTCCTAGATATTGCTATGTTTTTGTTGGCTTTTGTTGACTTTCTTGCCCATCTCAGAAGACGTAAGCACTAATTTATACTTTGCAAAGTAGGATTACTGCAGTTTTTAGTTTTGACGTGCTTTAATTTCAATTACAAAGATTTTAAAGGGAAATCAAGAAAATCTAAAGAGCTCTTAGCACACTGATAAAAACCCTCGCCTTTTATGTATTCCTTTTAAGCTGTTATGCAAGGAAATTATACAGAAAGTAAACAAATAAAACTTTTGCATCTTTACTAGTATGTTCAGCAGGTTTTCACGTGTAAGCATAAGAACACAAAAGGGGGAAGAGAAATGTGGACAGCTTTGAGACAAGGTGTTTGTTACGATCATGGCTAAGTTTTGCAGCTTTCCTGCGCAAAGAAATGCGTAGACTGTTGGTCTGCTAAGAAATTTATAGTATGCACCCCTGCTTTAGAAGTTGGGCTTGGAGCCGTGCTGAGTCAGGAACATGTCAAAAGCAACACCCAGTTTTATGTAAGTCATAAACTGTTTCCTCAGGTAGAACATTATACGATTAGAGAAAAAAAAGAACACCTAGCCATTAAGTGCATAGTGAAGGTATTAAGGTACTTAATTACATTGGTCACAGACCATCATTCCATTGCTTGAATAAATCAAATCAAAGACAAACATGCCAGCCTCACCAGATTGTACATGCCACTACAGTCTTTCCAATTTTCAGTACATTAGCTGAATTAATTATTTTTTATGCTGACTACTTATCACTGAATAAGGCCAGCAGAAAACATTATTTAGGTATTTTTTATCAAAAAAATTCTACTGTGTAAAAATGCTTAACAGAACAGGTTAGGTCTCAACAGAGACTAAGTCATTATGATTCTGTAATCGTATCAGCTATCTGGTACAACAAATGGACACCTGCTGTTAATTTTGAGTTTCCTCCCAGAATTTGAGGAGTATACATAGTCAGAACAATGCCTGGATGAGCCCAAACAGGGTCACTGAGTACAGAAATTACTGCCCAGACCAAAAAATTAAGGGGGGAAAGACAATTCAGAGACAGCAACTCAAAGAAAAACAAAGGCAGTAGTGCTGTCACATTTTTGTCATGCTGTTCTGTCTTAAATCTCCCCCCCCTTTTTAAACATTTTACATTACATCCCACCTGTGCTACTACTGCACAGAGGATATCTAACCTAAGCAGCCCTAATTACACATCATATCTTGCAAAATATTCTGCACAGAACTGTGAATCTTAAGACAGATGCTCTCTTCCCTAAAAGGAATCTTTTAAAAGATCTTTCCATGGTTTACGTCATCACTGATATTCTTCCATCCACTGGACAAGACTGTGGTATTTGATTTCATTTTTTCCTAGCTGAAGGAATGATCTTTCTCCCACTGAACACCAGATGAAAGATTTAACTTCATTCTGTGTCACTATTATTTTTTTCTAAATGTTTCTCTTCTTTATAGCTGTGTTGGCTTATTTACCTAACTTTCTGTATCCTTGCACATGTTTTGAACAAAATGAAATCTTAATATTTCAAATGAGAGTCCTTGAGAATTTTGTTTAGATGTCAGTAGCTCAATTTCTCTAAAAGAACAAAGCGCAACAGGCTGCAGCCATACTGCTTTAAAGGGAAGTATTTCAATGTCAGTGAGAACACAGTGCCATTTGACCGCTCTTTCAGGCTCCTTTCAAGTCACTTTCTAACACGACTATGAATTTAATGTGAGAAATATCTTTATCCTAGGACATTTCCTAGGACAGTGTTCTCTGTCAGAGTGTCCAGAATGGCTATTTTCCTTCTGACAAAGCAGAAGAACTGACAAAAGGAAAAAGCTGCATCATCGTCTATAACATAGAAAGAAAAATAATCAGAAGAATGCTGGAGAAATCTCAGCAAGCTAGAGACCAGAATGAATGGGTATATTTACTCTAGAGAACATAGGAAAACCCTGTGTGTGTAAACATTTGCTGATCAACAGTAAACACAAATATCACTTCTGCAGAACTACTATCAACCTAGAAATCATAGACTACTGCAGGAACAATGTACCAGTAATGCTCAGAGACCATTTTATATGGTAACTCTAGTTAAAAACTTGAGCATTTAAGAGAAAGGCTGAATTTTGTCATGTTTCTCTATGTATATCTAGCAAAAGTCCAGCATGAAACATCTAGGCTGCATTATCAGTTCCTACTGACATAAAAAGCAGCCCCATTATATATGTTATTCACCTTGAACGTACCATTTTATTCTAAATTTAAAAAAAAAGGCTATTACGAGATCCATCTAACACAGCAAGTTGTTTCCAACATTAGTCAAAGTTCTGCTCTGCCTCCAATGTGCTGCAAGAACTTTGAACCTATTGTCCCTCAAGGTTTTAATAAAAAGCGTCTGCTCTCCAACTAATAAAAGGCTATTAAATCTCATCTTCTGAAGGCCTAAACCCACCTCTGGAAAAAAAAAAAAAGTCAATGAGATTTACAGGCATTAAGCACCTCAAAGCCAAGTCCTTTAGTTTGCAAGCCTAAAGGATAAGCATGCCCTTTATGCAGTACCCAATTATTTCAGTTGATCAACAATTTAAAGAAATCCAAATAAGAAAACTGACTCCATTTTTTTCATTGCAAAAATAAAAACAAAAAGTTAGACCTGACAACAAAAGGATGGCACATTTTTTGAAAATTTCTGGACGCCATAAAAATACCCAGACCAAATGATTTTTTTCTTTTACTACCTGGAACCTGCCCCCCAATAGTGGCTGATCATGCAGTACTAGACAGCCTTTTAGAGGGTCAGCTCAAAAACATCCAAAATGTCAACCTCATGTTGACATTGGTGGAGTAATATATAACCAGTCTCAGAGACATCAGTGCTGTTATTTGTGTAAGCAGCAGTTCACTGACAGTGAAAAAAAATGGATGCCCAAATCAGGCTCAGAATATGAATCTCTTACTCATCTCATTTGCATTGTCTCTCTGGCATACTTAAAATGTTATATTTGTTTAGCAATAACAAAAGACTTTCAACAATTATGTCCCTCTAAGTCATATCCCTGAATCACCAGATGTGGCCTTATTAGTAAGTGCTTCCAAGACTATCATGCTAACTAACCAAAATGCCGTTGGCCTGCACTCTAGAGACATACTTGAGAATATTCCACCCCCAGATGTTAAAATAGGAACTTTAGTCTTACTTCATTAATTTTTGTTTTTTGGCAGAGTCTTTGAAGCTTCTGAATTCCTCTCCTTCTTTAATCTCAAAAAACTGAGGTTTTAGTAATGTTTGCTGATCCTCCTTGAACCTTTCCTGCCGCTTTACTTTTTCCTCTTGGCGTAGAAGCTTGCGCTGTTTCCTGACCTCTTCAACCCAACCTTTTTCATCATCTGAACTCTCAGAGCTTTCTGCATCACTCGGTTTTCCTTCTGGTTCTTCCTCCTCTTCCTGCAGACAAAAATAGAATAAAATGAAAAATCATCAACTAATTTTCTTTTCAAACCATTTCTGCAACGAGAGTATGTCAGCTTTTACTTAGATTCACTTGAAGAGATCTAAAACCTGAACAAAAGCACTAACAGCAAATGAAGCAGAAATATTAAAAAATTACCTCCACCTACATATTATATGTTTTTCAAACCTAAATTCATGTAGACATACACCTGAAAACTTGGATGATAATATTATAAATTACATCTAACTAATTTATCTGGTAAGACATTCTTGCATTCCCTTCCTCTTTCCTTCTTTCTAGGGTAAAAAAATCTGAAAGAATAACACAAAGGTAAAAATACATCTTTTTCATACACCAAAAGGAAAATATTTTACCTGTTCTTTTGCCTCCTGTTCCTGTAGGAGCTTTAGTTTCTTCTTTCTTTTCTCGCTTATTTTAGAAACAAGTGGGTTAAGTAGCCTGAATTCTTCACTCTGTTCATCTACCTGGAAATCTGGATTCTCAAACATGACTTTAAAACGATCATCTTTGAGAAGGCTAGGCAGATTCTGGAAAAGAATCGAAGCATGAGTTAGTTATAAAATATCAAAACAGACACTGGTAAAAATACCTAACACCGCTTTAATTAAACAAAACTCAAAAACGGAATGCAAAGTATCAGTTGCTTTATCCTTCCAGGTCACATAAATCAAGATTTATGGTTATTATACTTTATTACGTTCACAAAGATCAAATAAATATCATTCTAAGCTACCTGTAAGCAAGACAGGCTTTTATGCACACTACAGACACCATAAATACACAATTACTACTATTTTTGAGCTAATGTATGTCATACATTCACAGCCAGCTAGTCTGGAGACACGTTGATATCCATTGACTAACTACAAGTACCTCTGAGGCAAATACCTTGCCTGATCAGGATGACTCTACAACATGTAAAACAAATTATCAGAGTAAACATGTCTTCATACAATACTACTATTGTGTTACTGTAAATATATAAGAGTAAGTATTTCTGTACATCTTACTACAATTTCTTCACTGCCCTCACATAAAGGATGGAAAAGGCAGTTTCATTCATGTTGGAAATAAGAAGAACCCAATGTAAATTATGCTACTGTTGAATTAAGAACAGTTCAAACTACAACTACAGTTCGTATGAGTACTTGTCCTTGTTTCAGATAATTGAATACATAGCTCTTTGTAATAAAAGCTGATCTTATAATTTAACGTTTCCAAACTTCTACCAGCAGATTGAACACACCCCAGCATTATATTTTCATTGTTACCTACAAAGTAGGGGAAAAAGATAGAGGAAACAAGTGTAAATTTCAAGTGCAGAAGCTGTTGCAAACATGCGACTTGCAATTTCATTTGGAAGCTAGAAGTTCAATCTCAAAGCCAAAAATAAATGGATCTTCACAAGACTCCTAGAGCCATTTCAGGAAAATAATCAGGCCACACATTTTAATGTACTCTTTTTAATGTATTTTGAGATGCCATCTATCTGCATTCCTAGACAAATCACTCCCCATTTATTAAACTCATTTCCACTCCAACGCTGGCTTAGAAATTCTGCATCTAAGGTTTTACCACCACCTCCTTTTTCAGTAGTTCATGGTTCCTAACCATCTCAACCGAATCACACTAGTTTTCATTGGATGCCACATGAAGCTAATACATGCCTTTCATGAATCATAGAATGGTTTGGGTTGGAAAGGACCTTAAAGACTATCTAGTTCCAACCCTCCTGCCATGGATAGGGACACCTCCCACCAAACCAGGTTGCCCAAAGCCCCATCCAACCTGGCGCTGAACATCTCCGAGGATAGGGAATCCACAACTTCTCTGGGCAACCTGTGCCAGTGTCTCACCACCCTCTGAGTGAAGAATTTCCTCCTAACATCTAATCTAAATCTTGAATTTTGAGTTAAAAACCTCTTGTCCTATCACTGTCTGCCCCTGTAAAAAGTTGTTCTCCATCTTTTTTACAAGCCCTCTTTATGTACTGAAAGGCCACAAATAAGGTCTCCCCAGAGCCTTCTCTTCTCCAGGTTGAACGGGCCCCAGCTCTCTCAACCTTCCGTCACAGGAGAGATGCTCCAGCCCTCTGATCATCTTTGTAGCCCCCCTCTGGATCCACTCTATCAGCCCCACATCCCTCTTGTGCTGGGGGCCCCAGATCTGGATGCAGCACTCCAGGCGGGGCCTCACAAGGGCAGAGTAGAGGGGGACAATCACCTCCCTTCACCTGCTGGCCACTCCTCTGTTGATGCAGCCCAGGATGCAGTTGGCCTTCTGGGCTGCAAGTGCACACTCCTGGCTCACATCGAGCATTTCGTCCACCAGAACCACCGAGTCCTTCTCTGCAGGGCTGCGCTCAATGAGTTCTTCTCCCAGTCTGTATTCCTGTCTGGAATTGCCCTGGTGCAGACCTGCCCAGGTGCAGACCTTGCACTAAAATACTAACAAATGAAAAAAAGTTTTGTTTTTTTTTTTTCCCTGAACAGCTTTGATATCAATTCTGCACTTAACTAGCTTCTGGACTCCTACAAGGCCCATCATCATCTTCAACAGGGAGTATTTCAGCATTTTAAACTTTTAATATAGATGACAAGGTTATTACATGGTCTTTTTGGTGCTCCAGCCACACAAGTCCACTTTACAGTCACCTAGTATAGTAAGCTATTTATGAGACAAGAAACAGAGTTCTGAAAACAGAGTTCTGAATCTATTTGGCCAGGTAACAATAAATCAGTAACTATAAGCATTATTATTTCTGTGTTCCTAGTTAGGGAAGACTTTAAAACAAAAGCTTACCTTTTGTTTCCTTTTTCTGGCAACCTGTTGTTCTTCTCCTTCTTCTTCAATCAGTTTGAGTGCAAGCTCTTTATTGACTTTTGGAAGTTTCTAAAGAATATAAATATAAAGAGAATACATGTATAAACACAATATTATTTACATATGTTTCTTTCCAGAGTATTGCATTTCAATGGCCTGAGTCATTTAGTTCAATGGCAAGCAGAAACTGGAAGTTTTACCTCTGGGTTATCTGCTCAAGCAGCAAATGTGATGAGAGCTGCTCTTTTACAGTTTGGTATCAGACTTTCTCATCTGTGGGATTCATATGCATGAGAATTTTATGTTTCCATTCAAAAAGTTCTATAAATTAAAGCTAACTTTACTTTTTGTCTCTAATGATAAACAGAATCAAATCCTAAGTAATTACATTTCTGAGATACACTTAAGAATATACTATTTTTTATGAATAGTTCTTCCAAAGCATATTCATTGTTCATGGGATTTACCTTCAGCTGTACCCTCTGTGCACGTGTTTCTTCTATCTTCTGTCTTATTTTCTCTCTTCTGTATTCTTCATAGGCAAAGGGGTTGGCCATCATTTTTGCCTTTGAACAAGCAGAAGGAAAAAATATATATCATTAATACAGGATACAGTCCTCTATGTGGGAAAAATAACAACACATTTTATTGTTAAGAGCAACAGTTTACAAGCATCATTTTTTACCTTATGATAAAGTCTTATGTCCATGAAAAAGCCGTGCATATATGCTCTGAGCAGTGTCGATCCAATGAGATGAGCAAGGCCTGGGAAAAAAAATTACAGAGGATTTCAAAGAGCTTTCACAGATAAAGAACTCCTATTCCAAGCTAGCCACTTCACTTACTCAGTTGAAGACAAACAAGCACTGCCAATGCAACACATCAATCTCTCTGATAGTCACATCCAGTACATCAAGACTAAGTAAAACCACAAAAAATCAAGTTAGGCCAGCAAGAAATCCTAGCTACTTTGGAGCAACAAAATCCATTTTTGTTGTCATAATACATGTTACTATGCACTTTTTATAGATGCCTGCATGTACTGCGCACCATAGGAAGTCTACAAAGAAAAAATTTTTTTTGGAAAGTCTGTACATGTTTGACAAGCGCTTTTTTTTGTGTGGTATACTGAAGTTATAAATGAAAGAATTTCATCTTGGGTCCCTATCTTTGAAGAATCTATGTGCTGAAAGAAATAAGAGTACCACATCAGGTTATAAAACTGTCACCCTATGCCCTAACCTAGAGTAAGAATGAAAATACTGAACAGTTGTCAGATTGTCCTTCCTCGTATCTTCACAAAATTCCAAAACTGAGAAAAAGGGAACCCTTTTATAGAAAAATATCCTCTGCAGACCCCCAAATCTTTAGAAATTAAAAATTAATCTTATTCTAGAACTAAAAGGCAAAAAAAAAAAAAAGAAAAAAAAAAGAGAGAGAGAAAGTTCCGTGTATCTCAGAAAGCAAAGTTCTTATTTATGTTATTTTTAACTGTTTCCAGGAAACAATCGTCCTGCATACTCCAAAATAAGAGTACTTCAAATAACGAGTACTATACAAAGAACACTGATGTATGAAATGCAAAATATAACTTAAGTTGGTTCTTCACTTGAAAGCTTGCATTTATGGGGAAGTGAATTTTACTAAGTTATTGTGAATTTAAAGCAGAAGAACTATTTCCAGTCAAGTCTCTGTGTTGATAACACTACACTGCCTAATTCCCTTAAGTTTTGAATAGGGATCTACGGGCTACATTCAGACCACCTCCTTCAGAAGTTAAAAGGCAGGTGTTTTGGAAGACCTCCTCCTTGTCCTGCCATATTCAGAGGTAAATGAATTAAACTGGAGTAAAACACTACAATCAAAATATGTAATGGAACGAAAAAGAATCAACTGCCTTGAGTCAAACATGCTAACTCTCTCTGCTATGTCATTTTTAGTATTCTAGTTCCACAAAACCATTTTTCCGTTAACCCTAGAATGGAGTTTTATTTTCTGGAAAATACTACACTCAATTAGGGTATCCTTTGGCAGGTGAATCATTTCTCAACACAAACATCTAGTGTTGCACTGGTTGGGAACCAAAGAACAGAAAGTCATCAGTCTGGTATACTAATAACCAAGATAACTGGAAGAAACTACTGCCAATAAATTTCAAACAGTTCTCCGCATTTCTCACTGATAAGTCACATCTGAACTAATAAACTTGCAAGTGTGATTAAAAAAAAAAAAAAAAGAATAAACAAGTCAGCTAAAGAGATTTTACCTAAATTTTCAAGGTCTTTTCTGGTCACGAATTTGTAGTCATCGTAAACTGTGCTCTCTGGATTCTCTTCCAGTTCTTCAGTCAAGTTGTCCAAGAAGGAACACCATCTGGGGGCAGGTCCTAAAACCTGGGGATATTACAGAAAGGTATAAAATTGTAAATAGATACAGAAAAAAAACAACACCTAATGTTAGGCTCTCAGCTGCTGTGCTGGAAGAATAAATGAATCTCCCTGAAAGCAAATACACCTTAAGAACAACAGCCGTTAGAGAACACAGTTAAATCTACTGCTTACATTACCAATAAGGAGTACTATCGATTATGCAAGTGTTCTGTTAATGCAGGTAATTTATTTGAGACCAACAATTGAGAGGTTTCATATTCAACTGTTTCAAGAGATCCTAATCTGACCAATTAATTTATTAAAAGCTCAGAGCTAAACATTATAGATACAATTAACAACTTAACTAATGGCAATAGATATCAACTAATCTGTACAGCACAGCTGGACCATGACCTCATTAGTTCACTACACAATCACGTTGATTAAAATAAGTAGGGCAGAACAGGATTTTAAACAGAACATCACAGGTATATTTCACGTACTTTTCTTCAAGGAAAAAATCCAGACTATATGGACAAATAATGGAAAATATTAAAAAAGGACTGCATATTTCCACCATGAGGCAAAGGATTTATTTGAACAATATTACGTTGCACTATCAATTTACTTTTCCATGTATGCTTCCTCCAACTTCCCAAGTCAATAATTATCTCCCTTAACTTTTCCCTCCTGCTGTTCTGATTGAAATTCCTCCCTATCCTGATGCACGCTGACATACTCAACTGTTCCAGCATTATTATTTTAGTAGGTGAACTAGCAGAATGGAAAAATCCAACATTACATTTTTCTCTCCAGAGCAAATCGGATGACATTTTAGGATGTAAAGTGGCCAGTTAACTTCTGCAGTGGGACTTCTAACGAGGCTTCCATTTTGTTCGCTAAAAATTCACATGAAAAACTCAAATCACAAAACAACAATAGTAATGGTTGCAATTCAAATCTAAATGTCACGCTTTCATATTAATAACAAAGCACTCTAGAAATATTAAATGTGCTATTGCTTTTCATGCCACTGAAGAAACCAGTAACCGGTGCTTCATTAGCAGACCATCAAAACATGACTGGACTGGGGGAATCATCTTTGAAGTTTACCTGTTTTTGTGTTTTGGATGAAACTGTTTGTCCTTCTTGTAATAAAAAAAACAAAAACAAAAACAAACAAAAAAAAAAAAACAAAAAAAAAACAAGTTGCTTATTAACTAACAAAACTTTTCCTGTAATCGAATGTAAGTATAAATTTGTCTGCTGAAGATTATTAGAAATGAGATTAGAGAATCCTTGACTCACTTCCATTCCAATTAAATAAAAAGTTCCCCTTCATTCCATCTTGCTGACGCATTATGTAAAGATCTCTATCGCTTCAATAAACTTTTTTCATCACTTCCATTTCTGTGGCACTATCTGTTCAAGCCTTGCACAGTGCACATTACTCATTAGAATTCAAACAACTGTAACCAATTAGGGTAATCCCCAGATGTGATCTTGACTGGTGTAAATCTTTAAAAAAATAATTAAAGCAGAAGTCTCAGAAATAAAGGAAAACAGTTTATCCGCTCTTCAGCTGTAACTCCACTCACTGTTCATGTATTCCTGTACTCAAAACCCGATACTAAGATTAAAACTTCTATGGCAAAATGTCAGTGATGAAACACCTAAAAATTACACAACCTGAATTTTCTCCATGATCTATAAAGCAAGTTGCATAGAAAACACGGGGGAAAGCGAGATAATTAACGGAAAAAAGCTGTGGCAGAATACCAGGAAAAAATATAGAGTTGAGCCATTATTCAAATTTTGCATGTAAACTGAGAAAAAGGAAAACCCTACAGAGATGTTTGTGTAAGTTTTATTGCCTCGTTTCCCTCTCTCCCACCCTACTGAAACCGCTTGCCTACCTATTCCAGAACACCTCTAGGAAACCTCTAGGAGTTTTGCTTGGTATGTTAAAAGGGAACATTTTTTAAAGCTTAGGACAAAAATTAAAAATAAAAAAGGCAAACGATACCAGACACAGTGCCAAAAGTATCAACAAGAAATTTCTTTCCCCTGCAACTGTAAATTCTTCACGGGCTTAAAATGCCACTGCGCTTCAATTGCAGAGTGATCCACTACCAACATACTCATCCCCTGTGAAATGTGAGCCTCTGCTGTCCCTGTAGCCAGGTACAAACTCCACAGCTCAGGGGATTTGTCTGCACCAGGCAAACACATATGAGGCAGACACTGGGAACCCTGCCAGCTGATGCTGGTATGGTCACAGCACGCAGTACAGTATTTTGTAGGGGTGTAAGTTTTAGGGAATGGCCTCAAGTTGTGCCAGGGGATGTTTAGGTTGGAAATGAGGAGACATTTCTTCTCAGAAAACGCAGTCAGGCATTGGGATGGGTTGCCTAGGGAGGTGGTGGAGTCACCGTCCCTGAGGGTGTTTAAGGAAAGGTTGGACGTGGTGCTTAGGGACATGGTTTAGTGGGTGATGTTGGTGGTAGGGGGATGGTTGGGCCAGATGATCTTGGAGGTCTCTTCCAACCTTGATGATTCTATGATTAAATGTAGGTAATCACATGCAACTAAACTGACAGGTCTCACGTTTACCATACTTATAACAAATAGATTTCTCTGCAAGTTTTAGAGAAGTTACGTATAGCTAGTGGGAAAATCATTATTAAATGAGTGCACATCTAAACTTGGCTCACACTCAAATATTTCTTCGGCTAAGAAGCCAGACATCATCATCAACAGCAATCAAAACAATATTTTTACAATCTTCCTCATGATTCCATTTTCAGCCGAATTACCACTTCTTGAAACAATCTCCGACAATTTCCAGTGAAAGTCAAGA
This sequence comes from Anser cygnoides, assembly GCF_040182565.1. Taxonomy (NCBI): domain Eukaryota; kingdom Metazoa; phylum Chordata; class Aves; order Anseriformes; family Anatidae; genus Anser; species Anser cygnoides. The sequence goes on from NC_089875.1 coordinate 107,299,885, forward strand.
CGACCGTCTTTGAAAATATTTTTGTCTATCAACAGAAGGGCCTGGCCGGGAGGCTGGAGCCAGCAGGCCGGGTGGGATCCTTCCTGCCCTCCCTCCTCCTCCTCCTTCCTCCTGAAGGGCCCGGAGCTACCACCTGTGCCAGGACTGAGGCAGGGATCCTCCACCACAGGGCCAGGCGTCCCGGCACCGTGTTGGGAGGCAAGGGTGGTGGCTGGGTCACACGAGGGAAAGGCCCGAGCAGGAGACACGGAGCACAAGGGCCGGCCTGCTGTAGCGCCCCTCAGCACAAGTAATGCAGATAGCCTGATGTTGCCTTGGATGTGTTACACCAAACCATGGGAAGTATGGATGCATACTTCTTAATTATCAGTATCATGCCATCAAATACCGAACTTTTGTTAGCACATATTAGAACGTCTTTATTTATTTACCCTAGACACAGAAGATGTACGATGAGTAACTAAGCATGCGACTCATCTGAGTTGACAAGCTGCTAATATGGCAAGGCCAAACTGTTCAAGAAAAGGAGGAGGAAAAAGAAAATCTGACAAATATTTTGAAAATATTGCAAAGTAACTTCAAAAAACACCCTTTTTGTGTTCTATTTTAAAAGACATTTAAAGTAAAAGTTTTATAGCACCCCTTATCTTGCTCTGTAAAACACCGTACTTCTGATCGTGCCTAATTCCTGAGCACTTCTGTAGAAAATATTCTGTCATCATTTTGTATTTCCCCTGAAATTAATAAATGTTAGGACTAACTGGGTGTTATTACCAACCCACAACAGATGTTCCTTATCTTCAATCTGGAAGACCAGACAGCACTTATCCACTTCTAAGTGCCACTCAACAATTTGTCAGCCAGCTCTGCAGAGCCACCAAAAGACCGGGTCTAATCCTGACTACCATTAAGCATGTAACCCACTCAACTTAAAAGCAGCCCGGGATGCTTAGGAGATTCTACAGCCAGATGCCATGAGATTTAAGTGAAACAATTATGAATTCACACAGAAATGGGTATTGTTAAGCATCTCTTTGAAGACTAAAGGGACAAATTCGACAAAATTGAACCAAACAGTTGGTCTTTTCTCAGGGAGTCAGAACAGGTTCCAAAATCCAAGTTTTTCAAGACTTTAATGACTAAGCCCCTGAAATACTTCATTCAAGGCAGTGATTAGCTCCTAAGTTGCAAATAAAATGTCAAAAATGTGTTGGGAGGAGTTTCTGCTGTTTGACTCATTTTTTATTGAAGTATTTTAGCAATTAAAAACATGCAAAAATGCTATATATGCGGCCCAGATCAGATTTGAAATAACTAAACTAAATTTGCCAAGTTTAGATTGCCTAAATTTCCTCTGGAAGACTAACTACATGTATGTGGACATCATTCAGCAGAACACTTAAGAGCTTCCAGAGAGCTTTTGTAAAGCAGAAACACTGGTTTCCTTAGACAGCAACATGCAGTTTCACAGAAATTAGCACTGTAAAGCTGTATCGCTCCATACCTATGGGAATAGGGTTACCAACGAATAAATATGAAAATACATTGTATCACTGCTCTTTCATAACAAAACTTAAAAATAAAACCTTCTTTGAAAAATCTTGGAATTGTTCATTGTTGTATCTTCTACGGATTTTAAGTTAGGCTGTAAGATCTTTACCAGGTAGCAAAAATGTACTACTACAGTTAAATCATTCACTGCCATTCTTTTTGAATAATGTTGATTACAACAAAAATAGCATGTATTTAAGGTCCTCAACAGAGCTCTGGTCTCAGCGTACTGTGTAAAATTACTAGTCGGATGATAATTTTAATACACCATAAGGCATGATAGGAACTTGCTAATGAGAAATAGTTTATGCTGAAAGGGGAATTACTGCACAGAAAGGAGGTTACAAGTGAAGCTCAAGGACTACTGTATTAAACATTTTCACTAATGATTGCCACATATAGTGGGAAGATGCCTGTGAAATGTACTGATTACAGACTGCCTGAAAAGAAGGGTCAAAATCTCTCAGTGGAAAAAGCAGCTACCTTGAAAACTAAAAAAGCTGCAAATCAGATGAAACTTATAGCCAATTACTACCTGATGTAAACAACAGAAGAGGAAAAAAGTGATACTATCTGAGCACAAGACAATAAAGTAGTCTTAAAGCCATTGTATTAGTGTAGGATAAGGATAATGACTCAGGGAAGGTATCTTGTACAACGTCAGGCAATCATGTTCAGGATCCATGAATGCAAAGTTTAATAAGCACAGTGAAAAGCTACTGGGATGATACGTGAAGCAGCAGTGCTCACATAAGATTGTGTACATTCAAGTTAACACAGTTACAGCACAGGGTTAGCTGAACATCAGGTGGATGTGAATGTCAAACAGTCTTTTAATGAAATAACGAGGAAAAACCAACTAATTTTAAGGTGAAATCTGACATTCATGGAAAAGATTATACAATCTGATTGCCTGTGATAAGATAGGCTGGGACTCCATGACCCAAGAAAGCTCCTCCATTCCTCTGTTAACATTAAAAAAAATGCCTTAAAGCAGTTTAACAAAGAAAAAAATCTTTTCTAGATTATAATTTCTAGAAATTAGATGTATTTTATGTATGTGAAAGCATTGAGTCATGTATAATCTACCTGTAGGAGACAGACAAAAGGAAATATATTTTAAATAAAATGGCACACAATCACTTTACATTTTTAGCCACACATTTGCTGCAGAAAGCAAATGCACATCTGTGTGTACATATTCTCAGCTTCAATTATGCCATGTAACAGGAGAGGAAGATTACAGAAGGTCTAATGAGGGAGGAGAAGAAACTGGGTGATCCCCAGGGTGTGGGCAGTGATTGAAATGTGCAATTGCGTTTTCAACATAATTAGCTCCCTAATTGCATAGCCAGGTTTAATTAATGCAATTACATGAGTAATTAATTACTATTCATTTTAAGAGTACTGTTTTTAATGTTTTGTTCTCTAATTTTAAGAATTAGACAGATCTCAATATGTAATAATTTTGAAAAGTTTCCATCACATGCATCGAAAAGGGAAGAGAAGAAAGAATACCTCCTTATGCCTTTGTACAAGTCAAGGTTACATCAACTGCAACCTGTAGCTCTCAAAACCCCGATGTATTATTTCTAGCTTGCAAATATGAAAAACTGCATCTCTCCATTCTTGTTTCTGTGCTTTATGGGCTTCAGGTATGTCCAGGCCAACAACTTCAGGGAAGCCATGAGATTAGCTTGTGCTAGAAAAGAGCCTTGGGATGACGTTACCTCGTTATGTTTCTGTCTCCTATGTTTCCATATACAGTACATTTCCCCCAGCAACCAGCGTGCTCCAAACAATTCGTGATTTTCAATATTATTCTGGCATTCATTTCTATTCTGCTTTTCCCCCTATGAACACTCCACGATCAGCTCCAATTGTGCCCTGTTCATCTCATGAGTAATCCCACTTAATTTACTGAGTAAAATTCTTTCATTTTCTAAATTAAATGGGTTTGGGGAATATACTCCAAACAAATCTCCCATATACTTACATTTTTCTTAATTTCATGCTTTCATTTACCCTATGCTATACAGTGTGGATTTGATGCTTTTACAATAACTGAACTTCTACGGCCATCAAGTAGCTCACTGGAGTACAGCTATGACCAAGAGACAGAATAGCACTTTTTTACTTTTCCAGTTTGTTACTAACAACAGCATTGCGTTTGGTTTTAAGCCCACGCACTCATAAATTTCACTGAACTATACAACGAATTGGCTTCTTCTCTCATCCCAACTCCGGCACATCCAGACATTTTTGGCAGATTCACTAATCTGAGAGAGGTTGGTTTTCCTACCTTTCACTGTGCTATGGGAGCTGCCAAATCAACCACTTGGAGGTTTTACTCCTTAGAGAGCATGTTAAAGGAAATGCTGCTTTTAAGATCTTTCCAGTGTTAAACAAAAACTGCTGCAGGAACTTGCACACATCTTCTAGGAATGAGATACTAAATCTTTCTGCCCTGGTAGTTATCAGATAGTAAGTATTCTTTTTCTAATCCTAAACAGTCTAGCTTCATAGGTGTTTTTTTGTGTTCTTGTTTAATCTCATGTTGTCTGATCTGACAGTTATTAGTCACTTAACCAGCCAGAGGCCTGTTCTCACTACGACTGTCTTCCCAGTGAAGCCACCACCTTTTGAAGAAGGCAATAATCCTGTTGCTTGTAATGTTGAGGAAAAAAAAGCACCCTCCAGGATAGGAATAGCAAATAAATTTTCAGCAAAGACAGAAAATTACTCCTTAAAACTGTAAATGAAATCAACAATATTTCTCTTTCTCACTAGACAGGAAGAAAAAGGGATGCTTCTTAAGTCAGTTACCGGCAGTGGCATTAAGAGTTAAGCAGCCTAATGCTTTCATCAATATCCCTGTCATGTTCTGACATGCTGACTCAAGTAAAAGATAAACACTAGTCACTCTTGCTATGGATCTCTTTATTTCTCAAACTCCGTATGCTTTTTTTATGGTCTCGAGACAATTAGCACTGAGAAGATTTGGTGTCAGAAGAACAATAACTAAAAATGAAGTGCAAGAACCCACTACTTTCATTTTAAGTCACCTAATCAAATGAAGCTAAGGAGGAGTGGCTTCTAAAAGCATGTGTTACAAAGCACGATCTGCTTCAAACACTATCCCATAAATATCAGCTGGTAATGAATCTGAAGTTCCCCAAAATTCCCCAAACACACCACCACCCCTGAACCCTGCCTGGTTAGAGAGCTGGATCAGCAAGCAAAGCTCGAACAAACTCCACGACCACCAGCAGGAACCGAGCCACCACCCTGAGCAGAAGGAAGCCTGCGACCACCAGCCGAGCGCTCCTGGCAGACTGAATCCCGACACCTCGTTGGCACGGCACCGCAGAGTGTTTTCTTAACAGAGGAGAGAAAGTGAGCTTAAATATTCCTAAAGCTTTTTAATCTGACAGCATGTTACAATCATCACTTTTTTAAACCCGTTTTTACCCTTTCCTCCCACAAGAATTCCTCCTGGATTCCAGGATTTTGAGAAATGTTCCACAGTCTGTGAAATGTTCAAGCTTCACTAACCAAAATACTTAAGGACTGAAGTAATTAGTACTACTTCCAAATTCACAGAAGAATGACAAATAGGAGTGCCCTCCACATTTTACATGAAGTCTAACAACAATAAAAAAACTAGCACAATATTCTTCAAATAATACATCCCTCACAGAGCTCTCCCGCACCATTTACAGTTGTGATGGGGTGAGACAGATAAGGCAGGTGTGAGACTTTACAGCTGCCCTGAAATTCTTTTTATTATTATTATTATTTATTATTATACTACAAGGAAGAGCTTCCAAGGTGGTCCTGCCTGTTCCAACGAGGTCAGAAACCTGCATCTCAAAATACAACAGCATCTCTTGTAACAGTAAGGACACAGGCCTACAACGGACAGCACTTCCAAAACTAAGAGGGATGAGGGACACGTACATTGATTTTAGTATGTATGCAACAGCCACTGATTGCAACCTAAATTAACAAGTTAGAAGAACTCAGAATAAGCTAGAAATGCAAAATCTTGGCAAGCCATCTTGTCTGTCTCTCTGACAGCACAGGAAACTTCTCAATCGTCACCCTGCGTGGTGACTTGCCTCTTCTTAGGTCACTACAAACAGCTGGGCTCTTGCAATACGAGCAACATAGCAAGTACTTTTACAGTGTAAATATCTTAAAATTCATGAAAACAAAACTGACTGTACTGGAGTTAAGAGCATGCCCTGTGTTTTAAGGAAATTTGAGGGATGCTACAGAAAAAAAAAGTAATGGTGAGTCAGGCTGCACTTCTACCTTATGTAACAGACGAGCTACTGGAAATCCATGAGATAATTGCCTCTCGGGGCAGTTTAGCTGCTCTTTGCGGAGCTGGGAGCAAGGCTGGTCTGGGCACTTACTCAGGCAACATCCAGGAACGGGACAGCAGCTACCTGTTGGGAACGTGCAGCTCCTCCAGAGAGATACCTTCAATGTGAACCAGTCTACTCCTTCCAGAGTCCTATTTCAGCACAAAGCTTTACTTAACTTAGGAAATGCTTTGATAGATACGTCCTACTCAAAGGAAATTATTTCCTAATGCTAGCTTTCATACATTTGATTGGCTTTATTTATCTATCTGCTTTGTGCGATAGAAATCCTAAATCCTCACAGCTTTTAAACTACTTTTGTATATATATATATTTTTTTTTTTAACTCAACACACTCTTTGGTTCACTAATGAGTTCAGCCAGAGGATGACACAAATAAGCCATGATACTCTATTTTCAAAAAATATGAAATATTTAGTTGAAATTATCACAGAATTCTCACATTGTCTTTTCTGATCCAAAAGAAAAAAAAACAAAACAAAACATGACCACCCACTAATTCTTATAACATGCTGGCAGACCCTAGTAGGGTATAAAACTTCCTTCTCAGAAATTATTATATACATATATATTTTTTTACATTACTTGTGATATGGTGCTGCCTATTAAAGAAAACTGGACAAGTGCTGTCTATCGTATTATCACCCATAAGAGCAGGAAGCAGAGCCCATACTCCTTCATAATCTATTCACGATGTTGAACTACTACACCAGCAGCACCAAAAACATCTCTAGCAAATTTTACAGGAAGATCAGAAATTGTTTTCCAATTATCACACGTTGGTGTTTTTCTTCTGTGTATGTGTGAAAAGCGGTCGTTTCTCTCAGCCAGCGCATGGGAAACGGAGGATATCCTTTGTTGGGACTAAGCCCAGTGTGTTATTTTTCAGTTTGAAAGTGTTTAGGTTAAAAGGAGGAAGCTCACATTTCTGTTTGTCAGGATAAACAATTTTTTCCTAAGCTTGTTAGTACTGCGAGATAAGTAATGTATCATTCATTAGACAGCCGCCTTCTATTTTATACTGTTTGCATGATTTTACGTATAAAGGATTAGAATGTTCTGAATGGAAAACCAAGCTCTAGAAGGATGACACACCGAGATTCTGAATTAGCTTAAAGGCCAAAGCCGCACTGAACTGTCTTTTTGTTAATGGAAAATTTTCTTTCAACACCACTGTCCTTCACGGTCCCAAAGCACAACTGTAATATGTGATGCCACAATATCTCTGCTTTCTAGACATTTTGCAGTTCTTGAAAAAAAAAATAAGACTATGGTTAAGACCAACATTTCCCATTGTATGCCATAACTGCTGCATTCTTATTTTACCTTTTTTATTATTTTTATTTATTTATTTATTTATTAATTTTTACCCCCAGGGAATGAAACACTGTTTTTGGATAGAAAAAAAAACTCTTTGCGCAATTCAGTTTTATGGTTGTTTTCCACCTTACATAAAATTTCTCAGGTAATGGTTACATTGAAGCAGATGAACAACTCTAAAAAATTCACCCTCGCCATACAATCTTCAAGAAGACAGTTGAGGCAGCATTAATTCACAGTGACCTAATACTGCCAATAAGACATGAAAACATCCTAAAAGAAATCAGAATCTCACAGGCTAACACTAACCTGCTCCAGTACTGTCAAAATGCCAGTCACAAATACGAAAACAGTTGCATTATTTACTTCATGGCATTTGTTCATGCTGAGGCCAAAACTCAGGTTAGATGATTCCGATGCAACTCCAAGCTGCTGCCATGAACCACTCGAATGCAGGCTGACAATACACAGCATTGGTCTCAAGTCCGACCTGTGGGGAGGTGTTCGCCTCTAATTGCATCCCCACCGTACGAAGACCCAAGAAAGAAAGGACAAGAGTTATCAGATCCCCAAATAATGAAAGAATGAGCAAGGAACTGTTGTGAAAGGTCACGACCATAGAGGTTAAGTGTGGTACATGCCTCATGAGAAGCTTCTCAGACTTTTTTTTTTTTTTTAAGTGAAAAACAGAATGTTGGAAGGAATGAATGTAAGGAGAATATCCAATGTTTACAACCCCTTGTACAGCACCAGTTGATAGCACTCTGCACCAGGCTGACAAAATCTCTTCAGTAAATTCAATCACACGTAGCAGCTAATCTGCAAACCTGCAATCCAACTAAGCCATGTTCATCTTTAACTTATAACCCGGGACTGTCCCAAACTAGTATCAAGAGAGAAATAAAAAGAATGAATTAAGGTATAAAATAAAACTGCCTTCACTTGTATTTGCCTCAGTATAAATTCCATCTACTGATTTGTTTCATCTAATATAAAGCACATTAAATTTAAAGCATTTAATTAGAAAATAAAAACATATTAGCTAGTAGAATTTGGTGCCTTAATCTGTGGATCTGTGATTATATTATCTCAGGTAACTACTAAGGAAACCTGCAGGTTTGCCTACAGGTTTCAAAATTGTTTTTTTTTTTCCCCTAAAATTAAGATTTTTTTAAAGAATGTGCATTATTGAGGGGCAATCAACAAAGAGATGGTGATAAGTTGTTATTCGTATAGGCAAGTAGAGGATCTAAAAAAAGGAGAAATAAAATTATTTAAAACAGCACATACGAAGGGAAAGTACCACCAGTAATGGCTGGTTTCGTTGAAAAGCCACCCAATTTGAGGAGGCCAAAGGTCATAAATATTTCTAGCAATAAAAAGATTTACACATCCAAAGAGGGTATTGTATTAGAAACCAGACCTTAACTATAAAGATATTCTCGGAGAAACTGGATCATTGAGCAGGCAAGAAATACTTGCCCTTGAAACATTTCCACTTTGTAACTCCAACAGCCCTGAACTAGGAGAGCACTAGGGTATCAAATGATTTTCCAAAACCACCTGAAAAGAAGCCAGAGACGCTCCAGGATTTATTTTTTCTTAAAGAGCTTAATATCTTCCCTACACCAAAAGTACATTGCTTCTAGCCTCAACAGGGAGCTTTCTGCCAAGACTGCAGGAAAGTAAAAAAACATCCAGAACACAGAATATTACACTCAATTAATTACAGTCTTAATTGCTCTCTTCTTTTAACAGCCTAATGAATAGAGCAAGTTTCAGTTTCAGTATGTATATGTAGCCCAAAGTTTCAAGTCCAATAAAGGAGACAAGACTGGTTTGAAATGTCTGTGCTAAGATCAGACATGTTCCCGTAACCAGTAGTAAACACTCAAAATAAATCATGTATATACCCCTTGCTTTCTTCCCAAAGGATCCAGAAGGTAATATGTAGGCTTTTCTCTGTACAACCTGGAAAGTGAACCTTACATGTCATGGAAGCTGACAGCTTAGCTTAAATTTAGAAGAATCTGGCTCATCTTAGGTCCCAGTCCATCAAACCACCTTCTGTCAGTGGAGCTTCTTCCTCCCATTTCTTTGGGCAGAACCTGGGTGCACTATTGACTCAATTGACGTTTCTGAGTCAGTAGTCTGAAAAGTATCCCAGGGCACATACAACTTTCATTTCAACCTTCCCGAGACACACTTCAAAGCGAGGTACCAGGAAGCCAGCTGGCAAGAGGCAGGTTCCAAATGTTTGCATAAACTGCAAGTTAAGTATTAAACTATTGGCAAACAGCCCAATTCTAGGCAGAGGCACTTGCCCTCATTAAAGCCCAACAAAATAAAACAAAAACAAAGTCTCTAAGCTAAGCCACTCAAGATGTTACCTGCGTAAAACAAACATTTCATTTTAGCAGTCATTTTAACAATAAATTTGCCTTTTACTCATCCTCTGCATTGGGTAGCTGCACAAGGCAACTTCTTGCTGTTTAAAACCAAATCTGCCTGTCATTTCTAGCAAACCAAAAACCACCTTCTTTTCCCTCTAATAGTTTGCATACTAAAGGAACAACTGCTGTGATTTTTTTTTTTAAAAAAAGCATAGTTCTCTCAGACATTCCTAGTCTCAAATGTCATACCTATCTTGTTGAAAATCCTGCAGTGAAAGCTGAAGCACGCCATTTACAGACAATATTATGATAGCTGTTGTCAACTCCTTCATAATCTTGAAGTTCAAGAGACAGTCATTTTTTAGGTTTGCAATGGAAATTTAGCTTTGGCATGAACAATGGAGAGAACGGGCACACGTAGACAGATAATTCATTCAGACATGAGCTCAGTCAGAGCGTACTCCAAGCTAGCCAGACACAAGCCAGCTCCAGTTCAGAAGTCATAGAGCTGTGTTAGCACAGCACTGTGCCCACACTAATAAAACCTGCTGAGAGGCCGGGTATATTAGGCTGGGCACAGTCCTACGCTGTCTGGCCAACTTGAATCGAGGACAGAGGATTCTGGGTCTGTCTGCACCCAGCCATGGGGATGCACACTCCTGTGCAGTAAGACTTCTGTGCACCTCTTCTACAAAATATGAAAAAAACATTTCAAACTAGAAGGGCTACAGTACAGCACCATACACTCAAGAATTTAAGCATCTACCTCAACCATCACCATGATATTGCCTTGTCCTTGTTCCAGTGAAGACTTAAAGAGCAATCATTACTAGCACTACAGGGCAGTAAGTGCTGGGGCAATCAGATGAATCCTGTTCACAAAAATGCACTTCCAATAGTTCTGAAACACAACTGTCCTCCATAGCTGGAGCTTTTCCCTCAGGCATTTATTCTGTTGTGGAATATAAGAATTGTAATTTAGTTCTTGTCAACATCTCAAAAAGACAGGACACATCTTAAACGTTATTCATGTCTATTTCAAAGTAAACAAACAAATAGAAAATTAGGCTGTTCTTTGGAAAAATGGTGAATGGTTCTTATGAAAAGCCAGAAAACTTCTCTGTGAAAAGAGATCAGGCAAAGCAGCAAATCATTAGTTCTTTAGTTTTGCTCCAAAAATGCACACAACTAAACTCATCTTTGTCTGTACAAAGGAAATTACTCAGAGTTCCAAGTACAGGAAGAAAATGTGTCTTAATAATCTACTGACATACAAACCAAAGGACAGGTGTGCATCTGAGCTCAAATAACTAGCCCAAAAGATCAAGGAATAGAAGCGTTAAAATGAACACATTAATAACATTGAGTTTTTCTTAATAACAAATGCCCCGGAGCAGCTTAAGGCTGACACGACTTCTCCATTTTATTTTTTCTTCATTTGAAGAGGAGATTAAAAAAAGCCAACAAAAACAGATTTAGTGAGCTACATACTTGATTTTTAGGAAATGCAGTAAGTAACCCTTCAATTACACAATACTATTTGTGCCAGACCTTTCATTCTTGCTGGGCAAAATGAAAAAGGCAAATGGGGTAAAACAGCAAGTTAGCAGAGTGTGAAACTTCTGTTCAAAAAAAAAAAAAAGTCTTCTATCTTTGGCTTTTCTATTGTCTAAAATTAATATTCCATGTTTTTATACTATCTGAAAATATTCACTTGCAACGAACAATAGATTTTTGAATGAAAAAATCACGCCAATACTTAACATGTCTTCAGCAGCCTTCAGATGTGAAGCCACTGACAGGAACTCGAGAAGTTCAGCTTATTCAAAAGCAAATGTAGCCTGGGTAGTACATTTTAAATCAAACTTTAAGTTCTCTTTATACACAACAGCATTAAAAAAAAGAGGAGGGAGAATTCTTATATGTATTTATGCTTTAGCATTCATCATTTGGGAATCAATCATGGGTCCACTTTTATGCTCATGTGTCACTGTGACCGTAAAACCCATAAAAAGGTATGACTGAGAGAAGTTCAGGTGGACTCAGGTACCCATAATCAAAGAACACTGACAAAGGAATACAGCATAATGTTGATTTTCATGGGAATAGCCTGTACTCCACAAAAATAATAGACAATGTTAGGCAGTATTTAAGTTTGTAGTTAATGTCTGTTAAACGTAATCTGAGATCAAAAATAATGTTTATTAGCTAAAAAATCCATATCTGACTTCAGAAACATACATACAATATTCACAGAGCCTTCTACAAAAGTGAAACTTTAAGAGAGCAAAAAATAATTTATAGTATGTGCAAGAATATTCAAAATAATACTTGCTGGAACAAGTTCCGACAACACCCATTGCTGGTGACAAATCAAGTCTGAAATATTTTTTTGGCTAAGTGGCAATGTTGGATATGTACCTCTAATGTGCTATACCAGTCAGGTTCATATATCATGCATACTTGCACAAAAAAACGTCAATGCTCAATTTCCAGAGAGAAGCTGAACCATAGGCTTAGTGACAGGAGGAATGCAGGTGGTTTTTTTTCCTTCCATCTGAATTACTTAAATTCAGTAACTAGTCTATTCAAGTTTTAAAAACTGAACAGACTTTGAAATTATGGGAGTTTGTCTTCTCCAATCCCCTAATTAAAAGGAAGATAGATAAAGGCTTGGAGAGCTCTTCTTAAACTTTACAAAGAACAAGATAAATAGAAACACCGTGTGTTCAGCTTCTAACTACAGCTAATGCTTGGTCTTAAATACAAAAATATTTGTTGTCCCTATTACCATTGTTATCTCAAGCATGGAACAGCTCCAGTAAACAAAATGGTTAGAAATGGGTTCAAGAAATTGACAATTTCCATCTGAAAAACCACCTGATATAAACGACACACAACAACTTGGTGTATAAAAATGTACATTTCTTGGAATGCAAAAATTTCTCTCTGTTAGCTACTTATATAGTTTAAAATATTTTTCAAAATTAACAAATTTTGCAGTTTGTCCAGTATGTGAAGAAAGTGACTTATGGAGCGGTGTACATAATACTGGAGTTCAGTCTGCTCTTCTGCCTGGAACATTTGCTTATGTCCCCTACTATTTATCTCCTTCCAGGCCATAACAAATCCTAGAGTGTACTGTAGAATCAAAAACATAACCTAGAGTGAAATGCTGGTGTAGTTTTCTGTGGAGTTCCCTAACACCAGAAGGCCTGCTGTTAAGTCTCCCTAAAATCAACCCACAGGAAGAAAATGCACGCTTAACTGTTAAGCTTTTTGAGTGAAAAGCTTCTCAAGTGAAAAGCTCCAATTCAAGTATGGCACTGAGCAGAAACTACTGCTAAGAATCACGCACAAAACCACACAGTATTTCCTCGTCAGGACACAGAAGAATATTTAGTCCATGGTATACAGTGATACAGTCATGGCATTAAAGACGCTAATGAAATATTTTTCAACAAAGCAAAACTATTACCTCAAAAGCAAATTATACAGCCTCCTTTTAGGAATTCTTTTCTCATTAGCTATCTAAAGCAATTTTTTCCCCATCAAAGCTCTACCTGAACTTCCTACTGCCATTAGCCAGTTCTGGAAGTGTTAGGAAAAGACATTGCAAGCTTTTGTTTTTATAAATAATAATTCAGTATATAATATAAATAAGTTATGGTTATCTTAACTTTATCATGAAAAGTCACAGAATCTAGACAGGAATCTGCAGAAATCATTTTCCAACATGAAAACCTGACTTGGCACCAAATTACTGGCAGTTTTAAAAGAGCAGTATCAGCAACAATTTGCATTACTTACTGGCATGTAATAGATATTCATTTTAGGGGCTTCATTGGCAGTCATTAGCATTCCTAAAAAGAGATTTCCACGTTAAAAAATGTTGGTCACAAGAGGATAACGTTACTTTATATAAATATCTATACACACAAACACACAAAGTATTTAATTCACATGAAGTAGGTTTGTACACAGGACTAGGAAAGAAAAGCCTGATAGTGCAATTAATAAAGCTTAATTTCCTATATATTTGTGCCTTTTGTTCTCTATCTTAAAAAATTCTCAGCACAACTTAAACAACAAAGTTCTACCACCTGCAGATTGCCAATTTTCATAACAAATTTTAATAGTTCATCCCATAAAACTGTTTAGAAGAAATCCAGGCAGTACTACTTAAAACCTACCTTGGGCATAAACCGGTGTTATTAACACAAGGGGGTTTTGGGGATTTGTTTTGCTTTGTTTTTAAACACACATCTATAGTCTAAACAATGCCATAAATCATAATATGGTTTGCTGCTTTATTCATATTTCATCTTGGAAATCAACAGTAGATTGTCAACACAAAGCGTGAGGCAGGATATTGTGGCTTCAAATGCAAGTGATTATTAGCCAGGTGGGACAAACAAAATTTGAAATATCTATGAATATACTTAGGGAATGCTGTGAATACTCTGGATATAAAAGAACTATTGCAGAAATATTAAAATCGATGGAATATCTGGAACTGTCACAGGACTTGGTATACATTCAAAATCAGAAACTCTCAGTTTCATCCTCCATAAGAGCTTTTTAAGGACATTTGGCCTGTACTTTTAATTCAGCTTCGACTTTCCAGCATAGGTGATCACCATGTAATACAAGAAGATGCAGCAGGAAGAAGAGAAGAGCAATCAAGTTAGATAACATTCTGATCCAGAAGTAACATATGCCATTGAGACTATGAATAATTGGGGCAGTTACCACATACCCGGAGGGCAGAAATATAATTTACACCCAACTAGAGGAACGCAATTAACATGGGTGGAGTAATCCTTCCTACCTAATCCTTTTTATTAAAAATACACAATGCAGCTAGACTTTTAATGTTAGAAAAAAGGGGGCTTGCTTTCCTGGCAAAGCAAGAAATTTGTGAAAGCTTAGTCAGCAAACTGAGGCTTAAAACCAAACCTGGAAATGGTTACAAGCAGTTTAAGGAAAAAGCAAGAATTCACAGTATATTTTGATAAATTTTGTGCTCCCTTAACTTATCAGCGTGTTTGGTACTACTACAGGAGACAAAGCATTTCTCCATTGACTGAATATGAATCACTAGAGATAAACCGATAGAAATTAATTCTGCAGGTGCTTCAAAGGTGACAGTAACGGGAAAACCTCCTCTCTGGGAGTCTTCCACCAATAACTGAAGGCGGGAAAGTTGTCTTCAGAACAGTACAGGGGTGGGTGTATATTAAGGGGAAATACAGAAACCAAAAAAAAGGAACAAGTCTGTGAAGGGAGAAGTCTACTGTGCACTATTCATTGTTTCAGCTCATTATTTCTAACCAATTTTTACGGGAAGGGAGACCACACCCTAATAAACTACACAGCAGTCTAGTGCAATCACTTAAAAAGAGAAATAAACGAGAACTCTTCTATCACAGAAGCCATTTTAATAAGACTGCATATAGAAAGTGATCAATAATACAGTATCATTCATTTAAAGAAATGAAAAAATGCGTATGAAGCGGTAGTAAATGGGAGAGGATGTTTTAGAAAATGCAAATTTTTTACCTGTAAAAAAATAATTTTACAATAATAGAAACAAATGATGTACAAATTTCTATACACTGAAAACACTGTTAAGTTGCAAAAGGGTTTGCTTCCCACAGAAGGTAGTAGTACTGAAAATGGCTGCTGAAATAATTTAATTAAAAACAAAAATAAAGCAATAAAAAAACAGAAACACAGCTACTGAGAAAGATTAATTCACATTATTCTGATCCACATCTTACCGTATTTCAGAATGTTGTTACAAAATGGTTTCACTTCTCCATTTTTTATTGCTTTCGTAACTGAGACAACACAGCGTTAAAACTATTTCATTACTGCACATGCAGCAGACGTTTTTACGTAAAAAAGGGCTGCAACTAATATGAAGTAGCAGCTGCTTTCTGTGTTTTTTAAAACAAAAACTTGAATATTACAACTATTAGAATAAAATTATAAATAGAAAATGTAAAAGTAAAATATCTACGTGTACTAGGTAGCAATTTTCCCCAAAGAAAAGCATTCTAAATGGAGGTTCAATGACTTCTGCTTTGTGACATTTCTGACATTATTCTCTTCAAGTCTGAAACACAATCTGTGTGTTTCTCATGAATCAAATTCTGAATTCTGACCCACATCAGTGAAATTAAGTAGGTAAATGTGTATTGTTCCATGCATTGATGAACAGCAGAGCTGTTTTAAGGGAATGAAAGAGCGTAAGGGAAGGATTAGGTTACAGGCTTTCTGAGCAGTAGTTTCACATGAAGTCTAAGCACAGACTGGGCAAAGGTCCTGGGATTTGCTGTGCCACTCCAGCTTCTAAACATCCTGAGGTGCCCGGAGAATGCTGAGACCCCAGTGACAACACTGAGCTACACTCGTACTATCAATTAAATGTTATTGCCTTTCCTGCTTTCCTCAGCTGCAACATTTGTATTACTGGAAGTATTTCCTTATTTTCAGATGTTCAGATGTAATCATTCTTTACATTCTGAACTTGCATGAGGCATTGCCAGGCATCCTAAATTTTGTAGAAACAGTATTTATTACAAACGTGAATGCACCACCTCTCACCTTAAATCTCTTCGTTTTCACTGAAACACCTTCAAGTTTTTCCCCTCTGCCTTCGCAGGGTTATAAATTACAACCTAATTTTCAGCCCACAACAGCTCTTACCAAAAGACCTCAAACCTGCCCTCCCTAAAGACATGGACAAAGAAGAAAAAGCAAAACTGACTCGTGAGGAGACATGGAACAGAGGACTGCAATGCACACTCTAGATGACTGCGATCAGACATGTAGAAAACCAACGTCCCATAAGCAACATTAAATAGACAGGTGCATTTAATTCTTTGTGCTCCGAGATTCATCCTGCAGAGTCTCACAAAAATCATTTAAGCCCAAATCAGCACTTGAGCTACATCTACATACCACAGAGACTGTAGAACATCCGTAGCTGTGTGACATCCATCCTTATAGATATTTAAACTTGACTGGTTATGATCTGAGCAACCTGTCCAGACTTTGAAGTAGGATCTAACTTAAAAATTGGCCTTGCTTTGAGCAGAGAACATACAACCCCCAGAGGTCCCTTCTAAATTATGCTAAGATTCTACATAACTTAGTTGTCTTTCCCTCCATATCATGACCCCTTCGTTATCAATGCTGCATGGATGTTACTTCACTCCAGGACTCTCATTTGGATCAAACCGATAAGCTCAAAGGTGAAACCTGGATGAGATGCTAAATGTAAGTCACTTCAATGACCTTTTTCTGTAATGCTCTTCCTGTGGCCTCTATGGAAGAGGGAGGACCAGGTCTGGCTACCTCCACGTTGCACGGCCCACACTGTTACACAGCTGCTCTCCAACACCCCCAGAAGAACTCATGCGTACAACCAGAGCACGCAAGATGCGCCCTCAGCACCATGCCATAAGCTCCCTTTTTGGCAGGCTTCAATTTTTTGCCTAAAGTATTTTTGGCACATTAATCTGGGAAAAACAAATATATGGAACACAAATTAGAATGCTATTGATACATTTTTTGAAGACTCATTAAAGAAAAACAAAAAACAGTCCAATTGCTAAGTACTGTTAACACCATTCTTTTTCAGAGGGGGGTAAACCTGAGCAGCATGGAAGGGAGCTAGTAATTTCACCAAGATCCTGCAGACCCTTACGTTGCTGCTGCTGCATAAAGTCAAAAAGGCTTACCATCTCAGCAGAACTTGAATACTAAGTTCTCATCTTACCAAAAAAAAAAAAAAAAAAAGACATTCTTAACCGAAGTTGGCAGAAAAGGCAAGATAAGTTTTAACTCGTTAGAAATCTCACTTATCTACAATCTTGAAATTGAGCTGCTGGTATGAATCAAAGTCTAAGTCGCTCTGTCTTCACTGCTACCTCTCTGAAATTAAGATAATAGCAGAGTGCAACACAGGCATTCTCTGATCAAGAATTTTGTCCTCTGACATCTTAATTTTTCTTTCTTTTTCTTTTTTTCTTTTTTTTTTCTTTTTTTTCTTTCTTTTTTTCTTTTTTTCTTTTTCTTTCTTTTTCCTAATTTTTCTTTCATCTTTTTCAGTGCTGCTTTCTAAACAGGAAATGGGTGTCATACTGCTTCAGAACTAAGCAACTAAAAATTAAAAGTTTTAGTGCAGTACACACAAAAATATTTTACACAATACAACCACCACTGTGTAAAATATTTTTTCCTCACTAAGTAGGATCTGGAAACTAGTTAAAAGTGGACCTCTTTTTTGCCTTCAAAACATAGTGCCGTGAGACACACCAAATTTGAGAAGAACGCAGATCTGTGCATTTAGAATTCTACACTTACAAAGAAAAGTATTCCAGCTTAACTAGGGCACAGTAAGTACTGTAACTAAAAAACAGGAAAGATCAAATGGCCATAAACACTTGTAAAAATTTGTAAACTCGTTGTAAAGAGGTTTTTTCCTAGCTCTAGAAAGCAAGCTCTAACTGATCTGGAGCTTAGCCTAGACAAAAGGCCAAAATTCCTTCTCTTATGAGAGACTTAAGATATTTGAAAGGGCAAAAGAGGTCAATCACTCAATTGACAGCACAACAGCTTCCAACTGCAAAGGGTCTTCGATTTAATAAAGATGAAGAGAAAACAATGACACTAAATAGCAAGTAACTATTTTTCCTAGCTCTATCATAAGGAGAAAAGTAGACTTAATTTGCATCACCTAAATAAGAAAACCACAGTTTGGGTTAACACACGCTTTCCCTTTTGAACTTAATAAGACATTAATATATCTAATGTACCTGAATTTGGATAAAGACAGACATCATTGATGTCATATTCTGGCTCCATTGAAGTAAATATCTTCCCCTGTAATTGAAGGAAGATAATAGATTATAAAGAATTCCAAACAATATAATGAAATTTAGTAAATATAAACACTATGAATAGCCATTATAGAAGCTAAGAAATATGATGTTATCAAGATGGCAGAGATTTTGCAGAACAATAAAATGTTATTAAAGTATCTGATCATAACATAGGAACCTCGTACTGTGCTCTGTCTCCCATCAGATCTTTTACACGGGAGTGCTGTCTACTGCTTATCGAGGACACAGCAATGTATTGTGGCACCTCTGATTTCTTGGCTCACACTTCTGTGTTGAAAATTTATGTCAGTTCAGCTTCATTTTATTTTATGTAAAAGGAGGATGAGGTCCATAAGTTCCTGGTACATTGCCAGTGCAACCCTCGTTCTGTTCAAGTCTGAATACGGTAGTTTTAAGTAATTTCATTTTTTTAAGTACATTAGCTGAAATGATGGATGGGGAGTGGAATTTTATTCTGGAGCTTGGTTCTTCCACCCTGCACATGTCTACCTAAAATGAAATATGGCTCAGCACTTTATTTGTAAATTACAAACTCAGTATTAAAGAGGTCTAAACACAAAATTATATAAAAATAATAAAAGTATCCACTGGTATGTAGCTTAGGTCAAAAATGAAGTTTTAATGGTTAAGAAAATGGTATAAGCAAGAAACGTTTAAAAAAAATAAGAATTGGAACAGAGTCTGAAAAACCCAGACAAAATACAGGTGCTCTTGTAAGCCAAGATGCAATACAGCCAGTTAAAGAAGTGTGTCTAACAACTGGGCCACAGAATCTGAAGCATGAGAGTACATGCCTACACGGTTCTAAACGAGGGACAGGAACAGAGCAAATTTACATCCTATTCCTCTTTTCTCTTTCCCTGCAGCAATCCCACCTACCTTTCTGGGCCCTTCCTTTCCCTCCCAGTTATATGCTGTTACCCCACCCACCTCTGGTCTCTCCCCGATGATTAATAAGAGTCCTCCCCCACGCCAGTCTTAGCAGACAAAAGCCTCATACTCCCCACCCCAAGGCACGTCTCAGCATGGGGCTATTCTGGTATCAAAGCCATATGCTCTCCACCCCGCAGTCTGCCTCTGCAGTTGGTTCCCAGCCAGAGATAGTCAAGAACCAACATCTGGGAGAGGTGGAGCCAGCTGGAACATACTCTAGGAAGGAGTCCAAAGCTATCTTTGCCTTCCAGCGGTAAGAAACCCTCCCTTTTCCCACTGCAGAGGCCACCTGACAAACCTTAGTGTTTCATTCTCAGTGAGGAAAATATCTATACCTAGGAAAAATGAAGAGAGGCCACTGCAGATGTTTTAAATAATAACCAATAATTTATTTGCCCTTTAAAACAATAAAAAGTAAAAAAAAAAACACAACTGCTTGCAATCACAGAAAAAGAGGCTGTTGAAAGTTCATGAAGAAATACAACAATAGAGAAATGACTGCCTGAAATAGTTAGAGAATAAGTGCCTCTAAACTACTGTTACTGCTCCTGATATGTTACTGTTACATTACACAGCTAGAAAAGCATAGATACAGAATGGAGCAAGTTTTAAGGACTAGAATGACTAATGATAGCCCCTTAGACCAAACCAAATGACAGTAGTATTACTGTGAATCTATAGGGTAAGATACCTTGTGCAAGCTGCATTGATCGGAGACACGAATAGCATAAGGTAAGAAAGGAAAGTCTTAATTAGATCGCAACTTCACTTATAGGTGCAAAAGACAGGGATAAAAATATTGTCTATTGAAACTGGATCTATTGATCCATTAATATAGCATAATACACATTGTTATTTGAAGCAGATATTATAGATCCAAATTTTAAATATCCAAAATCCAAATTTAAATAAATCCAAAATTTAATAAATCCAAAATTTAAATAAATTTCTGTGAAAACAAGCGGGACCTGGTTTTAACACTTCATAAACTGATCTACCATTGAAGCTGCCCTTTTTGGAGCAGAGAACTGAAATGATCAATTTTTCTCTGATGAAAAATCAGAATCAGATGTTTCTAAGCACACTGAGAAACATACAAACTAGAGCAATGGCTGAGATACTTTGTGTTTAAATCCCTCTACTGAAAGAAGCATCTTAAGCAGACATATACAAACAGCTAAAAAAACCTGAAGTCTCTATCTTTATACCTGACAGGCTGTAAAATACCTTCCCAGATACCGGCCTGTTTAGCCAGACAAGGCAAAACATGTAAATTAGGACACATTAAAAACCCAACTTCCCACCCTGAATTTCAGCTTCATTATTCAAGTTGAAGGAAAAAAAAAAAAAGTGAAAAGATCTGAATGCAGCAGCAGAGAAATACTTACTGTATCTTTGTTCCACATTTTTATGATTCGAGAATCTGCAGAGATAATTAAATCCAACTGATGCTGAAACTGAATTGACTTTATAGGCAGGCCATATTGGTGATCTTTGACTATTAATGGGTTACTAGACCGGAGGTCATATAATAAAACCTTGAAGAATAAGAGACAGATTAAACTTACAATATTATAAGATCAAGAGGAAATCACACACACTAGGCCTTCACTAATGTTTTAACTCAGATTGGTTTGCTTGCTTGTTTAAATACATGGACAGGATTTCCATAAAATAAATCGTTTCAAGTTCTGAAAATGACTTACTAAGTGAGCCCTGCTTATTCTTACAATATATTAACTCCAAAATGTTTCAGTCTAGAAAAGTTAAATTTGAATTCAAGAAATTGCCATCTTTCTAAAGTCCTTCTAATTTCTATTGCAATTAAAATTGAAAAAAATGAACTATTTTCAAGACTCTTAGTATTTCTTAATTATTACTAATTTTTCACTCTTCAATTATTGCATTATTCTCACTCACAAGATTTAAATTTTCAGATGCCCTTCTAGATTCTGTGAGTATCGCTTTCACTCAGCAAAACACCACAGAATGCAATTATTCTTTTAGAGAAGTGGAGAGTACAGGCCATCTTCCAGAAACCCGTGTTTTTATCTCAAAAATTTCCTTTGCAACTTGAGAAAGACCTCAAATCTTTCATATGCCAAGTATGAATATTAATAATTTTGGGGAAAAAATATATATATTTATATAATCTAAACAAAATGATAATTTCCAATAAAGTTAGCCTGACATACATACTAACATTATGACACCTACAACTCTTGCTTATGCATCTGTCTTCAACAAGCTACAGTTTTCTAAACCCATGAAAGGACATGGCAGAAAAAATGGCAGAAAAACCCTCATACTCCACTTGACAAATGGGATGGCAACGACGCAGAAATTAATCAAAATGATCTTTTATAGAAAGATAAGACATAAAAAACAGTAGTTGAAAGACAATTAATTTTGCTTCTTCAGCCACCATCAAGATACAGCATATATTTTGCATTGAGATGGCACTGGCAGAATCTAAAAAAGCTGTAACTTCCTCACATAATTGACTGTTAAGTCTTAAGAAAACTGCAGAATTTGAAGTTACCTAGGTTGGAGGTTGCAATGATTTTAAGCCAACCCTACAGTAATTCTGAAGAACAAGATCATTTGTTAAACTGCAAATTAATTTTGTCAATGTCTATCGTTGCACTATACATGTAGTTTATGGTCTTAAAAATACTTATTGTATATCTATCTTACATTAAGTGCACTCAATGTACAAGAGACCTGGACTGACAACTGCATAAAAAGGATCTCATAAGAACTGTTGCAGAAGAAGTTAAATCTACCTGCCCAGTAGACGTTCCAACAGCCATATTCAAAGCTCCATTAAATTTCAGCGCTGAAATAGATGGTAAACAATCTATCCTGCAAAGCACAATGCTTACAGTTAGGCATTCTTTCCATAACTGATGCAAATATTTTTTAAATGTTAAAAATAGCTAAAGTAGTTACTGTAAATTAATTTACAGATACCACTCAGAAATACTACTTCAACAAGCGAAATTGTTTCCAATCACAACTTCCATAGAAAATTAGTTATTTATCTGAGCAGTAATGGCTCAGTTTCTTTGTGACTAAGAAAACCCTCTATTCACACTAGCAATGAGAGATTTTGATGCAAAATGGGAATGGTTTCTAAAAGCAAAACTTAAAGAACAAAACAAAAAAAAAAAAACAAAAACAGAAGAATGCACTTTGAAAAGGCAGCCTTTACTCACTCTGTATCTGCTGTCACACTGCTTAAAGCACAATCCAGCAGCCCAACTCGATTTCTAGTTCTAGGATCCCAGCATTCCACTTTACCCTGAACAGTTCAGAAAACATATTTTAAGCTTATGAAACAAATACCTGATATTGTGCTTAAATACAATTATGAATTATTCCATCTATGAATAATTAATCAAAAAAAAAATTCCCTAGTTTGACATGAGTTGTACTAATAAGTGCATATAAGCTCCATACATTTTATCATACATATATATGTATATATGTTTAAATACATATTATGTATTTAAACAAATGTAATCTGAATGAAAATGATTAATGCTAAGTTTTCCAATATTAACTGGGTACAGAGGCTAGCTAATTTCTACAGATAGCTACATTCTTAAGACAAAGCTATTTTCTCTCATCTGCAAAATCTGACGCATCTCAGCAACGAAGACAGTTCTGAAATTATATCTTCACTACACTCTAAAAAGTCATCTTGTTTAACAGATCTATACTTAACACAGCAAATGAGATCAAATTAATTACGTAGGTTCCTGTTGTGATTTCTTCTTATCCTCATGCAAACCAATATTAAAGAGATACAAACACTGCTGCCCTTTTAATAAAAGGAATGCAAACATTTACCTCAGCTGTCCCTGTAGCAAACAAGAAGTGTACAGGATTTATGTCACAGACATTATTCTCTCTAAAACAGAAAAATGAGTAAGTTTAATGACCTCAGAATAATGTAACTAGAAAGATTTCTGTAATCACATATTGTTTAGCCTCGAGAAGCAAAAGTGGCGGGGGGAGGAGGGAGTGCATGTGCGGATGGCAACCTAATAACAGATTCTCATACTTAAGAGGAGTTTATCAAGAATTCTGAGCTATCAGAGAAAATCAGAGACAGTGCTGATAATTTGAGATGGGTGAGGTTCCAACTGGATGTAAAGATAATATTTTTTATGCCTTGAGGGTAATTAACTATTGGAATGAGCTGCCAAAAGCAGCTCTGGAATTTCTATACTCAGAGCTTTCAAGACCTTGTGGGCAAACTCATTTGAATTCAATGTTGACCATGTCTTGAGTAGGACTCAGGTTCTTTCCAACCTGAATGATTCTACAATCCTCTGCCCATGGCCACCATCCACCACCAAGCCTTGATATATTGCTCTGCTCACTGTAGTCTTAAATGACTCAGTTACATCAAAAGGTCTTCCCGACGACATAAGTTAGAAGCATACATCTCCAACTTATTCTGATAAACAGCCCGTCCTCTTTTCCCTCAACAGCTCAACATGGAGCCCTCTATTTCTCCAACAATTCTTTCAAAATACAAATATTTCTGATTATACTCATCCCAAAAAATTCCAACTCCTTCTATTCCAAGACCTCCACGTATAATACTATAACTCATCCAGTTCCCCTGCCTCACACCCTTTTCACATCTTCAAGTTTCTTCTCCCTGATTCAGATTTCATGCATTATGACTTAGCTCTCCCGGTCCAGGACTCTCCCCCACCCTCCTTTTTCTTTTTGCTGCTACTCAGTTTATATAGTAGAGCCTGCCCAAATATTGCTTCTTCCCATAAGCTCTCCTACCCACTGAATATCAGCTGTTGCTCACTAACTAGCCACTTTATCCGCTCAAGTCAGTTCTTCTCATCTGCCTCTCCCCACACAAAAGTGGCCCAGCTCCTGCTACGGTATGGTTTTCAAAAGAATCAGACACATGTTGGTGATATTAAAAAAAAAAAAAAAATGCATCTCTTTGGGCTACCCCAAGAGCAGAAGGACAAAGACATGTCTAGGAAAGTACACAACCTGTGGGCAGACCTCTATATGACAACTAAATTGAGCAGTAATGGCGAAGTTTTAATGAAATGCTCTTAAGATCAAGTTATATAATACCTATTACATGTCTATATTAAGCAATTTTAATTGAGTTTTCTTCTGTGAATGTTTGAAAACGTAAAAACTTGAACAAAGAATTACAGAACACAAAATAAAATCAGGCTCAGGCTCAGCATATGTTCCTTTTCAACTCTGCAACGTATTTGGGAATATTCAGACATACTAGAGATGGAGAGCATATTAGGAGTTTGGTTCCACCTGGTGGAAGGAAGACAGACGGACATTGTGCATTACAGACACTTACGAAGCATCAGTTTGCAGGGGGTTGAGAAACCTTCCTTGTTCCAGATTTAGCCTGTATACTTCAGAACTACAAAAAAAAAAATAGATCAAATTTACTCCTTTCTCTTACAAATACTGAAAAGAGGATAATGTGTATGTTCACCAATGATAATTACTACAGTGCAGTATCCTATCAGTTACTCTTTTGCCACAGAAAAGATACATTAATCCCTTTTTTAACATCCTTAAATTTCCTACAGTTTACACTACAGCTTGGATTACTAAAAGCTTTTCTCACAATTTGCTTCAGACTTTGAAGATCTCATTTTATTTTTACTGTCTTCTCACAAATTCTGTTAATTATATGTGATTTTACTCCTATTCTAACGCTTTTTCTATCTTGGTTGTTTTATTACTATCTCATTTTCCTTACTTAGATGTCAAACACTTTTAAAACAGTACACTGATTGTAATTTTGTCAATAAAATTTGCAAACACATCATTCAAAGACTGAAAGTCTTAAAACAAAGAAAAACTGAACTAATCTTAAGACTTCCACTTTTTTTTTTTTTACTCTTCATACACAGTGTCTATTTGGAAAGAACAGCTATTTTTTTCAATAACATTTTTAACTTTTCTGCTATTTTAATATTCATGCTGTTCTTGGAAAACATTCCTAACAGAAGTGAAACAAAACAATCTATGTAATCAATACCTTGCTCCTACAAAATACAGGTCACATGATGGATAATGATAAGAGAAATCTCTACCAAATTTTGGTATTCTTGTCCTGTAGTAATGGCCATGTTGTGAATGAAACTCCACAAATCTGTCACACTGCAGGAAGACAATCTGAAAATGAAACAGAAAGAACTGAAACATACAAAAGCAGATGACTGCAGCTCCTCAACTTGTCTCATAACACAGCCTCCAGGGATTTTTCCAAGCTCACACAGGTTAACCATAACCCACTTAAAATAATTTCTATTAAAATAACAGAATTGACTAGTACTTCTTCATTCTCACCATCCACAGCCAAAGCTCCATTAATAAAGATATCACTCTCTCCTATGACTTAGTCCAAGTCTTAATTTTAGGAAAGCACTGAAATGTAACTGGCCTTATGGATATCAACATGAATGAGAACCAAGTGTGCTCTCACTGTGAAAATGCCAACAACCCTCAAAATGATACCTCAGGAGGTTAGTGGGAGCAGACTGGGGAGGATGTGTTTTCATTTCTCCACACAGTGCTCATTACAACAATTTATTCAGTGAATTTGTGGAACCTCAATGCTTGCAGTTTTTGAGATTACTGGCAAAAGTACTGCTTCGAGCATTAAATGAACCCTAGATGTCCCCTTCCAATGAATATTTTTATATTTTTAATGAAATACCATCCCCTCTTTTTACCATGCTTAAAAAATTAAGACAGCTACCTGAAATTAATTTTCTTTCTAGCTATTTAGTAAGTTTTGGGAAAATGAAATTGAAGCTAAGGTTGTCAAGAAAGGGCTTCAGTCTGAAATACAATACCAATTTCAGTTTCAAAAAACACAGAAGCCTTACTGTTAGCAATCAGTCAAAAAGACTGCTGAACACAATGAGAATACATTCCTCAGCCTCTCAAATAACTGTTTGGTCTTTACAACCAGAAACTTTCTCTCACAGACAGGCAGGAGGCTACTCTATTGTATCAGTCACCTTCTTCATCCATTTGAGTTCACACACATTCTTGGAAAACTCACAGGGGAAAACTTTGAAAAGACTAGAGTTAAAAGGTTAGATGATAATGCCTCTGATTAAATGAAAATTTTTATTATGACAAGCCTGTACCAGTAATGCTAAGGTCTCTTCTAAGAAAAAAGAAATACAATTACAAATTAAAAATGTCTTGTCCTAATGAAAAGAGCAGAATTATGTGCTTAAATTTTGTATTTCATTTGACACATAACACCTTGATGAATCAACAGAGCAAAGTTTATAGGACGAGGCAATCTGGTACAATGTTTTACATTTTTTGGGTCCTGAACAAAATTTGAATTGATAACTATGAACCTGAAAAAGGCTAACAGTTCTAAGAACTCATCTGTTTCTTCCAGGTACAGGAGTTCATAAAACAAGACATTACTTTCCTCCAGTTTTTGCCTCATTCGTATGCTTATAATTATCATTTCTACAGCAAATCAATCTAACCCAGTGGTACCTATCCCACCTCTCAAAAAAAGATGTATGTGGGCTACTGTCACAAGCAATTATAACTAAATGTTACCCCGGCAAGAATAACTAATTATGTTTTTCACATTAGTTTGGTTATAGGATAGATAATTATTTGAAGCTTTTCTCTACTGCAGACAAAAGACTTTAAAAGTGGTAAGGCAAATTATAATACAAAGAGGTAAAGAAAACAAAAAAACATTTTAAAGGTACAAAAAATGTTTATCCTGTTTGATTTGTGTTTTTTTTAAATCTGTTCCAAAAGTTCTTGATTGACTGCCTTTACTATATATGAAAATATATTTTAATATACATATTACACAATTTTCTCATTTATACATTGAAAACATTAAACATACCTTTGAGTAATCATCTGATAAAATCTCAAATGTAACCACTAGAGGAGAGAGCAAGAGAATTTCAAGTTAACTAAGTAAGCAAATTTATTTGCAAACATTGGCATATATCCTGAAAATATTTACACTTATTCTAACCTTTAGTCATATAAGTATTCCCCACAGGTGTCAATGCATAATACAGACATTGTGATAAAATCTTTAATTATATAACTTTATTTGCAAAATAGTAAGTAGTTTTAGAAAACTTTAGAAACATATGAAGCATCTTGTAATCTTTTTTGTCATTCTTGTACATTTGACATGTTCCTCAACACAACACTCAACCATGTATTTATTGGCTCAGGGAACGTTTAATGAAATGGTTTTGAGTGAGCATGTGGTCCATGGATCTTTGGTAAACTGTCAAAAATGATAAAAAATAATATGGGGTCAGATGTACTACATGCAGATCTGCAGGCACGACCTTTCTAAGGAGTCAGCTTCCACAGAAAAAGCTTAAAGGGTCCAAAATTTAAAAGCTATTATCTACGCCGAAGACCGCAACATATTGAACTTTGCCTAGTTTTAAATAAGGTGGGTCAGGAACATTAGGGAGTAGCTGCTTCATCTAAACTGTTTCCATTTAAATGAGGTAACTCATTTAGGATTACCTGAAGTGACTCCATGCTACAATTCAAGCTAAACATACTTGACAGTGTAGAAGCCAGTTTGGAAAAATTAACTTCAAGTTCTAATTAACTGCAAGCATTTACTATTACAGTGACTTCTCTTTCCAAGTGGGTCTCTCTTGCCACACCTTCCTCTCCCCAGCTTCTCCTACAGTCTCCCCTCATACTACTCTGTAGCACCTTCTCTTTACTGTACAAGACTCCTTGTAGTACTCAGGCACCGCGTACGGAAACGCTACCATGCTCTACTCCTCTTTCCCTGACCTAATTCAGTAGTTTTCATTTTTATTTTTTTACATCACATATTAGTCAGACCAATTCCACTTCTCAGTAGTGATTCAAGTCTTCCGCCATTGATCTAACAATAACAAACAAAATCCACCGCCAATACTATACACCATAAAAATTCAAGCTGCAAAGCTGAGGCAGCTCTGACCTCCTCCCCTAGTCCAAGTTTCAGCAGATTCTCCCTTCTCATCGTCTAGATAACTTCTCGCTTTCACCACCACGGTTGTTCTCCCTCCAAAATACTCCCAAACAAGGTGAAGTTAGAGCCTTCCCCATGCTACCATTTAGGCCTTGCTTCCAAAAAGAAAAAAGAAAGAAAACAACCAACCAACAACCAGCCAACCAAAAAATAACCCAAGAGAATTCTCTTTATTCTAACTGACCTAGCTTGGGCTCCAGCAGAAAAACATGAGAATTCATTTCAGTAACAGTGGTGCAACCACAGTGCATTCTGCTACCTTACTGCTTCACAGAGGCAAGAAAAAAAAAAAAAAAGAGAGAACTGGACACTTAACTAACCATCATAAGCACACAGCACTCCCCAAACAGAGCAGCCTTCAGCCACATTCACTCTCTGAGCCCCACACTTACTGGCTCAGGGTAGATCTTACTCTCTTCATACAGCTCCAACAGAGGAAAGAACTTTATAGAAAAAGAAGGAAAAATACAGAGATAAAGACTAGGTGAGATTTTACTCTAAACTCTTGTGTTTCTCCAAAATATAATCTGTCCCCTCAGCACAGGGAAAGAAATTTCTATTTAAGTCCAACTTGAATTATATATGAAATACATCATGCACTAGCAGCCATAGCTTATACTAACCTTCAGCATCTAAACATCTTTCAAATTTCTGGGATAACTGATAGGTATCATAACAGCGGATCCTTGGCTTATAAGTTCCTGAAAGAACAAATTGATCTTTAGTAAAACACTTGAACAAAAAGATAACACTAAAGCATATTCAAAAAAAAACCAAAAACTTATGCATACAGTCTTTAATGCATCTCAACTGTAAATATTCTCATCTTAACAAGGCCTCAGAAACTGGAAAAACAGTCCCTAAGGTTGTATTACCAAAAAGCCTGTTTTGTTCTTTGTTGTTTTTTTTTTTGGCTTTGGTGTCTGAAAGTACCTTCTATGTACTTTCTTGTGCTGAATGCATCACACAGTACTTAGTAATATCTTCCAGTAAGTCTGAAAGACCAAGTCTCTCTGTGCTATTAAATCCAACTAAAGTATTCATGTTAGTATCCTACTTTCTCAGTTATAAAATATAGCATAATCTTCCATCCTTTAAAAAAATACTCAAACAACGACATTCAGAAGTTATTAAAGCAACCTTATTAACACACAATAAAAATAATTAAGAACTTAAGTGTTCAGCTGTGTTACAAATAGAAGAGTATCTGCATTTTAAAAATAAGCCTTTCACAACATCACTATCAAAACATTCATTCTATCACATCTTAAGAGTAGGCTTCCAAAACTCCACTCAATGCTCTATTTAAACAGTGAACTCTATCAATTTTACCTGAAATATTAAAATCATTCTGCAATAAAAAATTTCTAGTACTTTTGGCCTCTGCTACAGAGGGACCCTTAGTTAACTCACCAACTGCCATAATATACTGTCCATCTCTTGATACCTTAATCTTTGTGCTAACTGTGGGCATTTCAAAGTCTTGAATAAGTTCAATTCTTCTACGGATATCTACAAAGAAAAGAAATAGCAAAAAATAGAATTATTTTTAAAGCTAGTAGTATTGTACCAGTCCAAAAAACTACAATGATTTCTTATAGAAGCATGCGGAGTTCATTGAACACACGGAATTTCTTTCATGATCTTTTAAATGATAGTTAAATATTTACCTTTACCACACGCTGTAAGAATAATAATAAAGTTTGCTAACACTGAGAAGCAGACTATCACCGTGCAAAACATGGTGTCTATTAATATGGTGTCTAATAGACATCCTGAGATGTCTACTCTGAGGTGGTAATTAGGTTACAAATTATATAAAGTATTAGTGAATATGTATCACACGTTTTACACAACAAAAGTGTTGTATAATATATTCCATCATCATGTTAAACTTATGCCTTTTTTTTAGTTGTTTTATACCATGCTTCTTATGGCATGTTAATAGCCGTATTTTACTTCACATCACAGAACGTTAGGGATTGGAAGGGACCTTGAAAGGTCATCTAGTCCAAGCCCCCTGCCGGAGCAGGAACACCTAGATCAGGTCACACAAGAACACGTCCAGGTGAGTTTTGAATGTCTCCATAGAAGGAGACTCCACAACCCCCCTGGGCAGCCTGTTCCAGTGTTCTGTCACCCTCACCATAAAAAAGTTTCATCTCATATTTAAGCGGAACCTCATATGTTCCAGCTTGCACCCATTACCCCTCGCCTTATCATTAGATGTCACTGAGAAGAGCCTGGCTCCATCCTCCTGATGCTCACTCTTTACATATTTATAAACATTAATAATGTCACGTCTCAGTCTCCTCTTCTCCAAGCTAGAGACACAGCTCCCTCAGTCTTTCCTCGTAAGGGAGATGCTCCACTCCCTTAATCATCCTTGTGGCTCTCTGCTGGACTCTCTTAAGCAGTTCCCTCTCCTTGAACTGAAGGGCCCAGAACTGGACACAATATTCCAGATAATAATATAATATAACAATATTCCATATAACAAGTTTAGCCTAAAACGATGACGTTCCTGCACTCTAAGTTGAGTTTAAAATGCAAAAAGGAGTCTATAGTCAGACATTATCATGAACTACACATGAATGCATCCATCACGTTTCAGTTTGATCTACAATCTCTCAATATTTAATGCCAGAAATTTAAAACAATAGTGGTAATGTACTATTCACACAGCACTACGTAGGAAGCTGAAGTATGGCCTTCTAACGTTACCTATAGCTTTATATTTGCACTTACTAAAATGAGTTATGCGTAACTGTCCTGTATTTGTTAACGGCCTGCTTCTGGACTTGTGTGTCATGTATGTATGTGCCACCTAGTAGTACTGAGGACCAAGTGATGGAGAAACTCACCCACATCTTTCTTCTGTAACGCTCTTTTCTTCCTGTCTGAGAGCCACTGTACAGAAACACATCAATCACTGTTAAGTTTATTACACGTAATGGACCCAGAGAACTGTTAAGGCCTATCACATCGGAAAATGTAGGAAGTTTAGGATCTGTCTGGAACATTAGGCTTTTTTCCTTAATTATATTAAAAATTCTAGTGGCAAGTTCAATCATTCTTAAAGACATTTAAAAATTAGTGTTTAAGAATCTGTAGAATAGCACACCTAAAGATAGAGACACACGTGTTCAAACTGTACTTTAATATAAGAAACATTTACAACCGTTTTTCAGCTAAAAATCCTCCCCTTTCAACACAAGGGGGTCAGGCCAGGTTTGTGAGCCGCTCCCAAAACACCACCCCAACTATTTTCGCAGCACGGGGGCCAACAACTCGAGGGGCTACGGCGGGCCTCGGCCCCCTCACAGCGGGCGGCGAGCGCAGCCCTGCCCGCCGCGGGGCGGCCCTTGGGGGGCGGCCCCTCGCTCACCTCCGGGAGGGTCCTGCCGGCGCTGAGGCTGTAGATCTTCACGTCGTTGAGGCTGGAAACCTGCATGGCGACGGCCTCGCACGCCTCTTCCTCCCGGGTGGAGAGG
Organism: Anser cygnoides; assembly: GCF_040182565.1. Lineage (NCBI taxonomy): Eukaryota > Metazoa > Chordata > Aves > Anseriformes > Anatidae > Anser > Anser cygnoides. The sequence continues at coordinate 107,331,958 of NC_089875.1, forward strand.
AAGCGGAAAGCGGCTGGCTTTCCGGGCTGCTGCTTTAACCCGGCAGCAGTGCGCCGTGAGGCGGGCGCTGCTGTGGGGATGGGGGTTGTGTGGCGGCTGTGCCGCGCCACAGCTCGTACGGAGGGACTGGGGACATCCTCAACCCCCCCCGAAGTCTAGATAAGTTATCGCTGAATGAGGGAGTTGTTAGGCAAAATCCCATTTTATCGCCTTAGCGCTTAGCGGCTGCTCTCCGCCCGAAGTGTTGGCATTCCGCACAGCCACATCGCAGAGGTAGGAGCTGCCTGTGCAGTTGTGGCTGAGGAGATTGATTTTCTTGCCCTACAGCGAACCCTGCCCACTATCGATGGAAATCAATCAATCCAGAATTTGGTTGAGCAGCATCTTGCAAGCAAACATAAAAAAGCAGGTTGTTAGTGCTTTGTACCATCACCGTCTGAACAAGACTGGACATGCGAAAGTAATACCATTCCTATTTTAGCTTACAGGAACAACAACTAAGACAAAAATCATATGTATCTAATTTGTGTATGTTTTCTAGAAACAATTAAAATCACAACTGAGTTTGTATCACAAGAACACATAATTCTGCTACAAGTTATGAACTGAAGCTGTGTCAAGTAAATCTTTTGTATGATGTTCCCTTGATGATGTATTTCAACGACAGTACCAATATCATGCCTAGAAGGAACTGTTCATATCATTAGAGGGTCTTATAGCTGAGATTCACGCAATATCAACACACCAACATATAGGTGTTTGTGGGGGTGCTAAGCTCCCGTTTCAGAGAGCTAAGTCTTCACTTGCTTAAATGTAGGTTGTCTAGAGGCATTTGAGATGCTGCACGGTATCCAAGACACCTAGATGGGGCTGACACAAGACCTACGGAAAACCCATGCCCTTCTGCAGCATGACCTGGAGGCCAGCCAAGACGTGCAAGGACATCTCAAATGGCACTAGAAGCTCACACCTGAATCTCATCCCTAGTGAATGCAGTTAATGATGCCTGAGGAGCAATGTAGCACGTTAGCCACCAGGTGTCTACTTCGGGGTGAGCTCAATCTTTTCCTAGGTTCTACTGTCTAATTACTTAGACCATTACTAGCTATTAGTAGGCACTTAAAGCTGAATGCATTTATCCACAGAGAAGTGTCTCGTGCGGTTCAGGATGCCCTAGGGAATTCCAGACATCCTGACCCGGCTGGTTGATGTGACACAGTGACACCTCAAAGGGTAGGGTCAGGAGGACTGAACCGACAAAGAACTTAGAGGTACAAATCCTGGAGGTTCTGATATATTGGGGAACTATTAGACATTGTTTTGGTGAGGCTGCCCAAAGATTCCCGATCCTTTCCTCAGTCCTCCAGATGCATTTCAATGACCGCAATGCAGAAAAAAGAAAAAAAAAGAAAAAAAAAAAAAAGAAAAAAGATGGAAGATTGGTAGAATCCAGAGATTCTGGCTGCATAGCAGGAAGCTAAATTTTATTTCAAGTTTCTAGATTTTATTTTTGACAAATTCAGAAATTCAGTTCTCAGGCAAAGGTGATAAATCTTACACATTTAAGACTTTTTAGAAAGTTTAAAGGTAAAAAGACGAACTAGAACATGGACTATTAAAGTTTCAGTCCAGATAACTTTGGAGCAGCAGATCTGCTTGTTACACTTACTACAGATAAGTTCAAAAAATCAAACTCTGAATGATACAGTTGAAGCTTTGATGAAGCTTTTTGCTTCATATGTACAATGAATCTTTCTTGCAAGTAGTAATGATTTACTTTCAGATTTTCAGTTCAATGAATATAGCTGAGGTATGCTGACTGCAAATAGGTGTGAGAGAATGCTTTCAACTAGGAGCAAATAATTTTTTTTGTGTTTTTTTTTCTTTTCTCTTCTAGTGTCAGAATCTACTATGTGCATTACCTTGTGACGTACAAGATACAGTGTTCTGGAACAATGTAGTGATAAGCAAACTGAAAGTAATCTTTACTGGTTTTAATAATTTTAATGGTAACTACACAATGTCCATTCAGTATATAAATGCATACAGCTAAGGAATTATAATAGAGAAATAATTTGCATATTAATCCTAAAATACGTGGAAATGTTTTCATTTAAATAACTGTTTTACTATCTCTATCAAGTCATTTTAAGAGTTCCTTCACTGAGATACTTTATACTAATTTCAATACATTACTACAGTAATACACTTGCAGGACTAGGAAATGGGATTTTAAAAGATTCTTTTTAAGCAGGGGGAAAAAAAGACATTACTGGAAGACTATGCAGATAATATATGTAGTAGCTGTATAAATTGTTTTATAGAGAACAACAGCTCTGTGGTTGCTGTTTTGCAAGACAATACTTAAAACATAAGCTTTCCCATTAATATCAATGTCATAACTGTCTAGGCAATTAAGTTTGATTACCTGTTTAGAGAAATTTGCCTGGGGAGATATTTCAAATAAGGTATTAATGCTTTTAACGACTATTTGGAGGCTGTGTTTTGCACATTAGTGTGACATATGAAGAAGTACTCATAAACATAGAGAAAGGCAAAGTCACACAAAGCTTCCTTGCATTGATGGATCAAAGGGAACAGAAAGACACATGATGATCACAAGGGAACGAAGTGGCTTTGAGGTCACATGGCACAGCACACAGTCCGAGCTAGGGAAATGGCAGGGGACACAGGAGCTACCATAGCTGTGCTAGCAGCAGTGTGCAGCACACTCCTGTATCCCGTGGTAGGAGCTATGTCGCTGCGTGATCCTTCCTTCCACTACCTTCATTGCTGCTTCATCCGGAACTGAAAAATTTATAATGGGGGGTGGGGGGAGATTAAAAAGTCAGAATAAAAGTGGAAAATGTGGTAATAGAAAACAGTCAGTACTATTTTGCTTAGGCATCAACATCATGTTTCCTTGAAATTTTCCTATCAAATCAATAAGTAGCATAATATTTTTCACTATAGTAAAAGGAACCAAGGCAAATGATTACATATGAAACTGTAAGAAACCAAAAAGTGACATTGCTACAAAACATCTACAAAAACATTTAGGAAGGAAATAGCTTGAATTGTAAAATCCATAAATCTGACAACCCTTCAGCTTGGATGTTACCTTATTCCCTATAATATCCATGCATACAGAAGTATCCCCAACAGCTAGCACCACTACAGCAAATAGCATTTCTCATCTGTTAGCACTAGTGTCAGCTGACACAATTCTAACCTTAAGAAGCTTATGAGAATATAACTTTTCTAAAATTAATCATGCCAAGCATTTCTGTGGCTTGAGACTACAGCTAAGATCTAATGCAAACTCTGTACTTAGTTTGAAATGGGGAGGAACTGAAGAACTGCCTTAACTAGATGATAAGGTTTACTACACCTCTACACCCTTCAGGCCACTATTCTGTAGGTTAAAATATATGATGTACTTACCTGAACTAATTAGTTTTCATTATTAAAATGAAATGTACAGTGAAACAACAACAAAAAGGAAGATTAAAAAATAATCACTGTTTCTATGAATGACAGACACATTTATTTTTTATATATATATATATATATATATATATATATATATATATAACTTCACTAAAGTTCTTTTGCTGTGCCCTAGGGGACACCATGTTTGAAAAGAACTAGAATAATCACAATCATGAACACTGATTTTTTAATTACCCCGGGAAGGAAAAAGAATAAACCAAATAAGCAAGCAGACAAAGTGAAATGGTTATTTCAACTCCAAGTCTTTGTGTTTCTTTTTGGAGAGCTTTTAGTAGAGACTCTCCTCCTCCACAGAAGTATTTCTTTTTATATACCACTAAAATGTTAAAAAAAAAGCTAAGGAGGATGAATCCTGATGGTATGTCTTGCCTAATGTAAAAAACCTATAAACCTTAACTCTTACATGAGCTACCTGAAGCATAATTTAGATGGAATTATCCATGTCTAAGACTACAGACTTGTCCATGTCTAGAACTTCTCCTATCAGCTGCTTCTACCTCATGCCGGAGAAACTCACACCCATTAGAGGTCTTAATTAGAGTAATTGCAAACATCAGGAGGTCTGAGTTTGTGCATGACCAGAACTGCCTGGACCAAGCCATTCAAATGCCCTCAGTTTAAGACAGATCAAGTGGAAAAACAAGGGCCATCCTTTTTGAATTCAATTTCTTGTGGGGCTTCGTTTATGTTTGGTACATAGGAACATGAATAGGTCCAGAGGAAAATGCACTGTCTGCTAAAGAAAGTAAAACACGAACTACAGGTGGTTGGAACAAGTTGCCCAGGGAGGTGGTGGCATCCCTGGGGGTGTTCAAGGAAAGGTTGGACCTGGTGCTTAGGGACATGGTGACATTTGTGGTAGTCTGATGGTTGGACCAGATGATCTGGTAGGTCTTTTCCAACCTTAATGATTCTATGATTGTACAGGAAAGATTGCCCAAGTGACAGCACGGTGATTAGAGCACTCTGTCAGAAAATGAGAACTGGATGCACCACGTAGTATCTAGGAGGAGGCTGAATTCCCAACTGCAGAGGTGCCCCTCGCAGGCAGGTACTCAGGTATTTAGATGCTCCTTTCCTTTAGAGCACATCTAGTTCAAAAGGGTCTCCAGAACATTACTCCAGATGAGCTACAAAACACTCCCAAGGTCTCAAGCAAATTTAAGGCAATTTATGACAAACTTAAGACTGAGGACTAAAAGCCACGACTGTATTTTGCCAACGAAGCATCACCTTACAGGCTGCATAAGCATTTGCTACATAAACCACCCAGGGCAGCCCCAGAAACAGAAGCTGCCTCAGAATTTAATTATTCCAAGTCCTTCCGGCTCGCTCAAGTCAGTTTTTATTGAAAGCGAGTGGCATCCGTGTTATGTCTCCGAGTTTAAATGCGCCGAGGCCTCTGCCAACAGGGACCCCCCTGCGCCGCCTCGCCTCAGCTTCCCGCCGGGCCCGGCCCTGCCCCGGCCGCCTCACCGAGCATGTCCGCGCCCGCCCCGCGGCGCCCGGCCGGGGTGAGGAGGTGGGCACGGTGAGGGGGGACACGGGTGAGGAGGCGGAGGAAGCGGACACTGGTGAGGACACGGGCGAGGAGGTGGGCACGGCGGGAGGGGAGCCCCGGAGAGCCGCCCGGGAGAAGAACTGGGGATCTCCGCGTGTGGTTTGTGCTTCTCCGATCTGTTCACAGAGTAACCGCGGCGTAGCTGTCGGCCGGCGGTTTTTGTAACTGTTTTATGTCTTATTCTGCTGACAGCATCTCTGCGCATCTTCCTCCTGCTCCTTCCTGTCCAGCTGGAAGGGAAAACACAGGGAGAGCAATATTCCAGTGGCGCCTTTTGCAGCCTCCAAGTTCAGCAGTCTTCCTACATCTTGTTTCCACATCTGCCTATGAGCGCCCGAAGAAGTGAGAGGCAATACTGATCAAGCAGAAGTCCTGCATGATGTTCGGGTGTCAGCAAAGTCCACAAACCCTGCGACGATGGAGACTGCGCTCAGCGATGCGGGTGGACTGGCATGGGAGGGACAAGGGGAGGAGGAAGCTTCAGCTCCTCGTCCAGAAACTGGAGGGAACAGCCCTGAGAAAGGAGGAACTGCTGCGCTCTCTCTGTGACATTGTGCAGAAGGTCGTGTTCCAGTTCAGTCTGAGACATAGGGTGACTCACTGTACTAGTGTTTCAAAAAATAAATCAGTAATTCACCCTAACTCTGTCAGTTCTTAGGGAAGAGCACGTTTTATGCGGGACTTTGTTAGCCTCTTACCTGCCTTGTGTTTCTACAGTGACCAGGAGTGAAGGGGAAATATCAGCATGTCGGAGTTCTGGCTAATTTCTGCCCCAGGAGATAAAACAAATCTGCAGGCATGGGAGAGAATGAATACAGTGACGCTGAAATCCAACTTGTCCAGCAACAGCAAATTCCATATTCCAGACTTAAAGGTAAGCGGGGAAGCGGTTTAGTTATGGATGATGAAACAGCCCCAGACAGGACTAAAGATTTCTGTGGGATTTTTCATTTGGGATAATGTGCAGAGAGCTGAAGAGGATTGCGACTGGGGAATGAGTTGTGTTCAGTCAATTGAAAATCGATCAGAAAGGAACAGGAGTTGTTTTGCCTGAAGCTGACTTTTGCATTGGAAGGATGTATGTGTAAGGAGTGAGGGTGACCAGTTAAATAACTAATGTATTGCATTTGGTGTACTATTTGCTTCCAGCTGTGACAATCATACAGCATTATACGTCTTGGATCACTAATGCACAGGGAGTAGTGAAGTATCTAGAACCATGCCAGTAAGACCACTGACAGAGAAGACAGTCCTATAATGCACATTTCTCTATGGGAAATAGATGTGTGTGGATATTCAACTACATTAACAGCTTCATAGCATCGTATGAATAGGGAGAGTATTAAACCTTGATTTTATTATGTCTTTGCCTTATTTAATCCTTCTTTCATAAGATTTTCACCTTATTTTTGTTTCATTTGCGGCTGTGAAATGTCCAAATATGCTTCATTAAAGTCAGTGGAGCTACAACAGATGTAGAACTTGGTTCCCTGGGGAGCTGCCATCACCCATCACTTACAAAGCTACATTTAGTGCATCCAGGATCTGGCTTTAATCCAGAAAGATTGTTAATGGTTATAATTTGAGCTATTTATGTTACATAAGGATGCAAATGAAAGGGGATAGTGGCCTTTTCTCAAGTAAATAACCTACTGAATTAGCACATGAATGCTACAGACTGGAGGTGCTGCTTTTTACATGTGCCCAGAGATTGCTATGATTTTACCTTCTGTGCGCCTTACAGTCACCAACCCAGCCAGCGTTGGTGAGAGTCCATTAATGTTAGAGGAAATAAAGTGTTTGCAGCATCTGAAGATGCTAATTGTTCTATGTAAAATTTGTTTTTTTGTTCCTTTTTTCCTTCAGCTTGACCCTTCGTAACGTTGAGCTGTCAACAGTGCAAGAAAAGGTTCGGCAATATATTGTAACACCATACAATCACATCCTAAACATAGGATTGTGACAGTGACAGAGTCACACCAAAAGCAGATGTTGGTGTTGGAGGAAATGTCTTTGTGAGAGGCTTAGTCTTTGGCAATAGGAAAGAATGAGAATGAAGAACCTCTTGAATACATACTGCTTCGCTTGGTTCTCTCAGTACATCAGATTTGTTCTGTATGTATGTTGGGCACATTTCTACTCAGTGTTTTATCAGGAAAAAGGCCAGTATGTTCTACAAGATCATTCGGGAATGAAAACAGGAAGGAAAACATTGATGTATAATCTTGTTGTCATATACAGCTTTTCCTTCATTGAAAAAGGCTTTTTGTACCCTGGGCTTTGAGAAAAGGAATTGCTTCTGTTTTCTACTGAGTGAATGAAATTCTGCAAAACTGTTGAATTCACACGTGCTAAATACAAGTCAAAGTCCCTAAGAAAGCCAACAGAAGCCTTAGACTTGTGTATCTTTCACCTAATTCTCATCTCTTGCACAGGTGGGGACACTGGATGCTCTTGTTGGTCTGTCAGATGAGTTGGGAAAACTTGATAGCTTTGCTGAAAGGTAAAATAGAACTTATTTACTACCTACAAATGAGAAACAGACATTGTTTTTATGGGATGGTATGTCCTTGTGTTCACCTCAGTCTGACTCAGTTTAACCCAGACTACAACCTGACTGAAGTGGATAGGTTTGTTTAACCCTTCTGTCAATTGCCACAGAGTCATCACAGAGAAAGGGCTATTTCTTAAAACCTGGCTGCATGAAGAGAGTGGAACTGTTGTCTGTACGGTGATGTCTGAGTGGCAATACTAGGGAAGCTGTTTCTCAAAGGGAAACTGCTAAAAATTGTTGTTTCTTTATTTTATTTTATACAGCAACCTTGACCCTATCTGGAATCTCAAATTAATAAAGCAACATTTAGACAATATGAAGCCCTCCCTGATTTTCTTTTTTTCAGAATATTTTTCTTGAGATTTCTCTCTTCCAACCAGAGGTAGGAGTTCTAAGCAGTAAGTTCCGAATGAAATCTGGGACTCTCCCTCTTAGCCTCTTAAACTCCCAGAATATTGACTCATGTTGTATCAAACCTATTTATGCAAAGACTTGCGTGATCTCCTTGCTGATCATCACCAAGTTTGCCGTTAGGGCCAAACTGACCTGGGTGTACAAAGGATAGAGAATAGCAAGCTGAGGAAATGTCAGGTTTTGAGATACTTCATGGCACAGAGTAGGCTCTGTTGAGGAAGCAATGAAAGTACAAGCTGCTGCTTCTCTTTTCTTTTCTTTTTTAGCTTCGGAGGCATACCTCACATATGGCTGTGGTCTTGGCCACAGAGGCATATGTTAGCTCTGAGGCTTTTTGCCTTTTATCCCCCAGCCAGGACTGATGAGGAGTTGCTTGTCTAAATATGCTTGGTACTTTTCGTGAATTTCGTCTGGTGGATGCAAATGCTTACAGGGACACTGATATAAGCTGTTTACATTTATGTTAGGCAGTTTGGTTAGAAATAAGTCTGCCAGAACACATTTCTCCATAGGACAGTGTAATGATTTTACTGGTACTCACAGCAGCACTGAATTAGGATGATTTGATCACCCTGGGTTACATGCAATTTTGATCTTTTCAGAATTGCTTTTTCAGGAATTTTTAGCAGGAGAGACCAGCTTAATAGTTAATTCATCAATAAAACCTCCTCTGTTGCGACTCTGTCCATCTGGCAGGGAAAACTACCCTGAAATCTTTGTAAACATGTCCAGGTCCCTGGTTCATACTGCAGAGATTGTCCATAGAATCGTATGCTGAAAAAAAGTGGGAATGGGGGTAAATTTGGAGAGACCCAATAGCAGCTACCTGTTCTAATGCAAGATTTCTCTATTTCAGGGCAGCAGATAGCCAAGAAACTGTGTGATCTTGGTTTAAGCATTGTAAAAATCATGCAGAAATGATTTTCAGAAGGGCTTAAGTAATTCCAGACTTTGTGCTGAATTAGGACTTCTGCAAGGCCTGCTATAGGATCAGTGAAAGATCACAGGGTAGTTTATTCGATATATCATTATGAGCTTCCCAGGCTCACTGTCTCCCACTGTTACCTTTGTCTTAACTCTTTAACATAGTGTATAGCTCCTTGTTCAAGCTGAATGCCACTTTAATCCAGTAACTGTCCCTTTAGTGCCAGTAGTGACACTCACCATATGACACGCATATGCACTGAGCAAAGGAGGCAGTGAAACTTTTGCAGTGTAAGCTACTGAGGTAAGGACTCTTCCTATTTGTCTTCTTTGAGCTAACTAATCAAGAAGACACAATAAGACTTAAAAATAATAAAAACATGCTTTAAAAAAAGAAAAATGAGTTAGAGGAGAGCAATAGCAGAGAGTAATCAACACAAATGTACAGGAAGTCCAAAAGTGTTTAGTGTTAAATATATGCCAAAGGTTTGGAGTATGAATTGAAAGCCAAGGGTTAAAATGCCAAGCACTTGAACTTAGTGGAAGCAAATGGCATCCAGAGGGTTACAAGGCTGTTAAATGACCTGAGCATTTACATTCCTGCTCCTCTGTGGCAGCTAGCTACCTGCTGCACTGTTGCTAGATAAACAAAACTGCCCGTAAAGCCAGGCAGCACAAACCTGTCAGCGCTGCCTCCTGCCAGGACAGCAGAGAAGGGGCAAGAGTTTGCAGGATCTACTGTTTCCATGTACTTTTATTATTTATTTACACAGGAGGCGGAGTGTTTTTCCATGTCACCGTATGGTAGGTAGCATGGTGCTCTCCAAAGCTGACGTTCCCCTCCCTTACTCTTACCCAGGGACTCTCCAGGATCCAACATCTGCAGAGCCTGAAGTTGAAGGGCTTCTGCTGCCTGCAGCCTTTGGAGACCTAGCTGCTAGTGCCAGTTAATACACAGCATCATTTAAAGACTAATAGACTTTTTTTTTTTAATTAAGTAATGACATTGCAGCATTTTCACAAGCAAAATGTGTGGTTCTTCCAAGCTATAATGATAAGCTACATGCAGTTATTTTTGTAGCTTTTCTCTCTACAGGTTTTTATTACTACTTTTTAAAGGCAGTCTGCTTGAAACCCTCTCCTTTTATAACACAGCATTTGAAGGTGATATTTGCTCAAGGTGAGATTCACCTGATCAAATGGAGAGCTTTAAGGGCTGGTCGTGAAAGCTGTGCACCGTTGGATGCTGCTGTAGTCAACGGGGCTTCTCCAGGTGTCTGATTCCTCTCCTTTGCCTCAGCCATCAGTGGCACGCAGGGCGTGCTCTCTTTCTTTGCTTTCTTTGCCCAGGCAATGTATTAGGTGAGTGAGGCCCAGCTGCATTTCCCAGGGTGGAAGGCAAGGTGCAGAGACCAACCTGGGGCAGGAGAACATCTCTCTGGCCCAACTTGTTCTGCCCATACCCTGCCTGAGGGGACCCTGCGGCACTTGGGCTGGAAGGGCAGGGAGCCAAGCCTTGGCTGGGCAACTAGATCTGTAGGGTGCATGAGAGCACATACCTGCCCCACCATCAGTCTCTAAGGTGAGAGACCAAAGCTGACCGTCTCCCAGCTATCAGGTTAGCCACCAGCTGCACTCACCTGTAATTAAAACAGTTCAGTCCCCTTGGAAAAATCACTGCTTTATATGCTTTCATGTTGGCTGCTTTCTCTGTTACATCCTCAGCCTCCTGCAATGCGTTGTTTTGCTCCAAGTTCCTTTGGGCTCCCTGAGCATCAGGAAGGAGCTGAAAACCAGCTGCATCTGCCAGCTGAAAATTGCAGAAGTATTTGGCAAGGTGGCAGCTGACGCAGAACGGCTTGGTGGGTCCCTGCACTCTCCCCTCAGCCTGAGTGTGGGCAAAACACAGTCCTCTACCAGCAGCACCCAGCCCGCATGGGGTCCCTAAGTGTCTGCAGCTGGACAGTGAAGACCAGAGCAGCCCTTAAAGGGCTGTGAGCTGGTGTAAATTCCTCCCAGGGAATGGGGCAGCTCTGTTTGGTGCACCAAGCCTAGACTCTGAACTGCTCCTGTCTGGCGTCATGAGAACAGCAGCAATTCTGACCACTGTATTTTTGGCAGCATCGGCAGTCCCTGATCTTTCCTCCCTGTCACAGGACTGGAAAACCTTTCCAGAAACTGTGAGTTTGTTCCCAGGAATGGAGGTGGGGGAAATCTTTACCTCTAGGAATTAGTTCTTTTAAATGCCCTGTAAATCAGCTTTGCAGCACATCAGAGAATCCTTATCTCTGGTACTTTCACAATATCTGTACCTGAAATCCCTTTCCTTAGTTCTTGAAAGTCACAGGATGTCTCAAGGCACACTGCCACTTTGTCACCATCCCATGATCCACTTCATGTCCCTGCAAATGTCATGATCAGGCAGTCAATTTTTAGCTGTAGCTTTATTTACAAGGTGTAGTAAACCTGGAACTGTTACGGAGCTGAAGGCCAAATGCTGAGAATACTTCTGAGTACAGAAAGATACAGAAACAACCAGAGATGTACTTTGGCCTTTATGAAAGAGGTAGTTTATCTAGGATCAAATGAATCTACTGCTGAAGGGATGTGATGAAACTTTTCTTTTTTTTTTTTTAAAAAAAAAAAAGAAACTGTCTAGAGAAAATCTTCAGGAGAAGATTTGTCCAAATCACTGCTCAGAATCAAAGGAGGATTTGAACCTTGTTCTCACACATCTTAAAGTAATGTCTCGTCCACCATGCTAAAGAGAGGAGAGAAAGAGAGTCCTCTAAAGAAGAGGAATAAGATGGAAATTCTCACTGTCAAACAAGAGAACATTGTTGTTTTCCCCTGAGTACCCAGTCAGAACCTTATCTCAGCAACCCCAAAGGTTTATTCAGCATCCTGTGGACCATATTTTCAAGCAGGGCTAGACTGGATGGTTCTGTGTGTAGTCTTGTCACTCCATCACTTTCAGAGCTGTGAACATGGGTTTCTTGTCTTCTGGTTTCTGCTACAAGTATCATGACTTACAGTGTATTTTTAGGAAGCCTAGAGCACTGGGAAGATGATATTACCTCTGTGTTTACAGAATTCAGTGTATTTTAATTCTGCTATATGCCATAGTGTTTATTATCATTTTAATTGCAAATTGACCTGCCTTGCTTCAGAATTGTTTTGTTTGGGGATCTCCATGTTTATCAGATCATTGTGGTAACTATTTTATATTGACGTTTCTTCACTAACAATGTTTCTCTGTTACACTTAAGCGTAATAAAGAAAATAGCCCAGTATATAGGAGAAGTTATGGAGGACTCCAAAGACAAAGTCCAGGAAAATCTTCTGGCCAATGGAGGTAGGTGCTGTGAATGGGGATATCTTAATGCATTGATGCTACTGGTATTTGCTTCAGAGTACAAACACTTAGAATTGAAACACTCACACATTAGTACGGACAACAATCAGGGATACTTCTTAAGAATATATCTGGCCAGATCCCTTTTTTTTTTTTTTCTTTTTCTCCAAAGTTCAGAGAAGCTTTATCCAGTTCCAGCTTTGCTTCCAGGACAGCATCCAGTGGCTGGTATCCCTCTGTGGAATAAATATTCCTAGCACCAGAGCTAAGGAATGAAGAGCAAAGAAGGAGACATCCTCCTTCATTCCTAAAATGATCTGGCACCTTTTTTGGTCTCCATGAACTGGATCACGTCCAGACAGCTAAACTGTATACAGCAGCACAGCATCCATGAGTATTTTGCTTTCCCTCCCTCAGTGCTGGGATAGATCCTGTGCTCTGTTAACCGTGGATTTCTGACACCAAAGGTAGACATTTGAGGCACTGGCTCCAAAACATGACACATTTCATCTCCTGGGGAGTTAAGAGTTGGTTGTGAGCAGCAAGACCGAAAATACCACGTTATATTCAGTGCTGCAGTTACAACCAAAGCCTGAGCAGTTTCCTACACTGATAACTTGGCATATGTAGGTTCTCTGTGAGTGGAGCTGTGATGCTGTTCAGCAGTCGGGTGGGTAAGGACTTCCCAGGCCGGCACAGGCAGCAGGACATGAGTTCTCCATAGTCCCTGCAGTAAGAGTCCCTCTTGCTGCCCTGTCCATAAGCTGCAGCCTCAGGGGAGAATGAGCTGCGCTCACTAGGTCATGCCAGCAGCCGCTGGGATGTGCATGTGCTGCTCCTGTTAAGAGCAACTTCACATTGGTTTCCCCTGTGATGTCCTGCCCTGGCTGGCAGCTGTTGCATAGCAAAGAAGAGCAGGCAGTGACAGCAGGGACACTTCTGACATGATGAATTTGGAGGCCAGTGCTCCCCTGCATTGTCTCTAAGCACTCAGTGTGGCGTTTTTGTAACCTCCAAGAACTTATTTCCCAGCTTTATCACTTAGCGTGGTACTCAGGGCCCTAAAGGGAGCCTGTATCAAGGACAAAGTTAACATTTAGGAACAAATCTCTGCACGTTTTGTGAGACCTTCAGTGGGTTTCAGAGCTGCTGCAGAGCATATTCTTCCCGAGCCATCCTGGACTTGTAGAGTGAAGCTGGATGTGGTACATGTGCTACATACAGGCTTGTAGAGGAACGCTTTTAACTGTCAGACAAGCTAACAGCACACACTCCATCACCCTTCGATTGTCTGCAGTGCTGTACTTCAAATCTGTATGAGTAAAGGATAAGGAGGAAGTTCTTTCAGAAATGCCCTTCATGCATGAAATAAGACTGACATTTGCTGTGCGCAACTACTTAACAAGTACCATAATCCCATTTATTCTGTTACAGGGCTAAAGGATAAAATGAAATGTCTGAAAAGTATGTTGAGAATTGCTGATTGCGGTGGTGTTACAAGCATGCATCTGTGTGTAGTAGTGCTAGAAACAAGTCTTGGTCTGGTTGTAGAGATACAGTGATCAGGTTACGATGGATTTCTCAAGTAACAACCTCGTAGCTTGATCACGATATCCCTATGACTTGAGAAACAACAGGTTCAGCTTATTTCCTTTGTTTCCTCTTTCTACACCCTTTTCCTTTCCTGTCAGCTCTGCATGTGCTGTAATAGAAGGATGTGGAAATTATTTGTGTATGTTACTAGTTTCTGTCCTTTGGTCATCCAAGTGAGTCATATCGTATAACTTTTCAAATATTACTGACTGCTTCTTAAAAAAAATGGATCAATTTTAATATACAAATATATATATATAGGATTGTGCTAATACAATCCTGTGTCATTCCTCATAATCAGCAGCAATACTGCTGTAAGAATTCTTCCTTCCCCCTCTCTGGTTAACAAAAGGACCCTAAAAAAGGTCACGAAATCAGAAACAAAACCGTAAGACATGATTTCTTGCTGCCTGGTCCCATTTCAGACAATGAGACTGTCCAAATTCAGGTTTGGTTTTTCAGTTATATCGTACAAATGGTCAGGTTTTAGCTCAGATGTGTATACTGCTGACAGCACATTGGTCCACCAGCTGATTAAAATGTTGGCTGTGCGTAGCAGTTGTCTGATTAGGTATGTGTGAAGGAAAATGAAAATAACAGAAAATACAGCACTTTCGGTTAAGTGAGCACACAGACTGCATGTCAGTGGGCAACAACTGGAAGCAGTCACGTAGAGATGTCTCTTATAGAAGGAAAACTTGGATTTGTGTATACAGGGAATTTTAGTGTATCACAATAGCAGGAAGTGCTTTCTTGCTTATGACAATCAAAAATGTGAAATGTAAGTAAAGCTTTTCTTAAAAGATTTAGAGCAAATTCTGTTCCCTTTGTAGTTACGCTGACCCAAAAATAATTTTAAAATGTGGTTAGTAGTGGAATAACTCCATTCTTTATAACGAGCTCAAAACTGAAATGGATAAAAAAGCAAAACGGGAGGCGTAACCATTTTGAAGAATTCAGCATTTTGTAGGGAAAGCTGTTAAAGTTGCTGCCTAGAGCTGGGTGAGTGAAGCAGAGCTAGGAAGGACTCAGGCTGTGGGGTTCCTGGGCAGCTGTGAGCACGCTGGGGAGGAGGCATCTCTCCTGGGTGGGCACCAGGGAGAGCTCTTGGAGAAGGGAAGCGACTTGAGAGCTCTGCTGAGGGGTAGGCTTGTGAGATGGGAGGTAAGACTCACGCTGTGCTTAACTGCCTGACACCTGATTTCTGCTGAGACCGGAGGAATGCAGGGATAGAAGGGACACGTGTATGTCTTTAGGGAACTTTTATATCTCTGCAGCTATAAATACATCGGTGATTGTCTTTAAAGAGCCTGTGAATGCACTGTTGCACAGCAGAACAGGTCCATACTCTGCTCTTTGCACCTCTCATTCCCACTGAATTCAGCAAAGCCTAAGCAAGAGCGCTTTGAAGAGAGGCAGCAGCTTGAAATCCCTGTGTCACATACCCTGTGCTCTAAGTGCTCCTGTGAACTTCAGGTGTTTTGACGCCCCTGCCCCTTCTCCGGAGGTCTAAGCAAGCACTGCCCGAGGATGAGGCATGCAGCAGCCCTGCTGCAGCTTTGCCCCGCTCCTGCACACTCCCTGTGCTGGAGGATTTGCCAATTCCTGGTCAGATGTTGGCAGGAGCGGCTGGATCTTTGCCTCATGACTCCTGTGCTTTGGATGTGTGAGAGATTTACATAGCTGTGGTTTGCAAAGAAAGGGAGGGAGAATGTGGTCACGCCAACGCTGTCTGCCTCCTGGGCAGTTTATCCTTTGATAAGAAGCTGGTTTCTTCCTAATGTAAGACTTTCCATGCTTTGGAAATCTAATAGGGTAAACCGACTCTGTTGTGGGGTGAGAGAAGCCCATGGAAAGGATAGAGCTCTCCTGACAGGGTGTTCGATGTCACACGAGGCAGGGCAGCACCCTCAGCCTGGCAGTACAGCAGTTAAACACCTTTCCACATTCCTCCTCATGCATTTCAATTCATACAGCGTTCCTCACACCCTGGAAGTCCATCCCACAAGAAATTGTGCTCGGACCTCGCTGTGGGAATGAGTTCACTCTCTGGACAAGGCACCGAAGAGCACTGAGCAGCCCCAGCGTGCCCCTAATTTCCTTAGCACCTTGATCCTATTCTGCTTCCCATCTCCCCAGAGCAGCTTCCCAGATATTCTCCATCCTTGCTGGTCTGGAAGGAAGCCCATCCTGCAGCTGACAGCGCCTCTGGCATCTTTGTCTGGCCACTGAGACCGTGCCTGCTTCCTTTCTCTACCCTTCCCTAACCTGCAGGTTAGATCCCAGCCCCTCTGCTTCTTGTGGCAGGGTGTGTGGGCTTATCCCATCCCATAAAGCTGCCCGAGAGCACTATGTGGGGGTGTGGGTGGTATCCTAAGGGCTCTCAGGACTCAGTGTAGGTGAGGAGTTGTCTGAATTCATGAGCTGCTGGAGGAGAATTTTAACTTGGTGCCGTAATGCGCCAAGCTTAATCTTCTGAGGTTAAGGAGCCTTGGATTTCAGAAGTGAAGCAGTGCCATCCTCTTCTAGGGGATGTCATATGCATCATTTCCCCTTAATTCTGGAAGACACCAAGGCTCCCAGCGGTCTGAGTTTGTCTTATTTTGGAGGGCTGCATGCACACAGGGCCTTGCTTTGAATTTCTGATGTAGGGTGCTGTGGCTGGACATTTATTTGGATTTACCACATAGAGAAACACTGTATGGCTTTGTGTGAGATGGGGAGCTTTGTGTGCACAGTGAGTGAAGAATTCCCCATCGCATCTGGGTTGGTTTGATTTCTAGTGAGAGTTTGACCGGATCACAGATAGGCAACATCAGCTATGCTCTGAATATCTTTGTTCAAACTCTCAGTAACCCTGAGTGTTACTGCAGATCCTGCGAGCAAAATACTTTTCTGATAGCTCTTACTGTGAGGAACGGTTGCATGTTGCTGTGCCCTGCTGATACAGCTAATGTTATGGTAATGCTTGCTCTGTACTGCTAGGAGTAGTGCAAAAAAAAGATTTCTGTTTCAAATATTTCTTATTTTGGGGGTGTTGATTAGATTGGACATATGATTTGTGCAGATTTGATCAAATTTCTGTGAGGATTCAGAGTGGAGCTTCTGGTTCACACCCATCTCTAATGCTAATCAAGGTTATGTGTAGGCTGTAGCGAGGGAAGACCCCAGTTCTTATTACCTATTTGGTAAGCTGTCGCATTAATACATTTGTTTGTATTTTCAGTTGACCTAATCAGCTACCTGACCCGGTTTGAGTGGGACATGGCCAAATACCCCATAAAGCAGCCACTGAAGAATATATCGGAAGCATTAGCAAAGGTAAATTGTACTCCAGATTGCAAGAAGATATTAGAATGGGGAGCCGTGTCTTTTGATAGTTTTTGGTCCCTCCTATCATGGCAGTCAGTGAGTTTTGCCTTTGGTGCAAAACAGGAGCAGGCTCAGAAACGCACTGCACTGAATCAGTCAATTTAATTGCTACTGTAATAACACTGATCACATATATATATATAAAATAAGTATATAAACCTATTGATGACATAAATATGTCACTATCAAATTTACTAGGACATATTGATACGCTTTCTGCATTTTAGTCCCTTTACAGTTACATAGAAACAATAAAATATTACAATAATATTATTCTCCATGTCAGTTTTCTTGTGAAATCGCTGACCTTACCTTAAATTAAACACACTGCTGGTCAGAACAATTGCTCACACTGCCAGTCTATTCAGGAAGGAGTGGTCTGTTGTTTGATGTAGATAACAAATGAAATGGTGAACTAGCTCCTTAGGCACACCCATGATACACACAGTAACAGCTAACCAAGTCCTTCTGGCTGCAGGGCCCATTGCCACAGGGCACCTGCAGAACCCAGAAGTGATGTGGGTTCCCTCTCAGCCATGATCAGCTGGTTTGCGGGGGGCTGACATTTCTGTTGCCTTGCTACAGGGCGGAGGTGGAAGGAGGAGCAGGAGGACAATGCCTCAAGCACCTAGTTGACTCACATTTTTTAAATTCGTTTTAGCAAATGACTCAAATAGAAACAGACCTAAAGACCCGATCAGCGGCATACAACAACATTAAAGGAAATTTGCAGAACCTGGAGAAAAAAACTGTGTAAGTATAGCATGTGTCTGTTCACCTCTGGAGTGCTGCATGGCTCAGCTGAGGACAGTTCATGCCCACATCCACTTCTGTCCCGTGGACCATGTGTGTTCTGATGGGAGCAAATTTAGTGCCTGGCTTTGGGACATGCTGAACATCCACAGCTGCAGGGGAAGCTGAGGGGTAGCTGGTCTTAAAATCAGCTCGGGGGAGACTGCAGTTCCTAATATGATTTTATTGGCAGGGGGAGCAAACAGCCTTGGGAAAGGGTCAAAACTGAATGCCACTGTATTGCTCTAATGAGATTTCAGGGAGTCAGAAATCAGATCATCTGAGTCAACTGGTAGATTCCTTTGCAACACAGAGCTCTTTCCTAGGGGAGCTCTGCAAATGCTTTTCAGAAAGTTGACTACAATATTCCAGGCAAAAGCATTTAGTTTCCTTCCCTGCTGTACCTACCTCACTAGCATCCCACTTTCATTTTTCTTCTCTTTATTTCATTCTGCTGGTCCAGGCAAGGGCTAGCACAATTCTGCAAGTCTCTGCCAGGGCTTCTCTCTCCCGCCTTCAGTTGCTTATGATCTTTGCCTATGCGCTGCTACCTGGATTTTGCTGATACCAGTTCTGTTAATCTGGATTTTCTCTAGGGCATCACCGGGGGGAAGAGTAAATTTCAGTAAGTGGTACATTTAGAGCAACTTAAAAGATGCTCTGCAAGCCCTCATCCAACACTTGCTCATATGTGCCACTCCTTAAGGGGCTCACCCCCCCACTGCAGAGTGGCTGGAATTTTGTTCTGCTTGCTTCACACTGAGCAAGTCAGGCACCAACTCAGCTGAACCCAACCAGAAACCACAAAAAAAAATACTTCAAGGGAGTGGTTCAGAATGTTTGTCAAAAAATGCTGCTCTCCCTCGTGGAAACCTGCTCAACACGGGGACTGCAGTGCCCCCGAGGGTCAGAAGAGCCATATCACAGTTGCAGGCCTCTCTGCTGAGTTTGTGTCCCGTGCCTCATCACTGCCAGCCAACCCCGCTGGCCTGTGCTTCCAGCTTGGTATGGATGATGTTAAATGTGTTTCTCTTGGGCTGCATGAATATGCATAATCATGGACAGGAGGCACTAATGGGACAAAAAGCTCTCATTTTCCTTTTCTTGTCTTCTCAGCCTGTTCCTGCAGCATCTCTCCAGCTCCACAACTCCCAGGTCAGGTTAAGCCCCAGGAGAGAGGCAGCTGCTCTGTGTGGGCAACGTGAGCAGTGCTGGACCTAGAGCAAGGGGGTGAGGGACAAGAGCTGAGACCTCACAGTTCAGGCCCATCTTCCTCTTTCAGTGCTGTCCACCTTTTGAATGCTGGTGCCTCTGGTGTGCACCAGTGCCAGCTAGCTTGGGCTTAACAAACATCTAGTAAGTTGTTACTGGCCAGTTAGTTAATGTTCCAACTGGCACAGCAGGCCTCAACCCCAAAACTACTGGCTCAGGTCGTTCTTCACTCCTGCCCAGTGGAGGAGGGAGGGCAGCTGCTCTCTTCCCTCTGGTTCTTGCCAGCCATGTCCAGCCTAGCTGTCTGCACTTACTAGGTGCGCAGCCCCAGGGGGCTCTCAGGTGATCAAAAGGGCTGTGAGCAGGCACCTCCTGCAGTCCTCACAGCCCCTGTGCACAAGATTGCTGTTTCCACTGTTCTTCAGCTGGAGGTAATCTCCCTGCGCTGATGTGAGGGGCAGCTTGTCCTCTGCAGTCCAGGCTTGCCAGGTTTGTGTTGGTGGCTTAGATCAGTACTGACACTGCTCACTGTGTCTGACGCACGGCCCCACAGGCAACCTTGAGAAAAGCAGGTGCCTCCTGCAAGATGTGGTGCTGCCTGGCAGAGGGGTGGCGACTTCAGAGGAGCATTTTCCAGCCACCTACACCCTCACTATAAAAACGGTAGCAGCAGCATGGTGTAATTTCACATAGAGGAAAAGGATAAACTAGTGCTAGTTGATGACATGCTGGAATTAGTATTATTTTTTTTATTTATTAAGTACAATAAAGATAAATAAATGGCCATTTTAAAAGCATAGATGTGTCCTTTAGGCACTGCATTCCTGATGCTTTTCTACCCCAGGATGCACTGTTGGCAACCATACTTACAGCATGATACCTCCAGCGTGCTGCTGCTGGGTTCCTGCTAATGTCATGTGTTTTTTTTTCTTTGTCTTGTTCACTTTAGGGGAAACCTGCTGACTCGGACCCTAGCAGACATTGTGCATAAAGAAGACTTTGTTCTGAATTCTGAGTACCTTATCACGCTGCTGGTCGTAGTGCCAAAGTAAGGCAATAGCGTGGGCACGTGCGCTCAGGTGCGGTGTTGAGTTTCGGACCTAAATACTGGATCCAGTCAGTACCGGATCAGGCTGGGGAAGCTGATCCTCACTGTGTCTGGGGAATGGGTGGATTTCTTAGCAAAGAGAACAGTTTCTGCCAAGGGTGGTGCTGGCACAAAAGAAAGAGACAAACTGATCCAAACTCACAGCAGGACAGAAGCGGGATGTAGGTTTTTAGCTGTTACAACAGAGCAGGTTCTCAAATGGCCTCCTGGTAGGAACAGTAGGAGTTAAAAAAAAAAAAAAAAAACAGCAACCAACTAAACAGAAGAACAGATTTTTACTGGAGCTTAGCCAGTTTATAAAAGGAATTAGACCTGTCATACTCACAGGGCCTCTGCTGGTCATGTAGTTGATAGTGCCTGCGTGTGGGATGGTTGCTATCACCACCAGTTGTGAAGGTACAAGATGTCCTTCTTAGAAGCCTACACAGAACTTGTCCTCTCAGTACAGCCCTATCCCAACACACACACAGTACCATCATTTTTCTGTCTGTGGAAAACACGTTATGAAAACCTGTTTGAAGTAAGTTTGCTGAGCTTATTATTGGCATGTTCTTTTGGATTCCCCCTATAAACAGATGTCTCACTTTGCAAACTCACCCTTCCCTTGACCCTGTTCTCTGAGCGCTGGCACTTGCCGTGTTTCCAGCATAGCACCAGATCAGCTCTGGGTCTGTGCGCACCAGATGTACCACACCTGCCCACGGACCAGAGGCATCATGCATGGAGGTCCTGGAGCATGGGACACCGTGTGACAGCCTGTACGTGTGTGCCAAAAGCCTCGTTCTTCCCACCTTCAGCTTCCTGCTTCAGACCCTTCCTCATCCCAAGACACAACATGAGGACTGGCGGTGTAACAGTGAAGAAACATCTCTCTAGCTGGTGACTAGGACAGGAAAGGATAGAAGGATGGTCAATAGCCAGCTGAATATGAGCCAGCAGTGTGCTCAGGTGGCCAAGAAGGCCAACAGCATCCTGGCTTGTATCAGAAATAGTGTGGCCAGCAGGGCCAGGGAAGCGATTGTCCCCCTGTACTCGGCTCTGGTGAGGCCATGCCTGAAACACTGTGTTCAGTTTTGGGCCCCTCACTACAAGGAAGACATTGAGGTGCTGGAGCACGTCCAAAGAAGGGCAACAAAGCTGATGAAGGGTCTAGAGAACAAGTCTTACAAGGAGCTGCTGGGGTTGTTTAGCTCGGAGAAGGTTTAGGGGAGACCTTATTGTACTTTACAATTACCTTAAAGGAGGTTGTAGCAAGGTGGGGACTGGGCTCTTCTCCCAAGCACCAGGCAATAAGATGAGGAGAAATGGCCTCAATTTGCACCAGGGGAGGTTTAGGTTGAATTTTAGGAGAAATTTCTTCACTGAAAGAGTTGTGCAGCATTGGAACAGGCTGCCTAGGAAAGTGGTTGAGTCACTGTCCCTGGAGGTCTTCAAGAAAGATGTAGAGTTAGAACTTAATAGCATGGTTTAGTGGTGGACTTTAGGTTAGAGGTTGGACTAGATGACCTTAGAGGTCTTTTCCAACCTGAATGATTCTATGATTCTAAGAAGCTTTATGTGTCTTTATCACATAACCCAGCATGAAGAGCTCATACTCCACGCCATTACCTTAATTAACTATGATTATCAATACATTTTTTTTTTACAACTGTACAGTATTTAATTACTCTGCTTTGTTTTGTGCTCAAAGGTCAAGCTACATACAGTGGCAGAAGACGTATGAATCCCTCTCTGATATGGTAGTGCCTCGCTCCACCAAGTAAGTGAAATTCCGAATTAAGGTCCTGGCTGACTTCAGAGATCCCTGCTGTATTTCAGTCCCTCAAGTTGCTAAAGAATGACTTGTCTAACATATAGGCTCCCTGTTAATATACAGATTTGCCCAATCTCATTTGAAAAAAAAAATACACCCTTGAAGGAAAATACAGCTAAAAGAAAAAATAAAACATCAACTATTTTTTCTCTATAATTAGCATGTGGTTCCCTTTTCCAGTAATCTAGTTCTTTCCACTTGCAGTACTCACATGAGCAATGCTCGTTGTATAACAGAGGCAAAAAACTAGTTACGATAACCCAGGCGTAATTCAGACACACGTAATCACATACAACTTTAAAAAAAAACTACTTTTTACAGAGATCAAACAGTATTTTTGCATCTGGAATTGTTTTCTGCAATAGAACAGAATGATCCAGTGTACTGCCATTTGCATAATCCTTTCACCTAGAGTAAAAAATCCTTACAAGGAATTAAATATTCCACTGCTCAGCTCAAGGCAGACATGAGGTCCAATCCAGGACGTAAGAGGTGACAGTGATATTAGCTGAAATGGAAGAAGCAGAAAGCACACAGAAAGAGGAAAGCTGTGTGCTACTGCCTGTTGTAAAAACACACGTGCATGTAAGTGAAGGGACATATTAGGAAACATGGGGAAAAAAAGCCAGTCAGAATGTATGTGTACCATAATGGGTTCAGAAACTTAAGTCATGGGCTGTCCTCTCCTATGACTTCCCAACTTAAGTCATCTCCATTGTATTGGAGGTACTGTGGTTGGTGCTAGTAAAGTCTTTGTTCTTTATTTCGGTTACAGCAGGTCTTGAAAGGCAGTGTGTTGTTCAGTACCATAAGTGAAAGAATGAACTGCAAAAGGAAGGTGCAGAAAGCACAAGAGGCTTGCAATGTCGAATCACAGCAGCTTTTTTTTTCCCTCTCACAGAATGATCGCTGAGGATGCTGAGGGAGGACTCTTCACTGTGACCCTGTTTAGAAAAGTGATGGATGACTTCAAGGCTAAAGCCAGGGAGAACAGGTAGGCAGTCACGGATTGCGAGGCACGTCAGGCTAACAGATGATGAGGCTAAAAACACTTGTTCTCTATGCAGTACAGCTGAAATCATTGCTGTTTTTTAGGACTTTGCTGTTTGGCCTTCTGCTGGCCCTGAAGCCACTGAGAAGGCAGTGGGGAGGGAAGGAGCTGTGACTAGATAGAGCAGTTCTTTTCTTTGAACACCAAACTGCAGATCCTGGAATTGTTCTTCCTGCTCTCTGACAGCAGGAAGTTTGCTTTCTGGGAGTTACTTCAGCTCCTACCCTCCAGATACTTTAGATGGCTAAACGGCTAGCACCTTTAAACATCCCAATCCTGCTTCTCCAGATGCAAAAGGAATAAGTGTGCATATTGCTTGGACTATGGCTTGTGAGAGCAAATGTCATTCAATTACAGGTTCATGGTTCGAGAATTTTATTTTGATGAGAAGGAACTGAAATGTGAAAAGGAAGAGCTGATGAAATTAGCTTCTGATAAGAAACAGCAATACGTAAGTAGCACATCAAGTTGATAGCCCGTGTATTGATGGCCCTTGGTATTGGTGTGTGTGTAAGGGTCTCAGGAATGGCTTTATGGTTCCAGCAGATTCCTGTGAGCTCTATCTAGCACTGAAAACCAAGGCATAGGATACATAACAGAATTTGCCTTTTGCCCAAGGTTACTTGAGTTTCTGATAAGCTGGGAGCCAATAATGGGTTGCCTGAGAATTAACTCAGCAGCCCATGGTGGTTTCGATGGTGTTAGCTATGGAGCAGCTTCAGGTAGTGAAGGGCATCACGGTACCGTTACATCTGTTCTCACAGGGCCCTTTACTGCGCTGGCTGAAAGTGAACTTCAGTGAAGCATTCGTGGCTTGGATTCACGTGAAAGCCTTGAGAGTTTTTGTTGAATCTGTCCTGAGGTAAGTGGGTACGCGTGCAGTGCCGGCAGAGTCCTGGAGAAGTCAGAACGTGCAGCTCGCTTCCTGCAGCTGTTCCTTCATGGGAGGGAACATCCCTCGCACACATTTCCAGGAGCTCACGGGAGATGACACAGATGACTGCAAGAAGGGTGACATACAAAGCTGATATGGTTCTTTGGGGTCACTTACAGGGAAAACAGGACACCGTTTAGTTCCCTTATGGCTTCAAAACGAAAATGCTTCCAGATACGGAGGCAGCACAGCACCACTGAGGTTGTGCGCTGCAGATGCTAGCTACTGGTGCACCACGAGTTGCCGAGGCAGAAGGCGGGGGTGGAAAGCTGTGCCCCCTCCTGGGAAATGACCCTGTGTGTTGATGTGTCCCAAGGTACGGCCTCCCGGTGAATTTCCAAGCAATGTTGCTGCAGCCAAATAGGAAGTCCGTAAAGCGCCTGAGAGATGTCCTAAACGTGGTCTTCAAACACCTGGACGAAGTTGCAGCAGCAAGCATAATGGATGTATGTATTTAGGCTACAACTGCATGTGCTGTAGCAGTTCAGTCAGGATCCCTGGATACAGCTGTAGCCTCTGGTGGCTACAGAATGGATTGGGGCGTCAGGCAGGGGCAGGTTATCGTGGAGATGTACAGAGATTGTACAGTTTCCATTGGAGCAGCCAACGTTAACAGCTACCAGGCTGAAATAGGTCTGCTCAGTTATGGCAGTTTCTTCAGGTGAAAAGCTTCATGCCTTCTATAAGCTTTCACACAAGGAACAAAAATAATTCAAAACGAACACTAGGACTACGATAGCTCCCTGCCCTGTCAACGGCTGTCACTGACTAAACATCTCAACCTGGGCCTTCCGCAGGCAGCAGTACTTGCTTTGTCCCTCCCCACATCTTGAGTGCACGAAGGATTTAGGATAAACCATTGGAAACCCAATGGCTTAAAACCAAAAGCTTAAAACTACATAAGACCAGGCAGGCCTAAGATTCCCAGTGCATGAACCAAGGGGAAAGAAGTATGTTGTTTTAGAGCTGAAGCACCCAGAAATGCTGCAGTACACGTTCATAAAGTTGCAACCGAGTGTGACCTCTCAACGCTTAACGGCATTAGACAGCCTAAAAATACCAAGCAAACACCAGATTCTGCGTGAATTCCCTGTGTTAAGCACAGCAAGTATGTCTCCACTCCACCTAAGAAAGCAAAGCAAAAAGCAATCCACGTTAGCTTGGAACAGTGCAACGCTTTCTTTACTGGTACTAAAGTCGTGTTGTTTCCTTTTGCAGCCTGGCATGGACATCCCCGGTTTACAACTGAGTAATCAAGAATACTATCCTTATGTCTATTTCAAGATTGACCTCAGTCTTCTTGACTGCAGTTAAAAAAAATAAATCACTCAAGCTTAACCTATTCAAGACCCTAATGTTATGATGAAAGAATCGTTAGCTGTTGAAAGTCAAATTAAAAGAAGCTGTAGGATAACCACATAAGATTTTCCTAACATTTCCAATAACATTTAAGCGACTTCAGTATAAACACCTTTTGTTCATAGTGTTACAGAAATATATTTCCGAGGCAGGAGGTACTATGGTAGTATTTATTATTTTGTTGGTAAGTTACAAAGATGGAGTCTCTACTGGACCGGAAATAAAACAGTTTTAAATGTGTGGTGGCTGATGGGTCTATTAGGCATGTACAGTCCTGGTATTGTAACAAAAACTAAAAAAAAAAAACAGGAAAAAAAGCATCAAAGCAGGATCCCAAGTTTTTTTGTTTTCTTTTTTCTCTAATTTAACAGAAGTACTTAAGAAGATTCACCAGGATTGCTTTGAACCTTATTGTGGTATGACTTACAGGCCCAAGTAATCACAGCTTTAGTTTTTGCCAAGACACTTCAGTTAGAATGTGTCATTAGGAGAGCTCATCTGCTGGGACGACCTGAGTTGGAGCACAGCTCCTGCCCCACATCAGTGGTCAAGTTATTACTGGCTGCCAGCAGTTACTACATCAACTTTCAGAGGAACGAACTAAGGGCAATCCTTTACAGACACCACTAGATCATGAATATCCACATTTTAAATTATTTCGTTGAAAGGATGGGAACTTTCAGTTCCTTCATTCCGTACTTACAAACAAGCTGATCACATGAGGGTCACCCTACTAGACACTGACACACAAGACATGGAGAGCAATATAATGTAATAGTGTCTTTATTTAAAAAAAAGCAGCAGTATAACTATACCCATGCCCAATCCTGCTTCCTCTTGCAAGGAAATTGCTATTTCAAATCCAAACAGTGCCAGATGGGAAGTGAAGAAGTATCAGATCCAATCTGCTGGAGACAGCACCTTGGTTTTTTACTGTTAGCACCTCATGCCCTAAAATGGGGATTAATTTCACTGCTGATCCTGGGGAAAAAAAAAAAAAAAAAAAAGGAGTACCAGCTCCCAGTTCAGCAGCATTTTCTACTGGATGGTGTCTCCCACTGCAGCAGCAACACAAGTTCCATTGTACTATCAACCATATGAAGTCTGGCACAAAGAAAGAGAAACCCCCTGAGAAAGAATAGGAAAAGGAAGACTAAATAGCATTTAAACTAAGATTGTCTCTCTAACCAAGCTTGAGGCCAAACTGCCAAGACCTTTCGCAGCAAGGAGGTAAAGTTTAGGACTCCCTCATTCCCCAGGCTCTCTTCTGCCAGTCATTTTTCAAGAGTCATCCAAAACAGGATAGCTTTTACCATGTGCACCTCTGTTACTCTGTACAAGATTAACACTGTGTGTCAAAAATATTGTTTTATTCTTTAATTGAAACAGAAGCTGACCAGGTTCCACCTCAATGGAAAAGAAAAAAAAATCACATTTAAAATTGGTTACACTAACAGCCTTCAGTAACACTCGAACAGCACACCATCAACAAAATAAACCCCAAGATGTTTCAAAGAAAAAAAAATCCACGTTGTCCTCAAAATATTTGTTACACAGAATACAATCAAGTTTACTGGTTATGACAATTCATAGAATTTCTGCAATGTTTTCTTGAGTTGCGTACAGTTCACTGCTGCAGTGCATCACGTAGCACAGTGTGTCGTGTGCTACTTCTCCATAAAAAGGCCACTGGAATATCCATCTGAATGTGAACCAGGTTGCAAACTGCTGCGCAAACTCTTCCCAAGAAAAGAAGTCTCCTGAAGATCTCACAGCTCATCTTTATCCCAGTCATCCAGATCGATGTCACTGAGATCTATATCATCTTCAACTGGAAGCTGCGAAAACGTGAAAAAGCAAGAATTCTGAGCAAGTGTGCGTCAGCACACAACACCAAAACATTACTAACTTAGATCCTCCCTTCATCCTAAACGTAAAGCTCCCTCCTGTTATCTTTCATTCCTAAGAACTCAGTGGTATTAAGCAACGGATAACTGATCAGAGTTTAGACTAGAAAAAAGATATTTTCTACTAATTATATATACTCCAGATAAAGTCAAATACAAATAGACCATGTAACAGAACTACCACCATATTCTATATTTTAATTCCATTGAAGTTGACCAAAGCATGGTAGTAACTGATTTTTACAGCAGTGCTGAACCTTAAATAAGCACACAGTCACTGCGTGGGGCTTTACCTTATGAGCTTTCCAACACTAAGACTTTGGTATTAAGGTCAGCACATCGCAGAACCAAAATCTCCATAATGTTTGCGTCTTGCATGCATACATGCCTTCCTTGCTCGTCATGGGTAGTAGAACATGTTTCACTCTCAAGTAACTGAACTTTCAGATTGCATCCTAACAGCCAGACCGGAGTGCCGTGTTTGTGTCAGACAATCAACCTGGTGTCTGTTTTCCCATTACCTAAATCCTGCCGCCAGACCACCAAAATGGTTTGCTATAGTTGTTAAAGAATTTTCACACTACTAGTTCTTATTCTGCCCAGTCACTTCTGAACCTTGCAAAGCATCAGCGCTTTTACAGAGAGAGCATTTCTTACCTCACCATCTTTGCCATCCCAAGGTTCAACGGTGTAAATCTTAGGGAAAGCTCCGCCACCCACTGGTGCTGTTGAGCCACGACCAACAGATAGTTCCCTGAGATGAGACAAGTAAAAATTAATTTTAAGAATTTTCTCCAGTGTCCATCCACCTGAACAGTCTGGTTCAACTCTACCTTAGAACAGCTCGAGATCAAGTTTCTTTTAAGTGGACTCTTAAGCCTCTACTGACTACAAGGGCTACAAAACCAGCTCCTGCTGTGAAGCACCCCATCTTGCACTTGTTGGTTTATGCTTGCTCAAAAGGCTTAACCATTAAAAAGGTGAAGAGCTAACCCTTCTGCATTTTCAGTGACAAATCAGACACAGCACAGGACCAGAAAGATGACTAGCAATAGATAAAACCTCAAGAACCTCAACAGCACCGATTTAGATCCGTTTATATCATTGCAGAATGACACTGCTAGCAATTCCCAAATCAGGAACTTCCCAACTACTAATCAGATCACACCATTTGAATTAAACAGCATTGATTACCACATCCCAATTTACTTAAGCTTACTAGAGAAACAGAATTTTTCAAGATCAAAGTTCACTTCTGTTTTCAAGCTATTTTCAAAAGTCTTTGCAGAACTACCATGAAATTCCAAACAGCCAACTTCCTGACGGTACCTGTCCGTTACACAAATGTAGACTGCTTTAGTAATTGCAATCCCATTGAAATCATTTCCTTTCTCCAGTGAATGCCTTTTATATTTAACTGTGCAAGTATCATCTCATCCATGACAGCCTGATTTTGGTCCAGAGAGTCACAGCACCAGATATTGAAAGATTTAACTCACTTAAATAAAGATTTAATACCTGAGAAACTCATTGATCCCTTGCTCACTGAACGATCCTTTCAGAAGGGCGAATTTCATTTTCCGAGCATTAATAGCTGCCATTGCTGGATATCCAAAGCCTCCAATCCCCAAAGAGCTCTCAAGATCTGACTGAGCGCCTGCTTCTGTCCACAGCCACCTTGAGGAAAAAAAGTAAGATAATGGATAATTAAAAATAAGTATTGCAATTGTTTTAGAGTCACACATACCCTGCAGAGTTTGCACTGGGCTCTGAACTGCCCTCAACAGTGCCAACCCATCCCCGTTTGTTACTCCAGTCAGCAGGGAATAGCGGGGTCCCAGATTTGAGCCATGCAACAGAAGCAAGCCCCTCCTGAACAGCAGCACTTCTAGTCTAGCCCCACGTTCACAGCTACTTTTCCGGTCAATCGGAACAGCCACATAAGCCATTCTAAGGCAAGAACAACGCTGCCAGCCTGAACAAATGGCTGCACTCTAGCTTATAATAAGCAACATTTAAAATGGCTCAAGTCACAGATCTCAAACATGACAAAGTGCTGCCCAGGTCCCACTGTAGAGGGTTTCTGGCCGAAGACTGGATGACTAACATTTCACCCAGTATTATTTTCCCACTGGTCAAGTCTCAGTTCCTCTAATGCTTAACAAGTCTGCTGAGGATCCTGTGGAACCAGCTCATCTCAGCATTTTTCCTCCAGGCTTTCAAGCCGTTTTGCCCCTTTTTCACAGCAGTCAGTGTCAGAACAACTCTCACTTCCCATAGAAGTCAACATGCACTCTAGAGAGGAGGAAAAAAGAGGTTGAACCTGCTTGGCCTGCTCCTTCAGGAACATAAAAAATTGCTAATAGTTTTCGAGAATGCCAGTCACATTGACAAACTTAGCCATCAGTCCAAAATATTGCCCTAAAATACTGTAGCATTCATGATAAGAGCAAAACATGCTTAATCTGATCTCATAATGCTTGGATATCTCTTGTAAACGCAGGGCTTGAGAGATGCATGAAGACAAGAAAAATACAGCCGTTTATTCTAGAGCCACAAGCCACCTCCAGCCCCAGCACAGTTAGTGAAATACCAGGATAGCGGATCCAGAACAAGGAACAACTCTCTGCAGATAAATCACTACCATACAAGATTACCTCTAAAAATGCCCGCATCTTTTCCAAAAAGATGAAGCCACAATGCCACTCACCCCCACATCTTCTTTTTGTATTTTTCAGCCATTTTTAACATGACGTCCAGGTAAGAATTCCTCCCTGAAGCTCCTGTTTGTCAGACAGAATTAAAAATTAAAAAACATTTCTACATGCTTTAATGGACAAGTTCGTATAGAAGACTGCTCGCTTGTATGTTTACCTGTGTCAAGAATATGAGGCAGGACAGAAATGATGCACAGCTGATGAGCATCACAGGTGGTCTTCAGAACATCCTCACTAGTTATCTAGAAGAAAGACAAAGTCAATGAAAGACTTTTGATTACCCAGCTGTGTCCGCACTTCCCTCCAGCAACCCACTGACTCCATCCTACCAGGTAATAAGCACATGAAACAACACAAAAGCTTGCAAGCCCCACCTACTTCACTCGTCCCCCAAGGTACGACTAATTACAAAGAGTTCACAAAGCTTTCTGTTAGGACTTGAAGCAAATTAAGCAGTATCAAACAAGGCTTGGAGGGAGCACAGTAAGATGCCACTTCTAGCTCCGAATCAGTGCCCTTGAACCAGGGCTTGTGTAAAACAAACCGCTGGGCTCTTCGCAAATCACCGCAGACTGCACACCCAGACATATGCCTGTGCCTGCAGTTCCCATTCACACTGTTGTTAGCATAAGGAGAGCCAGCAGGGAGCACCATTTGCTAAATACAAGGAAATTTAACTGACATCTGATGGAGCAATACCACTTCTGTTTGATCTACCACCTTAAAAAACAAAGGAATCAATCCATTTATGTAGATCAGTGGTCACCAAACTTTGACTCTGCACCCTATCAGTAAAAAATGTTTTCAGCACACAGCCCCAATATACGTATACAAGTAACATATCTGTTATTCTACTAATACCTTATGCATATAATAAAATAAACACAGTAGAGATTTAAAATGGATGGGATAAGGGTGAAATAATCACTATTTAAGAACATATATATTTTTATTTATTTCATTAATTGTACAAAGAGTTTTTCTTCCCATACCTCAATGTCTTTGCACACCCACAGAGGTGCACATGCCCCACTCTGCAGACAACTGATCTCGATCACCATTTCAATTCTACCCCCATCAAGCCAAAACCAGAAATCACCATACTGAGCGTAGAATCTTTTGGACCACAAGTTGGGTCAATCTTCATGCAACTCCTAATGGAGAGCATACAGATGCTAAAACCCTACCATCTTGTTCTATACTCAACTTTTCCTTCGTTCCCCAAGGGAGGGCTCAGACATACTGGCACGAGTGCTGTCAGTGCCTTCACTGTACCAATTCCAAATATTTTAGGGAACAGCAGATTCACAGTGAGAATTAAAAACAGAAAGCAAAGTGGTCAGAATTGTTATCCTCGACTATTTCTGCCTCAAAATGGTACAAAAGCAGCATACTTTGGCTTTATTTACAGTCAACATAGTCCTATAAAAATGCTACAAAGGATATAATGGAAAAGCAATTTGAAAAAAAATGATGTAGAGGTACCTCCAAGAGCTCAGGCGGCGGTGCGTTATCAGAAAACAGATCCAGAGCACGAGCAACGATATCAGATCTGGTTCTCCCACCATCATAATCAACAGGGTCTTCTCCTTTCTGGAAGATTTTAATTGTGGGAAATCCACGAATCTGCAAGACAAGTTTAAGTCATCAACTCAGTACATCTGGTCATCTGTGGTGGAAGACATCTGTTACACTGATGTATTCCAAATTAAGAAGAGATTTAATATGTAGATGAGTCAAGTCTCACAACATGTTACAACTGAACTTTAACAATTTTGTAGCTTCCTACTTATTTACAAGCTGAAACACCCTTTCAAGTTTTAGGACTGATGAAGCAGCAAAGCTTTCCATCTCCCTTCAGAAGTACCAAGCACTGCAGGTTAATTACAGGAGGACTACCATAACCCTTCGTATCTATTAGACATAATTTCATATCTGTTAGACATTAGTTTCCCCCACTTAAGTCTCTGGCAAAACAGCACTGTGCCTATGTGGAAAAATCAAAAACACAGAACTAAAAAAAGAAAAAAACCTTAAGCTCCCTCCTGCTACACTTCCAATACAATTTGTTCAGTGCTCTTGCTGATTGCCAGCCACATGCACTTACTTGGAAACTAAGCAGCACACTAAGTTCCCTCGCACTATATTAAAAATCAAGACTACCAGTTTGCTTCGGGCACACAGCAAACTGATCTGGGTAGCATTGGTGGAGTGATCCCTGATAAACGGCTCAAAGCCACCCATGTGTGTTCTGGAGACACCCAGACAACATACAAGTGTGAAAGGAGAGACCTCTCACTACAGTGATAAGGCTATTCAGGATGCTATGAAAGTGAACAGCCTTTTTCATCAGCAACCAACGGGTTTATTCTTTTCCTCTCACCCCTTTTATATTGCTACTGACGTTCAGGAACGAATGAGTTGTGTAAAAATTGTATGTGTCACTTAACATTTTTAGAACAAAACATCTGAGTGGTGCCAGGCTACAATCAGTTCAGTAAGATCGAAGGGAAATCTGACTTACTAGGGACGGAAAAGAAATTATAACCATGGCAAGGCACACTCACCCCATACCGGCTCGCCAGCATCTGATTGACTGTTGCATCTACCGCAGCCAGCTTTACTTTCCCCTTGGTTTGTTCTTTCACCTCAGTGGCAGCAGCTGCCCATTCTGGCTCCAGACTGAGAAACAAAAGATTATCAGTGCTCTAAGTCCTCTCAGAGTTAGCAAAAGTATACCTCATACCAACAGTATGGAGCGTACATCACACAGAGGGAAAAGAGAAACCTGCAGAGTAAGAGCCAGCTGGATTATTAAAAGTTAGACTCAAATCCTGCATCTGAGGGAGTGAAGAGGTTAATAAACTTCTGAATCTTATTCCCACTGGTAACTGGGAGTTTACTGCTAAGGGAGAGAGCAGCCAGAACAGCACCGAAGGTGCCCTATGCTGGAGAAGCCCACACATTTTTGGTGAAAAACACCTTATAGGTATATCAGAAGTGTGTTTTTCTAAGATCCCTTTCAGGGGATTAAGCATATTGCACAAAAATAAGCACTCACAGGAACCAAATTGTCAAAACAAACAAAAAAATCTCATTTACTTTTTGCAGTGCCCACACCACGGGGCATAAAACTCCACCATCCACACATCGTCACTGTTTATGACGTTCTTATCAAAGCTGTCGTCAGTCAGCTCAATCACGTCCTTCTTGTCTCCACCTCCACTCTCTCGGCTCTGTAAGAAACAAACAGACCCTCACATAAGAAGCAACCAAAATGGGTTCCCACACAAGCTCTCCCACCTCACGCTGTACCAGACGCTCTTTATTTGAGTTAGATACAAAACAGGCAGTGTTAGGTCATACAACTTTTCCATTTTAGAACTGACAACAAATATATGCAGCCTATTCCCATGGCACTTTCAAGAAACAGCAAGAAAACCTTCTCTTAAAAACAGCATTTGGGTCAAACTGACAACAGGAACATGTGGGAACGCTTCCCCAGTTCTTCACGCCCAGATCAGTCCAAGAACAAGCGGCCCTCCACAGCCCACCTGGGCCACCTCTGTGCCCTGCTTTCTGTACAGAAGATGCCAGTGGGATACACACCACAAGGTGCAGTCCACCCAAGCCTTTTATCTGGCCAACTTGAGGATGTCAAAAGACTTACTCCACTATTTAGAAACTGTAGGATGAGTTAGGAGTGTTTCAATTTACCTTCAGGGAGAAATCCAGCAAGATGACTACAGCAGAACATTACCAAATTTAAGAACAAGCAAAAAAATCACTCATCCACCTAGCTTAGACTTGGACCAGGCAAACAGTGGCCCCAATGCCAAGCAGGCTCCAACACCACCTTAATCTCTCTTAATCCTTTCTTGATAAGGGCAGAGCAGTGGATGTCCCCTGTCTTGACTTCATAAGGCTTCTTCTGACACAGTTTCCCCCAATATCCTCCTTCAGGAACCGATAAAAGCGTAGGTTTAATAAGCAGACAGTGAGCTGCACTGCAAACAGGCTGAACTGCTGCGTTCAAAGGACTGCAATCACCAGCCCAAAGCATCGTTATTCACCACTGCTACACAACAGGGGCCAACGCTAGGACCACACTGTCCCACATCTTCATTAGTGACCTGGACAGCGGAATGGAGTGCACCCTCAGCGAATTTGCTGATGACACCAAGCTGGGAGGAAGGGCTGACGCACCAGATGGGTGCGCTGCCACTTGGTGCTACCTCAGTCAGCAGAAGTGGACAACCTCAAGGTACAACAAAGGGAGAAACACCTGTGGAAGAACAACCCACCCCCACCATCACGTGTGGGCACAGGCTAGCTGGAAAGCAGGTTTTCCTCAGGGTCCTAGTGGAGAACAAGCTGAACTTGAGCACTTCTGCGGCAAAGAAGCTCAACAACCTCCTGGGCTGCATTAGGCAGAGTTGCCAGAAGGTCAGGGTGGGGATGTCATCCTCCCTTCTACTCAGCACTGGTGAGGAACATCTGTAGTGCTGGGCTCCCCAGTATAAGAAGGGCATGCACACACACTGGAGCGAGTCCAGCCGGGGTCAAAACTGATTAAGGGCTTCATGCATCTGACATACGAGGCTGAGAGAGCTGGGATTGTTAAGCCCGAAAGAGAGAAGGCTCAGTGAAGGCCTTGCCTGTGTATATAAATAACTGAGTGGGAGGGAGCAAAGACAAAGCCAGACTCTTCTCTGCAATGCCCAGTGTAAAGGCAAAAAGTAAGGGCCTAAGTTGAAATACAAGAAGTCCATTTAAGAGTATGCAAAAATGTTTCTATTGTGTGGGTGGTCAAACACTAGCACAGGTTGCCCAGGGGGCGCAGTCTCTGCGGAGTCCCTGTCCTTGGAAATACTCGAAACAGGCCTTGACACTGCCCTGAGCAACCTGCTCTAGCTGATGCTGCATTGAGCAGGAGGCTGGACTACACAACGTCCAAAGGTCCCTTCACAACTATGCCGTGAACACAGAACAGGGGGCACAACCCCAGCCTCCTGCACTGGACAGCCTCCAGTTCAAAGCAAAACCACACGTTTTCTCAAATACCTGTCTCCCAGAACTATATCCTCCACTTCTGCCGCTGAGACGGTCTTTCACCAGGGACCGAAGAGCACTTAGGGCAGCATCAACAATGGCTTCACTTGTCCTGCCACCTGCAACACAGCAAAATGAATGATTAGAACACCAAAAAGCCAGTCTAAAGGCCAGCCACTGACTGAATTGTAAATTTAAGGAACACATTCTCTCCCTAGGAATTCTTTAGTATAAGCAAGACTGGGCTGTGAGTGATACAGAACCAGTGGTGGGACATTGTTGACTCGAAACACAAGCAGCAGGATTCACTCTCACTCTGCTTTTCAAACATCCACCTTATCTGATGGAGGCGGTGACTGTTGCAAGCTTCCACTAAACCATGGGAAAGCAGCAATTTTCTGGAGCTGCCCATCAACCTCCATCAACTAAGAACTGCTGATGGGACACGCAGCCTGAACTAAAACATGCACAACTCAGCCAACAAATCCCACACACCTGTCTCTCCCCATTACTAAAAGCACTAGACAGGGAGGAACTACAACGCAAGACAGCACTAACATAATTACTGTATTCAGGGATGTTTTTAGGTGTGCAGCAGATGAAAGAGGATCACATTTACCCTGATAATCTTCCGCTTTGTTTTTGTTGGCTCCAAATATCTTGATAGTTGGAAACCCTCTGACGCCGTACTGTCCACCCAAGGACTGATGTTTATCTGCATCTACTGCACCTACTTTCACTACACCCTATGAAGTAAAAACAAAAATTAAGACAAGCCTTCTATAGTCATTTAATACAGTTTATACTCTGCACATGCTGGAGACAGTTATTAGGAAGCTAAGAAAATAGTCACTGAAAGATGCTGTAACCCAAAAACATTAAACTAGGGAACACCTCGTATGCTCATTTCTTTCCTTATCTTGAGTTTTAAAGTTTTTTTTTTCCTCTTAAAAAAAGGAATATATATTTTATGTAGGAAAGAGCTCATCAGATCACTGAATGACTAAGTTTTCCATAATGAAAGAAATACTCATCACCGACAGCTTACAAAGCTGTGTTCAAATACTCAGTTCACGCTGTTCCTGTATTTCAATAGCAGGGGACAGGACAGCAAGGAAGAAAAGATAAACGCGCTATTTTGGGAGATGGCTGGATTCTAAAGTCTTGTGATGCTGTTAAAAGCAGACCTGGAAAACAGTAATGGAAACTTGCTGGGACAAAATCGACTTGCTTCCTCTACAACTGAATGGCTTTTTAGAAAAAGTGAACTTTTAAGTGCCTGTGTGCCACCTTTTATGTGCCACTTCTGCAGCTGGACAAGTATAATTAAAGTGCTATGATTCGGGGCATTTCCATTCTGCCTCCATGTGTCCAAGCCAGACGACAGACAAATTCTCCTTAGTCCTCTGCGACAAACGCATTTGTGAAAAGTTAAAACTTACTTTTAATGCTGTTGCAGCTTTCTTCCACTCAGGGGTTAGTCTTTGACAGTGACCACACCTTTCAGAAGGAAAAAAAAAAAACCAGAACAGTAATATTCATTCTGATTGCATAACTATTTCATGAAGCAGAAAGCAGCCTTGTTCGGTTTGCAAACCAAAGGATTTCTACCCATGAAGAGGGGAAGAGGTTATGCCACATCACATTATTGCTCAGACAACTTCAAAAAAAACAACACACCTCCATATATATATTATATAGATACATACATATATACAAATACACACAACCCCCCTTACAAGCTACTTGGCTTTCCAAACACATATGTAAATGTGAGCACCAAAATCCAGATTTACACACAATCCCATCTGATGCAAGCTGAAACAGATCAGTGATGAGGACTGAAAGATTTATTCCAGAGGTAACTCCTTAACTAGCAAGGATTTTTGGTGCACCACCTCCTGGAGGGGTCTGTAGGAGAAGCCCAACAGCTGACTGGCAGCCAGTGTATAATCGTGGCATCCTAGGTCTGTAGGAAAAAGGAGGTAGCCATTTGCTGATACCTACTGTACACTTTAGTCCTACTGTTTGGCCCGGCAAGCTGCAACAGCACTAGGAAGAGGCAGCAGGTCGGCCTTCACCTAAACCTCTCTGTACGGAGGCTGTCAGGGGGTGCAATGAAAGCCCCCTTTCTTCAGGGCCTGGAAGCTTTGGACAGCAACAGTGCAGAGGAGCCATGCAAAGATGGAATATGCATGATCAGAATTTATACGCAGGACGAAGAGACTTTGTGCTCTGGACACGAGCAGGATGGGAGAAAGGGACAGTAAATTAAGATGCACAAAGGCACTGTTTTTCAACAGAAATTTTAAGTGTGAATTCAGCTCTGTGCTTCACATTAGATTGAGGTTAAGACAGAAATAAGTAAGGGGCCTTTTAACTTGAGGTGGTAAAATGGCACATGAAGTTTCATCATTACACCCTGTTTGCCAATTTGAGACTAATTCCTCCCTTTTTCTCTAGTGAAGACATTTGAAAAAGGAACCCCAACTACAACTATTTTCTAGTCATGACGCCACCAAGTTGATACTTGGACTGCCAATGAATGAAAGAAACCCTGATCAGCACCAGATTCCTGCAGTGCTCCTCCAAGATAAGAGCAAGTACACAGCTGTAATTCTCACCATGGGGCGTAGAACTCAACGAGCCACAAGCTGTCACTCTGAATGACCTCCTTGTTGAAGTTGGTTGGTGTTAGCTCTATCACATCATCACTGGCCGAATATAGGCCGTTAACTGCCAGGAATAACGTGCAGCTCACTGTGCCTAGAACAAAAAGCAAAGCAATCAGCATTCCCACAGACCATTTATGGCACTCCTGTTTCCATGGCTAAATCATCTCCCCTCCCCTAAGCAAGCTTTCACGTCAGCAGAAAAAAAAAAAAAAAAGGGTGAGGAACTCCAGCTTCACCAGACGAAACAGAAATTAAGGCAACATATGCAGTCTCCCCTCCCGCCCCCAGTTAAATAGGATCATGTAATACATTCTCTGTGCCTACAGCAAGGTGGACTCCTGCTAAGCTGAGGATGTCTAGAGAACATTCGGTCAAAGCTGCAACCCTAACTTCTGCTGGTTCCAGACAGGCAGGACTTCCACGTGGACACCCAAGATCAGCTAGAATTCCTTCTCAGTTTTCTCACAGGACCTCCTAAGCCAACTGCCTACATCTCTTGCACAACAGGCACTCAGTGGACTGCGCTACCAAACACATCTTTCATAGGACCACTTAATGCAGGAGTTAGTGCAGTTACACTGATTTTAGGACAGACCCTGATACACTGGTAGTGCATCTACCTTCACTCTTGCTCACAAGGATCCTAATCTAGCATTGATTTGTCTCTCTAGCAATAGGCTGGAGAGCAACAGCTAAATCTCTCTGGTTAACAGCTCAAACACTTTCAGCACTCTTAAAAAACAAGCTATTGAAAAGGCACAAGGATATAGGTTTCTGTTAAAACATTTCTTGCTTCTGGTCACTTCTCTATCTTATTATTACTTGAGACTTTCCATGTAAAGCTTCACAATCCTTCCTTCTACCTTGTCAGAGGATTAAGACCTGACTTTCTGAAAGACAAGCATCTTTGTAACAAAGTCCATAAAGCAGAAGATTTTCTTAATCCACCAAAGTCTCAGGGGAGTAAAAGCTCAGACACTGAAGTCGGAACTAATGAAAAAATAGTTGGCTAGTTTGCAAGTGGTTAATAACTCGCATGGCGAGCTGCACCTTGTCTCTCTGCAAGACTGAACGTGTGAGGAAGATATGGTTCAGCGCTGCAAAGCTCTGCAGCACATGGCACGCAGACTGCACAGCATCACCTACGCTTTAACAGTCCTGCTCGAGAAAAGACAGTTTCATTACATGTCTGCAGATGAGGGAAGCAGAAAGAAAAAACATCTTTCAGGTTGCTCAGCCAGAGGTCAGGACTGAATCACCCCACTGCAAACCAGCACCTTATTGAGTGATCCACGCCCCCCCCAACAGGATCTTCTAGCCCTCTATTAGGGTGATCCCAGCTGGTTTCCACCACCGGATTTCCATGTTAGATTGGCTCTGTCCCTTCAGTTTGCCCACACACAAGCAGCACTTCATCAGCACAGATCAAGCGGCTTCTAGGGCAGTATGTGGCTGTCACAGCATGTTACGGTGACCTACAGTAACAACTGCCGCTGGGGCAGAATAAGAAAACAAGGATGCAATAATGCTACTTGAATGCCACAGCCATTCTCAACAGAAGCTCTTCCCACAATGGAAAGAGATGATTAAATTTAACCCAGCATATTTTGTCATCACCCAAGAGATCCATGGCAGAATACACTCAGAGACCGAACAGAGCTCACCCAGCCATTTCTGTCAGTTCCCAGGCACTTCAAATAGAGAAGTTCTACCTCATGCAAAAAATACCCCAAAGAGAACTTACAGAAGATAGAGCATGGTGAAATTTACCTAGTCGCATACCACTGTGTTTTGATTTTTATTTTAACTATGACTCATGAACCAACAATGTAATTTCCCATTCTATTGTGAAACATGCACGGTTTAATTCATCTTTAGAAAGTAAAAGTATTATTTTCCTACAACCCTTTAAGCCAGGAAAATGCAAACCTCTGACTGCTTGGTTCTTACGGGGACAACTAGCCTCAGAAAATCTAATTTCAGAAGTTGCTCTCTAACGTAAGCAAACTACACAGCCAGGAGCATTGTGAAACCAATGAAGGCGGCTCCACAGTGCTATTACTCGTTCCCATTGAAAAGCCAAGTTCCAAGCCAGAGGAGCTGGGCAGGAAAGCTTTTGCTGGGGGGTGTCTTTGCAAACTCCCTCCTTAGGACACCCACACCTCCTGAGGCCCAAATTCACTCTAGTGGAGCAAGAGCCTCTCCTCACCCGCTCAGCATTACCTTCAGCTCTTGCATGTAGGGCTGCAGTGGGGACCACTGAGAGGATTTAGCGATTTATCCAGCCCAGCAACAGAGGGAGTGGGAGAGGAAGAGCAGCTCCCCTGCGACTCCCCCCTGTGGCTTCCATGTATTAATTTTCTACTGTCCTTATGGCACCGTATCCCAACTCAGGCCAACCAGGCAAGTTAGAAATAAAAAATCCAAAAATAAGATAACACGCTTACACGCACAAAAAAAAAAAAAAAAAGTTACTGGAAACGAGAGTGGCTTTTAAAAGTAGAATAAAATAATTAAAACACTCTTTTTTTTTTGCTGCTGCCTGGGCTCCTATCACGCCCCCAACCCCTCCCCGGACTCCCACCACCACCTGGAGCCCCCGTAATGGCGGCCGGAGCCCCCCTCAGACCGCCCGGGGCCCCCGAAATGGCGGCCGGGGGCTCCCCGAAATGGCGGCGGGGGGCGCACAAAATGGCGGCCCCCCCCCCCACTCCCCTCAGCGCCTTCCCGCCCGCCCCCGGCGCGCGGCTCCTACCCCACCAGAGGCGGCCCGCGGCGCGCGCCCCCATGGCTGCCCCCTGCTCCCTCCGCCGCCGCCACTCCTCACGGCAAGCCCCGCCCCCCCGCGCCTGTCCCCGCCGTGGCCGCCGCTCATTGGCGGAGCGGGCGCGGGCGCACTCGGCGCAGCCAATAGGGGGAGGCCGCGTCGGGAGGAGCTGGGGTGAGGGGGGGAGGCGAGGCTGGGCTGAGGGGAAATGTCCGCTCAGCGCCCTGTGGTGGGGCAGCCTCTCCTTTACAGAGCTGGGAGAGTGGGCGTGGGTCTTGGCATGGGTTAGAGCCCACGCGAGGCTCTAAGGCAGCAGCTTTTGTCCCCTTTGTAGAGCCTCGCGGTGAGGCTAAATCTCACGAATCAGAGAATATTAGGGATTGGAAGGGACCTTGAAAGATCATCTAGTCCAGTCCCCGAATGGGGAGCCCAAGTGGCTTTGCTGCAAAAAGCAGATTCAACAAAATGTTCTCTGCAAGCCGCAAGCTTGTGTGTAAAAGTAGAAATTCATCTAGCTCTACCTGCAGGCAATATTCAACACTTAAGTTGTACCAGGGGAGGTTTAGGTTGGAAATTAGGAGTCATTTCAGAAAGAGCAGTCAGGCACTGGAAGGGGTTGCCCAGGGAGGTGGTGGCGTCTCCGTCCCTGGGGTATTCAAGGAAAAGTTGGACGTTGTGCTTAGGGACATGATTTAGTGGGTGACATTGGTGGTAGGGTGATGGTTGGAGCAGATGATCTTGGAGGTCTTTTCCAGCCTTAATGATTCTAAAGCTGATGAAAATAAACAGCTGATTAATGATATAGTAGTAATTCTGTTTATTATAGTAAGTAGGTTGATATTAATTCGTTACGATGACAAGAATCACAGTGATTAGTCTACTGCATGTTCAAGTTGCTAAATCTTGGCATAAATCGGGCAGCTTTAAAAATTAAAGTTTCATTCGTCAACGTACGTGGTTAGTAAGGATCTCTCAACCTCAAGGGGTAATTTTGAGAGGCATCCCTGCCCAAGGGGAGATCACTGCAGCCCACTGCTTCAGCAGGGAGACTTCAAATTAGGCTTTCTTTCACTGGCATATTTACACGGTAAAATGTTTGGCTTGTAGTCAAACTTATATTCCTCTTGACCTCATGCAATTCATTATTTCCCCATCAGGGATTTCAATGGTCACTTACTCTAGGGCTGTGCCCCCCTTTGTTTGTGGTCATGGCTATGAGCATTCACCAGGTGCTCTGTTATTAATGAGCTATCCAGGTTAAGGAACAGTCACACAGAGGCCTACTGTGTTTCATAACCTAAGCAAGATTTATGTCAAGTGCAGACATTGAGCGTATCCATCACAATCTGCTGTAGGCCAACAGAAAGAAAAGCAGGGAAGGAGAAGGCTGGTTCTTGCTGACAAGAGCACTGTTTTAGCCTGCATAGCCTGTCTGCATCCAACAGAGACATGAAAAATTTAAGTCCAGCAGCATGATATTAATATAGCTAGTTTGTATGAAAAATCAGCATCCCAGTTCAGAAGCTCTGGAAACAACTGACTGACAAAGCTGAATGTTTTTTCCCTAATGATTGCACACCACAGGAGGGTATGTAGCTTGAGGCAATGTTGTTGGTGGGCATAGATCCAGACAAAGGCTTCTGCAGAGCTAAGATTCAGCCATTAAGTGAGCTGTGGATTTCTAGTGTAGTAGTAGCTAAACTTAATGTGCCATTGAAATAGTAAGTATCAGAAGTTGTATCTGAAGTGGTCTAAATTTTTTCCACATCCGCATGCCTGTGACACAAGTAGCACTTCTCAATGCTATCAAGTCCTGCTTTTTAAGAGTATGAAACTTAGCACAGTGGTGAGAACAGAGAGCCATTGTCAAAATCAAGTTGTTTCAGATATGGAGGAAGAGGAATGCATGATGTAAAAGCACTTTTAATCAGAATAGCTGCATAATATTGGCATCTTGGCATTTTCAACCGTGTAAGAGCAGCCTGCAGAGCAGGCAGATGCATGTTAGTGATGATTCCTGTTTCTTAAGTTAACACATACCTCACCTCTTATTTTTATTACTCCGAATCTGTGTGAAAAAGCCATTCATTTTAGGGCAGTTTTTTATATTGGCAGCAAAATGTCTTTTCTTTACATGAGATGCTGGCTAATAAGTGAAAGTAGCAGCCTTCTGCAGTCACTTCACCGGTACATAAATCAAACGAGCTGCTCTGCAGACCATCCATCCTACCAAGGGAGAAGTATTTCTTTTAAGTTCTTCATACATTTCCACCAGTGTGATTAAAAAAATAAATATGACGCTTTGGGGCACTACTAAGCTGTTAGTGTGACATTAGCTCCAGGCAAAATTTTCAAAAAAAAAAAAAGAAAAGGAAATAATTAAAGGATAGTTTTATGGTACATAGGTATTGTCAGAGAAAATTGATATATTTTTTTTTTTTGGTTTGGCTCTAACCAAGGTCTCTTTTGTCTCTAAAAGGTACTGTATAGAGGTAGTACATTTGATTTTTTATCAGCATCATGTGACAGTAAGTTGAATGTCTGTATTTCATTCGTTCAACAGTAAGTTGAATGGCTGACATTTCTATAGCACTTAAGAAGCACGTGTTGAAGTACCTATTGCCAAATAAAAAAAAAAACTTTTAACACATATCTTTACAGACTTGGTAAATTCCTTGTGAGTTTAGGAAACAATACACCAGCAAAACACCATCAGCTTTTCAACATTTTTATCTGTATTCTGGAATTACACATAAGGTAGCGCTGAAAATGCCTGCATTAACACAAATATTAGTAAAGTGGTAAATACTGATGAAAACAGGACAAGGGTGCAGGCTCTTTGATGAATCAGCTGCATTCAGACACAGTACATTTAGGGTTTTAGTTTGCATGAGGCTTTTCTACCTCAGTGAAGACAGAACACTCTCCAGTACTTGAACGGTGTCTCTGAAAGAGATTTCAGTGCTGTTTCTCCATTGCAGCATGAATTTCTACTGTGATACTGCTGGCAATAAAGCTGATGTGATTCATGGCTACATAAAAAGGTGAATAATGGAAAGATACTTTGTCTGCAGAGGTTCATGAGGCAAGTTATTGGGCCTATATTTAAAAAATATATCCATAATTACAGGGGCAGGGTTAGAAGGGACTTTGCTGGTTTCCTAGGTCAGCACGGTGATATATCAGCCACTGTTCCACACCTGAGTCTGTGAGGCCTCATGGATGCATCCAGGGGTGCAGGAGCCAGCTGATACAAAACCTGAAATCAGTTACCTGAGAAATTAAACACAGTGTTTGAAGAAATTCACAAGGCTCCTGACTGGGAGACCTGGCTTATGTTCTCTGTGTGTCCACAGGCTGCAGCTGTGTGCTGAGGTACATGATCTGAGTGTACATCACCCAAATGAACACACTTCCCCCCCAAAAATGACCTAGAGAACGCTTGTATCTGAAGTGCTGAGAAGCTGGGTTACCAGCTCAATTTTATGCACCTCCCTGCCTAAAAAGTGTTTGAAATTTGTGAAAGTCTCTTCAGCCATTGTGGATGAGCTATGAGCTTAGTGTAAAATGATCTCAGTCTGATTTCAGGGATCAGTATGGTAGAAGTGGGATGAAGTTAAAAGCCCTCTGATTTTGAGCTGTTAAGAGCTTTTAAAGGTCCACTGTAAAACCATGAGGTTTTTCCAGTCTAGGGTAGTAAAA
Organism: Anser cygnoides; assembly: GCF_040182565.1. Lineage (NCBI taxonomy): Eukaryota > Metazoa > Chordata > Aves > Anseriformes > Anatidae > Anser > Anser cygnoides. The sequence goes on from NC_089875.1 coordinate 107,376,333, forward strand.
ATGCTTGCAGACCTAGATGTCTTTGCCAGGGTTACTGTGCTGTGGTCTGACCACTCCTGGTCATGGGAGAAAACCTGAACTTTACTGACACGGAAAGGCAGATTTTACTAACAGTTCTGCCTTTCTATCTTGGTTTTGGTTTATGCAAAATCTCATCTAGAGATCACTGAAGCAAGTAACCACGTAATACAAGCCTGGGTGCTACGTATCAGTGAATCCTCTTTGTCATTTCCCAGTTTTGCATAACCCTGTTGTTGCCAAGCCAATACCAGACAGATTGTTTAGTGCAGATCCTTTTTACAGAGCTTTACAAGCTAAGCCCCAGCTGTGATGCATGGATGTTTTGTCCTCCCTCCTTGCGATGTCCATGTAGCACTTGTACAGACCGGATAGCAGGAGGATTAATGATAAAAAATGTGAGAAATATTCTTGTATCCCAGGGATCTCACCTGGTTACTGCACTGGCAGATATGCAGGAGTATAAAGTGCAGGGATTCTGGCTTTACAAGTTTTGGGTGCCTCCTAACTCCAAATCTGAGACATAGTTGAGGGCTCCTGGAATGCAGTTCGCAGTAAAGCAAAGCTCACCCAAAGGAGCATTTTTCATTTGTGCTATTAACATGCTTTTAATCTTGGTGGCCTTTAATTACTAGACAGAAGCTTTTATTGGAGACAGAAAAAAAACAGGGGAAGCCTTAGAGCTAGAAAAAAGAGGTAGGGATAAGGTTGCTCCCTGAAGCGGCTGGCTTTGCTTCCAACAGAGGTGAGAGAGCTGCCACTAGGCCTCAGCAGGAACAACGGATGGAGCTTAAGACAAGCTCTTGTCTACTTAATGAGGCTAATTTTCTGCTTAGGATGAGACTGAGACAAGGGTTTGGAAGTTGGAAGAAAGCCTTTTACTGGGATAATTTAATACACATGACCAGAACTAACCACGTTTAAAGAAGGAGGGGAAGACATGGAGGCAGCAAAAGTGTTGAGGGGCCTTCACTAACTGGTGGGTGTAGCCCTACAAATATTCCAGGCTCCAGCATCTGCTGTTCAGAGATTCAACAGGTCCCAGGATTAGGTACACAGGACATGAGCTCACTTTGTGAGTTGAATATGTGTGTCATTACAGGACAGACCCTTCCTCCTCTCCCAGGAGCAAGGTGAAGCCAGTGTATCTGCTGGAGTCCAACCCCCTTTCTGATTTTTGAACAAGCACTAAACCCTGCACGTATCCCAATAAAAGCCTCATATGAACATCCTTTAGCGAGCCTGCTGCTCCCCGCTCTCCCACCTGCCTGTCCTTGTGAACTGGGAGAAGGCATGCAGAGGGCAATGACCACACACAATCCACCCAGAGGTCTTGTTCCTACCTCAGACTCTGGCTGGCCTCGCCTGAATCCACATCAAAAACAGAGCTGTGAGCAGTATGGGTTGGACCATCATGCCATGGTAACTTTCCTGGGTTTAATTAATGAGACATGGGGCAAACCCTTAAATGGCCTTGTGAGGGCTTCAGCCAGGACTTGTAGGTTTGGGGTCCCTTGCAGGGAATCTCTCCACAGTGTGTGTCCAGGCCACGTTCCCTGTGGCTTGCTGAGAGCCTGCAGCAGTGTCATGCCAACAGCTGGCACAGGGCACCAGTGCTCTCTGTGGGACCCTACCCAGCAGGGAGGTGTGGATGTGCCTTGGGAGCCTTCCCTTTGACATCCTGAGGTTGGACTAGGTGATCTTGGAGGTCTCTTCCAACCTAGATGATTCTGTGATTCTGTGATCCTCAGGTCTGGAGACCTTTTGCCTTGATCACGCTGAGGCCATCACAAGGAGGAAAACCTCTTTAATATGCTAGTTCACCTTTCTCATGGGAAATCAGTTACCAGGCCTCAACATTATCCTAAAGCAGATATTTTTTAGCCATATCCCTGCCACAGCTGGGATCAGCCACCTTTCCTCTTCTATTATTTAAATGGAGCATTCACCTTTTCAGATCCAGGCCTTCTTCTCCGAAGTCTGTCCTGTTATGGTCATCTGGGCCCTCAACAGGACCTGCCATGTTCTTTCTCTGTACCATAACTTATTTGGGATTAGCCTGTCACACAGCCATTTTATAACCACTCCTGGACTCTGAAAATGGCATTGAAAATTTAATGCGCATAGTCTGACCTGGTCATGCTAGCTTCCTATCCTCACGTTACATGGTGCACAAGCATAAGGTTTATTCTTTATGCATAACAGCAAGATGAATCATATTTTCCAGTGCCAGATGTTTCCTTTCTTAGGGTATATCCTGATAACAAAAGAGCTGGATAGCAAATGACACACACCGCTGTAGAAAGTCACCAACTATTCAGCTAGGCCACATGAGAAGCAGCATGACTGCAGTATCCTTCGGAAGGATTTCCTTTGGCCTTCTCCAGATCCTTGTGTGGTGGGTTGTGCCCGCAAGAGGTCCATCCCCGGAGCTATGAAGCCTCTGCTACCCAGATGTCTGATGACGCACCCACCCCTTTAAAACAACAACAAAAATGGTTCTTTGGGGAGGTTCTAAAAATGGTAAAAATTTGAATGGATTAAAAAAGTGACTGGACAAAGTCATGGAAAGAAAATTCCTTCCCGACTAGTTGGCCATAAACTCTGTCTTGGAAAGTCCCCTAACCACATAATGATGGGGGGTGAGACTGTGCTGGGAAAATGGATCTATTTTTTGGTTTTATTATCTTCTTCCTAGATAGAGAGCTTGATGGCTTTTTGACCTGTTTTCATATTGCTGTTTTTGCATTCTGAAATGCTTATCCATCTTTCATTAAGAAGGTGATTATTTGGGGAATGGAAGTGGCAAAAGCTCATGCAGGGCACTTACCACCAAGTGTTCGTAATTTCTTAGCCTGAGGTGCTAATGGGAAACAAAAACTCCTCTGCTAGCTGAATGATATATAAACCTGCATTTATTTGTACCGTGATGAAAAATTGGAATTACTTTGCTAAGAAATGCCAATATATTTAAACTGTTGTAGAGAATGGCACCAAAGTGGTGGAGGTTTAGAAAGATGAAGTGGAATTACCTATTTCCTAAATAATGAATAAACACTGAGTAGGTAGACGAAAACAAATGCCAAAAAAAAAAAAATCTGTAGTACAAATATGCAGGTGATGGATGGCTTTTTTTGCTGGTGTATATGAATGCAGAAGGAGAGCTAGGGGAGAGACTAAATATGAACAGATTATGGCCGGGTGCCAGCTAGTACAACGAATACCCACTAGATGCCACTGTGCCATCTCTCAATCCGCATATGCCCGTATGTCCTTGACAGACTGGAGTGGAATATGTCCTTTTTGGTGGCATCTTTCAGTGCTAACAAGACCATTGTACAATAGAAAGCAGCAGTGCTCGCTACTAAGACCTTTGTAATGATTTCCTACAAGCTCTTTGCGCTCAGCTTGTGTTGCTGCATGCCTGTCTGTGAGCCTGTGAGCCTGGGGACACCCCTGGGATCCCCCTGAAGGCAGAAAGGCACAAGAGCTCTGTAATGCACCTAAACATTAAGAAAATAATTATGGATGGCAACTCCTTTGTTGTAACAAATTGTCAGCTACATAAACTCTTCTACCCTGCCTCAGCTGCATGGGGCTGACTCTTTCTCTCAACACCCAAGATTAGGTTGACCACTGGCCAAAGAACACCTAAATTTGTGTTGAAATCAGTGCTTCTAAATCATTTTAGCTGGTGAATCTCTGACAAGAAAACATTAGAGTAGACTTGAATGGATGTGCATACTTGTTGAGTTTCAGAGAATTTGCAAAAGTTAACAAACTTGAAAAAAAACAACAAACCAACAGACCACAATAGTACAGGTCACTCATTATGCAGCTAATACTGAGATAAATGAGGTAATAAAATGAGAATATGTAAATGTTATATGTTGGAAAATAGAAGAAAAGTTATTTGTCTCATAAAGTATCTTGTGACTTTCTCCTATGCACTCTATTTTGCTCGTAGCCTCATTTGCCGTAAGATTTGTGAGCTTATAGTGAGAGCTATAGGGCAGGCTCATGTCTGCATGAGTGCTATGTAAAGCATTTAAAAATAAATTAAAAACCATAAAAATGTACACACACACATATAATCTTCATACATGCAGTAATAAATTGTGGTATATACTAGCTTGTTACTTGTTACCTGCTATATGGAACCTCCTTGTTACATTGCTTCTCCTGCATTGCACTCTCAATTGCAGGATTATAAGAGAATGACCAAAAAAAAAAAATATTTAACTACTGTTTTAAAAGTTCTAGTGAGGATCCACACTGGTATTGCTAGGTAAGTTCTGCTCTTGGTTACATCCCATATAGAGGGAATGGTCGAATCAGGACCAAAATGTACTTTGTTAGATGCCCAAACCGAAGAATTTTCCAGTAAAATCAATGTGGAAATGAGCACTGGAGCCTTGGGAGTCACCAGAAGGATGACACTTTGGCTGAGTTGTCCTATCAGACCAGAAACAGCGAGGCAAGATGCAGGCATGTTGATGCATTTATGAAGCATATATATTTGAGGAACAGGTGTAGAGGCATGACCAGTGCTGCCCGACAGCCTCTTTCTAAGAGGCAAACCAAATAGGACATAGAAACACTGACAGCTCTAAATGGAAGCTTCAATTCAGGAATGCTTGATTTTTATTTTTATTTTTATTTTCTTTTTTAGAAACTGCAAGACCAAGTATTGCCTTCTTGTATGTATTTAAAACTGGGAAAATTTAGGGAATTGTGACTTAGAAAAGCAAGTATGTCTCACGGCATGACTGTTGCTGTAAAGATGGCTTGTTTTGTACCTCTCCTGGCAGTGAAAAAGGGCAGTGGTCTACTGCCACTGAGGGCATTGGTGATGAAATACAATGTCACTTGTACACCCTGATGGGGACTGCCTAGCTGTGATTTGGGTTTCCCTTTCAGAGAGTTGCTATAAGTAATCTAGCCTGCCTGATTTTCTGTCCTCACACTCTACCTGTGTGAAGCTCATCTTTGTGTACCACTCCAGCTCAGTGTGTATATGCTATTCATTGGCAGATTGATTTTCTTTTCAATGTGCTGTTATTACTCCTTATATCAGCATTCAGCCAGCTCGGTGCCTTTGCTAGTGTCTGAATGTCACAGGACCGTGCATGAAAGTTGGTGACCTGAAACAAAGTGCTGTTAGCAGGCTGGAGAGGCATTTAAAAGGCAAGGTGAGAGGCAGATCACCCTTTAGCAGCAAGGCAGTGTATTTATTACTTTGCTGTCTTTATTTCAAGTCAAGTGTCCTTGCTCCACGTTCAGATGCTCTGAAAAACAAGCCAGCAGCAGTGACCAGCACTAAGAATAGCAGACTGCTTGGGTCCTTGGAAAGCAGGAGGCTTTTAAAGGCAAGATGTATTTAGCTTCCATTGAATTGGATGATTGTGTGTTATCAAATATCTTTTCAATATCTTACCAGCAGCCAGTCTGCATCTGAAATAGGTTTAGAAATCTATTCAAGAATCAGGCAATAAATAACTACACTGATCAGCATAAGGAAATAACAATTTCTTTGGACCTCAAAATAGATAAAGTAATAGCATTTCTAGCATTAGAACTATATTTTACTCGAATGCACAGGTCACACTGCAATCCCTGTCTTTATTACACCACCCATCATTATAAAGAGACATAAATGCAGATCTTTGGCTAAGTGAGTGGGGTAGTACAAACAAATAGGCGCAACATACTGTAAAACAACTGCGTGTTTGCTACTGTGGCAAACACATTACAGATACAGAATTTATCAAGAAAGATACTAACATGAAACAGCAACCAGTTTCACCTGAACTCTTCCAGTGCAAAAAGACTCATGAGAGGGGAGGAAGAGAACTCAGAGCCACGATGAAAGCTTCAGGGTCTTGGGTGTTGCAGCTGCCCAGGCTGCTGGTTTGATGAACCAGAAGCTAATTGTCCCAGATACCCACGGGTATTTTCTGCTACTCTGTTTTATTTAATATTCCAGTAGTGAATCCTATATGACTAGAAACCCTAAGGTCCTAACTGATAGTGCTGCTCCCTGCCTATAACTCCTGGTTTAAGAGGTGGCATCCAGGCTTTCCCTGGAGTGATGCCCTTTATTTTTCAACTATTGGTTCATTTGCCTTGTACGTTCTGCAGTTTCTCATTTGAGTGACAACAAGCTACAAGCAAGAAATCAAAGCATCTTATCTCCAGACACCAGCTGGTACTCTGTCTGGACTAAACTGATGGTATTTAGGAGTATGGAGAAGAACTATGTGAAATCTGTATTAAGCATCTTGACAAGGAATGTGTTTTCCTTGTGTTAGTGGTTGGATCCTGCTGGCTCCTAGCCCTTGCTCTGCCACGTGTTTGCTGTGCCTGAGTTTACAAGGCTGCATGCAGAGCAACTTATCTTTTCCTCTGACTCGGCCTCCCATTGTCACTAATTAAAAGATGCCATTCCGGAGAAAGCTAATTATCTTTACTGTACAGAGAAGCAGGCTGAGGAGAGGCATTTCTGGCAGATAAGATCTGTGGCGTGTTTATATTTTTTGTCAGACAAAGGTCTGGAGAACTCTCTCTTTTTCTGCTTTCCTGGGGGTGGTGGTGGTTGTGATGGTGACTTAGGTCAAGTCCAGAAGAGTCCTGGTGTCTGTTTTCCTAACTGACCTGTTTGTGTGCTACTAGAAGATGCATTGCTTCCCAGTAAATAAATAAAAATAAATAGGAAAAAAAAAAAAAAAGGAAAATCTCTATCCAGCTCCACCTGTTTAGGGGAACAGCTTCATCCAGATACACACAGCAGAAGGGATGTATCTGGGCAAAGGGAGGGAGGGAAGAAAAGGATGGACTACTGACTCCCCCATGCTCTTTTTTAGAGCTATTCTCTGGGAGAGAAATTAGGGGACCATTTGGGACAAGGGCATATTGATTATCTATGGTCAAGTGGGGGTTGAGACATTTTCCCCAAAAGTTTTTAAATTAAACTAGCATATGATTTGATTTTAATTTTATTTTATTTTATTTTATTTTATTTTATTTTATTTTATTTTATTTTATTTTATTTTATTTTATTTATTTTATTTTATTTTATTTTATTTTATTTTATTTTATTTTATTTTATTTTATTTTTTATTTTATTTTTTATTTTAATTTTTCCTGGAAAAAATACATTGTAGTTTTGTGTATTTCACCTAAAAAATTCTTGATTCGTTTGAGTTATTCACTGAATCAATGGCACAAGAGCCGGTATCTTTAACGCAGGACATTATAGGCGAGTGGGGAGTGTGTGGGGGGGTAAATGATCTTTCGTCACCCACTGCTGCCGCAGGATTGCTCCTTGCAGTGCTCCGGAGCAGCTGGCAGATGGTGCTGCTTGCCTTTGCTTTGAGTTTGTGTCTGTAGAGCTGGGGCTCTGCCCAGACAGGCTTGTTTGTTCGTGCAGGGGAGGTGTGCTGGGGAGCCGAGATCAAGGGAGGAGGAGAAGACTGAAAGGGGGTGAAGGGGAGTGAATCCTACAGTCCTCAACATCTTGATCAAAGACACCAAAAGCAGAACTGAGCTACCGTGCTAACATAAGTTGCACAGGGTTTGCTGACGTTCAACTGGAAAGTCATAGAGGCAAGATCAGACCTAGTGAGTCATATTTTTTTTTTTTTACTGGGTAGTCTTAAGTAAATGTAGATGTAACTTGAGGGCAAGAAGGTTTCCTTCTGCTAGTCTAAACTGACCTGGGTTAAAATAAAGTTCCTAGAGCTTCTGCAAATAAATTCCCGTCTGAGCCAGTCCATCTCTTTTAGACGAGCAGACAACCGTAGTTTAAAAACGAACAAAGGTCAAGAGTTAAATGCTATTAATTCATCCCAGCTGAGCAAATGACACATTTCATGCACTGAATTCTGCAGTGCTCCTGTAGAAGAAAAAGATCACACTGCCTCTTATTGCATCATATCATTGCAGGAAACAACACTGCAACACTGTAGGAACACTATTGTAAATATGGAGGGAAAGGTTTTCTATATTTACAAAAATATTTACAAAATAAAACAATTGCTCCCATCCTCATACCCGTGTGGTCTCAAGCACCAGGACACAGGTGTCCTAGTACCCTGTCCAGCATTCGGGCACCGAGAAGGTGATCTCATGGATCAGGTGGACACGATTCCTTGTGGTGGAAAGAATTCCAAGACATGGTCCAGAATCTTTGTGGTGAAAAAAAAAATGCAGAGAGGACTCCGGTTACTGAGTATTCATTACGATTCCTGTGTTCTCCTTAGGCTGGTAAACATTTGATAATTTTGGATAAGCTTTTCTGCACACAGGTGCTGATGGTGATTTTGATCTTTTGCCACACCACCGTGATTCACCTCAGTCCTTAGAATTTACTCATGGTCCTTTGTCTCCTTGAGGGGGGATTTTAAGGATCCAGCCCCATTAGAATCACAGAATGCTTGAGGCTGGAAAGGACCTCTGGAGGCTGCCTAGTTCCCTACCCCTGCTCAAAGCAGGATTAACCAAAACAGGTTGCTTAAGACCTTGTCTAGTTGGGTTTTGAGTGGAGACCCCACAACCACCATGTCTGACCACCCTTTCAGTTAAAAACTTTTTTCTTATGCTTAAATGGAAGTTCCTGTTCCTCAACTTCTCACCATCACCTTTTAAAAGGCTTGAATCTTTGCATTAGACTCAAAGTAGGCTCTATCCCAAGAACCAACCCAACCCAAGGGTGAAGTGTACACAAGCTGATGGTAGTAAATACTCGATGATCTTGATGGTGCTCTAACTGAGGTGCCACCATCACCTGCCATTCTTACACCTCCACTTCTTCCACTCATTCTGGTGCACTCATATCCAGACATTTCCCTTCTTTCTCCACTGGAACCCACCTTAAAGTTCCTGTTACTAATCTTAATACCATCAGTGTCACGTAAGGTCATTGATACTTGATGGGGACACTCCACTAACAGGCAAATGTTAGTGCTGTGTCGCCAGGTGTAAGGGAAACGGAGATAGTAGAGTAAGAGTGAGTGGTGACATTCTCCTTTTCACCCAACTTAGGGAAATTAACTTAATTGCAGAGAAGAGGGCGATGTTTCAAATTAAAACCCATGAGTTCTGTCAGCTCGGTCTAGGACAGAGAAATAAGATCTTGAATGTTAATTTCGGAGGTTGACAACGTGATAATGAAGGGGAATGTTAGAACATGTCCTTACAACGTTGCTAAAAATTGTAGCAAGTGATTTCTTGAATGTGGAAGAACATTTGTTTCACGAGCAGGGCCCTGTATGGATGCTAAGAGATTCAAAAGGAAGACTCATGAAAATGAATGTGCTCGTCAGTGACTGCTTCAGAACGTCTCTGCTCTATTCAAAGGAGACACTAACCATGTAGGAAGGTTCATGTGCATGTAATTACCAGGACTGATCCGTATTGCCACTGTGAAATGTGAAGTTTGAGGAACACAGTGCTCTTCTTTGCTTTTGTGAGTTACTTGGGGGGGATGTAGAGAGAATATTTATGTACTCAGCTGGTTTTCCCTGATACTGATTGGAGCACAGTCTTGAAGGAAACTTGCAGGACATTTCACTGCTTGAGACCTGAATACCATGGCTGATCACAAAATGGTTATTTTGCGTTTATTGGCCTGTATTCACCTTTGGGCTTAACAGAACTCCATAGCCATACAGTTCTCAGGTCAGCAGCCATCCGTATGCCGCCCTTCAACAGGGCAGAGGAGAAAACCTGACAAATTACAGCTGAGCATACCCTCGTTTTGAAGAGCTTTGTGATCTTTAATGCTCAGCAGAGAAAGAAAACGCTGGTTTTCAGAAGTCTCATCAGATGTCAGCACAGAGATTCTTTCCTGCAGAGCTGCCTGCCAGAATGCTGCTCGGCTGCAAACGGGCTGCTGCACTGTGAGTGGGATTTGGTCCCTCAGTTTGCCACTGCTATGGTTTTAGGTGAGCCTCCAGGCCTGCTGTGCCCAGGTCAGGGGGGCTCCGGTGCCAAGGCTTCAGGGCATAAAGGAGAGGTCTGTTTTTCACAGCTCTTGTACAGCTAAAGCTGCTGAAATCACACTGATGGTGCAGCAATACAGGAGGCAGATGGTGGATTTCAATGTCTGTCTGCTATCCCTAAGTTTAAAATTGACGGCCTTAGCCTCTGGAGGTGCCTCATAAGAAATAAACAATAAGAACATACCAGCTGGCCCCACAAGTCAGTGAGATGAATGAAAGGTCTGTCCACACATACGTATGATTAAGAGGCAATGTATAATTTGTACAAGTGCCACTCTTGCTAGAGCCTATATTTGAACATCTGATTCTGTGCAGCTCCGGGGTTGCAACCTGGCTCTTTGCTCTCATGGTAACCTGCCCGGGATACTTCTGTTAAACCGCTCAGAAAGAAATCGGGTTGTTTTCCTTACACTGCTGCACGTGGAAATAGTAACACCAGCAGGGAATGCAAAATCCAGAGCTTAGACTTCACAAGACAGATAAAGAGGGGAATAATTTATGGTTAGTTTCATATCGTATTTTTATCCTTAAGCATATAAGTCAAATTTTCCCCATTTTACGACTAAATTGATGAAGTTCAATATAATTATGCCAGAACTGCTGAGGGAAGCTTGCGACTCTTTGGTTTCCATTGCTTTGGGTTGTTGATGCACTGCTGTTATACCTCTGTCAGTAAGTTGAGCAAAATCTGGATCCCTTTTTGGCCTTCAGGCCAATTGGCCTGCTGTGGCCACTACCACACTATGGAGCTCTTTAGCTTCTGAAAAATGTTGTTTGCATCTGGATTGATGCCTGGCTTGTATTTACTCCAAAAGCATACCCAAGGATTATCCATGAAAGTACTAGTTGGGACAGCATTGCATCATGGATTCTTCTAATAATGAAGCCACTCCAGAAAATCAAGTGCCTCTAGCTTAACTTATTCAAATAAACAGTCTGACAGGTTTCAGCATAGCTTGTTTACTCCCTGTAGGTACACTTACATGGCTTCTGGAGCCAGGAGGCAAAGCAAAATTTCAAGGTGAAACTTTCCCTTCCAGAAAACCAATAACTTTATTTTCCAGAAATACTTGATCCAAACCCATTTTTTAAAACCATTTATTTAGGTGCTTTTCTTTCTGATTAGAAAAGCCCAGAGGAAAAAATGCAGAAAAATAACCATCTATTACGGGAGTCATTTGCCTGACCTCCATGACAAAGTTACGTACAAGATGCAGGGTGCCTTTGTAGCTAAGAAAGAGAGATGACTACTGATTTCATACCAAGACAGATATCTAGATAGGTCAGGTGAGGTGCATATTTCTATTCCTTGAGCACACCAAGAACCTGGGTGAACGCAACATCTAACCTTCAGGTAGATGAAGCCTGTGCAAGTGGGTTCCTGCCCATTCTGTTTAATATTAGCTTCTCCAGATACTTTGCCCACATATGGCAAACTGCTCAGTTTTGGAAACCTTCTGCTGTGGAGAACTGAAATTTTGATGGCTGTGAAACCTGCCCATGGAAACACCTACCCTTGCTCCCTCAGGGGTGTTTCAGGCCCCGCCAGAGCTGTGAGACGCTGCCGCTTCCCCTTTGGTTTACATAAGCCATGCAAAGAGAGACTTTAAACTCGCTTTAATCATCAGTGATTCATCTTCCCTAGTTTGTGTCAAAAAATAATTAACTTTAGTGTGCTAATCTGCATATCTCATTAATGCAGGCTCTAAAGACGGGAAAATAAAGAGCTGTCATTCAATCCCACTTCATCCTGCACACGCTGTGAGGAGCTGGGGAAGGGAGCTCTCCAGAGGGGACAGGTGGGCACGGGAGCCAGCAGCTTGGCTGGCTTGGAGACAGCCACTGCCTCCATCCCCCTGCCTTAGTCCTATTTTCCATTCCTCCTAAGAGAGACCAGTGCAAGTCTTGTGTGCAGATACAGAGTCTGCACCCACAATAAGCCAGTGAATCGGGCAAATGAGTTGTGTCTAATGAGGTGGAGGATAAATCCCGACTCTTCCCTTCTTAAGCCCCTGATGCCAAGCAGGAGGGCAGCGTGGGAGAACTTGGTGTGGAAGGAGAGGTTTCAGAACAGTGAAGACTGTTAGCTTGCTGCTCTGCCCTGCCAGAAAGAGAATGCTTCCCAAATCTGAGCTTTTCCTGGCATAGAAAAATTTCTTTAGGATTCCTGGCAGGTAAATGTAAGAAGGTCACATTCTTGTGTGTGCTTTAAGCTCATCTCGATTTGGAGAAGTGGTCTAAGGATGCATGTAGCCTGGGCTGCAGGTGGATAGGAGAAATCCTTAAAGCTGAGACTAAAATCCAAGATGGAGAAATTAAAATTGTTCCCTAGCAATAGCTGGGGGAATATTTTTCTAAAAATATGATACAGACAATTTAATAGTTCCCCGAAGAGTTTCTGTAGGAGACATGGAGTCAAAGTTTAAGCATAAAAGTATGAACTAAAGGGATTTTTTTCTGCTTTAATTACAGACTTCAGTGAAATATCTGCTGTGACAATGTTACCAGCTCCTTCGTGCTTGGCCACTACACTGGTCATCCTCCCAGGGACGAAGTTCACCTATTAATTAGCAAAGGACTTCACATCGTTTGAAGAGGAATAGAATAGAATATTGCTATTTCCTAGAAGAGAGAGCCTTGGAATTTCATAGTAAAAGAAATAAATACCAAATAATATTCAGTAAAAAATAATCAGCTGCTCCTGGCCCAAGATGAGCTTACCTTTCTGTGAGTAAAGTGGTTTTTTAGGACTGCAGGTCACCGACCAGACCTTGGCCTGAGATGAGGCTCCTTGAGCAGGATGCGGAGAACTGCAGGGTGTGATGTGCTAAATGCTGCATGGTAACAGTTAACAACGTGAAAGCCTGCCAAAAGTTAAGGATTGCACCGTGAGGGAAAGCTGGATTTCACAGGTGGCTATGTGAGAAATAGCCAAACGTCACAGATAAGTGGAGGGACACACGAGGGAGTGCTGGGGGCCTTTTGCAGAACAAAATCTTGCAAGTCCAGCAGTGCCCAGGGAAGCATGTCAGTAATGCTGCTATGGAGGTCCAAGGTGACCTACGTAATGGCATCAACATAGATTTGGGTAAAAATACAGCAAAATGGGGACAACAAAAAAAGCATTTAGGGATGGGTTTATTGTGAGAAAGCTGAGGTAGACAAAGAGAGGTACAAGGGTGGTGAAAAGGGGTGTTGAATGGGAAAAGGAATAACAAGGCACACAGACCTTGTGAGAGGAGCTGTCTAGGAGTCCCTGTTGGGCAGCCCAGTGCTTGGTCACTGCAGGTGGAGTGGGACCATGAACCGTGCTCTGACCATGGCTTACCTCTGTGGTCAGGGGCACTAAAACCAAACAGAAGTACATCTTTTTCCATTCCTGCTTCACATCCTGACTGTTCTGGAGTATATACCATCCCGGTCAGTTGGTTCTATTCCTAAACTCACAGCAAAGCTGCAAAAACTGTGTGCAAAGGCAGCAAGGATTCAACGTAGAGTCCTATCTCTGGCACCATTCCCATATTTCACTGCACAGACTGAGCATTCCCATTAAGATAAGAGCACAACTGGATTCATGTCAAGTCTTTTTTTTTTTAAAAAAAAAAAAAAGCATGGGAGATAGCTCTTATTTTTTTTTTTCAGCTGCAACACAGATTTCAGCACATGGTTACATGACTGGTTATAACAAATGTTTTGGTTGCATCAGTGTTATTCTATAGCACATGTGCAATGCTGACTTTTCCTTGAGCCCCTGGAGCTCAGGATCTATGACAGTGAATGAACTTTACTGACCATCTCTGAGCTCAGCATTTAGCTTCATTTGAAGGGAAGGTAAGTCTGCACATGCCAAACATGTATGATAAATAGGAATTTCTTTGTTTAAAGTAAAGCCTTTTTGTCGAATGAATAAAGATACAGCATGCTACTTGCACTTACCAGTGAGTAAAGTAAAAGGCATACACAAAAAAACGGAAAAAAGTCATATCCAAGAATAGCCAGCAAGTAAAAAAATGATTTTATCCCTGCAGAGCTCAGGGCACATAACGGTGACTGATACACCACAATTCAGGCAAGAACTAAAGTTATCAATGTGGCTGTGAAGGTATGAGAATTGAATGTTTTTGAATTAAGAGAACTGATTTCTATTTCTATTTTAAATGAAATATTTCTTTGCACCAAGATGTCTGTTATGTGCAAATTATCTTGCTTGCAAACGTCAAGCTATACAAATATCAAGCACTGTAATAGATATTCTAACACCATGTTTTCTAAACAGTGGGCCAGAATCACCTGCACCCTCAAGGCATAGCCAAGTAACTGCTTGCAGGCAGAGATGCCATGGTTCTAAATACATCGTTAAGGTTTGGCATGTCCTTGTGGGCCCTGCACACCATCATGAGCAGGGGGAAATGATACTGGATAGGTGGGTGGGTTGTGTGATGTTCCCATTTCTTCTTCATGCTTCTGGTCTACCTTAGCCTCCTTCAAAAAATTAACTGTGTTGCTGTAAAGTTCACTCCAATATCAGTTCACAGCTGCATCAAACTGTGTTCTGCAGATGACTTAGACCTTTCTATGTAAAAATAACGAATCTTAAGAATCAACAGCCTAAATCCTCAAAAAACCCATGTGGGTGCTACCAGAGATGCTGGTGCTTGAGCTCCACAGGCAACTCAGTTATCTACAGTACTGCAACCAGCTGCCTGGAGTTCTTCTGTGCATGCTGGAATAGCCTTGGTTTTACAGGGCAGCGTAGTGTTTATCTCATGCCCATGGCCTGTCAATAGATCCAGTAATTCAGCAGATTTAACAGATACCCTACAGACCTCTGGCCAACCAAAGTGCTAGGTCGCACACTGCAATAAAACAGGATATGGGAAACTTATTTATTCAATCTTTTTCTTTGCCTGAGGAGCTTGAAACCTACATCCCATGAAGACAAGCTGCAGCCATTGAGCTGTGCATTTCTGGATGAAAAGAAGGCTGTTGAGCCCCTTCTGTGGAAGCTGTTCCTTGTACAACGGGCTGGAAGGACTCATTGCAGATAGGGTGAGCAGTGACAGGTTTGTGTGGACAGGGAGCTCTGGTTCCTGTCTTGGAGAACACATAATATCTGCCACAGGCGATGATTTGGTGTTGCGTGGAAAGGCCATCAAAGAGTAATGCCCTGTGTCTGTATGTGCACCTCATTCTCTCCAGGCACAAATAAACATTTAATTCTAGATAAAGAGAGATGTCCTTTAACAGCTGAGCAGTTCAACAAAGCAGTACAGTCTGTGAGAAGGCAGGATTCTGGAAGTTTCTAGATGTCCCGAGGGGGGAAAAAAAAAAAAAAGATGCATATGTTAAAATTTCCTGATCATAACTCTTAGAACTTAAAGCAGAAGGAGAAACACAATATCAGGTTAATTGTGTAAAAGACTGACTGGGACACTCAGGGTACATCAAGTAAATTAAAGAGTGCCAAGAGGTGGACCAAGGACTGGGAACTTGATTGTCCGTACTGTTAACTTGCTAGAAAAGCCCTTGACATGGTTTTGGTCCCATACAGCTAGCAATCCCCCAAACCACTCAGGAGAGCAACTGAGGAGCAATCGCAGGCTGGGGACTTTTTCCAGTGGGCATTTTGTACATCACCAGCCTTTCCTGGAGGCTCAGAGAGCATTTACTTGGTCCACTCACACTGGTTGGCTGCAGGCCCAGAAAAGGGGCCCCAACACTACTTACATCATTAGTGTAGATGTTACCTCTACAAGGCTTTCGTCTGGCCAAGCGTAGATGCCTACAAATATACATTTAAATCACATTTAAGCAACTCTCAGCTCTGTGGTGAGAAACAGGCAGTTTTGAGATGTGATTCATATCATCTTAATGCAGATGCCTAAAGTATATCTGGTGAATCACAGCACAGAACTTCTGCGTGCCTCTCCCTTGGCTACAGCAGCACGAGCAGCTATTTCAGATGGAGGGACAGCCACATTTGTCCAGGTAATTGCCTTCCTTTATGAGCAAAAACCCAGTGGTTATTGTGTTAAATTATAAGTAGGGCCACCGAGGCCAAGCAGAAAGTCAGGATGACTGTCTTTTAGTCTTCCTCCTTGGAGGCCTTCAGAAGCCGCCTGGACGTGGTGCTGGGCACCCTGCTCTGGGTGGCCCTGCTGGAGCAGGGGCTGGGCCGGGGCCTCCTCAGGTCCCTGCCCACCTCAGTGCTCTGGGGTCCTGTGAAATGTCCGAAAGACTGCCTATTTAAGTCAAATACGATTTTATTGAAAAGTTATGAAAGCTGAAGAACTGTGGTAACACTTTCAGGCTAAATGGAAAACATAGTTAAATATCCCATTATCTATTGACCATCAAAGACAAAAAGAAGCTACTTCCCAAGGCTGTGGGCAGCATCGTAAAGTCAATCGCAAGCTAATGTGGTCAGGCTGCACTGTTTCTTCAGGGCCGTGTATAAATCCAGTGGTGACGAGACCTTCCAGCTTCAGCTGTGCCAGATGAAGAGGGCATACAGCAAGGGGAACAATTTCAAGCATTTAACAGAGGGACGTGGAGGACTAAATTTGAAGGGAAGTCTCCCGTGGGTGCCGTGTTGTACTGTTTCCAGTGTGTTCCAGGAAACTGGACTTCGTGTGCACACTTTAAGATTTAACGGGGTCATGTTCACTTGTCTTCTACAGCTGATGTTGCCTTTTTATTGAAACAGACCAGGAAGACCAGGAAGGCCTTTCATACTCCTAACGGGTTAGAGCAAAGGAGTAGGAATATCTTAATTTTGGAATGCAACATCCAAGATTAATCTTTTTGTAATAGGTAATTGAAGACAAATTCTTTCATTTTAAGTTCTTTAACTACATGGAACTTTCCTGACAAGGTGAATATGTTACCTCTTGGATAGCTTTGTACTAGGTTGCTATGGTAATTAGGATCAAAAAATCTAATACAAATTAAGGTGATACACTAATAAACATTTGAAGTTCACTGATAATAAAGGAGAGGGGCAGTAACAAGGGAAAATGCTGACAGCTCATAGAAGCTTTCAGAATCTTCCTGGTAGCCAGGTCTAGGAGGGAGATATAAAGGACTGAAGGACCAGCCCTTTGATCCATCTGCAAGCCAAGGGAGGATGAAGGTTTCAATCCCAAGGCCAAGGGCACAGAATTAAATGGCAGGTTAAGAGATGAATAATTAGCATAAAGAGCAGTGCAATTTTTAACAAGCTTTGAAAAGGGGAAGGTTAATTAACAATCTGCTTTGGAAAAGAACATCTTCAGTGCTCTTTTAAACATTTTTTTTTGGATCTGTCTTAAAATGAACCTCTGGAGCAAAGAAAAAGGATAACCCTTAATTATCTCCAGGAAATGTTGAATTGTGGTGAGCTCAGAATTGTAAAACAAAACAGTACAGGATAGATTTTTTTTTTTTTTTAAGCTACCTGTTAAAATTCCAAAATATTGTGAAACCCAGATTCGAATGTTGGTGAATTTCACTGGTGCTGCAATGTAACAAACAATCGAGTGAAGCTCACTTCTGTCAAGTGCCAAGGACCCGATCGGAGGGATCCTAGAAAATAATGTACACGCTTGAAACCCAGACCGGTGACTTCTTACATTCTGCGGATGATATCAATAAATGATATTATCTTTATGCCATGAATGGCAGATACAAGTTAGCATTTATCTCTGCTTAGTTATCTGCCTGAAAGATGGCTATCTAAGTCAAAACTAACTGAGACCCTCTTTATATTCATTGGACACAAACAGGCTCCTCCAGAAAGCAGTTTCTCTCAATTTAAGGTATCTTCATATCAAATGATGATGATATCTGCATATCAATTAAGGTCAAATGAATTACCCTCTGCAACTGACTGGGAAGTGAGCATGGCTGACTAGTTCACATGTAGGCACCTAACTTTCAAACATCTACAACTGCATCAGTTAAATCCTGCCATTTTTACCCTTGCATGGTTTGTTGTGCTAGGACTTTCTGTATTTCATTTCCACAGTGGTAATGGGCTTAAGAGGAAGACAGCAGTCATCAACAGATGTTTAGATGGAAGCCCAAATTTGAATGCCCTTTGCTAGGAATCCTTTGAGTTTAGCCGAGCCAAGGCAGGATTTCACAGCGATCAAAAAGTGTAATTTTTCCCCAGTAACCACCTAAGATTTGCACAGCTAAGTAGAAAAACTGAAATAACAACAGAAAAGACTGATCCATTGGATTCAGTTTGATTCAAGTCCTACAGAGGGGAAAAAAAAATAAAAAAGAAAAAAGAAAAAGAAAAAAAGAAAAAAAAAAAAAAAGAAAAAAAAGAAAAATAAAAAAATAAAAAAAAAAGAAAAAGAAAAAGAAAAAAGAAAAAAAAAGCCCTACATTTCCTTGTGAAAGAGTTGATTTTGGTGATAAGTGCAAACTTTGCCTTCAACTATTACCCTGAGGTTCACAAAGACAGCATTTACCTCTATGTTCACAGGGAGAAATCACAGAGCTCAATACAACCGTGAGAGGTTTTGAAACATCCTGCTACCTACGTAGATGGAGCAATTGGATATTGATCTGGTTTTTTGTGTTTGATGAGTATGGCAGATAAGAGTGGCTCAAATTCGCTTTTGAAGCCAGCCCATTGAGCAATGAATTGTGTAACATCTACACAGAGTAACTTCCAGGGCTGCGAGAACAGTCCAGACAGAGCCACGTGGCAAGATTTGCTCCTGTGAAGATAATTGTCCTTTATCATATAAAGGAGCACAAAGACAGCAAACTGAGTTACATCCTGCTGCAGTGCTTTCTGTTCAAGTGCCGAGTACTCTTCCTTCCTTATTTGTGACAGTAAGGAATGTGATACGGAAATAATTCATGTTATTTTCGAGCCATAAAGCCCCACTTAATTAGCAATTGCAAGATAAAGCCACCAGTTGATCTTCTGAGAAAATGACCACATGCTTGTTCGATTGGATATGATTAGATTACGATTTGATTAGTAGATTATATTTTATCCTCTTTTGTTCATATTGTTCATCAGAATGACAGACAACTGCTTAATGAGAGACTGTGGTTAATAATTAGCAGTAGTATCTCTGCTAAATTTAAAGCTTCGTTTCTACTTCCTACTGTTTAATGAATTAGGCAATGAGCAATTTTTTAATTGGGGCAGGCTTGATGTGTACGTAAGTCTCCTTTCAGCAGGTCCTTTGACAGTGCTGGCTTTGATTAGCACAATAACTAGAGGTCCTGCTGCGTGGAGGGTTTTTTAGGTTTTGTGTGTGTGTGTGTTGTTTGTTTTTTGTTTGTTTCATTTTTTCTTTTATTTTTCCCCTTTTTTTTTTTCTTTCCAGTGGCCAAGCACAGGGTGCCAACTAGGCACCCAGACTTTGAATCTTTGAATTCATGCAGAAATTCATGGAAATCCAGGGAGGTATGACTATTGCAAACAGCAGACACAGTTCCAAAACGAAGAGAAAAATGGGTTTTGGATCTGCAGATATCCCATGAACCAGTGTCCCTTCAGGAATGTCAGCGCAGGATTATATACAGACTGCGTTTCTACCAGTAGGTCCAAAAAATGCCATGGCGTGAGGCCAAGTGCTGCTACACAGTCATCTCTACTGGTGTACTACGTTTCCGTGTTATTAATACTGGGCCTCTTGGTTACTGTGGACTTTGAGTGCCCTGTATAATTTGGGCATTTAAATTGCACCTAAAACATAGATGTCTAGTGAAGCCACCCCAGAAAGCACTTAGTGGAGAGGAGGATGTCTCTGAAGACCTCCAGAGGAAGCCTGCATGTCTAATTAAATTCAGGGAGACAATTTCCTTAAATCTCCGGTCTTTTACTTAGTTCAGCAAGTTATTTAGATCTAGTCAAATGAGTATCTATGTTTAACAAAAATAGCTAGAATAGGCTGTAACTAGACTATTTTTCTATTGAAAAAAATGAAATGAATACCCAAACAAAAGGGAAAAAACAAGAAAAAATGAAAAATATCAATTTATTTTGCCAGAAAGAGACCAAATTCAATTCTGAACAAAATCAGCCATTTTGTTTATTCTCATTTTGAATTTTTCCATATAAATATTTGTATAACGGCATTTAGAATCAAAATAATATAATTAATTATAATCAGATTAAAATTTTTATAGTACTTAACTTCATAGGAACAGAGCAGTACTGTGAAAAAGCAGAAAGAAATGCACTACAGCATTTTACTTCCAACTCCTTTGATGTCAACCTCAGAAACAAAACACAAGCTCATACAGTACAGACAAATGGTGCTGCAAATGGAGTCCTGTATGTTAAGTAAATTATGGCATTAGTCTTTTTATATTCAACTGCATGCACAAAATTGCCTTCTGGAGCTGTAACATGGATCCGTTATTAAACGTCATTCTGAGCTAATATTCCTTATACTTTTACATGCTATATAGAAAAAAAGGTATTTACCTGTGGTCATCAAGACACGAATGTTGTTAAATTTAAATTCTGGTGGCTCAGACTAAGTACATTTTGCTGTAACACACGTTTCCTTATGTATGAATAGTATAAGGCTTATTTACATGCGTGCCTGGGTATGGTCTGTTGTCTGCCTCACTATTAATTTCCTTGCCCAGGAGTGCCTGAGTGCTGAACAATAATGATAGGAAAGTACATTGCCAGCACAAGTTATAAAGTGAAATGCTTTCTTTGTAGGATATGAACGTAGTCTTGATAGACTTGCTAATGCATGTGAGCACACACACAAGTGCTCATACACACATGCATAGGGTTAAGTTTATTTTACTGCATATGTTTTATGTCCCAGCGCCTATGCACTGTTAAATATCTGGTTGTTCCCTCCATTTTCTCATTACTCCACAGAGACCTTAATAATTAAACAGAACCTGACTTTTACATGTAGAGAATCTACCTTCTAAAACCATCTTAAAAATTTACTGCCATTATAGCTGCCAGGGTCTGCAGTTCCCAGGATTTATATTTGCTCACAGAAATGTTTTCTTTTCCCCTTGCTAGTTCTCCTACGTATTGCATTATATCTTACAGTGACTTTTTTTTTTTAAAATAATTTAACTAACGTGCAAAACAAAATTCACCTGGCTATTATTCATTCTAGTGCAGCAGAGAAGTGCAGCTACTTCTGTCTTTATTTCACTTCTTCGAAAGCACGGGGTTATACTCTGCTCCTGGAGCTCTTGCAGGGATGCCCTTGGCTGGGTGTCCCCTCTGTGAGCCACTCACCACTTTGCAGGGATGTAAACAGCTTACAGCAGCCAGGCATCCTCCAGTGTGGGTTGCGAAAGCATCCATAGAACTGGTGCCTCCATCTCAAATAGAAAAGGGCTTTCTTCCAGGAAGTGGCTGGCCTGGTAAGGAATGGTAGGTTAAAACTGGTGTCAATAATGGTAAGGCACGTGCAGGGGAGGAAATTGCCCTGGCTACAAGTACGCAGTGAGCGGCTCTCACTTAGCTGCTAGCTCTCAGGAGAGGGCTCGTACCCAGGTTCAGGGGCAAAGGGAGCATTAGGGATTACTGGGAAAAAAGTGAGAACACACCTGAGCTGGTCAGTGAGCTGCTGTGAGTCGGTGATGTCCCTGCATCCCAAACACTGGCTGCACCCGGCTGTGTTCCCTTGGTCTCAGAAAGGATGTAATGGAGGTAGAAAATGGAAAGATGCAAGTGCAGGGAGGCAAAATGTACGCTACAAGAATTAGTAGTCCCTCCTGTGACTTTTTTGGGTAGCTCTCACAGAGGCATCTTCCTACGACACAGCTGGAGCTGTGGAAGCCATGGCTGGTGGATGTCGTGGAAGCAGCAAGAAGTCAGTTCCAGATGAATTATGCACATTTGTGGAGGAAAGCTCCACCAGGGACTATTAAACATGAATCATCTGGACACAGCCTCTGGCTCGGGAAGCCCACAAACAGATTCTGAAAGAATATCTGATGTATACACACCTCATCTTCCTCAATCCCATCCACCCATCACTGGCTGTCAATGGTGAAGATAAGATGCTGGGTGATGGGGGCATTTCAACTGACCCAGGCAGTCCTCTCATTTTTAAGGATTTAAATGTGGTTAGTTTTCCTTCTTTGTAAATGAGCCCTAGCCCAGGGAATGCCACTTAATTCCCTGGCTGTTTAGGGTTGGTGGGTGCAGGGCACCACTGTACAAGCTCTGCACAAGGTTTCTGTGTCTGGCAGCAAATGGTTACTTAGGGGGTTCTAGCTGTCATCTTTTTTTCCAGACACTCAACGCCAATGTGTATTTAAAAATCCATGAGGCAGAAAAGAGTCTTCAGAAATAGAGCACTAAAAATCAGATGGCTACTGGACGCGCTCTGTATGCTGAATTTCTTTGGAGTTTTATTTAGAGATAGAAAGTATTAAAAATACACAAGCAGGAAGGAATGCATGGGCAATTAGATAATTCAAGCTGTCTCACTTCTCACCAGAGTGCCAAGGGGAAGCGAGTTGTGAGTAAAGGTTTACAGAAAAATTAATGTCTTTTCTTTCTGCAGTGTTGTTTTTTTTTTTTCTCTTTTCCTGGTGATTGACAGCACTGCCATAGAAGGAAACCTGTACGTACGGGGATGAGATAGGAAAGGAGAGAAATAATGAGATACAAATGTTGCTCTCTCTGGAGGTTTAAGTTCTAATAAAAACAAAACCACATCAAGCCTCATAATTATGTCTGAACTGCAAGGTCCACATTTTGGCTTTTCCCAGCCACAAGGTGCCTATGGGCTGATCTGGTCAAGAACTCAGGGTACCTACAGTAAGAACATAAAATGCTCTCCTTGCCCCTGTCCCATACAGGACTACTGGATGTACTGACTGCTCTCATCACTTTTGGCAACTTTAGTTGGAATAATACAGGTACAAGATGGTGGGGACTGGAAGGGACGTGAAAGGATTTAAGAGGGAAAAATGAAGCAGAAAGACTGACTGAATTATGGTAAAGGATAAAGTTTTATTTGGGATTTGGAAGACAGCATATTTTTTAGCAATGTATGCTTCCTTGGAAAAACAAGGGAGTTCTTGGAAATACTTAGGGGAAACATTTTTGTTCTTGCTGGAAATGCAATATGGTGTCTTTGCTTAGGGAAAAATAAATAAATAAATAAATAAAAATTTGATAATCCCTAACAGAAATGCCCCAGTTTCATTTTGGTGTGTGCTCCATACCTTGTGCCAACCCACCCTCTAGGGAGGTAAGCCTCTGTGCTCTGCCCCTCCCCAAGCAGAGCCTACTAACAACCCTGCAACACGCTTCCAGCGTCCCCCTTGCCCCCCGTGCCATGCAGGAGGCTTGGAGCAGCCTTCAGGGGCGATGCCAGCGGCCCCCCAGGCCGCAGCAGCACCAAGCTCCCCTTCAGCCTTTCACAGAAATGCCTCCTGCCTTGCAGGAGCACGGAAGGAAGCATAATGCTGGCATTTCTCAAATGTCAAATAAGGTAACTCGTTATCTGGCACATAATTATATACTTTAAACATTACTGGAAAAGGAAGAATTGCTGGGGCATAAGGGAGCCCATCTTTGAACTTGCTGCAGAGCTCTGCTCAAGGCACCAACACTGCGATGCGATAACACGACTTTGTTTAGCTTAATGGCTGTTAGACAAATGCTTTGGAGAACAGTGCAATTATAGATATGAACAATAAAATCAGAGTAAATAATGAAGGGTGGGAGTGGGGGGAGAGAGTGAAAATAGCATTACGTTGGCAGCAGCCCGTGACAGTGGATCTGTGCAGTAGTATTTGTCTTCGTGTCTTCCTTCTCCCTCCCTGTTTACACGTGGCATCCTGCCCAAACGCAGCAATGCGGACTGTGGCCTTGCTTTATGTTACTTACTGCCCAGGGGCATTCAGGGGCTCCTGATCATCATGCGTGGTGTTGCAGCACAGTCATGACAGTCATGACAGCACTGTAGTAACTTGCCCGTGGTGGCGGCAGGCAATGGTGAGAAGAGGTGGCGGGGAGACGTAGGGTGGCTGCTGCAGGTGGTGGGTGATGCACTGGAAGAGCTGGTCCCAGTGGGACAGGCCCTGCCCAGGGGCAGACTTTTGCTCATGCTTCTCCTGGCTGAAATACCATGATTTTCCTTCCAGGCCGCTTTGGCTGCCGTGGGGTCCTGCCCCATGTGTGTGCCATGGCAGGCTCCTACGGGTGATGGGCCTCGCTTCGTCTGGACAAGGTGTGAAAATGCTCTAAGGGAGAGAATGACTAACAGCAGATTACAGGAATTCAAAGCATCGCTACTCGAATGTCTGTGCTGCTTATTTGTCCACAGCAAGCAGAGGAAAAGAGGTTAAAAATAGATTTACAGGCTGCCCAGAGAGGCGGTGGGGTCTCCTCCCTGGAGGCCTTCAGAAGCCGCCTGGACGTGGTGCTGGGCACCCTGCTCTGGGTGGCCCTGCTGGAGCAGGGGCTGGGCCGGGGCCTCCTCAGGTCCCTGCCCACCTCAGTGCTCTGGGGTCCTGTGAAATATCTGAAAGACTGCTTATTTAAGTCCTTGTTAAAATTTATAGCTTTTCTCATGAAACATGGACGTCTCTAACTGCCTCACGCCAATCCCACAAGCTCAATATTTCTCAGACTTCTCTGTGAGAGCAGCTCCTTGGCAACTTAATTAAAAACCAAAACCTTTTTCTGTAGAGGAAGCTTGTGATCTTCTGCCTCAGGAAAGTGAGTAGTTTAATTATAGCTGGCAGCTGAAAATAGTATCTTTCTAACCAATGGTCTAGTTGCTGTTCTCTGCCTCAGAGTGACTTATTTAGAGATGTCTTGTACCTGTTTTTTTCTGCTTCTATTTCCTACCAGGTCTTTGAGCCGACTATGTGGCAGAATGACATATGAAACAAGCAAACCGTACAGTATATATGTTTCCTTGTATCTCACAGATATGTAGAAGATTTTTTTTTCCCTTTGGATTTGAGCTAATGGTTTCCAATCGATGCAGATATGAGGGCAGGCTCCAAGACTCCAAGACACAAGGGCAAATATGCAAGTCCCTACAGAGCTGTGCCAGCGGAGAAATGGTGGAAATAGTTCATATAATCGTAGAATCGTTTAGGTTGGAAAAGATCTCTAAGACCATCAAGCCCAACAGTTAACCTAGCATTGCCAAGTTTACCACTGAGCCATGTCCCTAAGCACCACATCTACATGTCCTTTGAATAACTCCATCCCTGTGTGAGAGCTGGGTAAAACCCCTATGTTTGTTCCCATAGGCTGCCAGGTCTTCCCCTGGTGGCCCTTTCAGTTACACCGAGCTCCTTGCTGGAGCAGGATTGATAACAAGTGCTCCTTTGAGACCTGGGAGTTTGTAGTGAAGCTTTCTGTGAAGGCTTTTACAGCATATTGCTGAGTTTTATCTGATTGTCCCCTGAACAGGGTGTTACCAAAACGGGTAAGAACATCAGCTATATCCCAAGTGGTTCAGGAATACATGCCCCGCTAGTCACTTGAATCAAATGTCTCTTTCCCAAGGAACACAAAGACTGACTTTCTCATCTTGTGAGACAATATCTTCTGGCTTTGGTGACCCCGGGGACAGCTTCTGCAGCTTCAAAGAACATGGGAGGAGGAGCAAACCAGCCCTGCTTCGTCCCCCCTAGTACTTCCCTCTGCACAGCTCCTTACACGGCCGCTGTACTTTAGGAGTGCTGGCAATCCGGCTGTGGGGACCACGCACTTAGCAAAATCTGCCTGCTTATCAGCACAGACAGTGCAATTTACTTGGAGTCTGCCAGTGTTTTGTTTTACATCCTGGAAAGTTTTAGCACCCTCAGTTAAGCTAATGTGAAGTGAGCTCTTGTATTGCCTCAGGAGCAAATACCATAGCTGGTAGCCTGCTGGACCCCTGAAGTGGCTGCAGCACCTTACAGAAGGTGTTTAAAGCTGCTGAGATACCTGGGGCTTCAGGCCAGCAGTAAGACATCACAAGGCACAGACAATAAAATTATTTTAATAACTTACTCCAGACATTGCTGTTTTTCAGCTCTCCTAGGGATTTGTGCAATACACATACTTATTTTTTTTTTAAAAAAAAGACCTCTTAAGGGATATGCTAAAGACTTTCAAATAACACTGATATCAAGAAGCTGTCTTTTAAGGGTCGGCCTTGTCTAAAGTCCAGCAGTAAACATTTGCATATGGTATTACTATTATTATTATTATTATTATTTGTACCACATTTTGCTGTCTCTTTTCCTGTTTTACCTTTCCTTCCAGAATATTTGTCAAAACATTCACCAGACACTTACCATTGTACATTTACATTTCTCTGAGTTGTAAAGATGAATGCCTGCAAGTTATTTGTTTTAACCATCCCATCAGTCTGTTTTTCATTGATTAAACTGGCCTGATAGATTTTGATTTGGCATAGAAATGCTAAGGGCAGATTTTATGTAATAGACTGGGATCTTCGCCCTTGGTTTCCACAGTAAAGCAAAGTTATTAAGATAGTAAATTAAATTCAGACTTTGAAGCCTCACTTTCACTTATTATATTGTTCTCTTTAATGGCTCCATTGAAGTTAGTGGAAGCATTCCTTTTAAGTTAGAGGAACCGAGGTTAGGAGAGGAATTGGGAAGATCATCACAGGATTCATAGCATTTCATGGTGGGAGGGAAATAAGGCTGAGAGCAGAATCCAACCCTTGCAGGGTCACACTTCTACTTACTAAAAGTAGCATGAACACTGTGGTAGGTTACTTGTTTTTTTTTTTTTGTTGTTGTTGTTTTTGTTTTTGTTTTTTTGTATCCCTGTCCTCCTTTACAAAATATTTTCTTGTGTGGCTCTGCATGAAAGCACTCTTAGAAACTGGAGGATCATTTAGATTCGAAACTTCTAAAGAGTGTGGCTGCTAGACTGTGCCTTTCATTCCTGCCAAGGAGCCCCTCACTCACAGCCCGGGGAAATGGTTTTGAATATTCAGACCTCTCGGTTTCAACACAGCCAGCGTAGTTTTCATGAAGACAGAAAGAATCTGTAAAATAGGCCTGGCTGGATTTGAAGCAAACATCATGTGGTGAATCTAAATGCTCCTGACAAAACCACATCCCCCATTAGCGGGTACTAATCCAGCAGAGCTGAGTCGAGCCCCCTTTTAAACTGTGGTTAAAATCCGCTGGCTCTGTCACCACCTGCGTGGGCAAAACCTGAAGCCTCATTTGGTATCTAATCAAATTAAGCACATATCTTTGGGGGGTGTCCGATTCAGTGCAAAGCAAAGAAGTGAGCCGCTCAGAATAGCAAATTTCCATCGGTCTCCCTGGTGGTTGTAATGAAAAAGCTGATTCATGAAGTTCGAGACAAGAAGCTCAAATGTTTCAGAAATGTGATTGCCCTTTATTGCACAGCCTGAGTAAGAGCCTTTTCCTGCTGCCTAGTCCCAATGTCTACAATCACTTTTTAAATACAGCTAATTACATGAGGCAGCTTCTCCCCCACCCCCTGAATGGTAGTCTAGACTTCATTTATCAGGAATACAGAGATGAATGAGATGATGCATTCAAGTTGCTGCGGTTTAGAGAAATGTCTTCTGTACTTGTAAATGAGGATGTCTGCTTTGGGGGAGATTGTTCTGAGATAATACAAAGGCAGTTGCGGCACTGATCAGGAATTTTGTTAAGAATTCACTTGCAACTATTTTGTTATTATATGCAAATATTCTAAAAGCTGAGGCTGAACTGAGAAGTATGTCTGCCCTGAAGGTTTTTAACTATCCTACAGGATCATGTAGGGGTGATGTTATCCCTGTAGCAAGAATGTTGCACTTACGATATTTTTGCAAGGATATAATTTTCCTGCAGATTAACAGACCTTTCAGTCTGTCACAGCTTCAAATTCGTTTTCCTTATCTAGGGTCTCATGTCACAAACGTCACCATGGTGCCTTGGTACCTATTCAGAGAATATTATGCATTAACCGATAACTATTACAAATCCAGCAAGAAACTAAACCAAGAAAAAAAAACAAACAAACAAACAAACAAACAAAAAAACACAACAGGATATCTCCCCTGAATTTTCCATTTTTTAAAAATAAAATTCCTTGAGAATGCACTATAATATTTGGGAAAACCCAGAGGTGAGAAAAAGAGAAGCCATGCTGGCATAGGAGACTACTGTTTCTAGCCTGCATAGAGACAACTCATTCTCCAGATTTGTCAGAAGTAGTGGTCTCTGTGTTCAACTGCTTCTCATCACACAGAAAGGTGACTCTAAGACTGCTATTTCTCAGTAAGCTCATTTAAGAATAAGGACAGTATAGGGTAACTGCTATAGATTTCATGAGACTCATGCTGAAAACATGAGGTGCAAAGGGTTTTATAGTCCATATTTTTAATTGCTTAAAACTTTCAAATATACTAAATGATCCCTTACCAGAGTTGTTCTTAGTACTTTTGTACCAAAACTACCACTGAGTGTGAAGGTTGCACAGGTGTGCACCAGGTGCAGTCTGTCTGAATTACAGAAGGCTACTTCCAGACTACAAAATTAATAACAAAATAATAAAAATGCGGTGTGAATAATCACAGGCCAGCTAGAATTCCTCCAAAGGATTTCTGGGTGTGGTCTGAAAGGCATCATGAACCAGGGGCTTCTCCCTGTAGGCAACTGGGATGCGGTCACAGTGTGTTTTTTTAATTACATGGATGCCAACTAACTGCGTCTGTTGACCTTAGGGGTAAGCAGTGGCCTCTAGCATTGCTTAGAGGATCGAGTATAAGTGAAGGAAAAGACGTCATACCCCATTTTGAAAGGGACTTTACAAGATCTGTGTTAGGAAGGAAGGTTAAGAGAAGATAGCCATGAAACAATGTTGAGTACTATAGGGCAGTTGGCAGAAAGTGTCCTGGTTAAAAATATCTTTATGGTTTAAGCCGATCATCTGAGGGCAGCCCACTTAGGTTATCTGATATTATGGTTTGGGCTAGATGGTTAACACATTTGTGACCTATGTTAGATACTAAGTGACTGTTCATGCTAACACAACTCAGTCTCAGTGAGCTGGAAGATGTGATGGGGTGGTCCCCACTGCAACAAGCAAGGCATTTGTTTCAGATGTCCCCTTGGGATGGAGGAGCATTGGGAAGTATTGTGTCTGTGGTCCTCAGGACCAAGGTATCTGTGGTCCTGGGGACCAAGGACTCCCAGTGATGGTGACCAGGCGATGCTGCATTGCACTGTCTCAACTCACACCCTCTGGGATAAAAAAAAACAGCAGAAAACCTGTTCCCTCTCCCCAAGGCTTTCTGTAAGTCACTCACAATAAAATGTTCCCTTCTCTCGGTCCCTCTAAAGTCAATCCCTTCTTATCACCAGCTCCCAGCTGCCCATTTTTTTTTTTGCAAGGTTTTTGGAGGTTTCAAGCTCCAGCTCATCTGAGCAAGGACAGCATCCCTGAAGGCTACTAAGAAAGCGTTAAAGACTTCTTTGCTGGCCTTTTGAGTTACCAGCTACTCTTTGCTGGATCTGCGGGAGCTCCACAGGGACTTTGGCTGGCAATGTTCACGCCTGTCTCCAGGCTGATGAGATCGCAGCAAGAAATCCCGGGGCTGGTGCAGCAGCGGGCTCGTGTTTTCACCCTGTCAATACAACAGCCACTGCTGGCTGCGGCTGATTGATTGTAAGAGCAGCAAATTACTGTGCATTCTTAACTATGTCGCTTTTCTTTCTGAGAAAGTAATAAATCAGCTTCTGAAGCCAGTAGGATAGCCAAGTTTCTGCGAGCACTGGAATACAGAAACCTGTGGTACTGCAGATGTACAGGGTGGAAGTTCTTCTTATCCACCTGTGCTGCTCGCAGCCTTAAACTGTATGATTAGCCAGGAGCAGGAGGAGATTTGTAACAAATAGGGATGCTTTTCATGTTTTAAGGCACAATAATGAGAAAGAGGAATAATAGGGAACAGCACCTCTGGTCTCATTAATTAGAGTTTCTGGTAAGTCCCTCGAGGACCACCATCTCAGGCTTGCCCCAGCAGATGAATGTGGTTACCCCACCAGATCTGTGACACTGGCACTCGGATGAGTGATGGCCCGTGTGGGCTGAGGGACAGAGCAGGGCGACAGGGTGACAAGGCAAAGCAGTTATTTGCTGCTTCACTGTGAGAAGTTCAGTTTTTCTATGTTCTTCTTCCTCCATGAGGAAAGCAAAGTTTCTCGTCTCCAGCTCACTGAATCCTGTGCTAAAAAAGATTATGGTTTATCTTAAGCGGGCTGCAAGGGCCCAGTTCTGCTCCTAGTTACACCAGCACATGCTTGGGATAACCCCACTAAAATAAGCACAATATTCCACAAGTGTAAGCGAGAGCAGACCCTCACCCTGAAACGCTCTGTGTCTGAAGGAGATGGAGCAAAGAGACCCCAAGACCTCCATCGAGAGGCCTGAGGGTCCCTGTTCTGCTCACTGGGAAGAGTTTGTTTAGCAATCCTTCAGAATTTGCCTTCTAATGCTGTAATCTCAACATCCCATCAACAAATTACCAAATCCTGTCCCAAGAATAATGATGCTGGCAGTTTGGAGTGAATTCCTAATGCATTTTACCATTTCTTTAACAATTACAGCTCTATTTAAAATGAAGAGAATTATATTGCTATTCAGTTTTAGAGTGATAAATTGCAGGATATTAAAAGATTCTTCTCTGAATGCAAACAATAGAGAACTTAATTATTGCTCAGAGTGTCATTGTAGCATTATGGAACAATTTGAAATTCAGCTTGCCTGGTTAGGTTTATTTTAAGTCTGACATTTTCAGCCCTAGCTTTCACTCTCTGGGTCTCTTTTTCACTCTGACAACACATCAATCTATTTTCTAACAGCTCTAGCAGTAAAATAATCTCTCTTAATCTGAAGTTTTTCTCTATTATTTTATATTGTGAAATAAAAGTTTCTTTTCAAATGCAGCCTGGTACAGGAAATGAGTTTATATAGGAGAGAAATTCAGGCCATCAGCAGTATCTCTAATCCATATGTACCTTTTGCCATAGATAAAGCTGCTTGAGAATTCTTGAAGAACCAGCTTGCAACGAAAAACACAGTTTAACTGACAAAAATATTCTATGGGAGTAAACCCATTTCTCTAATATTTCCAATGAGAAACCAAAATACTTCATTATGACTTTATCAATACATTCAGCTACTAGGCTGCAATCCGGACTTCTAGATTTAAATATTCATTTAAGTAACGTACACATATTTCCTATTAAGTATGTAGCGTATTTCTTGCAATATAAAATTTGAAGGGATATATTTAGAATATTTTTTCCACTGATCCCAAATACAGTATTTTACAATTTATTATTGGGAAATTTAAAAATGCTCTCCTTTATTCCAGTTCAGAACAATTTGTGAATGCTAGAAAGGTGGCATCCCCTGCTGACACGGAACTTCTTGTGTACCTTCATCCAAAGGCGATGGACCCAGAGGTGGTGTGATCTGCAGAGCACAGTAAGACATCCTGCTCTACACAACCCATTTTTTCTTTCCCCAACAGGCTGAGGGAAGGGGCTGCAGGCCAGTTTCTGCTGCAGGCAGCATCTTCTGTAGATCTCAGGCTGAGATCTGTGTGCTTGGAGCTGGCCAAGGTTATCCCCGTGACAACACCCGAAGGAGAAGTTACACCAACGTGAGACTGAACGGGACACAGTCTGTTCCTCGGGCAGCTCCGTTCTCTGCTCCCCCTCCAAAAATATCTGGGTGGATGTTATTTCACCCAGCCTTGGTCAGATAACAGTGTGTGCCAGTCACCCTGGGCACATCCTTCTCGCCAGTCCCTGCAGTCTTTTAAGGACTTCCACAATCTTCCATTGAACTTCAGGAAAAAAAAATACAAAAGGTGATTCTGAGTGCAGTAAAGTTATGAGGGCACAGATGATTGAGAGGTCCCGCTCCCTACTAATTTTTACAGCTTATTAACAAGTGCTCAGTTCTTCCAGTTGTGATTTATTAAGCATCCTGTTCTAAGGAGATGATACAGAAGCATGACACTGTTCACAGTCCCTGAAAATCTGTAACTAGAAACTCAGCAAAGAGACTTGAAGAGATTTCAACACCACTTTGATAAAGAGATACACTGCTAAGATTTAAAACACCTCTTGAGGAACACACGGTACAAAGCACAGTTATTCTAAATAATGAAATTTTATTAATGATCTTCAAGGCACCATAATGGGGACGAAATATTACTGTCAGGTTTCCCAAGTTAGCTGGCTGTATCCTGATTCTGTATTTGGGTTCATTGCGTCTCATTCTTCCATGCCCCACGATGCAGAAGAACAAGAAGCCCTACGCGAGCAGGCTGAGCTGCCTCCACACGTGTGGCTGGGAGGGACCTGTGTCACCAGCCCACCTCTGGCCCCAGGGGTGGTCATCTCCTGCCTTTTACCCCCCATGGGGGTTACTGGAGGTAGCTGGAGAAACCAGCTGCATTTTCTATTGGTGCGGAGCTGTTTCTGGAATTACCTGTTTTCCAGGGAAGAACTGCAGCAGGAGGTTTTGGGAAGCTTGTGTCCCTACAAAAAGTCAGCATTTATTAATCTCCTGCCCTTTACCGTTGCTGTCATGCTTTTATGTGACAACGGCAAGAAAATTTACAGTTACTTTCTCCAGCACCAAATGAAATATTTCATGTAAAAGCAAGTGGGGGTTGTCACTCCAAGTCATTCCTTCCCCTGCTTCACCAGACCCAGCTTCTTGGATTTTTGGAGCCCCTTAGCTCCAGTTTCCTCTCCGAGATGTAAAGAGACAGGATTCCCTGTAACCTCCTACCTCTTCCTCCTCCTCTTCCTCTTGGTTACAGACACGGCTCATTTCTTTCACAGGCACCCTCTGAGTCACTGCTGATTGCCTGCCCTTCTCTGCAGGGGGGAGCAGTCGGAGTGAGCTGGCTTGAGGCTTGTGCAGCTCTTTAAATTCTGACAACAGCAAATTATACTATGTATTAAAGCAAGTTCTCCTTTTTTTTACCCCTAGGCTCCAGGCTGGGTTTGAGGAGAACATGGTTCAGTTCCCAGTTTTATTCCACTTCTCGATAAACAATTTTCTTTAAAAAATGTAAAACAAGATGCTTTTCCCACAGTCTCATGAAATATTTATCTACTGTTTAGAACCCTTCAGTAAGTAGCAAAGGTCTCACATTTGGAAAACATAAAAGTTTCTGTAAAACCAATCTGTGCTTGCTAGCTGAATATTAAAATGCAGGATGGGTGAATTAGTAACTAATTCATGCATAATAAAACCCATATGCTTCAAGAAGTAATTAGCCTATTGTTTTGATTCAGGGAATGTTTGCTTAATAGCCTCAGTAACCACTCACTTTCCCAACCGGATCAAAATTAACATGCAGGGAAGTGACAATCAGATAAAATCAATCATTTCGATAATAAGAAATTCATATTTTGTTGCTGTTTCTGTAGATGGTCTGAAATCACTGAATTTTAGTTTTCTGCATCTGGGAAGCTTGTGGTTATTTGATTAGGGCTGAATGATATCCTTAGCACGCTCCAAACAGCAAGATGGTATTAAAAACACTTGGCAGTGGCAAGAAGTAAATACTAAAGACAACAGCTTATATATTATTTTCTCAAATGTTTAAGTGGATGAAATTCCTGAGGGAGAGATAAGCGGTGAAGTGAAGATGGGGTGAAGGGAGAGCACCTCCTCTGCCCTCTCCTGTAAAGAAAGCTGAGAGCTCCGTACCCCATTTCTCCAAAAGTACACAGAAATATTACCTCCATTTCTACTCAGCGACTGCTACCTTTCCAGTGACTGAAGTAAAGGTCTCACCTCTTGTAACGGTCTCACAACCTACAGGACAGGTCATTGTTCTCCTGACTTAGTTCCTCTTTAAGCTGCGGCACATCATGCTGCATCCTAGCAGATGGTTGGGTCAATATCGTGTGATGTGGCACCAAAAGGTATAATGCAGATGTCCTAAAGGATTTTGCCAAGTTAGGCCCTTCTTTGAGAGGGATAGAGCTAGATGCCTGAAAAATTAGGTTCAAGAGCATTCAACATCGAATTGCCTGGCCCAGGGAATGCAACAGGACCTAGAATGGGATTCACAGGAGGTCTGTGCAGCATATGGGGGCCTTATCCAATTGCAACCTGAACAATTAGTAACAGGTGCCAGAGGATCACCTCAGCAACTACCCAAGCTACACCTGCCTACTCTAAATTTGTGTCTGGAAGAAATACCACCACAATTCTCGTATTTGAAGGTCCTCATTTGATCATAAATGGAGGTAGAAGAGCTGAAAATAAGTTAATTTGTGTTTTCTTTAAAAGCATTCAACTGCAGCTTTCATTTTTATGTCAGCACTAGAAATATAAGTCACTCAGGTACAGAGTAGTTAACATTATTCTGCGTAGAAGTTGACAGAAATGGGATGGATTCAGATAAAGACTGACATAACTACATTTATGTGTTTGCACATAGGTATCTACCAGAGCTTGAAGTGCTTAAGCAGTCTTTATAGTCAAAGGAAATCTAGAGTGGGTTCAGATGTCTAAATATATGGGTCTAGTGCAATCTGAGACCCCCTAGGACAGCTAAGATTCTTGCACAGGTGTAGCTGTAGACATACAACACAGGATAAAGGCTTCACTCATTTGCTTAGATACAGGTGTCTGTTGACCAGTTTGACCTCTGAAGATCTATAATTCCCAATGGACTCTGGGAATAAGTTCTATTCATCATTAAAATCTCCATAACTGCTGTCATTGTGATTGTGGCGGGTCTGAATAGGTTTTTGGAAGCAGAAGATGTCCTTTGACCACTAGGTGAATACACGCTTCTCCAGAATGAGCTGGGCTATCTCCCTGTTGTTCTCCTCTTGAACTGGTCATGCGGACAATAAGAGGACTTCTTTTTCTAAGATTGCTATGCTCTGGAATTAAATCTAGTCAATATTATGTATAATTACATATAATCACATCTATTAAGTTAATTTCTCTAAAGCCATTTTGTCTTGTTTATTTACTCAACTAGAACACGGGTGCTGGAAAAGTGGTACACTGTAAAAAACAAACAAACAAACAAACAAAAAAAAAACAACAAAAAAACAAGACTGGTAAGAGTGAATTTCTTACAACTTTTTGGGAGCTTTGAACAGCTGCTACATGCCACAGAATGCAGGACAAGAATTGTATAACTATGAGCTGTGACATTCAGCATATTCCTAGCTCCCAAGTGAACAGGTTCCCTCTCTCCCCCATAGAGTACAAGTACAAATATTTGTTTGCCCATTGGCAAGTTCACTTTAAGCCCTTTTTGAATGTTGCTAGAGCTTCTGAGAAAGCAGGGAGGAGTTTGGGAGGGCAGGCTCTGAAGAACCCCCCAAACCTAAAAACCATCCTAAACCATGCATGGAGCCTGATTCTGAGTTCAATTACGTGCGTGTAATTCCTTTGGCTTCATTGGAATTAGTCCTTTATTAAGCAAAGGAGAATGGATCAGAATTAAGCTCGAGAATATTAATTTAATTGTAGCAGAGATTTACATGTGAAAGCCCACTTGTATAATACAGCAAGATGAAGATCCCACACTGTTTGAAGTGGTCCTGACACTAAGCACTTTTTTAGCTCCCTGGGGCTCTTCTTTCTGCAATGTGATTTCATGCTTTGCATAACACCAAGGTGATAGCTTGCCTTTGGTCTGCCTTTGGTTTTGGGGAAATACTTTGTTTCCAAAATCAAACATAGCTAAGTTAGGAAAAAAAAATGTCTAAAAGTCAGAGTGCGTCTTTCTTATCTGAGGTTGGCACAACCTGCTAGAATTAAAAATTGATAGACTAAAAAACTGCTGAACACTCATTAGAGCTGCAGATCAATGTTGAAAACAAGAGGTTATTTTTAGTAGCAAGGCGCCCTTGTCTTTATTCACGTCGCTTCACTGGAATATTTAACGATAATTCACAATTCATGCATTTTGACATCTTGCTACTCTAATCTTCATTTTCTTGTCAAAGAAAACGTCTTAAAATCTGATCTGGTTCACATACAGCATTAATAGTGTGGTGAATGTCCTTGAAAGTCAACCCTGATCCTAAAGGGATCGGCCACTTTGCTAAATGGTAAATGGCAGCGCATAATTTGCTCATTTTCCGTTCCTTGAGCACCCAAAATGCATG
Source organism: Anser cygnoides (assembly GCF_040182565.1). Lineage (NCBI taxonomy): Eukaryota > Metazoa > Chordata > Aves > Anseriformes > Anatidae > Anser > Anser cygnoides. Next base: position 107,412,488 of record NC_089875.1, read on the forward strand.
TTGACTTGAGTGAGGCTTTTGAGTACAAAAGGTTCATATTTCTTCATGTAAACCACACTATTTGAGAAGGAATCCAGGCTGTGCTGAACATCTGGAAATGGAGGGGTGACAGGTGGCAACAAGAAGCTTTAGAAGTCACGTATGTGACAATCACTTGTGCTGCTGTGCTTTAAAACACTACACAAACTCAGCTAAAGTCATTCCCACATCAGAAGAAGAATTGTTTTCTTACACAAAATGGCTATTAGGTTTAATTCTGACTGTGGATAGAAATGTTTAAAATGCATTACACCAAAACTGCAGTTTTCAGGTAATTTTAAAAGGTTCTCCTTTAACTGAAATTATTACTGCGCTCATGAGCCAAATTGCTACTCTGAAATTTTTTAAGAATGAGCAATATGAGGAACACATGGGATATTTTCTTCTCTATTTTCACATACTAGACATCGACTTCATGTAAGTCTTTTGTTGCACTGTAAAAAACTGACTTCTTAAAAATGCTTTAACACGGACATAAACCCTATGCTGTGTTAGACAATGCTGCTGGAAGATTAATCAAGATTTTTGCTTTCTTTCTTAATTCCAGGTATATAAAACAGTTAATGAAGCTGAAAGCTGTTATTAAACCTCTTCATAATTTAGGAATGAAGTATTTTAGAAGGAGGTTGAAAAGAGATAATTAGATATTTGAAAGCCTACTCCAGGGCTAGACCTTACCAGTAGGTTTCAAGCAGTTCTTTGCACAGCGCTGTGGCATAAACAAGCCTGCAAACACAGGCGAGGTGCTGGCTGTAGGTTTTCTTTACTCAGTCTTGGCCAGTTAATTTGCAGCCCCACCAACGCCCTGGATGAGGGACGAGAGGGAGATTTTTGTCAGCAGAAAGGCATTCCAACTTTTACCAGCTTCCAGTGCCAGCAGCAGCACCCCCAGACACTGCCTTGCAGTGGGGACAAAGGTGATTCCCTTCTGGGGAGGGGAAGGTGGAGGAAGAGGGTGGTCGTCTAGGGGAGCAGCTTTCCACTGGGGAATTTCTCTGGAGGAGGCAGCACAGGCAGAGGGGATGATGGCTGGTGGAGGCAGTGGGCTGGAGGAAGGGGCGCAGCTCCGCAGCTGCGCCTCCACCTGTTTTCTGGAGGTGCCATGGACCGCGAGTTAAAGTCACTCTTCCTTAGATCAAAGGTCTATCTGCCCTCGTGTCCTGACACTGGGATATATCGTTGAGTATAAAATACAGAGGCACATAACAGGATATGGGGACATGATATGGACATACACTATTGCGGTGCATGATGGACAGCCTCTGACTTTCTCACTCTCTCATGTGGTCCAAGAGCTACAGTCATCAAAATGCTTAGCATGAAATGGATTAAAATAGATGTGCTACACTGTCAGCTTCAAAGACAGTAACTGCATATACGGGATCAGGCTTTGATGTCCAGGGCTTTCCGAACAGTTAACTGTCCTGCCATAGCTAAATGCAGTACGTAACACAACCCTTTGTACTGCTATTTTAGTACACATTATCCTATCTGCATATTTGCTAGGGGAGAAGCACATGAATATAGGAGTGTTGATTAGTGGGGAGAGTTTTACTAAACAATGAAGAGCTGAGGTGAGTGACAAACAGATGCCATGAATATTGCATTTACATGACGATGATTTGTAAGCACCAAAAATTGCACCTGTAGCTCCAAAATCAAGAGATTTTATTTTTAAAACAGGAGGTTGTTTTTAGATTATCTGTTGTCTGTTTTATTTAGTTTCTAGGTTTCTACCTTTTAGGTTAAAGTGTATTCATTTTTAAAAGTTTTTTCCCATTTTTTTTTTCTTTAGAAGTGCAAGCCTACATTCCTGCAAAGTCTCTATTGACATTCTTGCACAGTCTCTATATTTCATCATCTGGATCCTTCTAAGAGACACTAAATTACAAGGTGCATGAGAGACTCATAATATGAGTTGTCACGGAGTGATAACTTGTTCTTTCATACAGATCAAATTGTCCAGCTGAAAAGAAAATAACATATTTTTTTCCTCAAGATTTAACTGGGTAGATTAAGTTGATTTTACAAGAAAAGATGGCATGAAATAACCAGAAAATGTACTTGTACACCTTCCCATCTTGCAGGTCGAAAGGAAGATCTTCCATGTTCTAGGATTGATGAGAGGAGGACCCCTTTATATATCTTCTCCCTGCACACCTAGAATTTCAGCTGACCTTGAGCTCTTCCTTACCCATGTACCCCAACTGCCTGTGGCTTGGATGGGCCCCTGTCAGCTTATTGGTGTTTCTGTGGTGGAGGCCAAGCCATCAAAGTCACGGAAGGGTTTTTGGGGACAGCACAGACCTCTGGGATAACATCTGCAGAGGTCATCAATATTTTTTGCACAAATGACAGCAAAGAAAGAAACCCAGCTATGCGTCAGGAAGAGCATTTAATCTTGAATGCAAAGGCTCTATCACTCATGGAGCAACTTTTAGTTTTAGGGCTCAGTACTGTGTCAATAAAACTAATGGGAATTCTGTCCTTGCCAGAAAAGAGATCAGGATTTGGCCTTTGAGAGCAACATACTTAATTCTAGTGTGCATCCTGGCTTCAATTTTTAATGAGAAAATGGGAAAAAACAGAACAAAAAGTATTCCACAGGTCCCAGATCCTCAATAAATGCAGCATAATGGTAGAGCTAAAATTAATGCTATTTTTTACAATCTGGATAAGAGGGTGAGAGAGTGAGGAGGGTTTGCTACATCACACAGTACAGTAGAGCTCCTTTCTTCTTCCTGTTCCCAACCTATTGGGTGTCTGAGTTTGTACCTGATGAAGCACTGTTATTCCGAGGCAAAGACTGACAGATGTTGGACAGTCATGCTGGGCTGATGTTGTTTCTGCTAGAAATGCAGTGACCCGAACATCTAGTTCAGTGCAATTTGAGTTGGAAGGAACCTTAAAGACTATCTAGTTCCAACCTCCCTGCCATGGGCAGGGACACCTCCCACCAGACCAGGTTGCCCAAAGCCCCATCCAGCCTGGCCTTGAACACCTCCAGGGATGGGGCATCCACAGCTTCTCTGGGCAACCTGTGCCAGTGTCTCACCACTCTCTGAGTAAATAATTTCTTCCTTATATCTAATTTAAACCTACCTTCTTTCAGTTTAAAGCCATTTCTCCTTGTTCTATCACTACACCCCCTGAAAAAGAGTCCCTCCCCAGCTTTCCTGTAAGCCCCATTATGTACCAGAAGGCCACTGTAAGGCCTCCCCAGAGCCTTCTCTTCTCCAGGCTGAACAAATCCAGCTCCCTCAGCCTGTCCTCATAGGAGAGGTGCTCTAGGCCCCTTGATCATCCTTGTGGCCCTCCTTTGGACTTGCTGTAGTAGGTCCATGTCCTTCTCATGCTGGTGGCCCCAGAGCTGAACACAGTGCTCCAGGTGGGGTCTTATGAGAGCAGAGTTGAGGTGTCCTAACACCAGTGTGTCATTGCTGAGAAAATACTCAGAACTTGACTGACACGGTTGAATACTGGGTTAGGCTGCCTGCAAGCATTTGCCTGACCTGCCATGGGCATCCTAAATGCCAGGGCCGAGGTTTGTTCTAGCTCAGCGGCAGCCTTAGCCCTTGGCCTCTTGAGCTCTGCATTGAAGAGGATCTCTGGAGGGTTTATCTGTACCATTTCATCAAAAAAAGATAGTCATTTTTCCACCTCTTATGGCTGAAGTCCTGGATACTTCTGCTAGAAATTAGAGATGGTGCTTATATCCTGTAGGATTGCCCCCAAAAAGTGGAGTAAGGGCTGCTCATGGCCTAGGAACACACGGAGATCTTGCTTTAATTTTGTGTCAGGAAGAGGAAGGGGAACCAAAGGAGCTAAATTGAAGCTCTGGCACTTCCAGCATAATTCACAACAGCAGCAAAACTCTCAGCAAATCGTTGCCTATGTGTTGTCCTTTTGGGTCCCTGCCTCATTGCTTCTGAAAGTGTAATTCCCTCAGTCCTATGGAGATCTTTTAAAATCAGATTAAGTATCTACTGGGTCCCTTACCATGGTAAATTTTGTAATGAAAGCCACGAACTGATCCTATTAAAAAATAAGAGAACTGATATCTTGTGGCAATGGATTTGGGGCAAGAAGAGGTGTTCACAGGACCCCAAGCGTAGTGAGTCCATCCTTGCCATGGGAGGAGCAACAGGAAGGCAGTGCTTATGGGGATCAGCAGAAATGCTCCTCCTGAGGGGCCCCGGGGCCTCCAGCTTCTCTGTGCTACTGAGGGAGAGAGACAGGGTGGAGAAGGGACTGGAAAGGGCAGTGTCAGAGGAGGGAGCCCAAACCTCAGCATGGCATGATGGAAGGGCAACAGACAACCTGTGTCCTGGGGACGATGTGAGCGGGTCCCTGGGCTGTGGCACTGCAGGCATCCCAGGGACTGCCCACACACTGAGGGGTGATGCACGACCATGGTAGGGCTTGTTTGCCTGCGCAGGCTCTGGTTATGGGGTGAGTTTTCTGCCTTTTCAGTGTTTCCATCCCCCAGCCAGAGTCACAGCATGGAGAGGGTGCAGGGAGAGCAGATGCAGCTGTCAGTCACACTCTGAATTTCTCTCTCTCTTTTTTTTTTTTTTTTTCTAATATGATCCCAGTGTGTGCTGGGCACCCTGGCCTTGAATATATCCCCATCTGAGCCTGGAGGCCATCCTGCAAACATAGCTCGTGGGCTGGTGGGGGTTGCAGGACCCTGCACACCCCTGCAGCTCCAGCGGGCTCCTCTCAATTCCCAGAGCTGCACAGCAAACAGCAGCACTGCAGCATTTCAAGAGCCAGCTACGGGAAACGGGAGTGGTTCCTAAATAGTAAGCTGAGCTTGGGATCCTAGATATGTAAGAGAGAAGCCCCGTAATTTATTGCTGTGTTTAGAGGATAAAACATGAGATGCTTTCCACTTGCTAATAAACTCTTCTTAATGGGCTTAAACCGCAGCAAGGGAAAGGTAAGCTAACCGCCAGGGAAAATCTTCCAGGGATAGGAAGAGCCAAAGGAGGTGACAGTTTGGGCAGGGAGGCTGCAGCATCCCCTCACTGAGCTTAACAAACAAGTTGGGCTCACCTCTGTCAGAAGAAGCTTGGGGAGAGCTGTTTCTCCTGCGGGCAGCACCTGGAACTGATGTTCTGAAGCGCTCTTCCAGCTCTGTTTGATAGGAATGTACTAAGATGGTGCCGCTGGTGCAGTCTGAGCAGCTCCAAGTTTTCATGTCCTCAGCACGTGGCCTCCAGGCTGGGGGTGACTGGAAGGTCCTAATGATGGGAGCTGGGATGCCAGGAGCAGGGGACAGCTCTTCCATGAAAAGATGAAACTTAGTGAAATCCGCTTTATTTGAAACTTTCCCAAACAGTATAAGCATACTTTCCAATCCACTGCTGGTTTTCTGTTCCAGTAAATTTGCATTAAATATTTCCAAGCTCTCACAGCATCCCAAAAATGTAGTGGAAAATATTTAGAATTTAATGTATTATCCCCCAGATTTATAATGTCAACAGGCATCCGGATGGATAAAGTCAGTCAAATGTTTCTATGACTTATAATGGGGCTTTCAGATCAATACTGCCAGTCTGATAGATGCTCTAAAGAATGACAGATATTGATCCTGAAACATGGGCTAGCTGATTTTGGAAACCAGCAAATGTGCTGGAATTTAGACCAAATGCAAGCAAACAACAATATTTAAAAAGCATTTAAACCCAAAATTTTAATTCACCTTCTAAAATATGCACTTTCATGTTTATTTTTATCGTACAGCCCTGAATCGGAAACGACACCCATATCTGTGTAGTGTTCAAAGCAGAGACATGAAACAGGCAGATAGGACAGGGTTGTCCCTGGCACTGGGCAGCTCCTTTCTGGGGCTGCTTCTCAGCAGGGAGCTGTGTCAGTGCTGTAGGTGGGTGGTTTGTGGTGGCCAAACAGGGTGGGTTTCCCAGCACTCCACCCCATCACGCAGAAATGTTGGGTTGATGGAAGTGAATGATCCTCCTGCTGGCTGGAAACATTTTTCCAAGTTGTTTGTGAAAAAAAACCAACACAGTTATAGTTGCAGCACACTGTAGCTACTTCCCTAATCTCTGAGAACTGTCCTTTCTTATCTGTTCTTTGTGATGTCTCATCTACCTTTCTGATCTCATGTTCTTCGAGGAACACCAAAATTTCCTGAGATTTGTGGCCTGCACAAGAAGCCCAACTCACCTTGCTTCTGTCCAATATTTCACGCGTGCCTCTGCCACATGTGCACTGAGCATCTACTGTCTCACATGCTTAGGAAATAGTTTCAGGGAGAGGTGGTAAGAGCTGTTAATAGGAGTAGAACATCCCAAGGCCTCTGGGGGTTAAATGAAAAATTCCCATATAATTTTCTGAGCATTAGAAGCGAGGCTTTCTGTGCCATTATAACAGCTACAGTAGACAGCTACTGTGAAAACTGCCTTTGAACAGATGTGCGGGGGGAAGATGCTCCCAGCAGCTCCCGGCTCATCTTTGTTAATGGGGGACACTTGTGCCATGTCCCTGGGGTGCCAAGCGGTGTGGCACAACCCATATGTGCACAGATTAGGATTTGCATTTGTAACACCCTGTGATAAGCACAAATGCCACTCCAGACTTGGACCATGTAGTGCCTGCAGTGTGTAAAAATGAAATATTTGTTCTTGTAGGAAACGGCTCCTTGTTGTAGCACCCTTAGCCATGATGAACTCAGATTTCTTTCCCAAGCCACTTCACCATGGCACTGAGGTGGTCGCTGGCATGGAGAGGCAATAGGATTGCCCACACTGAGAGCTCCTTGTGCCACACACCTCTCTCCCTGCCCAGCTTGCTGTCCCTGCAGGGGCAGGGGGTGACCAGCAGCACCAGTGGTGGCTCACAGCCCTGAGACCTGTCCCCTGGGCACCAGCCTCCCTCTGAGCACACAGGTAGTTGTGCTCCTCATTGGGGTACCTGAGCTGAACATCTGCACCTGGGGGGGATCGAATTTGAGCCTTAACATCTGAAAAGTGCTTTGTGAGACTGAGCAAAACACGAGGGACAAAAACATAGCAAATATTGAATCCCTCCTGCTGCTCTGAAAGTCGTACCTCCAATGGGAAGGAAAATAAACTTGCAGTAATTTCCCTCTATGGCCTTAAGACTTGGGAGACCTTAAAACACAGCTGGGGCTTGCAGCCATAATCTGGATCCCCAAGGCATTTGGGAATATCACTGGTACCAGCCTGGAGGCAGGCATGCAGGGCTTCCCAGCAGAGCCCTTGCAACAGCTGCTGCATTGGTTGGCAAAGCCCCGCTGATGTGACCTTGTTATTAAAACAGAGGGCTTATCTACAACCTCGTTTGGGTGGTCATCATTCCAGGTAGGACTAAATATAGAGTGTTGGCGAATAACCTCTTGCACATGGGGTATTTTGTCTTGTGCAAGGACAGCAATAAAATAACCGGGTCCTCTCCTCTCTTCCCATATCTATCTATTCTGTCCAAAACCACGATGTATTTCACGAGTGTGGGAATGCCCAAGTGGAGGGAATTCCTCGAGTCACCAAATCAGGGCACCAGCTACTGCAGACACTGCATCATCTTGGCCCACCTACGTAAAAAAATCAGCACACTTCACCTTAGTCATTTTGGATATGCAAGATACTGCTGGGTGCCACGTCCTGCCTGAGCAACACTCTGCTCGTCATCTGCAAGAGATGCACAGGCACAGGCACCAAAAAGTTGCACCTTCTCTAGTAACCACACTGTGGGGCTGAAGGTCTCCAGAGGTGGTGGAGAAGGATTTGGGAAGAAATCCCCCACCAGCATCCTTGGTGCATGCAGACATTTCTGTGTATGCACACATATCTGCACCCCCAAATTGTCGAGAAATGTAATTGCTACTGGAAAGCACACGGGATAACACAAAATAAACTCTTCATAGAAACGACATGAGTGCAGAGCAGCGCTTTGGATAGCGCCTGTGGTCAGGTAAGGAGCTCGCAGTGGGCTGTGGCTGTCCTGTGTCACCTGTGTGTCACTTGGGCAGGACTGGGCCACCTCCACCAAGCAGAGGGCTGCTTTTCAGCCAGGGAGATGCTGTCAGGGGCAGCCCTGGGTATCAGACGCCAAGCGAAGCACAGAGGGACCTCTGCAGTGAGCGACTTGAAAGCCAGAAATCATCTGCGCAGACAACTGAAGCAAGTGGCTGTGCGTAAACATGCTCACCTCTCCCTGCAGTGCAGCAAAACCAAAGCCTCTGCTAAACCACACATCTATAGCAATATAGGCTGCAGTCAGCAACCTGCTGCAGAGCTTGTTCCCTATACACTTGCCATCCTATGTCTGGAGACAGCAAGACCACGGTAGTGGTGGAACTTGTGCCCTCGCCTCAAACTGCCCGGCAGTCACCAGCAGAGCCCAGTGCCTCCAGGACTGCACACACAGACATATATGCATGTGCACATATCTGAAGGTCAGAACTTCCCAAACCATAAAAAAAAGAGGGTGTTGCAACGGTTGGAGCCAGGCTTTCCTTCCCCTGCTCATCCCCCACAAACACAGTGCGTCAGGTCAGCTCTTCTTCTCTCCCTCCCGCCCATCACCACGGCTGAAAAATGACCTATATGCACGGTGCAGATGCGTACAGGAGCTGTTGCTGGCTCAAAGATGTACAAGAAAAAGATAATTTTTTTTGGAAAAAGGTTGGAAGATCCAATTTTATGATCCAGTAGTGTCTACCACGGCATAGTGTTACTGCCTCAACACCACAAGAAATAGAAGTCCTCTTTATTTTTGTAGAAATAGGCCAAAATCAGACACCCTAATTTAAAGAAACAGATGCAGTCCAGAAAAAAGGGGCAGCTTGGCTCTCAATATGTTTTCATCTGTACATCTTTCATGTCTTTATGCACTTTTAAAATATAAAGCAATGGTTCTTTAAACGGGTTTTGTATGTTTTTTATCAGAGACATTAACTTTGTTGTGATTTTTTGTAGTCTTGGAGATTTTCTTTTTTCCCAGTTAGGTATTTTTTTATTGTCTCCAGCTTTGAGAAATGTTTTCAAGGCAAATTTGCTACTTTGCTGCACAGCAGCTAAGGCTGCAAACGACCTGCCATGTTGCAAAATGATGTCAAACTGCTTTTCCAAAGTTTGTCTCTAGCTTCTGAACTTTTTAGGCAGTTTCAAACTGCCGTTCCTTTTATTAGGAAAGCTGTAATTACTATCTGAGGGCAACCTTTGTTATGACATGAAAAGAAGCACTCCAACTACTGTGCTAAACATTAGATGTTCAGCTGAGTGATAAAACACTATAATCAAGCCTCACATGTGACTATCTCCTTCAACCAACCTTCGCATATGCAAGTGCTAAAAATTTCAAATAATATAGTATTTATGAGGGCACAGCACAGGCTTGGGAAATGAATGTCGTATATTTTGCCTGTTTTGAAAAGAGAAAAGCCGAATAACTGCTGTTGTGCACAGTGCTCCCCTCCCCACTAAAACCAGTCCTGGTGGCAACGACACGAACCTCGCTTCTCTGCACGTAGGGGGCAGGTGCAAAGGTTTTAGCAATGTTTTTGTTTCTAAAAGTTGGTCCAAGTCACAAGTTTATGTTGCTCCAAGGAGTGGCATTTACCTGGTCTCGCCATTTGTGTGAACTCTGAACGTTGTTCAGGTTTGCTGGTGAAGCTGGAGGTGGGATTTCTCCAACCCACCTTTGCCCTTCTGAAGCACTGGGGGCTAGCCCAGGTAGACGCTGAGTTCTCTGTAGAGGAAGTGGAAGTACCTTTAGGAGAAGATATCATCACTCTGGGGTTTCTAGGATCAGCTGTGTGAACCTGCTCCTGGGGTAGGTCTCCTCATCGCCATGCACGGCAAGCATGAAACACAGGTCAGCATCCAAACACCAGCAGAGGTGCTCGGTGCTAGCTCACAACCATCTCCAGGACCAGCACAGTTACAAATCCAATATCCTCCTTTGTAATGCATTACAGAAACTAGAGTATCTTTGTGATGCAGGATTTAGTAGTCCATAGTTTTCAGCATTTCTACTGCCCCAGTACAGAAACAAGGGAAAGCATTGCCATACATGACATTTGTTGGCCTTGATGAAATAGGTAACCCCCTCTGCAACAGACTGATATTGGCATTGACAGTACATAAGACTACTATGGAGACCACACTCTGGTGGTCCCACAGGCTGAGATCAGAAGGGGTCTGATCAGCAAGTTATTGTTTCACCACAAGAAGTGATTTAATAAAAATCAAGCTGTCTTCCTCATTTATTGACTTGAGGAAATCATATCTTCCCCATGCACTTGTGTCTTTGAGTAAGACCTTTCAAGCTTTCTGGAGCAGAACTATGTCTTTGTTGTATCTTGCGCAGCTGAAACACATCTTCAGTATTACCAAAATAAATCATAGTAGTATGGTAACTCTGGGAAGCCACACTGTTGATGTTTGACCCGTTTGAAAACAGACGAGTTCAGGCTCATAAGACCACTAGTTCCACATATTCCATTCAGATTTTCAGATGAACGGAGATATTCTTATATACATCCTAAAGATTAGGCTACTGTCTCCAGTGATGAACCTTTTCATATGATTTAAATTATATTGGATTTGTATTGTATTGATTTGCTAAACAAATGCACAAATTAAATTGATTCAGGGATCTAAATATAGAAATATTGATTGCTGTGAGGTAGATCACCGATAGCTTGCTTGCAGAAGCCTTTCCTAGCATCACTGCTAAAGACAAAGTTTTCTTCCTCTAGGTTGTGTTAGTGTGCAGGTGGTTGTCAGTCGGTGCAACATGTATTCAGGATGCATCCAATATATGACAGTTATTGTCTCTGATCTATGTTAGCAGTGAGGTAATGATTATTTGTGACTTGCTTAATCACACAATAAAGAAATGAAAACAGCTCAAGACATTTGAGCATTTAAACAACTTTTAATTTTTTGCTTAATTTCTTAGGACGTGGTATACATGTTTTTAATAATAATTTTTAAGTTTTTAATTACCTTTTCAAAATAAACCTGTGTTTTTTTTATAGTATTATTTTCATTCAGAATGTGATATAAAATATGACTCCGTATTTTACCTTTATATATTAATTACACTTATATTTACTCTGGGCACTCAATTTCATTGTCCCTTTTTGTCATTATCATTGTCCATCCCATCAGCATACTGGAGATAGACAGGAAAGTGTTTTATACTGATAGGTGATTTGCTCTGCATCGATATCCATATGTAAATGTAAACATATATCTATAGTTCAGTTAGCTCAGGTCAACTCATAGGCTTGTCCCTGTCTCCAAAATTTTATATTTACTTTAGTTCTATTTATTCCAGTTTCAGAAGTCTCATGGTTACAATTTCCTGAATGTATCAGGTTTTTTTTTGGGGGGGGGAATATTAATTTAATTCCACGACTGCGTTATTGGAATCAATCATTTTCCAACTGAAGCAAAAAGATACTGACAAAATCTTTAATTTATTGGGATAAAAAGTTTCCTCTTAATATTGCAATTGCTTAAACATGGCTGCTAAAAGCAGGCAGGGCTGAGACCCTGCATGTTCACAGTATCCAGCAATGGTGAACCCATCACAGTAATCTGGATTCAGGCTTCAGGCACAGCATGGAGCAGGAGCAAAAAACATCAGCTCTTTGGCCCCAGAGCTATTCTCCTTCACTTCCATGCATGAAATCCTAATCCCTCCTTGTTACAAGAGGCATTGGGAATAAATATAGTGCACAGCAAAAAAAATACAGCTTTTGCTGGTGCACATCCTCGGGCTAAGAGTCAAAGCATGGATGCAGTGCTCTGTTCTGTATCATGCCCTCTCTCCCATTCTGGGAATAGATCAGCAATAAGCAACCTAGCAAATGTTTGTGTTTTTCTGTCCAGGAGTTCGATAGCTGGTGCAGAAAATACAGAGGAAAATACATAATTCCCTACAGAAGGGAGCAAAAAATCTAGTCTTCTGCAATGTTTTCAGCAATCAGTCAAGAAAGAGTTTCATTTTTTTTTTAAAACACAAACCCACTGCCCAGAAATAAGCAACAACCCCATGCTGGAAAAGGGATAGATAACTTGTAACTCCATTAGTATCTGCAGTAATGCCACAAGGAGCAGGAATGCTTTGTACTCTCAGGTGAGTTATTCTTCAATGAAGTGGATGGTTGCTGACTCCAGAGGATCATTTCTAAGTGGGTTTTTCTTTCCTCTCTCTTTGGTATGCCCCTGGCTGTTCTGCCAGTGAACAGGGACAAGAATCTAAAAAGTCGGGATCATTTATACGGCAGTGTACACCATCTCTTACATCTGGCAGCACTACACACGTGAAGATGTCATTACCATTTTTTCTCCTGTTTGCTGATAAAGCATCTTCTTAATTATTATTGATGATTCTTTTCCTGAACCACACACAATGTTTAAAAAAACATATGGATATTTAAACCAAACTAGCCCTCTTTTTCCCATTATCTGTTTCTAAAGGTGCGTGCAGGATGCAATCCACTTTACGAAAGGATAGAAAACAACCTCTGCCTTGAAGGCCAGAAAGGTAACAGAAACAACATGGAAAAACATGCAAAGAGCATTTTTTTTTGGCAATTGCATACTGTAGGGAAAAACAAAACAAAACAAAACAAACAAAAACAACAACAAACAAACAAAAGCAACAACAAACAAAAACAACAACAAACAAACAAAAACAAACAAACAAACAAAAACCCCACCTCTAATCAGTTTTAAATATTCTGGCTCTCAATTTCATCACATTACTCCTGACTTCATTTTTCTGAGAAGGGATGAAGAGATCTCCACAGCTCTCTAAGTCACTCTGTTTCTGTCTTTTATGTTCCTTCTCTGTCTTCCCTCTGTTTTCTGGTCATATTAGTATTTTCTAATGACTTCTGGTACTGAAAGGACACAACCTACTTGCTATAAACGAATAAGCCAAACATGCCTGGAAATGACAGACAAATCTAAGTGAGACAATGATACTGTAAAGGATATTGTCAAAATAATTACGACATGGAAAGAGCTCAGCTGAAGCGTCAGAGAAATATTGCTGAAGACTGCATGCAAAGAAACACTGGCATGATTTTGCAAGGACACGTGGGGTTTGGAGAAGGCACGTTGCCACTCGGACTGCTTGTTTGTAAACAGCAGATTGCAGAGTCACGGAGGTCCAACCAATTTCATCTGCCAGCCCCTGAGAAAACCGACCTTCTTTGGCATTCCATCACGTTTTTAACATCCAGACAAAAATAGTCACCGTGGGTCAGATCCACGAGGAGTGAATGCAGTACATGGTGAGTAATTCAAGATGGCAGAACTGAGCTGGAGCTGTTCTCTGGTGGGAGACAGTAATTCCACCCTATTTTCACTAGAGAATTGCATAATAAGGTTGTTACTTCTCATTCCTACATGAAACGCTCTTGATACAAAGGATATAGAGGGGGCTTGGACCAGATGACCTCCAGCAGACCTCCAGTGGAGCCTTCCAACCTCAAACATCCTGTGATTTCCTTCTCTGATTTCTGTGATTTCCTTCTGTGACAGCTAAGTTAAACTGGAAAGTACGTGACAAGCACAGAGTGTGGGGTTCACATTGCCAAAATGGCTATCCATGTACCAGGCATCTAGTTTAAGCGAATGACGTAAGCTTTCTCTGTATTCAGAGGAAAGAAATATGCATCTCTGGATTAACTTAGCTGACTAATTCAGATACATAAACATAGGTGTCTTAAAAGCAGGGATCTTCGCATACACCAGGTGTTTAAGATCCTGCTGTAATGAGCAGTGAGATACTCTACTCAAGCCTTCAGCGAGATATAGGGGGTGACTCATCCCATCCTAAAGAGGACATGCGCATCTCCTCAGTTGAGCATCACTGACTGTTTTGACTAAGAAACTACATTCATTTGCCTAAACATAGGTTTCGAGTGCTGTTTGAGATGTCCTGAGGTATCCTCCTGGCCTCAGCAGCTCTTGAAGAAGGGAGCAGATCTGCCTTAGCACATTTTCTGTATCTGCCAGGCCCATGGTCTGATGCAGATATCTTAAACCCCTTCTGACTCCAGCGTTTAGCCTGTTTAGCCACCTGCCCTATCTATGAACACCTATACTTGGAGTAGAGGTGTCTACACATGGAGCTGAATCCCAGCCTCTGGGCCAAATGCATCCCTCAGGTAGCCAGGGAAGGCACTAAGCTGAATGTGATGTGTTTTGCTGTACGCAGCAATACGAATCATTTAGATGTCTTTACTTTAGTAGGGTCACCTTCAGATGACTTCAGCTCTTCAGATCTGCTAGCATCTGCGGCCCTGTGTCTCCTTGTTAACAGCAATTTTTATGCTTCAGTTACTTTGATTCATACAACATATTGAAAAGCTCCTGTTTCATATACAAGTTTGTTATTGACAAACATTTGTTATTAAAATGGAAAACAGCCCTCAGCTTGTCCAACATATTTGTTCAAATGGGAATCTGGATAAAATAGAGACCTGTGCTTGCCTTGACATCTATATGAAGAGGAAAACTACACCATCCATTTCATTTCATTTCTGGAAGAAAGATAAGCCCCAGATTTGTATTCTACTTCATCTTCCTTCAAGAACACTCCTTACACTTTTATGAGTTGGAACAAAAAATATATTCAAGCAGAAATGGCTCTCCTGCAGGCCCTTGGTTTGATGGAAACTTCAGAAAATGATACAATTGTCATAGTAAAAAATAAAATAAAATCTGAGTTTGGATTAAAGCTTTCATATTCACATCTTCATAGTTTTATTGGGGCTGTGCCTATAAACCTAACTGAGAACTCCAGGTAAGTGGCTATAACTTAGCAAACCTTAGGGGTTTTTATTTTCATTTTCTTTATCTTTTTACTGTAAAAAAAAAGTGTAAAAGCTAAATGTGAAATAGTTCCCAAGAACATATGAAAGTTCTCTGAAGTTCTGCAGCTGAGTGGTGATCACATAAGCTCTTTTCTGTGATAGCTGGGAGTCTCTGACCCTGGCATCTGAGGGCCATTGTGCGAGACAGACATATGCCATTCCCCAGATGCTATGCTTTAATATTTCCATCTTTTTAATAGACTTCAGTATCCAAGTTCAGGGAACACTAATTGCAAGCTGTTCTGAACATACGGAGGCTGTTCAGTTTTACAGCAATTCAAAGAATAACAGGAACTTGTAATTGGAAGGTCATAAAATACAATAGGCTATTTAGAAGATAAGATGAAAACAAGATAGGTGGAGACGCATTTATCACTGACAGTTGTACTTTCTGTATCTGATGATTTAAGTTTTTGTATATTTTGGTTGCAGAAGAATAAAAGCACGAGCAAAAACTTTTTCTTCTAGAAGCTGTCAAGTGTTTCTTTGCTGTTCTGGGCTTATTGCTGCAAGAGCCTCAGTTCCCCTGATTTCGACGGGGTTGCAGCATCTATTTTTCACATCAGGTCTCCCATTCAGCACTGGCAGGCTGGAACTGCAATGCTGTCAACCAATGTAAATACACACCTTGATTTGTAAAACTCAGTCGTATTTGCCTATTTCTCATAAAAAGGGCATAGCCTGGTAAAGACAGGAGCAGAGCTACCACTTAGAACCAAATTACCCAGCAGCAGGGTACTGGTGCTTCTCACTTGTAGCCTAAGAATACTCTTAATTATGCAATTCCTGGCCGTTCAGTTTTTTTCTCCTAACTGTCCATCAGTCCCAGAAATGTAGCATCATCCATCACCCCCACCTTCCATGCACAGAGGTGGATACATCATGCAGCATCCACAGGAACATGCTCGACCCTTTTCTTCTATTTACAGTTTTCCCCTGTAATGTATACCTGAAAAAAGGAAAGAGGCAGTTTTTTTTTTTTTCCATATACAGTGCAGAACTCATGCATGAAAAAAAAAAAAATAGGCACAATTCTCCTCTTATTTACATCTACTTAAGATAGGAGCACCTTGGGGATGAGAATTGGGCCAATGCAATCAGACTGAAGAACCTGAAAATGATTTACGTGAAACTTGCCAGGTGAGCTCCTGAAGGGCTTTGATTGCTTATGCCCTTTGTTCTCCCGTTCAGCTGATTCCTCATCCCAAACGCCTGTCACTGACGCAGAAAGAAGCAGAAATTGCTGCTGGCAGAGCTGGGAGCTCAGAGAGCAATGGTGTGGGGAAGGGCAGAGCTTCCCTGCCAAGCGAGAAGCCTTTGCATAAACTAATCCCCTCCATGGCTCTTCAGGTGGAATTCCCTTTTCTGCCAGTATGATGCTAAATGCCAGCTTAGCTTTTGATCGAACCAGGTTCAAAGTTGCTTTCAGTCTTCTGAAGCTGTTCCAGCCTCCTTAAGATTTTTTTTTTTTTTAAACTTAATTTTTCTCCCTGTTTACACATTTTAGAACCATGTCTGTGAGCTTTAAGATTTAAGGTTTCTAAAGCAGAGGAAAAATAAGATGCAGAAATCTCACATCTCCCTTTCTAGTTGATAGAGAGATGTAGACACTTCTGGAATGTGATTCATCTTAACCTAAAATTAGGCCTCCTAAATAGGACAGCTGAATTGCACCCTGGATTGCCTATTGCTCTCCTTTGACTACAAAGTGAGCCAAAGGCGATGGGCTCAGATGTAGCTGTCGACATTGCAAACATCTAAAGCTAGGTGAGATGAATCCCACTCACAAATTTTGAAGAGTAGTGTACTTGCATAGGCTGAACAATGACTTTTAATAAGAGTACGGAGAATAAAGTGGTCACATCTTTCAGCTGTGATTACTGCAACGTTGGAGGAAATTTCAGTACGACAGTTATGATTATCCTTTATTCTTTTTTGAACTTTCAGGTACATGTAGGAGACCAGTTCACTTTGGGAAATTTATTTGTTGAATCTCATCTTTGTTTTATATTTCCGGGAAGAAGATCGTGGTTCTCTCAGACGTGTATATGAAGTGTAATCCACAGAATTATTTCTGCTATATTCTTTCAGTCTGCTCTTTGCTCATGAACTGATCTTTTTTGCACACTGAAAATTTCATGTTGCTTCCGTCAGATATGGAGCATATATCGTTTTTCTGAATTAGAATGATAAAATAAATAAAACAATGATAAAATAAATAAAACAATAAGTCTTTTGATATTACACGGTACTTTTAAATTACAGTAATAATTTGCAGATAAAGGCTCATGTTCCATCTTAAGACCTGTGTATTTCTTAAACGTTAGTTTATCTTGCAATTAGATTGTGCGAATATTATCATATCACTTAAACAGATTGTTCACCTTAATGCTAATGCCTTCAATGGCTTGCCATAAATTACACTTACTGACATTTTTCCTGTAATCTAGGTATCTGTACATCCAAATAGCGACATATTTTAGATGGACATGTGGACATAAAACTAACATAGTTACATACAGCCTACCCAGAAATGCATGTACAAGTTGACCACAAAGTCTGTGAATCCTGTTAAAATTAAATTATGCAGTTTGCATCCACTAAGATACCTAAACTATGAAATACAGTTTATCTAACTGTAGACATCTAAAGTGCTACATCTTAAATACCAAAGCAAACCAGTCATCCTAAAAAAAGATCTGATATTTCCTATGCAGTCAGTGGTGAGATGTCTTCAAAGGAAGATTCTGCCTGCCTGGATTTCTGGAGGACTGATTCACTAAGCATCTAAAATGCAGGCATAGATAAGATATCTAAATTAAGCTTGCTGAATCCCATCACAGGCACTTATTCTTCTTTAAAAATCAATGTTCCCATGGAGCTTAATGGGAAATTGCTTGTCTTTACAGACATTAGTTTAAGAGTTTAACCCAGGTCCCAAAGGAAATTTGTAGCAGAGCTAGAAGTATGATCCATCAGGTGCTTTCTTAGGGCTGCCTTCAGTTTCCAGACATTGGCATCTTGTGCCCAGTGAGGTGCCTGACGATGTCTGAGACCTACATATGTGCTGGTAGGTATGACCAAGACCCAAGATCTAGGTTCTTCCGGACTGGTCCAAGAGGAGGGGATGACCCTTGGTCATCTCAAAGAACAGTAGATGCCTTTATATGAGAAACTGCATTAAGCTCCTAGTTTC
This sequence comes from Anser cygnoides, assembly GCF_040182565.1. Classification (NCBI taxonomy): domain Eukaryota; kingdom Metazoa; phylum Chordata; class Aves; order Anseriformes; family Anatidae; genus Anser; species Anser cygnoides. The sequence goes on from NC_089875.1 coordinate 107,430,613, forward strand.
AATGGCAGAATTTGAGAAGCTACAAGCCAACCATTTCCAGGCTGAAGTGTGTAATGGCTTTATTGGCTGAAATATGTGGCAGGGCTTTTCCCTTTCCCTCTTGATCAAGTTCTATTCATGACCAGTGTTTTCACTCTATGCCCCCACTTCCTCAGATCTGTAGTGTTTGTTATTTTGATAATCAAACGTAGGAAACTACTGTTCCCTGTTTGAGAATTCCTGTTTCATAAACACCAAAACCAGCAGCCTCCTTCATACCATTCTTATCGGCAAAAGTAACTCTTTGCTACTAAGTCTGATAACCGGATATCTTTATTTTATCTAAATTAATGAGAAATAACAAGAGCATTTTAGAAATAGAGCCACCACCTGATTAAGCCAGAGACCTGGAGGATCGTGATCTAGTTCTTCTCATCACTTTCTTAGGTGACCGTGACTACTTTCCTTTATCATTGTGGGTGAATCATTTTTATCTTTATTTCAACTACTGGTAGTAGGTTAAAGTGAGAGGAGAATACCACAGAAAGTCATAAACTGAAAGGAAGGTCAAGTTGTGTTGTGCCCTGCAGATGTACCAGCTCATGCAAAATCCTCTTGGTGCCCAGGATAACATAGCTGGGCTGGCCTCAGGCCCTGCAGCTGAGTTGCTTCACATCCAGTCTTGAAGGGATGTGGATCTGTGTCAGAGTCATCTCCGACCTGTCTGCACCCAACAGGTCTCCTTTGCCTTCCTTGTATAGATAAAGCCTGCATTTTAAGCCTTTTAACCCTTAAGCCAGGACCATCCCCTAGATTTGCTGCAACCAGCTATGTATCAATGATAACTGAAATTTATCTACAGCAACCAGCCTAGGCTGCAAGGTGCTGAGCTCTTTCCACGCCGCTGAAAGAAGAGCTGAGGTAGCTCAGCACATTACAGGATTAGGTTCTAGTTGCCTAAACCAAAACCATTTTTCTCCCACCTTCCTAGCCCTCTCCAGCTCTGTAGGTATCAGCTATTATCTTTTAATAGCTTTAATAGCACTATTGTTGTTCTTCTTTAGCTAGGTAAGAAAATCTGTAATCCAAGCTGTCTGAAAATTGCCTGATAAAATGTTTGGAGAAAATTGCCACCCACATACTATATTCCTTTGCAATGTATGTGAGCACTGCCAGCCCTGCTACAAGATGCGAGAACGTGTATTTACAAATGCACATACTTACTCTTAAACATAAATATACTAATTCAGACAGGAAAATTGGGTGGGGGAAATGTTTATATGTGGTTTAAAAAAAGCTATCAGGATAGACATGCTAGTCAACTAGCTCTTTAAACATGAGCTTGGCACCTTTGTTTTCCTTGTACCTCTTAGTACTTACATAAAGTTACAGAAGGAGTTAAAGCTATTTACTTGCATGGAAAGGAATCAGACTCAGAGAAGCTGAAGTCTTAATAGCCAAGCATGTGAAAATGAGTATTTAACCTTGTATTTTGGTAGTTAGTTAAAAAAAAAATAAAAAAAAAGTTGGTGACTTAAGTCTGCATAGGAGTTGAATGAATAAGACATTGCACAAGTAAACATCCCAGTAAATGGGATCAGAAGAGATCTTATTAAAGGTAAAAGGGGAATGTTCCTGTGTGACTGCTTTCAGTGATTGCTCAACTCTATCCTATATATCACTTAGCCAAAGACTGTTCATGAATGGGTATTTCATTTCAGTCAGCATACTGTAGGTAACACTTACTTTACATTTTCTGAAAGATTCTGCTTCTAGAGTCTGCTTATGGCAGCTGCTAGATGTTTTGCTTGTCTGGCAGATATTCTGATGATAACACTAATTGCTGTTCCTTGCAGTCAGCTGTGCCTGGGACATCAGTTTTGAGAGCTAAATACTCCCCCAGTGCCTGACCCAACTGGACAGGAAAGTCCTGCATTCCTCCTTGACACTGCCAAAGGTGGTAGGATTCATTTTGAGACAGAGCCACCCAAATTCAGACATCTACCTGTGTCTTGGACCCGGCAGGGTCACTGGTAGGTGGCCAGGAGGTTTATCGTGTTGGTTGCACCACAGACAAAATGAGAACACTTCCTAAGGCAGGTAGTTCCAGCTTTCTATGCCACAGGGAGCTCACGCACCAGATAACTCACTGGTTTTCTCACTCTGTCCAGCTAGTTATGAATTATCTACTCCTGTTGTATCACCATAAAGATTGGTACTACCTGTAATGACATAGATTGTTCTAAATTAGCAGCAGGAATTTAGGCAACCATAAAGTGAAGCCCAACAGTGAATGCTTTCAAATAAATGTTGGGGAAGATACAGAGAATTTCCTTTATTAATCTTGAATTTACAGGTCGTTTAACTTTTCCTATTTACTCCCTCATTTTAATTGCAATGTCTGCTGGGATTCACTCTTAATTAAACTAGACAGAGCCTAAAGAACTTATACTGGGAATTTACACTGGTTATGAATAGTTCTGAATAATTCAAACGATTTTGTGTAATACCTTTGCTGAAATTCAAAATTTGGAATGAAAGTTCTCTTACAGCTCCAAGGAGTGTTAAGATTGGTGACTACGGTTTTTGTAGAGGCATTTGTGTGCAAGTAACAGAAAATGGCAGCATGCCTGAGAACCTGAAAAGTCCAGAAAAAAAAAAAAAAAAAAAAAGAATCTGTAATATAACTGAAGCCCAGGAGGTAAAGCATAGGTATTGCAGCTGAGGGAGCCTGCTAAGATTTCGGGAGCCATCTGGGAGGACAAACAAAGTAACTTTTCATTTTAATGGGAATAACTAGTCCAAATGCTCCTTGTCTTTGTTTCTTGGCCAGCACCCAGTATCACAGTGACTGATGCCCAATAATTACAGAGGCACAAAACACAGCCATAAGGGATGGCTGAATGAAACAGATCCAGCAGTTTGGGTGAGCATCTCAAAAGCTTTCATCAGACTTTGTTATTTATAGCTTGACTGTGAATCTGATGTGACTATGTTTTCATGCCATTTGGGCTAAAATCAAAATTTTTAGAGTACAGAAGAGATCAGAAGCATTCATCAAGGGCCTAATTTAAAGACTTGAGATAGCTTTTTTGTTTGTTTGTTTGTTTGTTTTCCCCCCCAGGCATGTCTTTTGTGATAATAAAGGATATTACCACTGCTTACAAGCCAACCTGTGGAATAAATTTCGTTTAGATTTTTTTTTTTTTAAATTTCTGAACAGAACAGTAGTGTGTAGGTCACCGGGATGGACTTGGCATGTGGGAACTGGAAGTCTGCTATGCAGCAAGTGGTATTTCTGCTATTTAACCGTGAGCATTGTAATGAGCTAACTGACCTTCTCTTACTTTTTGACTACAGACCAGCATAAAGATCTGCTTCCAAAAACAGATGTTTGTTGGTGGATTAAGAGAATCTAATTTGTCAGCAAATGCCCATTGATCCCTTCCTCTGGCCTCCAGAGACTATAAAACTGGTTCTGGCAGATAAAGCAAGATGAACGGTTATGCTTTTTGTGTAGTAATATTGTGGTAAAGTTACAGTCAGCTGTCAGCTCCTCTCTGTTCTTGTTTCTTCCATCCTCTGCCTTCCACCATGAGTTTGAACCAGCATCTTTGGACACTTCACTATAACTAGCAAACATGCAACACGAAGCAGGATGCTGAAGCCAAGGGTGAAGCTTTGCAGAAAACCATGGCCTTGGCATGCAGGAGGGCAGGCAAAGCAAGCCTGAGAGCAGAAGGGCTACATCCAGTGCTCCGTGGTCCACTGGAAACACGAGGTAGGAAAGCACCAAAAGGTGATTCTTCCATGAGTGAGCCAGAAGAACTCAGCATACTTAAGCTGAGTGTTGCTTTGAGTAGCTGTTACTGTGCTTGACTCCAGTCAGGTGTTGAGGCGAGGATGGGGAGTGGGCAGGTGCTCTACCCAAGTGCTGGGTTTGAGATCAAAGTAGCTGCACTTAGGAGCAAATCCCAGTTCATGTCAAAAACTAAAGTGTCGTCTTCATTGTTTATTTTATTTATTTATTTATTTTACTTATTTATTTGTTTTTTTTTTTTGGTCACAGACAGTTTTAATTACTGGCAATCAAGCAACATTTTCCAGGATTAAAATTTGGTACTACCAACAATTTAGGAAATTAATCTGCTTTAACCATTCATAAATGGAATTTCAGTGACACTGTTCCTCCCCATCTGCAATTGTATCAGTGTAAAGAACATTTGCTGCATACGAAGTTCTAATCATACGGGTAACATGCAGCTTTTTATCAGAATTTTATCAGTCTGTGCTCAGACTTGGAGTGGCAGGAGCATATCAGTGTGGCAAAAAAAAATCCTAATTGGAAGGGATAGTGGTAAAATTATGTGGTGCCAGTTCATAGCACTCTTCTGTGCATCTCCTCAGCTCTAAATCAGTATAAGGGACCAGAGACCATCGAACAGGGAAAGGTTTTTTTTTCTTTTTTTTTTTTTTCACTTCTCAGTTCCTACTCTGGCAGGAATTTGCAGTGGAAACTACGTTTTTTGCATGCTGTTGTAAGGCTTGGGACTCCCTGCAGAGGGACAGGTGGATATGGTAGCAGTAGCAGGACGCTCAAAGTTGCTGCTCGAGGAACAAATGCAATCAACACTTTCCTCCTTACTCACTGCATGCCCCACAGTCCAAGGCAACCTAAAAGAGATATAATCAACTTTCATGATCTGATAGAGAAATTAAATGAGCATGACATGGCAGCAACAGGTTATTTAGAAAAGCTTAAGGCTTTTTTTTTTTTTTTTTTTTTTTTCGAAACAGCTTTAGCATTCAGTGCCTCCCCTAAGAATGCCTTTGTGATTGCCCTCAACACTGGACATTTAACATCCTTCTCCTAGTGAGGATATGGTGTATGAAACCCTGCGATGTTTTGGGAGAATTTCCAGTGTTACAGAAATCCTGAGACAATAGCACCTGAATTTTCAGGGAGGATTTAGAAAATAAAGCTACATTATTATGCTAATGTCAGTGCACCTGCAGATTTTCTTCCAAAATGCTGCTAAGATTAGAACATGTAACCTAAGTAAATAAATAAAGCAATTACCAAATAAATAGATTTATATTCTTAGGGAAGAAAAACTTTTCAAGCTTAATCTGGAAAAAAAAGGAAATCTCTTACATTCAAGCTAGCATTTCAAGCTAATCACCACACACGCAATAGGAAATACATGGCTAATTTGAGATAGCATTAAGTTGTTCACTTAATGGTAAGAAGTATACATATTTTGGGAAGGACAAAACGCATATTTGATATTTTTCACTTAAACAGTAAGGTTATTTATGGACCTCAACAAAAGCTGTTTTGTTTGATTGAAACATCCCGCAGCTGACAGTAAGTATCAATCCTTGTGCTTTGAAAAAGGAAAAAAGAAAACCAACAACTTTTCAAATCTGCCAAAAGAAAAATCCTCTCCCTGATGCCCACTGTGCGTGGGAAGACAGATGAGAGAGGTGTGGGAGGAGTGTTTATTTTGGTGATTTCTCCTTCCCTGGGCAGATGTGATGACTTTCCCCAAGAAAGTCCAGCGAAGGCTGGTGGAGAATGGGGACACTCCTGTGAGATGGCTGGATGGCGACAGGTTTGGTGACTTCAGTAGTGGACCTGGCTTGGATTCCAGGTGTTGACAAAGGACAAGCACAATACTGGGCCAAGACTCCTTTCTGACTTCATCCACCTACTTGCAAAAAAGAAAATAAAGGTTTCTTTTTCCTTCTGGGGTAGAGGCAGACTCGTCCAGTGTGCAGAGCAAATAGGGAAACTTGAGACACAGCAACATTGCATCACAGAATATATACCCTGATGCTCATTCTTATGATCATAGTGACATAAAGTGAGGAACAGTGGCAAAACATGAGTCCTTGCAGAGTTGGATGTTGCAGAACTGGATCACGAGCCCAGCAAAGGCTACGAGGCTGGCTGCATCCCCGGGGGTACTGTGCTGTCCCAGGTGTAACTGCGGATGGGTATTTTCATGATCAGCCTCATGACTTTGAATTTGTAATGATTCAATTACTATAAAATGTGTAGTTTTAGTGCTGGGCTTAGGGACATTTGTTCATACACATCTCCTTGCCTCCATAGAGCTACTGGAATCACCCTTATGTCTCCCCCTTGTTTTACTACTTGCAGACACACACTCACATGACTTTTCTTTGTATGGAAAGAAGTGGGTTTTATTCATGCAAAAAATATTGCAAGTAATCACGTGGATAAAAGGCATTAGCATATGAACATACTGTCTCTGCTCCTTATTGCTATTCATTCTTGGTTGCTTCTTGCTCTTTTCTGGAATAATAATAAGTAGGGATAAGGAAAACATTCGAAGGAAACTAGGATCACCTTGCAAGCTGTTTGTGAGCAGGAGAAAAAGCAAAATGGCTGCAATAATTTTCCGTGTTCATATTGAGAGAAGTCTTGTCATGAGTCTATGGTAAACACGTAAGAGAATGCCACTTTCTTAGTTATTTGAAGTATGCAGCAAGTCCAGGTGAATTGCTGTCAGGCTGATCGATACTCCCGTTTATGTTTATATTCTGTACTTACAGTCTACAGAATGTTTACTCGACTTTTGAAACACTGAGTTAGAAATTTTGGCAGTATTTGAAAGCCAGCTTAGTATCATCAGTGATTAACCCAACACAGAATTCCTGTGGAATTACTAACAGGATCATTAGTAATTTAAGTAATGACTCATTTAGAGAACAATTTTTTTTCCAGTATATGTGCAAAAATCACATATCTTATGTTTGTAAAAAAAAATCCTATTTTGACAAAATGTTTGGGTTTAGTCCAAAAAACAGTAAGTGCCAACTTCTTCACAGACAAATTTGGAAAAGAAAAAAAGTGGAGGAATTAACAGCAGGATTCAGATCTCCCATTGCTAATAGTCAAAGTGTATGTTGAGGAATGAATGCAGACGAAGCTTCAAATACACCTCATGTCTGACACACCCTATTAAAGTGATATGAAGTGGTGGACAATTCTGCCCCATGCAAATCAAATCAAAAGAAAACAAAACAAACAAAAGAAACAAACAACAACAAAACATGCAAGGCGTTTCAAAATATTAGAGATATGTCATGTATGAGGTATCTCAATTTTTGTGCTCTGGGCTTGCCATTGTATCGTGCATACTGTAAATTTTTGGCACTAATATTACAGTGCTGTGGTTAGAAACTGGTTGTAGTAGGAGCAGAAGGATTTTTTCTAGGATCCCTTTTCTAATTTTCATTACATAGTGACACAAAATAAATTATTCTCTATGGTGTTTTACAGACTTCCAGCTGCTTTCGAGATCTCAGTCCACGCATGGTGAACGGATGAGCTTTGTTACTGTTTGATCAATATAAAGAGCACTTTCATTACACCCCTGGGCTTCCCAAAGGTTTTATTAAGGACGTTCTTTCCTTTAGAAAAATGTACACATGGGGAGCAACTGAAGAGGATTCAAGTTTAATAAGATGAGAGGGGCTACAAAGAAAATAAAGACGACAGCCAGTAAATATCCATGTGGAGGATGTTGACTTTTTCTCTCGCCCTTGGGCTGAAGGTACAGAAAGTATCTTTTTCTCTTACAAATCCCATCTGTCATTTCTAATTTCTGAGGAAGGGTCTGCTAAAGAAAAGCAAAGAATGGCATGAGAATTAGAATTACTTGTGTTGTACATTGGAAATATAACTGATAATTTTTTTGACAGAGGAGGCTGATATTAGAAAACACAGTTCAGTTAAATTGAAAGTTGCCAAAATTTGCAGTAAAAGCACTTAATTGAGATATATCCTCATCTGGAAAGAAACTGTTTCCATAGTGTCATAATACATTTATCATGGTAGCTAAAATGTTTAATTTGAATTTGTCATTTCATTTCTTTTTATTTAGAAATTCTATTGCACTAATTGCATTGTATTTATTATAACACAATATTAGCATGATATATTTAGTATAGAGAATATAAATATTTTCATAATCTAAAATTTCAGTGTTGCTAACCTAAAGATAGTCCTATATTTAGATTTTTTAACATGCCTTTTTTCTTTCTCTTGTATCTCAATGAAATGTCAGAATATCAGAAATTCCTAGAAAATATTCAGTTTTCTGTACCCGTCTAGTTAAAATTAATTAATGTTAATCAATCCTGACAAAGAAAATGTATACTTCAAGAGATGAGTGAAGAAGAAATGCTAAATGGCTGATTACTAAATGGTTTGTCACAAGCTCTGAAACAGAAATGTCAAGCAGACCATGAAGATGGGGAGCAGCGTCCTAGTTCCCCAGCTGTGAGATCTAATGATTTATTTCTCTGTGCATATACATCAGTAATTTATTGCAAAAATTATAAAACATGCAAGACCTGATTTTGCTTTCAGTACACCAGTGAAAGAGCAATATAAGAGAAGAAACTAGACCTGTAATGATTATCAATAAATTATTTGGGGTATTCATGGTTCTAACATTACTGTATATATTTTCAAATGAATAAAAGGTAAAATCCCTATGATGAGTCATTGCCATTGGCTTTTAAAATCTCATCCTTAAGCTGCAAAGCCCATTTCCAGGTGTAGGTAATTAATTCCCATACCATTTGGATGTGTAAGAACTGATAATTATGCATGCATGTCACGTTTATGGGGATGTTTGCAACTAGCACCTGACTCTGAATGATTGTATCTATGTTTATTACAAACTAAAGGAAATCTGACAAAATTGATTAGAGATTTGAGATATTTTTTATAAGATTAGGCAAATACTGGAGTATTTAACATAACTGGGCTAACATTTCAGATTTGACAAGCAGAAGGCACTACACTTTCTCTCCTGATGTAGGTGAATTTTAGAAAAAAAAAATAGGATGAATTTCTTCATGGAGAGGGTGGTGAAGCATTGGAAGGGGATGTGCAGGGAAGTGGTGGAGTCCCCATCCCCAGAGGTATTCAAGAGACGTGTGGATGTGGCACAGGGTTTAGTGATGGGACTCAGTAGGTCAGGTTGACGGTTGGACTTGATGATCCTGAAGGTCTTTTCCAACCGGGGTGGTTCTATGAAACGATGTTCAGTGTAATCACAAACTTTCTGTTGGGATAGGAATTTTTATGTTCATGTATGGCATGTGTCCCAGTGATTTGTGGCAAAATGTAACTGTGGAAAGCCTCATCAGGTGGGTCATTGGTCTTCAGCTCTATTAGTTCATTGTCTCACTAACTGTGCACAGAAGCCTACTGAAAAAAAAATAGAGGAGAAAAAATTGAGGCCAGAGCACATGGGAGATGCTTGCTGTTAAGGGAAGATTTCATATCACTGCTGGTATACGCAGGGACCCCTTTCTCAAGGTCACCCAAGAGAATTCACTGCAGCTGCAGAGGGCAGTTGAAATGTTCCCGTCACCAGGACTGGGAGCCCTGACTGTCCTGAGATTAACCACCAGCAATTCGCAGTGAAGCTTAGCAAAAGCGATGAAGTCCTCATTACTCATCCGGACAGAACAATTGAAAATGTCACACAATGGCAATAAAGAGAAGGCTCAGCAGCAGCTCTCTCCATTCATCACTGAACTTCCTTTCATCTCCTTAGCCTTTTTTTTTTTTTTTTTTTGAATAGGATATCTTGAATTCCATAATCTCGTCTTTGAGGACACTACGAGCACATACAATGAACTTACATTGTGTGCATTGCGTTGTTCGAGCAGGCTTGTGACTCTACCCTGAGCAAAGTGAATTAGTATGCAAAATGTCAATACAATGTTAAATTAAACAGCACATAGTAATGAAAGGCATTCAGTTTTGGTAAAGTAAAATGAAATCTTAACTGAGCAGAACCGATTATTGTGTAAAACAAAGGATAAAAGGTTTGACTCACCCATTGTCTAGACAAATCACTTAGAAACGTGGGTTGGCTTTAGAGCCATTCAGATAATATACAAATGTATTTGTAATCTGTTTGCCAAATTAAAAGTGTTTTTTGATTTGACTTGTTTGCAAGCTGTGAAGAAATACGATGTGTTGCCAGACAGCAGAAGGAGAGTAGCAAGAAAGTAAACAACTTGACCAATGGTCAATAGTAGATCAAAGGTAAGGTCAGAAAATTATTTCTAACACACCATTTGTCCTTCAGAAAATGTAGTTCTGATTGACTTAAAATTCCTTGTAAATTCCACTTGAATTCAGCAAACTGTTTTGTTCAGTAAAGCTAAAGAACACGAGGGAAAATGGAGACGCTGAAATCAGTTTTCCAGGGTAGGTTCACACAGATATCTGGACTTTTTCAAAGGCAACAAGTGTAAGCACATGCTCCCCCATGCTTTTCAAAGTAGTCATTAGGCACTACGGGAAACCAAGTTTGATTTTCCTCTTTGTGTGATCTACAATGCAAAGGTTCACTGATAAAAAACCAACTTTAATCACCCCACATTTGCATGTTTTAATGCCTCCACTCAGCACAAGCTGTGCAAGCATGAAGCTGGTGAGGTGACACCACCTCCTCCAGTCCCAAATTGCCTTCAGCTGGGACTACGAGCATCATCTCTGTGCTGGTTGCTGACCAAGAGAGTAAGCCTGAAGAGCTTGCAGGTGGGGGGGGCTCCTGCAGACAACTGTGCCACCAGCAGCAGGAAAGCATCAATGAAGTGCTCCAGGGCATCCTGCAACAGCTCTCAGTCCTGCAGGATTTAATGAAGTAAAATGTTCACAGGACTCCTCCACGGGTACCGCAAGTGTAATTTCATATTTGTGAAGATGTGAACTCTGCCTCTACTACTGCCTATACACCTTCCTCTTCTGGTGTCCTGTAACACGGTGTGCTCATTGAAAGAAGGAAAATTATAACTATACTCACAAGAGCCTGTGAGAATTGCAGGCTCTTCTGAAACCTGTATTTTCCTCAGTGCTACAATGTTTTCTAGGATCAATGAAAGTATTTTATTTTTTATTACTGTTACAGCACACTGATGAAATGTTTTCCATTTTTTGTTGTTGTTGTTTGTTTTGTTTTTTACTGTTTCCTTTACAGCTTCTTCACACTAGAAAATGTTTTCCTATTTTCCTGCTTTCTAAGCACACAAATCAGAGTGCTTTTGATTATGTTTACTGAGAATTATTTGATCATATTCCTTATTTTCATTGCCCACAATAAAAATATTAGTTCATATAAAAAGCCTCTATTGTGAAATGGTGCACACTAAGCCATTACACATGCTCTCCTTGTGCAGAATTAAGAGCAATAGCTTGGGCAAAGAATTATTAATCACTGTTCAAACTCCAAACACAGTAAAAGGCAGTGGAGTTGGATTTTTTTAAAGCAATCATATTCAAATAGAAGCACAGTGATCCCTCCCAACCTCTTGCCCAACAGGACTTAGAAAATGACTTCTCAGCTGCTGAACCATAGCCAACAGGCTGCCCGTTGCCACCTCCCTCCTTGTCACCACAATCCTGGTCTTTCCTGTGAGTCAAATACTGTGAACTACCCGAGTTAGTAGTGATGGAAGTATGCACCTTTCGGAAAGCCAGCCCAGTCACTTCCCCAGTGCCACTACCAAGAGCAGTCTTGCATGCGCCACAGTAACGTTTGCATCTCTTTGAGGATGGCTGGGATGCCCTTGCTCAGCCTGGCAAGCAGCAACACCAGCACAACACGGGTCCTTTGAGAAATTGTGCAGCATGTCGTGATAAAAGTCACCAGCAGATTTGCAGAGCCAAGCACTCATAAACTGGAAGATGCCAAAGCTGAGGTCACGCGTGCAAGTTGTATCCACTGGCCTTGTGAATATTCATTATGATGTGGCCCCTAATTACAGGAGCACACACGATTTTTGGACACTAAATGCCAGAAAAATTCTAGTTTGAGTAATTCTTAATTTTTAAGCCATTGTCTATGCAGCTGTAAGATCAGTCTTGTCACCTACTTTTTCTCTTTTCTGTGTGTATGCAGCATTCAAAGGGAGATATAATAATAACTGAGAGCTTTTGATGTCAGTATCTACGAGCAGAAAGCAGACTTTCAGTCCTTCCTTAAAGCATGGTCACTGAAAACAAGACATGGTCTTTAAAAGTTTTACAGCCCCTCCAGTTCTCATCCTATTCAAGATTCACCAATATGCTTAATTTGAACGCAGCTGTTAGGTTCTTGCAGTGGAGGCTGCATCGTATTTATTTAAAGCCATTTACATTAAGTCAGAGATTTAGCTTGTCCCCTGAGTGGTCGCTTAAAGCAGGTTTAATTGTATGCAAAAATAGACTCATTAAAGTCAAATGGAAAGCAAGGCCAATTAAAATTTACAGCAAGCTATTACCCATCTTTTAATAAGGAATTAATTAAAAGATCTGCTAGAACAAATTGGCTGGGTATGTATAAATTTTGTACTTGAAAAAGAACCAGTGTACCTAAGAGAAGGGAAAAGAAACTAGGAAAGGACTTGTTGGATCTGAAGTAATAGTCATGGACAAATATGTGAATGTGCCAGAGACAAGGACACATAAAGCCAGATACATAAGGTGAAGTTATTCTGAAATACCCATCTCAGTTCAGATGGTTCATAATCTCTTGCTTTTGACATATCAACCTGAAAGATACATTTTAGGTGTACTAAAAATGTAGATTTGTTTTCACTTGCTTTGCATTTGATGGAGCCCTTCTTTTCCCTTATCAAGGGATCGGAAAGACTCACCCATTGCCAGAAATATCTGCTGGTGATGGATGTGTTTCATGCTGAGGCTCAGGCTCCCTCCATTAGGCTGTGGCTATATACACACACACAAGACCACAAGCGGTCAGGAGGGTTTCCTGTTAGAGTGTGCCCACAAGACACCTCTCCCACACGCACCATGGTGCTACCATCCATGAAAGCAAGTCGTGCACTGTTGTCCTTCAGATGTGGTGGGTACTTGTATGGGGTTGGGCTCTGGTGTTGTGGGAATGGCCCTGGGTGAAAGGGAAGGCCACACGACTTTTTCTCATAGAGAGCTAAAATGACCGGCTCTGTCGCAGAGCAATCTGTAAGGATAAAAGAAGATATGATTTGAAAATGGATTTGCTATAGTGGGCTACAAACAATAAAACAGCACATTGCATTAGCTGGATTCATTTTCCAAAGAGAACATGCTGGATGGTCAGTGGTGTGTGAGAGTTTTTTTGCTAACTGCTAGAAGCCGTCTTAGATTTGGAAACCCTGAAGAATTTTGAAAGCAGTCTTTCAAGCTCCTCTTATTAAAGCCAGCTGTAATACAGGGATCAGAGTAGCTGCTCTGGATGATCTGTTCTATCTGAAGCCCAAGAAGATATTGCTCATTGATCCTTTTTTTTCTGGATTATCTGCCTCTCGTTTCTGGTAATTGGTGTGAAGTAATTATATGGTGCTTCCCCTACACAGAACCTTGTGCTATCTGCCATCAAAGCAGCGTCTGTGCAGCTGCAATATTTATCCCCAGAATACCCCAAGGAAAGAAGGAAGACTAAGATATTTCCATTCTTTGTTCTTTTGGTCTCTGATTGACTTTTCTATGGTATTTTCATGACATGCACTTGTCTTGAGCAGCTTCCCGTGGTTTGCATCTTTCTATTTAGGTTGGATATCAGTAAGAATTTATTCATGGAAAGGTTGGCTAGGCATTGGAATAAGCTGCCCAGGGAGGTGGTGGACTAGCCATCCATGAAGATATTTAAGAAATGTAGATGTGGTGCTTAGGGACATGGTTTAGCCGTGGATTTGTTGTGTTAGGTGGATAGTTGGACTTGATGATCTTAATTGTCTTTTCCAACCTAAATTATTCTATGATTCTACCTGAAAATAAGTTGTGTTTTAGGTGTTGAGGTCTCTTGCGGGATCCACCACAGTTCCAGTCTTGTGGGTGTTTTTTGAAAAACATACATGATGAAGCAGAAGTGTGTGGTTATATTGAGCAGGAAGGGGTTATACTGAGTAGATGGAAATTATATAGAGTAGGAACCATGATCATCCCAAACCTGCCGTGAGTTCTGCAGTCTCTGAAGGCCACACGACTGTGTCTGGCTTGGAAATCATAGTACCAGAAAAGAAGGTGCCCAGTGGCAGCAGGTGACTGAGCTCACCTCTCCACACGGACTCTGACCTTATCTCCCCAGGCCTGGCTTCTCATCCACTGGCTCCCCTTCACTCACTGGTACTGCCCGTAGCTCCATGGGGGAGCAGCTGGGTGCATCATCCATCTGGGTGTTGGGATCACAGAATGAGCTAGACCAAACCACAAGACGAGTAAGCCCTCTTCCAAGACTGGCCCAAAGCCCAGCGGTGGAGGCCCTAACCGGGTGAAGGACCTGGTGCTGCCGGGGAGCTGTATCAGAGCTTCTCCTACACCTTGTGGAACAAGGTCCCTGGGGGCCCAAGCCCTCCAGAAGAACCCAGCAATCCAGGATGTTGCCCTCCTGAGCCCTTCCCTCAGGCTGCAGGTTTTGAGGTCCAGCCGAGCATCCTCCTTCTCCCTGAAGGAACGAGTCAGAACCACTGCCAAAACTTAACACATCTGCACAGGTTGTTCTGAGACAAAAAAAACGATGTTGAAAGGAGCCACTCCCTTGTTTCTTATCTGGCCTGTAGAAATTCAGTTCCCAGCTCTCATTGCTTCCAGCAGAGGTGGAGCATGGCTTGACCTGTTTGTCCAATCCCAATAAATCAGCAGAATGTGGATTTTGAAGCCCTAATACTTGAAGTAAACTGCTCCTAAATGAGTTGCAGGGCATTAATTATCTACTGAAATTATTAGATCAGAGAAGCTCTATTTTCACAGATAAAAAAAATGAATTAAATTAGTGAAAGAATTTTTTTACTGCAAGTCATTCATTCAGTTGTTGTTTGCTGCTGTGCGATAAATCTGATAAAAAACATTTGTCAAGTAAGCTTGTTTTGCTCTTTTCAGCTACGAAAACAAAATCTTAATTCATTATGATTTTTCCTGACCCTCTCTTTGGATCATTTTAAAATGCAACCAGATCGCTAAAGCTTGACAGTAATGCCAAAAGGTGTAAAGAGCTCTGAAAAGGTGCAAGACAAGGGAGAATAAAGCACAAGGATTTTAGCAGCCGCATAAGTAAAGTCTTTATAAGGACTGATCTGGCATTTCAAAAATAGTTTCTTTCCAACCTTTCAAGAATGTGCTGAGATTTATCATTTGAGAGGAGCTGATTTCACCTTTCAAGCTGAACAATGTGCGTGCTAATCCTGCACAAGTATTTTGTAGGTGTTTGTTCTGTAAAATTACACTGGTGGTGGGAAGACTTTTTGGAAGTGAAGGTGGTGCTTTCCAGGGCGGTCATGCTGGACTGTACCCTGACTTGTTCTTGCTACCTGGAGAATAGCCAGAAGATCACTGTTATGAATCACTGATCACATAGAGTAGGTGTCTGAGGCAGTCAGATCTGAGGCTGAGAGCCTAAAGAGCCTGTTTCCATACACTGATGCAGCCTGACAACATTTTAAAGCTAACTATCCCAAATCTTAGCTTTATTTTGAAAGAGCTGGTAGCCAGGAACCTCATCCACATATTCCCCTGGGCAAGCATGTCACTGCTATTGTCATCTTAAAATGTATTGTGCTAAAATCTAGCTAAACCGTTCATGGTAGTGGGCAAGGAAATCCCATTCCAGTGTATGATTAGCTGGGTAAATATTTACTGCTGAGCCCATAAATAGTTTTTTTATTTGTTTATTTTATTTTTTTTTTCCAGATCTGCTAGGTATTTCTCTTGGCCCAAGAAGCTTGAAAGTCTCAGTAAACATATATGAGCCTGAAAAAAAAAATCAAGTTACACCTCATGTTATTTCTACACTGTCATACTGTCAGGAGCACCAGAGGTGGCACAGACCTCCAAGGACTAAGAAATGTGGCTCAGGTGCAGGCTGGTAGGTGTTTTCCTGGGACTGTCACTTGAATAAGGCATCCAGCCTCTGCTCTTACTGTTCCTTGTCCTCTGTGCTAATCTGCAGCATGGATATGAATGACACAGCCCAGGCATTTGAAGAAGATGACGGAGCTGTAGTTCATGCACACCCTCACTGGGTGACTGGGTGTTACATTTACTGTGTGGCTGTAACAGAGCAGCAAGAATGCACTTCCCCTGGGCTTCAGGTTTTGCTCTATAAATTGGTGCACGGATGTGTGACAGACAGTGAGAAAGGACTTTGCTCCTGTATTTCACAGGTTTCCTGAATTCACCTCTGCCTTCGCATGTTTTCACTCTCCGCCCTCCTGCGAGAGCTCAGGGACAAGGAAGGTCACTGCAAGGTCTGGAAGGGGCTGGGCCAGTGCTTTGCCTGTGTGTCTCCCAGAGCCTGAACTGTCTCCAGGGTGCCGTAAGGCACTCGGGGCTACGTGCATGCTCCATGCCAGGATGAGGTCCAGCACATGACTCTCATCAATCCCCCACAAGTGGAAATCACAGAATCATTAAGGTTGGAAAAGACCTCCAAGATCATCTGGTCCAACCATCACCCTGCTACCAATGTCACCCACTAAACCATGTCCCTAAGCACCACGTCCAGCCTTTCCTTGAACGCCCCCAGGGACGGTGACTCAACCACCTCCCTGGGCAACCCATTCCAACGCCTGACTGCTCTTTCTGAGAAGAAATGTCTCCTCATTTCCAACCTGAAACAGGGCACAGGGTGCCCCCCAGGGTTCCCCTCGCTGGGTGGCACGATGACGGTGGGTACATCACAGCTACCACCTTTCTATGGACACAAGCCTAGAGGAGCAAAACTGTCACTTGGGTTGGCACCTCGCTATTCCCCTCCACTTACGAGCTTTTCAGAGGCCAGTAAATGGGCAAAGGCCAAAACCTACTGAAGCTGACCACTCTGCTGTGGCCAGAAGCAGTTCACTAATCACCTGTGGGGTTTGCAGGATCAGAGTCCTCCGAACTCACTAAAATGAAAGGACAATCAGATTTAAGGACAATAAAAGCAAAGACAAGAGCATGGTGATGGGCCTACCTGCACGTTGGGGTCCAGGGAGCATGTGTCCATCAGATGCTGAATTTGGAGAAAGCAAAAGGAAAGGGGAGTGCTTGCTCTTTCACTCCTGTTTGTTACGTGCTGTACGAGGTGCAGAGCACTATTCCTGGTAAGCAGCATTCACCGAGAAGCCATCACAGCGATCGTAAAGCACTCAGACACTCCTCGGGGTCAGTTGACCGCAGATCCAGAAAACACAGCTTAAAACGAGGACACGGACCTTTGGGAAAAGTGCACAGCATGCACAGAAAGTTTTGCCCTGTCGCTGCAGTGAAAACTTCACGGTCCCTGTTCGGTTCTCAGTGGCATGGTTACAAACCTACAGTATCTCAGTGTCCTGACAGGGAATTACTCTAGACTTGCACGAGTTCCTCTGAGAGCAAGATTTATGCTTTGTATTTGTTCCAAAACACCATATTTTTTTTTTTTCTCTGACTTGTGCCATCAGAAGAAATTGTCTTTCCCGCAGAAGTGCTGCACCGCGGCTCTCAATTACTTAGAGATCCTCATGCTTTGTGTGATTTCTAAAAAAAAAAAAAAAACAAAAAAAACAACAACAACAAACAAACAAACAAACAAAACACATTTATACAAAATCGTTCAAGTGCACGACAGCTTAGAAGCACCTCGTTTTACAGCCGGGCAGGCTTATAAATAGCCGAGCTGTGCTTTGTGTGCAGCTGGTGCTTTGCTGGGTTTGGCCAGAAGAGGGTAGGGTTGGGAAAGGAGCTCGCAGCCCTATTGTGTTGGGAAACAGCAACGGGAAAACAAGCCCAAGTTTCTCCTCTGCACACTTGCACCGACCGGGTGCGAGAGTCAGCAGACAAACTCTGGAAGACCCTAAAGTAAAAAGAGAGCGGAAAGAGAGAACCCAATTAAAAAGCAGCTTTCTAGGGAAGTCTGTGGCACCGAAGAGGGAACCAGCAACAGTTTTCTGTGGGCTCACCCCGCCGATGGTCTCCCCGAGAACTGTCAGTCACTTTGCATTAATCAGAGCACAGGATTTATTTCTCGGCCGTGACTTCCAACCTGTGAATAAATAGCACTTTAGAGAGAGAATGGGACCTGAAAAGACTCTCGAGCACTGAGCAGAGGGGTGAGTTTTGCTGAATGGTTTCTTCTCTTTCAAATC
This sequence comes from Anser cygnoides, assembly GCF_040182565.1. NCBI lineage: Eukaryota > Metazoa > Chordata > Aves > Anseriformes > Anatidae > Anser > Anser cygnoides. The sequence continues at coordinate 107,448,736 of NC_089875.1, forward strand.
TGCTGGAGCTTTCTAACCTCCTGCTTTCAGGCACGGCAGCCCGATGACTTGTCTTTTCACTGCAGCTTGTTGCATACCTCACCAGGCTTTCGTGACCGCAGGTTTGTTTCTGTAGCCTTTCCCACCACGACTCCAGGTCAGCCTGGTAACGTTTGCAACAGAGCTGACCTGGTGCCGATCTGCTTTCATGAGAAATTAAACCCACAAAGCTTTGAAACCAAACAGCGGGCTAAAAATAAGATAAAAATCCAATACAATTAAAATGGCAGGTGACTCTCGGTTTCCAGATGTGGACACTGATGTCTCAGAAAGGAATGAAGAGACAGAGATTGTAGTCAATGTCGGTGGGGTGAGGCAGGTGTTCTACGGAGATAACCTGAATCAGTACCCAGAAACGCGGCTGGCAGAGCTGATCAACTGCTTATCGGGGGGATACGATAGCATATTCTCCCTCTGCGATGACTACGATCCCGGAAAGAGGGAGTTTTACTTTGACAGAGATCCAGATGCTTTCAAATGCATTATCGACGTGTACTACTTTGGGGAAATTCACATGAAGAAAGGAATATGCCCCATCTGCTTCAAGAACGAGATGGAATTTTGGAAAGTGGATCTTAAATTTTTGGATGACTGCTGCAAAACCCATCTGAGTGAAAAAAAGGAGGAACTGGAGGAAATAGCCCGAAGAGTGCAACTGATTCTGGATGACTTGGGAGTAGATGCCTCCGAAAGTCGCTGGAAAAGATGTCAAAAATACATCTGGAAATTCTTGGAGAAGCCAGAATCGTCCTACCCAGCTCGAGTGATTGCTGTTCTGTCCTTTCTGTTTATTTTGATCTCCTCTGTTGTGATGTGTGTGGGGACCATCCCAGACATGCAGGTCACAGATGCAGAGGGGAATCGCGTGGAGCACCCGACCCTGGACAGCATAGAGACAGCCTGTATAGGCTGGTTTACCATGGAGTACGTGCTGAGGCTCATCTCCTCGCCAAATAAACTCCATTTCGCTCTGTCTTTCATGAACATAGTCGATGTGCTGGCGATACTCCCTTTCTATGTCAGCCTCACCTTGACCCACCTGGGAGCCAAGCTGATGGAGCTGAGCAACGTCCAGCAGGCTGTCCAGGCGCTGCGCATCATGAGGATTGCGAGGATTTTCAAGCTTGCACGGCACTCCTCGGGGCTCCAGACTCTGACCTATGCTCTGAAACGCAGCTTTAAGGAGCTAGGACTGCTCCTCATGTACCTAGCTGTTGGGATCTTTGTCTTTTCTGCCCTGGGTTATACCATGGAGCAAAGTCACCCTGAAACCTTATTTAAAAGCATCCCTCAGTCATTTTGGTGGGCAATCATTACCATGACCACAGTTGGGTATGGAGACATATACCCTAAAACAACACTAGGGAAACTGAATGCTGCCATCAGTTTTCTTTGCGGGGTGATAGCCATTGCCCTTCCCATCCACCCCATCATTAACAACTTTGTCAGGTATTACAACAAACAGAGGGTTTTAGAAACAGCTGCCAAGCACGAATTGGAGCTGATGGAGCTAAACTCGGCCGAGGGGAAAGCCGCAAGCTCCAAAAGCGAATTTGAAGGTCTTGTGAGGGAGGGCAAGGAGGGTCCTTTTTATAGCAGCAGGCTAAAAGTTTCCCACAGTGACACCTTTATTCATCTCCTGTCAGAAGAGAAACACTATAGGACCAGGCTTCAAAGCTGCAAATAAACTGTGAGCTGCTGTCAGCGCTAAGCTCTGGACGGGGACAACCTGACGATCAGCTACGGAAAGGACGCGAGGGATCTGTCAGAGTTGGGAGGGAACACTGCTTTGCTTTTCCAATGTGAGCGCAAATTAACCCTGGTACCTCCATCAGCAGTTGGTAAGACTTTGCTGTTATTACCCCAAATAAAATAGTAGGACTCCATTGGAATCAGGCTGCTTTATGATAAGTGCATTCTGACAAAAACCATTTGTAACCATTTTAGAGACTGAAAAGTCCTTCCTGGCCGGTAAATGTTCAGTGATCTGAATGTGCAGCATTGCCAAACCAGAACTCTGTACCTATAACAATAAAGAACAACATCGCACCGAGCATGTCTTCCGGGCTGTGTTCAATGCCTTTGCAGCTAGGAAATCCATTCCCTAAGAAATTAAAGCAATCTCTCACCCATAATAGATTCAGGTTTATAGCAAAATGTTACAAGCAGTTTCAGCCTAGAGATATTGAAAGCATGAGCGTATGCCATGTGCAGAATAAAACAGGTAATGCATCATTTCATTTTTGTAAAATGTACCTTAGGGTTGACTTTTTGGATGTGTTCCTGTTTCTAGAAAAAAAAAAGTAAACAGTACCCAAAGCTATTTTTTTTTTTGGCAATGATGTAAACCAGAATCCATGTACTTTAAGAAGGAAAAGAAATAAATGTTTGTTCTAGCTTAAATACAACATCATGATTTATGGTTGCAAGGATCTTTCAGGAAGGCTTTATACTCAGGTAAGTTTCAAAACTGTAAGTTAATTTGTAATATTTTTACTTCACTATTAAAGTAAGAGAAGTTTATAGGGGAGTTAAGTTGAGGTACTTCTAAACAGGAAAGTTTAGCTCTTTGAAAGTAAGTGTAGAGATAGTTTCAGTAGAAGTAGTATCGTCTCCAGCTGATTTATGCTAAAAGTATCTGTCCAAATGAGCATATTACTAAGTTATTAAAAAAAAAGGCACTAAAACCAAAAGACACACACATAACTCAGCACGTTCCACCCCTACAATAACTGTATGGTTCTGTGAATGTTAGTTTACAGAGGTAATTGCACTAACTAATCACTGCCTTATTAATCAGAATATTGATCAACACTGGTGCATAACTACTACCCATTCCAAAAGCAAGCGGTTTCCACATGTGCCTTCATTTGGCTTGAGTAATGAGTGCAATAAATGGGTCGGCTTTCTACAGGAGAAATGCATTGAAACTAGGAGTTGCACCGGCTTAATCGGGAGGGGAGATCTGGCACACAGATGCATTTATGTACATTAAAAGTAGGATCCCAGATGATAAAAGGACTAAGGAGGCTGTCCTTATTTGTCCCCTGTTGTGCCAAGCAGCCCCTTGTCCAGGTGGAATACAGCATGACCTGGGCAGATCATGCCTGAGACCTCCAGGCAGGTCCTTGGGACTCTTTTTCCAGGGACTTGGGCAAGTGATGGGGCTGTGGCACCTCTCCCCTGCAGCAAGAGGAGAGGAGCAGAGATGCAGGGTGGGCTCTGTACTCTCTGCTGGCACCTTGCTCACCCCTGGGCTCTAGCAGAGAGGCACATGTCCGCTGGCCATGGATATCCTTTCCAGTGGCACCATGGGTGTGAGGGGAATTGATGGTCTATGCAGAGTGCACAGAGAGCCTCTTGCTCTCCTCAACCACCTCCACCACCCCTCCGCAGCAGAGGCAGGGCCCCTGAGGCTCTTTCCCTCCCATGCCCTTGCTTCCAAACTGCTCCTGATTATAGGGCAATTTCAAGCTTGAGTTTTGAAGCTGGCTTTGTTTTCTCTTCTGTGATTACAGGGGGATTATGCAGAGCTGAAAGGCACTCTTTGGGTAGCTCTGGGGATGCCATATCTCTCGCAGCAAAAGCAAGGAGGGGGCAGAGCAGTGGGAATAGACGTGTCCTACTGGGAAGGCAGTTGGGTTTGGGGCCAGGAGTGCAGGTCTCCTGCCATGGAAATGTCCCCTGGCATCTCCCACGCTGAAGTCCATGCTCAGTGCTGCCCCTCACACCCTGAGATGCTCACCTGCATGGACACCTCCTCTGTATCCCTGTGCCAGACCTACCATCCCCTTCCCCAACCCCTTCATCATAGCCTGTCTTAAATCCCCCCACCAAGTGATGCAGTTCAAAGAAACCCTTTCTGTACCAGAATCCTCCATCAACCTTTGTCCCAGGTTCTCTTGACCAACAACCCAACCCAACCAAGTGCCCAAGCACCCCTTCACCCCCATGTCCCAGCTCTCAGCCTCTAGACCTGCTCTGAATCCTTCTGGTCATCTGGGAGTTGTTTCTGGCTTGCCACCAGTCTCCTGGCTGCCCAGCCAGGACCATAGCTGGCTCTCACCAGAAGGGCACGATCGTGCCCCTTACTCTCCTGGGGACTTCCAGGACACGAGAGTGGTCCGCAGCCACCAAAAATCAACTCGTGGGAAGGGTGTTAAGGTTGGGAGAAGAGGAAAAGTAATGGAGCAGTGCCAGCCCCAGCCACATGCCTCATTTGTCATGGGGATATTAAATCTTTCTGACTTCTCTCATGACATGCAGAGGATGGCTGGGAGTGAATTAAGTTAGCAAAAGTGCTTTCCTGAGTGAGGAAAGCACTATATAAATGCTAAGTAATATGTTTAGCACTGCAGCTACTAAATCCTCACTGTTGTGCTTGGCAATATATTTAATGCGATGTTAAATAAGAAATGAACTTCTTTTATCAGAAATAACTTTAGTGCCAAATTTCTCCAATAAGCTATGCCTTTGAGCACATGAGTCTGTTTAAGCACGGGAAAAGCTTTGGGGTGACCTTGGTGCCACTCGTGCCCAGGCAGGTCCCAGGCCAGGCTCCATGCAGTCTGCTGCACAGGGGGCTGTATTTGTGGGATTTTTTGTGTGCAAGGTGTGTTTTGGTAAAACATATACATGTTTTATATATATGTGTGGGTAAGCAGCAGAGATCCGTGCCTGTTTGCTTTATCCATGCTGCAGGAGCCCCTGGGGAGATTCAGGCAGTGGGGAACAGGGCAGGCTGGCAGCACACAGGGGGACTACGGGTGCGCAGGGTTTCTAACGCAGCTGTACCCTGATGGAAGATAGCCAGAGGCTTTCTGGGGACACAGGGGACATGCCTCTTGTAGACCAAGAAGCTACCATAAAGCACTGGCTTGGGAACTGGGGCCAGAGGCCAGGCTCTGCCCCACAGGACGGAGTGAGATAGAGGACATCTGTTTTCACATTGTTTTCAATAATCTGCATCACCCAGCAGGGCTGCTCTCCCTTTATTACCAGTTAATCTGAAAAAAAACAGGATTTAAAAGACTGGAAGGCTTGGGATGGGGTCATGGCAAGTGTTTGTACTGCCCCCGGTACCATCCAAAGGCTCTGGATGAGTCAGGGTCCCCTGGCTCTTAGATATACGACGCTTTCAAGTGCAAAACTAGCACCAGTCCTGAAGTATTTTCAAGGGGAAAACTGCATCATGCTTGGTGCAGGAGGCCCCTTCCCTGTGGGTGAGGTGGGCAGAGGCTGCACCAGGCCCGTCCACCAGCTGCTTTCCCAGGTTTGGCTTTTCCCAAATGCTTTATGGACAAGTTGCCCCATTAAATGGTGCAAAACACTGCAAGGCTATGGTTCCCAAGGGGTTGCTTAGGCTGAGGGTCTAATTCCTCTTTGCTTTAAAAACTGCCCTATTAGTAGCACCCCAGGGCAGAGCAAATTCCCCACTGGTGCTGCCTACCCATGGGAGTCACCACCACCCCCTGCAGATGGCTTAATTACAAGTAAATACAGCTGGTAAAGGCCCTGCCTGAGCCAGCCTGAATTTATGCACCAGTTTCAGTGGGAAACTGGGTGCTGGCCTGTTACAGAGCTGCTTTCCTTCCCCTTTTCAGGCCCATAGGAGCAGCAGCAGCAGCCCCTGCACTGTGCTTCCCCATGTGCGTGCACGCAGGGCAGCTCTGCAGCACATCCATCCTTCAGGGCAAGCCCTGCCCCTGGGATTTCATCCCCTCAGTTTGGGTACAGGGACTGGGACAGCCCTAAGTGCAGAAAAGTCTCCCTGAATCCCTTGCATCCTTGCTGCTGTGCCTGCTGCCCTCATCTTTGCATTCCCAAGTGGGCAAAGGAAATGGGCTCCACTTCCCATAAGAAACTGGGAGATCTGGAATAAAATGTAACCCTCCAAAAAACCCATGGAGCAAAAATATTGAGAGAAAGCAGAGCTACTATATTTGTAATTGAGATCAGTCCCCTTCTCATACAGAAGCTCCATGGCTCACCGTGCAGGGAATTTCAGACAGCGGTGAGCAGGCCAAGCCATCCTCCTGAGAAGCTGCCCTGCAGGACATCTGCCCTGTGCAGCCATCCTTCTAGAGAGCTCTGAACCTTTAATACAGCCTACAGGGTACAGCTGAAATCCCGAAGGATCCACTTTTAGTTCCTAACACTAACTTCAGCTGTAGGTTTGGGATTAGTCCAGAGTCGACACAGAATAGCTGCCAGCAGAATCTGATTCGATAGCCCTAATTTAATAAGCCACGCAGGGGCAGATCGGTGGCAACTGCTAAGGCTGTAGGTGAAATGAAGCTTATTTCCAGCTACCTGGACACCACAAAGGGCAGAGCTTAATGGAGTGGAAATTGCTTTCAGACGTGTGGGAGAAGGCTGCAGTGACTACTGACACACAGCATTACTTCTCGTGTGATGTTTGAGTCTACCTGACAAAAAAAAAAAAACAAAAAAAAAAACCCCACAAACATAAAAGGAAGGACCAAAACCATCTTGTTTCCAGGCTCATGCATTCTCTCAATCTATACAGATATTTCAGGAGGAGGTTTGTTGTGAGACATTTTAATTTCAGATAAGTAACCTGAATAACTCACCCAAGGCTGTGGGAAAGAATAGCAAACAGGTGGTGAAACAGAGCAGGCAGATGTCCATAAAAGTAAGGGTTCGGAGCTACACAAAAGCAATTAGCCATATTGGAAGACACAAAAAACAACCCCACAACCCTCTTCCAGCCACACCTGCACTGCCAGATGTGCTGTAACAAATGGAGCAGCGTTCCCTGTAAATTATGCTGGGAGAAGTGCCTCCTCCCTCCGCCCCGCCAACACAACCACCAGTGCTGTGTCCCCTGGCAAACCCCAATATTTCACGCTGAATGCTGGGCACCAGCACGTGAGAGCACACTTGCTGCCCGACCAAGTTTCTGAGGATCTGGCTGCCTATTTTTTCAAGTAGCAACGTGAGGAATAACTTCTGTACTGACTGGGGCAGATCAGACTTCACCAAAAGTTTCAGCAATGGAAAAATAGTGTGAGTGTAGACTCGGTACAACGTGTATTTAATGCACTTGCTCCAGATGTAGATATTCCTCACTAAAGCAGAAGTTGTTTTCTCTTCCTGCAATTATCCATATTAGGCTTGGATTCAGTGGCAGCTCTGCCTGCCTTAGGAGGGTCAGAGGGGGAACGGTGCAGAGGAGCAAGCCAGGCTAATGCACAAGGCATGCTCACGTAAATTGCTAAGAGGAAAATGAAGATGATGGAAAGGTCTGAGAGCTCCAGGAGAAGCTGTGCCATGTAATTGTTTCTTTTCGGTTGCTTTCATATGTAGATGAGAAAGCTGCCAGTGCCTTAAAGCTGCCTTTTGTCTTCCCATGTAAGGGGAGCCTTGAATATCTATTTAACATGCTGAGAGTCAAGTACTGCTAAATCATTCTGGTCAGTTAAAGACGTATAATAGGTACAGAAAGGAAGGAAAATGTTAAAAGGAATCTAAGTAGAAGGCTGTCTTTAAACATTACATCTCAAAATGAAAAGGAAGACTGAAAGCTACGTTGTATACGACTACAGAAATAGTTATTTTCAGTGCATCACTCGACTGATTTCAATGGAAATGAGAATCATACGAATGAAAACTGACGCTAGTGCTTTGTTATTCTTTTTATTTTATTTTTATTTTTTGAGGGGGTTAAACATGAAATGTAGTGATTTTCTATTCTGTAAAGTGCTAACCTGTACACTCTGTAGCAGGTAATATCTTAAAAAAATAAAATCTGTATTCGTCAGAGCCTGTGCCAGAGTTCACAAGTTCTGTGTTAGAGCTCACAGATTTGTGGAAAGTCAGACCAGCAGCCGCTGGAGGAAAGCAGCAAACTGGTTGTCACTGCAAAGAGAAGTTTTAGAAAACATTCTGGCAGGCTGCACCTGCTTTGCTATGCAGGAGACAAACTGCAGCATCAGTTGCTGTAGCAGCATTAGGGGGAAATTCCTCATCACTCAGATGCACTCCACCGATCCCAAACAATGTTTCCGCTGTGTTACAGCTACCACTATTACAAAGTCAGCTTTTTGCACTCTTACTAGCATAGTAATGTGCAAGGTGCAATAATTTTTCACAATACCTAGAATATGAAGGAACTGCTGGTCAATGTTAATTTTTTTGGTATAACTTTTGCAGCAAAAATGATAAATCTCAAACAGTCACGGTCACATAAATGATGTGTTCATTATCATACATTGATTTTAACATTTTGTATCGCTGAAGTCTCAGCTTGTCCATTATCAACAACTGAAGAATTAACCTTTCTCTCTTGGTCTATACTGTATTAATTATCATTAAATACTACGTGCCATGTTGGTTTCTTCCTCTGCTCCATCAAGATTACTCCATAATTGGACAGCTCTTGTCACTGTTACATTTTTCTTTTCTTTCGGCCTCATTTTTTCTTAGCTTAATTTCAGTCTATTACAGTTCATTATTTTGTTTGAGAAAATTGAAGGGATTCATCTCTCTTGCCGCCCACACCCCTGTACCCTTGCAGATGACTGGTGCGCTCCCACCAGTCACTGCTCCTGCACTGTGCTCATTCACTGGGGAAGGCTTACAACATGCTTATGAGGGAAACACATCAGCTCAAGACTTTATTTGTGTGTGTTACCCACCCACTCCCAAAACACCCCTATGCATCCAAAGAAAACCCTCATTTATATGTGTAATGCTCCAAAGACGCAAGGTCTGGGTGTAGCAGCGATGCCTGGTTTTGCTGAGCATTTTCGCATGTGTTTAAATTCTGCTCTCTTCAAGAGGGCCGAAACACTCTGATACATTTTCCTGGACACAGATTTCTTTAAACGTGGCCTTATGCGCTTTGCCAATCAGAATGTGCTCATGTTCAACCTTACATGGCAAAAAATGGATCTTTCTGAACCGCATCCAAGCAGGCACCAGTGGTTTTCTGCTCCCGGCCACCCATCAGGCGTCAGCACAATGGGACCTTGATTGGTCCCTGCAGGGGCTGCTGCAGTATAAATGAGAATGATTTTCTGCTCATGAATAACAGAGAAAGTGCAGTCTCATTGCTTAGAAGTGAAATGTCTAGAAGGCAGCCTGACCTTTGCATCCCCCTGACTTAATTTTTAGAGGCATTAGTAAATACAAATGTACATAATAGGATATATAATACTACATATATATAGTATATATATAAAAAGACACCTAATTCCTTCACTATTTATTAGGCAAAACTCAAGCAGAGAGGAGATAAAACTTGCATCCTCCCCTGGGCTTTCGCCTGGGAACGGCCGCAGGCCAGCTGGCCACCTCTCGCTTGTTTGCAGAGGAACAAATCACACCCTGGCTTGCCAGCAGGTCCTTCTATTTCTACTGGTTGTCACAGTAATAAATCAATTGTTACTGCTAAACACAGCTCCCATCCAACTCGTGGGGAATCTGTAAACTCTTTGCAGCACAAATGTCAACCAAGCGCCGACTGGGCTTTCAGACTCGAGTGGCGGTTGTTTGCCAGTTGGTTATTTGCATTGGAACAGCAAATTTCCATTTGCAAAAGCCTTCACCAGTTGGGCCCACTTGCCTGTAGGAGCAAATTAATTGCTGCTGTAGGACATCACCCCCGCTGTGACTCACACACTGCACATTTGTGCCGCCTTGGCTGGAGAAGCGAGCACCGGTTGCCAGCTGGACTTCATCCTTGCATGCCGGAGCCCTTATCGCCTGCCTCGTGCTGGACCCCACCATCAGGGCGGCTCACGAGGGACCCGAGCAACTCAGAGGTGTGCTCGAGTGAGCTGGGCTGCTGGGGAGGGTCTTGGCTCAGCCACACGAGTAACCATTGCCCAAATACCAGCAGGCTCCAAGCACAAGAGACATTGTAAGAGGTGAATAAACCAGCGCAGGAGGCAACAGTATTATTCCCTTGGCTAAGCCCCAGTGATGCCAAAGGTCTATTTTTTTATTTTTTGTTTGAGGGGGATAGTTTGTTAATCATAAGGTTGTTGATATCCCCAATGTGACAGCCTTCAGATCCATGACAAACTTGCCGGTGTCATTGCAAATAACAGTAACAATTGCTACTCAAGCCTATTATATAATAACGTGCCACCTGAAAAGATCATGGCTCTCAATTTTCATTGACTTTAAAGGGAAAATAATAATATCCTTTTCATGTTGCAACTAGTTGTAAGCAAACTGGCTGCTGAAATCCCCACTGTGCATAGAGCAGCTCAGTAGGTCCCAAGCAGCAGTGTCACATCCACCAAGGGAAAGAAACCATGCTAACTAGATTCCTCTACATTTCTTACTGTTCTGGAGTAAATGAAATTATGGCGATGACAGAAAGGTGGGGGAAAGGAAGATAATTTGCTGGAACACTCCCTTTTGATGCTTTCTGGCTTAGCTTAGTCATCCAAATTGGTACATTTTGTAGATTTAAAAAATGGATTTTGAACAGCAAGGTGAGGAGATTGTGGAGCAATCCAGCGCTGCTGACTTGTGCAGTCTGTAATTAGGAATTTAGTGCAATGAACTCATCTAAAATCCCAGATTTCAGCCTAGTCAACTGTTACATCTATGCAAGCCACGTGATGCCCTGCGATAATGGCAACTGCAACAAAACATGAAGGATCTGTGTGTACATCAGTCCTGTGATGTGATGCGATGGGAAGAGGGTACTTCCAGCTACAGCAGCACCCATGGCAAGAAAAGGACATTGGCAGTAGGCTGCTGGACTGGGCATGTGCCTTACAGCAAGGTTTTGCTCAAGGACCCCCACCTGCAGCTCAGCGCAGCAGCTTCTGTCCTGCTCAGGGAACATGGGAGGGACTTCCCCAGGCTGCATTATGGATGCATGAGAAAAGGTTCTGCACAAGAAAAGGAGATTGATTCCTGTTGAATATTCAATAGTCATGTAGGAAGTGTGATGGATATTTGGGGTGAGTGTGTCTGGGTGCAGCTTCGTTTCTAAATGGAGAATAAAATGAAAACAGCAATTTTCCTGTTCTATTTGCATGCCTCTACCGATTCTAATGATTTCCCACCCATCCAGACACTAGCACTGCTATGATTCAATAGGGAAGCGGCAGTTACTTCAGTGAAAGACCCCCAGCATTCAGTTGCCACCTTGTCCTGATCCAGGTAGCACCAGACACCCACCATCCCAGTAGGCCATTGGCATGAGAGTGGTCTTCCAAATCTTTATTTTGTAACAAAACATCACTTAATGCGACTCAGATATGAATGAAAAGGCACACCACCACCACAATTTTATTATTATTATTATTTTGGTCACAAAATGTTACTTAAAGCACTTCAAGGCTTTTCATTGTTCTGTTTTGCTAATCAGTGTCTACCAATGAGCTGGAAAAAAAACTTAGAAACCACTGTTGCTGGCAGAGACTGCAACACAAATGCAAACACAAATCAAAGTGAATGATTTTCTGTTGAAAACCGATAAAGGCAGAGCAAGAAACAAATGTGTAGCAAATTGGTCTTATTTAACCACCATCCATTTAAACACTTTTGAATGCAAGGTTTGCACACAGACTGCTTATGCTTATTGAATGTGAACCTAGGTATGTGATGGGGAAAGGCACTTAGAGTTGAGATGAGGCAGGACAATTCCCACAGAACACAGTATGTGATGGCTGTTGCAACTGTAATGCTGCTAGTTACTACTACTAGTTTTCACCCTATTAGTTAATAACCAGCAGGGTGGAAAGGTGTCACTACCGTGCTTTGTTTTAGAGACTCAGTGACTGACGTACTAAGGGCTGCAGGAATGAATTACGGGCTGAAAAAATCTGCCTTAAATTGAAAAAATTAACAGTCATTTCTTAGCTTCCCCAAGAGAAGGTTTAGAGATGGATTGATCAAGTACCATCAGAACAAGGACGTTTCAGGTAGGTGTGGGCTCTTCAATGTAAGAGGCAGAAGCATAAAAAAAAGAAGTACATGTATACATCCACACCTTTAATGCAGATGCATAAAGTGTTACAAAGAGGTAACTCACTGCAGCAACAACTCATTTTAGAAGGTCAGGCTTTGCAGTCTGGACTCATGGCTGCATAATATTTCAGAAGACATGGCCATTGAGAAATCAGTCACCCAAATGTTAGTATACAGCGTATCTGAGGTGATGAGGGTGTCCCACTTGGCCTGGCACAGAAAGTGGGCACGTTTCCCAAAGGTGCTGCTCATTCCTGCCAGACCCAGGCAGACATAGGGCACCAAAAGTCTCCTAACTGCCCTCAGATGAATCAAGCTGGAGCTGGTAGTGTCACTTGAGCCTATGTGCACTTTGCTGGCAGAGCAATAACTTTCAGATGCCCAATGCATCGGCATCTATTGCCAGCAAAGATCTCAGTATCATTTATATATGAAAGGACCTACTGAAAACACCTCGTGCGACCTGTCAGCTCAAGAAGGGTCAGTTGGAGTGGGTTGTCCAGCATGATGTCCACATATGATATGGTGTCTGAGCACAGTTTCAGGCACTGCATTGTGACTTTTCAGCCTTCCCCATTAGACTGAGGGTGTCTGGGTCTGGCTGCTGGAGCCAGACCTGGAAACTCTGGTCCCAAGTTATTGAGCTAATATACTCAAAATCTGCTTCTGATCTCATATATCAAAATCATATATCAAAATCATATATCAAAAATGAGAACTGACTCATGCCAGTTATGTCAGTTGGAAATGAGATAAAAATCAGAAATGGGCCATTGATTCTGGCACTGGAACAGAAGCAGCCATGGGACCAGAGTGATGACCGTTCTCCAAAACCCAAGCGATGCTCGCACAGCTCCTCCAGCCATCACTGCAGCCCATAACTCTGACAAAGCCATCACTCCTTTCTGCAGCTCTCCTTCTTGTTCTGCCACCCTGGAGAGCCTGCAGCTATGGATCCTCAGTCTTTTATGTGAAGGAAGACAGAATTATAAACTGCCCTGTTTTCTCTTACTTTGGAAACCTAAATTCAAGGCTCTTTCCGCAGTGGCTGAAAACTGTGGTTAATGTTTTCCAGCTGGTGAGAGTAGATCAAGCCTTTCAGAAATCACTTGTGTTTTTTTTTTTTACTTATGTTCTGAAAGGAGGCCCATCTTCCAGTTTTGCATATTGGCTTCTGAATAGTAACGTCTGAATGCTATTTTCATAAACTAACTCAGCACCAAATTTTACAGATACAGTATTGAATGACTGCTTCTAACTTTGCAAGGTCTATTTTTTTCTTAGCTTTCTAACCAAAGTGTTTTCTTGCCTTTCTGATATACATCTAGCATCCTCCAGACAGCTTCTCATACATATTCAAATCTAACAAACAAAAGTCTGGGTAATAATTCTAATGTTATTGCCCTATGATTTCAACAGAAGTGAAGATCACTTGATATATCTGATGACTGAGTTGTATCTGGTGACTGACAAAATAACTAAATCATGTGATTTTACAGAATCATCTGAATAAAAATAAAATATTACCCACCCACAAAACTCAGTGAACAACTGATCAAGATGATCTCCCAAGTTTATTATTGAAATAAATCTGTGATTTAAATTTGGTGACAAAATATTTGCAAACACTTATTCCATTACTGCATGCTCATATTTTGTCATAAGATGAACCAGATGAAATGCAAGTAACTGTGTAGTTCCATGATGTTTAGTGAAACACATATGCTTAACATCATTTTCTCTAGTCCTCACTGTGCCCCTGCATGGAAGTGGTGTGACTTCATCTACTATTTATTACAGATGGAGTGGCAGACACCAATTTTACCACTGTCAAAACAGCATTAACACTCAGTAGTACTTGGGTATTAAAATGCCGTGAACTTATCCCTCCATCAGACTGCTTGATATGGTGTTATATTGCAAAAAAAGATACCGTCATTGACACGTACCTGGTAAAAACAGGAACATCAAAGCTGCAGTGCAGTGACTGAAGGACGAAATGGAGAGACTTCTGGATCCGTTTCACCACCCTGAAAAGTTCCCATCCCAAACAAACCACCTCAAACAGCCAGCATAGCTGCTGAACCTTTTCAGCTGAGGACAATGAAAAAAGGTAATGTGTGTGAGAGGGAGAGCAATTGCCACTTAGCCAGGCTTGATGGGGACAAGAAAGGACACACAGCTAGTTAGTCTGAAAGCAAGGGACAGAACAGGTGGGAATAGCACAGGTGAGAGATCAAGTTCAGGAGGGTGATGGGGAGCAGAAGAATGAAAAGGACTGCAGACAGAAACACTAAAGAGGAGAGGCCAAAGGGAGAGGTGTGAGAGAGCTTTTACATTTTTATATCATTTTGTCTTAACACAAAGCTCCATTTTGCAATTTCCTTTGAGTAATGTTAGCTCCCTATGATGAAAGTCTCTTCGGTACTTTTGGCACTGAAAGTCATTTGTTAAAGACAAATCCAGCTGGAAAAGTGACGATGTACGTGTGTGTGTATGTGCATACATATGTATTATACAGTCAGCCCTGCATAATTAATCAAAAATATTTCTAAGTACTTTCAGAAAAGTTTGCTACAGCTATAATTGAAGAATCTTTTAGGAAATAGATTTGCTATTGGGTATAAATATGAACTAACATATTTATGTGCTTACCCTTTGTGCTCAAGGAGATAAAGCAAAATAATTTTTCTTTTAATAGTTATTTTCTGTGTGGTGCTGAAAAGATCCTTCCACACAGCCACAATTTACAATCCAGAGCAACAGGGAAGCTATGAAGTCAACCCAGTAACGAGCTTCAATCTATTCACATTTCCCTCGGAATTAACTTGTCATTACCTTATTTTTTCCACAACCAGCACAGAGCTGACTCACCTAATTAGAGAAAAAAATCCAGCACAGAAAGATATTGAATGTTTCTGAAAATTAACGGCTGTATGTCTTATTCCTTTTATTTCCAGATGGCAATTTTTTATTTTATTTTATTTTTTTTTTCTGGTGAGCCCTATGGGAAAATTCTCAATGAATCTGAATACATTATTATTTTTTATTAAATTTATTTTATTAAAAAAAATCATATCATTCTTCTCATCGAAGTACTGTTCTTCCTGCATGAAACCCAAGGAAACAGCAGCAAGATTGCGGTATGAATCAGAAGAATATTTTTGTGCAGGACGTGGTGAAAAATAATCTTTCATTTAAAAATATTTTTAATTCTTCGGGAACTTGGACACTTGGCCTAATTTCTACTGAGTAATAGAAGGTCAGGAATGGCATTGTAAATCAGTACAATAAATACCTCAACTTTAAAACTGCCACCTCTGTGAGACTGCAAATGACCTCTGGCTTCTGATCTTATACAGTTAAGAAAAGAGTTAATAATTGGTTTTTAAAGACCTGTGGAATAAATGTAGAGGAACACTGAGTCAAAACACAAGCTCTATCAGGGAAAGAGGGGAAAAATAAAGGGTCAGTCTTGACGAGCTGCCTTGATAGTTTGACTCTTGCATAGCCCCTTTCTCCAGCCTGTCGTGGTCTCTGTGAACCACAGCCCTGTCCACAGGCAATTGCCTGCTCCTCCCAGTTTGGTATTTTCTGCAGTCCCTCTTCCAGTGGTAAGATACATAACTCTTCCATAGATAACTCTTCAGATGCCATTTAGAAATAAAGACAGAGAAGGCACTATCCTTTTCATGTATCTTGCTTTCCTGAGGACCTTAAAAAGATACCTCTTTTGCAGAGGAACCTGGAAGTAGCTTTAAATATTCCTGCTTTGCACACATGCTTGTATCCTGTCCTGAGAAGCCTCCAGCTGTCATTAAACAGAGGTACGGAGACGTTCAGCCTCCCTCCAAATGCCTTTATTGACTTGCCAGAAGCAGGAAGTGATTTCAAAGCCTGTTTTCACGCACCTATTGACTTTCACATTACTCCTTAAAGAGGGTTATTGGATGTTCACATAATGAATGATGATGTTATCATTGAAGAATTCATTAATTCTGAAAAAAAACATCTGCCATCTATGGAGCTCATCAAATAAACTGAAAAGAAGACATTGTAGGAAAAACAAATATAATATTCTTAATGAAATTCTGAGAAGGAAGCTAATTTGAGTAATATTTCTTAGGGACTCGTAATAGATCTTGCTTTCTTAAGAGCGCTGAGAAAATTGTTCAATGAATAAAAAGAGGAAGGAATAGTATAATAATGTACACAAACACAAATTTAAGTCCTTGATTCTGCAATTATTTCTGCAGAAGTCTGGGCCTGATAAACGAAGACATTGACCAACTGGCGAAAGTCAAGCAGAGTCCACCAGGATGGTCAGGGCTGGAGCTGGGCCTGTTCAGCCTGTATGAGGGACAGCATCAGGGGGCTGTGCCAGCATCCTGCTCCTGGCTCCGGGTGGGTATTGAGGAGCTGCAGCTGGGCTCTTCACAGCAGTGCACAGCATGGGAATGAGAGGCAGAAGCCATAAATTGAAAGAGTTTCCAGCTGCATACAAGGAAAGAAATGTCGCTGGGGACCATCAGGCACTGGATTAGGCTGCCCGGAGAGCTTGTGTAGTCTCCATCTTTGGAGGATTCAAGACCCAGCTGGAAAAAACCCTGAGCTGCCTGGTCTGATCTCATAGCTGACCCTGCCTGGAGCAGGAGGTTGGTCTAGAGGTAGCAGATGTCCGTCCCAAAGTGGCTGATTCTGCGATTCTAACACCTTATGTGTACCAGCTTGATCGCCAGCTAGGATTTGTAGAGGCAATCACCGCTGTAAAGATGTTTTATTATCATCCCTTTAAATATGTTTGTCTTTACAATGAAACTTGCCAGTCCACACTCATATATCTAGATGATAAAAATCTAGAGACAACCATAAAACAACTTGGGAAAAAAAGCAAGATATTATTTACAGTGCAAAACTAAATCCTCTTGCAGCTTGTCCCCTATTTTTTTACATGAAGAGGTGCAACACGCTGGAAGAGGAATAATGACTACAAACAATTCCTAACTCCTGCAAGTAGCATGAAAATCCCACACAAGTCTGTCTAATCTCTGCTGTCGAAGCACTCCCATTCATACTAATCTATTCCAAAAATCACATTACTCTTTCACTGTGAGCATCTCCATTCACACAGGCAGTTGTCCAGAATTATGTTGAGAACATATTGCAGAAGCCCTTCATTTCAGAGCTAAAAAAACATGTGCTAAACCAGACATTTCCAAGCAGAGAACACATGCATGAAGGTTAAACTGCTCCATACACGGCAGAAAATCTATGTTCTTTGCAGGGCTACATCCCTAATCCGTTTGCAACCATATATACAGGGTGAAATGCTTCAGGCCATCAGAAAAATGGTTCTTCCCCTGCCTGCAACAGGAGTATATTGCTCTTTGTAAATAATTCAGGTTTGTTAAGAAAAATGCTTATTTATTTTAGCACAAATATGGTTATGAAAGTCATTAAAATAGCACAGTAATGAGCTTGAGCTAACTGCATATTTTACATTTCATGTTCATTATGGAAACTAATGTCAGGTTAAATATATGCATATACTTGAAATATAGAGCTTTTCCAAGTGAAAAGTATATTGAAAAGAAGTTTAAAGATAAAATGTTCTGTTATCCACAGAAGAAAGTCCGATCTGAATTACCAACTAAATTACAGAGACAAGACCCACAGATCCCAGCAGAATCTAGTCGACAAGAAGTTTGCCCTGCTTTTGCCTCAGAATTGGAAGGGCACCTACTCATTTTTTTTTCCAGCCTCAGTATGGAGATGCAATACACTGCTGAAAGCAGAGTGGCTTGAAGAAAATAAAAGAATAGCTCTCCATATAGTAATGGAAGAATAATGCTGGACTTTATTTTTACTGGATTGATTTATACTGATTGTGGAAGTGCTCAAAACCCATAAGAAGTGATGGTATACTTGGGATCCTTTAGTAGCTATCTTTCTCATTCTTCTAGTTGGTGGCCAAGCAGAAAAAAAAAACCTGAAAGCAAAATAAAATTTTATACAGAGTATTATGTTCAGACTAACAAAGCAAAAAACTAAAACCTAAATGAAAAAAGAACAGTAGAGATATCACTTCTGGGATGAACTGATCTCAGGATTGAACAATTTAATACACGTGACTTGTATTTTCTCCTCATGGGTCTGTCATCTTTTTAAATGCCATTAAAACTCTGTCAAAATGTCTGCTAAGACAGTGGCTGTTGTTCTGAAAGAGATAATAAATATCAGGTAGATTAATGAACTGTATGGGAAGCCTCACTCCAGAAATAATGAAGCTCATAAACTGAACTTTGCCATTTACATCCACATCCTAAATCAACCGAGCATTTAAATGCACCCAGCTCTGACCAATTTACCAGGCAGGGAATCTATGATATCGGTTCATATAAATAGAATAATAAGGTTTCAAAGGATATCTCTTTGCCTCTTCCTTCAGAAACATTGAATATCTAGGAAACAGGATGGTGGACTTTTGGCTTCCTATTAGTCCACAGAAATCCTTAATGAGGTCCACATAGCCTATTTGTACAAAGGGTCATGTTCAGATAACAAGTAGGGAGGGAATTTTGTGCATGGTAGGAATATACAGCAGACAGCAAAGCTGCAGTTATAGGTCATAAATAACCTCATGGATCTATAGTCACTCCAGAGCCTGCCAAAAGCAATTGCTTCTGGACTGCTAGAACATCCAAGCCTGCACACTCGGTGCCTAAAACTGATAGCTGAGCACCTGGCCCAACGTTATGGCGATATGAAAACAGAATCATCTGTGTCAATAAGCATCCACTAATATCTCTGGTCATTGATTTCTGCTGTCATGTTAGAACATAATTTTATTTCAGTTACTGGATTTTGAAAAAGAATTAAGGAGATAAGGAGCTGGTGTTTGAAATAATCATCTGGGTTGACAAGCAGAAACAATGAAAATATTGTAGCTATTCACAATATTCACAGTTAATAGAAGTAATACAATTGACTTTTTAACACACAAATAGAGTAAATGCACTTCAAGTTTTAATGTGGAACTGAATATACAATATTCAATAGACAATTTTGATTTGCTGTATAATCAGTGACCTCTTGCTCAACTGAGAAACCATTCTGATGCATAGTAATGAATTCTTAAAAATGTCAGATTTGGGCAAAATAGAAGCATTCTTGGAATACAATTCACTGAAAAAAATCAAAAGATTAAAGTTGCTGACATGGTGCACTGTATAAACTTGTTCAAAAAACTAACTCAAATAACCTGTGAAATGCTAAAATGTGAGACAACAGAACTCATTTTTTTTGCCTTTTCATTCTCTTAATTTCCATGAAAGAAATCATCTTCCCATTTTAAACATACTGTCCTACAGTTAATGAGAATTAATAAAATAATGGGATGAGAATTATTTTCACAATCTCAAGATAAAATTGTATCTTTGCATCAGGTAGGACGATTTTCTTATACACACATTGTCTTAAATAGTCTATTTCTTCAGCACAAATAATCTTTCCAAAATATCATCTAATTTGGTTCCAAATGAAATATTATTCAAGACTGGCTGCTGAAGTAGTTACAGCATTAATTTGTAAAACTTTTTATTTTAAGATTTTGTGCAGTTAGAGGTTTCAGATTCATTCAAATAACTCCGCTAGGAAGTATTAAATTCTGAACTACTGAAATGGTTGCAATTGTGAGGACCTCAAGCAGCCTACTGAACCAGTGGATTATTTCTTTTCAGCTGCAAACCTTTGACCCAGCAAACCCTTAACCCAGTAGCTGAGCTCCTGAGCTCACTCCTACCTCCTCTGGTGGCCTATTCTTCACGTGTCCCCTGAGGACAGTATCAACCCTAGGCCAGGTCATTTCTCACTTGGGAACTAATACCACAAGTTACTGCATGTTTATCAGATGCATCATGTCAGGTACATAGTGTTTGACGGGCTGAACTCAATGTTGGAATACATGAGGGAAAATTCATGCCAGTGTTGAATTTGACCCAATTTCTATATGACTCAGTTTAATTATTTGTAAGAAGAGAAACAATGGCACCTATCTCATAAGCAAACTGAGATGCTTAATGATGCCTTTAAACATCATGTTTTAAATTCCAGGCTGGATGAAGAGGCAAACTTACAGAACAAAAAAGACCATGAAGTAAAATCCTACCAAAATTCTGTTTAAATCATTTAATTTTTAATTCACATTAACACATTTAGATGTGTTCCCCCAAGCTCCAGAGGATAGGCAGCTTGGTAAAGTGGGAGCAAACCTTTTATGAGAAAGTCTTACCCATTTCTAATACCATTTTTAAAATTTTAATTTATTTCCATTAACTTGGGCTCTCTTGGGCCTTGCTCCTTGCAACTCTTATGAATCTACCTGTCTTTTGATTGAACACAACAATAAAAAGGGGTAACAATTCTCTTTAAAAATAAACGTCTAGGTTTACCTTTGAAACATATTTCCAACTCATATAATTATATTTACTAATCAATCCTGAGTTCCCTAATGCCACACAAAAGAAGAAAGCGAATTCCTGCAAAATTTGAGTAAATCGATCCTTTACTGGAGAGCTAATTACACTTTCTGCATTCCATATCTCTGTGGTTTCTCTATTTCTGGACTGTTTCAAGGATCCCACCATTTCTCAACAAGACTTTGTTTCTAACATCTTTCTACAAGCTGAACCAAACATTTTTTTTTCTGCATATCAGGAGCAAAATACATCCAAAATGCATCCAAGATCAGCTTTCCATGAAAGGTTTCCACTCATACGTAAACTAGCTGGGGATGATTTATAAACCACTGCAAAAGTGATAAAAAAAAAATTCTGTTTATACTAGTTTCATTTTTTTTCCCTGCATGCATGTTTAATTCTGCCCTTATTAAAATGGCCATTTTTGCTATTCTCTCGCTGGATGAACGGAGATAATCTGGCACAATTTTCTCATCTGGTCGCATCAACAACCACCTCAAAGGCCATGCCCAGCCTGTGGCTGCTCAGCCGGGAGCTGGCAGCCAGCTCTCCGGTCCCCAGGCCATGATGTTCTCCAGGAACCCCCTGCTTTGGGTGCCTCATGGGCGATAGGGGCAGCGTCTGGGCTGCACACTGCAGCATGACCAGTGAGTGCGTAGTCTCACTCTTGGCAACGTTCATAAGCATGCAAGCAAGAAAGGCTTTGCAGCCAGGCCATGACAGATCCCAGAGTCCAACTGTGAAAGCACCAGCAAGCCCACGGTACTCCGAAGCTATTCCAGAGACCAGAGTTATTTAAATGCAAGGAAGGGATCACTTTGCTCCTGCCCAAAACTGCGAACCATCAGCAGGACAATTATGCTGCTGATGGTCTGGCAGATGCATCTGATCCCCTTCCCTGGCGTATGACGGCTGACCGTGTGCGAGCTGCTGGCAGCAGGCAGCCTGGCTGCACGTCAAGCAGGTGCAAGATGTGAAGGGATGGAAAAACAAGTGATGCTGCCTACAAAAATAACTACAGCTTTCGTATGTCTGGTGCCGGCTCGGGGTTGAGCTGCACGTTGCACAGCAATGATTTTAAGGTCGTGGTAACAGGTTTATGAGGGTGTGCTTCACAGACTCGCTCTGGGCAATAGGTCACAAGTAGCTCTGTGAACAAAGTAGCTCTGTGAAAACAACAACAAAAAACGAGCAAAACCAGAGAAACAGTCTATACTACATCATAGAATCATAGAATTATATATTCATTTAGGTCCCTAAGATCATAACACTGTAAAGCAGATGCTGTATGTAAAGCAGACATAACATTAGGGGTCTGCGTTCATTTCCTTCAGATTACAGTGAAATACAAAGATAAGGCTCAGTTTCATGGTGACTGTGTCTGGCTGGACCTGTACCAGCTAACTGATGTGTTTACTTTAGAGTGATGTGGTCTAGGTTCCCTTCCCAGAGCCGCTTTTCTCATTACTGTTTTACATGCATACCAGAGGAGCGCTGTGCAGCATCACCAAGAAAGGATACAGACACTGCCAAAAAAAAAAAAAAAGTGCAACCAGCATAACAAAAGCAGTTTTTTGCCAGTTTTGTCCCCAAATGCTGAGCTAAAGCTGATTAAACTGTGTGACAAACATGCAAGACATACAAGGTCATTTGTAAGAGAACTAATTCTGCACCCCCCTTCCTGCAGGTGGTCACAGTTTCGCACTGCCTATATAGCACAAGAATTACTTCTGAGCCTTCAATTTTGCAAATCTGGATTAGGGAGTACAAGTTGAAATGGCCAACTAGTTCCTTGCTCTGGAAATCAGGGCTGGGTGTCCTCACTGATGTGCAAAACTGGGTGCTCCATCACAAGGTCAGACTAGAAGAGTAAATCGCCCAGGCTTGTGTTTAGCCCACACATCCACGGGAATATGGATTTATACGCAGAGTACCTGACTCTAGCTTTGAGGGCCAGCGGAGGTTTGGCTACAGGTGTATCCTGGGCTGGGGGAGCTGGGGAGGCGGGGGAAACAGGTCAAGTTACAACACTGAGAAAAATTCCCTCTTGGTTCATCTCCCATTCTTCTCTGTTCAGAATCACAGCATGCTCAACTGGATCTTTCCAGCCCAGAGCAACAAACCTAATTTATAATGTTCTTAATTGCTTTTCTTTTTCTTCTCCCCCAGCTGGCAGATGGACCTGTACCACATCAGAAATGCTTTGTGTTGTGCTTGCAGGAATGATAATAGAGCCCACACAATGACTCCAGTTCCTGATCTCTGCAAAGAAAATTCAGGGAGAAGCATTTGGTCTTTATTTATTTATTTTCAGTCTCAGCTCTTGTCTGAGCTCAGAAATAATTTCTGTCACTTTTTGTTTGCTTTTATTATATGGAGTTCTGAATTCTGTCTCTTAATTGCCATGAAGAATGGCTTTTGGAAACGAGCCAAGCTTTCTGCTTTGCTAAGGATGTAGGAAGGCGAAGGATGATGTGGGACAGCGCATGGCAAAGTGTGCTCTTTCAATAGACAGGGATAAAAGAAGATTACTTCTATCACATGCATCAACCAAGAAATGCATATACTTGGGGCTGGGTATAATGAAGATTTTGATTAGAATTGCCTGCCTTTAGAGGTAAGACAAAGATTTGATGCAAAGCAGAGACACCATCAGATTCGCTTCATACGCAGTAGCAAACAAGGTTCACAACAATTCTAACATCTGTAGAATCAGCACGAGTCTTTTCTGCCTTCTTGCCATTGTGCTAGGTTATGGACAAGCATTTCAGAGCCCTGTTTGTGCCCAGCTCCTGGGGTGAACCTGCCATCATACTTTTGGATATATATTCCTGTCCCTCTGAAAGGGCTGTCTGACCAAGGGATATGAGCTACATTCAAAATCAAGTTTAAAAAGATTCAAAGAATGCAAAATCTTAAGATGTCATCCTGGTGACCTGTTATGTATTGGTGTGTTACCCTTGTAGAAGGAAAAGATGAGTGGTTTTCATATGAACCATTTTGAACTGACTACCATTCCAGATGAGAAATCAGGCTCAGTAACTCCTTCTGATAGAAAAGATCATTACATTCTAATTATTATTTAATGATTTATATAAAATATTTTATTTTTGAAGTAATTTCAATATTGTATAGTTGTATTCTTCTCAAATATTATGCTGTAGAAGAAAAAAAGTCAGTTTTCTCCTTTATAACCCTTTAAGTTTAAAGGTTGCATGTAGAAAAACAGTGCACAAATGCATGAAAATTTGGCTTCTCCTTGCAGAAGGGGACTCAAGAAAATTGCCATTTCCACCAGGGTGACTCTGATTTTATCACTATATGCTTTTCCACTGAGCGGTCTGATGAGGAGACAATCACAGCAGATAACAGAGTGCTATGGTGTGCCCCAAAGAAGGCTCGGAGAGAGCATGGAGAGTTCAGGCAGTGTATGTGCTAAATAACATTAATTTAAATACAATTTTTGTGTGGGGAAAACAAAACTAAAACCAAAACAGGCTGTGTTCAGCCTCTGTGCAATGCAATGCAGCTGCCAGCTGTTGTGTTTAAGGATCGAGCCAGCTATGGGTTTCAGTGCCCTCCCAAGGAAAAGCACAGTGCCATGTCCCCATTGGGAATGAAATGGCACTGACCCATCCGTGGAGACCTCAGCAGACCAAGGAATCAGCCCCACAGGGATCTTCTGCTTTTCAAAGACAGCGTGAAATCACCAGCCTGCCTTTAGGGCCATCAGCGTCTTAAAAGCTCTGGGTTATTAAATTTTGTAGGCAGACTTTCCTTAATACATCCAGTTAATTATGTAAATCCCAAGGTTTTTGTATGGCTCGATTCTCAATTAGACAAACTGCAAGTGCCTGTATGGATCAGAAGAGCCAGAGTTCAGTTTGTATCACCAGAGATGGAAGCGTCAGATTCAAAGTTCACACACAGATCTGCTATTAAGAAATGTCAGGGTATTTCATGTATGAGTGGATTTTGTTTTTAACCATCCCTCACCTCCTGGATGAAAATGTGCCTCTTCTTTATTTGCTTTGCTCATACATTATTTGCAGGCACCAATTAATCTCTTGGTGAGAGAGATTTCTCACTAACTCAAGTAAATGTAGACAGAAATGTTCCTCTTGATTCATAAGGGTAATCTGGTTTTGCTTCTCTCTTCTTCTGTGCTTGAGCCTCTTCCATGCAAGTTTGTGCTTTTTGAATTTCCATGTAAAGACACACAGAATGTAGAAAAAATAATATAAAACAAAACAAAACAAAATAAAAAGGAATCATTGTTTTTCTTGGTTGTGTTCTCCTGCCCACTATAGTCTGGAACAAAGGTGATGCTAATGAGAGGATTAAAGAGCAATTGTCCAGAGCCCCTGCCTCCCTGCAGGCAGGGCTAAGAGGGCATCATGGATCTGTCTTCATTGCCACGTTGTACAAACTTGCACGGGCTACTTCCTGTAACAGCCCCCTATCCTCCTGGTGAACCTAGAACCAGCAAACTTTCCCTCCATGGGCAATAGTGAGGAAAATCTCCTGCTCCTCTGAGCTCACACACTTTCATATGTCCTCTGCAATTCACAGGCCAGTTTCTGCCAGAGCCAAACAGAGGCAAGTCTTTGTCAGACCATATTCTTCAGCAGTAGGAGGGTTGGCTTTATTCACTGCCATGTTGGGAGCATCTCAGGGAAAGAGTACTTGAAGCTACAGTTAGCCATTCACATTAATGTGACCATCATTTCACACCTCAAGTATAGTTTGCACTGTTTTCTTGGCATTTTGTCATCGCTTTATCTCAGATCACATTTTTCTTGTGGTAATAAATACTCTCTCTTCCTACTGGAGTAATTAAGTGGTTTAAATTCTGGTACAGGACAACAAACATAGTCTGAAGTCCACCTTTCCCTGATAGTTAGCTAATGGACAGAATTATTTCTCCAGTTTTATTGTACTACGGAGGAGTTGTGTTCTATACAGTGTGACCCATAAGCAATACTGTCTAAGACTAACCCTTATAGCATTCAAGCCTTTTCCCATTCTATTGGCTAGGAACTTGCCATTATTATTATTAATTTTTATATAGTAGTAATTCCCTCCATGTTTCCCTGATCAAATCATCCCACTAACTTTTCTTCCAAAATTTTAAGTAAAGTACTCGGAGTTTCCTCTGTAATTCACAGAATTTCCGTGAATTTCCATGACCTTCAGGGTCATCAAGACCTTCAGGATCATCAAGACCTTCAGGATCATCAAAAGAGCTTCAGAATCATCAAGTCCAACCATCTGCCTAACCTAATGACTAAACCATGTTCCTTAGTGCCATGCCCACATGTCTCTTAAATACATCCAGGGATGGGGACTAATGCTTGACCCTTCTAACGCTTGACACCCCTCTCCATGAAGAAATTCTTCTTAATGACCAATTCAAACCTCCCCGATACAACTTGAGACTGTTTCCTAGGGTTCTATCACTTTTCACCTGAGAAAAGAGACAGGGCAAGTTTCTGCTCCTTGTTACCTAAAAATTCAGAGTGATATTGAATATTCATAATTGAATGTATGTTGTTATGACGTGAAGAGCTTACTGGCTAGCATCTCTCTCTTATCAATTTATTCTCAGCTCTCCCAGGAATGAGAGACATGAAGGCAGTTGCTAACCAGAGCTCTTATTCTAAACAGAGTTTCAGTCAAGCCACTTATCAACTCACTTCCAGTGTTGGATTCATTAAACAAACACTAGGTTACAAAAGCTGTCTTTATGACTCTTTGCAGCAAACAGAAATCTGAAGTAACATTTTGAAATAAATCACAAGAGGCGACACGAATGAGGCATGGGGAGAAGGTAAATATCTACCACAGAAAGAATGGTAACTCCATCCTGTCCTCATGATAAAAACATGAGGAAAAAAGACTTTAAGCTCTTAACTAGACTGTCATGTTGATGTAGACAGAGTGAGGCAAATGTCATAACATCTTTTGCAAAGCACTCTACATTAATTGACAAACAAGATGTTCCATTTCTCCACTATATTCAGAGGCTTATTGTTCAAAAAATTAATTGAAAATGACAAAACCTATTAGTAAAAATTACTTGAATACTTTTTTTTTTTTTCCTGGCTCCATATTCTGTCTCCTCTCCTCAGGAGAATTCAATGTCTACAAAACCCCCGGCAGCAAGGCAATTTTTTTTTGTCACCCTCTCCATTTGGAGGTGATTATTTGGGGAAATGTAATTAGAGGTTTTGCACACAAACAGCAGAAATACACGGCTGAAAATTTAAATCTGGAGATTTCAGGGGAAGGAATGTTTGCTGAAAATGTTGTGTGCTCAATTCACCCATCAAAAAGGTATCAAAACGGACTTCTCTCTTTCATCTGGAACAGGATGGAAGAGTCACACCATGACTGTATCTTCAAAAGGTCCAAAAGTAGAAATGCACAGATGAGAAAGGAAAACAAAAGAAAACCTGACTAAATAATGGCTCATGACCAAGCCTTAAAAATTAGTTTTGTCTCACAGAAGCTTAGACTACAGCAAAAATTAATGGATAAGCTGGAAGCAAGTGCAGCTAGCACTTTTAATCTGCTCATTACATTTAGATACTCTATGCCATGAAAAACATGCCAGGAGGAGCTGCCCCTTTCAAATCCCATTTTATTTGTTTTGTTCACTGGTGCTGCTGTACACAAAGTGCATTTTTTTTTTAAATTATCATTATTTTTTTTCACTGTGCATCCATTTAATGGCTTGTGTAACGGCCAGAGCCAGGCACAGTTCCTGGGCTCTTCCGCACTGCAAATTGTAAACAGCTTTCCAAAGAAATGTGCAGAAATTTTCTCCCATCTTCCAAAATGTGCATTGAGTATATGATTTCTTACAGATTCATAACCAACATCCAGCAGGCAGTGAAAGTGAAGAGCATCTGGGAATCATGCAGTAAAGCTGAGACTCCTCTTCCTTCCCTTCCTGATCCTTAACAAGCACCTCCAGGCCATCTGCAGAGACTGGAGAGCAGCAAGGGACCTTCCCCTCCATACAGACAAAAAGGGCAGCATAGGCTAACAGCTCGGTAAAGGCAGGTAAATTTAAATTTATGGAGGTAAGGACTTTACCAAAAAGTGAAGATGAACATTACTGTCCCCTGTAAATGAGAAGGATCCAGCAGCACTACTCCATGTGTGCTGCAAACAGTCCAAGAACAGAATTGCTTCACTAGCGTGAAAGTTTGATTTCTTATCTTCTATAGAAAGAGTTTCTTAATTAACTGTTATTTCCCTGGCACTCATGGTTCATTAATATTGAATTTAACTGAGATTTTAGATAAACTGTATTTTCCTGCGTATACCTTGTAACTTTATCAATATACATTTACAGTGTTCCCCTAGCATCATGTAAGTACAAAACTTTTAAGTTTGCGTAACAGACAGCTGAATCTTAGCTGAAGCTAAAAACAGACAGTGCTTTCAGCATCAGCAACTGCTCCTTGAGTTCAGAAAGGTGCTTCAAACCGCTCACACCACCTGTGCAATCCATCACACGTATTGAAGTAGTTCAGTATATATTGTACGAAGTAGCTGGAGATCTAGATATGGCTTGTTTATTCTGATATGTACAGGGAATTAGGAAGGGGAATTTATCATTTCAAAACATTTATTCTGTTGTTAACAGAAATAATGAAGCCTATTTCACTGTGGAGTTGTAAAGAAAAGAAACCTAATGGAGTCTTTCCTTTTGTGATCATTAAATCTGCGTGATTGGCCAGCCATATTATTGAATAACAGCCAAAACATGGAGATGCCTGGAGACAGACTGAGCTGAACATCTATTGCATTAACTAATATAAATGTAAAAAAACAACATTCCCCACACCAGAAAGTTTACAATCCACAAGAAGGGCACAGAGACAGCTGAGTCAAACAGGAGGCTGTCACTTCCAGCATAGGTCCTTCCAGATTTTTGTTTCTTTGCAGGTGATCTAGGATCCCGTCCTACATCCACAAAGTCAATAAAATAGTCCCATTGACTACAGAAGGCTTTCTGCTAACCTCAAAATAAAAGAACAAATAAATAAAATGTCAAGATTTCCTTTCTACCTATTCTGTAAAGCCTGCTTTAATGTCATCCTAAGAAGAACAAGTTGTTTTCATTTTATTCAAAGAAGTATATCAAAGCACTAATAAGTAGTTTGATCCTAGTATGAAAGAATGTTTTACTTCTTTTTTTATTAAATAATGCCTTTCAGTTAATAATGGTCTTATTTTCAAAGTACGGAACATGAAATTCTCTGTGTGACCATTCCATATACCAACAGCAAGTTGAGCAAGTTGTTGGTTTTTTTTCTTTTTTTTTTCTTTCTTTTTTTTTTTTTCTGCAGGGACAATAAATTGGAGCCTTTCATCAACTACCATTTATCTCCTCTTTTTATGAAGCTGCAAGCAAGCAATTATCAGTGAAGTTCAATGATCAAGGCTCTGTACGACTCTTCAGCACAAACTAATCCTGACTAATTAATCTGACAAAATATATGATTTAACATACTCCTGAATGCCAGTAGTTCTTTCTCAAACATTCACTTTTATATTAGAATTTCATCTATCCTCCATGCTTCCTATTTTAGATCGCACCTGATAGAACAGTTTTTACCTGGGAATTTCAAGATGATTGCAAATATTGCTTAAGGTACACATAGACAAAGCAAATTTGTTATTGCTATAGATTTACACTGTTTCATGAGTAGTCAACCAGTGTCAGTTAGTATCTGTAGGAAATTTGGTGCAGATAAGTAAAGTACATGTTTAGGGGATGCAATGGATGGAACTGAATTGCTATAGGTCTGTCACAGCTATAAGGAAATTCTCCCCAACCTATTTTTGTGGGGAGTACAGGGAAAAGATGCATCTGGTACAGATGTTTTACACTGGGATTTTATTAAATTGCTATTTGTTTTGGCTGTGTTCTATTTTAAACTGTTTTTTAAATATTTTACGTTCCCCCTATTCATATTGCTGTCTTAATTTCCTGAACTCCCCTGAGACACACATAGAAGGCTGGAAGGAGCTCAGATGCACATGCTTTTAATGATTATATTAAACCTGGTTCTTCATTGCCACGGTTGGTCACGAACCTTGATGTGCCTTCTTTAATCCTGGAGACACGCGTGAGCCTCAGAACCCCATGCCATAGCCTGGGGAAGGAGCCATCAAACTACCTGACAAATTCTCCATTGAGGGACCAGATTTAAACAAACAAACAAACATACAGAAACCAAAAGATGTTTTAAATGTTAAAGACATATGTAGCTGTGTCAAAGCCTAGAGGTGTTTCAGAATCATTCTCCCACTGAGGTCTGAGTGCCTCTGAGTGCTGGCAGGGGCACTCCACTGATTCCCCTACCTACTCCTCAGTAAGCATGTGAGTAGTCTGGTACATTGAAAAGTCTTCAAGACCCATACAGAAAACTGGCAAAACACTACTCCAAGTTGTAATTAAGTGGATATAAAGAAGTACAGTCCATCCCACTAATGTTTCTGATGCAAAGCAAGCAGGCACCTCAACACTTTCCCTTGTTGGAGCTGGGATCTGGATGAGCTTGTAAATGGTACCCAAAGCTCAAGCCCTTTACATCTCCCCAGCAGCCAGAGAGAGCTGCATAAATTGGCAGAGAAGCAAGTCCACTAGACAGGCACTACCAAATCATTGCCCTTTCCACCAGCACTGTTCAGGTGCAGAGCAGTTCAGGGATGACTGGTTCTGTAGGTGGAAAGTGGGGTGAGCTAGCTGGTTTCCTGTACTTGAAGTTATGGGTCTTTTTCTCCACCCCCTCCCCTCCTTTTTTTTTCTAACTAGGAAACTGATATTGTTATGGATGTGAAACAAATATGTATCTGGTTTTGAAAAACACATTTGGAAAGAAAAGTCTAAAATAAATATACATTCTAAAATAAATATACAATGTCACATATGTTAGTATCTTTCTCTTCCCTGGATTTCATCTAAAATGCTCAGGAAATCTCAGTTTGTTTGCAGCATTACCTTATTCTCTACATGACAAGTAGGATAAAGAATTGTTGTTTAAGGACCCAACCATGCAAATACTTATGAGCATGTCTTCTTTGGCTTACATGGGCAACCTATATTCCAGCACCTGCTTGTACAAAATTCACAAGCTAACGAAACAGAGCTGAGTTACCACATGATCACAGTTCAGCATTTCCTCAAGGGAAACTGGGAGACACGCTGACTACAAATTGTCATTTCTGAAGTCTGAACCATTTAAGTCTGAACCATTTCTGAAAAAGTAATAGAGTCTTAAAGGACTTGGAGATATTGTAGGTGTGACTCTGATCATAACTAACTCAGAGCAAGTCTGGAACATTTCCATGGGATACAATGACAGTATTTGAGATTGTTTTAGAGTAACAGCTTTAAATCTCAAGCCTACTTTTTCAGGAAATTCTTAGATTTTAGAAATGAGAATTTACAATCTATTTGCTGTTATTTTTCCTTGAAGGAAACAGTGAGGATTTTTTTTTTTTTTTTTAAGAATTTATACATTATTTTGGCCTTTGGATCTCTTCCAGAAGGGGAAGTTACAGTAAACCAAGTCTTAAAAATATCTATAGGTTAGAAATTAGCTTCCTAAGAGAAAATGTTTTTACTTTTAATCATGTCTAGGATTTTCATGTGTAAGGTGTCTTTCCTAAGCTTAACAACTTCACCTGGCACACACAAATATCTATGACTGGCAGGACTAGGATGAGGATGGGCACTATCTCTGAAGCATCCTATAAAATGATGCTGTAAAAAATGAATGCAGCACTGCTCATCAAGACTGAACAGAAAAGACGTCATTGCTGCACTGACCTTGGGGGCTGCAGGGCTGGTTCTTACTCCTCTCTCTCCCAGCTGCAGTTGCACCACAGTTGTTTTTCCCCTTTCTTAATTCTGCTGTCCCAGAGGCCCACCCAGCGTCACTCCCTGGCTCAGCTCTGGCCAGCGGTGTGTCCCTTTTGGAGCTAGCTGGAGCTGGCATTGATCTTACACGGGGCACCCTGAGGCCATCCCTGCTGTCCTCCCACTACAAAAACCTCACCACATAAGCCTAATATACCTCTTTCTTCCTACTTCATCTGCAGGGAACCAGGAACTGGAGCTCCAGAACAGTTGCTATGAATTTCACAATATTTGCTTGAACTTAGGTGCCATGGTAGTCATACTGCTTAAGTACTTATGGGGTGCTGTGAATACACCACTTTTAGTTGCCTCACCAGCCCTGACTCCATCTCCCAGATGGTCATGTCTTTGACCTCCATGGAGACCAGCGGAGGCCCCTGAATCTGGAGGATTCCTTGCCAAGAGGATCAGTCAGTCTCATCATCTGTAGGCTTCCTCTGAGCAGAGCTGGCCCTCATTTTTGTTGATATGAACTGATTGTAAATTAATTTAAAAATGCAAAACTGGTGATGAGGAAGGCTCTTGTTCAATTGTTGTTCTAAATTTGGGGGGAATTTGGAGAAAGAGTGTGCATAAAGCAGTAACCTCAAAAAGCAAGTGCACTTTGGCTATCAAGGTAGCTTGTATGTGACCGTGCATATATCTATGCACAGGAAACATCATAAAATAACCAAGAGAGCCTGAATTAATTAGCCAGCCTTTAGAGGACAGGGCTTCTGTGGATAATTTATCAAAACAAAGCCATCTTCCTGACACTAGTTTGTTTTATCAATTTTGTCTGAGCTAGCTAAATACATACACTACAAATATTCCATTATCTTTTTCTGTCTGCACTAGTGCCACAGCATTTTCAGTACCAAGATAAACATTTATAAAAGTGACTCTTTAAGGCTATTATCATCAGCTCTTAATAAAACAGATGACTGTTGACCAATGGGAATATGATGGACCTACACAGACAAGTCAATGTTTTTCAGTAGCTGCCCATATTATGTTCCTGTCCCACAATAACTGTGAGATTATTTATCATTCAGTAAGACAAGGTTAATCTTGTTTTCATTACCATTGAAAGAGCATATACAGATGTGTGTTGCTGAACAAGTAACTTGAGGTACATTACATCTAACTTACCTTCTGGTAGCTTTCTGCTGTGCCCATGACAGCAGCTTACCTCATAATCATGTGTGGACAGTTGCTCTAAATCCAGAGAACTGTGATGAGGGTATGATTTTGTCAGACATACCACCATCCTCCACTCTGTCTCATTGTCTGTTATGCCTAGATATCTAGCAAGAGCTAGTAACAGCCCATATTTCCTTTGTTCTCACACAGGTATGTGTATAATGAATTGTTTTCAAATTGCATGCTGTGGAAGTTCTCTGGAAAGTTTACAGCATGTGTAGACCCATAGTGCCAAAACCTTCTCACCATAAAGGTCTAAGTTCATGTTAATTGAATTATTATTAGCAGGACTTAGGCTTTTCTAAGTCTACCCAGCAACAGGTCTGCATTTCATATCAAAGACTAATATCTTAACATATGGAATCTTACTGGCTGGGAGATCAGAAGCTGATACTTTGATTAATTAACCAATTAAAATTAACATTTCACATTCACCAGTTTACCTAATCTCAGTAGGTCTGTAATACATATAATGGAAAATTTAACCTTGACTATATTTTTCACAATCAGTAAGATGCCTAGAGGCAGTGAGCTGCACACACTTAGCTGAATGTAACTCTGAAATTATACCTAGGTTAAAATAAATAACAAAAAAAATTAGATAAAGTTCTCACACTGAACATCTAAACTTCTTTCTCCATGTCCAGTAACTATCATTTTATGTGTGTTCCTCCCAAAAACCTTATCAGAGGTCAAGAAGGTCTGGTACTGCTCTGTGCTCCATGCCCTGGGGCACCAGTCAGTATTTGGGTGTATGGCTTTGTTTCTGGGATGCCACACTTCTACTCCCTTTGGGGAAGTCTTCTTACCATGTGGTAGCTGAAGTGTTTTGGCAAACAAAAAAACATGGAAGGTCTTATGGCAGTGCTCTACTTAAACCTTTGAACATTTTGAGGGGTTTTTGGTAGGAAGTCGGGAGGGGAGGTGGCATCAGGAGTAGGATTTTAGGCTGGGTTTGGGGGAGACTATGGAAAATCACACTCAAAATTGAATATAAAGAGATGAAGTAAAGAAGTTCTATTACCTGCAGGGTTTCAAACTGCATTGCATAAAAGACTGGAGAAAAACAACACAGGATTTGACCCTGACGTGGGAGTGGTATGGTCCAGATCAGTTTCTCTTAATCTCTTGGGAACTTGACCATGCGTTACAATGGAGAGTAAAGTAAGGCAACTCTTCCCCATTTGCCTGTTTCCAACAAAGAGGATATAGTTGTGGGACTGGAGCAGGCTCCTAATGGCAGGCTGAAACTCATGGTAATAGGATTTGACAGGTTGTTTTGAACTTCATAAATTCATGTTTCTAACTGAAACTGTTGTTGTCCTTCACAAATTCACTGTAATTAACCAGGTTTTTAAAACCAGCACGATATCAAAAATATATACTGGGTGGGCAAAGCTCTTTGACATTTCTCTGACTACACTGCAGGAATCTTTAAAATAGCAATACTCAATAATTAGCAAGGAAACCAGCGATGCACGTACAATTTACCATCAGATTTCAATTCTGCTGTGCTACTACCAAAACACTAAAAAACATATAGAAAAATACATTTAACACTCCTTTCCCTGCTGGCCTTTGCAACCTATGAAGTTGATGAAAACTGCCTTTGTTTCCCTGGGGAGAAGATTATAGTTGCTGATGCTGTGATTGCTTCATCTGTTTTTGCTGATGTACTATTCAGAGCTACAATTCGGCTCCACTAATTGATTCCTCCTACAAAAAAACAGCTGATGAGCACCCATTTAAAAAAGTATGCCTAAATAGGGTTGATCTGCCACTCTTTTAAGACTGCAACTACTTTTGTTTCCATAAAGTAAGAATAAGCATCTTAGTCACTCAGTTGCCATAGGTAAATCTGCATAACTCTTGCATATTCTCTCATTGTTCCTTATTGTAACTATAAGTATCTGAGGGAAAAAAAAAATAAAGTTATTCAAATTTTGGACTTTCTCTGTATCTCTTACTACTTCTGCTTTTCCACACAATGGTAGAAGATAGCTAGTATTAGCCTTGGCTGAAAAAGGTTTCGCGTGATGCCTAGCTATTTTCTTTACCTTAGTTTTGGTTGCTGTGAAGTCAGGAACCAAGAAATGTGTAAAGCTGCTTATATGTGAGATTGATAGCTCCAGCAGACTGCAGCACAGTTCTGCATTTGCCTCTTTCTTTCTTCAGCCTCCGCAGTCTTTGATAATGTATCCACTACAGGCTCTCCATATTTTATATTTGCAGGTTTCCTGATCTTACCAAATAAAAAGGCAACTCTGCAAAGTAAAAACAAACAAAAAAGCAAAACATTATATCAAAGAGTAAATTGTGTGCATGTATGTGGGGGGAATAATATGCAATTTTTTATAAATGTTTCATATCTTTCTATATATCTCTTCATACTCAGATATGAATTTAAGTAGCCACTGGGTAGAATAAAATTAGCTTTCATCTCCTGGCCAAATTCTATCTTACATGCTAATATTCTTCCTGACTAAATATCTTTATAATTTCAATAGGGTACAGTCTATTTCCTATCTTAAATTGCTGTGTAGTACATAATGTGAGCTTTTATATACTCTGCCAGAAATGGGTGCACTCTGCTAACAAATGAAATGATTGCTCTATGTATATATATCTATACACATACGGAGAGTAGTTACGTACTAATGTCAACAGTATGTTTGCAAAATCCATTTGTAAAATGTAACATACAGCCACAATTTTATGATGGTTATCATTAGTATTGAGCAGAGGCAATAAATTGGAAGGATTTCTTTGAGAAAATATATTGCAGTGAAGAGACTTTGGTACCAAGCTAGTGATCTCTGTCTTTGCTACCCTTTGGCCAGGGAGTCACAGGACATCAGTAGAGGTTTGACACCATGAATTACGGAGACATGCTGGGGTCACAGCTGGGTGTGGGGATGAAAAGTTGTTATAGTTTCAGGATTGGCTTTGTATATCAGCTAGTGAGAGCCCTTGGAGGAAGGGAGCTGTGCAGGTGACTCGATAGCTCTTGTACTCAAAGCTGAATGCTGAGATGGAGGCCACTCAGTACTGACAAGCTCGGGCAGTTAGAGGTAGGGAAGGGCCAAAAAACTCTTGGTCTGCAATTCTACTGGTCTAACTAGACTTGCTGCTTTGTAAAGACTGATGTGAATAGCTGTGGGAACAGGAATTTGCATCAGAAGCTTGGCTTATGCCCATTAAGTGTCTCATCAGACTAGGCAACTGCTCTACAACACAATGTGCCAGAGAGTATAGTGTGAAAAAGCCAGGTCTTAAAAAATATGACTGTACCTGTAAATACACTGGGTTGGAGACAGTTAACTGCCCCTGGCTTTCGTGGCCTGCCAGCAATGCTCCGTGCACAGGACATACCCAGGGCCACACCAGGGAGCACAGGCCCAAGCCGTGCTGGGATGTGCTGAGTGCTGACCGTCAGAGATGGCCACATGCTGGTATCCCAGCCCAAGCCCTGGTCCTGTCTGGTTCCCTGGCAGAGATGCAGCCATAGCTCCAGGAGAGCTCTGACAGCTCTTCCCACTGCCTTGAGGAAGGTGACATTGGTCTGGGTTAAAGGAAAGCAATGATTATGCCCAGTAACTAGTGGCGCTGGGCACCTCAGAGAAGACCCAGGGCCGTAGCTGTGTGGATACACCACTGTGAGCTGTTTGGAGTCATCATCCTGTTTGTTCAGTGAAGACTGCAGTCCTAAATGCCTTAGACAGAAGAATGCAAAGCGAAGTCACTGAACGAGGGCTATTAACCTCTTAATATCACCTCCAGCATCGAAAGCTACTCATTTGCTATACTTTTCTGAATATTTGGCCAACTATGTGTACTGGGCCCAAGAGCACAGGGACTTCACGTGCAGATATAAAATGTAGCTGTGCACTCTGCCTTATTTCTGCACAACGGCAAGACTCCGAGCATTGCCACCCCATAGGGTTACCCTTACTGTGTGCGGAGCAGGTCTCAACATCTGCCAGGTCTCACTTTATAAATGGAAATGAAATCTACATACACAGCACACCCCCAATGCAATTTCCAGAGTAAACATGTCTTAAAAAATAAGTTCAAAATCTGAACTGCCTGAAACTGGCCTAAGGATCCCAGACTGACTACCTCAATCACTAATCACATGCATATGGCTTTAAAACTTCATGAGACTGGATTATTTGTAAGATTTATGAATTAATGGAATTCTTCTGTGTTCACTTGGGTTTTAGAAGTGTAGGAGTGACTGTTTCATGCTTTACTCTATGCGACAACAGAGATTGGAAATTTATTTTCTATATAAAATGAAATCCGACATAATGATGTCTGTATACCAATGTTAGAGCAAAGGCCCGTACAGAGGAAGGAATTATAAGAAAATACAGAGGAAAGAATAAGAACTGGGCAAACAGATGTGATACAACACAGCTATTTTCAGGCTCAAGATTAATCACCTCATATCGTCTCTGACTCCAGGTTCTGGAATAGCAGATGATGATGAGAAAATCTCAAGAGGCCCAAATTCTCTTTGGTGCTGTGTTTTGCTTTTGCTAGACAATATCAGAGCAACAATCCTTCCTCTCGCTTCTGAGGTGTCTGGAAAGCATCCTCAGAGCATTCAGCAACCAGATAGCTTTTTGAGCAGCCAACAAAGCCAGCGTGATTCAGCAACCGTTTTGTTCCAGCTTCTCACTTTTTTTTTTTTTTGTAAAGAACAATGCTATATATAGTATAATTTTAAACTACACATCTTAATTATAGGTTAAAATGAAGTATTCTGTTTATGCACTATATTGTACCCCTCCTGTTCCTAGCTCCTGCTGTTCTCTCTACTTGACTTGCTTTTCCCCTTTGCTACACACACAAGAGTAAGCTTTCAAGCTGTATTTTGTGCAGTTGTCCACTGAGTGTCACACCTCTTGCAGACTGTTTGATTTTACTTGGCACTGACCCTCTGCCTTCTTGTTGTCACCAAGCCACACAATATACTTGGTTTTTATAAACATCTTACTCTTAGTGACTCTAGAGTAAACCAGATCTCTCACTTATCCATATATCCTGGATAGTGATACAGTGCTTTAAATAGCCATGGAAGATGCACAGTCATTTGTGCACAACTATTTACTATTATCTTCTTGGTAAGAAATACATGGCTTTCTGTATATTATTTATTTCATTTATAACATTAAGTCAAACATAATTTATTAGGATTAATATTATTAAAAGGATCCCACATTACTCCTGACCTGTTGATAGTCTGACGGTGTCATTAAGCAGCATTTAATCCCCTGCGTTCTGCCTAGGTCATCCTTTCACCATTTGTGATTTCTCATCTTTGTGATAAATGTGGTTTGTTCAAGGATTATATCTACACCAACTCAAGAGGCAATCTTTGACCTTCAGGGCTAGCCCATTGCACAGAATATGACCACAGCCATATTGCATAGGATCCACTCTGGGTCTACTCTGGGTAAATGGCCTTAAAACATTATTACGACTATCCATAATTTTTTAATTCCAAGAACTTGGAAGAATCTGAGGGTGTTAGCATAGCCAGGGCAAGTGGAGTGCTTCATGCCATGATGTTGAAGGCAAGTGGTACATGCAGTAAGGTAAAGCCTGATAGAGATTTGTAACTACAGGACCCTGTGGGACTATATAGGAAGATCATGGATGGGATCAGTCACTGTGAGCTGCCCCCAAAACAACCCCTGGCTTTGTGTCACATGGAACTGGGCAAAACTCAGCCAAAAGGAGGGCCCTGGACTGAAATGTCCCTCACCCAGCGTAGACAGACAGGAGCCAGGATCTGGGCCAGAGCTGGGGAGCTAAGTTAGTTGGTGGAGAATATGTACCCAATATTTCTGTTTGCCTAGCTGGCAGATCACAAGACAGAAAATAATGCCTTGATGATAAACGAAAATGATGCCCTCATGATAAAAGTTTCTTTCCAGAGACCTCAGTAGGGCCAGTCCCATCTAAATCAGTGCAAACTTTCATTATACACACAAATATTTCATTTCACTTCCTAGGATAACATGTAGAATGGACCATGAACTAAGTATTTTCCGAACGCAGAAAATATCACATGAATGTGAAGAAGGGAAGAACTTGCTGTCTATGTATGTGTTTGGTAAGGGGAACAAGCAGTGGTTTGTGAGTATCTGCTTCTGGAGCTGTGCTGCAGGTGACTGGCTCACCTGCCAAGTGAGGACATCTTCACAGGAAAAAGATGCTGTTGTACCAATTATTTTAAATTTCTTTCTTTTTAAGCATGTCTCAGGTTGCAAATCACATGCATACATCATATGCCAAAAGTGCTCTGAAGCTGAGTTCACAGTGCCGGAAAGCATCTTTTGCAAAACTGTTCTCTTCTGCAGCCTTTACTATGCTAAATGCAGAAGGTAAAAAGGTTACTGTGCTGTCATCTTAAACGAAAAAGAGAATTTCTCTCTGCCTGTTCCTGGCTGAGGATTGACGTCGTTTGCAGCTGTAATCCCAAGCGAAGTGCTGTCTGAAAGTTTGAAGTGCCTGCCAGTTTGAAAGAGGCACAGCCTCCGTGTGTGATGCAAATGCAGGTCCCACACGTCTGCCTTTACCAGGGGGGCGAATCCTTCGTGGTCCAGACGCCCAGCACTGCTGGTGCTCAGCCCACCTGGCTGCTCCCTGTGCGCAGAGCCAAGGAGCAGCAGCCGGTTGGAGGGAGGCTCAGCAGCACAGGGCAGAGCTGCATATTGTCAGCACCTCTGTCAGACCAAAGCCAGCAGTGTAGTATCTGCAAACTGATGTTTCTCTAATGAGTCTGATTTTGGACAATTATTTCAATAACATATGTCCTGGGAGTGACTAAAAAGCATTTTCTCCCCTGCTGAAATAGTCCCTTACACAGCTCTGTTCCTACAGCTGAGTTAAAAATTCCCTTTCTGTTACTTGCCTTTTCTCATGGCAATAAATTATTTATTAATGTGACAGGAAGTAAGCTCCCTGCATGACCTGGCAGAAAACAGAGCACAACTGGATAATTCCCTTCCTTTTCCTCCAGGGAAAAATTCTATTTTCGGTAAAACCATCAAGAGATATCCCAGATGCTCAGCCTAATCTAGGTGAGGCGCGGAGATAGGTTAAGTCTAAAGACTTTATGGAGAGCCACACAAATTCGTGGCATGGTAGGCTTTAAAGATTCCTGTACAACTGTTTGGTCACTAAAATAAACCCAACTGATGCTCAGCAAGTGGTCGATAATACAACCAATCCTGGGGAAAAAATAAAATAAAATAAAGGAAAAAGAATAGAATAAACAAAGTGATTTTTTGCTGTTTTCCCCAATATCTACACGAGGCTCTGCAGCTGTTATTATGTCGATGACATTGCTAAGAAAAGTGCATTTCTATAAACGTGCTCTTAACAGGGTTAGTGAAATGTTCACATGCCTGTGTACTGCCGGCCTGTTCCCCACTGCACCCTAAAAACTGCCAGTCCTTTTAATTCTTTCATGACTTCAAATCAGGAGAAAAAAAAATATTTGTTTCATTGGGTGGGATGGATAGTTAGGTATTCCTGGTACAATTGCTGCCCCATGCAAATGTCACTGTGCTATAATCATGAGAATTACAAAGCAGAAGAATGCACTGAAAGCTTCCCCATGACACAATTTATATATATTTATAATGCCTTATACTGGAGGAAACTTCTTTGTTTTACAGAGCAGCAACTGGAGAACTCTGTTAGTTTTGGAAATAAGAAATGTAACAGGACAGCAAATCAAGCAGCGTGTAAAGGTCTATCAGCAGAATGATGTAAAAAAAGAGGGGAGCCAAGTCATAATATAATACTGCTTCCAGCTGTGTCATCTATCAGACACCTTTTGTTTGCTTTTAAACTTATTATCAGACGTATAAGTGTAAATTGATGTAGCTCCATTAAACTTGTGTGTGCTAACCTAGATCAGATACATAGCTCTGCAGGAAGAAAGTAGGCAGGAAAATCCTGTGGTTTTGATTATTTAACCTTGGTCTCACCACAGTAAATGAGAGTTTTACCACCACTGACAAAAGGGATGGGCATTTTGCTGAGCCAGGTACTTCATTAGTATTAGTTAGCGGCTGCCCTGCTGAGCCTGCGTCCCTCAAGCCCAGAGCTCATCGCGCTGTTCCCATTTCCATCGTCCCTAAGGATCCTTCCTACTAATAAATAGGTTGTGTTTTACCTCTCAGGCTATCTCTGGTGTGAGGCTTCCCCTACGTCCTCAAACAGCCCCAAGTAATAGCTCATTATACCATGGCTAAACTGGTCAGCTTACTAAAATGTCTGCTCTCCCCCACTTGCGCAGATGAAAGCACTTTCATCAGTGAATGGCATTAGCATGATATGTCACCTGCAGACAGTGTCTGTTTGCTATGTAGGAGGATTCATTGGTATAAAACCAATCTTTTAATCCTATGTGAGTGCAGACACTATTTGATATCACCCGAATGGGGCTAAAATCATCTTGCCGTTGAACAGGAACTGACAACAAAACCTGACAGATATTTGGCAGTTACCAGTTAATCTTTATTTTTCTATTTTGGTGAAATACGCTTGATAAAAAAGAATAAAATTAAACTGCTGTTTTGTAAAGAACTTATTCAATCAAAAAAAAGCTAACCTTATTTAAAGTTCCTAGAAAGCAGTGAAAGAAAGCTGTCATCTTTGAATTGAGGCTGTGAATGTAAGCAGTTGCAGTGACACGGGAAAGACAATGGCTTTATTCTGATTTCTGCTCAGGTTTTCTGCATTTACTTTGCTGGCTTTAAGTTATTTATAACTTCTAAAAAGCTGTTCGAAAATGTATTTAATAGCTGGACTAAAGTAGTTTGATCATTGTTAAACTGTTTTTAAGGAGTGACATGTGATTATTTTTGACAGAAGCTTGGCACTTAAGCAACCTCAAAAGCTAATTATTGCTTCATATACTCCTCCGTGGTGAAAGTCTCTCCTTAATACAATAAAGGGAAGAGAATTGTGGAGTTTAGGTACACACAAGGAAGCAGTATTTGATTTTAATCAAAGCAGAAGATCTCCTTTAACTTCCTGCCTGCTTTCAAAAAGCAAACTCAGAAACACTCTGCTTCTGCATGCAGTTTCATGATCTGGCAAAGGAACAGTTTGGGGTGCTTATTATGAAAACAGCTGCTAGTCCAGGCCTAGTGGGGATGGGGATGTGCCCTGGACCTTCACGTTATAAGGGAAGAGGTCTCCAAACTAGCCCAAAAGGAGGAGCCCCATGTACCCCTAAAGTCTTTTTTACTCATTCAAACTCTGACCTTTTTTTACAGGCACTCGATATGGCTATTTTCCCTTTGCCTTGCCCTGCCTTCTCTCAATTCATCCTCTACATATCTTCACCTCAAGCCTAGCTTAGCCCTTTGAATCCATGATATGACCTGCTCACTTGTATGGAAGCAGAGCTGGAGTGGGAATACATGGGCTTCACTTTGAAGAAATGCAAACAAAGAAAATCTCATTCGTTTCAGGGCAAAGCAAGGAAAAAGGAGATTCCTGAGCAGGCACCATGTCCCACCAGGTACACGCTGTAAACCTGGCTGCCAAATCATATGGTGGATGGAGAAAAAACACGCTGCATGTATGCATTTCCCATGCAGTATCAAAAGGTACGCGTCAAGAATGTCCCTTCAAAGTGATGCACACTCCCAGAAATAAAAATCTTGAAATAATAATAGCAGAGGTGGAAAACCAGCTAGGAGCATTTAAAATGTTAATGAAACCCCAGCCATCAGATCTGATTAGCCTTCAAGGCCATCAGCTGGAGAGAAGGCAGACCATCACACCTGGCCTTGAAGAACTGCAGAGGCTCCCAGGGAAGCTTTTGATAATAAGTGAGAAATCATTCTGCATCTAGCAGCAAGGTTTAATGCCCAAATACAAATTAGCACTTAAAAATATATAATTAGGCCATTCTTTTTAAACACCATTAATGCCCTTGTTTGTATTGCAGAAGTAATTACATAAACAAACTCACTTTGTCAGGAAAAATATACTGTGAAGCTGACGCATGGGGATGTCCACTTTTCTTAATTGTTTATGTAGGAAGCAAGCAAGGAAGGAAATTAGTTTGCTTAGATGTAGCTTTTCCCATACTGTTGTGTACGAAGAAAATGCACCAATTGCCTTTATATTTTCTTCACCTCAGCTGACAATCCTGAATGATTCGGATAACAAAATCAGTGGCTTGCCATTTGTTCCCCTCAGCTTGTGGCATGGTCCAATACTTGTCATCTTCTGTTTGCACAAACCTCCAGCCTA
The DNA here is from genome assembly GCF_040182565.1 of Anser cygnoides. NCBI lineage: Eukaryota > Metazoa > Chordata > Aves > Anseriformes > Anatidae > Anser > Anser cygnoides. The sequence continues at coordinate 107,491,627 of NC_089875.1, forward strand.
GGACCCTAGGTGGCCAGTACACCACCTCAGTTCTTTCCACAAAATATTTTGATTTCTGATAAAATTTCAGTTACACTCTAAACCTTAATATTCACTCAATGCTACAAAGGTAACACTTTTAGGTATTTTGTTTTTCTGCCTGAAAGTTAAAGAAAGTCAAAAATAGTTCAGACACACAAGAGATACATTGCAGAATTTCCATATGTTTATCAGAAGTGTTTTCAGTCTCTTACCAGCCCTGCACAGGATATGGTATTATTTTAACTAACTTCCAGACACTGGGAGCTCCCTACATGTAAGAAAAATGCCAACTATTTATGTGGTTCGCACAGACCATCTGCTGAGCATCATTATAGACCACAGCTTGTCTCTCCATGAGAAAATGATGAAGCACGAAGACCAAAGCATTCTTGGATGCAGACTTGGGGCACAAAACATCCTGCAATCCCGCAGACATTTTCCACACCAATAATAGTTCATTCTGTTATCGGTATTTTTTTACAATGACTTTCTGAAGCAGCAACAGGCTTGTTCTAAATACTGCGTCCTGCCTTCACCATGCTGCGTATTTTCTTGAACACAACCCGCTGTAGGACTTATCTGCAGGGATTACCTTGTGTGCCAGGGCAGGACACCCACTGTTGATCCACTTTTAGCCTTATTTTAATCCTGAGAGGCCTTTTAGTTGTAGAGGTTTGTCAGTAAAAATACCAGTGAAGCTGGACAGAGACCGTACCAGTCTTGGAGGTTAAATCAGGCCAATTTATGCCTCCTTTTCTTCCCAGACACAGTTCACCTCCTCTGCTTCCACCTTGTTTGCTAAGGGCTGCTGAGCACGGTGACCCGTCGTCTTAATGGGGGTCTCTAAAAGTACTTCCACTTAAAGGCAGGTAGTTTCTGGAGTCTGCAATGATGCACATATAACAAAATTATTTTACTTTTCTTTCCTGGGTTGTAATATTTTAAAAGCATCACGCAATTAGCTGTAAGTATGGAAGCAAAATGACATACCATAGGGCATCTTAACCCAAACACCATAAACCTCAATGTGGGGGTTTTAAGGTTGAACTGACCTGAGGGTTTTTTGATGAACTATTTTCGTCACTTTGCCAAAATTGTTGGGACAAATAGGTCAACAAAAAGGCAAAACCTTCATCAGGACCATTTCTGTGATTCAGCCTAGACCTTTGTTCTGAAGAACTTCCCCAGCACAAAACACAGTGGTGCTTTTTGCTTGTTGGGAACCAGGAACTGGAGCTGTGCTTTGTACAATCCCAACGTACCACTCAGGTATCAAGCCAGTCTCCTGTTCCTGAGCAGTATTCCTTGCTGGCCCAGCAAATATTAATTGCTTTACTTATGAGTTTGTTTGTACAAAGAGGGAATGTGGATTAAAAACAGAATGAAATTACACACACATAACAATCTCCCTTATCTTAGAATGAGATTGCTTTATTGTTACTCCTCTTACAGGACAAACCCAAAATAACACTGCACGTAGAGAAGATGTAGGTAAGAGAGGTGGAAGCATTGATAGCTATCTTCGTGAAGATTTGGCTCTGCCCACACAGCCCCTGCTGCCAGAGCTGCCTGGGTGCTGTGTAAGTGCTTGCACCCTGACCAGGGCAGCTGCTCAGAGGGGAATTGGGGCTGGCACCTTCTCTTTCCCCTGAGCTTACCTGCACTCGCAACTTACTACCACACTTCCTCATTTTCTCAGCTGAAAAATGAAGATAGTAACACTTCCTTGACTCCTGCAAGGGATATTGCAAGGAAGAATGAAGGTACAGAAAAAGCTGTGAGTGCTTCATCATCTTACATGAGCTTTAAATATTGCCGATGTTGTTATTCACTGTTTAAAATGCAGCCAACAACTTGTACCGAGCAAAGATATGTTATCCTGCAAACAACAGTCCTGGATGGAGTAAAGTGAGGGAGCAGCCCTCTGCTGCTATGCAGATTGCAAGCTAATATGCTGGTTTTAATCGCCTTCACCATTTTATAAACCTAGCAGCTGCTGGTTATCTCTTTTCAGAGGATAAAATGGTGCTTTCCACATTTTTTTCAGCTGAATAAATTTCACTTATTTGTCTCAGAGTTGTTTATCCTACTAATTGTTTCAATTTACAGAGATGTTATAGCTGTGATTGTTCACCAGAGTGGAAATAACAGGAATGCTGTGCAGCTCACAGCAAATATATCTGTGAACTCCTAAAAAAATCTATTAAATCAGAAGACTTTTATCTCAACATCTATATCTCATTTTTATGTGATTTCATTACATTTATATACATTCTGTTATGATAAATATAAACTATTTTTAGAAATTCATTTGCTCTGTTAATGAGACCAAGAAATTGATTTCCATGTTTGGGGAGGATTTCAATTAATAAAACAGCACTCTCATCTAGGACTCAATAACATTTTAAAAAATATATGTGAACTTCAATTTTGTCTTGGAATACATTTATAGATTACAATTGCTCATAATAAGCCATGAAGAGGAGACATACTTTTTAATATATAATTTCTAAGGAGACAATATAAAAGGACAGTTATTCTTTTACTTCTCACTTTAAAGAATTTCTCCGGTTCTCATCAAGTTGATTGAACCATGTTTGTTCAGTGTTCTCTGCTCTTTTACAAATAGGGTATAAAGAAACAGTTGAGAATTACCAAAAGGAATGAGAAGGAAGCTTATAATTTGGGGTACTTAATGAGGCAATCAGTAAGAAATTGTCTAGAGATTTATTAATGTACTTTTGTTTTCTATGTAGATATATATAAGTGTTTTATTTTTAGCCTGCATTATCTTTACTCAATCCTTTATATTTATCTAGCCCAATTCCAAATACCGTGTATCACCTGAAAAAAAAAAAAATCAATCAAATGACATATGCTTTCTCATTTTTTCCACTGAAGTCTTTCCTCAGATCCTAGTTCTCTGTCCCACAGCCATTCTGGAACTCAGCGTTTTGCAAAACACACTATGAGCTTAAAGTGCAAGCGGTGTAAAGCACCTCATTTAAAACTGCTGCCCTCTCTAGAACAAATAGAAGCATGCTGGTTTTCAAAGGTCCTGAGCCAAAGTCTTTGTGTTCTGATTTCCATAAGTGATAAACAGGACCTCATCCCAGTATTTGTTGTAGAAAGGAGATGAGGGCTGCCCAGCAGAGCCACACACTCCACCGAGGCTGCTCCACAAACTAGCCAAGAAATCTGGATCTTGGCATGACGTTCAATAGAGTGGAGCTATAGTAGAATTTGGCCCATTATAAAGGTTGGAGACACTCAGGAGCTCAAAAAACAGGTCCAAAATATATTCACATTGAGTCCTTACCTAAATAAAACCAGTCAGCCCAACAACCAGAACTGTTTGAATTTGGAAGTGGACTCCTTGTGTGGAGCCAGGAGTAGGACTCAATGATCCTTGTGGGTCCCCTACAACCCAGGGTATTCTATGATTCTGCAGATGGATAAGGATCACTATATCACGGGACACTACGTCAAGTCCAAAGATGACAAAGAAGACACATTTCCAGCTCCTCCACCTACTTCCATAAGAAGGAATAATAATAACACTCCCTCTTGCCTGCTGACATGACTTAAAATAAAAATTTCAAGTTAAACCAAGGTGTCTGTGGCTCCAAGACAGGAAGATGTATGAACAGCCATGGGTTTTTCTCATATGAAAACACCTCTGAATCACCTCTGAATCACCTCTGAATGAAAAAATTCATTTGAAGTCTGAACTTTTCATTTTTATTCATGGACTGTGGTCCCCATCCTCCTCTATGGCAAGGTAATTTAGACAATTTGTAAATACAAGTAATTAAGCAGGTGTAAATAGCACCGTGGAGCGCTTAAGTGTGCTCTTTTCCTCTGAGAACAACACAGTTAAATGAAGGTGTTAATTTTGTCATTCATAGGAATCGAGCATTACAGATACATCCTAACACATTTAAATAGTCGACTGTCATCATGATTTGATTCACAATATTTCACTTGAGAACAATCAAGATTCATCCATAGATACATGGGCATATTAAAATGGAATATTGAAATGATTATGTAAAACCTAGTCTGCAAGAGAGAGATCTTCTTTCCAGCTCGGCATCATCTGGATAGTCATTTTTCTGATATTTATTTAGCCAAGCCACTTTGCTACAGCCAAACTGCTCTATAAAAATGTGGTGGAGGCAGTTTAAAGCACCATTTGCAGATGATACCTTCATATATTTGATCATGATGTGCCAGCTTAAATAAGGAAACACATACTCACATGTGATTACCCTGGTTAGGAGAGGGCTGTAGGCTTCAGGAAGGCCGTGGGCCTGGTGCGTTCAGGTGTAGGCCCATGTCACACATCCACATCCACATGCACATTCACAGCTTCACAAGGATGGGATCAACTTTTTATTTCAGTGGTAAACATTGTTCCTGACGGAAGCATAACGGCTAAGCACTGGCACCCCAAAGCAGCAGGGTTTACCCTATTTCTTAGCTGCACAGTGAGGTGACAGGGCCAAAATCAGTTGCTTTCTGAAATCCTGTATCTTACCCCAAGACAGCTTTTGCTCTTTAGGACTTTCTATTGGTTCAATAATTTGACTTCGGTTGTTGGGCTTCTGAGGTTAACTCTTCTCTTGCAGGGAGGAGGAAGTGTTTATAAGCAAGAAGCCTATTATAGAAGCCGTCTGAGAACATTATCACATCCACGGTGAGAGACAGCCAACATTTTTTCTAACATATTTTTCATCTGCAAATAGAAGAGGACAAAAAGCTTGTTTTAAAGGAGAAGTTTAGTTTTAGACAGAGGTATAGTTTACATATATATATATATATACATACATATATACATAAATTAAGGAGAACAGTGTCAGGAAGATTTTTGTCAAAGCTTTCTGTTGCAAAATTGAGGTGTGTGTGCAGTTTCTATGTGGGTTTCACCTGCCACCTTACCATCTGTGACACAGTAGGAAAGTCTCAGAAGTGCTACTTTTCAAGAGAAAGTGTTGTCTTGGGAAAGCATTGTCAAGCATGCAGAAGGGAAGGTGTTACTTCTGAAAATGAAATATGTTCTTTTCCTTCTTTTCCTCACACTCTCTTACCATTTCTCAGCTCTGCAAAAGCTGGAAGAGTAAAAGTTGGGGTAAGTAGGAAAAGAAAAAGTCCTTTTTGTGTGTGTTTTCATCCTTTTCTTGTAGAAAAAGTAATAGTTTGATGATGGAAAATATTCCCGAGAAAAGATTTTCCAGCCCTACCTATGCATGACAGAGAAAAGACAGATTAAAGGAACTGTCAAAAGTTTCAATGTCAACAGCAGAGTAAAAAATAGAAGCTCATTTTATCTGACTTTGCCTCTCACTTGTGTTCTCATTGCTGTCTCTTCTACAAATCAGATACCTATTTCCATAATGTTCCCTGATGTTTAAAATCAGGATCCAAGTTGGAAAAAATAAGGAATAATTCTGCAGCGTTCAAGAGATGGTTAAAAAAATCTCATTCTAAATCATTTTGTAATTGTAATTGAAGATGTCATCAAAATCATTTTCTAAACAGACACTGAGACTTTTCAGGTTGTGTTTTGCCCATGAAAAATGAAGCTTTATTTATTTGTTTATTTTCCCCTTGTCCAGCCAAACTCTAAGGTCATACTTCCAGAGCTTCTTACTATAGGCCATACAATTTCTTCCCAAGTCTATTCTGAGCTAGGAACCAAGTTCCCTTGCATGCACACACCGTGTTCCCCATTCTGCCAGCCTTCATCAGGTCAGGGAACCATACAGACACTTTGTTTCCTGCGTCCAGCCCCTTTCACTCACCTCACAATAATTTTCACATACTCTGACTATAAATCAGCTCCTGTAAACCCCAGCTCCTGGTCTGTAAGAAGGACTTGTGCTGAAACAACAACTTCGTGATGAAATCTCAGATGCAAAACACTAAGTGGAGAGGAATCGCTGGGAAGAGATAAGAAAACCCACAGATTGATAAAACAGCATGAGATTTTCAAATGGTTTTCTCTACCATTATTAAACCAGAAAAAAAAAAAAAAAACCCACTCTGATTTGTCCTTGCATTGGATTATGTCCTCTTTGCTGCTGGGGAGAGGCAGCAGCATGAGCATGGCGGGGTGACCAGGGTGGCAGACACATGGACAGCAAAGAGGTGCCGAGTGCCACTTGACAGCAGCGATGTGCCAAAGTGAGCTATTCATTCTGGTAGACCTTAGTGCGTCTCTCTCTCTCAGAAACATTTTCAGGTTAAAGAGTAAATTACAGCCAGAAGGTGACAGTGCGAGGTGACATGAGAAAATGATGCCAGCAAGGCAAGGTTAATGACCTGTCCCATGAGCTGCTCAGCTGAGGCTCTTTGTCATTGTGCTACCTCATTAAAATCAAACCCATCCACAAACAAAGGGCAACTACGATAGGAGTTGCAGTAAGAAATGGGAATGGTGAAATACAAAATATATTAAAAACAATACTGATATTATTATTTTTAGAATATGAAAGTGCATATAGGATATCTTCTGCATATATGGGTTGGATATGGGACCTGTTCTACTAGAGGGTAAAGCACAGTAAATGGCACAGTAATTAATATTTTAAAAAAATCACCTTTTTGAACACTGAACTGGGCTCTGTCAGTTGTGATCTATCAGCATCATGACAGGTTATGAGTTTTTTAACTGCTCTGCCCAAGGAGTTTTATTGAACAGTGTTTCCATGGGTTTGGCACTCTTCTTATCTTCTGTTTTTAATATGGAATGTGTTATTTTTTTAATATTCATGACCAATGATATATCATCTAATATCTTAATTTTTCTCAATACATTGTTTCTTAAAGTTACACCACTGTGATATCAGATGGCTGAAAAATGCTGACTGAAGCCAGATGTGCTAATTGCAATGTAGGACAGAAATGTTAATCAAGACACCTATAGAAAGGAGGGGAGGAGATAAACCCCACATGATTAGTGCACAAACACAAGAATGAAATATCTCCTAAGAAGGAGTGGGAGGAAGCTGCGTTATTCCACCATGGGCTGGATAGGTGACAGATTGGTTCAGGAGCCTTCAACAACAAATCTGACTACACACCACTCATAAAACTTCCCAGTGCAAAGTTACTTAAATGGGAAAGAGAGGTGACCTTTAACACAAACTGGATTTGATGCTGGAGTAGAATTTTAATGGTTTCTTGTGCACTTCTCTGTTTCTAACCAAGAATAAAGCCAGAATTCAAGATTACTGCTGTCTTCTAGGTAGGTCGGGTTTTTTTGTTTGTTTGTTTGGTTGGTTGTTTTTGTTTGTTTGTTTGGTTGGTTGGTTGTTTTTTGGTGAAATTTCTCTTTTATTCTTAAGTATCCTATAGCAGTCCCTCCAGATCTGTGGAACTGTGTGCAGTTTAAGCAGGCAGGGCTCTCCCTTGGGACTAGTTATTTCTATCTAGGTGGGTGAACTGGAAAATCCTAACCTGTCTATCACCCACATGGTGTTCTCAAAATCCAGAGGGACATTGTCCACTGCATCTGCTCATAGGCAGTTAATAAAAATTTCCTGCAAAGATGACAGAAGGCTTTTCTGATGTGTATTTTAGCCTTGGCTGCTTCAGCGAGCAGCTGGGACAGCAGCAGCATGAACAAACCCCTTCTGTCATCCACTGGTGCTGCTTGGCAGGGCACACAGACAGGTGCAACAACCCATTTGGTCCTGCACAGCAGCAGTCCTGCTCATGTAAGGGTACAGGAAGGATCACTCATGCATTATCAGGACGCTTGATTCCAGCCTGAGACGCAAAGTTTCTGCTCCTAAAGCAGCTGGGGCCGTGTGTTCAGTCAGGGAGCCTACCTCAGACACAGTGTGTAACTCTTCATAGGTTCCCTGACAAAACTCAGCCAGGAGAACTACAACTTTTCTGGAGACCAGCTCTGCGCAGATCAGGCCTGGGGGAGGCCAGACCACAGCGTACTTCCAGCAGGTGGTTTGGATGCAGCCCAGTGAGGTTTGGGGTTTTTGGAAGATGGGGAGGAAAACATTTGTGTGAGCAAGTCTTTCCACAGGAACTGCGCTGTCCTCTGAACTAGGGTAATCGGTGAGACCCTGAACCAGGCTGTCATAAACTGGAATTCAAAACCACTACCAGGGTTTCAGTACCACTATTTTATTTGTAAAGCAAGGCAGTAGCAGCAAGTAAGAAGTCTTTTTCCTGCCTAGCAAATTTTGAGTTGAAGTTCCATTTTTGTGAGGCGTAACAATTCAATGAGTGACCACTCTCCAGGTGCTGTGAACATCTTGGAGCTACGTGATCTGATTTCCTGAGTGCTCCCTAACCCAGACCAGAGCCAAGTCAGAGCAGGGTTTGTACTCAGGTTAGCTTCATGCTGGACTGGATTGGGAATCGAACACCTGAAAACAGGTAGAGATGACAGCTCCCATCATTGGAGGGTTGAGCAGAAGTGGGCTCTTTTTGTTTTTAACTGCTTCCATCAGGTTTATAAGAGATCCAAGAGCAACCTGAAACAGCCTCCAAGCTTACATAGGAGATTTTCGTGTTGCACAAGGAAAGGAAAACAGAACATGGGATGATGAGCACTACCCCAGTTCTGCACTTGGAGCACACTGATGCACATGCGTGTGACTGCACCATGAAACTCAGTGACAAGACATTCTCAGGCTCTTCAGAAAGAACTCAGTCTGCAAAGTCAGTTTTTAGGTAATAAAAAAAGCGGGATTGGGAAAGTTCAGTCAAAGCATGATGCTGAACATGAGACAGGGCCCTGACTAATCTCTGCCACCTCCATAGCAAATGGCTTGGAGCAGTTTTTCTGCTTCCACCAAAAGAAGAGATATTGTATCACCTGCAGTTCAAGCTATTTTGTAGTTACAATCATGTAAGCCAAAACCAATCACAAAGGAGTGAGTACAACTACTGCAGAAACATCCCTTAACCATGCCCCAGATCCTTGTCTTCAGTCAGCTTTCATTCTTACCTGATACGGTGTTGAAAATTTCTCTTCATTTCTCTAGGGTGTTTTGCCTGTGTAAATGCAAAACGCAGAAAGATGCTCAGCTCCTTAAACATTTTTGCTAAATAAAACATAAAAAAGCTAAGTGGGTGAGAAAAAAAAATGACTCAAATCAACTGTGAAAGGAGCAGCCCTTTCTTACTACCACTCATTCAGTTTGTTTCTACAGAATGGTGAGGGATTTTTCCCATCCTTTTCTAAGCTCCTTACAAATTTAAGAACTCAGGAAACCAAGGTAACAAAGTATTTACCTCGGTTCATTTGATCTTGTGAATTCATGGCACACAAAGTATTTCCTTTGTCCAGTGCTTCCATAACCCTATTTTGAGTTAATGATGGGTGATTACAGCAAACACTAAAAAGCCTGTCTTTTCAGAGCTTATGAATGTGGTGTTTGGTTCTGTATTTTTTCCAGAGTGTCTTCTAAATGGAACAGAGTACCAGGGACTTCCCTTGACCCTTGTAAGGGAGCAGGGCTGGATTTGGGATATGAGAGTCTTCAGGAATAATGGATTAATTGGCTAAATATGTTTATCAGGGAAAGTCAACTAAGCTTTCCCAATACCTACCAGCCAAGTTAGCATGCTGATGATTTAAGCATATTTTTTATAGCATAATTAAGGAAGCACTATTTAGGAAACCTCATCACACTGCAACTGTCTCAGTAATTTGCCATGCAGCTTACAATGCTCGTTTTTAATTCCAGAAGTAATTAGATATCTCCTGGGACTTGCCCTGAATATATTTTCTTGTTTGTCCTGTATACTTCTTCAGATGAACTGATATTGCAACTCTCTTGCCAATGAAAGCACATTAAAAATTACCATTAATTTTTGCCATTCAGAATTTTCCAGTAAGAAGATGGTTAAGGTGTAAAATGGCCTTTCTATTTGGCTTTTTCTGCTACTCTTGCCTCCTAGAAAAATATCATTTATGCTAATACTGCTTAATAGTAATGCTGAATTAAATTTAAGGTACACTCTGTTAGGAGGGATCAAAGCTTTTCAAATCTCAATCACTGCCTTAGCCAGTGAGCGGACAAGGATAGCTACAAGGCTGTTAAATATTTATATCTTTGGTTTTCAGATGCACACCAGAGTGCTGTGCAAAGCACGAAAGTAAGTCACGACCATGATTTGCTGGTACTGACCCTGCAGGTACAACTTTTCATGGCCACCTCATCTTCCTTCTGTCTTCTGCTTCTTTCAAATGAAAAATTTCTTTACATGTAGCATGTCACAAATCCCAATTCTCTACTCTTCTCTCTCCTATTAACTGTATTCAGACCAGAGAAGATAATGCAGTTGGAGTGGCACATTTCTCCTTCTGCATAGGTTGACAAATTCCCTTGTGTGTGCTACTTCAGCAACATTTTTCACAGAGTCATTTGAAGTTTTCTTTCAATTCCATTGTAGTCAATTGCTTTAGCATTCTGAAAAAAATAAATTAATTAATTAAAAAAGTAAAAAATAAACAGCAACAAAAACTATGAATAAAACAGCACTGTATAGGCCGCCAGTCCTAATCACACCTATAGTAAAGTTTGCAGTAAATCATCAAATGTAGATTTAAAAAATACACAAATAACCTTTTTTCTTTTTTTTTTAACCTGTTTATGAATGTAGGCTCCTTTCTTATCAGTACTCACTGCGATTTGCACATCATTTATTTAATCAAGCCCTAAACATACCATTGTCAAAAGTATCCCGATATACTTGGGGTATAACTGATGTCACTTTATTGCCAAGAGATAAGAACCGGATGCACCATATGTCTGCCTGCAGCTGTGAAGGTTAGAGTTGCCATATCTAGAAATGGAAGAAAAATGTCATGTCTCCAGGCACGTCTTTCCATCTGGGCAGCATTTTTCTCTCAGAAGTATTTTGAAGCCCTTTGTCCTCTCTAGCTTTTCTGACAGAAATAATGAGATTCTCACCAACTCTTCTGGGGAATATTCCTCCAAAACTTTCCTTATCTTAATGTCATCCTACACAAGCCTTGACTTTCCATTGCTGCAGTTTCTCAAGTGCTTGCTGCCACATTGTCTCCCTTAACCCTGATTCCTCTGTCCCACGCTACATAACCACAGCTCAGTTTTCAGTCAATATCTCTTTTGTTTTCTTTTTGTTAATCCCCTACCTTTTAAATATGTTTTAATTGCCAACTACACTTTAGCATCCCATCATCACCATCCACATCTGAGCACCACATACACACGAACCGGCACTCTCGGCTTGAGTTTCCGTAACGTATCACCACACCAAAGTGGAAAACAGAGCTGATTTCACCAGATTTGCTCTGGCTGCACTTCTTGAAACAAAGGTACTAGGTAAGCTCCTGAACAGTGCAGCCCCACTGATCATAGCTGTGCCAATGCACAGCACTACCACATTGCAAAATCGTTTAATTTTGTCAGCATTATCTTGTCCCATCTGACATATTTATTACCAATACCTTCTCAGCTTTTGCTTGAACACTTGTACATAAATATTTGCTGCTTCTAAGTTTTGCTATCCTATTTAATGCAAACATTTCCTCTACATATTTGTTTGCATTTTCCAAGTACAACATTGCTATGTAATTTCCTGCCTGCAGCACTAACCTCCATCCTCTTGCCTTATCGCTCTGTTCTCAAGAGAATTGCAGTCTTTCTTTATCTACAAACTGGTCCCTTTTTCCAGAAAACCAAGATGTTAAATGAGACCAGTTCAAGATCCAATAGAAGGATGAGCACTTGCACATCTGCAATTCCCTCCAACATAGACCAGAGAGGCTTTAAGGTGGCCGTGGTGTGAAGCACCATCAGCGAGGGACTGGTGCTGAGCTTCCTACAAAGCCCATGGTAACACATGCCTTTATTTCTATCCCAACCCCTTGCTCAGTAGGGCTGGAACAAAGCCATTACCTTCCTATTCTTTTAGCCCACAGAAAGACCTATGGGCACATCTTAAGACCTGTCTTAGCTGGATGTGAACTAGCAAACCACTGCAATGATATCAACAGTTTGCTGCTAATCATGCTAGCCAGCAAATGCTTTTCCTATATTTTAGCATTTTCTGTTCTCAGTGCATTACAGAGTTCCTTCTTTTTCCCATGAGGTCACGATCTATTTCTCATTGTCTCCCAGCTGATATATTAGCCATTTGAAAATTCAATTAGGTGAAATTATTTTTTATATTAATGTCGTAATTTTGTAATTATCATTACAAGTGATACGCTGTAAACTATGTGTTCTTTGAACTACTGAAAATGTCATTGCCGATATCCCATAAACTTTGCCATTAGTTAGCTATGACTGTGCTGTACTGTCACTTCAGCCCAAATTGGCTAAATCAAATTTTTCATGCTATGGTTTGTAAGGAGGACACTCCAACACCCACTGGACTCAGTGGAAGTCTCTCTGTGAGCAGTCTTCTCTTTTGTGAGCAATGGTCCCATCTCCCTAAAAAGTATAAATGTAATTAAATTTAACACTACAGAGTGATAGTAGTGAATGGCCTTGCAAACAGAGGAGCAATCTCATTTGGTAGAGAGGAGACAAAAGAATCCCAGTTTACTCACCTACAAACCAGTTAGGGAACCACCTTTGTGGTGTCAAAGCTGTTAAAAAGGGAGGCATTTAACATCTAAGTTGTTTACTTTGCCAGCCTCCAGACTGCAAGCATGAAGCTATTTTTCTGAAGTATCATCCCTCTAAAAAGCTATCCAAGTGCCCTTTATGAAAGGAAATCAACATGAGTCGCAAATGTTTAATACGGCTTCACGGTAGAGAGCTGGCAGATAGCTAGATGATACCAGCAAAGGTTTATGTGTCTCTACAGTCAATAGAGTTGAACAAAAATTGAAATAAGAGCACAGAAGATTTCTTAATCATCCTTCACATCATGCAAATTTTGTAGGACAATGGATTCTTTTTATGCAAATGTTTTGGAAAAATATCTTTTTTTTTTTTTTAATTTTTGAATTCTGATTTTGTTTTCTCTCCCAAGAGATCTGTCAAACTGTTAAGACTAGTAAAGAGACTGCACTCACTGTATTTTATTATAACCCTTAGTGCAACTCTTCACAGTGAAAGGAAATAGTTTTTGAATGCTCCGCAAAAGGTAAGGAGTGATAACGTAGGGAAAAATGTTCTATATTTTCTGTAAGATTTAGAAGCACACCGTGGTATGTACAGCCCTGAATTCTCTAGTTGTAGCTGAACATTTCTTTTGGAGCAAAGGTCCGTGCTGCATATAGCCAGATCTCTCTTTTCCATCAGCCATTCATCAGATACAGATTTTCTCATGCTAGATTTTCAATGAGAATTCAGTTTCCTGTGAACTATAGGTGCTGCTCATTTCAGGCTTCATTCTTAGTTCAAGACTGCTTTTTTGTATGTGTCTTGTGATCCTTGTTTTAAACACATTCTTCTTTAATGGAAAATAGGTAACATCTATCACATTTTTTCAGCTCTTCATCAGAAATAGGTAGGTTCAGAGTATCACAGCCTGAATTTATTGAAAGGAAACTCAGTCTTGATAGAACTGAGAACAGACCAGAACCTGTATTTGCACTTTTTCCATACTTTAAGTTATTTAGAACTTCACAAGGCTGGAGGAGAAATGAAGGGTGAGAAACAGTGTAATGCCCCCTGATCATGATTACTGATCCTTCTGGGGTTGAGTACAGGTAGACAAGATCTGTGCTCTTCCTCATACGCCACCTACAAGAAACTACAGCAAAGGAACCTGGTACCTTCCTTGAGTTCTGCTGCCTGGTGTGTTTCTTTTTCCACGGCTTCTGAAAGGCTGGAACCAGCCTGCACCTCTTGGACAAGCGTGGCTCACCAAGGCTGGCTTTTCCCTAATCACAACTGCCTGGAGGCTGGCTATATCATCCTGAAAAAGCTGGAGCCATTGCCTGGCATAAGGAGCCTGAGGAGCTCTTCGATGACCCATCAGCAAACCCAAGAGTGGGCTGACATGCAGTGCCAGCCCCGCCATCCTGCCAGATCTCCCTCTCTTACCCTCACTAGCTCTAAAATGCTTCCTTTCGACTTGAGGATACAAATATGAGGTAACCTATCCTCTGCTCTAAAGCTGAAGAAAAAAAATATTTTGAGGTTGATATGACATACCAAATATTTGAGACATTCAGTGATTTGCATGCAATGAGTAGCTTCAGTCACGCAACAAGTGTGCTTCGATACTATCATGCATCCAGTTCTTACGTGAGTCTCCCTCAGGTTTCCGTTTCCTGACACTGGAACTGTGATTGTAGTCTGTAAAGTCTTCAGAAAGGAACCATACATTTTGCTGGTGCACTAACGTTAGTTTGGGACACATACGGGGAAAAATAGCTGTTCTATTTCACAGATCATCAAAAGATTTCCATCTGGTAATCAAGTCACTTAGTGCTTATCATGACTCAGGCCCATAATTTAATTGAAAATTATAATTATGCTCTCTTCCTGCTGTCTGACTTAAATCCTACCTATTTTGTCATTTCTTATTTTGATGTTTGAGGGGAAAAAAAAAACTTGAAGGTATGTTATTTGTGCTTGTCTTTTCAACTCTTCTCTAGTATTTCTCAATGAATCAACTGCATAAACGTGTACAGTACTTTTGTCAGCATGTAGTATTAAGGTCTGACATTTGGCTTTGACAAAAATTTCTGTATTATTCAATTTGTTTTGCTGGAATCTATCGTAGTTTACTAGTTCAGTTCCCAAATGACTTTTGTGCAGCTGAGTTTTATAGTCTCAGTAATGTCTATCATAAGTAAACCACTGAACTAACAAAAATGACCCAAATTAATAAAACGTTCCTATGCTTCAAAATGTTAACAATGTGGAGTAGGAGTAGCTGCCAATAAATCTTTCCCAAAGTTAAATGAAAAAAATAGCACGTCATAAGAGCAGTCCAACTTTTTACTGCTAATATATTCACTTTGGATACAGCCAGAGATCTGAATGCAATAAGAACAAGGTTTGATGCATTCTGTGTTTGGTTTGCTGACATTTAATGTCCTATTTCTGCTTCTCTGTGTCCAGTGAAATTTTTTTTTTTTTTAGGAGCAAGTCCTGTGCAGTTTCCATTTTCTTCCTGGCAAAATTCAGACTATCCACTTTGATACTTTAGATAGAATTTGGTGCAATTTGATTATCCGTATAGATTATCTGTATAAACTGGAAAATGAAGTGGTCACCTAGTCCCACATCAATATATACATCCAAGCCTGTACAAGTTAAGGAGAAATCTGCTGTGATCTGGGAATAATGCAAGGGGTTGCTTTAACATTTCTGAACCCCAGTGACTGCATGCTGGCAGCCCAAGCTCCAGCCCAATGAGACCACAGCTGTTAGGGGCATTTTCATCCCTGGAAGCGGGGACTGGGGAGCAGATTTCAGTTCTCCCTGCTCTTCATACCATCAGCTTTGTTTCAAAAGCAAGGAAGGTAGCTGCTGGCATACGTCTGCTGGGCAAGGCACTTAGCTGGGAGGGGGATGTGGATTTCCTTCAGTTCAGGAAGAGGTAGGAACTGAACACAGGTCTTTGATCTCTTGACAAACTTTAGGCCAGTATGGAAAAAGCAGATAACATTTCTGAGCAGGCTTTAAAATGAATGAGCCCTGCTCAGCTACACTCCTCACCTCTGGGTCCCACATGCTGGACTAGCCTTGTGTGCAGCCCTAAGGAGGTACCAAAGGCTGAGCAAACAGTCACCTCTGTGTACTCAGAGGCTACTTCTACACTTTCCCGTGGCGAGGTTCCCTGGTCTGGACATACCCATACTTGACTGCCCAGCTGCCTAGCTGTTTTCACGAGCTCTGCAACCGCAGAAAGAAAAAGAGAGTGAGATGGGAGCTGGCAAGTTATTATCTTTAATAACATCGTCACTTGTCACCACTAGGACCAATAATCTTCACTGCTTGAGGGTGCTCAGAGGACAAGGCTTCGCTGTGTGGTTTGGCAGCTCTGTGCTACTGGCACCCATGAGGGCTGGCACAGAGGACTTGAGAAATGAAAAACTTTTACCCACTGAAATCAGATAATTCAGGATGAAATGAGACTGAAGAAGGTGAAAACAGAGGCCTAAGATCAACTTTTAGTAGTAAACCATTAAAAAATGAGATGCTCAGCAAACTTTTTCTTTATTGCAGTCTAGGGTAAATTTTCAGTTAATACTTCATATTAAAAAAATATTATCTGTTCAGGCAAGGTCCTCTGGTGCCAGGTGCCACCAGGTAAGATGCACATTATTTCAAAAGGGTGATGCCCTGGAGAATGAGTACATGCCGGAACAGTGATGGAAACCAAGGGTCTCCCACCTGAGAGTCCTTCCAGGATCAGGCTCACATACTAAAGAACTGCACAATTAAACTTGACCAGATTATTAATTTGATAGCCACAAGGTGCTAAGACCATGATAAATGCTTCACCTCCCACCATTTAGAAACAAATCACAAGGAAACTGTAAGTACTGTAAGGACAGATGGCAAAATTACTGATAATACAATTGGCACAATGAAGAACATTTAATAATACATGTTGAAATAATACCTAATACTAACACTACATCAAACAGGATATGCTGTGCTATTCCAACACACTGCATTTCTGGTCTTTAGGGACCACTATGAACTGCTTGTCAATGACAACCAAAGACAGGCATTGATAGTTGATGGCACACAAACCTTTGAAAGTCCATAGTGTGCTTCCAAGAGACAGGGAAGCTAGCGGAGAGGTTGTCAGTGCCAGGGAAGTGGGAATTTGGGTGAAATTCCTTTTGCCAAACCCTGTCCTGCTCGTTCTGAAGCCAGTGGCCGTTCTTTCCAACAACTGCAATGAAAATTGTATTGATAGCTGTGGGAATAGCAGTTAGACAATGCTTCCAAAGTGGTGATGCTTTAGGAAAAAAACAATCACCCTTATTCCAGATAGCGGATGACAGCCATCTGTAGTCCAAGTCCCCTCTATAAATCTGTTTACCAAACAGATTTACTCTGCTCGATTTTGGCTAGCCTGTTATGCCCTATTACTTGTATGCATGTGCTGCAGTAAACAAGATAAGAAAGAGCTTTTGGGCTCCTTATCCCACTTTGGCTCACACAGAAAGAACAGAACTAGACATAGCATTCAGTTCTTTTTTACTGTGCAGATCATCACAGCTTTATCTTCATGTTATACACAAAAAGCTTGAATGAAATTTGTCACCTAAATTAGGAAAACACTTGTATTTCAATGGCCTCTCATTAGAGAATTTTACTCTCCGTGTTTTGTAAATGTAAAAAATACGAAATGCAGAAATGCTCATACAGAAGTAATCAGTTTTGCATCTCAATACATTTTCTGTAACTCTAATGAAAAATCAGCATCATTGATCTAATGGTTAATGAGGTTAATATTTCTCATGCTTCCTTTGATGTCACGAATAATTTTTCAGTTGAAATCCCCCATATAAAGAGTGTGTATTCAGGCTGTTGAACAGCAGCAGCTCCTCCTTTGGTACCGCTCATTCCTTCACAAAAGGTAGCCCTAGAGCAGCACAGCAGCACTTGCGGCAGGGGGGACTGCCCCCTTCTCAGGCTGGTGAAAAGGCAGGCAGTCTGGCCCCTTCTCTTAAGTCTTACCAAGATTAACAACTGATCTATCAAAATGATTAATATTCAAATGGGAATCACTGAAAGCAGAAACATTCTTCTGCAAAGAGCTTGCTGCTTGCCAGAATCCCACAGGCAAGATTTTCAACTTTCTATTGAAATACAGAAATCAAATTTTAGTTTCAGGAGATAATAAGAAATTTCAAACTTTCCAGATAATTAATTTTGCATAACAAGTCACATGCTCAGAAAGGTGAAAGCAGATCTTTTCCCAACTGGGAAAAAAAAAAAAAAAAAAGGAGCTTCTCCCACTTCATGTTTGCAGTCCCCAGTGTACACAATACCAGGAGAAGCAGAAGAATAGGGTGAGAAGGGGATAGAAGATGAGAAATCTGTCATGTCAGTTTATATTGTTAGCTTCTTGATACATAAAGGATCTTTGACTCATCAAATAATTGAAGTTGTGTAACTAGTCACATGTCTGAGAGAGGTGAAAGCAAACCCCTGTCCAGAGTATGAACGAAAATTAATTTTCTGACAATTACATTCTGTTTCCTGACCACCTTGCCTTCTTATTTTAAAACTGTAATTATTTGAATCAAGGTAGTTCTCCAGCTACAGTTAATACAGAAGGGCAGCAGCCAGGCTGGGTAGATCCTGCAGCTCCCGCATCAGGATAGCCAGGTGCTACCTGCCACCTCGTTCCACACTTCTGCATGGGAGGCAGCACAAATCCTGGAGTTGATCTTGTTCTTAATGTTTCTTACCCAGGGGCTGTGAAAAACAGTAGCTGCAACCCCAGGAAGAACGGGGACATGTTCAGATGGCCTCTGGTTCAAACTGAGAGCTGTGTGGCAGCAAGCCGTTCTTGCAAAAGTGTGTTGTTTTTTGGCTGGGATAGAGAGAATTTTCTTCATAGTAGCTCATGTAGTGCTATGTTTGGATTTGCGATGAAAACAGTGTTGAAATCACACCAATGTTTTAGTTGTTGCAAAGCAGTGCTTACACTAAGTCAAGGACTTTTCAGCTTCTCGTGCTGCCCTGCCAACCAGGAGTGCACGAGGAGCTGGGAGTGGACACAGCCCGGACAGCTGACCCAAACTGATGAGAGGGATATCCCATACTGTGTGGCATAGTGCTCAATAATAAAACTTAGGGAGAGATTTGCTAGGGCTACTGTAGCTCTGGGACTGTATGAGTGTTTGTTAGCTGGTGGTGAGCAATCGTGCTTTGCATCACTTGCTTTTTTCTTGGTTTTAACATTTTTTCCCTACTTTAATTTACTTATTAAAATATCTTCATCTCAAGCCACAAATTTTTCCCCTTTTGCTCTTCTGATTCTCTCCCCCATTCCTCTACTGTGGAGCAAACAAGTGAGTGGCCACATGTTGCTCAGCTGTCTGGTGTGTTAACCCACAACAAAAGGCATCTTGTGTACCTGTGTCAGCTCTATGTCCCCTGGAGACCTGCGTGCTAGAACTGCTTGTCTCTGCAGCCTCTAACCACAGCCATAGCTAGCACAGTTAAGTCAGGATTCAAAGCCACACAGATCCCGCCCATGCAAGTACATTTAACAAAATAGCAGCAGAAACTTATCCTGACTTCTAGATGATTAATTTTTTTTTTCAAGACTAGTGTTTTGAGTGTATTTGATTATAAAAATCAAATAATGAAGAGAAATGCTTTTTTTCTGTCATAAGCCTTCTTTGAAGAGTGGTGATTCTTCATTTCCTAACTTGATTTATTCAGCTAATCAACTTGACCTCATGCAGACCTTCTGGTTTCTTGCCTGAATGGAGAGGAGGAGGGGTTCTTCATGAGTGCAAGAAAGCCAGAGGAATTATGAAGAAAAGTGAAGCCCAAAACACATTGTTTTGTGAAGAAAAAGTAAAATATGTATTTATTACAACTATTATTTACAAAGGTCTTCTGTCTTCTCTGCTTTCTATTGTGTGAACCCAAAACTGAAATTGCTAAACCAAGATACAAAAGCAAATTATTCAAGACTGTCTTTCTGGATATTGTGAGTTATATGAATAAGGCTTTGTGTCTCTACTATGATCAGTAAGCAAGAATACATTACATAAAGGTCACAGGCTTAGTGACAGATGCTCAGAAGTCTTTATCTAATAGCGCTTCATGCAGCCTATGTGACCACCACTCTGTACCAATTCCATGTTTGATCCTAAAGCCTGGCACATATTTTTACTTCAGCAACAACCTCCCTCTTCATACACGGGACCCAGTGCACACCTAAGGAGCAACTTTAGTCTTTATGGACCTCTCCTGCCCACTGTCGAACAGTAGGAGGAAGCACATTGGCTTTGCAAGCTTCTGACCTACCCCAAATGATCTTTTCTTCCCTTGCAGCATTTGTTTTTTCTTATTCTTCCTTTATCCATCCAGTTCTGAGCCAATATTTTTTCCTCTCTTTTGTGAGAGAAAATTGTGTCTTTGGAAGTGGTGTCAGCAGCAAACGCTGGCACCTGGAGTTGACCTCAGACAATGAGTTGAGTTTGGGTTGGAAGGTGGCCCAGTCTGGAGGAAGGGTGTCCCTTTTTGAAGCAGTAGGTACATTGCATTGGCAAGAGGGTGTATCATCCCTCTAGCTGGGGACTGGACAAATAGACAAGTTTGGGGATACAAAATCTGACATTGCGATGGCTCTCAGGGCAAATAGTACCCCTGGAGACCTCCCAGCTCAGTGCAGCAGCGAGTTTCATCTTCTAGGGCTTGTGCTTTATATACCCTCTTGCAGCTACATGTATTATCTGTTGGGTTGATTAATATTAGCTTTTTCTTCCAAAACAGTTGTATTTAACTCAGTTGGAGTTTTCTACTACCTATTTAATGTGATCTGAAGACACCCAAATGAGCAAGCACCTTTTGGGTAGTACGTGCGTCTTCGTGGAACAGAGAGTTTGAGCATGCAGCTGGCAGGGAGCTGGCTAGCATGCACAGGGCTGGACTCATCCTCCTCTTCAGGGATGAGGCACGTAGCAATAGGCAGTTTTATTCAGCTTAACACCCCCCCCCCCCAGCCAGGCTCTTCGTTAGCCGAGAGGTAACTAACAACAATAACTCACATGCCTGAGAATCACCGCTTGTATAATTAACTTGTGACCTGCCTGAAATACCTTTAAATGAAAGTTGTTTTCCAGCACACTGGTTATTACTTTATTAGTAGATATATATAGCATAACAGGCATTTTTCAGAGGGCCCGTAAGCCTCAAGTCTGAGATTTTGACTTCAGAAGGAAAGGTTGTAAACTGTTGAGTAAAACACAGAGCAGTAGTCTGCAGAAACCTTTGTCCAGAAATAGCCTTTTCAGATCATGTGCTTTGGCTAGATAAGACACATTTGAATACGAACCTTTAGGCACCATATATTAAGTAGATACTTGCTGCTTCTTCTTACTGATTTGTGACAGTGTGTGCCATCCACTGAAAAACATGATTCCTGACAGAAATAAAGGATAATAATAAAGGCAGTGGAAAAATTGAGTCTTTCCATTGCCTTTAATGGACTTTGGACCAGTCCCAAATGAGCTGCAGCAATGTGTTTCTTGCTGTACTCACTGGCTCTTACCCCTGCCTTGTAGCAAAATAACATCACGTAACAGCACCTGCATTGCCTGTGGTGGCTTACATGGCTTCACCACCGGGGCACAGGCAGCCCTGTGGTGCCATGTTTGTTACTGAGGACAGTCAGTCATGGTCAGGTCATCCCAGTGTATGGGGCTTACATGGCAAGGTTTTGGTAGCAGGGGTCTACAGGGGTGGCCTTTGTGAACAGAGCCCAGCAGCTGCCCCTTGTCAGATCAGAGCCAGATCCAGCTGGCTCCAAAGGGACCTGCTGGTGGCCAGAGCTGAGCCAGGGAGCGACACTGGTTGGGCCTCTGGGAGAGCAGATTGAAGGAAGGGGAAAACAAACAAACAAAAAAACTGCTGTGCAACTGCAGCTGGGGGAGAGGAGTGAGAACAGGTGAAAGACCCAGCCCTTTAGGCCCCAAGGTCAGTGCAGCAGGAGGGCAGGAGGTGCTCCAGGCACACAGCAGCAGTTCCCCTGCGGCCTGTGGAGAGGCCCCTGGTGGAGCAGGCTGTCCCCCTGCAGCCCACGGGTCCCACACGGAGCAGATCTCCACGCTGCAGCCCGTGGAGGAGCCCCCGGTGGAGCAGGTGGATGTGGCCTGGAGGAGGCTGCGGCCCATGGAGAGCCCCCGCAGGAGCAGGCCCCAGGCCGGAGCTGCAGCCCGTGGAGAGGAGCCCACGCAGGAGCAGGGGGTCTGGGGGGAGCTGCCGCCCGTGGGGGACCCGTGCTGGAGCAGTTTGCTCCTGGGGGATGGACCCCGTGGTACGGAGCCGTGTGGGAGCAGTTCTTGAAGAGCTGCTGCCTGTGAGCAGCCCCCGCAGGCTCAGTTCGGGAAGGACGGCATCCTGTGGGAGGGACCCCGCGTGGAGCAGGGGCAGAGAGTGACCGTGGAGGAGTGGCAGGGATGAAGCATCAGGGACTGACCGCAGCCCCCATTCCCCTTTCCCTTGTGCTGCTTGGGGGGAGGAGGTGGAAGAGAGTGGATGGGGGGAAGGTGTTTTTAGTTTGCTTTTGGTTCTCACTACTCTAGTCTGTTATCAATAAGCAATAAATTACATTAATCTCCCTTTCCTGAGTCTGTTTTGCCCGTGATGGTAATTGCTGAGTTATCTCCCTGTCCTTATCTCAGCCCCTGAGTTTTTTTCCATTCTATTTTCTACCCCTGTCC
The DNA here is from genome assembly GCF_040182565.1 of Anser cygnoides. Classification (NCBI taxonomy): domain Eukaryota; kingdom Metazoa; phylum Chordata; class Aves; order Anseriformes; family Anatidae; genus Anser; species Anser cygnoides. Next base: position 107,514,005 of record NC_089875.1, read on the forward strand.
TTCTGAGGGTGGGGAGTAAGTGAGCAGTGTCATGGTGCTGAGCTGCCCATGCACAGCTTCAAAAGCAAGGAGGACTTTGCACAAACCCTGGCAAAACATGGGCAAGGTGCTACTCCTTGGGTGCTGCTGCTTGGGCAGCATTGAGCTGCCACTTCCCCGAACCTATTGTGCCTCCAAAGGAAGGGAGCAGAAGTTGCCAACCAGGGACACAGCCTGTTGAGATACATTTGGAGCCGCACCAGCTTCAGGTCTTGCTCCATGTTTCATTCTCTCCTGCAGCAAGACCAGCTCATGGGGCTCTTGCTCCATCTCTTCACATCCCTGGGTGATGCACCAGTTTTGCCACCCCAGCCTGGGACTGCAGACCCCTGCAGACATGCAATCCTTGCTCACTGGCTTTTGCTGTGGCCTCCAGGGAGGAGCTCTTAGTGCCACAGAGGGAAAAATACCATTGTTAGAGCCATGGCCTCAGGCTGCTGTTCAAAAACCTGCTTTAAGCCAGTGTGAGCTGCCCCTATCCCTGAAGCAGCTGTGACTGCCTGTTTCCCCAGGCTGTGCTCAGTGCTCAGAGCTGGCAGAGGCTGGGCCAGCTAGATGCCCAAATGCAGTGAGGAGCTGCAGGATGGTCCAGGGCAGGGGCCAGTTCCCAGCCCAGCTCACCGCATGGCCCTGCAACCCCTTAGGGAGGGCTGATCTGCAACTTCCAGGGCCGAGTCATACATACATATCAAAACTGGCTCAAGTTAAGGCTTCAGTGCCCATAGTAGCACATCTCAGAAATGAAAAGACTGAGTAATTCTAGATACAGAGCTCTTTGCACCAAGAAAAAGGTCATTCTGCAAAAGAACTGTCTATGTGTTCTTGGAATTCAGCTGCTGAAATGGTGCTCACAGTGAGGTTTAGCTGTAGAGCTTTCAGGAGTTTCATTTAATAAAAATTACTTCCAGCCACTCCATGCCTGAAACACTGTGACTCCAGGCAGACTGACATCTCCTGCCAGGTATAAAGAAACACAATCAGCAGCAATCCTGCTTTGTGTGTGAATGGTGAGATACCGTAAGTAGGAGACCAAAGATCACATCCCAGTCTGATAGAGCTGGAACTTGCATGGGGCAGCAGGTTGGCCTTTTGTGAGAAGTTTATTTTGTCCATGAGCAAAAACTGTTATGCTAAATCCAGCCTAAAAAAGTAAGAGTTAAGGTAGTTGTAAGATTATAATCAGGGAAACAAAAATTAGTCTTTCCACATCATAAAAATACCTGCAGTCTTTCTAGTAAGCAGATAAAAGGATTTCTTTAATCACTACTTGTTCTCTGACTATGAGCTAACACCTAAAATTTTGGCACTAATGTTGTGCACATTTACTGAGGCAAAATGCCATTATTAACAATTAGAGCAGTTATTCTAAAATATTTTGCTGCACTTGAGCAATTATCTGGATAATCTCTGACAGAAGCGTTCAGGCAACGATGCCAAAAAACAGAGGAGAGTTCTTATTTTCTGTTTTCCAGTCTTAGCCCCAAATTAAAAATAGTCGGTGGAGTTAACCAGTATGTGCAACCAGCATTATGCAACATCTCATCCAAGCTTATGCAGAGACTTTCTCTTTCCATACTTACCAACTCTGAATCAGTACAGAAACATGCTCGCAGAGTACCCCATACATCCCCACATCTGCATGGGCTTTGTCATGGCAGGATTCTCCACTTCTGAAAACATGCTGCGGTGCAACTCAGTGCTGGTGACACTGCCCACCTGAGAAGCACAAGCACCAAGAAGGTCTCCATCTGATAACACCAATTGCTCAGTCGAGGTCTATAATAAGACCCTGCAATCACACTCTTCCTGAAGCGGATCTCAGAGTCCCTGAGGTCCTGCGTAATTGAAGAGCTATGAAGTAACAGTAGGCAAATATGTGGTGGTATGGCAAAGTCCCGGTGAGTCATGGAGAGGCAGAACTGGATTGCGTTGCCTCACCAGGTTTAGCAGTGTGGGGTTTTTTGTTGTTTTGTTTCATTTTGCATGCCTGCACTTTACAGCCCCTTTATACCTTCTTCCTGAGGTTTGCCTGTTGTTTTAAGAAAGCTAGTTATTCTGCTGGAAGTCTCATTTTCTCTTTGAGTCTTATCTTCACACTATCATTACTACATAAATAAAATTGGAGCTAAAAAAAAAACTCTAAAAATGTTTTTCAGGGACCTACTTTCAGACCAAAATAGCAGTGTTTGCATATGTGAGTGTGCATAACATTCGAATGTGTAAACCTTGACAAATAAAATCCATAGAGAAAAAAAAAAAAAGGCACCAAAAAGCACTCTTTCCAACACTTTTGTTTTATTAGGAAAAAAAAATAAAAACGGGTGGTTGGACACGTTGACGTAAGAGTCTGCCATTCCTGACATGAAGCCAAAATAATTATTTTTCAGAGGCCCTAAGTAAGGTGAGGAAAGTCAAGCATGAGAAAGGGTATCATTTTAAATGTCAGAGTTTATATTCAGGAGGATGTTGTAGAAGATGTAGATTAGGACAGAACAAGTGGTACCACTGCAGCTGTTGGTGAGTGCCTGAAGCCTTCAATGTTTAGGTGTTTCATGTTACATCACTAGTCACAAGGTGACCAGAACGATGATCTGCAGAAGAATATAATGTAAAACTCAGTACTTTTGGAAGTTAGCCAATATCTGTTTTTCTTCTTGAATAAAACGTGGCTATTTCTTTAGGCATTCTCCTGTAGAGAAAGGACAACAGCATTTTTGCAGCTGATCAGTTTGGGACCTCTATCACATCAGGGAATTTTCTTTAAAGAAATAGTTGAGCATCTCTAGCTCAGTTATCCCATTTTATTCAGCACAGGCAAACTTTTGCACCCTCAGTGGGAAACAGCTCCAATAGGAACTGACTTCTGCTCCTCTATGACTAGGCTCATATAGAGCTCATTAGTTTATTTCTCACCATTGGCTGATTCTTTCTGATGTGTATTTCGGAAGAAACAGTTAAACTATAGGGACAAGCAAATGCCTAGCACTAAAATTAATGGTGCATCTAGTAAATAATAAAGAAGAATTAACGTCAAGTGAATGTTTGATAATTAGATCTCAAAAGGATTCTTCAGCATCATTTCATTAGTGACTCAAGTCCTGTGAATGGACACCAGGTGCACACTGTGAAGAGTTTTTACTTCTCTAGTATGCTTGATTTCCCTTGCATCACTTGATATAGGCACAGGTTTTCCACTGAATACAGAGCTGTTTCCTTTGTAAGGGCTGGCTTACAGAAGACCTACTGATCACACACCCTTTGCTCAAAAGCTCATCTTTTCAGAATAATGAATACTGTTTTAGTTAAAGAAGAGGACAGTAGTCCGTCACTTTACAGCATCTTGAAGACTACTTGTATCAAAAGGAATAATAAAACTGATACTAAATTATGGTACACAAAAAAACGTAGAAGTCAGAATGCTCCATGCCCATATATAAAATAACAGATTTAATTAAAGGTGTATTGTCTTACTGGGCCAGAGCCACAGGACTTGTTAGTCCATCATCTTCCAAAAGCTGCCATTCAGAGTACTGTGCACGTCTCACATCTATAATTTGTATAATGACTTATCTTCCTGCTAGGAATTCAAGAGGTATTACCATTAAAGTGACAGTTCTGAAAAGTAATACAGAAGTGAGCCATAATTTTTAACCCTACCCGTACATGACATATAGGAACCCATCCACTTGTGTTCTACTAAACTTTTAGCTTGGACAACATCTTACAGGAAGGAGCACAACAATCAGTTTTAGATAGGGATGTAGGAGAGCAATCAGAAGATTAGCTTTTTCTGCCCTTGACTGAGCTTCAAGCTGTACATACAGATGTATTTTTTCCAGCTCTTTTTTGAAGAAATAGGTAACATATAAAGAACTGTAGTTTAGTTTAAGTTCTGGTCATAACAATATGGGAATTGAATGAAGTGTAAAGTTTTAGGATTGCTTAACTTTACAGCTGTCTTAAAGGTGTAACTTCACTTTTCTGATAGATAAAAGGAAATGAATTCATTCCCTAAGGTAGACTTCTAAAATGGGTCAAATGAAGCATTCTCTAAAAGTGTCCATTGTTCTTCATTGACTAGGGAACATTGCGTACAGGAATCACTTTGAGATGAAGATACCTAAATTTAAGTGCTTTCAGGTGCACTGGGCTTCTAAGTTCCCATTACAGTCACTGGAGCCTGAAGAGCAATTCAGCTCACCATAGAGTAGGTACCTAGTGACTGATCAGCTGAATCATTCATTGCTTGTTTTAACTCAATCCTCATTAATAGTAATAGGATCTTGGACATTTTATATCTACTTGCTTATATTTAGGGGTTTTAATCTAGATTTGAGCTCACATAAGAAGCACTGGGATTTACCCAACACCAACATATTAATCCCAGGCATGTGAGCCCTACCCATCATTTCAGATAATTTCCAGCTTATTTTAAAAGCATTGTTGAAATAACTGAGCCAAAGTGAGTTGTAGAACCAAGGTCTCCCTAAACTTAAGCCTTCATGAGAATTACACTTAGAAAAGGCATATTATTCTTGAAAGTTGTTACAGTTACAACTTGACCTGAATCTCAAAATCCATCAGTCAATCAACTGAAGATGGGATGTTGTTACAAGTACAGGTAAGTCACTCTTTGACATCATACTTATCACAAAGTAGATACTCAGGCAGTGTTTGAGCACTAGACACTCTCCACTAGCAGCAATAGAAGGATGCTGAGACAATTGCCTTACCTTAAATCTTGCCTCATTCCTGTTATGAAACATGTAATGTGCATTGCTTTAAAGACAACACAAAAAAGGAATTAAGCCCTTTCTACAAAGTGAAAAACTGTTGGCAGGACCTCCCTTTAAGCAGTAACATAGCAGATAGTTCACTCTTACAAAGAGTCCATGGGTAATGATCCAATACATTTCTTCCTCGTCTCCCAGACAACTCTCTCCATAGTGAAATAAGGAAGTATTGATAAATTAGTAATTTCATTTTCAGTCATTCCATGCAACATTAACAGAGAGAGCATGTACGCATGCCTCAGGACTCTGCTTCAGCAGATAGGCTGAGTTGGACTCTGAATCAGACCTTTACAGTCCTAAGAAATTAGTTTAATTTAATTGCAGTGGGGCACAGTGCACACACAGTTTAGACAAGTCCAGAGGGAAGTGTCAGCCCCATTAGCAGTATCCAAATTTTGGAGGTGACAAAAAGGCAGTGAGGTGTTCAGAGTCAAAATTTGTTTACCTTTTACTTGACATTCTTATGGGAGGATTCCAGTGCCTCTGAGCTGGGGATAAGACATTTCCAACCTCTGGCCATTCCCAGGTTGTATGGAGCACCACTAGAAACCCTTGCCTGGGCAGAAGGCCCATGTAGAATTATCCAAAACAGTGCAGGAGATACAATATACAAGTGAGGAGGCCATCAAGTGAAAACAAGGAAGAGGAGCCATCCACAGTGACCTTTTAAACAGCTGAGTTAGCCTCTGTTCATTTGCAGGCTATGTGTAAGCCAATGTATTGGCTGTGGATTTTATGAAGCTTTTACCAGGTACCAGGCTTTCATGGAACCATAGACTCGTAGAATGTTTTGATTTGGAAGGGGTTTTTAAAGATCCTGTAGTTCAACCCAATGTCATGGACAGGGACATCTTTCACTAGATCAGGTTGCTCAAAGCCCCATCTAACCTGGCCTTGAACACATCCAGGGAGGGGACATCCACAGCTTCTCTGGGCAGCCTGTTGTCAGTGTTTCATCGCTCTGCCCACTGTAGTTTCATCTGTGAAGCCAAGACTGCAAAACTTAACCTATTCGACTTTCACTTCACCAGTCAGTTAGTGTATTCCTCCAGGCCTAGGACTGCAGTCTAAAATGTGGCCTACTAGGCCACAGTGAAGCCCTACTAGGGCTAGCAGTGAAGCCGGATATTACATTGACCTTTAAAGCCTATTGAAACCTTTTTGTCTTTTAATGGCAATAGAAGCAGCAGGGAGAGCCTTTCCACAACCCAGGAATTTCCTGTCTTCAGGTTCTGCACTTCCACCCATCTCTAATTATTGGGCAATTACCTCAAGGGGAACAGCTTTCCAAATTCACTTTTAAATACAGAGAACCTTTCATTTTTTATTGCATTAGAGCGATTAGTCAAATGGCTTTGTGGAACCAACTGCTTTAGAGCATCACATTATGAACTGATTTCATTACTACTTGGCAAGATGCAGTAATTGGAAGTCTCCTTGCACCAGGGCTTACAGAAAGGGCTGTAGGCCAGCACTGTAATTTCAGTAAATACAATCACATTTTACCACATCAATTCACTAAACAGGCAACCCACAAAAAGCAACTGATAAGAACGCAAAGTATCCGTGAGATGGGGACTTCTGTTCGTAAAAGAAAGTATTATGACTCCTTCACATTCACTCTAACAGACAGAAAAATCAAACTCTATTTACTTTGCCAGTCCAACAACACTTCATATGAAGTGAATAGGAATTTTGAGGGCATGCTTGTATAAATGAGGTAGGAGAGTTAAAATCAGTATTTTTTTTTTAAAGATCTAGAGTAACATGTGTGAGATACCCTATCAGTGTTTTTTTTTCTCTCTCTCTCAAAAAAAAAAAAAAAGAAGGAGAAATAATTTGAAAGGTAAGATTTCTCAAGACAAACAGGAGCTTGAGAAATTTGCCCCAAATAAATTCCTTATTTGTCGTCTTCTGCCAAGCATGGGTGCTGAGCAAGCCTGCTTCATTTCATGTAAATCTACTCCTGCTGGCAATGATGAAAATGAAAAAAATTCCTCCTCCACTTTCTCCACCTGCCACCAGCTTTCTCATTAAAGTTATGTTATCCGATATGTTGTACTGCAGCTGTTGGCTGGGGTGGAGTTAACCTTCTTGATAGCAACCCAAATAGTGCCATGCTTTGAATCTGAGAACACAATGGTGTTGGTAACACTGCAGTGTTTTTGCTGTTGCTGAGCAGTGCTTGCACAGCATCGAGGCTTTCTGTTTCTCCTTCTCCCACCCCAGTGAATAGGCTGGGAGGGAAGCAGCTGATCTGAACAGGCCAAAGCGATGATCCATGCCATATGATATCATACTTAGCAATAAAAAGCTGGGGAGTTTTGTCTTCCAAGGTAGACATTGGTCAGAGACTGTCTGGGCATCAGTCTGCTTGTGGGAGGTGGTGAGTTTGCATCATGTTTTCTTTTTCCTCTTTCCTTCACTTAGCAAACTCCAATAATCTCAACCCACAAGTTTTCTCATTTTTGCTCTCCTCCATCCCACTCTGAGGGTGTGTGAGAAAACAGCTGTATGGTTGTATGGCTGCTGGTTAGGTTCAACCCACCACACCACTTTGCTTCCAACACAACTCAAGACATCAAGAAGCTAGAAAAGTCCTAGCAACCTGATCAAATGAGACTTGGCCACAGTTAATCCTTCATTATTTGTCATCCTGTATTTCCTAGAGTGTGCATCTCCCATCTTTCAACATGCTGCTACCTACTAGTTCTCCTTTGCTTTTTTTTTTTTGAAAAACAGTAAATTCCCTCAAGGCTGTGATATGACAGGTAACAGTAAAGTAGAGCATGTGAGAGGGTTAAGTGCAGCCCAGAGAGGAGCTGAAAATTGGGAGTTTACTTAAGGAAAGAAATAGGTTCAACAGGCTTCCAAGAACTTATTAAAAATAAGCTTCATATAAGTATCCAAACAGAGAAGAAACTCCTGCTAGTCTATTCCAAAATTAAAAAATTTTCAAGAGGTTTTCCGATTGCTGTAGATCATAACTTTACATTGGCAGCTCATTCAAAGCCATCATCTTATTCCCACTTAAGAAATGTAGTTGCTTTCAGGTAGTTAAGCCATTCACACCAGACTCCTGAGCTTAACAAGGTAAATAAATATGTTCCCACAGTGCAGATTTTCAGAAGGTACATCTATGCATCAGTAACTTTTAGTTCACGGAAGCATGGTTTTCGTCATAACCAGAACAGCCTAACAGTCCATCTGGGATTCTGCTAGGCAAATGAATAAATTCAGAAATGCTGGTTTGCTGCAGGAGATGTACAGTGCTTTGAAACTTGGATCCATTCAGGTTGCTGATATTGTCTGAAGATTGCAAGACAAGGGTCAGCCCAAAAACAACTGCTAAAAAATAAAAGTTCCTGTCTGAAATGTGTTTTTTTTTTTTTCCAAATATTTACAAAAAATGCAACAATGGACAGAAAGCAGCTCTGCCCTCCGGTACTGAAATGCTGCAGTTTTCACACCAGACTTGGCTTTGGCTCTCCTGCTTCAGTGGGGTTTAGGATGGCCTTTCCAACCCAATTGAAGCTAATGCTGGGAGCAGGACAGCTGGGCAGCCAGGGAGGTGAATAGCTGGGCTGTCAGCACAGGGGGTAGCCCTGGATCCTCTGTCTAATTTGAAGTACAGTCTTGAACTTAATAGTTGACCTCCCTAAGATTTACCCAGGATGCCAATGACAAGGGATGCGTGGGTGGATCTCCCTCTGCTCTTACAGAAGCTTTTTAGCTTTTTGACTCTGTTGATGGAGCTAAGCAAAAGAAAGCAGAAGAATGACTCTCACGTTAACTAGGATTTCATGAAGAAAGGCCGTTTAGAAAGGGCAGGAGAGAAGAAGAAGAGTGGTTAAGGTGTTCTGTCAAGATGTGTGCGAGTTTAACCCCCTGTTTTACTACCCTTACTGTCTTCCATCAAGGCAACTGCTTCAACAACTGATCTAGTATAAGTGCATGACCAAGGTCACTCACACATGAGACTGGGAAATCTGGGATACTTTATCTACTGTAATTTCTTCTCTGGGACAAGGGAACAGGAAGCACGTGAAGAAACAGCGGTGGATATACTCACTGACTCTTCTACCAAACTGAGGAGATTTTGCAGAACAGTACACTGATGGGAACTTCGTAATGCTTTCTTATTTCACTGCTTCTAGTTTCAGGTTAAAAAAGTGTTTGTTTTCTCCTGTTATTAGTGATTGGTTCTCATTTTTATACGCACCAATCTTTCCCACAGGCCTCAACATTGCCTTCACTGGTTTATGCCTTTGAATGGCTATCAAAAGCGATTCATTATTTTCTCCACATTTTTTAACTTGAGATGGTCATAAAGTAGTCTGCTTAGTGACATGTTTAAGACCTTTCCTGAAGGGATATAATTAAATGTTATGTTCTATATTATATAAAATATTCCATCCTGACTCCAAAATATTAAGTTTATGCCACCATCTTCATTCAGTTTGCTATTCTTCAAGAGGGAAAAGGAACATTTCTTTTGCTTTGTTTCATGCTCACCCTTGAAATTTGTCACATTTTTATAGGCCACAGTTCTTTATGAGCCTCTGTTCAGATGTTACTAGCCTTCAAAATATGAGTCCTCTCACTGAAGAGGTACACAATTATAATTATTTAAGATAGCAGGCTCATTCGGATTGTTTTCCAGTAATGAATGGCGCCACTTTTTCTGTTAAAGTCTTCCAGGCTTTCAGTTCTTTGATAGAATGCTAAATATGCCCAGGTCAGCTCTGGTCTCACAACAGCAGATATGAAATATTTGTTTCAGCTGATTAAGAGAGCGAAGGCTGCTGTAGTTCAGCTCTGAAATATCGGATATTGCCCAATGAACTCAGGGAGAGAACACTGCTGTATTTGGCTTCAAAATTAGGTTTGTTTCAGTTCTAATCCTCCAAGAACCTGAGAAGAACCTCCTTCCTCCCTGAGAAGAGCTTTGCACAAGAGTATAAAGAATAGTAGTTTGATACTTGTTTGCTACTTGTAGTTGTATCAAATAGTAGTTTGATACTTGGCCACTTCTGTTATATGAATTGAGCAGGCTGCCTGAATTGTTCTGCTTGTATCTGTGTTACAAAAGCTAAACTAATACAGTAAGTATCAAGGTCCAAATATGCGCCCTCATATTGACCTAAAATTTTCAGTCCAGTCCACCTGGAGTAACGATGATATAATGAAGTCCACATAAGCCCTATGTAAGCCAGTTCATTTAAGTAGAAGATTCCGAGTCAAGAACCTGCAGCACCAAACCTGAGGTATGATATAGATATAAATACAAGTGGACACATACACACCCATGTTACAGTCGTGAGAGTTAGGACTCCATGGCCAGTGTAAGTTACTGGTACATTACAAAGAGTTTCAAAGCATTTTATGAAGATTCTAAGATCATATGTTTCAGAAGGAAAATAGGTTAAATGTTTATAAATATCTTTGTCAGACTTCTTTAAATAAGGAGAATGATTCAACTATTTTGAAAATATTAAAGATTAAATTTCTTTGTATAAAGCAACTTTAGAAGACACCATTAAGAGTAAAGGTCATTTGGAGTGAGACTTAGGCTTGCCATCCTCTTCACAAAAAAAAAAAAGATATCTGTTATTTACCCAACATCATAAGGACATGGACCTGTTGGAGTGAGTCCTCAGGAGAGCCACAAAGATGATCAAGGGGCTGGAGCACCTTTCCTATGAAGACAGGCTGAAGTTGTTGGAGTTGTTCGGCCTAGAGAAGAGAAGGCTCCGGGGAGACCTTATAGATGCCTTCAAGTGCCTAAAGGGGGGCTACAGGAAAGCTGGGGAGGGACTTTTTACAAGGGCATGTAGGGATAGGACAAGGAGTGATGGCTTTAAACTTAAAGAGGGTAAGTTTAAATTAGATATAAGGAAGAAGTTCTTCACTATGAGGATGGCGAGGCACTGAAACAGGCTGCCCAGAGAAGCTGTGGATGCCCCATCCCTGGAAGTGTTCAAGGCTTGGTTAGATGGGGCTTTGAGCAACCTGGTCTAGTGGGAGGTGTCCCTGCCCATGGCAGGGGATTGAAATTAGATGATCTTTAAGGTCCCTTTCAACCCAAACCATTCTATGAATCTATAATTCATATATGTAGGGCTTATAGGATAAAGCAATGATGAATCTGATACCCTAGAGCAAGTAGGTGTTATATACATGCTGCTTAAACACCAGGCTAAATCCAGAGCCCCAAGTTTGCTCATATTCCAGCCTGCACACACAAGCCCTTTGCTAATAATGTAAGCACAAGAGTACATCTTCATTCGGTTTAGGTGATTCAAGCACTGGCAACAGCAATGCAGAGAATATGAACAAGCCACTTTTTGTGATTCTACTTTATTCTTTAAAGCAGACTATCAGATATACTCACTTGCCTTGTGTTTTGCCTGATAGAGGTTTCATGATTCCTAGAAGTATTTTGGTCTTGACAAACAGTAAGTGGGTCTCTTCTAAGAAATAGAATGGAATGTTTCCGCTTATTTAACAAGTGACATTTATTGATTGTTCTTCTGCTGTCAAATATAGTTCAGAAAAAAATAAAAAATAATTAAAAAAAAGTATGAAGTCATCACCGTTACTACAAGAAGCTCTTGAATCTCATGAAATTCTTGCTGGAAACAAACAAAAAAAAAAAAAAACAAAAAAAAAACAGGTTGACAGATCTGCTGGAGGACTTTTTGGTTTTCTTTTCCTCTTTCATACCACATCTCAAAAAAGCAATGGTGACATTACTACAGTAGCTCCCTTCACTTTCCCCAAGCACATAGGCATCCTTTCTTAGGCTTTGCTGAGAGATGCAGGAGAGCAGTAAGCCACAGGCTGGCAGAATTTAAGATGTCATGTTTCTGCAAAGTCCTGTCCACCCTGGGACAGCAGGACCACCTCCTGATGCCACAGCAGTGGCATCATTGTGGTGTCATTGCTAACGCTCAGTCAGGGGCCAGAGGAGGGGACATCTGTGCCAGAGGCTTCAAGGTCAGTGCAGCCCCAGGGGTGTTCTCTACAGGTCTGCACTTATTTCATGGAATAATTTTAATGTGTTACATGCCTGATAATTACACTGTCTAAGAAATCAACCCAAATTGTGCCCCAACGTTAAAAAAACAAACAAAACAAAAAAAACCACAAACAAACAAACAAAAACATTAAGAGTTTCCATCATTCATACTGTTCTCGATGTTGAAGAGACTTAGTTAAAAAGCAAACAGGCTATCTTTAGGATGTTTCTTCCCCTACAGATTTCATTTCAGACAGAAATAAACCCATCTTGCAGAGGATAATAAGAAAAAAACAACAATAGTTTGTATACTCAAGGACACTTTGGGTGAATACAAGGACGTAGTCAAGACAAATTTTTAAACGCAGTAGGTCACAAGTTGAACATCAATCAGTTTGTAATGCTTTTATGAAACACTAAGACACATCTAGGAGCACGCTAAGAAATATGAAGAGGTGTCTTGCATTTTAAGACATGGAAAAATTCTCCATTGTAGCAAGTGGTTATTGGGACTGACAAATTATATACTGCTTCAGGCTCTGGGTTCCATGGACCAGTTAAGAAGAGTCCATAGCTAGATTGCTAAAGCTGGATAAAACAGAATATCAATATTGTAGTGCTTTCTGATGTTATAATGCCTCCAGAAGTAGCCTCTCCACAGCAGTTTGCCCCTTCAGTAGCTCAAGGGCTGATCTGTGCTCCAGGTCCAAGATTGTCTTTAGATAACTCTCCATAGCACAGAAGAACAGAAGAATCACTCAGTTACCTTGCTGAGCTCTCGGCAGAGCCTCAGGCAGACAGGAACTGGCAGGAGCAAGGGAAACAGGGATACCCAACAACAAGGAGCACAGAACCACTCCTAGCCAGCTTTCCTGCCAAATGAAACCTACTATCACATTGCAGCCTGAGGGAGAGATATCAGTGCTCAGGTACATAAAGGAATATGTTCTTCCTTGTGCTCAGTGTAGAAAACTTAGATTAATGGGCTGTAGCCACAGCAAGGCAGTTTTCAATAGCTAAAAGCTTTCTGGAGTGAGAAATTGGTGCAGGATAGGAACGGGTTTCTCATCAGAGTCTGTACAGCCCCTGCTACTAGAGGCGAGGAAGAAACCAGACAAGGACAACACCCTTGGACCATGGCATTAGCCTGCTTTTGGGCAGAAGGATAAAGCAGTTTCTGCCAGCCTTATTTGACATCATTTTTTATCCCAGACTTTCAGTACTGAAGCTCCGGCCATGGTATTTATCATAAATATGTTGTTAAGTGGTGTATTGCCTTCTTTCCCTTCACTCACAAATAACATGGAGTTTTCACAAGTGAGAAGACACTTCAGTAGATAAATGACTCTTAAAAGTAATTATATAATCAGGGGCAGGGAGAATGAAGAGTATTTAGGGCTACTTAGACCTACAATTCCCATATAGCTGAAGCACTGAAACATTTGCTAAGTGACTAGCTGTAAGTGGGCCCAGAGTTGATACATTTTCCAAGAGAAAAGCTGTTCTTAATGGCACTTCTTTTGAACTCCCTATTTCCTGTATTTGTCTCATTCATGTCTGTAGTGCTATCGACATGGATATAATTTTAAGAATGCAGTTGAAAATAATTGGAAGTTGGCATCATTTCACTGAGGACCATGAAGCTTTATGGACAGAACGCAGCCTGGCCAAGGGCATCTTCTAACAGCCGAGCAGCCTGTCTTGTACTGTTCTCTCTTTTCCTTGCATCATCATCTCTTCTCACATCCTGCCACATGGCAGGTGGACAAAATTAATGTGTAAAAAATGCTTTAAAACCTGAGATGAAAGACACTCTGAAGAACAACAGTTACTTGGAACAACTTCAGAAACTGACATTGTATATTCACTAATTTTACTTCCAGTTTGAATTTTCCATAGGTAATATGCAATGCTGACAGCCCAACAAATGAGGATCATTTGCGTTAGCCAGAAATTGTTTGTACTTTCTCTTATATTCTCTGTATTGATCACTTATTATCTGAAGGAAATCTTACTCAAAGGCAAGAAAAGTTAGAAAAGACTTAACAAAAATTTTAAACCTGACCCATCCCAGTTCACTGGGGCTCTTTGAAGAGCCCCTTCCCCCATCATCCTCCTGAGAAGAGTTTGGTCCCACTCAACAATCCTCCTTTGCACAAGTGCCATTTGAAATGCATCAGTTATACATAAAAGTGTTTACACACTTTATTTCAGGAATGCTACCTTTGAATAACTGGCCTATTTATTTTCATCATCACAGCCTCTTGATTCTTATCAAATGCACCTTCAGATCCAGAGAACACGAACCATTTCCATTCTTAACCAACAACTCCTTAGCACAATGCAGCATAGGAGAGGTGACACTGTTACAGCTGCAGCTAATGGAGAAAACATATTTTCTCCCAATGAGATAGGGCTTCTAGCAGAGTGTTTTGGATGAAGTTGGAAAAAAAATATTAATATATATATATATTTGTATATTTATATATATATAAATGCTCCTTCCACCACCAGCTCCTTCCACCTCCCACCGCTACCTATCCCAAGCTGCTGCCTTTCTGGACATGCTCCAAAAGTACCTTAGGGAAGAGGATGCCCTCTCGAGTGATGGAGCAGCACAGATGCCTGGCTGAATCACACTTTAAACACTGCAGGGTATTAGCTCATCTCAAGCACAGAGTGTCAGCATGCCTGCCTTTAAGTAGACACTATTCTCAGAAGTGCCCAAGCCACTTAGAGGCATATGTCTTGTCGAAATAAGACAGCTACTTTTGAAAGAACCATTCTCTGCCCTCAGCTGCTGTCCTCAGCATTCAGGTTGCTGTGCATTGCCTGAGAAAACCCCCTAGAGAGTAGTTTTCAGTGACACAGACCAAAGACTGTAACTTTGCACCACTCAATAACCTTTTATAGCTTTGTTATACCACCATTAATCTCCTTTCTTTTTTTAAAGCTACCTATCCATCTTTTAGGATGATGGAAGATTTTTCCCCGTTAAGTGCACATTACTGATAGAAATTCCCTGTCTGTTGTGCAGAAATCACAATCATTCTGCAATATAACCATGCTCTACAGCTGTATGTTTAGGAGAAGAGCACCTCTGGGTTTTTAGGGCATCTTTCTCATGGCTGCTCCACACCTCCTCTTTCAGTGTAGGTCTGCCTCACTAACTAGTCCTGCATCAGGCTGATTCTCAGACACAACTTTTGCTGTCATTTCATTTTCCTCAAACAGAGCTGTCCTTCTTAAATGATTCCTTAGAAAACATTTTATCTTCCCTGTGACATTCAACTGCACTGCCAAAAGTGGAAACCTGAAAAAACCACCATGACAAGCATGAATGCCTTTCTGATACATAGCTTTGTGAAGTTGAACACCTAGTCCTGTCTCTGTCTCAGCAGCAGGAACAAAGCTGAACAACCACTTCCATGGGCTCACAGTCCAAGTCTTATCCTTTCCATTTGCCTGGCACTCAGTTAACCTTCCTTTCATAGCAGTGTCAAAGAGCAAGTCAGGATTAGTGCTCCAATAATACCTCATCCCAGCTTCTCAACCTCACGGGTGGGTGAAACAGCAATTTTATAGGAAAAAAAAAAAAAAGTAATATATTCTCTAGGCAGTGGAACCTGGGAGCCCTGGGCTGACAGCGAACAGGCACCTTCCAGCTAGATAACGGGGGCAAGAGCCAACCACTTATGGCTGGGCTGCCGCAGGACAGCTTCCCACACTGAGCAGAGGAAGGGACAAACCTTGCCAGAACCTTTGCAAACTAATCCCCCAAGTTTCTTCCATTTGAGCCAGGCAAGTTTAGGAGCCTCCTGCCTGTGATATCTCCCCCTGACCATGGCACCCTCTAAGGTCTGGGAGATTACTTGTCTTCAATGCAGCATTTTACCTTTGTTATAGGGATGAGGTATGATGGGAGGAGAAGGTTGATGAATATCTTTCTCCACAATACCCTACAAAACAGCTCCTTCACAAGTCACTAGCACAGAGACAGGGTATGAATTAAGAGCAGGGTTTTACTCAGGGCACCAAGCTTCTGCTGCCACTTGTTGGCTGGATGTGATCAGATACCCTAAGTAAGTTTTCAGAAGTGAATGCCCTCCATAAACTGTCTGTAAGAAGTTCCTGTCTAGGCACAAAAGTATCTCCACAGCTCTAAGAAATAGTGATATCTGGATTTTATCTCTGCCATTTATCTCATAAATGGTTTAAACGCTGCAATAACAACAGTCATTAAACCTCTAAAGTGCCTATAAACCAGCTCTCAGCTGGGGACCAAGATGCCTTTCCAGTTCTTCTTGGATTTACATGCAATAGCACAGTTATAAACACCCTCACTGGTAAATCATCCAGGAAGAAGGTTTGTGTAACTTGTTTTCTTTCACACCACTTTATCTATTCATTTTAAAATATATATATATCAAAACATTGAGTTCAAGGCTTTTTATCCACAGCTTCTCTGCTCTTCATCGTTTTATTATACAGTACTAACACATAGCCATGTATTCTTGAGTAGCTGTTTCCTTGAGGTTTCCTCAAGAAACATTCTGCCAGGTGGTTGGGGAACTCACTCCATACTGGGTAAGCCAGCAACTCATGACAATAGAGTTTCTTCTCACAGAACCACACAGGATGGTTGGGGTTGGCAGGGACCTGAGGAGGCCCCGGCCCAGCCCCTGCTCCAGCAGGGCCACCCAGAGCAGGGTGCCCAGCACCACGTCCAGGCGGCTTCTGAAGGCCTCCAAGGAGGAGACCCCACCGCCTCTCTGGGCAGCCTGGGCCAGGGCCCCGGCACCCGCACGGCACAGAAGGGCTCCTGGTGTTCAAATGAAACCTCCTGTGCTCCAGTTTGTGCCCACGGCCTCTTGTCCTGGCTCTGGGCACCACTGGGCAGAGCCTGGCCCTGTCCTCCCAGCACCTCCCTTCAGGCACTGACAGGCCCTGATGGGATCCCCCTGGGCCTCCTCTTCTCCAGGCAGAGCAGTCTGAAAAATTTCTCTTAGACTCAGCAGCAGATTTTGTTATATTAATATTAACTCATTTGGAAATTAAAAAAAAAAAAAAAAAGCTGGATCCCTTCAGGTTTTTTATTCCACCAGTGATTTTGAATCTCCAACTGCTTAAAACTTCAAAGATGATACTTATCTACAGGACACACACCAAGCCAGGAAAAAGGTCTACACAAGGTAGGAAACAGCTAGTGATTTGGCAATGATAACATCGTGGGGGAAAGGTAGTATATTTACAGCTATAAACAAGAGGATTTAGTAACTATATTTTCAGTTATACAAAGATGCATTTGTGCTCTTAGCCTTCTTTGTGTCTGTACTGTGAGCCATCAGCTCAGGAACAGCAAGAAGCTACAAGATTTTTCTTCCTGCAGCAACCAAAGGGGTGCAATATTGCTGCTGACATCTCCCAGTACTCTCCCATTGCCCAGCATCTAGCACCTGGGCAGACTTCCCATGTGGCGATGAGGTGGTGGGGTCTGGGAGGGTCCTGGAGCCCTCACAGCACCACCGTGGCAGATCTCATCAGTTCAGCACACACATCAGTCCTTTTGGGACTTACAAACCCTGTGTTTCAATCCAGCCCTCCCACGTAGTCAACACCACGGGGCTTAGGCTGTGGAGTGTGTTGTATGCTGCAGATGAGCCACCTTACCTTCCAGCTGCATTCACTCAAACACCAAAGCTGGAGCAGATGGGGACAGCATTGACTTTTCAGTGAGGAGCAGAACTGGGGATGAAGAACGCTCAGGAATCAGCTCTCTTCTTTTACAGGGAAGGTCTCCTAACACTGTGCATAGGCTGGGGGAGGGCCACCAGCTCTGAGCCTCTCCCAGCAGGGATGCTGGTAATTCAGAGCCAGGTACCCAGACAGAGCCCACTTCTACTCCCTCTCATCCTAGCGTGTTAGCGACCACTCTCCCTTGAGCATACATCCATACAGTGGTCATATACAGAAGTCATCTGAGGGGCCAACGGCCAGGATCTGGGGTTGCCTAGGCCCCAGGGGGTAAACCGAGGAGGGTTACATTAGCCTCTTGATCACTCTACAGAGAATATGAATCTGGCTTCACCTCCTTGGCAGTTAGGGTTTCAGAGAGGCTGGAGGGAATCCCATCTCAGCTATGCATTCACCCTGGGGTGCGTGCTTTTCTCCTACACCTTGTCAAAGAGTAAAGTGAGGAAGATTCAAGGATACAACATCCAGACAGAAAGAAAGGAATTAACTATGGACTTTTTCTAGACAGTATTTTTTAAGGTAGAGCTACTTAGGGTTCTTGTCTGAAGCTTTCACCCAGCAAGCAGCAAATTCTCACTGACTTTGACAGCAGTAGAGAAATGTAACGCATCATCACACGCCTGAGCTACTCCTGACCCCTCTGCAGACCTTGTACACAAGCCTCCAGCATCTCCTCCCCAGCCAGGGCAGTGCAGATCCCACCTCCAGCAACACCAGAGTGGTACAAAACACCAGGTTGCTGGTAAAGGTTTGTTTTTTAATAAGCAGATTTATGGTGTATCAGAGGCAGAAAAGGCTGCTGAAAAATTGAACTTCTCCATTAGAGTTGAAGGCAACAATGTCTGTGAGGCCCCCAGCCCTTTGGGGAGCTTCAACAGTCTCAGGATGATTTTTTGGTGAATTCTGCTCAGATGAGCTTTCTCCTTGTCATAAAAGTGGTGCACCAGAGGAGGAAAGCTGGCAACAGCCATGGCTGCAGGAGCCTGCAAGCAGCCGTCTGCATGTCCTTAGCCTCAAGCCATAAAATACTGCAGCAGTAAGGGCTGAAAATGCAAGTTTGCCCCAGACTTCTCTGAGGAGCTACTGAAGAGGAGTGCAGAAGGTCGGGTGGTCTGCTGGTAGCTGCATAGGTGAGAAAATGTGTTCTGCACTACTGAGAGGTGCCAAAGCACTACACGCTTTGTGCCTGGTTGTGGCTTTGCTGCGTTACAGCTAGGATGTGTCCAGGCCACAAAGTAAGCACCCATCTCACTCTCAAGGGATCTCTCCCATCCACCTGGAAGGGAAAGGGACATACAATAGAAAAAAGTACCCTGACCAGTGAGAAACGTAATAACCATCAGCCCCAGCTGGATCCAGGAGGAGACTGTTACAGGGCTGTCCAGCTGCCTGGGAGCTGCGTGACATGGTCACAATGTCCTCAGCATGGAAAACCGTGTCTGAGGTGACCTGCATACACCAGCTGGACCAGAAATTGACTGGGAAAGCCTTAAGGAGAAGATTAAGGTTTTGTTTGTTTTCTTGCTTCAGCAGCCTTGTCGTCAATACGTGTGTGGAAATGTAAGAGGAAGGCAGTCCCTCAGTGCTTTCCTGACAAGTTATCAATGAGTTGTGCTGTGAAACCTGTTGTCTGAAACTGCCTGTAAATGAGCAAAAATCCTGTTAGCTTTGTCTCTGGTTGCTGTAGTCGCAGGAATGAAAAAAGGGGAAATTTTCTTTCCTGAGGTGACTTTCCTGCATTCGATACCTTAAAAGAAGATAAATGCAATGCTGCCTTTCCTTGTCTTGGCTGAATCTGCGGAGTGCTAAATACCCTGCAAGGAGGCTTGAGGGGGTCATTTAAACTTTTCCAGGTAAGGTGAGCCACACTCGTGTCTCTGGGTCTGTTATCCTGGGTCATATTCATGCCCTGAACTAGTCTGGGAGCTGTTCATTCATCCCAGATCAGCTGGATGCCCCGTGCCATTAGTCACAGCTCTCAGGCTGGCAGGAATGGCTCATTTTGAGGCAGAATGGCTCATTTTGAGGCAGAACACGTCCACTGGGCAGGTGGGTCCCCAATCTGCACATCCCTGCAGCTCTGGTGTCCCCAGAGCTCTGCAGGGAGCAGCCGATACTCCTCACATCAGCACCCTTTGCTCAGAATGGAAGCATTTCAGAGTACATAGGCACTTTCCCAATCCATGCAATAGGTGTTCACATGCCTAATTGCCTTACGCAGGGAACTTTCTTCCAGTTAAAGAGAGATTAAAAGTATTTGATCTCGTGTCACGAAGCTGTTCTGGCTATGTTGAGAACAGAGTGAGTAAGACCAGCAAGGTCCAGAAAGGGAGGCAGTGTTTGGGGAAATAAACCTAACCAAGGGGCTGAGCTGGCATCTCTGTAATTACTGCACTGTGTGAACAGTTCCGCATTTCCTCAGTTATCTCTATGTGGTGCTCTGTGGACAACATGTAAGTTGGCCATTGCTTTTCACTATGGACTGATGTGACTGACTGTGGTTCTCCTCTGTTTAGTTAATTTACTCCTCTGTTCATGTATATAAGCTCCTCATCAGCTCAGCAGAGAGTGGCTGACAAATGGCTTCTCCTCAGTGTAGCCATCCAAACTGATCCCCGTGGTGAGCCCAAGCACTGCCAGGGACTCTGTGGGCGCTTGGGGATCAGGTCTGCACTGGGGTCCTACTGCATGTACAGATACATCCTCCAGCTGGTGAACTAAACTTACCACAATAAAAGGCGCTTTGGAGCAGGTTGTACTGGCAAATGCCATTGACAACATCTTCCTGAGTACAACAAAAAGCCTGGATATTTTTCCATAATGGAAAATCTGCTACGACCTGCAAAACTGGTAAATAATTTGTCTCCTATGTTTTGCAGTCTTCAAATATTTTTGTTCCTTCCACTGGTTGTGTCCCTTCAGCAGTCACTGCAAGATCTCAATCACAACTGCATATACCAAAGTCTTACTAAAAGAATTTGGGCTTACTACAGGGACGGCAAAAAATAAAAAATAAAATAAAATAAAATAAAAATTCTCCCTTTTGTACATGTAAGGATTAAAAACCTATCAGCTCTATCCATCACTGCCAGTTTCTAAGACTGAGTTCTACATTTAGTTATTTAAAACTGTTTATATGTTACTGATGTATATCTAGGAACTGTTCAGACTGAAGAATATCATTATTGTTTCATGAATCAGCAAACATTCCTTTGTCAAACTTTTGTCAGCGTAATTACAGTCAAATCAAATTAATTTGCATTTCCTTTTGAAATAAACAATGGGCATCTGGTCAAATTAAGTGATGAGTCTCTAACTGTCACAATATGTGTCTTATTCCAATTCCCCCGGTTGACACATTGTGCTACTGCAAACGTCGCCCTTCCTAACCAGAATGCTCCCTACCTGCATGCTTCCTTTGGATGCAGTTCCAGCTACTAAGAGAAAAACAGCATTCAGTGGAAGTTGCAATATCCCATGACCTGGAGTATTACGAAGAATGACCGACCCTTGCTGTTTAGCACTTTGTAAGAAAAAAGCTCTGTATTTTTGATGAAAAAGCATTAGCTATTCTCTACTACATGCTGAATGATATAATTAACAACACTATTAACTCCACCAATGTATCCTAAAATAAAACAAAATAAAAGCCCTAAGAAACAGTGAGGGAGTCTAAGTAAGGGGACCTATGCTAGAAACATATATGAGAATATGTACTGGGTCTGGCTGGGATGCAGTTAATTTTCCTCACAGCAATTTGTATAGCGCTGTGTTTTGGATTTGTAACTAAAAGAGCGTTGATAACACCCCAGTGTTAAATTCCAGTTCTCTCCCCATCCTGCGGGGGGAAGTGAACGAGTGGCTGGGTCGGGGATTATCTGCTGGCCAGGGTCATCCCACCACAGTTTGCAAGAATACACATGCCACTCCCAGATCCAACATACCTGGTTACGGCTCTGTTGTCTCCTTGATGCACCTCCAGAAGAAGTTGAGGGTCACAGAATGGTTTGGGCTGGAAGGGACCCCAAAGATCATCTGGACACCTCCCACCAGACCAGGTTGCTCAAAGCCCCATCCAACCTGGCCTTGAACAATTCCAGACTTCTCTAGGCAACCTGATCCTCATCCCTGTGATGCAGTCTGCCTGGTTAGAACATCATAATGCAAAATAACGCATAATAGGGTAAAACCCAACCCTTGGTTACTGCCCTGTTTGAGGGGGCTCGAGCAAATTAGTGAAAGTAGCAGCCAGAAAAGTGGTTCCAGGGCCAGCAGGAGATTACTTGCCTCACCAGGAGCTCCCCCAAGCTGAGCTGTCGTGTCCCTTACAGGGATCAGGCTCAGCAAGAGACCCGTTGGTTGCCTTGTGATCCCACTGATGAGCAGATCTAGGTGTTTCCACCACAGAACTGCAGCCTTGCACAAGCTGACACGCGTTAGTGGGAAGAACCTGTGAAGGACAGAAGTCAGTGACCGTCACAAGCTGCTGCCCACAGCTGTGTAAGTGATCCCTGAGCATTAGGATCCCATCACAGCCAGCAAAGCCAGAAATCTTTTTAACACCTGTTTTGCAGAGGAAATATTGTCAGGTGCTTGGTCCTATTCCCCAGTTTCTCCTGGGCCATGCTGTCTTGCCTCACTGCCTTGCTTCCTTTGCCCTTCCTGTGCTTGATTTCATCTGTGTATCCATGGCATCTGAACAGATGGGATATATATTTTTTTTCCATGTTGATTTTGTCAGAAGTTTTCCTGAACAAGCTGCCATATGAGATCTGCAAAGCCTTTGCTTTGGGCAAATGTCTCCCCAGTGACAAAAGACATGGTGAAACGAAGCAGTCAGTCAGGTGTACAGCAGCCTGACTGCCTTAATGACATGCTTGTTATCATTTCTTACTGCCAAATGATGTTTGCTTTCCTTTCCAGAATAGTCCGTGCTGACAAGCAACTCATCTTGGAAGTCACTTCTATGCGGGGCTGTGCTCCCATCACTGCAGCAGGGCAAGTGCAGGTCTGGCAGAAAGAGCACACCCTGGGGATGTGCTCAGAGGGTGGCTTGACGCACCAAAGGGTGAAGGGCAAAGGACACTGCCTCCAGCAGCTCCTACACACAGCCCTGCTGGGTGCAGCCTCAGAGGACCAGCATCACCAGGGCTTTCAGAAGGGGACACACTTCTTGGGCATTTTGCTTGCCTGAGCTCATGCTGGGCTGAAGACCTCGTAGATGATCACTGGTGTATGCTTTTGTATTCCTTAACATGCCGCTTCCAAATTAGGGCAGCACTGCAGTCATTCTTTACTGGTAGTGTATGTAGTCCTTCATCCCAGGAGCTGAGTGTTTTATACATCCAGATAACAAATTTCCAAAACATTCTTACAGATATTTATTCTATTAAATTGCTAAATGGCAGTGGAAACTTCCACAGAATTATATCTATTATTGCAGGGGAATGACAGGGATAAAATGAAAATGTCTCTATATATAGCCTTTGCAATCCCAACAGCCAATGCTTTCACATATGTCAGCTCATGGTATGTATTTATTTGGGAAATGGGAATAAAATCAGCCATTAATGATTAGAACACATTTCTGATAACAAGAAGTTCTGTTTATCCATGTTTGTTACTAGCATTTAACTGCTATAGCAACAGGCGCTTTATAAATGAGCAAAGATGCAAAAAGAAATATTCCTAGTTTCATTTGAACTTCTCAGAAGTAAAGACCATTCCTGCACTCCAGCGCTGGATCTTTTTTTCTAAGTGGAACCATGGAGAGTTTTCATTCACAGTTTATTTATCTTAGGATGAAATGTTGAAATTATAATATTATGAAATAGACTTTATTAAATGGCATAGTACGTACTCCTTTCCTTTGGCATGTAAAAGTACATGCATTCATGGCGGTATTTGAATTACTTTATCATATTTCTACACTTCAAGGTAAGCTAGTGATGGTCCATGGCATATATGTGCTGCAAACTCCCTGTATTTGGGTCTGCATGTTCAGTGGACAGGATGAGTAATAACACAAACTGAGGGAGTGGGAGACTTAGGTGGGACCATAGGAAAAAAATTCTATTTGGAGTGTGTAAGGAGCATCGGAATTGGTTGCCTAGAGCAAGTGTAGTTTCCAGTATGATGTTTTTAAAAGAAAAGGTTAAATAGATTTTCAGGAGTATCATAGGTGGTAGAGCTGATCCTACCCTTGGACTTTTTGAGGCTTTACAAGGCTACAGCTAAGCTAATTAACTAAACAGGGTCAGAGCAAGGGTCTAAGAACCTGTGCATTTATATGATCATCTATGATGTTTAATTGTTATCACACATTCCATAATGGTTTATTATGGTGTCCAGAGTCCATGCCTACATAGCACTTCTGGATAATATGGGACATATATATCCCTATATGCAGGATAGTCAAGGTCACATTTGGGACAGGAGGAAGTTTATTTGTATGGAGACAAGGAGTTTTGTGCCACACATTGCTAGTGCCAGAGAACAGACCCTCATCCTGCCTGCCCTATTAGCACAGAGCCTTCCAAAGGTTTCCTTCCAACCCTATTTCCCCTGACCCTGCAATACAACCTTTTACAGAAATGAAATGTTTATGAAATGTATTCAGCCTGGTTTGGTTCAGGCCCTATTGTTGTCTCTCCTCTGAAAGTATCTTCACAGCACTGATTTTGCTGATCTATCACTGCTGGCTTCAGTGGAGATTGTCCTGATTTACATTCACTGGGACTCAGAAGACAGCTTTGTTAAGGCAAAAATCCAGTATGTTGTTTTCTTCATGTATATTAGATGATGTAGAAAGAGCTAAGGATGAAAATCTTTATGATCTAGCATGGAGAAAAAAAAAGTACAGAAGTGGGCTATTGACAGCAAAGAACATAATAAGCAGTATATTTTGGAAGCTGGAAACAATGTCACTAACTTCACAAGAAATACAATTTTCCTATCTCTGCTTAATGTATGTCATCAGTTTTTAAAACTTGTGCATCTTGGAGGACTTGCACAGTACAGATTCTTATTCTTGCTTCAACCGAGTGTGTGAGGGAGAACCTGCAGTGTCTCTGGGACCAAGGAGCCTTGGGCAACAGACGGGCTTTACATGCCCTGAGACCCATAGCGTTAGTAGCACACGTGTTCAGATGTTATCCAGAGCACAGGTGTTCATTATTCTTCTCGGCTAAACTGTAGGTTTTCTTCTTTAGACTTTGAAGGTCAACCTGGGAAAAAAATGGGGTTACTGTATCCAAGATGGGCACTTGCTGAGGTGACCTTTGGGAGATCTCCTTGGTGCTGTGGAAGGACAAAAAAAGGGTGAGAAACCTCTACTAGCAATGATTTGGATCTGATCAGAAATAATCCCAGATTAATGGACATTAATTCCAGATTTCTGGAAGGTATGGTCCCACATCTTGTACACCTGGAGGCGTGCACAGAGCATGTCTCAGGGGAGAAAGTTAGACAGGCTTTTTGACTAAGCTTGTGAAGCATAGCATGCAAAGTGCCTTTTTAAAAATTTGCTTCTTTCTTAGATACAAAAAAGCATCTTTTTTTTTTCTCTCTTTTTTTTTTTTTTTTTCCCCTAAGCAGTGTCAAAGCTTCACATGAATGGCAGATCTGTACACTGGGATTTTCTTACTCCCTTTCTCTTGAACTCTCTGTCAGGATGGATATAAACAATAGCTTCACTGTTTTACAGCAAAAATACAGAGGCTTGGTTTCTAAAGCTCTTACCAGCCCACAGATAAGTAACATCCATTTATTAACAATATACCAAGAATTACATTTCTCTTCCAATCCAGGGTTTCATTAAGGCCTTCTCTGTTTCTTGAAGCTCAGAAACAATAATTTGCACAGAAATCTTTAATCAAAACAAAGGAATCGGATTCAGATCTTTTCGTAGCGTAGGAGAAGAACAGATGGCTTGTGGGAACAATTCATTATTCTGTAATATTATCTCTTTAAGCGAATCTTTAGTATGCATGAAAACTGCCAGACTGCTGACTCTGGACACGTTAAAGACCCGTGTTTACACACAGCACAGGCATGGTCGAAGCAAGTTCTCTGGCTCAGTCAGTCAGCATAGTAATTGGCATTGAGCTGTTGAACAAAGCTTGGGACTTCCACTTAAAAAGAAACAGCAGTGTTTTGAAATTTCACTTCATGCACAACAAATCCGTTTACAAAATAAAATTCTTTCAAATCACATTTGTTTGTTTCTTTGTTTTAATTTGCAGACGCACTGACATACATAGTCAGACATGAAAAAGTCTTCCTTGAACAGCAACAGCTTCTGTCTGAGATTAGCCCAGGTAATATGGACAAAAGAAAAATTGTGAGGATATTAAATTAATTTCAGCATGTACCAGAGCATCCAAAACCAGGGTTCAACTAACTTTTAATAAACTGAAGGTATCTACTAGAAGAGAATTTCTATTCCTTAAAGCAGCAAGATTGTGAGAGGGAAAAAAGCAAACTATTTTGAGGTTGAAATGGATAGATATCAAGACTTCTCTTCTTAATACATCAGGAAAATTTCTCTGTAGACAGAGTGTTTTCTGAGCTGGATGAGTAAACCTGTTAAAGAATTAGAGACAACACAAGTCATGGAGAGTCAGAACAATTTTTAATTAACTGAATTTGTTGACAGCAGCTTGTATATTTGGACAGTAAAGGACTGCACAAGTACCCGTAGATTTGTGTGCTGCAGTGAAGGAGTCAAGTGAGGACTTTTCTTTGACAAAATATGCAGCTGTGATGTTAAGCTTACCTGGAAAATAATCTTTGTTTTTCAGTGTAAATGTAATTTCACTGTCCTGCACACTATGTCTTCAAAGCTCATGGGATGACTTGTTTCAGACTCAGAACAAAACCGCTCTGTAAACATCTATTTGATGGGGAAAGATAAATATTAAACAGGACACTTCTCACAAATTAAAATCAAAAGAGATTTTAAATCCTTTAGTACAAATTATTAAAATCAAACAAACAAAGAAAGTATTTGGAATGGCAAACAGAAAGAAACCAGGTAAAACTTCTCGATCAGCTATTTAAATTCATTCCCTCCCACCGCCCTAGAATTTCTAATACTTATAAAGAAAATATATGCTGAAAGATGAAAGGGAGAAAAAAATAGAATAATAAACTTCAATTGCATATAAAAAGAATAAGTGGGAGTAGGGGAACATATTTGTAACTATTTTCTTGTAACTAAGTAGGGCAAAATGACTTCAGAAAGGGATGGGATTATTTAAAGCACACTCATATTTTGTTGATTTTTTAATACACAATTTCCTTAAAGAGAAAAATGTCAAGACTGATTGACCCAGGCTATTAATGATGAGAAAGACAGTTTTTTGGTTTGCATTATTGATTTGTTTTTGAATTAGTAACTTAGCGTGGGATTAATTTACTTAAAATATCTACGTCTGCACTTGAGCTGTTAAACTTTGACTCCCTTTGTATTCAGCGGACAGAAAGGACACTTGCGGAGTGCAATTTATTGCATGTTTATCTAGACCTCTGAAATAGGTTGATGAATTGTACGCTCAAAGTGCTGGGTCCTCTCAGCAACCAAAAGGCAGTTGAGTGTAACTAGTGCTGAGGCAGACCTCTTGTGTGCAGAAATCTAGATTTAATCAAGACGAATCATTCTTAGGGCGTGACTCAGTTGCCCACATACAGGTATGCAATGGCGTCCCAGAGGGTACAGGGGATGTCCATGTGATTGCACAGATAGGATTTTGGATCCACAGGAGACCTGCACTCTTCTCTAGCTGGATCTGAAGACTGATTAGCACACCCTACAGTGTACAGAATTGCACTGTGTGTCCATGTGGAGACAATTTCATTGAGCCAGTGTCATTGTTCTTTAGTATCTACTTGGTATATTACTGAAATGAAGGGATATACTAGAAATTTACACAGGTTCAGAACTGGACATCTAATAGAGATACCGTCATTTCAACAGATTGGATTTCTCTCTGGAGGTTTGCAAACACATTTACTTCTCCTCATTAGTTATGAAATCTGACTTTATATACATTTTTATATATACACATAAAGAGCTTTTGTAGAGATGCTCTGTTAGGTGCCAAAATCTGAGCATAATTCATGTGCCTAAATGGACAGGATCTTGATTCATACACCTGCTTTGTTAAAGTGACTCAATAATGTATGTGACTCTGGAATTTCCAAGAAAAGCAATCCTTCCTCATCTGCCTGCTGTGGGTAATACAGTCTCGCAGCTCAGTTTTCACTGTATCTTCAGCATCACTGAGCACTCAGCACTGAGATGCACAGCAGCTGTGCTGGACACACAGAGTTGCATTTGCGCTTCAAAACTGTGGCACTGTGTTAACCCAAAAGCACAAACTCCCGTCCTTCTCCTGGGGATTTTTTATTTTTTTGTCTGCTAGGAAAGGAAGGACAGTCCTTGAGGCAGGGTATGAACCAGGGACTTGGGAAGTCAGGGTGCCAGGACCTTGCTGTGTCCAGACAGGTCACTTCGGATGTGATGCAGATCACCCAAGGTCCCCAGTGTAAACACCTACACCTCAGTGAGTCACCCGCCATCCTTTTGTGGCTGTTTTTAGAAGAACAGGATGCATCTGAGATCCAATCCCTCTTGTCTTAAGGTAGACATTTACACACATGGAAAGACTTATGTTCTAAAAGTTCTCTGATTTTAGTGTTTTTTGGGTCTCTTAGTCTATGTTCCATTAACCGTACACCCGTTGGACTAAGGAGCATTTTTCTGTTTGACATAGACAGACCTGAGGTATGAAGAAACTGCAGTAATGAAGCACCTAAAATGCATAATTTCAATCTGCTAGAGTCCATAAAATTGCAGTTTTCCCAAATCAGCCTCTACCCCCATCTACTATTTATTGAGCTCATTGTTTTCTTTTTGACCTGGTTGTCTAATGAGGGATCTGCTGGGAAACACACCAGAGAAATCACTGAATTCAATGTAAATACAGAAATAAAGCTGGCTGACATTTAGAGAATGACCTTTCAACAGACAAGCCAGAGTATGATTGAAACACTGCTCATTCAAGGTTTTAAGAGGGTTATTCCACATAATAAATAATGTTAAAAAAAAAAAAAGAAAAGACATTTGGAAAGCATTGAGTGAGGTTCTCATATCTCAGCTGGTACCCAAGCACAGGCTCAGTTCTATACCACTCAGTACTTTGGCATTATTTTACTCAAATATATATATTTTTTTTTAATAATAATTGTGCTACTGACAGATCGTTCTAGCATTTCAGCAAAGACACCATGATGAGTTAGACAAACAAATCATTTTTTACTTTCTTTATGTTCAATTTCCCTTTTGTTTGCTTATGTCATGTGGCTTATTTTTGTCTCTTCTTCAAAGGTCATTTGATAACACTATTTTTAGAAAACTTCTTTAAAGAATTGCTTTGCCCAGCCAGAATAAACACCATTGCTATTATAGGCTTGTATTATCCTATTCCTATAGAATACAAAGCATCTAAAAAACCTTTTTCCGAAAATTTTTGGAGACAATAGGATCGTACAGAGAAAACATTTAATATTTAAAGACTGTTAACCTTTTTAAGTCAAAAATATCTTATGTTCCTTTTGTTTTCATTTATAAATAAGTGGGTGGATCGCTCAGCTAGACACTCCCAGCATCTTGCACACACAGTTCCAATTAGTTTCATTTTCAGTCCAATTATAATCCCAAAGAGTGCAAAAAAGATAAGACTGGAACAAAATGGAGTAGAAAAACATACTTTAAAAACATGACACAGTGTTTTCATGGTTTATCTTCAAAGGTCTGTCTTTTTAATACAGAAATAGTTTGAATGTCTCCAGTTGGCATTAGAATCCCACTTTGTGACCTGGTAAATGAGGAGTAGTTCTGTTTAATATTATCCCTATTAAAGAAACAGAATTAGATATAATGAAAATCTACTTTTTTCTTTTTTTTTTTTTTTTCCTAGCACCAGTCAATCACTGAAACAACTGGGTTTTTAACAATTCCAAAGTGTTTCACTGAGATATTCAGCTGGCAAGTTTAGGAATGCCATGTACAGCTCTAGTTAGGTAATACTGTAATGAACACATATATAGGTTACCCTTCACAGAGACCACTTCACTTAACAGAAAGATTTATAATGATCCTTCATAAAAATATATCGTCTCTCATTGATTGATCTGATATACTTAACAACCACAAAACCTCCAGCACTTGCACGAGATTGAAGTGGCTTGTTCCTGTCACCCAGTAACTGACCCCAGCTCCAACCATTCCACCCCGTTTCATTTTTCTTTTTTTCCTTTTTCCTTTTCAATTCCGAGGTCAATTATCAGCACTTTTAAAAGCCTCTCAGTAAAAAACACGGTGACAAGTACAATTGCAAACTTCACAGACCATGCTCAGAAACTCATTGCTGAAAATGTTGTTCTTTACACTTCAATTCACACTTCAAAATGATGTGTCCAATATTTTATAAATTAATATGATTTAGAAAGTAACTAGACATATTTAGATCAGGCGAAAATGGGGAGCTGTTTGAAATAATGTCTTCTGATGGAGCTCTCTGATCAGCATCTCTTTAACTCACTTTGATGGCGTTGTTGGCCACTTGTCTGTATTTGAGTTTCACTGTTTTTCTAGCTGGATTGCTGGGTTCCCTCTCATTCCTACTGAGAGAGGCTCAGGACATGACATTTGATTATGGACTTCAACCTCCTGGATTCAGATTTTCAGAGACTGCATCTCTTTATGGCATTGAGCAGCCTTTCTCAGAGGTACGTGAGGACCACAGTTCAGATCTGGCCCTGAATTCAAATTGCAAAGACGTGGAGGACAATTGTTTAGTTGCTTTACATGCAATTAGACAGCTGGTGAAAATTACCTTCCCTTTGGGGTATGTGGCAAACTGTGCTTCAAGTTGCACAAGTTAACATGCAAGTTAAGGTTTCACTGTAAGTAAACACTGCTTCTATTAATTTACATCGGCATCACTGATGAGTGGATTTGGCCCACATCCAGAACAATTTCATAACAATAGAACAGTATCATTAAAAAAAGCAAAAAAAAAGACCATTTTTAAGCCCTGATGATTTTCTCACTTCCTGAATTTTATATTACAGTGAATTTGAGCATAATTAAGGTTCCTGTCACTTCAGCCACTGCCAGCAGAAACAGAAGGGCTTTTATTCCATAATTACTTGTTTTTCAGTGTCCATGAAAACGATTGTTTGCATTCATATTGCTGGCACTCACAGGGAAGGAGTAGAGCATGAAAGAGGAAGCATTCCTGTGGGTAGATCTACAAGCACCTGTAATGACAAAAATACTGTGACCTACAGCTTAATGCATTTTGGAGTTTAAAAAACAACAAACAAACAAACAAACAAGAACACATCTGAAGATCTCTTTTCCTCATGGTGTTTCCTGCTCAGCTGCACCATCCCCAATTACATCTACAGGAGAGGGGATAGCTCTCAGAGCAGTGTTTTTGACAGCTGCAACAGCTGCTAATGCATGAAGCCAAAGAGCTTTTAAATCCAGTGGGCAACAGGACAGAGCTTGTCCTCCCCTTCTCTGTCTTTTAAAAACTGCAGCAGAACTGTTTGGGGATTGAGACTTCCCTTGGCATCTGCTAGCCCAGGCTTTGCCTGGCTGACTGCGTTTAGACACACTCTAGGCAGTTTACAAACCTGGCATGGTGACAAGGCGTAGATCTGTGTGGGTATTTACTGCCTCTCCCATTTAGATTGACGGGAGATGGGTTCTGGCCTAATTGGCAGTTTAGCACATTGGTAAGGCTGGTTTAGGAGAGAGCAGGAGCATTTCAAGGGTTTTAAAATACTTGTAAATGTGCTGACCAAGCAAACAACGTCTGAAAGGACCTCCTAGGATAATAACTGTTTTATCAATTCAGCTCTTTGCCAAAGCAAAACACTCAAAGCAGTTTTTGGAGTGGTCTACCCAATTAGAAGAACAGCAAAAGCTTTTTCTAAGTGAAAGAAAATATAACAGATTTTGTTTAGGGTCCAACATTGCAAAATGACTCCTGAAGTGAAACTATACCTTACCTTGAGGACTATGTAGTATCCCAGCCATGCATCTTCAAAGAGATGGGCGAATGGCAATAGAGATGACTCGGCTAAGAAGAGCTTTTCTTATAGATTAAACCTGGCAGTTTGACTTATTTAGCCTAGCCCTGAGGCAAAGGGGAAAAAATGACCCTACATCTTGTAGTCATTCTGTGAGTGCAGGGGAAAATACATGGGTAGAACCAGAGTAATAAGCATCAGGCTCCGATATTGAGAATCTAATTGGTAAAAAGTATTTAAAAACAAAACAAAACAAACAAAACCAACAACAAACAATTCACAAAATTCACAAATAGACCTGAGATGAACAAACCTGTATTTCTTCTTAGCAAACAAAAGTAAACACACAGATTTTAGAAGGAACCACTTAAAACCTGCACTCTAACGCTTTCCTGCTACCACTGGTAAAATGCCAGCAAAGACTGAATCTCAGCTGATGCCAGGGAGGAAATGAGAGGCATTAGAGACTGAGTGCCTAATTCCTGCATCCTGGCACGCTGCCTTGCTGTGATTTTAAAAGGTGGGGATTGGCTAATCGTTCACAATTGTGTTGTTAAAAGAAAAAGTAATCCAATTCCAGCAATGGCAACCCAAGCAATATCACAGATTAGAGGTAGCAACAATTTACCTTCCAGATTTAGCACTGAAAGTCTTACATTAACCTTATGGAAATAAAAGCATCATGCCTGTGATTCAAACTGAGATCTCTCCCCTCACCTGGGAAATGGCTGAGAGCATCGATCCCTGCCCTGGCCACTCAGCAAGCTGTTGAAGAAAGATGCAGGCAGACACAATGCCCAAGCTTAGCTGTGCAGCGATTCCTTTAGGAGATAACTTTCTCCCCAGCTTTACAGTCACCAATATATGCTGTGCATTGAGAAATCCACTGAGGGGTTCAAAGTACGTAAAGGTGATGCAGGCTCAAAATGTTTCTGACAGTGCTGGGTGGAGGCTAGGAATTCTTACAGAAAATATAACGCGGGCTTGTCCTGGTTCTGTATTGTTTTCCTCCAAATCTGCTTTAAGGCCACCGTCAGAGAAATAAACATTTAATTCAAGGAAGTTCTGCAGTTTCTATTGTGAGCTCAACTTATATAATCGTTTCTTGCTTTTTAGAGGTTAAGCTTGGTTTAAAGGAGGTAAATTGGGTGATAGAGTAACAGTCCCTCACCTGTTTGACCTGCCCTTAGCTGGAACAACTGGGAAAACAGCAAAGGGAGCCTGTGGAGGCTGAGACTGCACAGAACCATCATAGTGATCACACATGCAAGGAGCGCTGTTGGCAGCCCTTGGTAAGGAGGCACAGACCAAAATACCTGTGGAAAGAAGTGAAGGAAAACTCTCCAAACCTTCCCCCTGGGGGAAGCAGCGGTGGCCACAGCTCCTGGCGTGCCCTCCAGGCAGGGTCACAGTGCCCAGCCTCTGCAGCACAGCCTGGCTGAGAAGATAAAAGATACTGGCCTGAAGCCTCACCTGCTCAGATAATATCAACTTCTGTTTCAGCACCGAAATGGAAATGAGAAAGATGTACCTGCAGGAATAAACCTGTCAAGGATTAAGGGGATTAACTGGAGAGAAATCATGTTCTTCTATCTGTGACTGACGTTGGATTTTTCACTTTCAGATACTCTCCTGTTTTATCTCCTCAAGGCATGTTAAGGTACAAAAAAAAATATATAAATAAATAAAATAAAATCTAGAGCTTAACTTCAGAGAGTGTTTTATCACAAAGTCAGGAAAAATAGAAAGCACTCTTTGTAGGTGGAAAGCATCTCACCTGAACCAGCTACAGATCTGTGTGTGTGTGGAGGGGGGGGGTTGTTTATTTATTTATTTTTACTTAAATGGCATCAATTTGTTTTTGACTTTCAAAAGACGATCAATTAGAAAAAAAAGCAAAGGAAGAAGAGAGAGTGCTGGGAAGTGGAAAGTACTTCAGCACAGCAGAGCATTGCTGTGAGGATAAGGAATACATCCTGGCTTTACGGTGCTGCACTGCAGTGGAAGAATAGAGTTACTGGAGCTAAGGGGTGAGTTTATCTTAACATACTTGTGTTTCTAGGATTTATTTTTTCAGATGTAATGCTACAAAGGGGTGTGTGAAAAGGTTAAACAGCTCATTTTAGAGTTTCTGTTTGCCAGCAGACCCACAGGAACACAGCCTTACAAATCCTTCTCAGCAGCTGATACAGCTTAGACCTGGCCAGGCTGCCGGAGCTGTGGCACCCAAGGTGGGAGCAGAAGTCCTCTGCTCCCACATCCCATCCAAAGGGACTGGAGCACTGTCTTCTGTAAAATGTGGTGTGGAGGGTCTGTTAGGGAGTGCTGGCCCTCCTGCACGGGAGGACATAAGAACATCTCTCTGTCAGCTTGCACAAATCAACTGCAATGGCCAAAGCCCAAAGCCAAGACACCTCAAATGGCTGGCCTGCAACTATTTGGGGCAATCAGCAACAAAGCACATCCTCCAGGATGGCGAGGCTCCTGGGCATGGCACGGCCATGTTCTCCCAAAGTATGAAATACTAAGAGACCTTACAGCTATATGAATCCTTAAATGCAGGGCCATGTAAATAGTGGAGTGGGCAGGGTTATACACCTGCTGATTGTAGAGAAGGCATCTAGATTTCAAACAAGGAAATTTTGCTCAAGGTAGAGGAACAGAACAAATGTACGCCTTCTTTCTGAGGTCAGTTGTTCAAAGCATAGTCTTTAGGTCCCTGTACATCCATACGGCCCCTTGCACAAAGTGGTCTTCAGGCCAGCAAGCTGCTGCTCCGTGCTTATGCAACCACCAATGTTTATTAATAACCGTATCAGTTTTGCATCTCGCTCTGTAAAATAGGTTGCACCTCCTCCCACCCCCAGCCCAATCAATCAAAAACCCTTAAAATAAATCTTCTCATTCATGCTTATAATCAAGTCTCACAGAGAAAATAACAGTAGGCATTCACTATCACACAAGATCAGGCAATTATCCCCAAATTCTGCCTGGCAGAACAAAAAGATGCCACTTCCATTTCTGTCTATGTCCCTCTCAGTACTGGCGTTATTCTTTTCTCTGACCTTGCTTCTTAGCCTCCCACTGATGACCGCTATTTTGAGTTTAACACAGGGCTTGTTTATTACCTACATTACAGGAGTTCCTCTTCTATCACCGTGATGGATGATTCTCATAGCTAGCCGCAGACCGTGCATGAACATGAGGTAGAGTCTGCCCAGACCCACTCCGTAAAACCAAACACATCTGCGGGTTGTGGATAACACTTGGCACTTTACAGAATCTACTCTGTTGTTTTCATAACAGATTTGTATTGTCTTGCAACTGAAAAGTACCATTTAAAATTTCAGTTTCTTCCAGGAAGCACAAAAGTCTCTCAGATACGGAAGGTAAACGCCAAATAAATTTTTGTAACTGATCAAATCAAATCATCAGTTAGCAAATGTAAGATCATCAACGTGCTCTGAGTCATGTCTTAATTCCAAGCACGGCTTTGAATATATCACTGACAGCGATGGTACAGATACAATACCAGTTTGTAACATATACGTTCAAAAATTGACACCATGTCATTTCAGCAGTAATTGCGTCATGGGGAGAAAATACTGCAATTGAAAAATTACATATAGTGCATTGAAACTCTAGGTGGACTTGCATGTTGTTTAGCAGAGGTTATCCAAAATCTATAGATGTGACACAACTATTTTAACACTTCAGAGACTCGTAAATACCAGAAAGAAGTGTGCTCACTGGTGCTGGAAATGAGGCTCTATTAGAAAATCAAGCATCTAAGAGTTCCTACATATATCACCACAGTGTTGTCAATAGTAACACAGCACATATTTGAAATTAGGCATTATAATTTTTTGTAATTTGTCTGGAGGTTTACTTGGGACATAGCCAGGGCTGGGGTGAGATCACGTATCATTCTGCTAGGGAAAAGATTATGCATATTCCAACTGGAAGAATGAAGAGACCCAAATTATCTCCACAGATCTTTGATAACTACATATGACACACAGGGTCGTGGCATGCCTGGCTGGAGACTTTCCCAGGCAAGCAGTGTGACCCACACTTGTGGGTAAACAATGACACTTGGGGAAGGAGAAAACAAGAAGTAGAACTTAATAATTATTACTTTTTTAAGCTTACACATTTCATTTTAAAATATTACCATAAGTCCCTGCCTTTAAAATCATAGAAGAGGCAGAGGGTAAGAAAAAAGGAAAACTGAAAGATGTTTTTCATCTAATCACTCACTGGAATATTTTAAGGTCTCTCGCTGGCTGATTGTTTGAAACGAGCACAATGTAGAGACAAGGCAAAGTCATAAATTTCTGGTGTGTAATACATTCCACAAGAGTTACTCCATCCATTCCCAGAAGGAAGTTCACCTAAATGAAAACAACATTCCTAGAACAGCACGTGAGAAGCATTAGATAGATAGATAGATAGATAGATATACATATTCCTCCTTCTTTCATGTTCTTTGCCATAAGTAATGTCCCATTGTTGATCTTTTAGACTTAGAAGTTGCCAGTAATTACAATTATCCTTGTGTTGTCTGAAAGGAATGAGATAAAGGGCAGGTATTAAAACTTGTTAGGCTTAATTAAAACGTTTCCAGAATCATGCTCAGAGAGATGACTTTCTCTTAAAGTAAAAATATATGTATATATATTCATTTTTGATGTTATGACATTTCCATCCTTTTGATTATACTGTTCAATCCATTAACATTTCCACTGAAACCTTTCTATGAAATAACCACAGACCATTGCAATTATGCTTGCATTTTCTATGCATATAAGGCCAGATAATAAGGATCATATAGTTTTATTCTTCATAGTTCCATTACAGATAATAATGACGTTTAATGGCTTTAGCACCTCTTCACTGATGAATCATTCCATTTGTACAGTTGCAAACCACAGAAGGGAAACCACAGTCACTCACAAAGGAAACAAAAAAGGAAAAGCAGACAGAAAGGAGTAGAAAGGAAAAAAGACTGTAGAAGTAATAAGCAGTTCTGACACTAACTGTGAGAGCTGTATATCCCTGTATAGCAGCAATGTAAACCTTTGCAGTTCACAGGCTCCTCAGAAAGGTGGAACATGGTGCCAGGGGTAAAGGTTCAAGCTTCTTGCCCCATTAAGGGCATAAAATTAGAGAGAATATGGTGATTTGGCATGAAAAATAGGTGGAGTTGAGGTCCATGAAACTTGCAGGTCTAGGTGTCACATACAGACTAAAAAGGAGTTGGTAAAAGAGGAGAAAGCTTACTCAGGGGATGTACCAAGAAGTGTCAGTATCTGCAGCCCACCACACTGAAAGCCTTTTCCAGCCCAGAGCCCACCACTGCTTGCACACCAGATGCTCAGCTGAGCTCCCAGCCACGTGCTTGGGAAGAGCTGAACGGGAGCATCCATCCCAGCTGGTGCACCCTCCACTTGCAGGACTCCTGGTGGCTCAGCCCCCAGTGCTGCGCAGCACGTGAAGGTGTCCTAGAAGGCCTGAAGGTGCTGAGGGCAAAGCTGCGGTTCCTTCCTCCAGGCTTTCACACCCCAGCCGGGTGCTTTGTGCCTGCCAGCTGTACTGCAATGAAGCCCTGAGACAGGGCAGCCACATCTCTCCCTCAGTTTGAGTTTCAAGTGCCTTTAGTAACAGTCAGTTTTCACCCATGCTCTTTACAGTGCAGCTTCCGAAGGCAAAAATTCAGGGGGTTGGCTAAAATAACAGTATATTAAAGTGAAATTTGTATTCTTCCTACAAGAGCACACTGTTACAATCACCAAACCAGAATAAAAATTTTGGATCTCTCCCCATAAAGAGAAACATCTAGCCGATGACTTCAGGAGAGACTATCTCTGGCTGTTTGAAAGAGAGTTGGCTTTCTCCTTTTTCTCCTCTCCTCTCTAAAGACTTTACCCTTGGAGACTGCCAGGGGCAGGTTTCACCACCTGAAACACTCCTGCTGTGGCACACATCCCTTTGGGGGAGAGGCCATTGCTTCTCTGACCTATCCTCTATAACAGGCTGATAGGAGGAGGTCTTAGCCAAAATGCACCCTGAAGGAAGGGAGAAGAGGTGGTTAGTACTTCTGAAAAATCTGCACTTCTTAAAGTACCTACAAGCCAACTGAGTTACATATTTTAACTGGCTGAGCTGTCTTTTACATTCAGTTTTAGTCTCACTATACATAAAATGTAAGAAATCTCACATTTTCAGCTCACACGGTTGGGCTCTTTAGTATTGATGAGGTCCTGAGAAATATGCACGGACCATAAATAGTGTGTGAAAGCTGTCTAGAAGAATATACAAGTAAAATATAGGATTGTTATAATCAAGAGACACCTGGGCTCTCAGTCTGAAAGCAGAGGTCTGTGCAAAATAATGGTTTGAAAACTGCACATCGAAGAATTAGTTCTGCACTGTGAAAGGGCTATCTTCTGCATTTCACTAGACCTATTTGCAGTTGCTCTAAGACGCTGTTTCTTTCACATAAGAGCAATGCAGTAAATGTCAAGGTCAGAGTGCTGGGCTGATCTGGGGGGATGCTGTGCTGTAATCTATAGAGCTCCACATTTTCACTCCATCTAGATTTCTAAACCTGTCCTACTTGAGCGTATCTATGTAATTTAGAACAAGAACCCCAGAGGGCACCATTCAGTCAATACAAAACGCCATCAGATCACTTGGGGTAAAATCTTTTGTTGACTTTCCCGACATCTGGCTTTATTCAGTAATTTATTTTTTGGATAAGTACAGATGAGGCAAGTTTGCTTAAATGTATTTTCTGGAAGTGCTGTTTTTCCCACAGAGGTAACATCTCTTCATTTTATAAAGATTGGCCTATGTGCTGTGAAGTCTGTTTATAGCTGCAGAGTCTGCCACCAGTATATAAACCAGATCTCCCTATTGCTACTTAGTTCCAGTGAATAACAGGGAGAAGCAACACTGCTCACCAATTAAAAATTTGGTCAATAGACCAAATACATGACCAAAACGTGTATTTTCAATCACGTTACTGAAGTGCTAATGGGCCATAGGAACTTACGAGGTGATTACCACCATCAGCCTCCCATTTGGCTTGCACCTAACCCATAGCGCCTGGATTTACCGCCACGCTTTGGCAGCTGTGAGATAGGGCCTCCCGGGACATTTATGCTGGCTCTTGGCTAAACTCTGACCCCAAGAGACTTACTTAGATTTGGGTTTTACCAGGGAACAGCCCTGTTGCTGTGGACTTATGGGTGCTTGCTGGCCGCTGCCCTGATGACCTGGCCTTGCCCTGGGCCCATGGCCCCCTTCCCTGCGGAGCAGCTGCTCCCTGACAGCCAGAAACAGCAAAGAGAAAAATGCCACCTCCTGAAATCAATTTAGCACGCATATTTACTGGGTGCTGCTCCCCTCTT
This sequence comes from Anser cygnoides, assembly GCF_040182565.1. Taxonomy (NCBI): domain Eukaryota; kingdom Metazoa; phylum Chordata; class Aves; order Anseriformes; family Anatidae; genus Anser; species Anser cygnoides. The sequence continues at coordinate 107,553,133 of NC_089875.1, forward strand.
TTCTCCTGTTCCCCCTAGATGTGCTTTTGAAGTCCATCAATCCAATAGCCACAGGAGGGTTAGCTCCTCACACTTTTTCTCCTTTAAAACCGGAGAGATTTTCCTTCAAGCACAGTTAAGGCGAGTACAGGTGACACTGTCCCTGGCCTTTGCAAGCCCAGACACAGGGCTGAGCCAATTAAAATGGAAATTTGTGAAGAATGGAAATAGGTCAGACTAAACCAAAGCAGCGGCCTGCAAGGCTGCAGAACCACTGCACCGCGGCAGTCTGCAGAGCAATCCAGGTAGCTTCACCTCAGTAGTGAACACCTCATGTCTTAGGAACTAAAGATTTTTGCTATACAGAACAATGTCTGTTTATTTATTGCTCAGGAGTCATCTGGGGATTTTGAAGAAGTCTGCAGCTGCTAATGAAGCAAGTGATGATAAACAGTAATAATCCACTTATGATGTACTATCTGATTTGAACAGACGGTATCAATTTGACTTTTTAAAACAGAAATAAACACACATTCACATACAATATTGGTCCTCAAAGTCTGACAACCTTTGTGGGCTCTCCTATCTTTTAAGACCTCTTCTATCCTACACTGTTTTGCAGACATCTCTTGATTTTTTCCTTTTCCTATGCATGCACCCCTCTGCATCCCATCATGCCACAGCAGCACAGGCAGCCACATGCTGGGGGGGGGGGGGGCTTATTCTTCAGAGTTGCACCCTAAAGCCCACCTTCCAGTGGGTTCCCACTGAGGGTAGATTTCCATCCAGCTGCATGCTGCTGACCTTCACACAGTTGTGTGGCATTTTTTTCATTCAGATCACAGCGTAGATGCTGGGGTGCAGCACATACTAACTGGAGGCAGCACGTGAGCCGATTGTGTGAACCTCTCCCCGGCACAAGGTGTTCCATCAACCAGTGATGTGTAAACGCAGAATGAGGGGACAGGCTCTCCTTTATTCATTTATTTATTGCACAAACTCTGAGCTCCTCGGGGCAGAAACTAAGTTGCCACTTTTTGGATACACATCTGACCATTAGCATCACAGGAGCCTGAAGCTCCAAGCGGGATCCCTGGACCACACTGCAAGCAGCAAATAATAATAAACAGCCCCCAGCTGCTTATATTTGATTTCTCTGAATCATATGTAAAAATATCTTCAAATAAATGAAATAATGACAGAAACTGACCACAGCATTGCAATGACTGTGTACTGACTTTTAATATTACAGAGCCAAAAACAAGTTTACTCCTTGTCTTTTTTTCACTTACAGTAGACAAAAGTGTTACTTACAGCATTTGTGGGTAAAGTGTTGTACAAAGGAATAATAATTTTGCAGTGTATACTGGTGATTACCTTTAGCTGCTTTTATCCATTTCAGCTCATTCTGTGTTCCACCTCCAACCTCTCTCCCTGCCAGCTCTACTGTCTTTTTGCAGAACCACGGTGCTTCCAGCTGGGAAGGACTGAGATGGGCCAATGCAAGTTTTTACTATAACGTTTGCTAATGAAAGACACAAAAAGGGAGTTTTTAAACAGCCAGCTTCCTGAAGGATAAGCTAACACTGAAAGGAAACTGAAGGACTTCTGATGCATTTAATTACTTTCTGGATTACATTAGACACTGGCACCATATGGGGGACATCAGAAAATAATTAACTTCAGCCAAAAAGGCGAGTGAATTAGAGCAAACTACAGTGTTTCAAACTGTAGTCTGAACAGCCTCTGAATGCTCTGAACTCGCCTCGATATGGAAAAGCCAATGAATACTTCCAATTTCTCAGTAAAGCCCCAGAGCCCGGCATGTCCAGCCTGGGGAATGGGTGCAGCCCTGGAGCAACGTGAGATGCCAGGTAGCCCTGACAGGTTACACCCAGTGCAGCTCCATGTCCCCAGCACAGCCGAGGCTGCTCCCACAGCCTGCTCCATCTGCCTTGGTCACGCAGTGAGGACCAAGATGTCAGCTCAGTGGAGGATGCTAACCCTCTGCTGCCTGCATTGCTTGGATAAGAGGTAGAGGGTTGTAGCTTTCCCCCAAGCCCAACCATGCGTCAACTCATAAAACTCCCCTCACCTTGGCCCACAGAGAGTGACCTTTCAGGAGAAAGTACAAATCGTGTGTGATAGATCTGCCAACCCCAAACAGCGCCCGGGCCAGCTGGGGTCTCTCATTCCTGCAGGGAAAGCTTAAACTGCCGTGACTGAGGAGTTATTAGCCTTTTCGCAGACCCTGTTTAGTCTCACAAAGCCATTTTAAGACACTAGACTGGTTTCAGATGCTCCCTGGGGCGGACTTGTCTGGCTCTGGAGGCTCAGCACAGAAATGAGAAGGATTTGGCGGCATTTCCAAGTTGAGATGAGTTCAGAGTATCTGGAGGCTGCTTAGTCCCATAGTTTGAATTTACGATCGCTTCTCCCTTTGCCTGCTCCTTTCCTTTCCTGTTGTCCGTTCTGCCTGTTCCAGGCACATCCCCTTCTGGTGAGAAATAAGAGGCACAGGCTTTCATCCTGCCACCCTCTGCAGCATCTGCTGCCTAATTCCCTTTTCTATTCTTCTCCCCAAAACAAACACTACCACCTTGTCCATGCCAGAAGCTTCTTCTTCCATCCAGAAGATAGAGAGCTGCCGAAATGAGGAAAAGGGACAGACCAAAGCACTACAGGATGACCCAAAGTCTCCTATCAGAGAAAGACTCATTAATCTGTAGCTCCTCAGGGACTGCCCCACCAGGTCCCCAGCAGCTCCTCTCCCTGGTGCCCAGTTCCCTGGCCAGTAATCAGTGCATGCTTCCTGGCAGCCTTTGGCCTCTGCTTGCCTCTCCCGTTCCTGCATCTCACCAGAAAGGCTCAGAAAGGTGGGGTGAAGAGAGGGAGGAGGCCTGGGGGGTGATACGATGGGGGGCTTGCAATGTAAAAATACCTAGCTCTCATTATTTGTCATATCTATGTATACATACAGATGTTTAGTTCAGTTGTTTACATGTGCTTACATGACTGTACAGAGGTTAAGATTTCTAGCTGAATCAGTAAAAAGTAGTATTAAAATATCTATATACAAAACCAGATTTATGTCCTTTTAAAAATAAGTAGCACTTCTGTATTGCCTCTGGCACATAAGATTTGGGTATTTTGGAAAACTTTACCTCAAGGCCTTTTCCTACACCCATCTGCCTGTTTCTTAAAACTCTGCCTCTTAATCAGGAAGCAAACCTATAACAAAGTATCCTAGCTGAGCATGTCCTGCAGAGAGAGCAGGAAGGTAGAGTAAGGGCATCCCAGGCGCCCCTAGCTGATGCGCACACTCATACCGCAGTCCCCATCATGATGGCTCCTCATTAACGCCTGCTGTGACAGCACAAGGCTGGCAGCTAAAAAACAAAATGCTCCTGAAAGCTAGTTACCTGCAAGGCCTGGTCAGACAGTGACAACAGCCCACTAATGTTGGTGGGAGAAAGCAATCAGGTGGGCTTTGCCTTCCCAGTTTTAGGAGTGGGTAGATTGACCTTTTCCCCCCAAATTAAACCGCTGCTTTGAAGCACGATGTCATTGAAAATGACCTTTTTCTTTGGCAGATCTTCAGGTGCTCTGAAGGAGCCAGATGCTCCCCGTGCTGAATGCTGCTACCTGGGGGTTTGGCCATGCAATAAATGGTGACAGAAATGTGGCTTGTTAAATCCAGCCTTCGTTAAAGAAGCCTGGATGAAGAGCACTGTTAATGATATCCTTGTGCGGATAAATGACTAGCAAGGAAAGAGGTGAATGTGTGTTATAAAAATCCCTTCTCTAAATGCTCCTTACCCGGCACAACTCATTGTTGAGGTGACGTTTCGACTGCCAGTGCCTAACGCTGGGTCTGGCTTACAGCCTGTAAACAAGCTTGGTGCAGAGCAAGCCGTTGGGCACTTGGCTTTGACCCCTTTCTGGGGCGATTTCCACAAGCAGGCAGAGCCCACAGCTGTCATCGTTCCTGTCCCCATCCCTGTCCCCATCCCTACCACCATCCCCATTCCCCTCAAGAGGCTGCAGCACGGGGGAGGAGGACCACCATGGGACACCACAGTCCATGGAAGATTATTGCTTGCTGCCCCCGAGGCCAGACACTTAGGGTCGAACAGTAAAATCCTTGAACAAATGGAGTGTCTCCTTTTTGGACCTCATTCCCCTCTGCTGCTCACTAAAGCCAGGATCTACTCTACCATCTAACACAGGGCACTTCTGTTTTACTTGGCTTCCTAACTGGAAGGATGTCTCCAGTCGGCAGGGAAGGAAGCAGAGTGAATTTGCAGATATTAATTCCATTATTATTAGATATTATTTCATTTTTCATGATATCTGGATATGCATGAGTGTAACTATGTATGCATAAGACAGATAGCAATATGATAATTTTGTAATAACCTAATCATGCATTATTTATAGCTATGAAAGCAAGAAAGCTCCACACTTTATACCTGCCTGCTTATGTTATATCATCTAGGTTTACTTTTTCTTTTCACAGAAGGGCTTTTCTCATCTACAAAATCTCATCCATATGCTTTCCGTGAACTCATTGATTTCCTTGAAAGAAAGTTGTCTGGCACGCAGAACCCTTTTCTCTTAATACATCTCAGTGCACGAATATTTACTGATCCTGTCATTTCCAAATCAAAAACAATTGAAGTGAAAGAAGCTTCACATCAGTCCATTGTTATTAGCAATGCTGATATTATATGCCAAATGGTGCAGCACATCTGTGAGCGTTTGCAGCCCAGAAGGCCAGCTGCATCCTGGGCTGCATCAAAAGAAGCGTGACCAGCAGGTGGAGGGAGGTGATTGTCCCCCTCTGCTCTGCACGCGTGAATCCCCACCTGGAGTGCTGCATCCAGGTGTGGGGCCCCCAGCACAAGAAGCACGTGGACCTGTTAGAGTGAATCCAGAGGGGGACCACAAAGGTGATCAGAGGCCTGGAGCACCTCTCCTATGAAGAAAGGCTGAGAGAGCTGGGGCTGTTCAGCCTGGAGAAGAGAAGGCTCCAAAGAGATCTCATTGCAGCCTTTCGGTACTTAAAGGGGTCTTATAAAAAGGATGGAGAAGGACCCTTTACTTGGGTAGATAATAGTAGAACAAGGGGGAATGGATAATAGTAGAACAAGGGGGAATGGTCTTAAACTAAAAGAGGCTAGATTTAAACTAGACATTAGGAGGAAATTCTTCACTGTAAGGGTAGTGAGGCACTGGCACAGGCTGCCCAGAGAAGCTGTGGATGCCCCATCCCTGGAGGTGTTCAAGGCCAGGCTGGATGGGGCTTTGGGCAACCTGGTCTGGTGGGTGGCATTCCTGTCTATGGCAGGGGGTTGGAGTTAGATGATCTTTAAGGTCCCTTCCAACCCAAACCATTTTGTGATTCTGTGATCTGCCCTGGACAACTAAGCAGATGTGGAGGGATGCATTGCTGCTGGTTTTCCCCAAAGCCACTCTCTGGTTAAGCTGGGTGTGCTCTCACCACAGGCAGATCCTCTCAGCCTGTGTAACGGAGGAAGTATAGACATACTGGTTGAAGACAAGCTTCCTCTGTGTGAGTAGGCATAAGAATCTGGGGAAGCATGTAATTACATAAAAAAAGTTGGCATACACCGTGAGAAACCATTCTGACATATTTGCAAGACTGGCAATTAGAGGACATACAGATGTCTAATTGCATTTAAATCTTGGTCTTCAGGTTATATCTTTTGAATTTTTATAATAGACCACTGCTCTATTCATTTTGAAACATCTTTTCCCTGTTGTCTGGTGAAGCAGGATATGAGTTTGATGGCTTCTAAGGTTTTAATTTCCATGTGTTTTAAAATTATTAAATTACAGTTAACCAGAACTTACTGGAAGTCTCTGATTTCAGAAGTCAGAGACTTAAGGGCAGCATTTGCAAGCCTAGACATACTGGCTGCTAGAGTAGTTTAATTCTTAATGCAGAAGGTCTAAGAAGAAATATTTTCAACTCTGCGAGGTAAAGAATAAAAATTAATTTGTTAACATAATAAAGTTTATTGTTTTTATATGAGATTCCTGTGGATATGAACCACATAGTAAGACATAATTTATAATGGCTCGTGACAACAGGCTTGGTATATATTAGTGTGACTGCGGCTTATTAATACTCCAAACTTGTTTTGTCTTTATTGAACTAACTAAAAAGTCTTCTGTTGCAAAGAGACAGTATAATAATATCTCCCTTCTGAAGCAGTGCTGCTGAGCACAGGGAGATCAGTAATGTTTGCCGGGCTTTAGGACTTATCAAGCTTTAAAGAAAGATCTTTTCTTTTGTTTTTTTATCTGCCTGGAGAAAAACTCTTTTCTGCATTCAACTGATCAGTGGCCACAAAGTGGAATACACGGATTATTACATTTTGGAGCAGGATGGACACTTGTTTTAAATCTAGGCATGCACTGATAAATCGCAAGGTAATTTGACCCTCAATTTGCTTGCTTTTTTAAAAATTAACAGCAGAGATAACTCAGGAGAAGCAATTTAATGTATTATTTGTCCATTATTCTGAAGCTTCATTAAGGGAAAGCCTGTGTCTTCAGCAAGTTTAGTCTCTGTAGTCACTCTCTATGAAGAGAAAATAAGCAAAATATCATGGGAAAGGAAAAACGTTGAATTGGTAGTTTAGTTCTTCTATTACATTTCTGATATTAGCCACATCTAAAGTATAACAATTATTCAAGACTGCTGCCTGCTGAGATTAGAGTCAAATGCATTCACATTAAATATTTAAAGTTAGTATTTCTATACAGACATTTTGGAGAACACACATAAAAGTACACATGCTTACGATACGAAAAAATAATAATAATAATGTCATCCAGTTTGTGAAGGTAATATGATTTGCCTTCTGGGCAAAGTGAATGTCATATTTATAGATAAACATGGAGAAATAAGGATACAAAATACAGTCTTCTGAGCTGAGCATAACCACTGAGGAGGGAGGCCCTGGGAAATGGCAGCTATTTTCTTCAAACCGTCGGCACAGTATTTAGTAGAAGTCAAAAAAGCATAGAAAATGCAAGGAAATATTAGGTAAGCAATGGTGCCACAGGGAGAATGGAGAAGTCCATAAAAGAAAGACCCCTTGGAGGTTACTAAATAGACAAATCAGGACAGGCACAGGACATCCTTCAAGCTGAAATCGGTAGCAGTGGGGTATGACAGCAGGAAGAAGTATCACACAGACTTCTCCCGTTTTATGTCTTCCCCAGGTGTCTGCTTACGAGCAGTTTGGGTATAGATGGATATTTGCTCTGAACCAGCATGACCATTTTCATGGTTCCCAAGAAGGCTGCTTTAAATTTCAGCTCATTCACAGAGACCAAGCATGTTCTTTGCCTGGTAAATTTATCTTAACCTGGAATAAACTTTCCCAGACACCTGAAGGAATGTAAAGTTTCTGTCCTTTCACAAGGAGGTTTGTACACCTATGAAAATTATTCCCACTGACTTCCAGTGAACTTTGCGGAAGCAGGAACTTCATGAGCTTTTTAAACCAGGAGTCCTGGTCCTTTCATTTAGGTTGAGCAGCAGCCAGAACACCTGTGGCTACTAGAAAACAATTATAATAGCAATTATTTGAGTTTGAGCATCAAAATTATTAGCCTTACTTTGAAAATTCAATCTAGTTTAAAATTGGCTTCTGTTCCTGCAAAGTCTGAATTGCTCTGCCTTTCCTCAAGCCCTACCCAACAGGCAGCACGCTTTATAAAGGTTACTCAGCAGGGTACAGTGCAGTTTGATTCCAAACGCATGTAATGAGAGGGTGCCGGGGAAATGGTTGAGTCAGACACAGCTTGCCATTTGTCTCTGCCTACATGGGATTAAGCAAGTGACCTTATGATGAAAGCCCAATATTAGTGGATTATTTATGAGGACTCTTTGACATTGGAATAGCACTCGACAAAAAATGAACACTTAACTGTTGTGATATAAAGATGTCTGAATCAGAAAAACAGGCATGTATTTGTTTTTCTTTGCTTGACTGATAAAAATCCTATTGCACTCACACCTGACTAGCCCCATTCCAGCTCTCAGTCCCTGACGGAGCGACGTTGTAGGTGCACCAGTATGTATGGATTTGGAGCCAGCTTCTTCCCTGTCCCTGTCTCCTCTCACTTCTGGCTGGAGCCCTGGATGGATCCTGTCCCTGGTTCATTTCTTGCTGAGCTGGGGTTTGTTGGACCCTGATATCAGCCCCTTTGGGTGAGGGTAGGGTTTGCACAGGGTCATGTTGGGCTCCCCGCTCATCCGTCCCCATGGGACAGCCAGCCCTCACTATCAGTACGCCAGTAATAATGGGTGATGCTGGCATTGTCACATCACCAGCCCTGAGAGGTCTACCTGAGTGTCGCTTGAGTGGATCTTAAGCTTGAATGAGTTTTTAATAAGACAATTAATATCATAGCCCTCTGTGATTGTTGCTAGGCCAGAAGGGTCCTAGATGACAGTAGACTTTTACCCAATGATTTCTTCACTAATTCAAACTTGTCATTGCTCTAGAGTATATGTGTAAGAAGGATGTTCTTCTGTATTGAAGACAAGGGTGAGGAGAAGTTCACTTTCTCTCTTGGTAGCTTACAGTGGGTGCTTTTGGAGCTAAAAATAATCATCATTATTAAAAGAAGTTAATGTTTCTATTACTCTTCTTCATAACATCTAAAGGCTACATACTGCTCAAATGACATGGTATTTATGACATTTGAGGGCTTCTTTAGCATCTTCATGCTTTTAACAAAATGTTATGTTAGGCAACTGTGTTTGTATTGCTTGAGAGATGTATTTTATGGATTCTTAGAAAGTAAATGGCTGATGGGCCTTTTGAATTGTGGCTCATGTACTGTTTTTACATTTCTCTGATTTGGCCTTGTGCTTCAGGATTTAGTCTCTACTGGGGTCTACCCTAGAGACTGGTTATCCTAGGCTACCTGTTTCAAGGTTTCTTATATCTACCGTTAGATATAAAGGAAAGAAACAGAGAGGGAGAAAGTAACATAGAAAGCAGTCTAAGTGTCAAATTTATAGTGTTATTACATCACATGCTATCTCTAAAAAGAGTGTATAATGGACTAGGAAATACTAGCTTGGCAAGACATATGTATAATGAATATTTTATATAGTGAACACTGCTTTCAGTACATAATTCAGATAGTTAAGAAGACTTGCAACTGTTGTTGCACCTCCAGATAAACCAAGAATGCTTCGTTTATAGCACCCAACGGGCTCTTGCTTCAGACCATTAAGACTTTTTAAAAGGAGATAAGAAAGTTCCAGTGCAAAGAACCAGAGAGAAAGGAAGAAACCTGATTCAGAGCCTTTTAGGCATGGGCAAGTGTAAATGATCACAACTGGAAAAGAGCTCTCCCTTCACAAGAATGGCTTCTACTGGAGGAGAATCAGGAGGGCATGGCGAGGCAATTGCAGCAGAACAGAAGCACAGATGGGTAACTTTAAAAGCTCACTAGGGACTTGAAGCCTAACAGCGTGAAGGTTGTCGCCTGTTCCCCACTGTCTGAAACGCTCAAAAAGCAAAGCAAAAATATCCTATATATTTTTTATTTTTCTTTAGGGATTTTGTTTAGAGCTGTGTTCATTGGGAGTAACCCTTTGCAATAATACAATAAGATTTTTTGTATCAATTAAAGCCAGCTGATTAATCTTAGTGAAATCTAATGGTATAAGAAACCATCCCAACAGCATGTTATATGTTTGCCAGACATATCCTTTGCGTATCTATAATCCCCCCAAAGAATTCAGAGACTGGAGTGTGTTTTTCATCAATGAGCAAGGATCATCTTATAGATTAGTAACACTGGCTGCCAGCACAGACAGAAATATACCTGTGGCTTAATATAGCTATGGGGTTAGAGACAATTCACAGGACAGGGTAATCCCATATTGGGGAAACATGAACCTTGCTGTGTAGGTGGAAAATGGGAAATCCTTTCCTCTAGAGAGCAGAAAGAGATTATATGGACTGCAGAAGGATGTATAGTTGCAGCAGCCTTGGGAATTGAATGTTATGCCTTGAACAGAGGCCTAGGATCCCAGATTACAGGTTTCCAAATTAATTTAAACTCTGAATGAGAAGTATAATTACTAAAACTTCTTTAAAAAAATATATAAAATTACTCTTTTATATTATACATTGTAGAAATCTATAGAAAAGAAGGTCTTATGAGGAAGTTGGTAATCATATCTTCCAATCACTGCACAAAGTATTTCACAATAGCTGTCTATAGGCAACTCAAAACTAGTCAGAGTACAGCCTTTTGAACATTTTTTTAATATAGTCAATGGCATGAAGCAGTACCAACCCACCAGCAGGCAGGGTCTTGCAAAAGAGATCTTTCCTTGTACCACTTAGCCACTGCCAGCATCCCCACAGGCTGACTGCCTCTGGGACAATTTCATTTTGGAAGAGTATTTAGTGAATATTAACAATAAGTTCCTGCAGGATAAAGAAAATTAAGAGATGACAAAGAAGGAACGTTTGTGGGTTGGGAAATTAGTGAATGTTTTGATCTTAGGAAGAGAAAGTTTAAAGAGATTTATTTCAAACACGCCTCGTACAACAGCAACAACTCTTCTTTGGCTGTCAGAGTCACCCAGCCTGGAGGAAACCAGACATTTGTGTGCACACAAGGAGGAGGTGGGGTGAGCTGGGGCTCTGGTGCTCAACTATCAGCCTCTATCAGTTTTGCCTTCAAAATCCCTAACACCGCCCTACAGTCTGTGCTTGCTCTCGGTGACATCTATGGCAGAATCCCCTCTGATTTCAGAGTCACAAGAACAGCTATTTTCTTCGGTACATACGGGTTCCAAGTACTGAGAAAGAGCCGTCCTTTACAGGTCAAGTCGTTATTAAATCTTTCATAGCAAACAATAAAAAACTGACTACTTTTTAATCACAGTTTTACCATATAAGCAATCCCCAAACACACCAACAGATGCATCTTCACGTTTAATCACCATATTCTTTTCTGATGAAATGTACGTTTATAACGTACACTGTCCAGGAGAAATAATATATGCTGAGGGCCTGTTAAAAATTTGTTATGTTGCCTTGTAGCACATGACAACAGTAAAGAGTAGACTGTCCTAAAAATCTTTTATATTTTATTATTACAGTACATCGATTGTACACATGGGTAGGGATGGGGACCTGGATGTAAACTACAATGTATCACAATTTCTGCTTCCAGTCCAAACAGCTTTCAAATCGATGAAAATAAAGTTTGATCAAAATTTCACAAGGATCTTCAGTGATTAAGCTGCAGCTCAAGTACAGCATGTAAAAAATATCTGGCAATTACTTGCAATACATTTGTGAGAGTCACAATCTGTTTTGACAATCTGACAACAGCGAATGGAAAAATTCATCAGACAAAGAGCAACATTCATAAATACATGGAAGGGAAGTGAGAGAGAGAGCATTGGTGTGCAGATAGGCTAATAGACACGTACCTGGAAATTTGGCTTCGTTCTCCATTCAGCGTTTCTCTTTGATGACTGAGGGCTATGAATTAGTGAGGACCAAGCTACAACCAGGAAAAGGAGGATCACTGGTGGGGTTTGTTGATGATCAGTGTGGCACTGGTACCCAAACCTCAAGGAAATAACCTCCAGATACTCTCATGTTGCTGCCTTTACCAATGTTTTGGGTAAGGCATAGGTGATTTAGGCATCATTTGACATCAGTGGCAGAAGGAGAAGCTGCCTGGTAATTCAGAGAAAGCTGATGAGGTGCCCTTAGGGAGAAACCTGCCTGCTGCAGGCACCTGCTGGACCTGTGCCTGCCAGCACCCATCACCCAGAGATGCTGCATCCCCCGTGCATTCCTTCTCTACAAACAGTTTTTAAGATTCACCTGCAAGTAAAAGGCTCTTCTAGCATGCTTCTCATGCACCTAAACAGGCAATACACTTTGGGCCACAGAAAGAGATTGAACCTTTTTGATGCTCCAGTGTCATGCCACATAGATCTGCTTCATTTTTAGTGCAGAGCTGCAGTAAAAATTGTAGTGAATCTGTCTCAGCTCCACAACACAGCTAGACATCATGTCTGAGGTCACTTAGCATCCCTATCTGCCCATCCCTGACATATGTCCCTCTGGTGGCAAAGCAAGGCTTTGGATCCCTCCTCCTGCTTGCCTCACAGAGACAACGTGGTCAAGACCGTGCCATCAGCTGGGCACCGTTCCCCATCCCCCTTGCCCCTAAATTAAAATCCCTGCTTGCAAAGTCTCTTAAATGAAGTCTCTGTGCCCCCTCAAGCCCAGAACAAGTTAAAATGCTTCAAAGCTACAGTGGGGCCACTGAAGGATTTTGCATCCTCCTGCTGCCTCCTAAGGTAGTAGCAAAGAAGTGCTGCAAATCCTTGGATACTCCATAAGTCAGTCAAAAACAGAGGTGAAGAGGCTGGTTTGGGGGTGGGTGTACAACCCAAGGAAGGATGGGTTTGACTAAAATGTGCACCTCGGTGTGTACAGCTCAGACAAGCTTTTGTTTTGTGCTCAGGTCACTGATGTGCATTGCTTTGAGTTCATGACTACAAATCTTTTGCCAGTGAAATTCCCTTGCCAGTGAAAATTTACCATCTTCCCTGGTTCCCGAAGAGGTTACAGTGCCAAAAATATTAATCACAGAATACTGAGGTCAAACCACAATACTGAAAAGAAATGGAGAACAGCTTGCTGAAGCAATAATAACAATGAAATGAATAAAAAAATCTTAATCTCAGATGTCATGATCAAACAGCATCAGTTCTCCCAGAGCTTCTTTCTCTGATCTTCAACGAGGACTGAAAAAGATTTCCACAATTATTTACTCTGGATATTGTGATAGCGTGCTGGCCGTGCTGAGTGCTGTCAGCCCACATTTCAGAAACCTGACAGTAGAAACACTGACTCACGGATCCTGTAGCCAGACTTGTTTTACATGAATATGACTGCATGGGGACTCAAGCTGAACTCGGTGTTTTTATTGAGGCATGAGACTGTTTTATACACCAATATTTCCGTCTAGTTAATGTGTTTCTTTGTACTGATTTTTTTTTCCCAAGAAGCACGTCTATTAAAAGAAACACACACACACATAGTTTGTAAGTCCAGACTACAGCTTCACCTTTCAAATGTGATATAAATCTATCTGACTGAAAATTGGAAGAATGAAGACATTAATGGAAGTTTTATCCCTCTGAAAACAGACTTGTCTTTAAGTACCTCTTGTCCTTACTTTTACAGCTTTTCCAAGCACGAATCTCATACAGTAGAAACCTCATATGTTGCTTCCCTGAATTCCAGAAATGAGAAAACTTTTTTTTGAGATTCAAAAGAATTAGGCTTTGGCTTTCAGTGTTTGTGGTCCTTCCCAGAAACCACTCCGGAGAGTTTAGCCTGCTTAATTCTGGCAAGAGGCGAGCCAAATGTGCTGCTAGAGATGCTATAGTGAATGCTGCTGGAGGCAGGGATCTCCTGAGCATCCCCACCAAAAAAGCTGCAGGCTGACCCCTCTGCTAGGACACAGGGGCTGCCTGCAGGTCATTTGTCCCCTACCAGGTGTGCTCATTGTCATTGCAGGGATCTTCACCCCCAGGGGTGTGAAGGGTGGATATATATGTACCTGGCTTCACTGTAACAAACCAATATGTCCCTCTATGAGAACTTCATAGTTACTCTTTATAGAAAAGAGTAGTAAAACAGAATGAGTTTGAGCTCCAAAATCACTGAAAGCTATAAAATACAATTTAAAATTTGAAAATAATAAATAAAAAAAAATGAACACTTAAAAAATACTCCTTGTGAAAGCTTGTGCATATTTCATGAAAGTGGTTATTTTACAGTGCTTATCCTTCGGACTTCTGACACTGTGGTGCTATATATTGCACCAGTTAAAGTGTAATGCTCCAAAAGGTAGCTTAGCCATAGCTCCTTCTGCACTATACCTAAAAGCCACCAAGGCCAGGAAAATCCCACCTAGCTTCGCTGGCTCCCGCCCCCAGAACCAGAGGCTTGTCACCTTTTGTAGTCAATGGAGAGACAAAAGTATCTCTGAGGGTCTGTCCCATGCTTGTTGGCACCAGCTCTTTCAGATTTGCATCAGCAAAACCAGATGTTAACCGTCTTGTTGTAGCTTTTGCAGTCAGGGAGTGTGACCGGGCCGGGAGCAGGTGACGAGTGCCAGGTGCTGAGGTCTGTGGCAGCACAGCCGTGGGTCCCCAGGCCTGTCCCACCACGCCGCAGCGCGACACAGCGCAGGGCCGTGACTATTTCAGTGAGCTTGTTTACACGGTGAGCTGGCACGAAAGCATTTCCGAGCGGACGATTAGAGCTGTCTGGCTTTGTGTCGTTCTTGCACCCGTTCATGACAGTTAATTGCTGGCCCAGAACCATCAGCGGCATTTCAAGTGCTGCTGCAAAGGATTTCCCATCCACGACACGACCTGCTGTATTGGCATCTCTCCTGCTAGTCTCTGGTGTACCAAAGGGGCAGATATTTGGCACGAGCTTTATACTGCTCAGAAAAATGATGGACTCTGTTCTTTGAGGCACTTGCTCTGTTTATCACCATTCCTAGAAAATACACAAACACAGAAAGCCATAGGCCTGACTACAAGTCGAAGCTGCTTTGTTTGAATCCCCCTCCACAGAATGAAATTGTAAAGGCAGCAAATAAGTGGTTAAAGTGAGCTCTTGAAAAATCTTTTGGAAATATTGAACAAAAAGAGAAAGCTATTCAGCAAAGAAGCTAGTTCACCCAAAGAATGCTCTTTCCTCTAGTTTACTTATTTATTTTTGTTCAGACTGCACAGGATGAATTAGAGATGGTTTTTCTTCAAAAATAACATTTCTGTGAACCCACATGCTTTGTCCCACTAAGATAGTGAGAGATATTTTTAAATGAATGTTTCAAAGGTGAACTTCACAAGGGTGACACACCTGCAGGCATTTGTATTGTGTGAGTAACAGTGAAAAAGACCAAGGGGTTGTTATAGCAACAAACAGAAGGCAATGACTTCACGAAGGGAACCAAGTGACATCAGAATGGCACCTTGAAAGCAGCTGCTTTTGTTGAGAGCTTCATTCTGCAGGCTGAATGTATTTCTGCTCTCCCGTCTCCTCAAAGGTTGCCTGAGTGCAGGGAAAACCTGAGCTGGCGTCCCACCCTCATGGCAGAGATGCGGACAAGCGGCTGGATGGGTAAGGCGCAAGCACGGTGGGTTTATTGGACGCTCCCTTATTTATCTCAGAACTTACTGAGCACTTTCATGAAGAAGGAAATTTCCCCGAAGTCCCTTTTTTTCCAACCACTCTTCAATGCATTTTTTCACCCTGGAGGTTTAAAGAGGCACGGAGTTTGCTCATCCCTGTTATTTCTTGGGAGTTTCTTGGGAATATAATGGCCAGTCTGGATGAAGGCTACCTCGCTTACATCTCTTTCTCTGAATAGAGTAAGCATTCAAGAATTTTTTAGGTGGGCACGGAAGATTTTCTCCAACTTTCCTCTTCCCTGGTCTCTTCATCCCCCTTAGCTACCCCAGTTTTCTCTCTTCAGCAGTTTCCTGTGTGTTTTAGTGCCTCTTTTTGATTACCTGCCCGCTTATAGGCAAAGAGAAGGTGAGAGAGGGTTTGTCACTCCAGATGGCAGCAAACCATAGTTGTAAAGAAAAAATGTTGTATTTCTTTTCTAATACCTTTGCTAATTTCTTTGCTAATACCAAAGAAACGGTGTTTTAGACACCTGCATGCTACTTACAAAAGCCAAAGAAAATTTTTGCAATAGCAATTTCCTTCTCTGAAGAACCTGATTTGTAGAAATGAACTGAAAAGTATAGATGGACTTTTTCATGACTTCAGGATGCTCATCCAGCCAGACTCCTTTCAGGCTTTGCTGCATCATTGCGTCTCTGGCCCTGAGATGTCACCTGTTGGATGCAAGCACTCAGTAGATCACGCACAAGCTGACCTGACGCATCTGGCCAGTGGGAATAGAGGCTGAGAGGCTACAAGGCATCGCTGGTTATACATGAGAGAAATAAGGCAGAGGCAGGGAGTGAGGAGGGCCAGATAAGTGAGTCTCAAGTATAATACATGAGACTTGGTGGATCTGCAAATTCATTGCTAAGGACAAGCACTAACCATAATGCAGCACCAGCTAGTGATGGCTTAGGTGCTGCAAAAGCAGGGAAGGATGTGTGACAGAACATTTTTCTGGTTTTGTGCTTGGCTAGAAAGATTAAACTCACCACAGAGTTCCTGCTTCTGACACGATGAAAGAACACTACCAGAGGTTCTCTGTTAGCTGCTCTCAGCAACTGAGAAGAGACTCCGGGCCTCCAGGCTCATTTCTTTTCCAGAAAAAAATAAGAAAATAAAAAAAAAAAGAGACATTTCAGTCAAGATGCTAAAAATAAAGAAACTAAATACAACTGATAACATTCAGGACAGTAAACAAAATGGCCACAAACTCTCCAGATATCAAAGATACTGCATGAGTCATTAGATGAACGCTGTAAAGGAATATTTATCTGTGACAGGATCAGAAAGTTACATCCCACCACACTGTACTCAGGCTTTTTTCTTTTTTTAATGACTCAGTCTGCTCTAACTTGGGAAACCATGGTGCTGAATCTCAATTTATGGCCCAGCAATGGTTAATGAACCTCAGCAGAGGAGACTAATTGTTTGTACATTTGGACACCTGAGAAACAAATAGGAAGAATGGGAACATCTTAAAAAAATGGAGACCAAAAAAAAAGAAAAGACTTATTAGCATGCCGAGACATTTAATTTAATTGCTTGGGTGACACAGTTCTCTTTAGAGAAAACAAATACCTAGCCTGGCTTCCTTTTCCAAATAGCTTGAGGAGACAGAGACACACTGCATCCTCGGTCACCTGCCCTTTACCTGCAGACATAATATATATGCCAAGAAAAATGTGAACAGTAGATCTCCAAATATGTGTTGACTTGTAAACATCTAACATCCCAAATCTAGCACCAATCATAAAAGTCTGAAAGCAATTCAAAAGCAGATACACCAGCCCACAGGGCTTCAGATCTTGTCTAAGAAGATGAGCACAGAAGACAAAACTGGTCTTTGATTTCAAAGCTCACTTCAGGGCATGTACTTTTGGTAGAACATAGCGGCTCAAAAACATACCAGTGTATTTCTGATCGAAGCTCCTTTCTAAATCTAAGAAAAAAATCAAGTTCTTGATTCAGCTGATAATTTTCCTGAGCCTGAGAGGCTTTTTCTTCTGCCCTTGGGAAGCCTTGAGTAAATCTCAAGCTCTACTAGTAAGCATGGTCACAGCTTCCTTGCTTTTCTTTCCTTCCTCCTGGCCCTGAGACTGGGGGGATTTCTGTTCTTGTACAATGCCATATGAAAGGAGAGCATTTCATCTCACCAAGGAGGGAATGGATTTCAGCCTGATAATATAGCTGAATAGAGAAAGGAAGCAAAATCTGGGAGATGACCAAGAAATTATTATTATATGCAATAGCATATGTATATCTATGTGTAGGTGTATACAACACATTGTCAATACAAAGATGGACTCATAACCAAATGTCTATGATCTAGTAGTATGTACTCCGTGTATAGTCACAGGAGAGAAACTCATTTTTAGGGTGTGATTTATCTCATTCTCAAGTAAATGTCCACAACAGGGCAATTGAACTGCATCTTCAGGAAAGCTGGGGAGGGACTCCTTGTCAGGGAGCGTAGTGAGTTTTACAAGGAGTTACAAGGAGTAATGGCTTTAAACTAAAAGAGGGTCGGTATAAATTAGATATAATATAGCCAAATCTACTTCTGGCACCCACTGGGATGAACTCCACTTTATATTGCATGGCAGGAGGATGAGATTTCATTACAGCCTCCCTGCTGGCAGCAAGCTGGGTCTGTCCCAGGGTAAGGAATCCTGCAAGATCCCCAAGAAGGCTGCATATCAAAAGAATGCAAAAAAATATCTGAAATTAATCCCTTCAACCTGGCATATGCCATGAGGACATTGTGTCTCCACCTGGTCTGCAATGGGAAAGAGAGGGTCCCTGGCTTTGCTGTATGTTACCTGGCCAGACCTAGGAGAAGTGGGCAGCTTGGCGTGTTCTCCAATGACCTGTACATCCAAACTGAGCCCAAACCCCCCACCTGCTGGAGAACAAAACACGCAGGCTGTGGGCACCCAACATCCTCACGTGAGCACAAGGACAGGCTGGACCCACACAGAGACTGTAGTTCAGGCACTACATGTTGCTGGCCTGATACATTGTGGGTCAATGCAGCTGGCCTCAGAAATGCCTTTAAATACTTCCCAGCCACAGCCAGGGATGATTAGATGCTGCAGCTGGCAGAACTTCAGCTTAGGGAAAAATAACTCACTTGATTGCAGATCTGAGTCACATTACCTGTAAATCTGTCTTCAATGAGTCACACGTACACATTTGCTTTCATGAATAGGAAATCACATCTGCTTCTTATTGCATCTGCAAGACCTTCTGCTCTTCCCACTGCTTCTTTCTGTTCTTGCTAAAGGTCCTCCCAATATCATCTGCCCTGGCCTTACTCCATGCAGTTTTTCCCAGCTGTTCGCTTCACTGACATCCTCTTGACCTCCCACTCTTTTCCTCATCTCACATTTTCCAGCTCTGCCTTTGTCCTCTTCTGTTTTTTCCATATCTCCCTCCCACACCTTACATTCCCATCTGAGCAGTCTTCTGCCCAATAACATATATTTTTAACAAGCATCGGTGGCAGCCATTTTTATATGGGCAAATGTGACCAAAATTAATTCTGTGAGAAGGAAAAGAGAGAGGGAGAGAGACTTAAAACAAACCAATACCAATGGCTATCACTCCATTTGATTCACATAGTGCTTCGCCAGACCTGCTCTAGACCAGGGAAATTGCACCTGACACAGTCAGTGAATTTTCCTGCAATGGCTCTTCCACAGCCCAAGATATAATTGTGCTGCCACAGAGCTTGGACCATGGAAGCATCCATCAATTAGCATGAAAAGTGAGCCTGATTATTAGGCAAGAGGTGTTCATGATAAATATGAGGTGAGATGAGGTGAGGGGAGAGAGCTGGTGATGAATCATGGAAAGGTCGAGTAAAACCCAGGACTGAAGACCTGGAAGTTCAAAGTACCACGGTGTCAGCCCACGGAAAGGGACTGACTCACTTCCCTGTCTGTAACATCTCCAGCACGGGTTAGCCCTGCAAGGTAGGGACCAAGAGCTAAATGGGACAGTAAAATTAAAGGAACTTCTTGCTGAATTAATAATAAGACGACTCAGTACTAATTCCCATGGAGCAAATTCCAGAAGTTTGAAGAGCTATTCATAAGAGAAACTGCAAACTGATACTGAGCTTCACAATGTTTTTTATCAGCTTTGAACACCACAAAGATTTCCTCCAGATTAGCTTTCTGTCTAAAACGCCCAGATCTGTGTCCTTTAAAGTAATATCCATATAGTTATAATCTTGTTATGCTTGCTGAATAAAATTTAATTTTGCACAGACTTCCTTGCCATTGGGTATGCAGAGTTCACTTATTAAAATGTACTTTCAGCTTGGGAAAATGTTGTCAGCAATGGGTCTGTGGCTTTGTGCATTGACAAATATAATTCAGAAGAGTATCCCTAAAAAATTAATTGGCTCAAAAAGTGAGAAACAGAGGGATTATTCTGAAAAAAAAAATAAAATCTGTAAACACATCAACCTGAGGAAAGAGGGAATCAAGTGTTGTAAGACAATCCTTAAAACTGATAAACTATATTCATTTTTTGCTTCTTTATTTTAATCTCTTCATGTATAAGCTTCTGGCTCTAATTAAAATCTTCATGTCATTCAACTAACATCCACTGCTACAAAGTGATGACAAAGTTAAACCACAACATAGGTCTTTTGAAAAAATGGAATTCTGGTCTCGGAAATAATCAGGTTTATAGGTTTTAATCGATTACATGCCTTAACTGATTACAAACCCAAGATCTTTCTGTAACATCTTTGTCATTATTTATTTATTTATTGTCCTAAAGCGAGATGCCAAGCACTGCTTAATCACTTTGTCCAAAATAACAACAGTATTTTAAGTATCGTTTTAATTGGATTAAGGGCACTGTCAAGCTTGGCCTTTCATAACTAGATGCTTAATTTCTGAGCCCTACTGTGAATGCCATGAAAAGTCTGCTTTTTTTTTCTTACAGATAGGATTCCCACCAGGGCTTTGTCTCGCAAATGGACTGCAGTCCTCAAATATAGGAATGAGCAGATGGAAAAGAGGGAGGTGTTCCATTAGGGTCTCGAAGGACCCAGGCTACATTACTTGGCATAGAAAGCAGGGCAAAAATACACTCCTCTGAAGAGCATTAATGATTGGCAAGATGACAGGAAGCTGAGCAGTCTGAACACTGTCTTTGATTAAGAGTGATATATTAATGGAAGTAAAATGAATGCTGGCATGTGCCTGAGTAAAGAAAGACAGCACATCCTGTAAAATAATTCCGAATGAATAAAGGCTAAATGCCAAACATAGGATGCTTAAATTTAACCAGCTACATGTAGCTGAGTCTCTGTCTCTGTTCTGTGCAATGAACTGGTCCTCAGCATGTCGGAAGAGCAGGTCATGCTTACTCATGCAGCCACCTACAGAGCCAGCTTCTAATATTAAATGATGAAATTTAAGATTTGGGAAAAAAACTATTTGGTGGCAACAAAGAAGTCGGAGCAGAGACAATAAACCATATTCTACATTTCCCACAACCTAGTATAGTTCACGCAGCTCAATGGGTGGAAATGGTAATTTAACTGTTGCCTCTTTACTATTTTTTAAATTACCCTCCTACATCTTTCATTGTTTCTTCACATACAACTGAGAATTTCCATGTACAAATCAAAAAATATTTTTGAATACAACACTTCACATCTTTTGTGTCTTTTCTTTATAAAACCACTGAGTGCTTACAAGGTCTTTGACATTCTCCTTATTAGTTAGCAAACAGTGCTGGAGAAAGACTCTCATACGGGATTATTACTTACATACAGGAAAATTACCTGCTTTTTTCTTTCATTCCTATTTATTTTATTTCTAAATACCTATTTTTCAAAAAGTAGAATTGCTTCTAATGCTCCGCATTGAATATTTCGTCCCATTTTCTTTCTGTATTTATTATTTATCATTTTCTCATCAGGTATGAAAAACACGCTCTTGACACACTTTAAGATGTTTTAAAATTTTGGTAAATTAAGTTCAATCACTTTTTATAAATTGAAAATGTCAAAAACAAAAACAAAAAATACATGGAGACCAGAAATCTCATTAGTAAAAAGAAACAAATAAAGAGCTCAGCTCTCCAAAATTTTAATTGGTTCAAATGTCCTTTTATGCCACTCTCCTTGGAGCAATTGTTATTAACCAGTGAAAGTAGCCAATGGATTTCCTGGGTGTATGGAGAGAAAGGGCTTCTCCCTGAATCACCACCAAACACAAAACTGAGGTCAGAGGAAAGAAATTTTGGTGGCTGGAAGGGTGGCGTCTAATGGGCTCCAGCTGCCCATGTGTGGCTGCTACAAGGATGTGGATGGGCACGGGGACAAGAAATTGAGTCAGATGCAGCTCCACTGAGGCCAGGGCAAACTCAGGCATTTAATTAATGTCTCTTAAATCCAGGCTCAACATCTTCTCTATTAGATCAGAGCAACTAATGGCCAAAAAAAAATGTAAAAATTTTTATTTTCAGCATTGAAGCTGCAAATGAAAATGGAGGATACGTCTGTGTCTGGCCTGGATAACAGTAAGCTGGAGGCCATTGCACATGAGATCTACACGGAGCTGGTGGAGGGTGCCTGCCTGGGGCTCTGTTTCAAGGTGCACCATGGTGCCAAGTGCAGCAACTTCTACCTGGATGACAAAACACATGCACAGGACACACAGACCTCATGGATGTGTGGGATGCAACACATTTGCAAAAATGAAAAGCACTCCTAAATCACAGTGGCAGTGGGTGAAATGATGAATCTGCCCTCATAAGGGGCTTCCAGGCTCTTTTCCTAATAAGGTTTTGTTTAAGTTTCTTTCTAAGGTGTTTTTCTCTTTTTATGATTTTAAGGTAGATGCAGAGTCCAGTGCAGATCTGACTGGGACACAGGAGACTTACCCAATGGGAGGATATTTGCTCATGTTTTACATGGTAACACTTTTTCCTCATACATTTGGTGCAGTGTGTGATATGGATTAACCCATGAATTGGTTCCTCTGAACAGTTCTGGAGATTTGGAGTGTCTGGGCTTCAGTTTCCTCATGTCCTTTCCTACAATTTGGCTGGATAAATCTCTATCCCTCCGCATACCTGCCTGCTCCTCCTCACCCTCCAGCATTTAGTTATTATGCAGTGGGTTCACTTACTGGCCCATCATCGCCAGCAAAGTCACACTTCCTAAAATTGTCTGACAGCTTTTCCCTTCCACTCCACACTCACAGACCTGCCTTCATGCAGAAATATTAGTGACTGCAAGAGGGACATGAGCTGATGCTTCCAACATCTTCACAACTCCTAGTGAAACAAAGTAAGGGTTTTATGAATGCAGTGGCCAAGCAAAGCCTAACAGAAGCAAAGAAAAACCTACTATCTTTTAATAAATTCCTTTGCTGTTCTATACAGTTCCATAGCTGAATCCTGGAGGGTTATTAAAAATGTATAGGAATCTATAGACATTTTATTTTCTGTTAAATTCTATAAGCCTGACTGCAATCTCTGCTAATTCCACAGCAGAAAGTGTATTAATTGACAAATTCTTGCTTGCAGAGTAGGACCACAGCGAGTCCCCTGTAGTGCTGTTTCTGCTTTGCTGCACAGAGACCCCAGGCCCCAAACAGGCACCACTGCACACCCCCAAGCCACTCAGCAGCCCCATATCACCAACAAAACCTAGGAAGGTGCTTGAATACTTGGAGTGTCAGTACAGGCAACTGAATCATCACACAAATGAAGTATGGATGAGAAGGAGAGAGCTATGATCTAATCATTTCCTGTTGTGTAATTACAGTAGAAAAGGCTAATCCTGAAAAAAAGTGATTGCCTTCTTTGTTGTATCCATGGCAACAGAAAAGGATAGCGACTGTTTGACCATCTGCAAGTTGTCGTGGCTTTCTTCTTCGCCTCCTAAAGCAGCTGAGGCTGCCCAGATGCTCCAGCAGGCCTGAGAGCACAGGCTTGGCTGCTGGTGCTGGGGTGGGCTCAGGCACAGTGGCAAGGAAACACACACCCAGGTTCAGCAGGGTCTGTACCAGCTCCTTATGCTTTCAAAGCACCCTGGGCTGCTCCCCTGGGCCTTGGGACTCAGGCTGTGCCTCGCTTCACTCAGCCCCTCCTGGCTTTTCCTTGCCCATCCATCTCCAAGGAAAAGGTTGATAATGGTGAGTAAGGGGGTAGTCAAGCATCCAAATATACAGCCAGATGTCTGTGTATTTGGATATTGTTTGAACATAAAGACCCCCTCATGATGGAGCATGAACTAGAGAGACAGTTTATGGGGAACTGGGAATGAGGAGAGGAGTAGCCACACTGTGCATCAACCAGAAGACAAAACGCAAGAGCTGAGAGGAAGTACTTCTTGAAAGAAACACACATATTTCATCTGAACATCAGGAAACACCAGGAGCCCTTCTCTGCTGTGTGGGTGCCGGGGCCCTGGCCCAGGCTGCCCAGAGAGGCGGTGGGGTCTCCTCCTTGGAGGCCTTCAGAAGCCGCCTGGACGTGGTGCTGGGCACCCTGCTCTGGGTGGCCCTGCTGGAGCAGGGGCTGGGCCGGGGCCTCCTCAGGTCCCTGCCCACCTCAGTGCTCTGGGGTTCTGTAATACCACCTCAGGATCTGCCCTCCCTTTCTTTTCACTCTCTTACTGATTTTTTAAGTTTATTAAGTTTGATATCTAATCTATCTTTGATTAGCAGCTAAAATAGCAATTTTGTTTGATCCTGCATTCACTGACACCACGCTAAAAACCCCTACCAGTGTAACAGACACATAACAGAAGCTTGACTTAGCTGGATCAGTCACAAACCTGTAGTTTTCTGGTGTTTTAAAAATGTGAACAATGAGCTATTATGACGTATATATGAAATAGTTTGCACTTTTTGTATTTTCTGTGCTTAAATTTAAAATTTAGCTTCATATGGTGGGAGAAGAGGGCAGAGGGGAGAGTTCATTCACTGGCGTATGCAGTGGCACTCGGGGGGTGCCACCAAGCCCACCTTTATGCTGACAGCAGTTCTGCATAATTTTTGTTGTTTGCTCTTTGCAATTGTTTTGGCATTTTTAAGTGAATACAACTCCTCTGTGAGACCTCATAAATATGACCAGATACCAGTGAGCCACGGGCCAGCGCTAGTATACCCATTTCACAGATGAGTGTGTTGAAAATACATCACTGTATTGATGAGCCCATCAGATTGTCTGCAAAAATACTAATAACCATATGTGTACAGAAGCATACTTTTAATTCCCAGTTGGAAAAAATAAATCCTTCTTTCAAGTTTTGTTGTCTTATCTATTTTTTTCTACATTTGGCTTGAATTACAAGAGATTAGGGCTGGGATACAAATTGCGGACGTTATGTCAAGGTGAAGGTATGCTGTGTTCCAATCACATCTCTGTTTACTTGATGTTTATTTTCATGTTCTCATTTCCTGCTTGTAATTAATTGATATTCACGAAATTTATCCTTTTGAAATGGATAACAAATTTGATTATAATAATTAGTTTTCATTTTATATGAATGTTCCATAAAGTACAATGAATTGCACTGCATTTTCAATGGAAAACCATATAATACAAAAACTTATAATGTGTTCAGCTGGCAACACAGCATCAGAAGCAGGTAAAGTTCTTGCAACTTTATGTATGAAGATGTAGCTTTTGTAATAAAAATGCTGGGGAAAAAAAAAAAGTAACATAATTGTGTCATGAACATTGTGACAATTGGGAACACTTTGCTGCTGGGAAAATAAAAAAAATTTGACCATATTTTTCAGATCACAAGAAAGATGAGTGAATAGTTCCAGCTTCTTTTAAAAAGCTAAGCTTATATGGAAAACAATAAACTCTTGAGGAATAATAAAGTGCACAAAGTAACAATTATATGCTACTGGTTATGGTATACAATAGTTTGCAAAGATTTTTTTTCTTTTTTTTTTTCTTCTGACGGAGGGATTTGACTGAGAAGCCATCTCTATTGGATGACATTTCATCAGGGGATTTTTATTAATGACAAGAAATGAAGGAAATTAAGGATGAAGGGAAAAAAAAAAAGATTTACGAAAAAAAGGTAAGAAGGTAAGATTTTCACCAGGGTGAAAGCAATAGAAAATGATCAAAAAGAACTAGTCTCGTTTTTATGTTGCAGTTAAATTAGCATTTCATAGCATCGCTTATGATAGGCAGTAAAGAACCCTTCTGTAAACAGAGCTAGACTTTCCATTGCTTTTCTGATGTACAGAAATACCAACTAAATGTCCTTTGGCCCCAGTATGTCACGTGCATATTAGCAAGTCACCCATTCCACACCCAGAACCTGTTCAGGTTCATGGCATGGCTTGGCTGGCCCCAGCCCCAGGCACCTGAAACCCAGGCACTGTGCCCAGGGCTGTGCCTGGATGTGCTATGGGGATTGACAGGGAAGGGATGCTGGTTGATGCCTACTCCAAAAAAAACCTGTCTCTGGGTCTCAAGGACACCTGCATGACAAACGTGCTGTTTTCCTTGGTGTCTTTCACATTTATCAACAGCAGCCTGTACCATCTCTACAGCCCCCTGCAAAACCTGTTGCTGCGTTCATCTCCTGCTTCTCCAGCCTCTGCCACGGCTCCACTCCCTTCTTTTCACACACTTTTTAGCCCTACTGCTTGTATTGTTTGCCAGTTATTCTCCTTTTCCTCTGCCAAAACCAAGCACGTCCTTGTTAGTAGTTTGAGCAGCGTTAGGTTCAAAGGCCACTTTGACAGCAGGTCCTGGGTGCACTTTTGGCTGGGCCACCTACCACCACCTGAAGGATCTCCTAGGAAGGGCTGGGGGTGATCTCCAGCAGGTGATTTCAGCACAGCCTCCCTATTTTGAAGTCTAGGAGAGCACAGCATTACCGACACAGCTTGGCCAGGCTGTGCTGCCGCGCTGCTGCTCCAGCATCACTCTCCTTCTCCCCTGGCACAGGGCCAGCCATGCCAGCTTTGCACAGGGAGTTGATCCTGGCAGCATTTAGCTTCTCAGATATGAGCTCATAAACACGTAGTCAATGTGACCTCAGCATAATGGCAGTTATGGCACAGAGACTGCATTTAACTCATTGCTACTCACTGAGACGGAAGGGAGATGCTTTCCTTACCAGCACTGCAAACACAGCGGGTATGACGGAGGAACACCCTGAATATATAACCAGGATCCAAGACAGGTGATGCCAGGGAAGATGGCATCACCTCTACAACAGCAGCCACACCATGCCGTGATGGGTCCCATGGCCCTGTAGCTCCATGTCCTCCACTGCTGTAGCTGTGCTGATGGCAATGCCTCTCGCCTGCTCCTCCAAAAGCAGTCCTACGCTCACTGGAGAGCCATTCTTTCTCCTAGCTCCATCAAAATACATGTTATGGACAGCACACAAGGAATATTACTGGGTTTTGCCTACAGAAAGAATGGTGACAGAAGTAAATATTTTCCCATTATCGTCAAGTATTTTCTTTGACATCCTTCAATTTTTCTTTTGAAACAACAAGAAAAACAAGAAAAAAAATCCTCAAGAACAGTTTCTGAAATTTCCTCTAATGTGTTTTCATTAATAAAAAGTTGTTTTTATCCCCATTTTCCCTGGACAGATTAAAACGTATTGCTACAGGGGAAAAAAATGTTAATATCCCTGTTCTTCCTGCTATAACCGCAAAGGACCGTGCTTTAGTGATATAACAAGGCATGCAGGTGAGCTTTGCATTCACAGCCCTGTGGTGGGGCTGCATGAGGTTTAGCCTTGATTTTGGAAGGTGACTTGCCCTGCATGGTGCAGGCGAGAGGGGGTACAGAATTGGGGTGATCCTCCTGGAAGCCATCACAGCAAGCTGAAGGTTGGTAGCCACAGGTGTTTTGTGACGCACTCAATATTTTTACACAGCAGGGCTTTGTCAAGTCCCATTTGCAAGGACAGTTCATTTTCATGGGCTCTTTTTTTCGGAATGATGCCACATTTTTCCTGGTTGAAGACTGTCCTTACTCTGCCTGGGCTTGCTGGTGCTAAGACCCTCTCCTCCTGGCACAGCATTTGGGGAGACAACTGGGCAGGAGATGAAACAAAGCTGCTGGTGCTTTCAGAGACCTGGAGCTGGAGTCACAACTGTAAATTAAATGAAGTGTTTCAGCATTTTGTCCTCAGGAAAGAGACTCCATTTGGGGCCAGGGGGAGCACAATGATGGGGTTGTTTATAAGATCCTACAAGCCTTCTGCATAAAATAAAATTACATCATTAATTCCTCATAGAAATGTTATTGAATACATTTTTAAAAAATGTTTTCCAGGACTACATAAAAGGGTTAGTAATGTTATACATCTGAATAAATATTAATTTCCTTGAAAATGCTTTTGTTAGAATATGATTTTTTTTCTTTTTTCTTTAGTTGTTATAAGAGTAACTATCCCTGTCCACATGAACATTATTACTGTAGCTGAACAAATGACTGCAAGGCATAATTTATGTTGCATATATATTTATTTCCATTTGTGAGTCATCTAACCACAATTTTTGCTGTTTGCTTTCTGAAATTGTTTTAGCATTTTTAAATTATTATATTTCACCTCATGGATGAATAAGCAGGTGCTCATGGTAAGAACTGAATCGTGAATTCAGTGAGCAGGCACCTAAGTCACCCAGTATCAGTTTTGCTCCCAGACTTGTAAATCTAACTTGGAGTAGGTCTTGAGCTGTATGGACTCACGGCTTGCAAGCCCAAAGCTGTGAGCCATAAGCAGCTGATGGCTAAACCAAAAAAATCACAACAAATACATGAATAGAGTCAGGGGCACTGCAGGATGAAGGGATTCAGCCACACACACGTCGTGAGCTGGTAGCAGATGTATATAGAGTCCAGGTCTTACATGTGTAACCCTCGTGGACCATGACATGTTGCCTTTTAGGAGCTGAAAGCAGCCAGTTATGGCACTTCAAGTTATATTTTTTTCTGGCAGAAAGGCTGGAAAGAACTCATCTGGAATTAACGATGTGGGCACAATATTAATATATCTCATCACCACCACCACCTGTAGAATTACGTACATCTCAAGGGGGTCTTCTCAAGATTAGCCCATCCACACAATTTCTGTACAATTTCTTTGTACACCTTTGGGATGGCTGCCAAGACAGAGCTTCTCAAAAACCTCTCTCTCTACCTAGAAGTCTGGCCTTTTCTGTTCAGTCTCTCCACACACACTGCTTGCATGCACTAAGCACCAATCAGGGCAACAGCAGACACAGTCAAAAATGTGGGATCCTTGTAAGCTCTCCTCTCTGAAACCCTTTCCTCTAACAAAAATAGAAGGGGCCCAGGCTTCAAAGGCTGCTTCCAAGCCTCCAGTTAGCTACAGATTTGATGTTGTAGTGTGGCAACTATTCAGACAGCCCAGCGCCATGGGGAAAGGTATGGGAAGAGCTTTGTACTGCCTGAGCTTGCAGACTGAGTGATGTGCAGCCCTGGGAGAACACGGATCTCTTTCTACAACAGCTCTGACTGCAGCACTCTCCAGGGGCTTTTTCTCCTTTTGTTTTCCTCTTGCAGACTTTTTCTCAGCCAGTGCTTGTTCCATGTCCTCAGTCTTTTCTGGTGGTCAGGGACCACATTCTGGACAAATTGTCAAGGTTTCCTCTGAGCCCCCCTCTTTGTAATCTTCCTTTTGTTCTTCGAAACCATGGGAGCCATGCCAGACCCCAGAGACTGTCCACATGATACTAAGGATTCTCCCTTTAATCACAGCTTCAAAAAAATAGGCTTTTTTAACCTAATACTCTTCTGTACAGAAATGATAAACCCTCGTAAATCCTTTGCCAGACTTACAAACCCACCAGCAATGTCCGTGCTGTTATTCTCTAAACTCTCTCCTGAGCCTTTCCCTTCTGTACTTGCCACTCTCTCAGGTGCACCTCGTGCCCTCTGGCAATGGCTGTATTCGGGGAAGGACCCATCTCCCACCCCACACCTCTCTGGGACCCAGTGGAGATGCCAAGGGCAAAGAGAAATGTGAGATGCTCCCCCAGCCCTCACAGGCAGCTCAGAAACAGAAAATTTACTGCAGCCTCTGGGCAAGAGCTTCAATGGGGAGTTTATCGGGAACTTGGAGCTTAGAAACCTTGCTATGTCTGTATACAAGCTTACACAGAAAAGCTTAAATTTGCGTGGTTTACTGAGCATTGGCCCAGGCTGCCCAGAGAGGCGGTGGGGTCTCCTCCTTGGAGGCCTTCAGAAGCCGCCTGGACGTGGTGCTGGGCACCCTGCTCTGGGTGGCCCTGCTGGGGCAGGGGCTGGGCCGGGGCCTCCTCAGGTCCCTGCCCACCTCAGTGCTCTGGGGTCCTGTGAAGCTTCTAAAAGCTTTTATAAGCTTTTAAAAGGTGTTGGTGAATAACACTGTACACATGAATTCTGGTTTCATAAAACATCCACTCAGCCTCGGCAGCAGCAGGAGGAGAACTGGTTCTCATTATTAAGGAAATTAGACATGAATGTATTCTCTAATGTTGCTGATAATTGTACTAGCTGTAAAGTGACAGGACTCCTGCGAGCCTATGCTGGTGGAGGACTCTGCTAATTATCACAGTGGAAGGAGGAACAATTTGCCTTTGCCACAAAAACAAACCTCAGTGCTTGTTAACTCAGCAAAAGAAAAAGTACTGAGAAGTGTTAATTTGTCGTGTTGGAGTGAATCTGGAAGGTCAGAAAGATATTTTGATATTTAGGGAATGAGAAAGATTAGATTGTTTGTGAGATTAGATTGGTCTGACACCAAGGACTTTGATATTAATATGAGTCACTGTAGCACCAGGGAAATGTGTTAGAAACCATCCTGAATGGTCTGAATGCTTTACAGAATCACTCTTTAAAAAAAAAAAAATCCTTGTTAAGGGTACACAGAAAATTTTAAAGGTTTATGCATTATTTTAACATTTCACATTTAGACTTGTTCTTCTTTAGGTCACAAAGCACAGAAAATAATGGGAGCCAGGACCCAAGCTGTTTCAGGATGTTTCTGGTCATCCGTGAACTATCTACATCTCAATTCCCTCCTTGGGGCAATGTGATTTGAGGGAAGTGTAAAAGCAACAGGAGGAGCACTTGTAATCAGCCCCATCCTCCACGCAGATTGCTGGCTTGATTACGGTATTTAAGGACTTTCCTGGGCAAAAAGTTGCAGGCACTAAAGGCTGAGCAGACCTGAGTAGACTGATCTACTCGTACAACGTCACCCATCAGGACACCGTGAGTATTGTTCAGAAGTGCTGCTCTGAACTGCACTGAATCATCCATGAAAAAAATAAAACCAGAAAACACAAGAAAATGGTAAAACAAATTACCAGCTGGAAACAGAAATTAAAATTCTGAATGGAACCTTCCTGCTCTCCCACCATCCTTCCAAATTACTCTCAACACTGCAGAATAAATAAGGTAAGCAATAAAATTCGGATTGTGCCTCTCCACGTGCGGAACTTCAGGAAGGAAGATCCTTGTTCAATCAGCTGTGGGGTGAGGTGATTTGTGCTTGAGATTTCTGGGAGGGCTTGTCTTCTCTGCCTGTTCCTGGATTGGCAATTAATTGGGGATTTGAAGGCTGAGTTTTTATTTAACACACCTTTGGAAATCAAGTGGTTGAGGTGTTTTGGCAAGATCTGAAATTACCCGAGGCTGAACCAGGACAAACAGGGGAAACATCACTTGGGACTTTCATCCAAATGCTGATGTTGTCACTGGGAGCATTTGGAAGTTGTGTGGTTAGGAGACAAGCATTTTTAGCAAAGTTTTCCTTTATTTCTGCGGGTTTCAAAGCTTTCATATATAGCAGAATTCACAATGAATACAAAAAACCGTTTCAGCAGATTTCCTGTCCACAGGATGGTGGCCAGTATCATGAGGCTGGGAGCACCCAGTCATTGCAAAATGCATCCGTCTAACCTCTTCCTAATGAGTAGAACATATCAGTAAAGACATTTTCTGGTTTGATGTATAGAGTTTTTGTATGATTTTTAGTTAAAAAAAAAAAAACAGCTTAATTCACTTTTTGTCAGCAAATTGCTTACAAGTCCATTCAGAGAGACTGTCATAGTTAGAAACTTATGTGGGACAAAGAGCAAAGGGCTGAAGTAAAGCAGAGGTCAGGCAAAGACTTGGTGGGCTCATGAAACACACTGTCTCCAAAATGAAAAGTGTGACTCCGATATGATGCGAGAAAAAATACTATGGGTAAACTCTTAGCTCCAAAACATAGCCAAGTGCTGAGACCCCTGGGTTTTCAATCCAGCAAAATTAAATTTGCGTAATCCTCAGTAGCTTTTGGAGGGCTGACTCCCCAAAATATAAGCAAAAGAAAATGTGACTTAAATAAAATGGGACCCATTGCAGAATGGAGTGCTCGGCAGTCTGGGGCTAGGATAATAAGGATGTACCAGGCTGAATCAAAATCCTATTGGTTTGTTAACTTTAACTGCACCTACATGCCCAATAAAATCTTAGTGCTTCTTTAATTCACAGAAACACTCTGAGCCCTCCATCTCATTAATTTGAACTTACTTTACATTGCATGACTTACTTTCCATAATGAAAGAGTCTTATAAGGTAGAGGTCTGTAAATATTTGAACTCCCGGCATGAAGGCAAGACATTGAACCAATAAACAGTTGTCTTTTAACCTGGTATTGGTATTCAGGGGAAAGCAACTCTTTCCCATATAGCTGGTCCAGAGTGACGGAACTGGGAGCATTTCAAATATTCCTGCACTAACGAGTCAGCCCAGATGCTAGAATAACATCCAAGATTATTGTTAGAAGGCTGGCAGAAGAGACGTGGCCAAATATTCCTCAGAGAGTTTATTACAGCTACAATACAAAAAAAAAAAAAAAAAAAAAAAGGCCACATGTAAAGACGTGCAGAGCATGAGGAAGAAGCCTGGTTCATGAAGGACTTGGCTCCAGAGATGCAGTTTTACAGGGGTACCAGTGCAGAACCAGATTAACTAGAGTGGAAAATTTGTGAGAAATCTCAGTACGTCTTTGCAAATCAACGGGTGTACTGCACAGGAGACTCAAGGTCAAGGCAGAAGGTATCCGACTGAGCAGTATTCCTCTCCAGCAAAGGCCTGGCTCCATTTCTGCTGCTTGTAATAAACACACCTGTAAAATTCAAAGGGTGGAGGTAGAAGCTCAGGGAACACTGGGGGATGTTTGTGTGGCTATGCATCTGCCAGAACAATGACAAAAAATCCTTGGACATTTGCGTGATTGTGACAAGGATGATGAAATGTAAGTGAGTTTACAGCTGTGCAATGGCATGCTCTGCATCTCAGGCTGAGCCTGGCCCTCTCACTAGGTCCATGAGCACTCAGGCCTGTTGGGCTCATGAGAACAGCCTCCTTCTGCTGTGGAAGGGTCTTTGTTTTACAGAAATCCCAGTTTGCTCTCTTTTCATGTTTCACAGTGGCACAGTCTCTCAGTCCTTGCTCAGCCACCCACCTGCCCTGCAGGTGATGAAGTATCTCACAGAAATATATCTGAAGAGCAGCCCAAAGAAGGCTTAGAAGTGCATCCAGCGGCTCATGCCCAGTCAGGTCTACAAAACTGAGCAGAAGGTCTTAAGATTTATTTTCCCCATCATTCCCAGTACTTCCTGGCTTAATTGAGCCAAAAATGCTCAGGGTAGATGAATCCATCTTGCATAATTTTAATAATCTTTAGAGATAAGAGTTCAAAAGTCAAAATTTGACCTAATGCTGACTTTGGTTTAAACACCGGTAGCAGCTAAACATTCAAGTACAATTTCTTATTCTGTTAAGATTTTTTATTTATTTTTTGGATCAAGTAGAGGGAGGCACTGGGGAAACCACAGCACTTTGGCTCCTAACAGCCTATAATTTCATTTTCTCTACCCAGACAGATGATTATTCTTTTGTGCTTCATTTAATTGTGGCCCACCAAAGGAATTTGCAAGGCTTAGTCAACACTCAGAGAAAGGCTTTTTAACTTGCCTTAAGGCAATGACATTTGCCCTTTACAAACCATCTGCAGTGGATGGAGAGAGGAGCTCAGATTCCTTCCCAGAAGGATGATGGGTATGAGCACATGTAATATTTCTATATGTTTGTGTGTGTTCAGCTGCAAATCCTGGGTAAAACTCCACCCAGGAGCAAGGGAAAGGTGCGGGGAGTAAAAGCTGATATTTGGCAGCTGAAATTCAGTATTCACTTGGTTGCTCCTGACAATGCGGCACTCTTGAGCAGCCCATTCAGACTCAAATCTTTGGCCTCTTTTCTCACACCTGGCTTCTGCCAGAGGACCAAGAGGAAGCTGTGATGTGAATGGTGGTGGTCAACCTGCTCCCTCTGGCCAGGAGGAGAGTCACTGCTTCATCTTCCTCTTCACATTGACGACACTGGTATTTTAAGAAGAATCACACCCACTCCTTTTGATATAATTTCCTACATCCTCCAGAGAAACAGTTTCTCCACATGCCTTCTAGACAGAGCTGTTTCCTTCAAAGCCCACAGATACTCCACAACAATATGTTTTTTTAAGCTATAAATGTGGTGTTTAGTAGGAGCACCCTATCAAATCCCAGAAGGCAAATGCCGGTCCTGAAATAATAATGATAACAGTGAGAAATATAACACAAAAGGAACACATCCTTCCTGCAGCTGCTAGGTAATCCAATGAAGTTGGTTGCTTGTTCTCACAAAGCGAGCGTTGGGCTCCAGGAATTGCATTTACCTGGGTCTGAGCAGAGGCTGTGCATGCAACACTTTTGCATGCCATAAGATACATGTTTAGTATGTCACCTCCCATTTCTATTACACCTGTGATAAACTTTGTACAGAATGACAAGCAAGTGCACTTCAAGTAAGTAACACAGAAGCTTGCTGGTACAGCAGGAATTTAGGCAATGCAGACATGGATGTGACTACGTTAAAGTCAGAGGAAATGTTGTCCCTCCTCTTTGTTTTCATTTTTCATTTTGACTTGCATAGATGCTAAGATCTGTTGTGTCTACAAGCCTAAGCTCTCTGGGTAATTTTTTTTTTTTTAATTATTTGTAGCGTAGAAGATGTAATCATATCTACACCAAAACATTGTGGTAACACTACGTATAGGAAATACAAAAACCTTAATCAGACGAGGCAGAGAGAAGGAAGAGAAGATGATATCAAAGACTGGATGACCTCAAAAGTCCCCCTCCAACCTGAACGATCCTGTGATCCCAAAAAGACAATCCACCTTAATTTAATAGAAGTTGAGCTGAGGAACAGATGTGCTGTGAAAACTCATTGCCCTCGGGTGTCGCGGCAGCACCAGAAACCTGCACTGCTTTGAGCTCGTCTTTCTCCTGCTCGGCAGTCATTGCTCATCCTTCTGCCTCCCGCTTGGCCATCTGTCTCCTTCCAGCCTACCACTCTCCACCTCACTAGTCCACGTTCTCCACCTCCAGTACCATCCACTTCAAGCACCCCACTCACCAGCTTTTGTGAGTCTCAGCCCCTTCTCCCACATCACCTCTTTGACCTCAGCAAGTTATTTTGAGAAAGTTCCACCACGAAAAGTTCATCTGCCCTTCATCCTTTGGTGTTGCCCATCAAAGTCCTCATCAGCGTTCTCCTCTCCATCGATCCCACCTGTATTGCCGGAGATTTTCCTGCGGCCGCCCTGCTGCCCTCTGCTCATGCTGGGTAAGGAGAGAAGGTTGTAGGCAGAGCAGGGACCTTCTGCTACCCCTCAGATCTAGCAGGTGACTGCAGGCCCTGTGCCGGCTAAATCTGCTGTTGAAACAATCCAGACACTGTGTCACCCAGCGGAAGGAACAGCGAGAGCCATCACAAAAGCAAGGGACAGAAACAGCCCACTAAATGATGTTTTCCAGTCCATTTATGCCTGTCCTTTTGTGGCTGATGATAAAAAGAGACACTTGGAATATTCCAGCAGAATAAAATTAGCAGGGATGTGAGTATCAGACGTGCAGCTCGCTCTCAAGATCTTGTGTGCTATGTTGGTTCATTAACCTGCTGTTTTATTAAGGACTCATTTAAAGGCTCTGAGACAGACTTCTTGTTAACTCGCACACAATGACACTGCAGCTGGCCCCAAGTTTTTCTGCTTACATCAGTCTGACATTTCAATGCCTGAAATACATTTCAGCTAGTCCTGGGCTTCCAGTATCCACAGGGAAACTGTGTGTTTTCTGTGTTTCCATACTCATCACTGGCCCTCAGCAAAGCGATCGTATTTGTTGTTGCAGGTATTTCTTCCAGGACTTTACAACTTACTTGTCTTGGTCTTCAGCTGATTTGTTTTGATACCTCGTTTATTTTCTTCATTACTAGGGAGGTCTCAAAAATGTGAAAAAGAGAGCAGGGCTATGCCCTTTGGTTTCATGTCATGTCTTTTCTAGCATTAAGTGTTTGGGGCATGAATGTGCACTGCTCAGTATTTGGGAGCGTTCACGTGTATCTACGTTCTCAACAAATAACTTTTAAATTTCTTAATTCATTAGAAAGCCCACTTCCAGCACCTCCACAACATGATAGGAAACTAAAAATTTAGGTTACCTTCTGCTGGCTGGCACCAGGACACCGTGGGGCTCCAGCCAGGGCTACCAAAGGCCATTATTTTTGCACTGAAATGCAACAGGGACAGACTGCTGTCACAAAAATGTGGAAAGGGGTCTTGAGCACATTAAGAGAAAACCTCTGGTGAAGCTGTGCTGCCTGTGGTCAGGACACCTTGACCTCCTCATTAAAAATACCAGGTTTCTGGTGATTGAAAATTGTTAAAAAGCTAATCTTTATGCCTGGAAATTCCCCTGTCAGATCTCTTCTTCAGACTGATTCTTTTCACCTTTCTACTGAAACAGCTCAGCAATTCCTGAAAATTAATTTAGGGAACAGCGGATCTTTTTTTCTCCTTCATATCATATGATTGTTGTTATTTATTTATTTATTTATTTCCATCAGCAACTTGAAATTTGGCAGCCTGTGTTTGGGAACTGCTTTACAGCACTGGCTGGAAAGCGCACCTCTACGTTATAAACCTCAGGACCAAAAACAACTGCCTGCCCGTGGGCAGCAGGAGAATAGGAGTTTGGCAGCAAACCTACACAGAGCCTGCCTGGTTTTTTAGCCCTTCTGTGAGGTTGCTCGTCCACCACCCTGCCAAAATCCTGCCAAAAGGAGGTAGCAAACTCTGTCCTACCCACCAGAGCAGAGCAAGGGAACTGATGGGAAAACGACTGGCAGAACAGCAGGCACTGAGAACAGGGCAGCCCCTCCAAACACTAGTCGCATCCTTATGCAACAACTACAAACCGGGCGTGCTTTTCCTTTACATTACCTGGTGAGGAGATTGCTTTGCTCTAATAATGGGAATTTTGCTACTGACTTAAAGACTTTTTAATAAGGAAAGTGCTTAAGACTCACTGGGTATGCAGGGCATTTGTTTCTAAACACAAGAGGTCTGGTTTGAGTCAATTCTGATACCACGAAATTAAAGAAGTCTCATTTACCTGGCTCAATGCCGAAAAGGAAGCTGCTTACCATTACTCATGTTATTGCTCTTATTTGTATTAAATTACGTATGCCCAGAATAATAGACTCTTAAAACACCAGGTATAAGTGTCTTCCAGAGACACACACATAGTCCTGGAACCTCCATAGCTTTTGGTCAAAAACTGGTTTGTTTCAATGTTTTTTTGTGTAGCGTGGGAGCGTTCAGGCATAATGCGTGCATCCAGATGGGTCCAGAGAACATGTATGTGTTTAATTGCACATATTGAATAAACACGACATTAAAAATTCCTTAGGGTTTTGTCAATAGCAATATACATGTGCTGCTATCTATATATATGCAGAGCTCTCAGGCGATAACAGGCCTGCAATTAATATATAATTTCACCTCTCATGCAAGTTGCTCTCAGATGTTGTCTTTCTCTCTCAAGGGAGATTTAGTATATGAAAATTGGAAAGAAATTTAATAACACTGTTACACAAAATAAGCCAGCGTTGTGTGCAGGAAAAAAGAAAGAAAAGAAAAATATTACAAAATGCTGAGGGGGGGATGTTTAGGTAAAGTTTTCATTTAAATGATCATGTTTATATAAATTCTAAACCAAGCATGGACATGGACATGAAAGCACAGAGAAATGCAGTGATAAACAGCTAGCCATTCTGCAGTCAGTGTCAGTCACAAAATTACAGAACTGTTTCCAATTACAGGCAAAACACACGGCACGGCTGTAATGAGCAGCGCCGCTGATCAGCCTGATGCTACGTTTCAACAGAGACGCTTTGTATACCAATCAGAAAATAATGGGAAAATGGAGAATACACGTGGAGAATATTTTCTATACTGCAATGGTTTCCCGTAATGACAGATCCCACAGTAATTTAGGATCCAATTTCACCAGCCACTGACCGCGGTCTCGGGGCGGTGATTCGGTTGCCGTGTTACATTATGTTAAGTCCATTTGCAGTAAGCACGCCATGCTGTTCCCCTGCCAGCTCTCCAAAAAGGGCTGCCTTTAGGGGGGACCTAAAACAGAGAGAAATAACCCCAAACCCTCTATCCATGCAGCTACAAGAGGACAGCCCTCCTCCACACTTTCCAGGGGCTGTCCAGTTGAATTTCCAAAGACCTGAGTCACTCAATGCCCCAAATGTTGATGTGCACATGTACATTTAAAAATAGGTCTGTAATAATTTTACTTAAGTTATATCTTGCACTCACCCTCAGTGGGAAGGAGAATAATTGAAATGATATTAGGAAAAACTCATTACAAGTTAGCTGTGGGCTGCCAGTCAGGCAGGGAGGTGTTATCTTTTCTTCTTGACATCCTGCTGAACCTACTGGAGAAAATTCTTCCAAAAATGAGGAAAAAAATCTTGCATTTTTCACTAGCATTAAAAAAGGGCAGACAAACGCATGCACACGACCCCAGTTTTAACGTTTCTTCTTGCACCTCACAGCTTTCCCCAGAGGGCTTGCTTTGCACTCACAGAATCACAGAATGACAGAATTGTAGGGGCTGGAAGGGACCTCCAGAGATCATCGGGTCCAACCTCCCTGCCAAAGCAGGTTCCCTAGAGCAGGCTGCCCAGGTAGGCGTCCAGACGGGCCTTGGATATCTCCAGAGAAGGAGACCCCACAACCTCCCTGGGCAGCCTGTCCCAGTGCTCTGTCACCATGAGGAAGTTCTTTCGCATGTTGGTGCGGAACTTCCTGGGCTCCATTTTGTGGCCATTGCCCCTTGTCCTGTCCCCACAAACCACTGAAAAGAGGTTGGCCAAATCCCTCTGTCCCCCACACTTAAGATATTTGTAAACATTGATGAGATCCCCTCTCAGCCTTCGAAACACAGTCTTCTTCACGTTTCCCCGCAGCATGCACGCTGATGGCCATCAGTGGGACGTCCATCACCATCTCACTCACCTTCACATTGACAGAGTAATTTTCCTGGACTTTGCAGCTCTTTTTTCTCTCATTTCTATCTGCATAAGTAAGGCTTTTAGAGTAAATACGAAGTAAAGCATTCATATGCGTGACCACTTCTATTTAACGTGCTTGCTCTGTCTCCTTCAGCTCGGCTTTTTTTACATAGTTTTATGCCTGGCTTTCTGCGCTGGTACTCGGCTGGTTCTGACAGCTGCGTGTGTGACTTCAGACATCAGTTCAGTGAAAAGAAAATAATTATAACACCTGATGCTGTTTGCAAGAGTTTGTTAAGAAGATCGATAAGGACGGGAGCACTTTGACTTTTTTCATATGGTTTCTCTGGCAACCAGAGCAAATAA
Organism: Anser cygnoides; assembly: GCF_040182565.1. NCBI lineage: Eukaryota > Metazoa > Chordata > Aves > Anseriformes > Anatidae > Anser > Anser cygnoides. The sequence goes on from NC_089875.1 coordinate 107,592,225, forward strand.
CATAGGTAAAATTATAGTCCCATCACGCTCCGTGTGCTGACAGTACATAATATATAATTGCATGCTTCCCACCAGAAAGCTTACTTAGTACAATCCTATACAATCTTTCTCACACTGTTTTAGGTGTTTCATCATTTCCCCAGCTTGCAAAGCCCTGAAAAATTAAAGAAAACAAAACCCCTTGAGTTGATCTTGCTACTGCCTGACTTTGAGAGCATATGACAGGACAAATTAAGTTCGTCTAGCAGCAATAATACGAGATTATTCAAAACTAATAAAAAGTGGGTGCATAAACCTTGTAGTTCACCTGAATCCTCATCCCACCGGGGGACAGATGATTACTGAAGGATGAAATAACCAATCTGGTCCCGCCCCAGGAGTGATTTTTGTATCTCACGCTCTCTCCCCAGGTAGCACTCGAAAGGAGAGATGCTGGGGGGAGGAAGGGGGAAGCTGCAGAGGCGGGGGTCCTGGTCTCTCTCCTCCCTCCCGCTGCTGTTGAGCACAGTGGCTGCCCCACGTCCTGCCTCACCTCTGCCCCTGGCCCGTGGGATGAGGGGGATCCTTGGGGACAGCTGCTTTGGAAGCCAAAATAAGGCCAGCTCCTGCAAACAGGTGTCTGTCTAAATAAGCATCCTATTTTCTTAGACTTTTTGCACATTAAACGTGTCAAACTAATGAAACTGCCATTTCAGGGCTGCAGAAATCAACTGCACGCTCTTGTTTCTAAAGGCAGGGCATCAAGAGCTGAACTTCAGGTATGTACCTCTAGGTATGAGCTTAGGACATCTGAAGAAGGGAGGAGCAAAATGAAGACCAACTTGCTGTGAGTGGAACATTATAGAAGGGAAAGGTACTCTGCATGTAAGAGTGTCTCCTTGGGATGGAAGATGGTGGCAACTGGAGCAATTAACAGCTTGGAGCACCATAAAACACTTGTAGAAACATTTAGGGACTCCCCCAACCCCTCCACCCCCAGTGCCAAAGGGTGCCCAACTAATTACTTAACCTTGAGAGTGTTAAATAATGACAATTACTTAACACTCAGTGATGAGCTAACCCTCATCATTGAAAAGAGAGCTTTATTTTGTACCGTGTCTTTCACACAGGTTTTTGTTCTCCTCAGAGTTTTTAATTGCAAATCTCTGTGAGATAATTGCCTCAGATGCAATATCCAGAATTTGGATTTTAATAATGCAGCTTCCTTCCTCATCTAGAGATCTTGTAGCCTCCAAAGAAGCAATCACATTTATTGGTTTAATCCACTTCATGAATCCAATCTCCGTTTCACTTTCAGCAGACAGCATTTCGCGATGTCTTTGGGATGTTCTACATTTGTTTTTTTCCCTTCTTGTTCTGTTTGTTTTCTAGTGACAGAAATGAGAATTATAAGCGTTAGCAGGATTGCTCCATTGATCCCGAGGATCAATACTAGATTGCTTTTCTCTGCTCATAGCTGACAGCTCCATTTCCCTATGGCTTCAGAAATATTCATCAGAGTTACAGTCATTTTAGAGACTTATCCTAACACTATCATGAATGGCTTAGTAGGCATAATGCTTTTCATATATCTCCTTTAACGCTGGCTTTTCTTTCCCGTTGAAGAGAAAACAGAGATGGCTGATAGTGACCTTCTGGGGGAAGCTACAGCCGTAATTCAGCCCAGCAGAGGCTTAACGTGGTCTGCAAGTTGTGACAGACACAAAATAGCAGATAAATCTTTACACTACAAAGCTATGGATTTCTCTTCCAGCGTAAACAACCCCTCGCTGAGCCCAAGGTTTCGTGAGCCTTTTGTGATCTAAAACGCTGCAGGCTGACAGCCACGGCTATGGCAGCTCCTAGCCTGGAGCTGCTGCTGGCAGCGCCTCCATCGCGGGGCACGCCGTTACAGAGCCAGTGGTTTCTATAGCAGCAAGCGCTATATAAAAACCTGACTTTTCCCTCACCTAGGTAATGTCGACATGGTGTAAGGAAGTGGGGAGAGAAGAGGCACAAATCTGGATCCGTGCACACTGCAGGCAGGCTCCAAGCAAGCATCGCGCTGGAGGATCTGAGAGGATCAGTTCCCTCTGGATTTCACGATTCAATTCCCAGTGATGGTCTGTGGCTATATTTTAGATATTATTATTTTGATAGGGGGAGGAGGTACCCTCTTACAGCCGCACACATCCCCCAGAATCCTAGCTCGTACTGCCCATGCTGCTGTGCTACCCTAACACCTCCGTACCTGCCTCCCTCAGGCCCCCTAGGCCTCCCGCAGCCGGCCCCATACCCTGCCCCATGGGCTTCCCACCCCACCAGCACAGGGATGGATTGGGCCCAGAAACCCTACCTACGTGATCCCCCTCTCCTGAGCAGGATTATCCCGTATGTGGTGGTCCCCAGTTCCTATATACACGGACCTTATACAGCTCTATATGCTGTCCAGCATGAGTTCAAGGGTGGCTGCTGACCTGCAAGTCTTCACCCTTCACAAAAGAGCTAAATAGTGTTCTATGAGGGACATTTCATCTGATTCATTTCAGGACCGTATATGTCAGGTTTGCTATTTCGATGGTATTTTAAACTTCCAACCATGTAATGACACGTTGCTGCATATAGCACATTGTGTAAGAATACACTGGTCAGCTTCTTCGGCTAAAATAAACATTTTTTAATAGTGAACCCATTCACGACCACAGGGCCAGTTGCTTGGCCCGATTTTGGTTGTGCTTATGCAGGCTTTATTTGTCCAGCAGTATCACCAGAAGCTGTGCCACCAGCTGGCCACGTACCACCTCTGTATTTAAATTAAAACACATTATCCCGCACTACACACAAACACAAGCAGAAACCAAATCAGAAGGATGTCCACATATACCTAACCCTGCCCTGCCTCCCAGCCGGCCTCTCCAGCCACTCTCCGTGACAAAACCAGCGAGGATCTCACCAAATAAAATAACTTCCAAATCGGTGGCTCCATCCCAGGCTGGCAGAATCACAGTTTGGGTTGGAAGGGACCTTTCTGCACCACTGGCCAAGTATAATGAAAAGTCGGCTGAAGGACCAACATGTATGGGGGAAATCTGTAAGGAATGATTACATTTAGGAATAAAAAGCTTGGCCATTTGCACATTAAAACATTAGAAGTTTTACTTTGTAAAACATTAAAACAAACTTTTAAAAACATTAAAAAGTAAAACCAGACGCTGCTAGCAATGGTGTCTTAGTAGCAGTTGCAGAAAGGAAAAAAAACGTCCTTTCCTGGCATAACCTTTAAAGGCCGAAACCTCATGCAGCTGGGATTTTCAGAGCAGCACATCACTTATTCCACTCGCGTTTCTCCAGAAAAATGTTCAATACAGTCAACAGAAGTTTTGCTTAAATAAGAGATACTTTTTTTTAACCAAAAGGTGAGAAAATTATAAACCAACACACTTGGGTTTTCAAAACATGCAAAGAGTTCTCCCATTAAACAAATGAAGTTTTAATACAGATTTTAATGGGACAACTCCTATTCTGCTGAGTGCTTTCATGAATCTCCCTCAGAACTGTCGTGCACTTTCTACTATGATAAATAAGTCAAAAAATACCCTCTGCCTACTGAGTGGCTGTGATGTGTTATTTACTGACAGCTTTCAAATAATGAAATGAATCACCATTTAAATATTGAGGGTACATTTGTCTTCAACTTATCTGCATTAATCCTTTTGTTAATAAACCAATTAGCATACCAGCTTAGAAAATTCCTCCGAACATAAATTTCTATGGCACAGACATTTATTTGAACTGTAAACAGAAGCTGAGGGTTGCTATGGCGTGATCTTTTGCTCGAAGTCTATTTACTTCTCCAGGCTAACAACAGCACCAATAGCAGAGTCCATAAAACAAAGTATAAAGTACACACCATGGCGCTGAGAAGTCCTTATTCTAAAGAAGTGAATTTGAACACTCACCATAAACAAAGGTAGGTAGAAAAGCAAGTTAAACTGTTATTTTTTTAAGGTTAGAAATGGTACTTTAATCTGTCTTTTGTGAGAAAAGCTTTAGAAGGAAGAAAGACTTTGCAAAGTCTGCTTTGCTGTTGTTGTTTTCTAGTACTCTTGCAAAGTTGTAGGTCTGTGTGAGTTGAGCTGCGCAGCCCAGGTGGACATCCATTCTACCAAGCTGATGAGACTCCGGAGGAATGGAAAAAGGCAGAGACCAAAGAGATACAGCACAGCTTTAGAAGTCTGCAGCAGTCTCCACCCTTTAACATGGCTCTGGGTACCCAATGCCAGTTGCATTAAGTTTGGGATTGCAGCTCAGCTCTCCTGAGCCTGGATGTGTATCACAGCTCCGGAGTACTTGGGCCCAAAAAGGCCCCAGAACAGAACAGCTAGCAGAGACGCTTGTTGAGAAGTCCCTAAATTGGCCTTTTGCAACAGTATGGTACCACTGTAACTACAGAGCTAGAGCGGGATACTTCCAGAAATTATATTCTCATTAACTAGCAAAAATGTTCTGCTCATATAAACTGCTCTCCTACTGCAAGTGCAAGAGCGTAGCTGCTTTTCATTTGACACTAATGGCATAGGTGTTTTTTGTTTGTTTGTTTTTTAATCATCTGACTTAAAAAAGGCAGTTAAGAAACAACCTGATCCTCCAACTAAGAGATTCAAGTATATGAACAAAACTCTTACAACAGAAAAATAGCTGGGATTAGGGATATAAACTGTAACAAATGGAGGATAAAAAGCACATACTTTCCTCCAACATAGGACTGGAAATTTAAATTATTTATTTTACAAAGTGCCACCCAACTTCTCCCTTTACTTATGAGTAAGTCCTCTTTTAAATAGCAAATCAATAACAGAAAATAATGTGCAGTACGATAAAATTATTTGAGCTGGCTTTACTCTGTCTCTGTCCTGGTGCTCCAGATCCTGGAAGCATTTTGGAAACCCTGCTTCTCATTCATCCAAGATTCACTGAGCTCATTACATTTCAGATGAAATATTTCGGGTTGAACAGGTCAACAGTCTTTGAGAAATCACTGTTTTGCTGAAAGTTTTCCAGGATGTCTACCTGGAAAAGGCTGAGAGATGCACTTAGGTCAGTGCTGTGATCAAAGCTGGATTTGTAGAGAGGCGTACAATCCTCATACTGCACTTGTGCAGATTATGGGGATAACTCACACACACACAAAAAAAAAGTAGGAGAAGATCTTGATGTTTTCCCATTAACTGGTCAAGTTGTAAGAAAGTAGGATTTTATCCTAATTCTGCACCTGTGTTTTCAATTGCCTAGCTGTCCACTCCTGCTTTGGAAGCTTTCTAATTTTAAGCATTCAAGAGGCCAGTTCATTCATATCTTGTTTCAAAAATCTAAGGATAAGGATCCCTAAACACAGGGGCCTATCCTGAAAACCAGAACACAGCCCATCCTTAACAGTCAGGATCCCATTCTTCTCCATAAAACCATAAAAGGATCTTCAATAAAGCATCTGTTACACTAGAAATCCCACCTGAAAGCTGTTCCAACTCCATTTGGCTGCTCTGGCCATAAGGTCCCAGGACACAGATGTTTTCCTTTCGGTTTTGCCTTACCGTTTTAGTATTGGCACACAAAATGTTGCCCAACTGAGCTAAAAATATGAAGCTTCAAACACATCCTGGAAGATTTCACACTGTTTTGGCTGCCCATTTCTTTACGGAACAAAAGTTTCCAGCACCACAGAAAAAACAAAGAAACTCTCTACAGGCCTAGAAGGAATGAGGCTGAACTGAACAACAAAGCAGCACAGGTGATCAAAGAAAAACAGGGCAAAACTCACTGTGCTTTCCCCGTGCACTGTCACTTGCCCTTCTAGGTCCCCCAGACCATCTGTCTCACTGGGCATGAGCAGCAAGATGTAGTCAAGTCAGGCAGGGACAGAAAAGGGAGTGTTAGGCACAGCTCAGACAGACCTGTGCAACACAGTGTGACCGCTCATCGGGTCTTCTTCAATCTGGTGCGCAGAAAGCTTCACCCAGACCCAAGAGTAGTCTTCCAGTACCTGCAAGGAGGGTACTGAAAAGACAAAGCCAGGCTGCTTACAGCAGGACATGGTGGGAGGATGAAAGACAACAGGCACGAGCTGAAACCAGAACGTTTATCTGACTACATGTAAGGCAAAACTTCACCATGAGGACAGTCAAGTGGTAAAGCACATCACCCACCATGGTTGTGCAGTCTCCATCCTTGGAGGCTTTCAAGACCAACTGCATAAAGCCCTGAGCTGGTCTCATCTCATAGTCCTGCTCGGAGCAGCTACAGACCTCCTGAGGTCACCTGAATCTTCCTGTGATCTCAGGAAACTTGTGACCAGGTCCTAGGGAATCAAAGAAAAAGATAAAAAAACCTACACCCAGTTATGCGAATATCCTTCCTCTAGGAAGAACCTCCTTTTAATCCCTAATGGTCAGAGCTGGCCATACATGAGCCTAACGTGTGGTTTAACATTAGCTGGTACTTGCAAGAAGGAAACCTACATTAATAGAAACCTGCATGAAGATGGTAAAAGCTCTGCTGAAAAACAGAGAAAGCATATGATTGATGTGTTCAGACAAGGCTTCACAGTTTTAGGCTCTGACACTTCCCTTGAATAAACTAAAGGGAAGTAGTTCAATTTTCAGCCAACAGAACTTATAAATGTTAGGAAAAATCAGGACCCTTTCATTTAATATCTACAGACAAGATGCAATGCAAGATTTAGGCATCCAGATTTGAAAACTGCCTAACTTGCAGAGAGCTTGTGTACCTTGTAGGAGAGAATTTTTGGTATCTCATGTCAAAACAGAAAGTCAACGTCCCTTTGAATGAATATGGTGAGCATATATCAATGAAACATTGAGTGTATTAAAGTGTAGACTAGTAAATATACTCTTAGCTACTGGAGGATACAGCCGGGGCCAGAGAAGAATCAAAAAAAGAACTGAAAAGCGTCTTGAACATTATTTTAATGTCATACACATCTGGAATATTACAATTCACTATAAAATACTTCTGTAAGTACTACAGTGCACCAGGTAACAGAGAGAGAAGACTCAGTCTCTGTAGTATTTGCAAGGCAGCTTCTCCTCACTGTTATGAACTGACCTGGAAACTGGGATTAACTGTTCCTAGATGCATTCCACAGAGCACAGGGTCAGAGAAAAGTAGAGCTCTGCCAGACTCCTGAGCTCAAGACTGCTGCCTCAGGTACTAAAGCAATATGAAATCCAGCCTTTTCAGGAGTACTTAATCACTTTGTATGTATAATATACATTTTTATATATGTACATATTCAATGTATATACACATTAGAACTGTTAATGAACTGTGCAAGAAAAAGAGAATAAACAGAACAAAGCCAAGTTCTACTACACAATTACAAGAGCTCCCTGCCGTGGTGAGAATGGGACTTGAACAATTCGGATTGAATTCAGAAGATAATTTTGGCCATCCAGGCAATTTTGTACTTCTTCACAAGATCTAGCCTCCAAGACTGAAATTATGTGAAATACCACCTGAAAACATTGATAAGACTCAGCCAGAGGGGAACATTCCTCCCTTTTTTGTTTCTTTCTCCTGAAACAGGTACTTCTAAATGTTCCTAGACACACAGCAACCCTTCGGCACTCCCTACCTGAAATCCCACCGCTGCATTCACCTGGCAGATTTAAGGAGAAGATTCTAATGGTGCCTTCCAACTTTATATGACTATCAGTCTAGGTGGCAGAATACTGGTGGAAATGTATCAAAATATGGATTTTCCATATTGCAAAGCTATACTGCTTCTATCTCCAATTTCAACTATCGTTTGCGTTTGACATAACCCATACAGAAACTAACAGGCCTGCATATTGTATGGAATAGCCACCGTTGAGTATTTTTTCAAGTAAATAATATTTTTTCAAATAAGTATATATTTTTTTTTGTTTCAAATAACTGCCTATCAGTAGCTAGCATATTTTGTAACATTTGAATTTATACTAAAGGAAAGAGGGAAAAAACCCAGGTTCCAGATACAGATTTCTTGCAGTCTGCATTACAGCTTTGATTTTATTTTGAAGTGTCAGACTCTGTGTCACAGGAAGCAGACGTTCCCTCTGTGGTATTTGTAAGCTGCCGACGCAACAGACTCTAAACTTGTCAGGCTCTCTCAGCAGACCTTCATTACAGGAAAGAAGTTTATATTTTTGTATCAAAGCTACAGTAAAATTTAAGAGTGTATGAGGCCTTTAACCAGGTGGCTACATAGACTTCATTTAAAAGGGGCTTTACTCTGAAGTTGTTTGTAGGATTTTTATTTTAGTCTGTATTGAGCCACTCCACTCTTGAGAGACCAAGGGGTAACTTGTCAGTAGGATCCACCATTTCCAGGCTTTGTACAGCCCCCTGGTTAATACCCAGGGCCGGTGAGGAAGAGGGACAGCAATGCTTTGCCATCCATCCCTCCTCCCTTGGGAGCACAGCGCTCCGCCACCGAGCACCTACCTTCCCACTCTGCTAACCTTTACCAGTACCCATTTTCCTACCTGCAGTCTTGGCTGACTTGCCCGATCCTGATTCACTTGATGACGCCAATGCAAATGTCACTATTCAGAGACAGGAAGCACTGCTTGTACCCAAAGATTGACATGGGGGTTTCCGTCCCACGGGTGAAGTGGCAAACTTTCCAAATAATGAACCAGTCTCCAAAGCTGGCGTCCAGAGAGCCGCCCTCTCCTCCTGCTGATGATCTTGCTCCTGCCTCTTATTCACATCACTTGTGTTTCTTAGATCTCTGCAAGCATTTCCCATCAAATACAAACTTTCTTACACAAAACAAAACAAAACCACCACCAACAAAAAACTTTGCTGTCCATCAAATCATCACCTAATCACACCTCCCCAAAATTTGCTCTTCATAGATAATGTAATATGGCTGGGATGTTTCTTATTTTGAAGGTAAGTTTGCTGAGAGACAGGCAGGCACACCATGTCATTTCTCTTAAATTCAGCAAAAGATTCGGGGACAGGAGAATCCAGAAATCCGTCCAGCTCCCTCTTCCATGGTCTGAACTGTACAAAACATGGCGTGCACATTTGGTAACACTGTCCTTAAAGTTTAGAAGACATAATTTTTGCAGGAAATTTTACTATAAAAACCAAAGCAATTTTTAGAAAACCCAGCTCAGAAATTGTCTCTGGATCTGGACATCAAATACTGGCATACATAATCTGTTTTTCTTAACTACTGGTTAATTTAAATGATCAATTTTGAAAAATGCATATTTTAAAAATAAGGTAGTGCATATTAAAGTCAAACATTAGCTCAAGTCTTGCATAACTTATACTGCAATACCCTCTTGTGGTCATATGAAAATGGTTTATCTAAACACCTGAACCTTTTTTTTTTTTTCCCCATAAAAAGCCTATCAAATATTTTTTTTCTTTTCTGGGAGGAACTAACTCAAGCATTTCTCACAGAAAAATTTGTAGTGTGTATCATCACCTGTCTAGTAGCCACAAAGGAATAACCTCAGTTAAGTTCTCCCTCAGCATAATAAACACTGACACTGCTTATCAGATAAACTAATCCCAAAATAGACTCCTAATCAAAGGCGCCATCTCCTACACTGACACTCATTAGGGACTTTTTTCAGTTTCATGCCCCCTAGCAGAAAAAAATAAAGATGCTATAATCAATTTACATGATACATATGACATGAAGCTACAACAAACATCAACCTTTTCTACCACAGGATGAAAAGAAGTACACAGTAGATCAGTTTTATCAACTCAAATGAGTTCCCTCTTTAAAAGCCCCAAATTCTTATAATAAATAATAAAATGCTAAACCAGCAGATGACAATGTTAGGGGAAACAGTTCAATATCTGCAGAGCTGCTGAGCTGTTAATTCATGGCCTAAATGGGCTACAGATATATCCAGTAAGGAATCTAGCGCTATCCCCAGAAATGTCGCCCTTACCCTCCCCTCGATGTGCTTTAACGGTTTGCAACCATTCCCTTAATGACTTTTGGTCCCAGCAGAAGATGGGATAGTTTTTAAAATACTTGCTCTTAGTGGTCTGTTTTTGGAACAGCAGCTACAGCCATAGTATTATAATATTTAAAAAAAATAAACAGCCATGATCCAATTCACATCTATCATATCCAGAGAAACAACTAGAACAGGATGTTTGGAAGCTATGTACTCAGCTTGACAATAATTTTTAGCTTATTTTTATGTTTAATTTGCAGAAAATTACTTGAAAGTTTAGAAAAAAATAACACAAGAACTTTGTAAACAAGAATTAAAAAGCATTTCATGCACAGGAATAGCCTTCCCATTCAGATCCTTTCCTGACATGATCAGGAGCTAAAATCCCATGTGCATTGATTAATGAATCGGGTCATCCAAGCGTGCCTCAGCTTCCTTTTAAAGCAGATAGATGCTGCTAAAGTCCAATTCTTTAACTGGCTGCACATGGTCCAACTTGGAGAGGACCCTGGGACAAGCATTTTGTTTTGAGGCAAACTTCTTTCTCTCTTCTTATGTTACTGCGATTTTCAAAGTCAGGGTTTCCAAATACAGAAATAACTCTTGCTCAAAAATGTCCACATGAAACGTTTGAATTGTTTTATAGTTAGAACTATTTTAAAAGAAATTATTTACTTGCCGAAATCAGCATATATTTTCCAATACCCCAAGTAAACATATCTGAAAATAAATAAATAAAGAATCGATTTAAGTTCACTAGCATTTACCAGCAAGATGAAGCAAGAGGCTAGAACTCATCTGGAGCTAATCCACATTATTCAAAAACAAGTCAGTCAAGAATTTGAGAGGAAATTTATACTTAAAATACCCCGTTTTCCTGCAAGGTCACAAATACTTGAAGAAGTGACTGCATACCACGGAAGACCAGCAGGCTGACTGTAAAGACAAACTGACATTTTGGACACAGTTTTGAAAATTCTCACTTTGTGTACTAATGACCCTTTAAAGTTACTTAAAAAGCACTTCCCATAGTTGCTTAATATCTTCTGCAGAAAACTCTAAGTACTTTAAAAGGGCTTTTCATGATCTATGGCTGCTCATTTTTTATATATATATAAAAATAACAAGATTTAAAGCACAGATTCATTGAAGTATCTTATTTTAAACAAACAAACTCCGCCTCAAACAGACTTCAAGGCCCCAGCAGCTGTCCGCACTGGGGCTGCGCTCCCTTTCTCGTGAATATTCACAAGGCAGGCTCGTTCCCTATGGAGACAGTAAACACACCAGGGAAACCAGCAGCTTTCGGGAGATTTTGCTTCTGCTGCAGAAATACAACAAAAGTGCTCCTGACAAACTCGGCTCCACAGCATGCTTTGCGCTAAACCAGGCTTTATCTTTCTGCAGAGTTTGGTGGTCTCAGCCGCACGCAGCATTAATGGCCTCCTAGGCTGAGAGTTTGCTGCTTACTGACGGCTTTCAGGAACAATTATTTCTGACGAAATTGTTGTTACCATGAAAACTTCTCCAGTTTTCAGGCAATGAAGCAATGTAAAGCAGTAGGAAATGATCATTAAGTAACAGGGAAGCGAAACAGTGCCAAGCTCTGCCTGTCAGTGCTGGCATCTACATTCATTTTCTTAAAGCACTCCAAATCAGCAGCTAAAAGAAAATGCTGGGAGAGAAGGAGCTCTGAAAGCACAAATAATCGCAGGTTTAACCTCCGTGACAGTCCCAATATACCTAATAATACCAGGGATAGAGTGAGTCTCAAAATGGACGTGTTGGGAAAGGGTTCTGGATTCAGGAGGAACACCTTGATTAGGTCTTGGCAAGCAGCAACAACACCTCTGGGGCAAGCAGCCTCAGCTCCATCCCTGTCTCGTGGCAGCACCCAGCCTGGAAGACCTGTTGTGGCACAGCCCGCTGCTCGGGGCAGGGCAGATGAGCAGGCAGCACTGCAGCAGGACCAGGTCCAACAGGATAAGATCTGGAGGGAGTCTGTGGAGGCTGAACAGAGAGGAAGAAAAATCTGGTAAGTCACTTGTTCCAGTTCACCCCTCTTCTACTCATTCTGACAGTGGTACTGATGCTCCCTGACAGTCCTAGGGCTTGATTCAGAGCCTAAGCTATCAAGGAAATTTTTCTTCTGCAGGGACTTTGGATCAGACCCTAGCACCTTTCTGTCTAAGGCTACATCATCTCTGTTATTCTTCACTGGACAAAATCTATGCTAATACCTCCTGACACACCAGGCCTAAGCCAAAGAAGAGATGCAAAGAGCTGCATGTTTAATATCTTTTAGCTTAATAGAGATCTCCACAATGATTACATAAATATGCCAACCTTTATAATTTATTGCAGACACGCTGATATTATCACCACTTCTCATATTCTTGGAAGTGGCTGAAATGGAAGTTGAACAGAGTGTTCTGCCAAAACGTGACTCTGTATTCCCAGCCTGGAAATCCCTGAACATGCCCCACGAGCCATGTGCAGACAGGCAAATCCCATTATTGTAGTGTTTCAGCAGGCTGAACGGCATGCAATCGTGTATACAGCAGCTACCTGAGGGAACCAGAAATTAACATCCTCCCTGCCTCTGCCACATAACTTGTGCCTTATGTTCGTGCTTCTGTACACAACATGGACACACTTATCAGAAGAATGTCCTTGGTGAAAGCACAGCCAGCTCCGGTTCTGTCTATGCACTAGCCAAGCAGATAAAACAAAAGGGTGGAGAATGAAGCACATCACTTCCAGGATGTTTTTAGGAAGGGAAAAGAAAGCATCTGAAGAGCCCTGCCCTCCTCACCCTTCTGGAGAAATGCAGATAGTAGGGTTGGTTTCTCCAGAGCTGTTTTTACACTCTTGTCTATCTCCTTTTACCTGAAGGAAAGGCTGACTCATGCACAGGCAGGGCAATGCCACCCTCTCCCAGTTGTGCACCAGGCCTTCTCCCAGCGGGCCCAGTATGTTCCATACCCCTTCCAGAGCACAGGCAGCAGGAGGGATGCTCTGCCTGCACCTCTCTGCTGGGGTTCACAGGCATGGATGTTGGTGCAAACCTACTTTCATGTGTACTTAACACATCATAGACCTGGTGCATGCCCTGCTCTCCATTCTTAGCTACAAAGACAGGCCTCCCGTGGAGGGGTAGGGTATGTGGACCGGTGCCTAAAGCCACCATAGCTGGCTTCTCTACACGCTACAGCCTGCAGGGAAAAGTCTTTCAGCTCCACATCCCCATCCCCAAACCAAGGCTTGCTACGTGTTGGTGGTCTGACCTGAAGTGGGTATAGGTAAATGGCACAGACCCAAACATTTCTCAGTAATTGGCACCACAGTGTGGTCCCACGCTGGGAACAGCAGTCCCAGGAGTAACATCCAAATCTGGTATTTTTACAGAGTGCCTGACATAGCAAAATAAATAAATCTGGGCCCCCTGTGCTGTGCTGGTATACCAAAACATAATAATAAACATAACAATCATAAATTAGCTTTTATTTGCTCTTCAGGCGTAGCTGTACAGGATGGGGGAGCACAGCACAGAAACCCAAGGCCACTGTGTCCATGAGGTACAAGGCTGTGCCGTACACAAGAGCTCAACTCGGAAGGCTGTGCAGCTTCAGCACCGTGAGCTTACACAAAGCACTACATGGACACCAGTAACCAGCTCAGGGTCAACTGTGGTGTCCCTTGAGCCCATTATAGTCCCAAATACAGCTTTAGATTTACTGCTTCCTCTGTCAACCTCACAGCACTTTTACAACAACAGGTGAAGTGCAGTTGTCTTCATCTCTGGCCAGAGAAAGCAAAGGACAGAAAATCAAAGGGCTTGCCCTGTAGTAACACACCAGGTGTAGAACAGGGCTGAGGAGCAAAACTCAGGTCTTCCGGCTCCTCGCTTTGCTCCTAGCACAGATACCTATCTGCACAAAAATACTCCAGCGGGTGTTTGACTGCTGCAAATATAGCTCTGGGAATTCCTACCGGGGACTTCTGCCAGCAGAATACTGGTCAATTAAAAAATAAGAAGCTCTGTCTTATTTAAGGCATGGGACAGAAATTTGCTAGAGTGACTCAGGACTTTGTAGATTTATCTGCATTTACACAAGGAATACATCGTGGACATGCTAGCCTTGTCTTCCTTTAGCAAAAATACACTCCTAACAAAACGTAGGTGCAGTACGGGAATAAAGAAAACCCTGGGCTTCACCACAGAAAACACAGGTTTGGGTACAAAGAGTTTGCAGGCGTAAGAACTGGCTTTAAGTATGGAATTGAGCAGATAAATAGACTTTCAAATATGACCAACAAAGACAGAAAATTTTAAACTGCATTTTTTACTTCTATTCCAAGGTACCAGAACTGGAGTTTCCTAAAGGACTATGACCAAATGGTAAGTTTCAAACAAACACCTACCTGTAACCCGGGATCCTTCTAGCTTGCATCAGTTTGAAGCAGGCTAATGCTTTAAATCGGGGAATACTTGGGCATAACTGGCAAATGCTTTAATACTAAAATCTTTAGGAAAATAAAAGACAGACGAGGTACCATTCATCTGCTAAAAAGGAATACAGCTTGTGTTTGTGTTCAGTCTGTTTCAACATTATCATATTGAATAATTATTGAAATATTTCAACAATATTTCTCCATACACAGAAAGTGCTAGAAGAACCAACTTCCTAGGAAGAGTTTGTGAGATAATGACATCATGCCAAAACCCAAGCCACTTACTAAAAATGAAACAAAAAACCTCCCACATCACTACCATTCCAGAGCAGGCTAAATTCTTTCTCTCCTGACATTTCATGCAACATATTTAAAAATGATTCATTTTCCTGTGTTATCTCACTCCCATGAAAGATAGGGAAAAAAAATCATTTTACTGCATTTTTGCAACACTTTCATGTGCATTCAGTAAGCATTATATTTTAAGTACATCTAAATTCTGTTTTTAAAAGCAAAAGAGCTGATATTACCAGTAATCTCAGTAACTTGAATTTTTATAACAAGTAAAGGATGTAACTCTGAAAACTTTAGCAGTAACGGTCTTTGTTTCATTCAGGGTAAGAAAAAGGAACAGAAGCCACTGCCAGATTATATATCTGTGTTTTCAAACAAAGTTCCCAACTCCACCAACCAGAACATTGGCAGCAGAATGAATACTGAACTTGGCAAGATGCTGGTAAACATGGATTACTTCTTCAGCAGTGGAGCACGAAAGAGGAAACTTGAGGATGACCTCCAGCCTTCCTAATGCTTCAAGTAAAAATACTAGTAACAAAGCAAGTCAAAGAGATCTACCTAGCAGACCTCTTTCAGATTCCACAACACTGAAATTAGCAGGTAACAAAACCCTTTCTTTTTTTTTCTTTTTTTTTCTTTTTTTTCTTTTTTTTTTTTCTTTTTTTTCTTTCTCAGGGAGACCAAAAGTACTGTCTAGCATGGAAATTTTTCAAGAACTAAGATGGATGTCATTCAACAATGCCTGAGGAGACTATTCTCTTCAGATTTGGGGTAACTTGGCCATATACAGCGAGTCAGGACCACAGATCTCATCCTTCTTCCCATGCAAGCCCACAATAACATTGCTACTAACATCAGAAAAATTAGAGCCAAAGGGCTCTTCTGAAACTCTTCCTGAATTTTTACCTCCTGAAAAGAAACAATCAACAGAGACCAGCTCAGATGAGTCACAGCATAAACAACATACTTCAAATTCTGAAAGCCTGGGCAATAAAACACAGCAGGTTGTTACATTTCATGTATTTACCCAAGGATTCGTCAGCCTGCCACTTGCATGTTTAAGCTTGCTCTAAAGAGTAAAATTTAAGGCATGTCAGATGTGTTCTGTGCTTTTTCAACTCTCCCTGCTGAGGGAGGGAGATCAATTTTTTTTTTCACTTGTTTTCTTTTTTTTTTTTTTTCCTTTGGATTTTCTGTTTCTCCCCTGTGCTCTCAAATTCCCTTCTGCTACTTTTTTTTTTTTTTTTTTCCTTGTTTAGCTGATGGAAACTCAGTGACCAGGAAGCAGGCTTTTACATTTTGCTCTGAAGGCATGCTGCTCAGCAACCTGCCTTACGCTCTTTTGATCATCACCCTTGAATTTAGCAGGTTTGTAGTTCCTAAAATCTGTGGTTGCCCAGGGAAACCACCATCTAAATCGACAAAATACCTAAAGCCTGCTCACTAGTGCATCTTCCTGACACAGATGCAATTGTTTTGCAGGGAAAAAATAGTAATCAGCAGAGCATGGGGAACATACATACACTGCCTGCCTTCGCAGGGTGCATGTGGCTTCTGTAGGACCATGCTCAGCCCTGCCTAGGTGGAGACCAACACAGAAGCCACTAGCATTGCCCTGACACGGCAGACTGCAATCTCACACTTGGCTGAGGTGGAGCTGTGTTTACTTAGCGCCTTGCAGCTGAGACTGTTTATTTTTGAGGTTAGACTTTAGCAGAAGAAGGCAGTTGACAGGCACAAGAGGTGGTAGGGAACGGTGTGATCACTGCCAACACGCCGGTGGTCTCTGGAAAAAAAAAAAAAAAAAAGCCACTGTAGAAGGAAGAGTTGGGCCATGGCCCACAGCCATATCCTGGCTTCCTCAGCATCTGAGAACTGGAGGATGAAGGCTTTCAGGATGGCAGCTAAGCTACTTGGAGAAGAAGGAAGATGATGGCATTAAAGTAGCCCACGCAAGGGCTGATTCCACTCTGCAGACACGAATATCCAACTGTAGTAGACAACTGTGTTCACACACAGAAAATGGAAACGTACACTTTCAAAAAAAACCCACCTTGTTCAGCTAAAATGCTTTCTTCAGTCTTGAGAGCAGATGGCTGCAGCAGGAACCATTTTGCTTTCAAAAACGTCTCAAAGCGGGAGAGGGGAGAGCAAAGCAAGCCTCTCCTTGTCCTTGTGTTGTCCAGAGCTTCTTCCAAAAACGGCACAGGCAGTTTTTATATTTATTGCTGGTTGCGTAATGCTGAAAATTACCACACTTGCCTGCCTTACTCCGAGATACACCGAGCAGCTCCAACTCTTGCTGTGGGTCACCAAGTCCACACAGGGTGGCAGATGCCCAGTCTGTCAGGCTCAAGCTCCTGTTCGTGTAAGAACATCTCATTTAAAGAGCACGGGGATTTTGGTGTTCGTCGTGAAGGCGCACAGAGCTCCGTGCTCCCTGACCTCCAGAGGGCACTCACTCCCCAGGTAAGCCACCGATGAGGACATCGAGTTACAGCAGCAGCGTTGCACATTCCCTGTCTAATTTCAAAGGACGTGAAATAGCCCCAGGTTCCCAACCCTGCTCTCTGTGAATCCAGAGCATCCCTCTCCCAGGGAGGCCCCGCAGGACTGACCAAGCACTGCACATCTTAATCCTTCAGCTCAGCACCGGCGCTGTTTCAGCTGACGTTTCTCCCAGTTTTGGGCACGACACGGAAGGTCTGATCCTTGAGACGTGGGCCGCCGACTGGAGTCTTGGGAAGCACAGATGGTAACTGGAGTGCTGGAAAATGTGGCTCAGGAGGAAAGATCAAACAATCTACCATAGTTTAACCTGAAGAAAAAGGAGACTGGGAAAAGGACAGCAGTCTTTAGATACATACACAGCTTGGGAGCAAGAAAAAGTAGTAGTTTATTTCATGTGCATGGTAGACAATATTAAAAATAATAGTCTTAAATTATAGCAAGGAAAATCATGTTACTAGTACGAAAGCTAGTGGTAAGGTTAATACAGTACTTGGTAGGGTTAATACAGCACTGGAGTAGATTCCCTGAGGAATCTCCACCTTTGAAGGTTAAACACACCCACCCACCAAGAAGGATGTGTTTGACAGGGTTTGCCTGTTAGTGTATAAACTGTGACTGTCTGAGGTATTTTTCACCAATTGTCTGATCTGTAACAACAGTTGTTGGGATCAAAACATGCTTTGAAAACATGGTGTTTTTTTTTTTTCCAAAACACATTGAAAAAGAATTTTTTTAAAAAAATATATATTTCAGTTAGTCCAGGTTGGAATAGATTGTATCTCTAAAATACGGATTGACCACCTGAGTTTTTGATGAACGCACATTTCTATTTTTCTGCCTACTCCTACAGAGAATGTTTTTCACACAGTCCAGATGTGCCTCTTTTAATCACACAGTCCCACCAAAATCCGCCCTTTATCTGAAAAGCTTCACTAGTGCTCCCCTGACTGCCACATAAGAACACCTCTGAAAGAGCACGTTCGTGCCTTTATGCCACATGCAGGAACCGTGACAACTAATTTTCTTTCAACAATTTCAGGATGCCTTTACCAATGGTGTGTAGCCCTGATTGTGCTGTCCTTACTCAGGTAGAGTGCCCGCAGTGGGTACTTGGGGTGATTACAGGTGCACAGCACAGGAAGACCCCAACCCACCACCCACTCCTGCACTCCTACCACATGTGCTCCTTTGCAGTCTTTTTCTCCAGTCTGATAGAGATGACAACAGGAAGGTCTGTAGATATACCCGGGGTGGAGCCAAAATAGGCAAGGATTTCCGAATTAATCATCAACAGAATAAGTTTCCCACATGGACAGACATGATAATCCGTGTGGTATAACAACATTTTGTAGAGTGGACACCTTATTTTGTTCAACTACTACATTTTCCTTTGAAATTAAATTTTTTACTGCTGCAGTGAGCCCTCCTCTGGTACCCAGCTACATGTTTTGAAGTTAGTTTGCATCTCTCTGTCATGTACAGAACTTTGAGAAACACAGACTGGGGATATCCAAGGTCCTAATCAAAATCACCATAGAACTGTGAGCAGAAGGCAGTGAACAGGCATTCTCTAGACGTCATTTTCTTCCCAAGTTCAACAGCGATTTTTCTCTTACTATAATTAACTTCGCCAACTAATCCTTATTTACATAAGCAGAGTCTCTTAGAAAGAATGGATGAGATGACAGCAGCACCGAAACCTGTAAACAACCAGTGGAAATTCAATTTATTATAGAGATTGTATAGATATTAAACCGTGTTGTAAGCTTCTTGTAAAGAGTTCTTATGATGTATCACTTGTGCTTCACAGCTTTGTAAGCTTTCTTTCCTTTCGCTGCCAGATCTCAAACAAGAGATTATACGTGTTTAGGCAATTCATTTTCTCTATTTCTTACAGCTAAAGAGCACAAGTGGGTAGGAATATGAATTTAATTCTTGGGTTAGACACACTGCTTTCTCTTTTAAGGACTGTTAATATTAATTCTAAGTGGGTGTAGAGATGTTTCCAGTGCCTCCAACTTTTGCATGTTCTCATTTCAAGCTCTGCTCATAATAAAAATGTGTGAAATATATCATACTTTATAACAAAACATATGTAAGTTCATATAAATCTGTATTTCTTATACTTTTAGAATAGTCTTCCTATATAACTGCCAGGTGGCATCTTAACTACAAGGTTTTGTTTTATAAGATTGGATTGATGATTCTGATCATGTTCCTTAGAAACTGAATTTAAAACTGTTTCTTGACCTTTAAATTATTCTAAAGTAGTAGCTAAAAGGGTTTTCCTACAAAGGACATCTCATCGTGCTGTGAAAATTACTGCATGAACAGTAAGCTTCCTACAACAGAGATGGGAGAAAACAGATAGGTACGAACAGTGCGATGGACAACAGAGGCCAGGTCCAGACATTGCATCTTGGTATGTATTGTGCACATTGTTTGCCTTTTATAAAGAACACTCTGTAAAAGAATATTCCTGAATTAAAGTCCAACTTAAAGCAGATAATTTTCTTGTTCACAAGAAGTGGGATGGTTCTCCTTTTCTTTTTTTCTTTTCTTTTCTTTTCTTTTCTTTTTTTTCTTTTCTCTCTTTTTTCTTTTTTTTTTTTTTTTTTTTGTCTTCTGGTTTTAGAAATGAACAATAATTTGTTAGTGCCTCAAGCTGCTTTTCTTAAGCCCTGCTCAGACCAAAACCAGTAAAACTTCCTAAAGTAGGATGTCTATCTTAAAAACTACTTGCTACTCTGAATCCATGTGAGCTACGCTCCTCAGAAACCTTCACCTTTGGCTGGATGAATTCTTTGAAATTCAGATGCTTCTCCATGAAACTCAGAAATTCTGCCAAACACTGAAGGGGCACTTGCACGGTTCTGCAAATCACAGCCCTAACCACAGCCCTCTCCTGTCCCAGCAGGGACGGATGCCAAAGGCTGACGTCTGCTTGTAACCTCCTCAAAGCCTCTCTCAGAAGTTGTATGTACCCACAAAACCACCATTACTTAGAAATGGGTTTTCCAAGTATCTCGGGTTAAAGCCTCACCTCAGCACTCCACCTCCATGCCAGGTTGGTGGAGCAAAATTGCTCCAAATGGCTTTTAAATGGCTTCCCAGGCAATGCCAACAGGAAACTCTCGTTTGGCATACGCTGATTGACAAATTGCATTAAAAATGATCTGCAAATATATAAGCATAATAGCTGTAAAATGCCGAGATCTGGTTTCATCCTATGACTTTGACCAGATCACTTCAAACTCCATGTCAGGTTTCCCCATTTACTAATGGCCAGCTATCATCGCTGGATACACTATATATAATGTGTGAATTAACAAGGTCTGCTGAAATATGCTCACTTTCTCAGCTCTCACTGGGGCCTCTGCTGTTTGGGTGGCTCAGATGTAAATGTGGATCCAGAACAAGGCCAGCTCCAGATCCGAACGCTGCAGATCAACCTGCTCGCTCAGGTACAGGCTTGAAGTAGGTTTTGTGTGCAGAAGGGACAACTCCAAATTCAACATGGAAATCAATTTTGTGAGTCTCAGTATAAACCAGTTAATGTATTTTCTTTTCTTTCTCCCAGTTCTTTGGCTTTGCTAGGTTTTGGGTTAGGTTTCTAAGTGTGTGCGGTGAGGGGCAGTTTTGGTATTCTAGGCTCTTTCAGTACTCCTTTTTGGCCAACCATATTATTTAAGATAACATGCCATTACCCAGAATGGCCTTCAGTTAACTGAATAAGGCATTTCACAGAGCACAGACTGAGTCAACAGGGTGGTGTTTTCTGTTTTTTTTGCTTATGGTATTTTCATTCAATTTGTGATGTGTCTGTCCAGTCTAACCTCAAGTAAACCTCACATAAACATAGCCACGTTTTCAGTTTGCCACATATATATAACATACTGTGTTTTAAACCTATGATCTACGTGCAACCTCCAATGTTTCTTTTCTACTCCTGCCCTGCACACTTGTACACCGCCACCTAAACATGAAGTACAGAGGAATCCATTGAACTTCTTTAGTAAGAGCAGGTTCTCCAAATGACTGTTCAGTCAACTCTGCCACTGAGGAGCCTCTGCCACAGTTTGACCACCCAGTGTGTTGAAGGCTGCCTGCAGCATGCAATTGTCCACACAGCTGCTGAGAACGGACTCAACCCTTTGTCAGGTTGTTCATAAAATAAAACAAGACAGTATTGACCTCTGTGTCAGCCCCTGAGAAACAACACCCATGGTTTGGCTACACACAGGACGTCAAACCACTATTTTCTGAGCCTTGTTGCTTAGTTTTCCACCAGCCTTGTGGTCTTCCCATCCAGCCTCTATCTCCCCAAATTCACTATGGGGACGTTAAATGAGATCAGGCCAAAGGCCCGGTTAAAGTGAAGGCAAGTGACATTCACTGCTCCTCGCTCATACATCAAGCCAGCTAACTCACAGAAGGCAATCAGGCCAATTCAGGCACAATTTGCCCTTGGTAAATCCAAAACAGCTGCTCCCAGCCACACTCTTGTCTTTCACACACCTGGAAATGGCCAGAGGAGGCCAAAACGGAGCACGTGCTCCATAGTAGTCCTGGGAACTGAGGTTAGGTTGACCAGCCTGTAGCTCCCTGGATCCTTCTTCCTGCCAAAAGACAGGGAATGACATTTGCCTTTTTCCAGTCATTGGGAAATGACCTCTGCTAACCACAACCCTCCAAAGATGATAAATGTCAGTGGTCTTGCAATAACGTCAACCAGCTCCTTCTGCAGGCTCAGATTCATCCCATCTGGTCTAGCGGAGCAGTCTTTGTCCAGTCCTTCAGCAGTCCTAATTCTTTCCCTACCACAGAGAGTATTTCACTCTCTCCAACTGTGCCCCTAGGCTCATGGAACCTGAGGGGCCTGTGAGCAAACTTTGCTTGTAAAAAGAGACAAAAGAAGGCAATGACCATGTCGGCTTTTTCCCTGCCCTTCTTAACTAGGTCTCCTACCACGCGAAGGAGATGTGAGCAGTGTACTCACATTTTCCTTCATCCTTCTCTTCTTGCAAAAGTGCTTAGTGGAAGCTTTTTTTCTCCTTCACATCCTTCACCAATTTCAACTAAGAAATTGAAACAGAGTAGTAAGAATTTCTTATTAACAGACAAATAAAAACATTTTTCATCGATTCATTATGTAATGCCATACACTAATCCTGGGCTATGCAGCACCGTGACACTTGTTTTTTCCCTAAGTGGCTACTTAGGTGACCAACTAACACACATACAGCAATACAATTACACAGACACGACAGGGGAAGGAGAGTAGGTCTTTGCCTAACTGATTGCTTGCAATACAAAGCAAAATTTTGAAAGCTGCAACGCTGACTAAATGTAAACATTGCATGTCTTTGTTAAAATATGAAAACAGTTGAATAAAAATATGCTCATGGAGCTGCTTAATAGTTTGAGCTCAGTTCGGCTCCTTGATTATTTCTAGCAGGATAAAAGGCAGTGCATATTATCAGTATTTTTGGAGCACTTTGTTGAATCCGCACCCACACAGCAATGCAGATATACAAATTCTACCTTAACTATTTCTCTATTATTCCCAGATTATCTGAAATGCCAAACACATCTATATCACAGGCCTAATTTTAAATGAGCATGAGATAACTTCTTGTGACGGGTTACTCAACTCTTTTCCAAGTACATAATACTCCCACAAGGCTGAAAACTCAAGTTTATCATGAAAATCTTGGAACAGTAATTAGTTTAAGCTAATTTCAAGTTTTGCTTTCTTGTTTTAGAGCCTGTCTTTTAAAAGGTTGATTCCTTTGAATTATATTGACAGATCATAGTTTTTAAATTAGAATCCTGCATTTTGGGAGTCCATTTTTTCAGATTTTATGTACGCCTGCATACATCTATTTTTTATGACTGATTTACACAGAGGCCGACATGATTTACAAATTAGGCATTAGTAATATCATTGTTTTGAAGTACCACTAAATGTATGTGGAATGAATGCAATAAACCTGTTTGTCAAAGCATATTATTGAAACGTTGGGAAAAAAAATCACTAGAATTGCAGAAGAGCAGAAACTGAATTGTATAAGGACCATCAGTCTAATATAAATACAGCTTTCGTAAGAATGCTGAAAGTTTTATGCCTGCAAATAACCCTGAATGTTATTGCAATTATGCTGTAGGTAAAAATCTGAATTAATGGTATGGATTTGACACTTTGAGTGATCCCAGCCAAATGCAGGCATGAAAGAGCCAAGATTCTGTATCCGTGTGACCAGTACAAACACACATTCCTCGGAGAATCGCTTTTACTTAGTTCTGACAATCTGGTAGGTACAAAAGCTTTAAAAACGGCACTTTCCTATTTTTGTGCGCAACTGTGTGTGGTAGGTAGGTGTATGTTCCAGGAAAGCTACTCCAGCTCTCATTATTTGACAAGTACAATGTTCAGAAACTTTAAAAAAAAAAAAGAAAAAAAGCTTTATTTCTGTTACAACCAGAACTGACACTGCCACAACCACACCGCGCCTAGTGAAGGAGCCGGCACTGTGACGGTTGAGACAGCAAGGCCTAAAAACCCAGGAGCTGAAGGAAACTTCAGTTTGGGGTAGCAAACTGAAATTCACCCTTTATCTCTGTGTTTCTTATGTCTCCCAAAGCACTGAGTTCCACTACTCCTAGGTGAACGGAACCCGCGGCTGACCCTTTACACAAACAGCCCGAGACGACGGCTGTGGTACCGTCATTTCTGAGGAAAGCAAGGATGAATTTCAGGCTCAGAGCCCCCAGCCCCGAGCACTGGGCTCCTTGTGGGACCATCGCAGCGGTTTTAGGGCAGCACCAGGCGGAGCCCAGCGGGGCCCGGCAGCTCAGCAAAGCCGGGCCGGGCCTCGCCCTTCCTGCGGCCGCCCGGGGGCTCAGGCCCGGCCGCGGGGCGGAGATGGCGAGCCCCGGGCGCCGTCAGCGCTCCGTGAGGGCCGCCCCATGGCGGCGGGGCCGGGCCGGGCGCTGCTCCCCGCCCCTCCGAGCCGTGGCGAGCCGTGTCGGTCCGGGCCGGGTTCCCCATTGCCAGCATGGCCCCGACGCTGCTGGAGCTGGCGCACTGGAGCACCTGGGCGGTGTGCGCCGTGCTCAAGCTGCCGCAGCTGGCGGCCGTGCTGGCGGCCGGCTCGGCGAGGGGGGTCAGCCTCGGCAGCCTCCTGCTGGAGCTGGCCGGGTAAGGCCGGGCACGGGGAGGGGAGGCCGGGAGGGAAGCCGGGGGGGGGGGGGGGGGGGGGGGGTGGCAGCGCAGATCCGAGGGGCTGCGGGCTCTGGAGGCGCAGCCGAGGCGCCCCCGCAGCCATCAGCGGTTCGCCCTCACGCCCGGCAGCGGGGTGGGCTGGTGCTTCAAGCCGTCCCTTTTCCTTTCGCTTTTATAAAACCTGCGCTTTTTATAAGTAGAGGTCTGGTCCTGCAGCCTCCGCAGAGGTTCTGCAGCCTCCACAGAGGTGGCATCCTGCTTCATTTAACGCACTGACCTTTTTTAACCCAAACTTCCCGTTTTAAAGCGTGTCTGCACTGTTGAGACACACTTGTGAGACCAGCACAGGCAACCCGTGTAGTTAGAGACGATACCTGTTGTGGGATTTTAGCCATATAATCGGGTTATTCACTGGTCTGTGTGCCCTATCGTGCAGGTGATGGTACCAGTTAGACAGGATTCTTTCACCCGTGTAAGTAAAATATAATCATTCTTTAAGAAGATTACAAGCCTTGTCAAACTCGGAAGGTTTTTTCACCCTGCAATAATCATACGTTGGTTAGGCTTATTAAATCTTGTTGGAAGAGGATTGTACGGAATGGAAAATAAATAAGCCACGTACGTGCACACACAAATTTGGGTATGAGTCTGTGCAAAAGAACGCCTTGAAACGCCTCGTGTGTGCCAAACGAAGTGGTGGAGGAGGCTACATCTGGGTAGAGGCTGCCAGCACTGAGCCGCACTAGCGAAGGGCTTTTCACTCCGAAGCATCTCCGTGTAAGCATGGTTTATGCTTTATATGCTTCAGGACCAAACCAAATTCTAGTTCCAGCAGAGAAGACTTGCCTAAAGTCCTGAGCAAACAGCAGCAGTAACATTTTAAAATTATTTCATGTGTGGTGGTGTATATCAAAAATGCTTTGTAAGTAACTACAAGGCCTTGTAAGTAACCACGCTGCCGTAGGTTCTATGCCCGCTATGTGTTGAGGACAGAACTATTCAGGAAGAGTTTCAGTGAGGCTTTTTTGAAACATTTATTGGGACTGTTTGCTTGTTTGGTAGGCCTACTTAGCCTGCAGTCTTTAAAGACTTGGGGGTCTAGCTGCAGAGAGTTTTGGTCTACAGGTACACACTGGGATAGTTCTGCAGTCATAGTGCAGTGACCCACCAGAGGAGCACCACAGAAGAATGGTGCGATGGCAAGGAGTATAATTTGACACTACAAGGAATAAGACTTGTAGGCAGTTCTAGACAGAATTCAGATATGCAAATTCTGAATATTGTAAAAGCCAGTTACCTACAAGGCAGGCAGTTCCTCATGTATAGCCTCAGAGTCCTTGCTGTTTTTTTCTGCAGACTCTGCAGCTTTGAAGTTCCTGTTTAACTTCATGGACTTGCATGAAGGTTGAAGAAAGTAAAGAAAGCATGATAACAGCGCAGTTCCTTTTAGATACTGTATTGTGAAGTAGCAGGAAGGAGAATAATTGCCATTGTTTAATGCATTTAAGAGTAGACTCTCAGTCTGACCAGGACAGCTACGTGAGGTAGTCTTGTAACAGTGTAGTCTGGATGGCTTGGAAAATATTTCTTACTCCAGTAAGACTTGTTTAATTTATAGGTGGAACTATGAACATAGATTAAAAAAAAAAAAACACAACAGAGCTATCCCAGATGTGCCAAGGCAGATGCAAAGAGAAGGCAGTCTTTAAGGTCTGGAAGCCTTTGTTTCTTTCTCACCAGTTGTAATTAATGAAATTATGCCTTTCATACTGTGACACGGAGACCTTGACAAGAAGTGTGGGCAGCTCTCTGCATCTTGTTCTATTTGAGGATAACAAGAATAGACCATAGAATCATCAGGCCTGCACTTTGTGTTCGTATTTGTTTGATCAGTTTGACAGCAGGGGCTACACCTATCTGGATCCTTTTGGCACAACCAAAAGATAGTTTAAAAGACAATAAAAAAGAAGTTGTGAAGGAGCTGTCCTGTTCCTTTGTACAGACATGCTGTTTTGTGTCTTTTTGTTCAGCTTCCTCGTGTTTCTGAGGTACCAGATTTATTACGGTTACCCTCTGCAGACATACCTGGAATATCCCATCATCATTGCACAAGGTAATCTTTTGTAAGCGTGGTTTGGGAAATGAAGCAGAGGCTTCTACGTGCAAAGGCTCTGCGTGTAGGTAGAGTATTCCACTGTAATGATGCGAATCCATCGACTGATACCAGCTGGGGTTGGGGGGAAGAGAGGCAATGAACATCTCAAGTATAATTGAGCTCTTATATGCGTTAAGAACATTGATGGTCAGGTAGAGCAGAAAATCTAATTAATACACTCACAGTGGAGCTGCAGTATAAGCTCACCCTTTATCCAGTGGCACCGTGTGGGAGAGAAGCCTTATAAACACCCCAGGCTTGCAAAAAGCTTAATTTTGGAGCTTGCAGTGTTTTGGACTTCCATTAAATTTGAGAGACAAGCCTGTAAGAAACCAGTGTCCTGTAGACATGGTGCCCAGTGGAACTAATTCCCGTTGTCTAGGGACATTTGGGCCCTTTCTCTCCCTTCCCTGACAAGCAATCTTTTATCTGTTTCAGATGCCGTTCTCCTTTTGTTTGTTCTGCGTTTCAATGGAAACATGAAACGAGCTTTGCTCTATGCAGTTATGTATCCTTTAAAATCTGGCAATTTTGGTTTATGTAGCTTGTTTGGTTGTTCTTCACATAGCAATATCATTTGTTTGGTACTACCATTGGAAATCATATTCAGCCACCTGCCTCTCACCGCGCATTCCACATCCACAAGTTATGTCTTGGATCACAGTAGATCTCTGTGTGAGGTAAGCTTGGCATGTGGCTATGGCTAGAAGGCCCACAACTGCTAAGGAGCCCGACCTGTTCCTAATTTACGTCTTTGCTAGAGATGCAGGGTGCACATCATGAATCTTCTTTCTTTGCTTCCTGTCCACGCACATTGTACTTGCTGTGACAAAGACGGTAGTGTTCGCTTTTAAAACATACATAGGATGTGGGCTTAAATCTCAAGTTCTGTGCATTGGAGCAGGTCTTGAGAAACCCCAGGCGCTGTTCAACCAAGCACTGTGAAAAATATGAGCACTTAGTGCTTCAACCGGTGCTAAATATGTTTTATCCAGATTGAAATTCTATTACAGACTATACAGTAATATTATTTCCAGATGTTAAAAAATACTAATTTTCCAGACAGTTTTGAGAGCTTTGGTATCCTGGCATTTTCAGTGCTATGAAACTTAACATACTGTAAGGTTTTGGGGAGGCTGGTACGTGCTAACACTGCGGAAGTGGATAATAGACCTGGCCATGGTAAGTGCTGCATGATTATTTGAAATCATGTCCACATATGAAATCATTTTCTGTGGAAGTCTTTATCGTTGAAATCTCTCCTTGCACTTATTCTTGGAAGAATTCATCATTTAGTTCAGCTTTTAGAACAAACAACCAGTTTCCAAATACAGCTGTTTCTTTCACTTCTGTGAGTGGCTTGAAAACATAGCACTTACATTACAGACTGGGGGGGCGAAAAATATGTTCTTAGGTATAGTTATGTAAATTGTATTGGGTTGAGAGTGTTAGATATGCTGGCATGACCTTGTCATAAAAATGCTAGAAGTAGCAAAGGTTTAAGATGTCCTCTTCTGTCCTAATGGCATAATACCCATTGGTAGACCTTTAACGTGAAAGGCAAAGAACAGAGCATCAGTCAAAGCATTTGAAATGTGGAGCGTTGAATATTTCACAAGATCTTTTTTCCATTTAGCCCTAGAATTTCCAAAGAAAACTTATTATTTGATAATGCCCCTCATAGGTTGAAGATGGTCTTTGCCCTTTTTATCAGAAGAGAGAAACTTAGAGTTAATTCCAGATGAACTGGAATTGCTAATGTAAAAAGTAATGCAAATAAGGATAAAAGCTTCTAAGCCTAATACCAATCCTTACTTACAAGGGAAATCCAGGCATTGCGCAAAGACCCACATGGAGGGTCTGTGCAAAATCCCCCTTAAAAGGATGACAGGTTGAATAGTCCTTTCCCTTCGTTATTTTTTTTCCCCACCAATTGGACTCATTTTCCACACATTCTTGTCAGTTTTCTCATTCTTCTCTGGTTTTGTTTGCCAGACATAATGGTAACAGATGGTATGAATCAACCTTGCTGTTTAGACTAGATCAGTCTCATTTTAGCTAACTTTCATAATCAGTTTTATGTAGCAGGTTGAGAGGCTTTTTTTTTTGCCCTTGTATAATATTTGCCTCAATCAAGTATTTGCCAACAGTAATAGCAGTTGTTGTGCTCTCTGAGCTTCTTCCTGAGCAGTATCTCAGAAATCAGTCCCGTGCTTCTGGCAACTTTAATTTTGTGCTTCGTGGTTCCTTAGTACAAAACTGTAACACTTGGGTTGCAAAATACTGAGAAAGTATGTATTTTTTTTCTATTCTAAATTAAAAAAAAAAGTCTTGTTTTTTAGTAAGGTATATGCTGACAGCCATAAGCTAAACTACTCAGCACAATGGCAGGGATTCATTCTCTCTTTTTACATGCTTTTTCAGAATTTGTGCACGCTCATCAGTGCAGCAAGTAAGCTGGCTCAGCTGCGGTGTCTGTGGCAGACAAAAGATTCTGGACAAGTGAGCGCCTTGACCTGGAGCATGTCTGCATACACCTGTGCAAGTAAGCTATGGGCAGCTTGGTGTGAAGCACAGAGACCTCATTTTCTGAGGCCATCTTTGCTCCTAATGCTGTCAATGGGTTTTTAAACCACGGTAGATAAGTACCTTGCCTACTGCAGTTTTACAGAATCACAGAATCATTTAGGTTGGAAGAGACCTCTAAGATCACCAAGTCCAACCTCTGACCTAACACTAACAAGTCCTTCACTAAACCATATCACTAAGCTCAACATCTAAACGTCTCTTAAATACCTCCAGGGATGGCGACTCAACCACTTCCCTGGGCAGCCCATTCCAATGCCTAACAACCCTTTCAGTAAAGAAGTGCTTCCTAATATCCAACCTAAACCTCCCCTGGCACAACTTCAGCCCATTCCCCCTCGTCCTGTCACCAAGCACGTTTCACTTAGTGCTGACTGCTGAGACTCAGATACCACAGCCAGTCAAGTATCATTGACACCAGCTGAGTCACAATGCCACTTGGATTTAGAAAACATGCAAAAATGGTCAAAGGATCTTGATGCAGATGAAGTGATTGAGAGTGCCTTTATGAAGAAAATATTTCAGTGTTCTAGAATTCAGTAAAATTACTCGTGATCCATCATGAAAAGGTGCTAAATTTTTTAGTTATGTCAACAAACAACACTAATTCTAAAAGCCATCTACAAATATGCTTAATGCTAAATACCTTTAACTATGTCTACATGTAAATACTTTCTTTTCAACAAAGGAGAATTTAAGAATATATCAAGAACAGGGAGTTGTGCAGTTCATACGTTAATTACCTAGTGGCCAGCATAAACATTTCTACAGCTGTTTATCAGAAATGCCTTTGTCATATTCACAAACCGTGTTTAAAATATCCTTACTGTAAAACATAGTGCTGCTGAATCTATTTCCCTGTAAACCAGTGTTTTTAAGACAATAATTAGAAGTTGTGGTATGTCAGTTGAGCAGTGGTAGTAATCTTTGTAAATGTTTCTAGCCTGCTGCAGATGTGAAATAATTAATGTTTAGATTTGTTGTGGATAGGGAAACTGAATTCCTCATACTTGCAGAAGCCTAAAAGCATGCAGGTGAGCATTTACAAAGGTTGTCATGCTACCTCGACTGTGGGTGTAACCCAGTATCAACTACTGAGGGAGGGGGGAGAACTGAAAGAGAAGCACTAGATGCTGACCACATCCTATTTAGGGACAGAGATATAATTAATTTTTTCTTAAATTAAATCTCTATCAATTATTTTCTAATTTTAAAAGGCCCTTAGTACAGTGCCACTCAGCTTTGAGAGCTTGATCTCTGGGACTAAACTAGTGAAGAGTCAACCCACTAAAAGTGGCAATGTTTATACAATGTATATTTTCATGCCATATTATCTGCTGTTGCGAAACAGAGATGTCATCAGTTTATGAAAGTATAAGCGTGTTGTATCTAATCCACTAATCACAATTCCTCCAATTTACAGCAAGAATATTTACAACCGTAATGACTACAAATGATCTCTCAGGTGAGTATGAGAATGGCTTACCCTTCCAAAGTAATAGCTGCCATAGTAGTTTTTAAGTGCTTTGTAAAAGCAGTTAAAGTGGCTTAAAATAAATATTTTGCAGGTAATTTAATTATAAAGAAAATTTATTTAACAGCTTCTTACCATCCTGTGAAAAAGTGTGATCCCAACAAAGAACTAAGGAGTGCAGCAGGTTTATCAATATGTGGTTCAAAATCAAGAGTTGGTGGATGTAAGAACAGTAACAAAACCACATTATACCTTATCTGGTGGATCCTTTTTCTAGTTCAAAGCTAGAAATTCCAGCAGAAACATCATCTGAGTGTGTTTTTTATTTTCAAGCAGTCCTCTGCAGCACTGTAAGGCTTTAGTTTTACAAGCAGTTAAAATGGCTCTTTCACTGGAAAAGGAAGTCCCCTTTTCAATTCCTCATTTCTACCCCCGTGTGTGCTGCCTGCTCTATGCTTGGGTAGGGGTGTGCAGGGCCGTGCAGTTAACTGGATCACCAAAGAACTGGCATAATTCACATCGAATTCACACAGAAATATAATCTGGGTCAGCTACTGAGCCCAGTTCACCCACAGCTACACACCTCTGCAGGTTACAAGTGAGAGGTATGTTGAGGGGAGGTAGGAAGGGTGAAAAACGCTGTCTTGACAGCGCTAGTAAAACCAAATCCCTTGAAAGTAAAGCTGGCGCTGGTTAAAGCTACTTTTAAAAATATAACACAGCACACTTTGGAACATGAAAGAGATGGCAGCAAACATTGACACTATGCAGCTCTAATGGAAAATGTTTCATGTTAACTTCTAGCACTTAACAGTTCGGTGTGTTTATCTCGGTTTCATGCAGGCATATGAAACTGTCAAAGATGACTTATTTCTGAAACAGTTTCATGTACATTTCTGTCAGTGTTCCATCTACCAAATGGGTATTAGCTGTACCTGTGCTTCAAATTGTGGTCTCACAGGTAGCGATACTCTGCTTCCTTGGATTTAAATCCAATCTGAAAGTTAATCAAGATACTGAAAAACAGTTTTGTTTTGTTTTTTTTCTAAGTTATCAGATTTCCTCTCATTAAAATCTGACAGATACAAGTATTTCCTGTATCCCCAAAGTGTAAGCTTAACAGATGGCAGTAGAGAATCTCTATTATAAACAACACACGCAACTACAAAGGACACAAAAGCTGCAGCTCCAAGTTTAAGGCTAGGTGTAAATATAAATTTTTATGAGGCTACTCAGACTTGTGCTACTTTGCTGGTTTTGTCACAAAACAATTAAAGGTGTATTATTTTCAGATATCACGTGCAAATGTGAAACGCTCTTTTCTGCTGTGTTTACTTTGAGAGGTTCTGGGTTCCAGAACGTGGTAATTTAAACCAATTGGCTGAAATAAGTTGCAGAATGGGAACCAGCCAATTTGTACACCAGGAGAAGTTTACAAAACAACGTGTCTTCTGAAAATGACAGCAGTTGATTTTTTTTGAATTATGCTTACAAGATTTTTTTCTTCTCTTTTAGTTCTCATCCGTTTCATAACCATGCTCATTCTCAATATTTGGGTCACGGTCACAATTCTGCGCTACAGGAAAGCTAAAAAGACTGACTAGAAGACAATCATCAGCACACAACATTAAAAAAATAACAGCAAACAAGCAGATATAATTAAGCTTAAACAACAAAACAAAAGTTGAGGCAGCTCTCTCTCTTAAGCCTTGTTTTTATCTCTAAACATATTTAGTACATTCCTGCTTATTTTCTCTTGGAAATAATTCTTTTAAGATACTTAATTTAAGCAGCATATTTTTATTGGTTATTTAACAGAAGTTTTACTGATAGCACATTTTCTATGGAGTTTTTTACTAAATGAACAAGGTATTTTGTATTTAGATGTTTATATATTCTCATATCACTTCAGTACTTTCTGGTTACATAGAAACAATTATTTTCTTCAATTATACAAGAGCTATTTTGTGCCAACACATCAACTCATCTTTCTGCATCTGCTGCAAGTTTGAAAACAACAGATGTTTGTCTTTTTCTTGCAAGCATCTCAGTTAGGTATTAGCTATCTGTATTTTAGGATAAAGAAAATCTGAATAAAGGCCCAATTCAAAATAAGGTTTTAAAAGTGTTTTACGAAGTCACAAATCCAGCTGGGCCTGCAGCACTTGCATGCAACACTTAAACAGTACAATGTATACAGCTGATACAGGACACCCATGGTCATTTTCTATAATGTACCCATTTTTTATTATGATAAGAGCAAAAACTCAGTTATGTATTCTTCTTTTTCAACCTGAATATTCACTGAACATACTGTTTTGGGAACAGCAGAAACTGGAAGGTATAGAAATTAATGGGACTTTGAGCTACAGAGTTAAAAATACTGTTCAAGCAGAAGTCCTGAACTGATGCCCAGTCTCCAAATGCAATCCATATGGGCAGTGACCCATTTACAAGTGCAGCTTGATGCATCAAGACAAACTCATCTCCAGTGTTTTTTGACGGTACTACTCTGTGCTTTATTACTTTTTAACCTGTCTGTCCTGAAGAACTGGAAGACTTCAGTTGAATTTTTACTTTGGAGATTTTAATCAGTTACTAGTAGGTATATTTAAATAGGGAAAAGTATATTCTTGAATATTATAACAGGATTTTATTTTTGGAAGTAGTACCATTCCAGCCAAAAGTTACAGAAGTAACCAGAGTAGTATAGTAACCATTCATCTCTCATTACATTCTCCAAAATGAAAAAAATAGGGCTTTTCAAAAGAATTTTTATAGTATTAGTATTGATTGGCATGCTAAAACCCAGGCACCCTTGATCCTGACATGCTTGAAAACTATGGGAAGACTCGGAAGACTCCATTGACTGCGTTTGAGGCAGGCTTTCCTTGCAATGTGCTAAACCATTGGACTCCTCTAGAGCAGCAAGATCTGCAAAAGGGGATGTTCTGCCAGCGTACACTGGGAGAAGAGCCGACTCTGCAATCTCCTTGAGACCTTGACTGTCAGAAAATATAGCTGCTTTGTAAGCTCTGGTTTTGGGGTGGGAAGGGCTGGGAAGAAGTATGTCTGTGGACGTACGATTTCATGTATCTCACATTATTGAGAGCAAGTTAAAAGATGAGGTTTTTTTACTGCTCCAATAAAACTGTATAAATGCTCAGAAGTTTCTATGTTGGTTGAGAGAGTAACTGTAAACATTCTGCTATTGATATACTAAAGCTGTGTTAAATATCCAAACTGGTCTAAATAATTTGGTGGCAGGTGGTATGTTATACATTTTCCAGGTCATGTTAATAAATGGTATTCATCA
This sequence comes from Anser cygnoides, assembly GCF_040182565.1. Taxonomy (NCBI): domain Eukaryota; kingdom Metazoa; phylum Chordata; class Aves; order Anseriformes; family Anatidae; genus Anser; species Anser cygnoides. The sequence continues at coordinate 107,626,215 of NC_089875.1, forward strand.
TGATTGATTCATGTCATTCTTATAGTGAATTTTCACTATACATTCAATTTTTAATTCTGTCTCCATATATGGAGAGAAAATAAAATGTTCTTTACAGGTCATTAATGGGCAGCTTTCATCTTAATATTCAAAGTATCAGGCTGTGTATCAACCTGTAAAATGCTAAAGAACTCCAGCATTTTAAAGGAAGAAAAGAAAAAACACAGGCATTTTTTTTTTCTTTAAAGCCTCTTCTTGCTAAGAGAAAGATTTGTTTAAAGTCTAAACTCAGTTATTGGTGTCTTTCTTACTCCTGAGTGATGCTGTAGCAAAATCACGAGCATTTTGGCTTGATGATCAGCATTTAATTTTTTTTTCACCATAAAATGTTGAAAATACATTTAAGAAAGGTTCTGTACAGGTTACTTAATACATCTAGAATAAGTCACCTTGGAAACTTGTGGGAAATGAAGAAAAGAAACGGCTGGATAATTCACAAACTTAAGTAATTCTATGGACTTGGAAAGCTGGGCCATGAATTCTCACTCAAGCTGCATGGGATATGGAACAAATCAGAAGGTAGTAGCAGGTAGTTTTACATACTTTTTCTTTCTCTTCTTTTCTCACAGAGAATAATTTCTTTAATTTTTCTAAGGTAGAAACATGGTCAAGTCCTGGGCAAGCCCCATAAAAGTGTAGCTCCCTCCAGTATGCAAACCATAATCTTCCCAAGTAGCTGCATTAAAGGCAATAGCTTTAGCCAAGATAAACAGGGAGGACAAACCTTGTTAAACTTGTCATTCAGTGGTATCAGGGTGGATGCAAGCAAGTGCAGCGGCTGGCCAAAAGCACGCAAGGAAAACATCTTGGACCTGTTTTAGTGTGGTAAGCTAGTGAGTAACTTCTATCCACAGGGCTGGAAGTAATACTTCTCCATTCACAGAGCCTGTTGAAGCACTGAATTACACACCCAGCACTTACTCGCACCAGTTCACAATGCGTTGACAGGGTAAACCAGCTTTTCTTGGCTTGGAAAGTGTGGGGCCTACTGGGGCTTTCAAAAAGTATGAATTTTCTTGCCCATGACAATATAAAATTTGAATTCTAGTACAGCCCATTGAAATTTGAGTATAACCCCAAACCTCTCCAGCTATGAACTATGACTATGCCCTTGGTAATGGCTAAGCTGCAACCTGCATTTGGTGACAAAGCTCAGTTTAACAGCATGAAAGAGAAAACATTTATCATGACATATGGTATCAAAAAAAAAAAAAAAGAAAGAATGAGGACATGATTCCAGAGATAACAGGTTGCAGTTTTCAAAGTGGGGATGTAGCCAGTGGAAGATGGGTTTGGTTTACGTTTCCCAAAAGCCTACTTCTGAACTGTCATTAGTGAACAGGAGTCGTACACAAACGCATACAGGCACCTCCCTTCCTTACAGGCCTCCCTAACACTTAGTGGTTTGTGCAGAGTAAAACCACGTAGACACGGGTGTGTTTCTTTGCATTATTGTAATCCAGGAAAAGATTTTATTGCTTGAACAACTCAGAACTCCCTGTCCCTGAGCCTCTTCTGCTGGCTTGTGTGTGCATGTAGCTGCTTCCTAACCTGGCTCTGCTAAAGCAATCCAGCAAAACAGAAGAGCAAAGGGGTGGGGAAGGGGACTCGCACCGTAACTGCTGGCGTCCAGAAGCAGGCTTTTACAGCAGTTGGACTCTGGAGAAAGTCATCCACAACTAGCTAACAGGTCTCAGGCAGCCTTCATTAGGTCTTCTAGGTCTTCTACAAGAAGTAACATTACTATTCCCCCAACACTCAGAGCCCACAGGAAGAATTACCAGAATCGTGGCGATCAACACAAATGAAGTGGTTTCCCAGCCATGCATCTTTGATGATGAATAAATTATTTCCTTTATAATGCTCTTCAGGCTGATTTCCATTCCATTCCATTCCACATTCTTCATTGATAATCATCGATCACTAATAATTGAGATTCATATTCATATATGTAGCAGAACATGAAATGTTCTGAACAATGCCCCAGGTTGGTATATGAGGAAGCTGAAAATTGTTGAAAAAGAAAAAATATATACAAAATCATAGAATTGGGTGTTATTAAATCTATTAAATTCTTGGTTTTCGTTGGAATTTAATTTGCTTGCTTTTGAGCTTCACTTCTCCATGACACTTAAGATTTCTCTGAGATAATGTCTGTTAGGGTCAAATAGGTGTCTGAGAGGCATGATAAACATTACCCAAGAACCTACCAGTTAATCACTGCTTTTGTTGTTGTTGTTGATTTGTTTGTTTTCCAGCTCTGCATAACTATCTTAAACTGCCAGTAGTTTAAGCAAGTACTTCTATATATTATGTGGTACTATTTATTCACAGGAAAAGCACTTTAAGAGGGCATAAATCTTGTTTTATCTGTCAAGTATTCTGGAAACTAAAGGGCAGTATCTGCACTAGGCTAAATGTGACAAGAAAAGCCAGCTAATAATGATTAAAACTGAATAGTAACATGGATCCATGCTAAAACATAATTTTACTTACCAGCTTACTGTAATTGCAAGTCTTCTGTGTATATGCCTGCTTTGGGACGTAGATAATTTTCACTTTTGAGTTTGGAGACATTAGTCAGCAGTACCAAGGTGCTGACCTGTCTCATACTATACAAAAAGGATAAATGGAAAAATTTGCTTCCTATGCCTCAGTGTCCCCCTGACGTGTAAAGCACAGTCAGCACTCTACTGAAGCATAAAGCTGAGCCAGTGTAAAACATATTTTTAAGTTATGCACTTACTGTAAAGAAATTGTCACCTTTGAGCTATTGACTACATACAGATTTCACTGAGCTGACTTCCAGAATGACTCATCTTGGGAGACTTTAAATTGTTTCCCCTGCAGTGCACAATCAGCATGACTTACCAGCAGTCCTCGTGGTCTCTCTGACCTCCAGGATATTTTCTTATCTCAGCGATGCTGATGCTTCTTTTAAACTTGCGTGTATGCTCACCTTCCCAGTAACAAAACTCGCGCTGCCGTAGCTCTGAATGGTACAGGAAGCACAAAGGGAAGCTCCCATATTGCATTTATCAAGCCCTTCCATAGCTCCAGAGTGGCCACGCCGCTACACAGATCCTACTGATGTTTGTATGAATCTCGGTCGTCCCCCAGTACATCAAGGCTGTAGTACGCCAGACAACATCACACAGGTTCATGAAGCCATGGGACCCAGCAAATCAACGAGTCTTGAAGCTGCAGACCTAGCTGCAACCTGCACCTAGCTCCAAGATTAGCTTCCAGAGCCTGTCTCAAAGATGGAACACAGCTGGTTACAGAGACCACGCTGGGCCTGGCGAATGTGAGGGCGTTCAAACAGCGGGCTTCCTGGCTCTGTCAGAACAGTGAAGGTGTTAAATAGCTCAGAAAACTCCAAAAAAAGTTTCCACCAATTCACTTGTTAATAAAAAGTAGCACACGCTGAGATATGTTGCTAACAGGGCAATCTAGTGCTTAAGCTCCAAGCAGCTGGCAAGCTGAGGGGAACAAGGAGGACTGGCAGTGATCCCACAGGCCTTACATACTCCTTGTTTGGTGGCTGTGCTTACCAAGTGGTGCAACAGCATCCTGGGGGAAAGAATTCCTGGAGAGCTAGAAAGGGTGATGACAAATGACAAGCTAACTGGATTACCTAAGAGACACACTGGGACATGACGATGTAAAACTACACGTACAAGTAGGCTCACGTTTCTGAACAAACGTTCAAGGCCTAGACCTCAAAATGGGGGTGATACGACTGAAGTGTCACACTCCATTGCCTTGGCTGTGGAGGCATTGCTACGTAGCTCCAAGCAACCAAAAAAGGGCCACAGGGACATAAAATTGCTGCTCTCTGCCCTTTCGTTTCAGGGGGAAGACGCGTCTTTCCAGAGTTCTTTAGTTATGCAGGAATACATACAGTTAAGGCTTCGTAATTTTGCTCCCTCGTACAGCAGTTCTTTAACTTTCATTTTGAAAGATCACTTTAATCTTGTGGCTTCTGTAGGATTAATGGAACAAGAGCAGTATTGATCAAATCTAGCTGCACACTTGCAATAGCAAGTATTAGACAGTAACTTGACATTCTTACCCTTCTAAAGCAATACTTCCTGCCTTCCAAGGGGCAAAGATTCAAAACCCCAATCTTCGTAACAAGACCTGGTAATTAGCAGCCCTGCGCTAATAAATTACAGTTCCTCTCATCAGTATTTTGGAGCTATGGTTTTACATTCATTGTAGTAATTTCTGGAGTGAACGAGACTGGATGTGTTTAGACAGTGTTCCCATACATCTCAGCAGACTTGTCGCATTTTTTAGATGAGCGTGTCTGAGTACACCATTGTCTACTTTATAGGTAACTTAACAAAAAGTATGAATTAGTTTCAGAACTGCTCTGCCAACGTCTTTTACAGAGATCCAAATGAAAACTTCCCACTCTCATGAGGGATACTTCAAAGCAACAGGCAAAACCCTATGATCTAATGGGACATTGATAATCCCTAGATTAGTTTATAGTGCCATTGCAAGATCATATATACATATGCTCAAATTCCTAACAACCATCTGAAACTGCCTGAGACAAAGCACATTATTTCTAGCAGAAGCTTTGCTGGCCGTGGTGACTCAAGAGAGCCACTGAATGTCCGTCCAAGGTTCAGCATCCCCAAGAGAGCTAGTAAGAGATTCAGACACTTGCAGAGAAATGTCAGTGATGTTTTAAATTTGGCCACTGTTGCCGACTGCCAAGATACTTGAGCTTCTTGCATGTTTCCCAGTCCTTGGTGGAACTATGTTCCACGTCATGTTTTGGTTACAACATCAATCATGCTAAGAAGCGCAAGAATGACAAATTTTTCTGTCCTACACACGCCTGGTGTTCTACCCGGCATCGCTGTGATGGGCTGAGCTTTGGCAGGAGTCCCTGGAACTAGGGAAGTGCAGTACACAACTAGGACAGAAGAGGAAATCTCCTTTCAGGAAGGCTCTTGTGACAGCTGCCACACACTGCTCTGATGGGGTCTTCCTGTCCAGTTTCTGTGCTGGTGAGCTATTGGATGGGAACCAAACAGCAACTTCCCCGTGAATGTCTTGAGTTTCTGGCTCCCAGTCTGACCCCTGATATTTCCAGAAGGTTAATTTGCAGCTTGGCTATGCCAGCTGTGCACTCTTGCGAAACAATAGGACTTGGAATAAGAGAATTTCTATAGATAGATTCAGCCAGGCCATAAAAATGTCCTGTTTGCTGCAATAGCCCTGTTACAAGAGAAAGCGTTTAAACTTCAGCGACTTTAAAACAACTATTCCTTATTCCAGTAATATGTTCCATCTCTCAAGAATTTTAAATGATTACTACTGACAAAAAGGAAACAACACAATCCCCAGGAACTAATGTTGAAGAGTTCTTTGCAGTCCACAGCTCAGCAGATGAAAGCCCCATCTCGCACAGAAGGACAAGCGAGAAGGACAGAGGAGCTGCTTTCCCTTTTCTGTCCTGGGTACAAAACAAGGTTTGCTCACATCATACCATCGGCCAAATTGTTTCCATGTTACAGCTCAGCGTGGCCCACACCATTCCTTTGTTTTGATACAGAACTGCATGAAGTTGAGAACTGAGAAATGCTATGGTACTTCCATCCCTAGAGGCACTCAAAACTCAAATAGACCAGGTCTTGGGGAACTTGTTCCAAGTTGGCCTTGCTTTGAGGGAGAGGTGAGGCCAGAGCATCTCCAGTGTTCCCTACGAGCCCGTATCATTCTGTGATAGCTTCTCAATACAGCCTGCTGTATGTGTAGAGAATGTATAAACTGTGGCTAGTAAATACTGTAATACAGCACATTTCCAAAAATGTCAGGCTTAACAGGGCCCCAGGGATTCACAGTGAACGAGGGCAAGCCATGCAGAGAAGGTGCACCAGACCCAGCCCCGGTACCTGATGGCCTGCCAAACCAGCTCCGCTGAGTCTGCCCTTCCTCCACACACAGCCTTTGCTTGGCTTTCTTTTGAGCAGCCTTTGCCTTTCACATATCTGCCGCAGTAGTTGCCTATGTATTTAAATATTTTAATTAATTACCAGCTTGTCGAGTTCAGGAACTACTTTACCTTACTCAAATAGTTTATTTAAAAATATATATATAATACTCTCCAATTCAGAAAAGGATAGAACTTCCCACAATGTAACATTTTTTTTATATATATATATAAAATATTTATGCATTCAGTGAATGGAAACAGTTTTACTGTATACATTTTTAATGTTGTACTCTATGCAAATCTGCATTACCTAAAAATATACCGTACTTCTGTAAATCAAAACAAGCGGGGAAAAAACACCGTAGCTGTGCATTGGGTTATAATACCTAACAGAAATGATATGCAAGTTTTAGGTTTGGATTTAAGAACCCACAAACAACGTTTTACTTTGCGAGTGCATAAATAGAAGACTGAATACATTCTGGCTCCGTTAAGATGAACTGTAGTAGAGGTTACAAAATGCAAATATATTTATTCATTTTCAGTATTTCAGTGTTTCCAAGTCCACCTTTCATGATAGTGTTAAATAAATCATGGTCCTATCCTTCCAAACATTTCAACACTCTTTAAAAAAAAACAAAAACAAACAAACAAAACTTTAAAGTGAAATGTCCTCCTTCATTGAAGTGTTAGATCATATTTTAAATTACTGCACTCCCACACAATAGTTTATATATATATATATTTTAAATATATATATATATTTATATATATAAAGAGACCAAATAGGAGACTACATTTTTTACTGTCAATATGTTTAACATAGCATACTGTAGTTGTATAAAACATGCATTTTCTGGGATAATTATGAACACATCATGAATGAGCCCACATAAATTATATTTTTTGTACAACTCCAAGTAAAAAAAAAAAAAAAAAGTCAGATTAAGTGCCTCTGAGGCCCTTTATTCCCAGCTATCAGTTCTCAAAACACACTACTGGAATATTTATCTATGCCTACAGCTATGTGCTGGAGAACCAGATTTAAAATTTTAAAATACATCTACAGTATGTTTTATTTTTTCTTTAAAGTTTGTGACAGTCCTTGGATACTGTGTTGTGAAATGTAAAAAATAATCACATATTCTCTTTTTTTTTTTCAGAAATAAAAACACATCTAGGAGAGTATGCAAAAACAAGGCAAAATGAAGTTTTCATAGCACTTAATGAGGGTTAATATAAGTTGATAACTAATATTGAGGTTTGTAAAAAGGGCTGGATGAGCAGTTACATGTATAAGCAAATGGTCTAGGAATTCCAATGTTATCAGACATTGTTTTTGTAACCAACACTTCTCCACCCTCAAAACCAGTCGATATACATTCAAAATAGATTGACATTGATATACTTACTAGGTGTAAAAATAGTGCACTATTTTTTCTGCCACGAAGCAAAATTGCATCCTAAGAGCTGGTAAACCTTCTTTTCCTTAAATACAGAGAATGGGCAAAAAACTTGAAAAAAATTAAATTAAGGCAATTAGGCAAAAACAGGACTGCCCATGATGACAAGCTGAAACTAGTATATACTTCAAAGTTAAACTAGCTGCTTAACATTGACACGCAGCTTCTGATAGACGTGTATGAATGATATAAACTTCAACATTATGGCTTTATACAAGTGCATAGTTGCAACTGCAATAAGTAACGGTATCTGATTAATAAGCATAAAAAAATAAAGTGGAAAGATTTTTAAAACCCTCTTGCAGTATTACAGTACAATATATATACACAGTATAATGGTCACTTCTTACAGATGCAGTCTATATCACTGTGATTGATCTTCCTCCTGTTCTTCTTGCAGACGTGCTGGTGGCATCTTTACGAAAGCTGAGAAGTCAGTTTCTTCAGTTTAAATATTCATTCCTCTCAATCCTTTTATGAAATGTAGTGTGTGTGTCTTGCCGAGAAAGCTTTTGTGGAACAGAGTTTAAAAGGTTACCTAACATATCCTTTTACTATTTACCAGCCATTCCTCATTTGATCAGTCACTCAGGGGAATACAGGAAAACCCTCAGAGATTAGTAATTTATATTGCAGCAAAAATGTAAACCTCTGATATATATAGCACAATCTCTCAGGAAAATATATATTTTTAATATATTTTGGGATATGTTTCAGTCTTGCTGTAACGGGAAGAAAATTATCACCTTGAATTGTGTCTGCATTCACGGAAAGCAGTTAGCTGAAAAAGAAGCAGGAAGTTTGGTCAGTAAAGGCAGTGAATGAAAATCTGACAAGAACACACTTCCTCAAAACCTTCATTTAAGATGGGCTCATCAGCATACTTGGGAGAAGTCATTCCTCTGCATTCAACAGCATCAAGTTACTTAAGTATAGTGCATCCTTACGCATTATGATCCCAAATCAATTAAACCCCCTTGTAATATATGAGGGTAAAGTACAATAGTCAGTAATAAAAGATTAGTAATTTAAAGGCTTTTTATACATAAAAATGCATTATATTTAATTAACGTAACGAGCTGGTATCTCAACTGAGTACATAGCTGAGGCACAGCCCTTGTGGTGCTGTCATTGCCCATTCTTTTATAAAGCTGAGACACACCTATGGAGTATTTAGAAAAATTCTTAAGAGGTCACAGTTTAATATTTAGGTTTTTCTGCAGTGTAAACGCAATATTTCATCAACATGTAAAATGACTAAAACATTGAGAACTACAAAATAATTTCATTCACTCTTTCCAGTACATTCACGTTGCATATTTGAGTAAGCCATGGGGCAAATTAGATCAACAAAACAGCTGTATCTTTTCTAAAGCAGTCAAGGAAACCGTGTCACAGAAGCTGCAAAGCCTGCTTGTTTACATAGTTTTCAAATGCATTGTTAGGTACCCAAAAAGCACAGCACTGCAAAGAGAAGCCAAGTCAAATTCACTTCACAACACAGGTAGAAAAAGCAAAATGCAGAACTCCTGGGATTTCATGTCTGCTAGCCATGGACAAGTGAGTTCATGTTAAAAGTTTAAGAAAAAAAAGCATTTGTGAACACCGATTCTATTTCAGGTAAATATCCAACTTTTAAAACCTCCTTTTTAGCCTAAATAAATTATTTGCAGAGCAAATTATTTGCAGCACTACTAAGATTACTAATACTGCTAGTATTAGCACTACACATGAACAACTACTCTGACAACAACAGGTATTTTGTTTTGGGGGCAGGCAGACATGAATTTTGAACAAAGATCCAAAATTAGAAAAATAAGAACAGTGAAAAGGCAAATCCATCATTTTAATGAAAACAACTTCTCTAAAAATTTGACACTGTGAACAGAATCTCATTTTTGCAGTAAAAAATATTAAAATGAGATCTTGTGTTTTCTCTACTTTAAGAAACAAAATCCAACATAGCATGCTGTATTCAAAGGCAAACAAATCCATTCCTCACTATTTAGATTTACCCCTTATACTTCTTCAGAAATCAAAAACATCGTCATCATCATCATCACCATCAATATCATCAACATCATCAAATGACCAATCCCAGTCTTTAAATGCCAGATCAAGTAATCTGCAACAGGAGGGTTTGATATTTAATGTGTGTCACGCTTCTTATAGAAGACACTTCAAAATTCCATTTGTTATCACTAAACCTTTCTAAAAAGACTGTCTTAAAATAGGTGGGCTCCTTCCTTTGTGTACCATGGAATATGAAGATTCAGTTACCTTTCATGTAAGCCACGAATGCTGTATTCAAAGGAAATGTATCTCACAAATCATTAAATTCTACTGAACACTTACCATATTGATTTTTCCCCAAAAATGTCAGTAGGAAAGACCATCTACATTTCATAAAATTAGCTGCTGTTTTGCTGCAGCTATTGTTGACCCAGGTGCAGTTTTATGCTCAGCTGCCGTCCCTTTCCAGACAATAATGCAAGACTAAATTTTTCCAGTAAAACTCAGTAATTTGGTTGTTGAACAGAACATCAAATAGAACAGTGTCATCTGAATTCACAAACAAATACAGTGAGATTATACTTCACAGCTGTCCTGCAGCTCATTATTTCACATTAGGCAATGCCAAAAAAAGAGGATGTATCACCGTGTTCTCTATGCATCGCTGCCGATGCTCCTTCTATGGTCACCAGAGAATGGAGGAGAGAGAGGCAGGCTTTTTCAGCAAATGAGTCATTTCACCTATTTTAGGCATTCGTTTTGGGATGGGATGAATCATTGTCTAAAGGCATTCATCTTTCTGCTATTATAGAAGGATTTTAGACAAACATCTCAAGTACTAACTTCTCAACTTACAAGAAATGAAATCCAGTCTAGTCATTTCTCCACTGAGCTCAGTGGATTTGAAATCAGGTTTATATGCCAACCTTACGAGGCAGAGATAGAAACTTTATTCTAAAGAAAGCCTTCAGGATATTTTAACTAAAACATGTTACAATGTTTAATATAGTTAATTGCATGCTTTAAACAAAGCAGGTTTCAGTTTTTATTGGGATTTCAGCTCTTAAAGTTTTTACACTTAAATGATATATCCCTAAAAAGGCTCAATATTAATCTATTATACGAACTGTGGTTATCATAATTCCTAAAACACAGAAATCATTAGGTATTAAAATATATTAAAGTTGTTTTTTTTTTTTTTAATTTGGAATGATCCTTTTGGCACAATCTAGTTGAATGCGGAAACTATACGGTCTGTGTGACAAAATTCCTGGCACGGACGGCATTTATAGGACCATATGGGTTGCACGGGACTTCAGGAGGTCTCTCGGCCGACCTCCTGCTCAAAGCAGGGCCAGCTGCGAGGTAGGGCCAGCTCAGGCTGTGCAGGACTCCTTCCAGTCGGTTCTTGAAAGCCTCCAAGGATGGAGCCTGCCCAGCCCCACCAACCCTTCTCCCTGCTGACTGTCCTCATACGGAAGAGGCCCGATGGCCTCTGCTTGATTTTCCCCAGTTGGTCAAAGTCTTTCTCGAATCTGGCGGCTCTAAACTGGACGCAGTATCTCGCCGTAGAATAATGAGTGATATCTCCTCCCTCAGTCTCCTGGCTGAACTCCTTCAGTGCAGTCCCAGAGCCTGCCTCGCTGCCAGGGCATGCTGCTGGCTCATCTCCAGCTTGTCGCCAGCCACTCAGCTCCCGCATTTAGCTGGCAACTGGATCTTCACTCTCAGTGAAGTTTGTAACAGAAAATTAACTATTCCACACAGTAAGTGCTTGCACAAAAACCTCATGGAAGCACCAGTCAGATATTAACTGGCTATAGCAGTAACAGTGATGTTTAAGTGTGTGGTTTCTAATTGAAAGTGTTTACATCCATACAGATTTCCACAGAACTTTGACAGACCTGCATTAAGGTGAGATGACCTCACAGAACTCCACTTTTCCATCTGTAACTCCTGAGCTGACAGGTACATTTTCAAAAGTTAACTCGGAAAGTTTAACTGCAAGCATAAAACTGCTTACACAAAAAAAATATTCATCCTCCTTCTTTTCCTACCATTACTAAACATACAGATAGAAAAATATACTGTTAGGCAAAAAACATTAAAGACTGATTTGGAGTGGATGAGAACCAGAATAGAAAGAAGGGCAAGCTAGATACAGTTCTGAAAGCATTCTGTAAAGAAACATCATGAAGATTGAAAGAAGAAAATTTTCTTTCTGAGAACACAAGCATAGCTGTGGAAAAAGAATCAGAGTATAAAATACACCCTTTATATGTCAACAATAAGAAACAGAATAATGCTGATGAATTAGAATGTAAAAATGCAGAAGAAAAGCTTTTTACTTGTCCCCCAGGTTGTCACGAATAATGTTTCCTTGCTCCAATCCAATTGTTGATATTTTCATTGATTTTGCACAAAGAATCCCTTCAATAATTAATCTCCAAAATGTGGAATTAAACTTTTCACCTCCATGGTTATAATCAAAAAATCTAATAATTTAAAATTCAAATTACTAGGTCAGACCTTCTTTTAAAGGATGGAAAATAAATCATCAAAAATTAGTTTGTATGGAAATTAGGAGGGAAGTGAAGTTATTTTGAGTCTTTTCACTATGTATTTCCCCATATTAAAATACATTTTTTATTTTTATTACTATCTAACTCTTCCTCCCATAAGGCTATTTTGCGATTGCAACAGCATCACAACACCAAGCATGCTTGCACTGCATTCCCCACTGTAAATCTGGTGACTCTTCCAACCCAGTTTTCAACCAGCCAGCTTAGATACTGGTGGCAGTCTGGTCACAGGGACAAGGAGACCAACACCATCTAGCCACTCCCAAATTGCTTCTTGAAGGAACAATTTTAAACCTTTGTTGAATTGTCCATTGCTGCTGGAATACTGCAACAAACAAAGCAAGTCAGACAGACCAAACCTTTCACAGGCTGTCAACAACCAGGGACTATTATGTTTAAGTATTAGCTTTATAACCCTAACTGTTCCTTCCTTCTTAACTAACTGTGCAGTACTCTAGACGATGAAAAAAAAGCAAACTGAAAAAATCCAGAAATTCTGTACTGTGCTATCACTTAACTGCAATCTGCAGAATGTTATCACTTCTGTGGCTGCAACATAGGATTTTGCTCTTTAAAACTGATCCAATAGTAGATTACTGGGTTTTACATGCATATTTATTTCCCAAATTAGAGGAACTTGATGATAAGACTACTCTTTTAGGAAACATGAGACATAAGCATGAGTATTTCTAGGCTAAATAAGGAATTGAAACCAATCCCTCCCTTTGGCAAGTGCTCCAACTACTTGTCCAAACGGTGATCACCACTTCCCATCTACCAGCTCTTTCCAAAAGCATGAGTGATGCTCACACAGATGCCTACCACTGCAGAAAATGGCACCACACTGTGGAACCTGCATGGGCAGAGATGCAAAAGTGAGACTCATCTGAACTATTTTGCTGTGGATGTCCAAGAGTGCTTTATGCTCCCTTTCTTCATTAGGATGTTGTGAATTCAATCCTAAAACCAACTCTTCCTATATATCAACTGTAAGCAGAGTTAGACATAGTTATATACATTTGGTCAGATGAATCACACTCAAACACACACATCCTCAGTCATGGTTCTAACCTCAGAATGGGGCAGGAATTCAACACATTCCTCAAAACCACACAGTATGAAAGAAAAAGATGTGCAGTCTTTAGGTATGTGGAAGACCTTCTGGATCGCTTTTTGAAGGCACCCAGTTTTCTCCTAGGTTCATTAGAACCACAAGTACCTAATTTCATATTGCAACTTCAAATCATGTCCAGTAGTGGCCGTGTTGAAAGTCACTAAACCTTTTTTTTTCCCCTCAAAATCTTCACAACCCTGTCACTGACTCTGCCTAGTTAAATCCCACTTTCCCTACCAGCTGCCAGTTCACGGGAACAGTAAGACACATTATCAATGCATTAGGTTAACTATCATAATGGGTTTTCTTATAACTTAAATAAGGTTTATAGAATATGACATACTAGATCACACATCAGTAGTCAACAACATTTGTGGTCAGTTGCCCATATAAACATGTATCACATTAATTGTAGTAGAATGTTTAAAATAATAAATTAAATAGCAGCTCTTGTGTCACCTTGGTTTGTTTGGAGGAAGCTGTCGACTTGGTCGTCTGATGGACTGGTTTGGCTGTACCTTCATGGAAGTTCTGGGAGAAGATCGAGCAAAGGGGTCTGGTGCTGGAGGCTTCTTGGGTATTTTTTTCACCAGTCGGCTCACCCATTTTTGCTGTTCTTCCGTAGAATTAGCTAACAGTAGTAGATTCTTTGCCGTTGAAATATCATAATACACTGTAATAATAGTTTTTCAAATAAAAAATAATATTGTTATTTCTCTAAACATATACCCACAGCAAAAATTAGTGGTCAGATTACCATACTCTCATAATCAACAAGAGAAATCTGCAGAGAAATCAAAAGCAAAGTGAGGCAGATTTTGCCAAACTTAAAGTTTCCTTATGCTTCCTTATGTTTGTTTACAGGATAACGATTTAGTACTATGGAAGACACATATGTTAAAAAACAAGAAAAGGTAACACAAAGGCATGCCTGATCACCAGAAACCACAACCTAAGTCACAAGGAGCAACTTCACTGAATATCATCCATTTCCTAACCCCCACTAACATCATCATGTCAGATAGCAATGCTGCACAACACGCAACAGTGTGAGCAGTCTATCAACCACTAGGCTTTGCTGCATGAAGCTGACAACACAGCAGGTATGTACCTAATTAGCTACACGCTATTCACTCACAGCAGTGAGACAATCCTCTTGTAGACACCTTTAGGAAGTTTGACAGCTACATACCCATAAAAGAAAAACCTCCCTGTTTAAGTTGGTGTTAGACCATTACTGACATTAGGATGTTTTGTCATTCCTTGACTGTACACACAATCAAATACTTGCTAATTACCTTTGCAAGGTGCTATAATCTCTTCTTTTTTATCCATGTGATCTTTGTGACACTTGATATGGCAACGACGACATTCTAGAGCAGGAGGAGGTTTAAACATATGCCACAGAGGTTTCATACAAGCTTCACAATTGGTGGGAAAGTGATAAAGAGTAGGTATAAACTCATGTCCTTTGTGACAAATGTAATTTGACTTCTCTCCCATAGGCTCCACAGGAAATTCCTGTTCCTTTTTGCTCTCTCCTTCATTAGCATATAGAATCTAGAATCAAGGCAAAATAACCTCAGTACTCCTATATGACAAACATATATTCAGAGTAATTATCTAATTAGAAAGACTGAGGAATTACACCAGAATGGATCCTTTCAACAATTTTGTAGTAAATACTTCATTAGACAAAGTTATGAAAATATTTTTGACAATGTGATATACCATGTTTATTACATTAGAGACATTTATTTATTATTAAGTACCTGGAATATCCTTGGAATTTCCTTGGCATCTGCTCTGTACACATCAGTCTGAGTGACTGGCCGGACGTGGAATAGTTTGCTATAGGAAATTATTTCAATAAATACAAAAATTAATGTTTCCAAAACGATAGGCCTATCTTAGAATCCTGCACATGAATTTCCAAACCCTAAATAAAAACAAGTCACAAGTATCCAGCTATACTTACAAAAAAAAATGACAACACTAAAAAACTGACATCATGTGACTTTAGTGATTGCTGGTAGCTTTCTAACACAATCCTCTGCCCACGCTCCAACCTCCGAATAGCCACAGTCTGTATTTGTTAAGGAAATAAATTAACTACGCCACCTGCTTATAAGCGCATGCTGTAAATGAAAATGTACAAACATTGAAAATTACAGTCCCTCAGCTACAGATTTCTTAACATTTCTTGCTACAGTGTGTGAGGTAAGCCTAGCTCAGCTAGTGGAAGCAGTTCAGTCAGGTCAGTTCAGTGGTCTGTGTAGGTCAACAAACATAACAGAGCTTATTGCAAAAGTATGTCCCATTTGACATTGTGGTCTAAGACTGGATCTTTCTAAAAGGCCTTTGGTCAAAGCCTTTCTGACAAAGTCCACCTGCAAATCAGAGGAAGCAATCTTACAGAATACTTACTCTATATCTAATACCATATAGGGATTAGATTGTTCTTTATCTTGTTCGCTGTCATAGAACAGGATCTTCTTACTGCTTACAATTACATACTGTTCAGAGGCAGAAAAGCATACAATACACATTTTACTCCAACTCATCACATCAAAGATATCAGAGCAATTATCACAGATGTCAAAGCAATCTCTATCTATTGTTTTGTTAAATGGTAGCTAAAAGGACAATAGTAGTACTGTATTCTGAGTCCATGATTTGCCAATAAATTCATTGCACTACAGACAAGATTTTTATTACTTGATGCATCAGTTTATGTTATCAGATTAATTGGTATTTAAACAGATTTAAGTATATATGACGAGATAAGAATGGAAGTCGAGGAGAGAGTAACATTACATTCTATTTTACAGACTGAATCTTCACTTGGACTGACAGAATAGTTGCCATCTTACAATGCCTGTTTTACAGGTGCAGTTCACAACTAACAGGCATCATGCTCACCAAGATCACTTATCAGTACTGCTAGCAGTTTTCATAAAACAGCTTGTTATCTATAAGACCTCAAATTTCTAGAATTTTGTCCAGAATGAACACTATGATTGAGCAGTAAGTGAACTAGTATAAAACTGTGCAGGCTATTCTTTGGGTAAAGACCCACCGAAGAGGCTACTGAAAAGCAGTTACCAAGTGAGGGCTGCACATAGTAGATGTGCAGCCACTAGTTTTTATCTCCTAAATAAAGTATTTCTCAAGGGCATCTTCTTCCAGACTACGTTAAGTTCCAGATACATGATGCTATTCAGATTGCTTATTGTTGATTGTATAAATGTCCAACCCCTGTTACTCTCAGACATAGCTATATCACCTAACATATTATACATACATTCACATATATATACACATTTAAGTAATGAGAGGGCATGTATCAAAAAAAATTGAAGTGCTGAAAATCTGTGGTGAGTGTAAAATCCAGTTTATGCATGAAAAAAGATTATATATATATATATATTTACATATATATATATATATATACACATATATCTTTTCTTACCTTTTTAACCCATCCAAATTTTTTAGTGTTATTTCGAACAGGTAGTGATAACCAGCCTTCTAATCTTGATTCTGAAAAAAGAAATATTTAAGAACATAATTATTCACAAAACGATATTTTTGAGACTACTGTGCACTTAAAAATAGTCATTGAAGATCAATAATAAAGCAAAAGAGCAAACATGAGAACATGAACTATTTAAAAATACAATGTCTTGCAAAGTTTATCACAGTAAATTTTCAGGAATAAATTAAATTGCGTATTCCTGAATACAGCAATCACAGACAATGGGATTACAAAAAACTAGTAGGTATGAAGAAGAAGGTAGGAAGAGCAAACTTGCAATTATAGCACACACATTCCCTTAAGTTTTTGCTGTTTTTTTTTTTGGTTTTGGTTTGTTTTATTTTTTTAAGACTTTGAGGTCTATCTAGCTTCACCACTTAGAACAACATCTAAAGATATTAGTAGAGACCACATGACATCCAGTTTTACACAAAAGACAAAACAATGCAAACTACTACCATCAGTAAACATATATCCTCTATATTCCAGGTAAAATTTCACAAGTTTTATATTCTTATTCATATTTTCCGCTCTATACATTTTTCTATTTTTCTAGTTCTGCCTAAATCTCCTAGACTTTCTAATCCAAAATAAGTGATTTTGGGCTAAACCCTAGGCCTTGCCTAAATTCAACTATGCTTTCACACACTTGTGATATTTTATATTTCACCATCACATTAGTCAAATGAGTTTTATCAATAGGATTAATAGGTCAACTGTTTTTTGACACACATTTCAGCAGCAACCAAAATCTCAACAGGATCAGACTTTCCTTGTGCTTGGTAATACACAGTAAGTATCTCACAGACTTTGACACTATTCTTATAGTTCCAAGTTATACAAGAATTTCTTTTCCCTGTGGTTTATTAAGAGAAATTCAATTGTAAACATGATTGGTTTCCCACCCTAGCAGTTAACCTCTCCTGCTGCAGACACCAAGGCTAAAATTCTGAAGCTTTCAGTATAAACAAACACAAATCCATGAAAGGAGCACAAAAATTACCCCAAAGTGCAAATGTTATTTTTTTCTCATCAGATGGCATTTGCAATCCTGTGCCTATATTTAATATAGTGTAACAAATACTAGATATTCATTGAATTTTTGTTACATCTAGAGAGACTTGAGGAGTGGTTATTTACTGAGATGCGTTTTGTCTTCAAATTTTATTTCTCTGTAACCATTGCTATTGATGACACAGTTTAGTGTACGTGAAGCAGCTCTCTAACATTTATTTTGCCTCATACCTGTCACTTTAAATTATTCCTCTCAACTATGCCTGATACAAGGGGTAGCAAGCATAATGCTGATGCAAAAATGCTTTCCCACAGTGGTACCCACACGCAGGAAGCACGTTTGGATTTTTCCCAATTTTTCTCTGTAATCTCTCTGACTATAGCATGAAAGTGGACAAAAGAAGTTTCATATTATACTGTGTCATTTCTGGCATCCATTCTATACTAACAGACCAGAGAAAAGCCAAAATATTCCCAAATTTTCACAGCACATGTTTGTAAGCACTAGGAGGAAAAAAAATCATCAAACCTCAAATCTGCTGCAAATATCTTAGTGAACAGTCCTAGCTTAGCTATGATTTTTACTTTACAACAAAATAAAACCATGCACATTACACAAGAGCAGCTAACAAGGAAAAAATATGTAAATACTCAATAATTCTTTCACCAAGAAGCATCATACCAAAAAAACAGAGAATGAAGAAAATACAGGAAATGCATTATGCTTTACTCTAGTTTGAAGAAGTAATGTCAATATTCAGGAAAAAAAAATCAGCCTTTGATTGAAAGATATTCACACTTTAGAAGAGCCTCAAGTAACATACAGAAAATTGAATGTAATTAAAAAGCTCCGCTTCTGACATTAACACTAAATACAAGTTTTATTCAAGACAGTGTTCATGTAGTCACGTAGAATGAGTATAGAATTAATAAAACAAAGCTCTGTTTTACCAGAGCTCTTTAATTATATTCTTTATGCATCTAGAAAAACAAATAGAAATAATTTTTTATTGCTTTATCATACAAGAATCAAATTTAAGATTCAAACTGAGGCAAAAAGAAAAAATAAAGGTAACACTCAGAAGACTGAATTTCTATGAACAAGTAATGAACACGTTTAGATTGTGAGGAGAGATATCTTGACATTTCACTGAAACATAAATACTTGACTTTTTGGTATCCAGTATCTTAAGGTCATGCAGATAACTTTATATACTGCATAGAGGCTACCTATCTGAACAAGACAATAAGGAATAAGGATTTATTCAATGCTTTAATAAAAATGGTGTTTTGTAAATGGCAGCAAGCATCCGAAAACATTTAGATGAAACAGGTCAATTATTTCTTCATGCAAAATTTATCATGCCTTTGATTACAATGTTTGCTGCCAATTTTTTTGGTTTGTTTAAATATATAATGTATTAATAGTGTTAGTTTTGAAATTGAGAAAAGAACACAATAAAAACAACACCAAGCAGTTCTCAGGAATGTCACCTGTGCTATCAACTTCTGTAGGGCTGTGGGAACAAGACAAAGGTTCTTCCTCTGAGTCAGAATCAGAATCAGAATCAAGAAGCATGCGAGAACTGGAAGGCTTAGTGGCAATACTGACAGAGGTGGAAGAGTGCTTGTAGGTAAAAGACATGGATTCCACAGTGTGGGATTGAGTGATATGGACTAAACATAAAGAACAAAGGAGGAAAAAGGCAGAAAAGAAGTCAAAACAGAATTCCTAAGAAGAGAGTATTAGTTTTACATTTCATCACATAGCAAAATAATTGCAAATTAACTACTGTCATAGAGATGAAAAAAAAATTAGTTCCAATGTGAGACAATACATTTTTTTCAAGAAATTTTTTCAAATAAATTTAAGAATGAAGTATGATTACAGATAGATGTAGTTAGTACATGGATAGTGAACACTATCAAAGCATTGATAAGATGACAGAAACACAAAGATAAAAAGCCCCAGAAACATCAGAGGAGTATTTCAATATTTCAGCTTCCATGGTAAAACGCAGATATACAACCAATTAATGCAGAAATATTAATAAAAATAACATACCAGGGAATCCATCATCTGTCTCAGTATCTCCAGGTCCACTGCCTATGCTACTGTTATCTAGACCAATGTGCAATGACTGTAGCTGTGAACGAAGCTGTTCAATGTCACTATCTTTGCTGTCCAGAGTCATCTGCAGTTCAATGCGTATCTGACTCTCTTCTGCTATTTGCTGTAAGGATAAATGAAAAGATTTCCTATTGTCATTATATTCAGTTACTCAGAGAAAATGTAAGTAGAAAATTTTGGAGACTTTGCAGCCAGTCTCAGTAATATATACTGCACGTTTCTTTCGGACATGGAAATTCAGGAATAGACACTTTATATGCTACCTTAAAAAACTGAATCAATTCAATACATAATAAAGAAAATGCTATCAATGTTTATATTTGCAAAGAGAATCTTACTGCCTGCATTTCATTGATTTCTTTCTGATATTTGATCATCATTTGCGTTAACTTCTCTCGTTCAGATTTCAGTTCCATATGCAGTTTCCTATTTTCCTTTTCCTTCCGCCGTACATCAGTGTCAGCTCCACGTTTGACTGGACCCTTCCGATTCATGATCTCAGCCAATTTATTCACAGCCTTCCCATGGAAGAAAAAGAAGAAAAAACCACATCAATAAGTACATACTACTATGCTGTGAAGAAACAGTCTTCTCTCTCACCCATGACCAGGCACTTGTAACCTAATAGTAAACACTGCGTATCTGGTAGTACAAAGTTGTTTTAATTCATTGCATTGCTCAAAATTGTAAAGAAGGTCACGATTCCACTTTCACTTTAAGCAAACATTTGTTCAGAAGACTTCTACTCATTTAAATATTCTCTTCAGTTTCCGTTAGCTAGCCCCAAAATACATATTTGGATTAAAATGTCACTAACTTTAAAAAACAATTGAGATTGACATTAGAAATTTCACATTTTGTAGAAATTACAGAGGAATATAAATCAAGAGGAAAACCATATGAATTTGACTGAAATCTAGACTTATGCTGGTGGACTGCATCCACCAGGAATTAGGATTAGGATGATTAGGAATTCCTCTATGATGAAACGTGAAGTTGAAGTTTCACCACACAGTAAGTCTACTTAGTACAGGCAAAATAAGATCAATTCAACATATTTTGATTCAGTGTAAAAAAAACGTAAACAGTAAGTTTTCTACTAAAAATTATTTGTTTCATGAACACTATCTCTTCATTCATTTACATACATTTGCTTACCTGAGTTTTCAATGTTCTTTCATTCAATAACTGTTTCTCAAACTGTGCTTTAATATTTCCTATATTTGCTTCTTCTTCTTTTAGTTTTGTAATTTCTGTAAAAAAAAAATCAATGAAAGTTCATTACAAAAGAAACAGTACTATTAAAAATGATACTGTTTTCATACTAAACTGTATTTGGTTCAAGGAATACATACGTTCTTGTACTTCCTTCAGTTTATTGTTCAGTTCTTCTTTCTCATTAGCCAGATTAGCCACATCGCTAGTTAGTGTTCTATTTGCTTCCTCCAACTGCAAACAAAAAGTACATGTGACTATGCAACTAAAAACATTTGACATATGAAAGCATTACAGTACATCAGGAAATGCCTGAGAGCAAAAATGGGACAACATAAGGGGACTAGTTATAGAGAGGTAGGAGCACAGAAGACAATGATCAGAGAGATTCATGGAAGAAACAGGGTATGAGATTTTTATTTCAGTTAATTCATAAAAAAGATGTATTTTTAAATATCAGTTTTACCTTTAAGTATGCTAAACAGCGTTGGATAAATCCAACTGCAAATGAAACTAACGCCCACATAAACCTTTAACAAAATTAGGATGCATATTACTCACAGAGGCTATGGTGGCATCTTTCTCAGTAAGTTCCTGTTTATGCCGAGCCATCATCTCTTTAATCTCCAGTTCTTTCATAATCTTCTCTTTTTCCAAATCAGAATACTGTTCTTCGGCAATGGAACGTGCAAGTTGTTCTGAATCTGCTTTTGTCAAGGTAATCTCTAGCTGAGCCGCCAAGGAATCTCTGCAAATTATTAGTACATACTATTAACTCAAAAAATAGAAAGTTACTTAAAAAAAAAACAAAAAACACCTGAACAAAAGCAATAAAAAGCCATCCTTTTCTATGTATTAATAGCACTAGTAAAATCTACCTCTCATCCTGTAACTCTTGTATCTTTTGCTGTATTTCTTTACAAAGTTTCGTCTTTTCTTCACATTCTTCTTTAAGTTCTCGAACTTGTGTCTTATACAGAGTCTAGAATTTAAAGTAGGAAAAAAGGACGTGACTTCCATATTCTAGCTTGAAGGTACACAAAAATGATGTGATGATATAAGATGATGTAGTATACAGCTCTATAATCAGTTCAAGTACAGCAGTGCAATGCTTTCTCTAAATTTAACTAAAGGTCATCATCATTCCCGAATATGTCTTCATTTAAGATTTTTTGTTTTGTTTTGTATTAAACTTGTGTTATTTGTGAATGGATGTATGAGATACATTTTATATGCTTGCAAGCATACTGTGCGTAGGACTCACAATGTGAATTTTCTTTTCTCTACTATTTTAAATCCCTGTCAGAGGTAGATTAGGTTGAGCTTGGACTCTAACCATAAAAATGTATGAAAGCAACATGACAGCCCAAGAGGAAAAAGGCATAAAGGAGTAAGAGAAAAATAGATTAGAAAAGTATTTGAAATTTAGATTTTTTCTTAAAGGGGTACAAACCTAGAGATATAGAGGAAATGAAAGAAAAATTACACTGCTCTGTGCACTAAGAATGACTGAAAACAGATAAAGTGCAAGTGGATTTAGCGCAGGACTTGTTAGACAACTCCCTCAGAATTCTCTCTCTGGCCCATCCACAGCAGTCAGCTGACCTCAACTCTCCCATTCTGTCTCCTTTGAGATGTACAGCTTTTTGATCAGTTAGTCCTTTTCCTCACTGACATAAAGACCACAGTAGAAGCATAAGTTTCCTTTAATTTTCAAGCAAGTTCTCTGGCCTTTCCGTTGTGGCTGGCTGTGCACTATTAATATAAGTTAACCTTCATATGATAGTGATGATTTCTACCAACAATACCTATTTACTCTATTGTACCTATCACACTGAAGCAAAAACTCTCAAAAGGTCTCTGCCAAGTGTAACTATAATGCAGAAATTTCCTTCAAAGCCTTAAATGCACATTTCATAATGCCATATGATTCTGAGAATACAGCTTTTTTCTCCCTTGCAGCATGGAACAGATGCTAAATACAAAATGCTTGAAACATGCAGAAAATCATTTACACTGTGGAAAAGAAGGAAAAAGCTGCTTGACTACCTCCCACTAAAAACTGTGCTTGGGACTCCCTTCCAAAGCTGTTACATTTCTTAACGCAACCACTTTTACACTGCTCAGTGATCAAGAGCAAAGAGTGGTAACAGGGCTGCAGACAAGACTGAAGACAGACAGAAGGAAAAGAACTAGCCTAAGATTTGAGCAGTGAAATGCCTCATGGCTGAGGAGGAAGAAGAAAAGCTAACATTACACCTAAACATATTAGTATAAAAATAAAGAAGCATCAAGCATACCGAGAAATACTGTTCAGCTTCAAGTTGGTCTTGAAGCTCTTTCATTTGTCCATCTGCATCTTGACGTTCCCTAGGAAGGAATATAATACCTTTAAATAAAAGATATGAAGATATTCCAAACAAGTAAACAGAAAGGAGTTCATTTACACTCTTAACATCCTCAGTCTGTCTAGATCAAAGTATAATCTGCAATTAAACTTGACACTTCCTTCGGGTACCAGACTGTCTCTCATTTTCACCTGTGCAGCTCAGAACACTACACTAATGAGACATCAGTTTAACACTGCTCACTTACTAACTACAACAGTCTGACAGTTTAACCACTAAGACACACTGATAAAGCAAACAGCCACTGACAGAATCTTATTTCCATGTAAAACATCACTGATCTGATCTGACAGACTGTTTTGTTTCTTGTTTGCTAGAGCTCAGACTCTGAGAATGCCTTTATTCTTTGTCAGGCATCGTTTCTTGAATTCATCTTTTAAAACAACTCAGAAAGTCACTTAGTCACACAACAAAGAACAGTAATGTAGTAGAAAAGACTTCCACCATTATTTTATGTTATAGCAATCATCATATATAGTCTTCCAGGTGAGTAACTGCATCTTGCTCACAGAAAAGAAAAAGCACAAGGTACATCATCAGAAGTCTAAAAGAGCAAAGAATAAAACACACCTGATCTACATATTAAACTTGTCTTTTCTGTCACAAGAATGTTCTTTGTGTGAGAAAACCTTAATATTTATTTATTTTCAGTTGCAATAATTGCTTGTAAGCACTTGAAGAAGAATTGCTAGCATAACTCCTATTTGAAGGCCTACTACGTGTGATTCAACTCCCTTAGCACAGGCTATTTCCAATGGTTACACTTCACAGCTCTGTATTAGCATTACTGTCCAACTCTAATGACCTCTCCTAGACTAATAATGACAGCATCTTTCCTCTTTACTGAAGCTCGCAGTTGTTTAAAAGAAAATTTCCTAAGTATTCTCCTAAATAAATGTTTCTCAACTCTTCACGCTCCTGTGTTTAAGATTTTTCTTTTCCTTTACACCTTTTGTTTCTGATTATAGGTCTTCAGGGAAGCAAACATTTTCGATGGTAAATCTATACATTGCTCAATCACTAAGGCTAGAGTCGCTATAAATTATATTAAACAATTAAGTTTTGCATTATGGAATAGCATATTCTGTGTAAAAATCTTTAAAATTAATGTGGCTCTCAGCTTTTGCAAAAAGAAAATTAAAAATCAGCATTACTTTAAAAAATAGACTGAGCAGCTCTGCTTACTTGCGGAGTTCATTATTTTGTTTTTCCAGACTTAATTTGATTTCCTGAAGATGGTTATTCTCCTGTTTTAGCTGCTTCTCTGACATTTTTAAGGTATTGACCTGTTGTGTTTGCATCTTGAGGTCATTTTGAGTGAGACAACGCTTTTGTGTTTCTTGCTCTATTTTTAATGTCAGGTTTTTTACCTAAAAAATAAACAGAAATGTGAGTTTTACAAATCTACATAGGGAAATAACATTTAAACAGTGTTTCTTATTAACTCTTTCTACACTTTTGTGCAACTTGCACACATCTTTTGATAGACAAATGTATTTCTTGAATGAAGTTATTAGTACAGAATAAATAAGTTATTTTTCCATGTCCATCTCTTAGCATTTTACATTCCAGAAGAAAAACTTTTTAAGATCAAAAATGCCAGAATACTTCAGAAAAGTGAAACTACAGAAAGCAAAATTTAAATCCAAATACAAAGAAGTAAAAATTGCTACCATTTACTTTCAAATACATCCCTAAATACAGATATAACAGAGAAAATATGAAGACATTTAAAACAAGGTTCCAGCTGAGAATTCTTTTGTCACTGTTACGT